>NC_088099.1:156962516-158212516 GCF_036370855.1 Dromaius novaehollandiae
ATGCTGATCAAGTTAAGTGGACACTTAAGCCTTGGGAGCTATTACGTCTTTGCAAGCATTGATCTTAGTGCGGGGTTGTGAAAGAAGAGGGAATTGATCTCCAGTCGCAAGGCCGTAAATACACCTCGCGATGAGGCATAATCAGCAAAAGTTGGTGCAGCTGTTACCATAAAAATTGTCTCGGTCATAGCTTTTCATTTTCCAAGGGTAAGATGCTTTCAGTGTTGTCTCCAGATTCTTTCCATTTTCGAAAGTTTTTTTTCTCCCCTTGTGATTTGTTTTCCCTTATTTTTCTTTCCGTGCAGTCACATTTTCGTAGTTTTAACAAGGTTCTGAAGTTAACACCACTCTGTGGCAGTGATATCTAGGCCAAAGAGGTTCACACCTCTTCGGTGTGAGTGAGTTCTTGTGATTTTGGGGGAGGGAGTTCTTGTGATGAGGACGTGAAGGAGCAGGGAGTGAAGGCTCATAGGTCCAGATTCGATCTCTGTGGCTTTCCCTCCTGTGAGCCTTTGGCAAATGAGAGAGTAATGCAGATTCCATATAGCCATCTTTAAAATAGAAAAATAGATCTTCCTTGGGGAGAGCGTGGATTAATTAACGTTTCAGAGGCTCTTTGAGTTCCTTTGATAGGTGTTGCAGAAACGCACAAGGGTTTTTTCGTCTTGCTAGACATAGGCTTTGTGAGGGATGGGTTTTAATGAAGTTGGTTTACCTCCTAAGAGCTGTTTTTCAGGGAAGACTATTTAACTTCTTATGTATATTTTTTGTCATCAATTTAAATCAAATAAGTACAACCTCTTGACCATGACTGGATCTGGTACCTTCACATCACAGAGGCTTATGCCGGTAATTTGCCAGTAGCCTCAGGGCTCTGATAGTAATTTACCAGATGCGATGCTGAAGCTAATTTGCATCTGTATTTACATAAATGCTTTAATTAAAATTATGTGCACTAACCTGAGGTAGATGAGCAGCACTGCTTGCTGTTTGTTTACGTTCCCCAACAATCAAACCCTGCCTTGGTTTCTGCTTACAGATCATACGACTTGACAAAGCTGTTCAGGGTACGGACTAGACACTCGGCAGATTTCTGCTTAGCGTCTGCTGCAAACTGAGGAGAGACCTTAACCTTCAGGGCCAAATTCTGCCTGTGGTTTAGCAGCAGAGGGGATCTGAGCATCTTGATTGTGATGATCAAATCTGGTCTGCGGGTGCTGTAGGTTTAGGGGAGGTCTGTGCCGTCGTGATTTCTGTGGCCTTGCAAATGAGGTCTGCCTTGTATCGTGCAGAATAAGGGGTCACGAAACCCCTTCGAGGATGGTAGAAATACACTGTGAACACAGCCTCCATCAATAACAACATTTCTGAGCGCTGTCCGTCCCTGAGCTGAGTGTTGCAGAGCTCCCTGCAGCGCAGACTGCTCTGGGTACTGGGACATTGCTGTGCCCGAGGGGGGTCCTGGTCGTTTTGGTGGGATGCGTGAGAGCTTGTGACCAAGAGAGGGTGAAGGCAGTGGAGATGTTGACTGAGATTTTCACTTAGATGCCGTATTTGATCTGGAAAATGCTATATAAACAGAAATAAGTTGAAGCCTGAATTAAATCTAAGCTGTGCAGTTTCCATTTGGACAGCAGAGGATTTGTCAGGGAATTCCCTTTGGTTCCTGTCACTGTTGCTTCATGGTTATTAGGGAAGATGTCATAAAATGTCGCAAAGGAAACAAATTGAGTGGCAAAGTTACAGCCGGTTTCCCTGACCGCTTTGAAGACACACAAAGGACGTGGTAAAGAGAGCTGTGACTGCCCTGGATGGGTTTGGAGGGCTGCTGAGCTTTATTTAAAGGAATTTACTTAACTTGCACTTGCTTCAAAGCTACCTTTTCCCCTGCCGTGGCGTTGCATGTAAATTGGAGCATTACCAGCCCCTTTCTCCAGCGACCGCTAACTGAATTTGTCAGCAGCCACGTCTGAGCGCGGCATGAGACAGCCCGCTCGAGGCTCGGCCTGCAGACGTAGTTATTTCTTAGTGTGTTTGCCCAAGGGCATGGACTCCACCACGCGTTGCGACTTGCCCTAGGACGGGCGGCCAAAACCTGTTTTTTGAGGTCCGTGGAAGGAGTCTGGGCACGAGAGCATGTCAGTTTGCAGCAAAGTGGCCTAAATATGTAAGCAGGGAGGTGTGAGGCCGGCGGCGAGCAGGCTGGGGCAGGTTGTCCTTTGGTGGGGGAGGCGCTGAGCGAGCTCCGGCGCGGGGGCCGGACCCGCCGGGGGGGCTCTGCAGCCGGGCCAGGCCTCGCAGCGCGGGAACGCGGGCATTAACCAAGCGCACAGCCTCCGTGTGAACCGATACAGCATGAATAAATCCGAACTATCGGCCTCTCTCCACCTCATCTGTAATAAGGGGGTGGAAATCCTTGCCATGTTGAAATTTGGGCAGCGCTCTGATGCTTGCTGCGAAGATGCTGAGAGCAGCCGCAGTAAAGCAGCCGGCGCTGCTGAGGAAGAGGAGGGGTAGGAAGGTGCTGGTTCCTCCATCTGCCTTTTCCCGGTCGCTGACTGGTGCCAGGAGGGAGGGCAGAGCACGGCCGGGGAAGAGGCAGCGCTCAGCTCCCCTTTGGGAAGGGAGCAGCTGAAGGAAGGGGCTGCGCTGGGGAGCACAGGGTTCATCGCGCCGCGTGTTTTGCACGGAGCGAGGGAGCCGGCTAGGAAGGGAGTTAAATGAACAGCGCAGGGTTTAGAGTAAGGTTTCCTTCAAAATCCTAGTGTCTGCCTGGTTTTACAATTCACTGCTAATGCTTTAAGTTTCCGAAGCGCTGTGAGCCAGGCTTTAATCAGCCGGCGTCGTAGCGGTGCGCTTGTATGTTAAGACTCATGGTCTGTGTCACTGCTCCAGAGATATACCTGGAGACTCGGTGGAGAGGATCTGGCCTAGTTTCTTCGGCACAGCTCGTGATATATTGTCATTTCCCTGTGTAACGTGGCTCTCTCTAGTCTTATTTTTCAGGGGGTTTTCTTCGAAAGATCACAAGGCTCCGAGCGATCAATTAGAGCGCGGTGGCGGCTGGAAGCCAGGGTGTAACGCACCAGTGGTTCTGCAGTCAGGAGTCTATTAAAAATGGGGCTTAAAGCTGGGAGCGGAGGGGGGTGCGGGGGGCAGGCCGGCCCAGTGGCGCCGTTCCCCGCACCGTGCAATTCCCAGCACAGCCGCGCTGCCGCGATGAGGCAGGATGAGTCTTCTCAAATTGCCGTTGGAGGTAGCTCGCCCCGCGATTTGGGGGTGGAGGCGGGGGGAGCGAGCGAAGCGCCGAGGCGGTCAGAAGGAAAGCGGGAGGCTTCGCGGCCGGCGTCGGCCGGATCCTGAGCCCGGCACAGGCTGGCCCGGGGCCGGGCTGCCCGGTGAGCGGCAGCGCTCGGAAGCTGGCTCGGCGGCCGGATGGCGTCTTTCTGCTCATCGTTGGCATGACCTAACTCCACTAGCATGGATTTCCATAGTGAAGACGAGACTTATTTTGGCAAAAACACCGAGGAGATGTTGAGGTTTAGTCGTTTGCGTATCAAGCTATTAGATCCAGTGAGGTTGGGATTTTTGCTTGCGTTACACGACCGGTTTGGTGGAAACTATCACTCATCTCTCAAGTCTCAGCTCTCTGGGTCGGGAAAGTGCAATCTGGACATGCCGCTGTGACGCAGCTCAGAGGTCCATGCCGATGATCTTCTGGACCTCGAGCGTGCCGGACGGGCGTCCCAAGCCAGGAAGGAAATGTCAGCGTTAGGAGGCCGCTCGCGCTCTCCAGCACCAGCGCGTGCGAGGATGCAGTGCTGCTCGTGCCTGTTCCCCCAGCAAACAGGGCCAAAGCGCGAGCCCAGCTTCCAGCAGAAGCACACTTGCCCATCAGGCTCTCGGGCAGTGTTTCGCTATTGCCGGCGTCGCACCACAGACAACATGTGCAGAAGCATCTCCGAATGGAAGGGAAGGAGTGCTTGAGAGCCAGTTCATTAGCTCTTCGTTTTCATTGGGAGTTAATTAGGCTTCCCTACCACTTTATAACTCTTTTTTCGCTGTCGTCTGGAGTTGCAAGCGAATTTTCTGAGTCGCAACTGCAACAAATTGTCGCCCGTTCGTAGGCGTCTGCCTATACGTGCCGCTTCCTCGTTTCCCACCTATGAGTGCAGGTGAAGTTGATGTGACACGTCAAGCTGTCTGCAACAGGTGCCCCCTTCCTAGGACCCGTCTTCTGTCACCTGAGGCCACTGCTTATTTATTATTCCCATTTAAGAGCAAGGCACAGACGGGTGTCGATGAAACATAAAGCAAAGCTGGAGGCTCTACCAAATAGTTTGTAACCACAGAGCAAAACTTGGCAGGGGGCAGAGAGAAGGAAAGATGAATTGCTGGTAAAACATGTGTGAGAGAGTTTTTAACATGTTTCTCTCCACATTAGCCTTCCTAGACACCGTCAGTTGTCAAAGTTTTGTATACCTCACAACAAAGCTGCTAAACAGTATTTAATGAAAACAGGTGGAGCATGAGAAGAGGACATTTACTGAGTTTAGACATCAATCCGTGTGCTTTTTCACTCTGAGTTAGACTGTATTTTAAAAAGAAAAAAAGTCTACCTTTTTGGTTTGAAGTTGCCCAGCAAAACTAATGCTTGGCTCAGGTGGATGTTTGACTTCAGTTCTGATGTTCTCTTTTTCTTCTTTTTGAACTAAAAAAACCTTAGCTTAAAAAAATGATACGGTATTTGCAGAATCAATAGAAAAGCTGACCCAGATAAAAGTGTGCAAAAATTGGTTTCATGCCCTAGAACTTTTCCTGCATGCTTTTTGATGCAATGTATCTGATCCTTCAAAAAGGAGGTAACGTACAGTGATCTCAGCAGCTTTGAAGAATCGTTCTGGAAGAATAACAAGGAGCGCTGGAGAAAAGGGTGGGCACACGCTTTTTTTTTTGTTTGCCCTCATTAAATGTATTGCGAGAAGGAAGAAATTAATGTCACCTTGCAGGTTATGTTTAAGGGTAGGATAAATTTTGTATGAAGTCCATTTTTGTCTGATTTTTAAACCGCGGAAGTGTGTTTCTCCTGCACAGCTGTTGGCAGTGGGACGCGGGTTGTCCTGTCTGCTCCTTGGGTTCTGACCGGCTCCTGCTGGAGTGTGTGGCGAAGCTGCATTTAAATAGTAGCCAGATTCGCTCTCAAAAAATGTAATTATGCTCTGGATTCTGAATTAGGTAGAAAGCTGTAAAAAGCATCTGTTGCTACGGACTTACTCCAACATAAGTAGACTCCAACCTTAATTTAATTCAAATATAGCATTTAGATCTGCGGGAATTTATAAAAGCCGTTGCACATTAAATGTCTGATCCTTTTTCACTTTGGTTTCCCAGAGCATCCAAGGATATTTTGAAATGGGGCCCGGGAGGCACAGCAAATAAATGTTCAATACAGGCATTACTGCAGCGAAGGTGATAAATGGTTAGGGAAGATTTATGGGCCTGTGGGATAGGCAGGCTGCGGGGAGAAGGTCTCATCCCCTCTCGTCGTAACCTCAGCTTGAGCTGAGCCGGTGGAGCCTGACGCCGTGAGGGGCTGTGCGGCACCGCGTAGGCGATGCCAGGCGGCCTTTCCCATGGTCTCGCTAATGGCTCCTTGATCACTTGTAGCTGAAAGTAGGTCCCCTGGCACGAACGTGTGGGCTGCTGGCCCGGCTGCACCTCGCTGAGCGTGCCAGATGCATCTCCACCGATGCTCCTGAAAATAAGGGACTCAGTAACACCCGATGGCTCCGGCCTGCGAGAGCGAAGGAGGCACAAGCACCGTTACTCGGAAGGAGGAGCAAAGTGATTTCGTGCTCTGTTCTTACACCCTGGGCTTATTTTGCTGCTTTTACCACTTTTGCGCTGACGGCTGCTGCTGCGTTTGGCAGGCGATTGCAAACACATCGGTGCTTGCAGCCAAGACCAGGAGTGGTCTGAACAGCCGGAAAAGGGATGCCCCATCCTCTTCTATTTATTTTTGTAATAACAAAATGTAGGTGTTGGCTGGCCTTGGCAGGTCATTTTTTACCTTTTTATTTTTTTAAGTTGCGGCAGGGGAATCGAGGGAAACAAGGGAGGAGATGAGTTAAGAGAGCAGGAGAAAGAGTGTCTGCTGGGCGACTGGGGGTGTAATTTGGGTAGAAAATCAGGCTGGAACTGGAAAGACCAGGCCAAACCCAAGAGCGGTGCTGGGAGGCAGTGAAGTGTGTTGTTGTGACAGTGGGTCAGAGTCCTGAAAATAACTAGGGGTGTTTCTGGCTGCAGTCTAATGTGGGCAGATTTGCGCACACGTGGACATCTCCTAGAGGCAATCTCAAATAAATCACCCCCATCCTTGGCAGGTTGGCCCACTCTTTGAAACCAACGGGACTGATTTGGGTTGGTTTATTTTTGCAGTCTGTTCAGTTACTTTTCTCTGTTGGTCTTTTTAACTCTGCCGTTGTGATGAGCTTAAATATATGTGTGGGAGAGGAAGGAGGGTGTGACTCTTGGCCGAGGCCTCTATGGGCAGCAGCCGTAGCTTCAGTTCGTCCCACTGGGTCTTTTTAACGGACTGGTATCGCAACACCTGGGTGGATCTGAACCTGGGGTTGGACGTCCCTCGGAGTTGAAAATTAATTAGCGGATGAATAGTCTGCAGCTTGGTCGTTTAAAAATAAAAATATATGTATTGCTGTAGGTATGTTGGGCAGCAGAAGTGTCCTGCAACAGCGCTACTGTAGCAACAACTGTGCTGGAAAACAGTTATCAATCACGGTTCTGGCAGGAGGGAGTCTGACAACTGTTTTCCAGCACGTTTATGACTGCGGGCAAGCCCTTCGTGTCCTGTGTCAGAGGTGACTATCCAGAGAGTGACAGGCTGAAAGGCAAGGGATAAAGAGGAATCATTTGAAATAGTTAAGTCTACTTAAAGCCAAGTAAATTAATGATGAACTTTCCACTGGGCAAAACCCTACAGGACATTTTCTCTCTCTCTCTCTGGCTGAATTTTCTTACGTGATGAAACATTCCTGTCCTTGCTTTAAAGCCTTCGCTGCCAATTTGAAATAGTGTATGAAACTGAGATTTATCATCCTCTGAGAAAACACTTTGATTTGTTGAACGGAACTGGGAACAGTTAAGGAAATGGAAAAGAAGATGATATACCTTTCGCCTGCACTGAGAAGGGAGCGTGGGGATGTGCCGGCAGGTGAATACGGTTAGCCTTGAGCAACGCTTTCCCCTTCTCCTTCAGTTCGGTTCCCCGGTGCCGGACTAGCGAGATGTAATGGTGGGAAAGCGAGGTGTGCATGGCCTGCACGGAGAAGCAGGGACACATCCCCGACGCCTTCTTCCCCCATGCCACAGAGAGAGCCAGGAGCCGGGAGCATTCCCAGGCAGGACGACCCCCGGCTCAGCTCCCGCGCCCGGCTTCGTCGCGGGGCTCCCGCGCTTTCTGGGTCAGCTGCTCGCGGTTTTGGAGCATGACTTTCCTGCTTTTCTGTGGCTTTAAGCAGCGAGATTGCTCTGACCGGATGGATTTTGTCCCAAAAGAGAACGTATTTTCTGAAATCTTGGCGAGTGTTGGCAGAGGAGGAACACTTTCTCACGCACTGTTCTGCAATAACAGTGAAAATGTGCCTAAACCTAGGAAACTTTTTCCTGTTTTTTCAGAAAGGCTCCATTTTGCTTATTTTTGTGCTTCTGAATGTTTCCAAAGATAGCTAGCAACATTTAAGGAGACATAGCAAAGAGGGGCTTGGTCCATTCTTTGCCTTGCTGTAATTTATAGAAGTTTTCCGGAGGGAGGTGAAGCTCTGCGTGCCGGGAGGGGAGCCACTGTGGCAGCCCCAGCGCGCCCGCCGCTGTCTTTGGGCCCGCTCGCCGGTCGCCGTCGCGTGCCGGCTGCGGGTACAGCCCTTGCCTCACACTCTGGTGGTGGTCACGCCACCGTGGCGGGTGAGACGGGCCCTCACGGAGGGCCGAAACGCGCCGGAGCCCTTCCACGCGCCGAGCCGCCTTGGCTTTGCGCGGAGGTTTTCCTCCTCGCCTCGGCAAGCCGCCGGGACGTGTCGGCCTGCAGACCGGGGCGCTCCAAGGGCAGGTGCATGCCGGGCGAAGCGCGTGGAAGCAGCAGCCCTGTGAAAGGCGCACGCCCTGTTTTTCGGTCGCTGCTGGCCCGGGAGCCTCGGTTGCACCCTGCACCCGCCGAGGCCGTGGGAGGCGGCTCGAGGAGCGCCAGGGTTTCTGGCAGCAGCTGCTGCGAAATGGGAACGGCCGTATCCATTTCAGCTGCATTCAAAGCGCGGCGGAAAGCCGGTTACATGCCAGACGGGATAAGGATGAAATCCAGGGGGTGAGGAGGTGTGGGGGATGTATCCAGGCCTCTCGGAGAGCGTTACCGGCTTCATGGCGTAGCGCATTACGTACCACGTGCAGAGACTTCACAGCACTTCTGGGTTAAGTAACCTTTTGGCTGCGTATTTAAGTCCTGGGTAGAAACGACGGTCTTCCGTTTCATGAGTTTGTCTTAGAGAAGGCCAAGGGCAGGGATGGGTTAGTGAAACCTTCTGATGGACTTTGCAGCTCCGCGGCCGCTGTTGGTGTTGCAGGTGGAGGAACTGAGAGGTGGAGCGGCGTGCCCACGGGGAGGCAGGACACCTCTGGCACCACCAGAAACGCCACCCGTATGCTCCGGTTCGAGTGCCTCAGCTTGAACCGTAAAGCTGCCTGTCCTCACGCTATTGAAGCCTGTGTGTTTTGCAGGTGAAAGCGTTATCTTTCTGAAAAGGTGTTGAAGGTCAGGTTCTGATGAACACAGTGTCCTGTTGCCCTGAAGTCTGCCAGACTTTGGTGGATGTTTAAAGAGGAGCTTCAGAGAGAAGATACCACATGACAACGCTCTGGCCTGTGAGCCAGGATCTGTTTGGGACCTCAGGATCTGCCAGGATAACTGGAATTTGCAGCATGTTGATATAGATGACTTTCAGAAAAGCTTATATCTGCTAATCATGCCATAATAACAGTGTGTGAGCTCCAGACTGTAAACCACACATTTCCTACCCAGCTGCGAATATGTAATTCGATAGCAAACATTCCTATTTTAGCGTGAAGAAATAATTCACATCGCCGAGGTTGTAATTTATATCATGGCAGCTTGTAGAGAAATCCAGGTATAAGCGAGGTTGAAAAGTTCAGTAACGCCTACCGAGACACAAACACCGCGGGGACGGCGGGGCGAAGGCAGTCGACAGGGCGGCCTCGATGTCTTCCCTTCATCGGCAGGGAGCCAAGCGCTGTGAGGAGCTGCCCGGCTGGCATCCGTCCGGGAGGTCAGGTGCAGTTTGGGGTGTTTTTTTCTTTGACTTGAGCACAGTTGGGGAAAGCGACACTTGCAGGGCTCCTAGCTCCGTTTCTCTTTGCAAAATGTTCTTTTGCAAAATCGATAATTTGCTTCAGTTGAGAGAGTCTCAAAGGGACTTCACTGCCGAGCTGCTAGAAAGTACAGTTATTTCTCTTCGACACCCTAACGGCAGCTCCAGATTTGCGCTTTACCTCACCAAAGAGCTTGCGACAATCTGGTTATTTGGGAAATTGCATTACGAACAATGAAAAATGACCGCATTTCCAGGTGTTTGGTGCAGCAGTGTCAGGGTTGCCGAAACCGCGTGGGGCACTCGTGTTTCTCAGGTGACGTACTTCCTAAAATCTTCTTGTTTGTCTGGGCTTTTTTCACTTTGTCATGAGCTGCTATTTATTCTAGAAAGCATCTAGGGTGACGAGGCAGGGTTTGGGCTCGTGGTCAAGTTGTCGCGGCCAAGCGGACTTGCTCGCCCTGCAGAGAAGGAAGGAGGGCTCCAGTAATTTGGCTTGTTCCCCGCAGGCTGCAGGCGAGGATCACGTGCCGCCGGCACGCAGGCGGGTGCAGTGAGTCAGGTGGTGTGCGGCAATGCATGCAGCACAGCGACCCATTTCGGACGTGCGCTCGCTAGGATGCCTGTGCGGATGCTCTTCTGTGGAGCGGAGAGCTCGTATGCTGAATTAATGCAGCGGTAGTGACATGCCTGAGGAAAGTGATGTTCTCATGGCAAAGCGTGCTGGTTCCCCCAGTTTAAGCTGGTTTAGAGTCAGTGTGCCCACCTGGGAGGTTGTTCAAGAAGAGCCGTTGGGGATGTGACTGCTGAGGTAGGCAAACTCAAGATGAGCACCCTTGGGCAAGACCCATTTTCTTTTCACAGTTAATTACTGACCTATTGCAAAAATTTTGACATTCCTGGGTGAAATGTGTTTGTGATTACTTACCTTCTGACTTTACTTCAATATTGCCTAATTCAAGATTTTCATAAAGCAGCAGCAGATCTTCCAAAACCGTGAGACTGTTTGAAAGATCCCTAATGTATAAGAAACTTGTTTCTGAGCTGTTACGTGATGCTCAAATCATATTCTCACAGCCACAAGGCCTAGAAGCTTTTTACATAAATTCTGAAGAGGACTGTGTGATGCGAGCGCAACGGCAAGGGACTGGATTTAATAACCCTGGGGATTTCTTCTGCTTTTCTTTCCTGAGATCACACCAGAAACTGTTGCCTTCAACAGCTGGGCCTTCAGGAAAGCAGCAAAGATTGTGAGGCTCGTTATATGATCCTAAATAGCAGCAGTGCTGTATGTGCGTATTTTTTTTTAATTAACCTTCTTTAGAAAGAGTTGAGTGATGAGGGATTTTCTTGAGACTGATGTCCCAAATCAAAGCGCTTTACAGGAGAACGGCTCCCTCAGAGCAGAAGTATGGTAGATCTGGAACCGCTTGTCGTAATAGGTGGATGTTCTGCCATGTTTTGGGGCTGAGGATAGTAAAGGGGGCTCGGTGTATGAAAGTACAGAGTTAATTGGCAAAGCAGCGAGAGCTATGTGGTTCCAAGTTTCAGCGCTGAGGCTGTGCTGAGCTCGCTGGGGGGGGGTCAGGACAGCAGGAGCACAGGGGCCCGGGTGGCCGAGAACGAGTGTTTGGTCAGATTTAAAAGGCAAGCCCTGACCGAAGGGGCTTGGGGACAGAGAGGAACAGATAGAGACCCAGTTTTCCAGAGGTTTGAGGCCTGGGGAAAGATGGAGCTATTTAGCATTACAGGTGATTCTGTCGTTCTTCAGAGTGTTTTATTCGTAGCGGTGGGTTTGGTCTTGCTGGCGGGACTGGTCATTTTTGTGAATTGGTCACAGCACTGAAAAGAAAGGATTTCAGATAGTGAACTCAGTAGAAGATACTGGACTAAGTACATTAAATACAGAAAGTACTCTACACCTGGCACGTGACCTAGTATGGAAAACGGGGGACCCTGCCCCAAAAGCGGGAAGGGCCAGCTGGCAGAAGCTGCCTGGTGAGACCAGAAAAGGGGCGGAGGTGCAGATAGCACAAAATTCCCAGCTGTTCTGCATGTTTGCTTCTCTTTTACAATTCAGGAAAGCTAGCGTTTTGCCTTACTTTTGAGATGGAGTGAAATGAGAAGCAGTTTCCTCTTTATCTATGAATAAACATGCAGCTTTTTTCTGTTCTGAGCCTTTAAAAAGTGATTTTGCTTGTATAACAGCTCCTGGCCTCCCCGCTACTTGTGCAGCTACGATGTTCTTTCAGGAAATCAAGTCATATCTTCCTTTAAAAAGAGCCAACAAATATCTTCCTAACCTGCTGGGAAGGAGCAAAAGACTCCTAGTTACTTCGTTCTGATTTGCTTTCCGATTTCCCAACTAACCCTTCTCTGGCCAGATAACAAGGCAAGCGTGAAGCTGCAACCCCAAGTGCTTCGGTTTGAGTTGAAAATGAAGGTTGTGCTCCTGGAACTGCTGAAGTAATCAATAAGTCTCCTTTCTTGAGGGCCAAGCAGGGTGTTTTACTGAATATATTTCTTTTCCTCGGAGCAGTCCCACGATCGCTGCTTTTCTCCTAGACCTGGCCTGTTCCTTGCCGACCCTCAGGCGCGCCGGTTCTCGGATGTGTGCACACACACGTGCACAGTTGACGCCAGCATGGGAGGGGGTTTTTTATATCAGTTCTGCTGCTACGGCTGCTGAAGCTGAACCTTACTCTCCCCTGTCATCTCTTCTTTTTAAAAAATAAAAAAGCAAACATGGGTAAAGCAAACCTGTAACTTTGGGACACAGCAGGTGAGACCCTTTAAGGCGGAGAAGGGCAACAAGCCAGATGGCATTTTGTCAAAGTTCCCGGCAGCCAAACAGAGCTCGGTCTGATACGCGTCTCTTGGAGCAGATGTTTTGTGGGTATTTCCAGCATAAACCGCGAGCGGCAGTATCTTGGGACATCAGTGGATGAGTGTTCTCCACTGTCTGCTTGGCCTAAGAAATGTGGATTTTTTTCCCCAAGAGGCCCCCAAGGTATGTAGTGTTACTGCAGCAGGGTTGAGGCTCTGAACCTTTTAAGCTCTGCTTTTGTCTTCGTGGTGGTCAGTGAAAATGGGATTGCTGTAATTCCTGTCTGTCAGCATTCCCATGTGCTTCTCAAAAAACTCAGTTGCCAGTCAGAGAGTGGAATGGATGCATGTTATTCTCTCCTTTTTTTCCTGACTTACGTAGATTTTCTCCTCTTTTGCAGGTATCTGAAGTTCTACTCGCCTTCGAGGAGGTATAAGCACTGAGATTCCCAGGATGTAAGAAATACATTACTGTGAGTAGCTTTTTTTCTATTTTGCTTTTAAGAGAGAAAACCAAGCTTGCGCAAACAGAAGGAAGATTTAAAAAAAGAGAAAAAGACACTTTAAGAAATGTTTACAGCAAGCAAATCTACTATTTTGGAACCAGTTGTACATCTTTGGCACCTCTTTGCAACCCACAAAATAAAGTGAGCACTGTATTACCACATAGGCTGAATAATTATCTCACTGCAGATACAAACCACATGAATGTATTTAACTGAGAATATGGTCAACAGAACGGACCATTAGCACCATCTGAAGCTTATTTATTGTTTTCAAGCTCTACCAGCCATTGAAAGACAAAATCTTGTTGGAGAGTTGAGAGTTGTTCTTCACGAAGAAAGCTTTCATGTTGTGAAAAGGGAAAAGAACAGGTTTACCACAAGGTTGTGTGTGTGTGTAAAGCAACCCAGGTCTGTCATCGAAGCAGAAAACTAACTGAGTAGCAGTGCAGGTAGGAAGCAGTATCGTGCTCCTGCCTGGTGTGGCAGGGTACCTTCAGAGGAGCTTTTATGCCACATGAGGCACCTGAATGCCTAGCTCCCTCCCCTTGCCCCAAAGCAGCGGGGGCTGTATCTCATATGTTTAAAGAGCAGCGGCACCTTAGGCCTCTCCCCGTGTTGATGAAGGAGCCGGGGCTGTGGTTGCTCCTCCAGCTGCAACTGGTTTGCAGGATGGCCAGGTGGGACAGCCTGGGCTGTGCTAGGACCAGCCACTGCTCTTAAGGAAGGCTGGCCAGAGCTTCCCTGCTATGTGTCCCAGTGTGGCAGGGACAGGCAGGTAGGACTTCTTGTGTTGGAGCTGAAATATGCTATGGAAGGATGGGGCTAAAAATCAAATTGGATGTTTGGGTGCTGCTGTTCTGCTGGTCCAGGCTTGTTTGTCAGCAAGTCCTTTGTGCTGACTCTAGGTGTTAGGAAGCAGTAGGTAACAGCCAAAAGTTAGCTGGGTCAAAGCATCAGACTTGGGGCTTTATAACAGTATTGTGTCCAGCCAGATAAAAGCTACATCTAGAGTGAAGGAAGTACATATGTGTGTTTTTTCTTTTTTTCAGTAGAATAGTTAAATAGTTTCTTTGAGTTTTAAAATCAGTCCAGCTCCTACCCCATTTTTATCCATGCTCTATGGTGATGGAAATCTATGGTTACTTGGAAATCAGCAGAATTTTGTTTCCATTTTTATTTTAGTGGCATACAGCCTGTTTTCTATTACACCAACACAAATCTGTTTGGGACAGAGCAGAATAAAACCCGAAACTGAAATCAGCCTTAAAAGGCTGTGTTTTGTTAATGGGAAAGAAACTGAGTCTAGCAATCTTCAAAAAAGTGCTTAAAAATTGCAAAATAAATACCTAGCAGGCATTCAGAAATTGGTAAGAAAAAGCCTGTGCTGGGGAATCCTAAATTCAGCCTTTTGTGAAGGATACTGGAAATGAGTCCGGTAATGGGGAGAAAAGGGATGTGAAGTTATCATCATTCTTTGTCTTTCATATTTATTTTTCCCTCAGCAGGTTTCATAGCTCGTGCTCTCCCTCTGAATCAAAAATGTTTTCTCCCAGCTCCTTGTGTTTAAACCGCCACGTGAGGCTTGCTAATCAAGCTGTGGGGTTTTTATTTTATGTCAGTTGCTTCTGATGCTTTGCGCAGAACAGGCTCTGGCTTCTTCTTCTACAGCTGTGGTGGGAAGAGTAGAAACCGGTTTAAGTGAGTAAATTTGGCAGATGTACCCCACAACTGTCTCAGGTGTATCTGTTAGAAAGGTGCCACGTTTCTATGTTGTATCTCTCAAAGTACATCCATATGTTAGAAATGCTGTTCACTTGTCTTCCAAGCAAAGTTTACTTTTTTGTTTTTTTAGCAGGCAGTGTTGAAATTTGGCATGGTTCTGCTCTGCAAGCATTTCTGAAGTGTGCTGTCCTAATGAATCTCGGTTTCTAATGAATCTGTGCGCTGTTCGCTGCTGTAAGTGGAATAAACAGGGAGACTTGTTCTAGTTGCATGTCCTGCTCTCCAGAGGCAGACTAGCAGTGCCAGGTAGATGTTGTCCGCTAAATCAAAGCAAAGCAGTGATGCTGACTGAGGCAGGCAGTCTGCAGGTGCCTCTGGTATATCATAGCTGTGTTAAGAGGGTGAAAGATAAAAACAGAATAGCGTGCTTCTTGGAAGCTGCCCAGGTAACTTGTGAATGTTCTCAGACGGCTCTGGAATTATTGCAGTGTGTTGTAGTCACTGCTTAGCAGTGAAAGGAGACTGTAAATTCCCATTTACCTGTATCCTAGTACTCTGGCATGTGAAACACTGCTTGATGGAAGCTTGAATGAAGAACTGGGGAATGCAAAATGTCTGCTGTTGCAGCAGGGTGATGCTTATTGTAAAATTATGTGCTGCTGAAAAGGTAGGGGAGAAACTAAAGCTGGGGAAGCTTGATTGCTCTGTATCTGCTCTCTGCATAACATTTTAAAGGACAATACCAAAAAGTACTGGCACCAGGCATTCGAGGATGTGGGCTCTCACGTTCAACCTGGAGAGGCTTGATGGAGAAAGGGGGCTTTCTTTGCTGTTTTCCCCTCTCCATCTTACTCCCATTTTCTCCCTGAGGATGTGACCTACTGCTTGACCGAGGGGTGAGGATGTTCGCTTGCAGCCCAGGGTGGAAGCTGGGTAGGGAACTGCGGGTGGCTGTCTGCCTTTCCCCAAAGTACTGTACCCTTGCAAGGGGTGGCATTGGGCAATGCAAAAGTTGTTCAGGATGGCTCTGGCCATCACCCATGTGTGAGGGAGTTCGAGACAGCTGTCAGTTTGCTGTGTTATGGCTGATCATAAACTGTGTTGGTGTGGGGAGCTGCTTATGTTCCCAGCTGGCCTGGGAACAGGGACTTGAAAAGAGGCAAGGCTGAGAGGTGGGAGCAGCAGTTGCTTTGCCTGTTAGACACTAACTCACCTGCTCTTTGTTAGCACTCTGCTATTGAGTGGAAATATCCGTGTTCTGCTGCTCCACTGGGCAAGATCCCATCCACAGGGTTTTGTTCTGTGGGTGACAAGACAGAGCCACTTCTTCGTGAGAGAAGAGGGGCCAAGCACCAGGAGGAAGCAGGGGGAGACTGTTTCTTTCAGGCTGGGTCTCTTCAAGGAGAAGTGTCTGCAGCTTTATCATCGTGGTGTGGTTGCTTTCCTGCCCTGGGATGCTGTGTATGAGGAAGAGTTGGTGGGTTGGCTACAGATCAGGGCACTGGTGGTGTGGGGTCCCTGGGCCAGGCTGTGGCACTGGGCTGCTGAAGTATGGGAAGTCCAGCAGAAACATGCACATTTCATACAGTGTGTAGTCAGTGTTTCTCATGAATAATGTAGAAAACTTTCCAACTGTTTTCTGTAAACAGCTGGATTTTATTTTATTGTGGCTGACCCGCATTCTCATGATGCAGGCTTGAACCAAATCACTCCCGATACCTGGTTGGGAAGCTTGTGCATGTGTCACACCATGTGCAGTCTTTGAGTGTGTAACTGTAAAGGAGATGCTTGTTGTGGTTAACCATTCCCAGCCAGGTGACACTTAGGTGGATTTGGGGTTTGGAGACTTCAGGGTTTCTTTTTTTTATCTCGTATTTGAAGCTCAAGCGCTGCATTTACAAACTGTTCCTAAGAAAGCAAAGGCAAAGCACAGAAAGTCCCCGGCAGTGGTGTGTCCTCTGAATGCTGGCACCGCGTACGGTGATGACTGTGCAAAATGTGGCAGCAGTGTTGCCACCACGTCTTGTGTGAAGTGAAAGATTTGGCTCTAGCTGTGGCCTTCCTTGAAGGCTGAAGCGTCATTTGTGCTCTTCACCAGAAAACCCACCTCTCTAAACAGTGCGCTCATTGCAAAATCAGTGGCACATTTCCCCTGTACTCAGTCGCACTACTGTCCTGTAGTTTTGGGCAGACTGCATTAAATTTTTAAAAGGGGGGGGAGGGAATTACTGTTGTAGCTGAAGAATACAGATAGGGAGGAGAAATTCGTTGGAGAGTAGGTGAAATTTAGTCGGGAGAAGCTAGGCTTAACTAAACCCCTTCGTTCCTCCTTTAATCTGGGATTTGGAAGCCAGCTTAGGTGGAGCACTGCTAGCGGATCACGGGGCGGTTCCTCAGCCAGGAGAGGGTGAAGAGGATCACGGGGCGGTTCCTCAGCCAGGACAGGGTGAAGAGATTCTCTCCGTGCAAGTGTGAACCTGCGGTCAGTCCCACGCAAGTTGGAGGGGAGGGGAAGAGCATGGGTCTTCCAAAAAGCTCAACACTGACCTGACTTGGACAACCCTGGGGCTGACCCTGTCTGGTTTTCCAGCAGCACCCACCACAGTGGTACCTTGGGACCTTGCTCAGTAGACAGGAGTTGATATCAGTTGATGAAAAGAAAGCACTTTTCATTCTGTGGGGTTGTTTTTCTTTCTTTTTTTTTTTTGGTAGTGTCTCCTCTTCTTCCCTTTCTTTTCCATTAAGCATGATGTCAGAAATGACATCAGTCCAATAACTGCTTGTGGTTGTCATAGTCACAGCCTGTGACACCCAAACAAAGCAGCAGGCAACCGAAGCTGGCATACAAATGCTGTAATATTCATCGCATTCCTTTTGATTAATAAGTACGTGGTTAGGGACTTATTTTCCATTGAAGAGTGTTGGGGGAGAACATTCACAAAGCAAAACTGTTGAGAGGGGAGGAAGGTTATCCCTGCCCCGCGTTGAACGGTGAAGCTTCCCTTCTCCTTCTCGTCCCTCTTTCCTGAGTTAATATTCTGGGCCTTGACACTTGGACTGCCTTGAGACCCCTGTAGCCATTCGCATCCTCAAGATGCGTGGGTGAAGCCAAAGGGGAAAACCATTGCCTTTAATAGGGGCTGGGTCGCCAAGTAAAAGCCCACTGAGGGCAGGTAGCAACCAGTGGCAACAGCAGCCCTCGGCTGGGAGGGCTGCGTTGCTCATCTGGTGCAGGGGTGGCCGGGGCCAGCGTTGGCCATCTGTGCGGTAGCCATTGGCCAGGCCTTGGTGGTGGAGCAGGGGATCAGGGAGCGGGGGTGCCCAGAATGGCTGAGCTCCCTTCCCCAGTGGCAGAAGGAACCAGCACTGACTGAACGGGCGCCATGATGGCCAAAGTTGCTGTCCCGCAGTGCATGGGAGACCATGCAAGCTGAGGGAGTGGAAGGGCTTTTCAGTTGGAGGATGAGGTGGGTTTCCCCCCTCCCCCCCCTAAAATATTCTGTTCTGGGCAAGTTGCAGAGCTGTTTCGCACTTGCTAGGCTTAGTCTGCTCTCCTGAGCTTTTGCACAGTTGGCTTGATAGTAGGAAGGCACCTGCTGCAAGAAATAATTCCAATAATAATAATAAAAAAAATTTACAGAAATAGATCTGGTGCAAGTTGTGCATGTGGCAAGAACTGAAGGTGGGTGATCGGGACCTGCTGGGAAAGAGCTGTGTAACCCCCTCCCCGCTGCTGGCACACGAGGAGCCGTCATTCAAGTTGCTCTCACCAGACCCTCGTGTTGCCCAGGGCTTTCGTCTAGCCCCCGCTTGGCGTACCCACAGAGGCGTGCAGACCAGGAGCGCTCTGGCACGGCTTTTGGAAAATAGTTGGGCACGTGATTGCTGTGCTTAGCCTGATAATTAGCCGGTGCTGCCCAAACTGGGGCAGACGAGAGGCGCCTGCCGTACCGCGGAGGGCAGAGTCCAGCACCCGCGCGACTGCTCCGCCACTATTGATTCAGCAGCTCCGCGCTGCCGTTGCCGCCATGGCAGGCCCTTGCAGGGGGGCCCTCATTATATAATAGCTGCTGGCTGATTAATATGCTGTGAGTCAGAAACACCAGGGTATTTTAGCTTTCTCTAGTTGCTATGGTAACATTATTTTAACAAATAGCTTTTTAATATTTAATTAAAACTCTGCTTTTGGCAAGCTGGAGTAAGAACTATTACAATCCTTACTACAAAGGGTTAGCAGTGAAGTGTATTTCAGAGCCATGATTTTTGGTTGCTTTTGTTCCCCCCCCCCCCCCCCCCCCCCCCGGAACTGGCAGCTTCCTCTTTTTCTTTTTTCTTTTAGAAATCACTAATTCATTAGTTGTGAGAAATGTATGCCTGTTTCCAAGACACAAAGCAAATGTAATGCAAATGTGCAGTTACACTTCACAATTGAAGGTTGTCACTTCTCTGTGTAATGTCAAGCTCGCTATATAAGGACAGAGTGGTGTGATAGCATTTATTAAACTCTTCTTTGTCATTGGAGTTCCTTGCTCTACCTTTGCCTGCCTGATGAGATCATTCTCGTTCTGCTTGCTACGTGTTCCCTCTGTGTCAGGTTGGACGCTTTTCCCTCAGCAGCTTGTAGAGGAGGTGCTGTGTCCAGATCAGGCTCTGGAATGAGTCCTAGTCTTTTTTTAGGTGAGCTCCTCTGCTCCCAAATACCAAAAGATTCAACAGTGGAGACAAATGAACAGAGAACTGTCTCAAGAGAAAAATAAATATTTAACAGCTCTCTCTGTAAATACCTTTTATTTATAGAATGCTTATAAGTTCTATCATGCTTGGTAAATGTGGATACTTTTATGCAAGAATCCTACCTTGAGGGACTTGGTGGCTACTTCATGTCACTTGTGACACAATAATGAAATAAATGTGGTGATCTCATGGGATTCCCTGCCAGCCCCTATTTTCCGTGGTTAACATCAATATTGCACACTTACTATCTATCTGAATCACATCCCTTAGATGCATTACTTGGAAAATAACACCCTCATTTCTTGAAGGGAAGGCCATTTAGTGTTTTGACTTATTCGAAAGAGTCTGATGTTATAGGTAGTGCCATCACATGCTGCCGTGGTGTCTCGCCAGGTCCTTGGCTTTGATGCACTTGCCCTCTTGCTCTCCCAAAGGCTGGGATGGTGGTGTTATCCCATCTCTATGTTGGATGGTGAAAGTTAGGTAAGAGAAGTGCTGCCCTATGTGAAAGCCTACAGGCTTTTTGTGCCTGTTTCTGTAGGTAGTCTTAACGGTGTCCCAGCCTGGAGGATGTTCTCGTTCTCTGTGCTGGTGTGCTCACAGTAATTTGGAGTTCCCCTTCCAAAATAGCACAATTAATCTGTCACACACTGCTCATGCATGGGTGTTAAGGCTTAAATAGCCCAGAGGGTTATGCAAACCCACTCTCTAGACATGTAAACTAGGGTACAAAAGACTTGCCAAAACTCTTCAAGCAAGCCAGGAAGAGAACTAGGGCTCTCCTTCCTGCTTATGCTAAAGCCATACTACTGCACCTGTGACGACAGTGGTAATGTTATTGCTGCTGTGATACTGCCAGTGGTAGGTGTTATAGATGGTTCTTTAAAATGTTCTTTTTAGTTGCAGCCTGTACTCTTGTTTTGGAGTTTTTTGTATGCTAAGTACTTGGGACTCTGTTTAGACCTTTGTGCCAGCTGGTGTAAGCCCCAAGGAGTTGGAGATGATCCCAGGATGTGCCAGAAGCTGTGGTTGGAGCAAGATCCCTTGGCACACAGTGACAAGCGGAGGTTTTGGCAGGGCAGCACGTGGCTCCCAGCAGCGCTCGCGGTTGCACAGGTTAGGTGTAGTAAGGCTTGCGGGTTCCTGCGGAGGTCTAAGAAGGCATCCTTTTTATCTTCTGTCAGTAAAGAACTGAAACTTTGCTGCTGCAAAATCAAACTCGATTGGTTTCACAGCAAATGGGGGTCTTCCGGAGGCTCGTAGAGCAGCAGCAGGGACTGGCTTTGTGGATGAAGCGGGGCAGGTCCTGCCATGCCGAAGGGGCAGCGTGGAAGGAGGCGTGGTGCCTGGCGTGTAGCACACGCAGAGCCCCTTCCCTCCCCAGCAGCCTTGCTCCCTATGCTGATGCAAAGCTAACGCGGGGTTTGCTTCCTTTCCTCTTCTGTGGCCGCACTCAGTTTAAAACTCGTGCTGCTTTCATGTCTGCCTGGTGAGCGAGAACATCGAGGGAGCAAATGGAGAGGGGCATGTAGACTGAGAGGAGGAGATGGGAAGTGACAAAGATCTCAAGGGATTTTTCTGGAGGTTGTTCCCCCCCTCCTCCCCTCAGGATACTGTCTCCATCCCATCCTTGCCTTTCCCTTATCAGGTCTCCTGCTGCCACAGGTCACTTCTGGTAGCGTGGCCTCCTCAGAGCACTTGCTGATGTGCCTGCTGGAAGCTAGGGAGGCTTGATGTCCTGAAGAAGCAGCACTTAGATCCATGACTCTGTCATGTCTTAGAGAACGTGTTTCTGCCTCAAAACTTGGTGTCACATGAGTGTCATATGACTTCCATCATGATTAGTTTCATGCGATGCAGCTCTGAGATCAGTGCTGGATGATGTGTATTTAGCCCCAGTTCTGCTCTTGGTGGAGTTAGGCTAGTACATCATGTGTGCGTTGAGCGTAGTAGTGGTCTCTGAGTTTTCTCAGTTTTTGCTGTCAGCGTTAGTCATGACTCAGGTATAAACAAATCTGGCTCGTCTCCTGTCTGCGCTTTGCAAAGTGCAGCTTCCTGCTTGTGTGTCTCCAACCAGATCGTAAGTGCGCTTGCCGCTCTCGGAAATGCAGCCAGGATTGCTCGGGATGAATCAAACCCAGCAGCTCTCGGAGCGGCTGCGTTTCAGGCATTACGGTGAACGTGTGTAGGAAGGGCAAGTGTGTACAGTGTTTGTGATCCTTTACAGGGGGAGCATGAAGCTCCAGCAGTATAGGGAATTGTGTTGTATCTATTGTGCTTTTCAAACTGTATTCACGTGTGAGGAGGAATAGGAATTTCTTACCACAAAGGGGTGAGGTTTTTTCCTTCTCTTTTAAAGCATTCAGTCGATTCCTATTCCTGGTGTGATCTTCTTTTCTGATGGCTTTCTCATGTGTCAAAGAGCCTGCTGAGGGACCATGAACAGGCCATTGCTGTGATACTAGAGGAGTGCAGAAAAGCATCAGCTTCCTTCTTTGATCTTGCTTCTGTTGAAGTCGCTACCAAATTTCAGAGGACTTCAATGAGCCAGGATCAGCCCCTTTAAAAATATTTGCAAGGCACTAGAAAAAAGCACTTTCAAGTAGGTGAGAAGAGTGCTAATGCCCCTGAAGTGAGAGGAAGGGAATGCACCACTAATAAGGGCTGTTTTATTATAAACACATTCCCTTTTTGTGCATATTATCAAAAGGACGGGAACTTCAGCCTTCTGCAGCAGCAGTGTAATGTGTATTGCTGCCTGTCGTCATGATGAGTTGTGTTTTGGTCTGTTACTATAGAAATAGTGTCATTTCTCTTCATAAGAGAAGATCCAAAGGCAACTTCTTTGCTGTCTGTGAAAACTCAAAGTGTGCATCTCATGCGTGTTGTGAGGATCTGTGAGTATCTCTTTCCAGATGTGTCATTTGTAATCGTGTCCCTTGGGCTAACTGCTTGCATTAGACTTGCGCTAGTCCTGACTGGAAATGGCAGAGAAATTGGGGTTAGGCTTTGTATTTTAAGTGGTATAAAGCTGCTAGAGTCTGCAATGGTTTATACCATCTTTGGGGATCCAAGGGACAGATTTTGAGCCTAAGAAGGTGCGGGGTTGTTTGTTCTAGCAGCCGTTCTTGCTCAGGTTCCCACGGGGGTGTCAGCTCCACACCTTCCTCGTGCCCCTCTCTGCCCTGCCGGCTGGTCGCCCCTCGGCTGGCGCTAGCTCGCAGAGCCTGGAGGCCCCCGGTGCCTGTGAGCCAGGCTCGTGGCACTGCCCCTTCCCACCCGCAGCCTCTGTCAGCATTTATCAGTCACTCTTGAAGTCACCAGCTCAGGCCGTGGCCTAGTTTGCAGATTACCTTCTGCTTCGTTACGTCCTGCTGCCATAGCACAACGTGCTGCTGCGCTTGTGATCCCGTGGAACTGCCCCTGCGTCCTGCTTGTTCATGATTTTATCGCTTCCTAGATCTGGTGTTTTTAATTGGAAGTCTTCGTAGCCAATACAAAATTCTAATTGACTTGGGAAATTATGCTGTAAAGCCCCATCCCAGTCTACTTGTTTCTGTCTCATTTTTTTTTAATGTCTCTTATCTCTCAGCTAATACACAGTGTGTCTATCAAGTCTCTGGACAGTAATACATATGTATTTAAAATGTTGCTTCTCCTCCAAAAAGACTCAAAGGCAGGGCTTTTCTTATGCTTGGTACGGTGGCATGATATTGGGACATCGGTGCAGACACGCCTATCGTCCTGGCTCTCGTTCTGAGACTTCTCCACAACATCCCTTGAGTATTAGGGGACATGGTATGAGCTGTCTTCTGGCTATTGAAATCCTCCCTTAAAACATGCTGCTTTTGTGATGCTTTCAAACCTAAAAACTTCAAAACAAATGCTGATTTCAAAATACATCAATTCTGATCCGTTGCATTGGGTTTCTGTGGCCTCTGTCTGGCTTAGTGTCTGGTCATGCAACGGCTCCTCGTGTGAGCTGATTGCTCCAGTGTGCTCACATTTGGTGATAATTGCGGTGATGGTTCACAGAGACAGGCCCACTTGGAGGGAGAAGCCATCTTCTTTTGTGCAGCCCCATCAGTTGTTATCAATCAACTCATTTTCTTTTTCAGGAGTCTCTAACAGGATTAGTCTTGCTAACACCATCTGACTCCGCTCTTGTGCCTCTGTGCTTTTCCTCAAACATTAAATCTTAAGATCCGCAAAAGGAGGATGATTCTAGGTGTCACCTACCAGGAAATAGTGATATTCAAAGAGTTCAAGTAATTAGCTGTGCTTTCCTTTAGGTAACACCTAAGCTATTTGAGCAAAGGAGCCAGTCATCCTGCTTGCCTCAGTAAGGCTAGTTGAGGTCTTACATAAAGATCTCTATATGTGTGCTGGCGCCTTCCCTTGCTGCTCTTGCTTGTGGGAGCCTTGGCATGGATAGCAGTGCAGACCCAAATAACACCATAGCTGGTGTATTTGCCAGTGTGTAACACCAGTGCTGTGTTGTACACCTGTACAAAATGCATAAGACTTATCTTTGCAGGACACTGAGATCCTGGGGTCCTATTAATTTGTTTGAGACTTGCATACTGAATGCATTTGCAAACTTGAAATTGAAAAATAGATGGGATGACTGGTGTTTTTCTGCTGCTCCTTGTCTGAGACCCTCTTGGACAGAGGACTGGTCCCAAATTGTGTGTCTTCAGCACAGCAGTGGTTAGCTCAAGGTGAGCAAGCTTTCATATAAAATCCAGGAGGGTGGTTGCCTGCCCCTTAGCCAAAGTTGGAAGTCACTATGATAGATTCCACTTGCTCTGTGCTTCCTGCAGGGCAGGAGCACCCTCCACTCTTGGCCTTCATTGGGCTGAAGAGACTGAACAAAACTTGTCCGACTGTATGAGCTGGAATGGATGATGCTGTCAGGAAAACTGTTTTTTAAACTTAAACATACAATGGGTTATTAGCAGACAGTTGCACTAGGTGTTGCCTGTTGTTCCTGAGCTGCCAGTCGTAATGCATCTAGCTTATTGCTCAAAATTGCTATTTTTATCATGGTATAAATGGTTAGTGAAGAGTTTCGAAGAGGATGTGTTGGCTCATGGGGACAGAGGTATTTAGGGTTTTTTTTTCTTCTTTTTAACTTTCAAAGCAGTTTACAACTAATAATCCTGCACTCACCTTTGAGGAAGGAAAGACTGTAAAGTCTTTGGCACAGGGATTGTTTTTGGTTTGTTTGTAGCACTGAGGTTGTGATTTGGAAATACTATTGATCTGGTAAAACATTCTTGCTATAAATGTCCTACATAATAATTATACAGGAAAGCCATTCTAAGTAAATTTCTCAAAAAAAAAAAAAAAAAAAAAAAAACAGAATTTATTAGGATGAGGGCACTTCTAGTGTTAACAAATAATATCTTGCCTGTCTCAAATTCATGCAAAGAAGTCCTATCTGTCTCAGGAGGTTTTCTTTTGTTATTAAAGTTCCATAAATCTACATGGGAGATCTTAAAATTGGATGAGGACTGTGTGACTAAGTGAGGCATTTCTGAGTTGAGCTGTAACTTGAAGCATAAGAAAATAAAGGTTCTCTTGGCTTGTTGCATTACTGGAGTATATTTGAACCAGTGTTGCATGTCCTCAAACATACAGTGAATCATTTGACATACATGCCAAAAAGAGTCTGAGATAATGGGACCAAAATGTCATTTAGTAATAATATTCATGTAATGGAGTAATTTCCTGGAATATAATCTACAGGGAATGTAAAATGAAAATTGAAAAAGTATCCTCATTTCTATCTTGCCACTTGAAGTACCACCACGATGAATCGTTAACCCCTTGGTCATCCACACAGCAGGTCATAAGTGTTAGGTTTCTTGTTGGGTCTCGAGTGCCTCTTTCAGACCTCAGCTTCACCTGCTTAAGGGCAAAATAAATCTGTGCACCATCCATTTTTGTTGTCACTACATCTATACTGTGTACAGTGAAGGTCCCTCATATAATCTGTAGTTATGGACATCATCTGGGTCGTACTTAATGGCTATCAGTTGTGTTCTCCTGAAACAGTAATTATTTTGAGTACCACCGGTGCTGCATGGAGCATAACAGATGCAAAAAGATTCTCTGGGCTTATTCTGGTTTCATAGGATAGGTTCAACTGAAGTACATGCTTGTGCCAGCACTGGTGCACTACACGTGTAACTCCATGCAATGTGACATCTTCCAGGGATTTTACACTAGACTTTATTTTCTTTTAAGGTGTGTAATTATTGTAACCTATCATAAAACTGCATTATTTATGAGATTGCTGAGGTTGCAGGGTAGGGTTTTCTGAAAGCCGGCTCCCAAATCTGCAGTCTGTTTTAAACATTGGTTTCAGCTTCTAGAAAACCTTCTTTAACTTCAGCTGTGTTTGAGTCAAGTAGCTAATTTACTGAGAACTCCTATGGGATTCACTCTGTTTATCCAGTCCTGGTTGGACTTGGTTGGAGAAGCTCTGTGATGGAATTTGAAAGAAAACCAGAATGTGGAATTTAAAAAAATTTTTGCTAGTGTTTTTGGGGGAGGAATTCCAGGGAGTATTTATCTATATGTAGATATAAATTGCTAGCAAAAATACAGCAAAGAATGTGTTTTATTGTTGCTACCTTGGCCAACATGCTGTGCCTTCAGAGCTAAAACAGGCAAGTCTGCAGTTTGGGCAAAAAACAAGGCAGGGGGAAGGGACACGTGCAGCTCCTGTCCATTAGGCATGGAAAAGGAAAGCTTCATGCACACTGACTGGGGGCTTACATCTCCACAGGTAGATGAGGTGAAGAGGGTTAAAGAAGTTGTAGTTTTGGATGATCCTTCTCATTAAGAAAACATGGTGGATGGCGCTTGCAGAGCGTCAGGTTTTTTTGCAGCCCTGTAATCTGTCCTGGTCCATGACCGTGCCGGGGTGTCAGGGCAGCGTTGTGGTCTGGGCGTGTGCCCTGGGGGGCCGCAACAGGCAGAGGCTTCCCCTACGCTGAGGCCAGACCTGGCCGTGGTGGGGCTGGCTGTGCACCACGGGCAGCAGGACAGGAGCAGAGGCCAGGTGGCCAGCGTGCAAATCCCAGAAGGTGCCAGTCACTGCTGGGGTTTTGATGGGAGCTGGGATGCCCAAAATATTGTAGGCTCAAGGATAGGGTTTCTCGGCAACCAGGGAGCTCCACTTCTGCAACCTCGGGCCAGGATGTGTTGGAGGTTTCCTCTGCCCTCTTCTCCCATTCCTGCCTGAGCTTTGGGAGAAGACAAGAGGATGCCAGTGGCATTGGAATCAGGAGCACAGACTTTAGGACGTTGGGGGCAAAGCAACTGCCTTATTTATTCTCCTTTTCCCTTTTCTCCAAGCCCTTGTGACCCCTTGCTGCTGCCTCCTCCTTTCTCTCACCTTCCCCTTGTCAACAACCCAGCAGCCAGATGAGGTGCGACCCAACAACCACCATTTTCATCATCTACCTAAAAATTGCCCCTTTTCCCCCCTCTCTCCCCAGCTGAAAAACCCTGTGCTATAATGCATGTGGTGAAACAAATTAAAAAAACAAACTGGTGGCCCCACCAGGATAAATGCTGTATTAAAATCACAGATGTAACATAACCAAAGCTATGGTGTAAGCAGGGAAGATGGAAGATGCCCTGCTGACCCAATGCCCATTTAAAAAAAACAAAAACAAAAAAACTGTAACTGGTGTCAATGGGATGCCTTTTTCTTTTTCCTTTCTTCTCTTTTTCCTATCACTTCTGTCTGTGCTCTCTTCGTAAGAACTTCAGTGCTGCATTAAGGAGATTATAGGTGCTTTTCATCTTTACCTTTTTTCCCCCCGATTTTACTTCTTCCTAGCAAGCCTTGGGGGGTTTATTATTATTATATTTTTTTTAAGCAATTGATTTATAACTCTTCTACCTGCTGGGAAAGATTGACCTATTCCCGTGCGTCTTCAGAGAGCCCGTCTTTCAAGTCACTCGGGACTGGGAACAAACAGAGGGCTGGGTTCAAAGGTGCTCCTTTCCTGGCACTGGCTGCACCGGAAGGAAACGGTGATGGCATGTGCTGTTATTTCATAGCTCAATATAAATTGCGTGTGTGTATGTTGAACTAGCATTGTCCAAGGAGGAAAGACTTTTTTTAACATACCCTCTTGTTTTCTTACTCTGGATCTGGAAGAAATTTCATCTCGCTCTTCTTTCTTCCTTGTTCCCCCAGTATGTTTTTGTCATAAAAAGCCTCAGGCACTGCTTTGGTTCCTCTAAAATGTGAGGCTTGGATCCCATCCAAGGCTCCTTTTGGTGGGTTAAATAATTTGTGGTTCTCCAAGTTTACTGCCCCGGTCTGTGTCATAGCTCACTGTTCCTGCCTGTCCAGGACAAGCACCACAAGGTCGGCAGCATTCCTGCAGCTCTGTGCTGATAAATGAATTGGGAAGGACCTCTTTCACAACGCCTGAATTCATTGCATGCTCAGCGTACCGCATGAGCCATCCCATTGTTCAGCTTTTGAAGTGCTACAGAGATATCCTTGGGCAGTCTGGAAAGGAGAATTTTTCAGTTCCTGCTGTCCAATACCAACATTAAATTGTTTCACCTTCAAATGAGCAAGTTTTTAGTGTCAGGATGGCTGCTCTCCGTCCTTTCAAAAGGATGAATTGGACTGCACTGAGTATCCTGGGCCAGGTCCCCTGCTTTTATAGTGTGGTCTAAAACCACTGTCCTCAGCAGAGTTGGGCTGACTTACTCCAGAAAAGGAGTAGAATCTGTCCTGCTCTTGTTTAAATTTGGTTTTGAAAGAATAAGATCTGGAATTAAAAACAAATGATGACAAAAACCAAGAAAAGCCCTTTTCTACTGGTCTTGCTAGACCTAATATTAAGGGTCCTTTCTCACTCCCTGGTGTGACAGCAGCTGTAGAAGTCCCATGGATGTAGCCCTTGAGCTCTTTTAATTTAGTGTTGCCTTCCATCATTACAAAACAGCTGGAGATGCTGCATTAGAGCCTTGGCAGGTGACAAAAGGGACTAACAAAGATAATGTGGGCCCATTTGGAAGAATCATCAACTTGGGGCAGTCTGTCTCGCCTGTCCCACCCCTTCTTGCACAGTCCCAAAGATGGTCTGGCCACAGCTACCTCCTGTGCGAGCCACTGGTATTTTGAGAGTAGAGGTCTGGGAGCAGACTTCAGCAGCTCGATCCAGTTTCTCAGCAGTGTTGTGCACAATTGAGCTGTGTTTCATCATAATTCACTTTATTTTAATTCTCTGTTAAGAGAGGACTCTTTGATTTAGTGATGATTTTTCATTACAGTTTCTGCAGCCTTTTCAAACTCCCTGGCTACATTCCCTCGTTTTGCAGTACCTCACATGGGATAACTTTTCTTTAGAAATCAGATCTTTCAAAAGGAAAACGAAGGCACAGCTCACCCTGTGCCTGGCCCATGCGAGAGGGAGGGGATTTTAAGGGCTCCTTGTTTGCAGTATCTCAGATTTCTGCCCTTTCACCTCTCCTTGTGAGGCCACAAGAGATAGGACCCGATGAATTCAATTTACTGGTATCAGACCCAATTACTTCCAAAGCCAGAAGCACCTTTCCTCTGCAGAGGCTTTTTAAAGGCTGTCTCGCCCAAGACAGGACCTGTGTGAGTAATTTGCCCTGTTTCTTCTGACCAAGCTTCCTTAACCCCCTTACTATTCTGGTGGGGTTGGAGAAGGCAAAAGGCATCAGAGGGGGGAAGCAGGTCACTTCCACAAGACAAATCATGAAGACAAAAGGAATTTCTGGGAGAAAAGAAATAGGTAACTTGAGCATTAGATTTATTTTTCTTGAATTCCTCTTTCAGGTGAGGAACATTAAGTTTTGATCTAATTCACTGAGTATCACGCAACAGTCTTGAGACTAGAGTTGCTTCAGGAAGTCTTTCTGACCAGTTGTTTATCCATCAGAAGGAAGCTGATTTACTGGAAAACTCTTTACAGAAATGTGTGCTTTGCTGAAGCTTTTGTCAGGAAAGATGCCTGAAGCACCAAATGGATTTGAGAGAGGATGGTCTGAATGCTCTTCAGAGACATGGCTCGGAGTCTCTGCTCTGGCTTGAAGGGAATAGGGAGTTGAACCTCAGGTCTCTGCCATCCCCAGTCTTACCAGTTGGACTGTTATCTCTCCCCTTCCCCCTCTTTATTTGGGTTTGGGGTGAGGGGTGGTTAGAGGGGAGAAAACAAAAAGCTCTCTTTTATTCAGCCAATGGAATGTATTTTTTTTCTAAACCTCAAACTGTTGTGAAATCACACTTTCACATAAAGCCTCAGGAAGAATAACCCTGGACCACTCCAGGATGAGTAATCATAGCGCTCAGGGCAGAATCTTGCAGGTGATGAGCAGGAGAGAGAATGCCATTGGGGAGCAAAATCCCTGGGAGCTGGCTTGTGTCAGCTCTGGATCCCAAGTGGCTGCACAAAGGGTTTGGCTGCACAGCTGGATTGAAGAATAGCCAAAGACAAGATGTGCCTGGAGGCCTTAGCTCCCGCAGATGTCTGGGGATGCTGGATTTCTAAAGCATTCATTAAAGAGCAGGGCAGAGGGGATATTTTGGAGAAAAATGTGTGGATGCAAAGGCGAGTTTGAAAGTGTAGCCCATGCTTAACTGATGCTGCAGTAACTGCACGTTGGTGCTAGCAGAACATCAGGTGCAGCAGCCAGGGATGGCTACTGGAGGCAGAGAGGGAGCTCACAAGGACCCTGCCCTCGGTGGCTGTCTGCAGCCACTACACTTCCAGCAAGGTGGTCCTGCCGGTGCTGGGAGGAGCAAGGGCTCCTCTCCGAAAGAGGATATTCCCATCAGTGAGCTTTTCACAGTTGCAAAAATATATTTTTGCATATTGACTATGCACCAAAAAAAAAAAACTGCAAATGACTGAGCAGCTGGCTAACAGTGTGAGATAAGATGCATTTCAGTAGCAAGGCTGTAGAAGTGTTGCCTTTCTCTGATGCCTTCAGTGTCCTGGGGTGGCAGGCTAGAGGAAACAGCTGGAGCTTTTGAGCACGCTCTTCTCCCTGCCCTCCTTCATCTTCTCGCAGCTAGGTCCATGCAGAAAAGCGCTGGTGCGCTAGTGGGTTGCCATGGAAAGAACTGCCACACTGCACTGAGTTTGTGTTGGCTTGTTGGTGGTTATTTCTTTTAAAGAAAAGCAGGAGAAATTCTCACAAACACAAGAAGGGATAAGGGAGACAACCCGAATCAGCCCAAGCCGGCCACAAAACCAGTGGCTCTTGAAATTGTGCAGTAAGTTAGGGATTTTTGTCCCCAGTCCCCTTCCCTTGGAAGGAGAGCACATGGGTTTTGGCAAACAAATACTGCGTATTAGTGTCACATTTGGATTTTGAGGGCTGGTTGGTTGGAGTCTGTTTTGGAGCCCTAGGGGAAGAAGGGGGAGGAGTGAGAGCTGAGGTGGGGGAGGAATGAGTGGATATTCTGGTCTCTGTGCCTCAGACCTGTCTCTGGCCACTTCCTCGCTTTTCACACTGTGGTCCTGGCACGTCATGTTATGGATTATTAACATATTGCATTGGAGGAGATATGCCTTTTAACTTCTTGCTGAAGTCAGCTGTTAGCATTGCTGGGCAAAGCAGAGGTGACTTCTGTGTCCTCACCTTGCGCCTGATCACGGATTTTGGGGGTTCTTTGGACATGAAGGTTTCACGAGCCGTTCCCAGACGCTGCCTGCGCTGGTGGTGATGCTCAGGGTGCTGCAGCGTCGCAGTCTGGAGATCTCCGGCTGGAGAGGCAGCGCCGGCCCAAATGACGGGGTTTTTTGGAAACAGTGAGACTTAGCGCTTCGGTAACACCTTGGCTCTGCAGACCTCGAAGCGCCTCGCGGGCAAGCAAGCCGCACAGCCTTGCTGCCGAGCCAGAGCCCCTGCTGCGCACCGCTCACGGAGACAGGCAGAAAGAGGTTAACGCTTTCCTTTCTCCTTCCCTTTGGCCTTTCTGAACAACTTAGCGAGAAGATAATCCGTGAGCCCGGCAGCCAGAGGAGAGCTTTGGAGTATAAAGCAGAAGGGGGAGGCAGGCTGAGAGGAACATGAATCATCTAAGAGGAAAGCTAGACTAACGAGGCTTATGGGATGCTACAAACTTTAGCTCAGGTCTTGCTTTTCTTCTGTTGACCTAGATAGCGGCAAGATTAGCTGTCATTTGAGTAAATTCCCATTTTTGTACTTTGCCTGCCTATGGTTTCTTCATTGCTGCGTTTTGCTCAATCTGGTGTAATCTTTCTGGAGACCAGCTATTAGGACTTTGCTTTTGGGGGAGAATCGATTATGCCTATGAGATTATTCAGAAATAATTCCTTTGGCTGCCTCTTTAATGGAGCGAAATTGCTCAATGATGGATTTCTGACATACCAAAAGGCAATCTGAAATAATCAGTTGACCTTGTAAGAGGCGACTAAGATGTGCTCCCCTAGGGAGACGTTTTTTCATGTGGATCAGCCAGCCTTTGCTGTTTGAAAATGGAATCCCTCCCACTCGCCAGGAACGGGAGGAGAAGAACCCCAGCTTCAAAAAAGAAAAAGGCTTTAGATGAAGATTCCTCAGTTTAAAAAAAAAAAACAAAAAACAAAAACAAAAAACAAACAAACAAAAAAATCCTCTGTTATAATAAGCAGTTCCCCTTTTTCTGCATTTCTGAAGTATTGCTCAAGAAACAGTGTTACAACTTGTTCATCTGGACATGCTGTGAAGTAGCCCCAGGGGGAACTGGGCACCAGAGAGGCTGTTGCCTGTAATGACTTTTTTTTTTTTTCCCCCCCACAGGCAATAGTAAGTATGCCCAAATTAAAACGGGTGGGAGGAGACAGGAGGAGGTAACTGTTGAGTATACTTTGCATTTTAAGGTGTTCTGATTGCAAATGCTTTTACACGGGGCGGAGGGGAAAAATAATGAATGGGAGGTTTAGCCAATTTGCTTTTGCTGTCGGCAGCTCGTTCCTCAGCGCCCCGATGGTCTGTCGGGGTGAAACATTGCCCTTCTGCGGCTCGGGAGCGAAAGGCGCAGTCTGTCCTGCACCGAAGCATCTGAACTCGGGATGCTCAAAATCAACCCCACTTTTGGGAGTAGGAACCAGCTTATTCTGCACCCCGTGATGTATTAAAATGAGAAATGGAAGGAGTGAAACGTCTTCCTCTTTGTGGCTCTCTGGTGAAATTCTGCCAAGGTATCGGTTGTGCTAGTCTGATCATATTTTACAAGTGTGTCACTTAATTTTTTTAAAACATAAGATTAGATTATGAAACCTCACTTGCTTGCAAAGACTCTTAATTCTCTTCCACTTCTGATTTCAGAAAGGACTACTCCTTCTCTCAGACCGGGGCATAAATAGTTTGTCAGTGATCCAGTAATCATTTCTACTCTTTTTTTATTTACTTTTTCCATTCATGGAGTTCTGACAAAGGGAAGGCATTCCCAGCCCGCTACATCCCACTCCTTCCTACCAGCGTCGCATCAAGGGGTGCTTGCGCCCCTTCCCCTGCCCCGGGTGCTGGCGTCCTCACGCTGGAGCTCGCGGGTGCTGGCAGCTCCCACCCGGGGACCCTTGTTGCACGGGCTGGTGTGGGGAAAGGTTGCCTCTTGAGGACAGAAATAAACCTGGAAATTGGAGATCCTTATATTCAGTCGTCTTACAGTATCCATGTAGAAAAAACTCTGCAAAGAAACCCTGAGGCCGGAGCTCCTGCAGCCTCTCAGCCCCATCGTGTCTCTGCTGCGAGTCGGGATAGGGTTTGTGGGAATTACTGCCCCAAAAGCAGCGACGGGCTCCCCTCCCTTGCAGCGCTTCACGAGGGATAGAACATCTGAGCAGGGGAGGGTTCTTTTTAATCATTGTGGCTTGGTGGTGTGCGATGGGGTTTTGATTTTTTTTTGTTTGTTTTTTTTTTTTGTTTTGTTTTTCCTCCTTTTTGGGGTTGGTGTTTCTAACCAAGCCCTGGGAAAGCAGCCCTGCGTGACAAGGGGGAAGGAAGGATTGCAGCGTCGGGCACCCGCGTTCTGGTCTGGACAAAGGTCCTTTGTGGCCTTGCCAGATCCTGCCAACAGCCAAGCTGCGACTGTGCGCAGAGGGCAGTGGCTCCGCGCCGGAGCAGAGCAGCGAAGGGTGCTGCCAAGAGGAAAGGGAAGCTCCTTGGTCCCGTGATCCCTACAGGCAAAATGCATTTGTTGGCCGTTCTGCCTCCTCGATGCCTGGCTTGCCGGTAGTGATGCTTAATAAATGGTACGCAGCCTCCCGAAATCTCAGCATGCTGCATAGCAAGGCAGGCCTGGTCGCCACGAGCAGGCACTGTTCTGAAAATCTTCTTATATCTGCATGTTATGTCTGTGTTAATCTTTTTTTAATAATGTGTAATTATTCTAAGGAAACCAAATATTTGATTGGGAGCATATTAGTTGGATGAAAGAAGAGACTAGAGCATTGGTACAGAGCAAGAATGTGGTGTTCTTTGCATAATTTTAGCTCCAAATGACTATTATTTTTAAGCTGCAGATAGAGAGGACTCGGAGATTGAGAACAGCAGTGACATTTTGTCTCTCTTCTGCTCACTTCCTATGACACATAATCGTGGTGGCTTTTGGTCTTTTATTAGATGTCTGAAAATCTCAGCAAGCTGGAAAGAAGCGGTGTGAGACCTGCGGTGAAGGGGTTACATGCAGGTGTTTTTTCTTTGCCTGTTCCACTGAACGTGTCGCAGGCCTCTGGCCCTATCGCACTGTACATAGGATTAGACTGAAACCACGTGTTTTCAAAGTTTCAAAGTGTATTTAATTCTCTGTTCTTTTCTCAGTAAGTGCCCAGACCTCATACTCATATAAAACAAAGTGCTAAGATGAAATTTGAAGCCAGTAAGGGCAAAATGATGTGCAGAGGTGATAAATGGGGATGGCAGAAGGTGAAGAGCGGATGTAATGAAACAACCGCAACAGGCAGGGCATACAATGAGGATGATGGAAAGCAGCATAGCTAAGCATCTCTTAGAAGGTCACTTTTGCAGCATATGACCTCTGAGCTGACCGAGGAGCAGATGAAGGGATAATGTGTTGCATGCTGGGAGATCTTGACTTCTGTTACCAACAGCAGAAAGAAACATGCCCTTGATGGAAAGGTGTACGGATCAACTGTGAGTGGTACAGGACTTCTAGGGCCTTCAGAGCTGGAGAGAGAAGAGAACAAGTACACTTACAGACTTTGGCCGAGGTGGGCTGGGTGTCATCACAAAGAGGGTCTCCGTTAAGAAATAACCTTCTGAAAATACTGGACTTCCCAGAATTTAGGCAAAAAATGGCAACGGGGTGGGGGGGTGCTCTGGCATTCAAGCAAAGGAAGATCAGGAGGACATGGCACCACTTTGCTCATGGTTGTATTTTCTTGCAGCTGCAGAGGAGGGTAATTTTCAATTGGTGCAAGGACGGAGGGAGCCTTGGCCCCGCAGGAAGCCGTCGGGCCGCTCCGCCGTGTGCGTGCACCTGGCCTGATGAGTTGTTTCTAAGGGACAGCAGCTAGCTTGGTCCTTTGATCTCCAGACGCTTGCTTCCTCTTTTGAGACCACTTGCAAGTGTGAGTTGTGATGGCAGGTTTCATGACCTCGGTGCTGGTTCACTGACACCTAAGACTCTCAGCTCCTTTTGCAGGGCTGTTAAATATTTTTAACTCGTGAGCAATGAGGATAATGTTAATTATCAGAAGATAGAGCAGGAGCCTGTGGCACGGGAAACCTGGATACAACTCCTAGCTTTGTCAGGCTTCCAGTGTGATGTTGGGCAAGGCCAGACTTGGGCATCCTGGCAGCAACATCCCTTTTGGCAGCAGCGAGGGGTAAACTGGCGTGACCATCTAACGAAACCTTGGCCAAAATCTCTTCGTGCCTTAATTGCCCATCCGAGCAATGGGGGTAATAGCACTGCCTTAGCTCCCAGGCCTGGTGCCGGGACAGGTACCTGAACGGCTGCAAAGCCTTCAATACTGGGCCGGTGGGATCCTCTGAACACCATGGATGATTAACTATCTTCGGCAGACTCGGCACGAGGGGAAGGGACCTAGAAAAGATACCTATTTTACATAATCAGTGGCAGTTGTGTGACTGTTTTTAAAGAAGAAAAACCTCCAAAGGTGGAACTGTGTTTTTTGTTGTCTGATACAAGGATGCTCTTGGAAAAAACAGTCTTTCATTTAAACAAGTAGCAAGAAGAAATTTAATTAAGAACATGACAAGATCATAGTGCACCTTATTTACACCAAGATGCTTGGAAAGCCTCTCGGCAGACCCAGCCCTGCTCATCACCAGGGCTCGAGGGAAGCAAGGAGGTCAAAGTGGTGGAGAGCACTTCCCAGGCTGGTGGTACCACCACCACTGCCCCCCCCAAGCCCTTAAAAGGGGCTGCTGCTGCTTAGGGCTTCTCATGTGCCAGGATGGCAGAGATGTGGTCTTGCATGCTGCCTTACCAGTGGTTCAGACTCGTTCACCTAATGCCCCGCTTGCATTTTGGGGAGCTTCGGGCAAAGCGCCTCTTGCATTTGGCTGGCTAGGAGGGGACTGACTTGTGCGGGGGTGGGGGGAGGGTCCACACCATGCTCCCACTGCCAGCAGCGGTGGATGGGTCGGGGTCTGCTTGCACCCCGGGCATGGATGTGGCTCCCCAGCTCAGGGGGCCTGAGGCTGGCCAACTAACTTCATCAGGTGAGGCTGAAGGCTGCCTGTCTGCATGCTTAAAATTAGAGTTGTCCTCAAGTGTCTTTGATGTGAAGTTTGTGCTCTGGCTTAATTTGGAAGAGATCAAGTGTTTGGGTCCTTTGGCAAATCTGCCTGGCGGCTTCCACGGACAGTGTGGTTTTGCAGGAGGGATGTCTGCAATAGCTGCTGCCGAAGTCCAGACTGCATAAACAGCGTCAGTTCAACTGCCTTGATGTGACAGCCGTCAACTCCGACCCAGAGCTAAAGGGTGCAAAGGGAAACGGGGGTCAGAGAGGAAAAGAGCCATGTTTTGGGGAGCAAGGTAAAAACACGTGAAAGGAGGGTGTTGCTGTAGCCTGTTGTAGTATTTTATCCTCCAATCTGTACTTGTCTTTCCAGAACGTGAAGATGCCCAGAAAAGCCCCTGGGGGGACAGACAGACGTAGAGTGACTCATCAGCATTATAAATTACAAACCATCTGCATTTTTATAGCACATCTTGAATGAGTTTTGGGAGCATGTGGAGGAAAGAAAGCAAGTATTTCTAGTCTATAATTGCCAATCTTCTTTCTGCTTTGGAGACACTTAACTGAGAGTATCCTTATGATCACAATAAATCTGAAGAGGGATTATTTCTGCATAGAGATATACCCTGTCTAGGTGGCAGTGTCGTGGAAGAGATCGCAGGAAGGAGAAAGGAGACGTGTTGCTGTTCAGATGTTTGACCTTAACATAAGGGAAGCTATTTCTGAAAGCTACTTAAGCAAAGAGTACTTCTTTAAAACATCTGCCCCCCTGAATAACTCCCTCTTTAAAGGCCTACTAGAAAAGAAATGAAGGCAAATATTCAAACAGAATAAATTGTTTGTTCTTTGTAAAATCAAATGTGGATACATCCCGGTGTTACCTGTATAGCTGAAGATATTGTATGCCTACAGGTAACTTTTACTTTGCATCTGTAGATCTCTTGTCCTTCCACCACATGGTCCTGCATAAACTCAGTGTGAAGAATTACTTGAATCTAGTGACTTTAATCCAGTCCAATGGTGAGGATTCAGTGAGCTGCACCGACAAGTAGTTAAACTAATCAGAACGAATGTTTTTGTAGGGTTTCTATTTCTCTCTTAAGAAACCTGCTGCTCTTTATATTTCTCTTATGAACATGCAAATACTTTTCATAGGAATGAAAATACTACTGATTAAGGGAGATAACTTTGACATGGCACTCGATTAACCTCTGGAACTTGCTGCCCCTGGAAATAATTGATGCAGGGCATTTGCAAGAGGTCTAAACCCCTGTGCGGACGTTGAGGACACTTGCTGTTGTATTGGTCGGTATTTTAAGGGGGTGATAGGTAACTAATGCATCTCGCTTGGAAGAGCAGCACAAGCTGAGTTCAGTTTGCACTTTTCCACCCCAAAGAGTGTTCGAGGTCCCAGTAGCGCATCCCCTAGCACCTTTCTGGGATTTTGAGTGCTTAGTGTGCACAGCTGTAGGTGCCGCTGGAGTTTTGGGGGCCTTTCTTCTGTGCAGAGCAAGGGCTTTTGTCTCTCTCTTTGCTGCAGACCGCCAGCGCAGCCAGGATCCCGATGCAGGTGCCCCTCGCAGAAGCCCACGCGATAAGGAGAGACGTTTCCCAGGCTGCATTAAGATCAGAAACCGGTGGGAGCTGTAGCTCCTGTGTGCCGCTCACAGTGGCCCTGCTCATCCTTTGGTGTGCAAGCTGTCAGTGCCCTAACCCTTATTACGGTGGAGAAAGTACTGGCCAGGAAGCAAGGAAACCTGGAGTTTGTCCCCAGCTCTGCCGCTGGGCTGGCACGCGTTCCTGCTTCCCCTCCGGTCCTCACTGGCCCTGCCCGTCCGGGCTGCACGCTCTTCTGCGGGGCAACCGTCTCTTGCTGTGCCGTAGATTCAGGCCACTCTTGGGTGGAATAAATGGACGTTGCTGCAATATAAATACTGCTTCAGGGCATCAACCAGGGCATAAGCTGATGGTTTTCCTTTCTGGGTGGGCTATTGCATCATTTTTCCAAGAGCAAAAATCTAAAATCGGGCCTATTCCAGATTTGAACAACTAACCTGCATTTTTTTTTTAAAAAAAAAAAAAAGGGAAGAATACGTGCTAGTGATCACAGATGTGTATTTAAAATAGAAAATTCACAGCACACAATGTTTAACTTCTCCTTTTCTGGGAAGGAGTTGGCCCCTTGGTTTCATGCAATGCACAGCACAGAAAACCTGCTGTTCTGCTGCATCTTTGGCTTTACAGCAGTACAAATTAGAACATTTTAGTTTAAAAAGAATACACTGTAAGCAGAATATTTCAATGCATCTGTCTGTTTTGAAAACTCTCTCTCATCCTACGTTCGGGCCCCCCCTATGTTGCTGTGTGTATTTTTGCGGTATCTCTCCAGGCTCATGGCGTGTAGGGAGCAGCGGTGCGGGAGCAGTTGCTCTCCCCTGCTTTGCAGGAGTGTTGATGTCCTGGTTTGAGAGTTTGGGTGCCGGAGGTGTCGAGAGTCCTGGAGGCAGCCTGCTTCCGTAGTAACCTTTGGAAATTTTGAGCCTCTGATTCTTAAAAGAAAGAAAAACTATAATTGCTGCTTCTATTCAGACATCAAATTTATGACCATAGCAACCTGCCATCATCACAGACATCTATGTGCTTGGATTTCTTTTTCCTCCTCTCATTGTATATGTCCATATCAACATCTGTGAATTGAAAACATACAGCACTTTCAAACTGTATTTCTTCACAGGTACCCCCAAAAGGATGAATATAGTGGTCTATGCACTTCCCCGTTAACTCTGTTTTATTTGGCATACTGAGACTTGTAACAGTGTTGGAGCTTCAGGCTGATCTGACTTCAATGCTGTTTTAAAAGCTCTAGTCTGTAGTTCACAAAATCTTCTTTCTGTTTTTTTTTTCCTTTTTTATCCCCATGTAAATCATTGCAGTCCTGATCTGCTGTACAGGAATTATAATGGGATTATAGGAATAAGCTTGTGCTTATACTCCTGCGTATAATTAAGCACTGTTTTAAGTGTGTTATCACAGTAGAGAGCAATAGCACTTTTGCTGTGCTAGCTGATACGCTTTTTGATTATTACTGTAACAGCCGCATGCTAAAAACAGTGGTAAGGAAGGAAAAACATCACCTTAGGCATCTTCCTTTTCATGCCATGAAGTGCCTCTCCCTGGATTTATAGGATACTATTGCCACAACGTTAGTGAGTCTGAATTCAGCCTCCCTGCCGGGGAGCGGGGCGGTAGTTTTACTCTGCTCGTGCGTGTTCTTTCCACTGCAGCCTTCATGGGTGAAAAGCAAATGAATGGGGAGGAGGTTTTGGCGTTGTCGTGCAATATTAATTAATTTCTGCTCTGAGCTGAGCTCTCTGGACGTGACTCTTGGACAGCCAGAGCGGTTGGAGGAGAGTGTTAAAAGTGGAGCAGGTGCCTGCGGACGCCCGCGTTGGGGGCTCAGAGGAGCTGTGCACCCCTGAGCCCAAGAGGTTAGCAGAGAGGGTCGTCGCTCGCTGAAGCAAGCCCGAAATTAAGGCACAGAAGGGCTGTGATGTTGCAAGGGGCTGGCTTGCACGTCGCTGTAGCAAATTCCTCAGCCCATAAGGAAAAAAAAGCGATGCACATGCAGCCCCTGCTTTCAAACTAGCTTTGCACCGCTTGCAAGCTAGCGCAAAGCAAGGCCTGGCAGCATCTGCGGGGCAGTAAAGGTGGGCTTTGCTGAGGCAGGTTTGCCCATGTGGTAAAGCAGGATAGCACCCCAAAACCCCGGGGCTGAAGGACTTTGTGCCTGACGAGTGCAACCCTTCTGGGGATGCCGTGCTGCAAACCTCCTGTTTTTGCTGTGTTTAAAAACCTGAGTGAGGAAGGGGACCAGGAAAACTGTATGGAGCAATCTGCACCTTGGCAGTGTGAAGCATCTCTGTTCAGATCAGGCTTGGGGGAAGATTTTGGATGTTTGGGGTTATTTTTAATCGCAAGGGTGCAATTTGCTTCGCTCAGGCATGTTTGCTGCTGTTGGCTGTTGCAGCTGAGAGGATGCTGTTCGTGGAGACCGAGCTCCTGAGCAGTAAAGCAGTGAAACGCTTCCACCCTCTTTAAACTTCAGCTGGCCCTCGTGAGCGAAATTCCCTCTGTTTCGGTGTGGGTTTGTGGGTATCCTTGTGTAGCTGCTTTTCCTGCTGTTTGTGCCAGGATAAGGCCAGGTGCTGGGACCTCTCTGCTGGCATGTGGCAAACAGCTCAGTGTGAGGAAAAGTAGGAAAAAACTTTATTGGCAAACCATACAAGTGTTGCTAAAGCGTTTATATTTTATAAAAAAAAAGTGCAGAGTAGATCTGTGAGAAGTAATGATCATTTGCATCGGGTGGGAGTTTCAACCTGTTTCAGTCTTTGTTATATTACTTTCTTTCAGCCCTGGCCGCCTCTGAGCTGGAAGCGATGTGGTGTGAAGCAGTGCTATTTCTGGTGTGCCGTTGCCCTCCTGCGAGAGCTAGGCAGGGTTTTTCCTGCCTCTCAATTTGACTTCTCTGCAAATCTGGGATAATCTTTGGGTGCCCTTTTTTTCAGGCGCTCTCATGTTTTTTGGCTAGGAGAGAAGACAGCATCTCTGTCTCCTCTGCTCTCTCTCTCCACCGCCCGACCGGTTTCCCAGGGTTTTCTCTCGGGGTTTTGGGTTATGCTTTGTGCGAATGGGCAGCATCCCAGCTGCCATGGAAAATTCCCACCCTGCCACCAGCCCTGAGAAGCCAGTGTGGGAATACAGCACCGCGGGAAGGAGGTCAGCCTCCATCCCTGCTTTTTGCAGGGGCTGGATGGGAGCGTAAAACTAGCTAGGGGCACAGAGGAAAAGGGGGGTGAGCGAAAAGGTCCCAAAGCTTAGTGAGAGAAAGCTTTGATTTTTGGCTCTTCAGCCCTTTGCTTGACCTGTATGTAACACCAGTCTGCACTCACAGCCTTGGTTGGCTTAGTGCTGCTGGCACAGATTACATTGGATTTTTTTTTTCCTTGTTTAAACAGCTCTGAACTGGCAAACACACTAGTGCAGATATAGTTTTACTAGCACAAAAGTATTTTTACCAGCCAGGCTTGTTTCACTTGAGAAATCCATAGAGGCAGAAGTTACCCTTTGCTGCTGAAAGGTGGCATCGCTACACAAGCAAACCTTTACTAGTGCCGGCAAGACCTAAAACACGGCTTATTTTTTTTCCCCCCATAAGTCTGTGGTTCTCCACGGTTTCCCCGGTTTGTCCTCCATCTGGGAGCCAAGGAACCAGCTAGGAGACCTGGTGTTTTGTTATTCATGCTCAGAGTCGCCACATCAGTTGCCACGTTATTCTCCCGTCTGATGCTCTGGAGCTGGTTTCCGAGGGGCTGTGAGGATCGCGGAACTGTGGCTGGGTTACTTCGTTAGCTCTTGAAAATTAAACAAAAGCAGGCTAAGGCCTCTCTCGTGACTGCCGCGATGCGGTTTTGCGGAGGTATGTTTAAAGGAGCGCGTTGCTTCTGACCTGCACGCTCCTGTGCCAGATCGCTTTTCTGAAGCAAAGCAAATCAAAAGCTCTCGCCGTGCGCACACGCTCTGTGGTTTGGTTTGGACCTGGTTCATGAGCGCGGCTGTCTGCTTAGAGACAAACGCTTTTGTCTTTTTACCTCGTTGCTTTTTGCTGCTTTGTGTGTCTGCTCATTAAATTAAAAGAAAGAGAAACTTCTTTTTGGTGTGCTGCAGCATGGCAAGGCAGGAGAGGAGCACGGCCGCCTGGCTGGAGGGGCACAGGTGGGAGGCGAGGGCTGGCCTGGGCAAAGGCCACCTTCCCTGCTGGCACCCAGCTGAGCCACGGGCGAAGGGCCACCACTGGTGCGCTGGCAGGTGCCCGGGTCAGTCGCCCGGGTTCCCATCAGCAACGAAACGTAACCAGGGAAACCAGCTGGGCTTTAGCGGAGGGGGCTATAAACGTGCCAGGAGAAGCTGGACTATGATGATGGTCCATGATTCGCACAGTCAAGTTAGCGTTTTTGTTGCCCCCTGAACTCTAGCAACTCAACGCCTGGGAGCATCGCTTCGCTCCCGTGTTGGAGGAGCAAGAGCAGCACAGCTTAGCAACATGTTCAGGAGGAGCCCCATACATCTGAAGCTGTCTTTGGTGGCTTTGCTGCTCCAGCGGGTTGCTTTCCTTTGGAAGCTCTGAGATGCTTCTGTTGTTGCCTCCTATTCTCTCCGTAGCAGCTCCTAGATGCGGTGGGGCAGCCCCTCCAAACACGTACGGCACAGTTCCTAGAGACACGGCGTACATGGTCCTTATTCACTGTGAGAACTGACTGGAAGCTTCAGGGCAGGAAAGACTTCCAAGTGACTTGATATAAGTTTGTCCCAAAGGAGATGCCTGCTGAGGTCCTGGAGGGGCAGTGGCCTGAGTCCCGGTACACACCACCACCTTGCTCAAGCAGGCAGCCCACCAAGGAGGCTTTCCTCCGACAGCAAAAGGCAGCCAGTGGAGCAGTGTTGGGCCTTATTTTTCTCCCCCTCTTTCAAGATGCTGTCTTGCATCAAGGCCAAAGGTGCAAAGATGGTCTCTGGTTGTCCATGACCTCCCCCTTCTATCTGAGACAGGCAGTTTTGGGCACGGAGGAGAGAAGCTCTTTTCTTTTGTTGGTCTGCAAAAGGAAGTGTTCGACTCTTGAGTTTGATTTGTAGAGTGGATAATGGTTCTCATGTGGCAGAAAAACTGTTAAAAACAGTGAGTTAGCAAAACAATGGTTACGAAAATAGGATGTTATCTGTGTAAAATGGCACAGGCACAAGTGGCAATCTGTGCCACTTTCTGGTAAAATGGTAACAGGCGGAGTTTCTTGTCTTGCATCCATCCACCCATTTAGCTCACGGGTGTTTTGGAGGGATCTTGGCCCTCGTCTTACGTGAGCATCCTCACGTAGGGATGGCCGATCGACCTGCCCCTCATGAGGGGCAGGAGCTTAGCAGAACAAGCCAGCTTGGTGGAGGAGCTCAGTGAGATCCCAGGAAATGAGGAATTCAGATGGATTTGAAAACACTTAGTCTGACTTTTAAGAAATCTTTGATCTAAAGTAGGTTTTTCTTTCCTCCACTCTCTCTCCTATGCCATTCCTTTATCCTTTTGTTCTTTGGTCATTTTTTTTCCTTTTTTTTGGCGGGGGGTGGGGGGAGAGATCCAGTGAAACATAAATAAGCCTTGCTCTTGCTTTGATGTCCTTTGATTCTCTTCCTTCTGCTGATGTTGCCACATGACTCTTGGCTAAGGTCCTACATCAAAGAAGGAGCAGACCATTATAAGTGAAGCTGTGTGGCTGGGTAGAGCAGCACAGCAGCAGCGAGGGAGCTGTAGCTCCGGTCCCATCTCTGCCACCCTTTCCCGGGGCACTACCTTGCACCTCCCTTGCACCTCCCTTGCCTCATCTGTAAAAAACACAAGTGTGTTGTGATCTGCAAGGCAGATTTAGGCAACCTGATCACGTTTACCATGGTTTCTGACAGCAGCAAGGGAGTTAGAGTTGATTTCTGCCCCCTTCTCTCACCTTTTGACCAGATTTCACACAGAGGCAGAAGTTTTGAGGAAAATTAATTTTCTTTAAGTTTCATAAAAATGCATGGTCGAGAGGATGGGGGACCCCGTGTTTAGACAGTCGCGTGCTTGTCTCTGACTACTTCTGATCTCGTCTGCAGTCCCAGCACAGCAAGCCATAGATCACGGCCAAAGGACTCTGTGGGAGGACGATTGTGAGGAGAAATAGAGGGGAATTTTGAAGGAATATGTGGAAATAATAGAGGATATTCAGTATAATCCAGCTTAAAGGTCAGTCGGCACAAATCCATAGAAAACCAGGCTCCATTTGTTCCCCTGCTCTTCCCCTTGCTCCTTACAACAGAAAGGGAGATGGTGGAAACCCAAGGCTGCTTTTTTTTGTTGCTTGTAATCTGCAGTTTTTAAACTAGTGTGGTCATAGTATCAGCTGCAGTGGGAAGTGGTCCTGCAGGCGACTTGTAAGTAATGTTGGCTGGTGGAAACCAGAATCTGAAACTGGTGGTGAAGAGCAAAAGCTCGTGTCTGTTCCAGGCAAATCGGCGCTGTTCCCATAGGAAGGAGCGCGCTTCTCACTTGGAAGGTGAGCTTGCTGCTCACTGCCCTCCGCCTTGCCCAGCTCCTCTCCGCCAGGCTTCTTGCCTGGGCCACCACCACTTGGTTTGGTGGCTCCCGGGGAGCCCCGAAGCTCAGCGGCGGCAGAAATGCTAGAGCCACGTTCCCACAGGCCGGCTCGCTGTTGCTGCTGGCAAGGCTCAGTGAGGGGTCCCCATGCTGGAAGGGGATGTGATCGTCCCGCGACGGGCTGTGTTAGGAGTTGTTTGCGAGGGGGCTGCCCGGCCCCAGGGAGGCATCTCTTAAGGAAGCGGAGAGCCAGGACGCGGGGGCATCCCGCTGGGCACAGTCAGCTCAGAGGTGCTAATGCTCTGCGAAATGACAGCTATGACATTGGTGATTCCAGGTTAGTGGGAAATGGCACTTAACAGCTCTGACCGAGCCAAATGCTTAAGGCACATAGTTGGCCTTAAGCTTGCAAACAGCCCCATCCCTTGTTCGCAGCCGCCTTTCTGCTCTGTGAACAGGAGAGCACCCATACGTGGATGCCGCGATGTCCGTAACATAACAAATAGCATCCCTGGGCAGCCTCTCCTCCGGTCTGTCCGTTCATTGCATTAACAGCTTGCATTTAGCGAGAGCCTTATCCGCTAAAGCGCTGCAAGAACTGATGTATAGGGAATTGCTCCGTGCTGTGTTTGAGTAGATGGAGCTGGAAGCTGGCATCCTGGCTCTTATTCCCAGCTGAAGCTGCTTCTCCTGTCAGTATATTGTTTTGGTTTTTCAGATATACAGTAGCAGGCTGATCTGTGATGGGCAGAGTAGTAGAAATATGCTCTAGAGATTTACAAAGTGTTCATAAATTGCACCTCAAGCTAGTAAGCTAGCTTCTGCTTTTGAGCAAGTTGTTTCTAGCTGTCATGCCAGTGCACAGAGGAGTAGGTTCAGGGACAACAGTGAGGTGGCTTAAACTGGCTACTGATGAATGCTGCCGTGGGATTTTACTCTTTTACTTGGGGGGGGGGGGGGGGTTTTGGTGGCTCTGCTGGGTACTGGACGCAGCTCATCACTTACAGACTTTGCAATGAGAAAATCTGTGTTTGATCAGATGTGAGATCTCTAATTCAGATTCCTGAATTGAATGGGCTTCTACTGAAATGAATACAGGTCCTATTCCCTTACTTCACACATCTCCACTTTCCATCCTTCTCCAGTTTTTAACTCCTGGTGCCTGCCCCCTTTCTCCCCCCTGCCATCCCGGGGACTTTTTGAGTGGGAAGAATGAGTTTCCCATCAGGCCTGAAAGTATTACAAATCCAGACCCTGCCTGATCAAGAGTAGCAGCAAATTAGAGTCAAGGATTGATTAGAAAAGGTATCTCGCCACAGAGGCATTTCACTGAAGGGCACGTCCTGCTGACAGTGGGGTGTGGGAGGAGACTCGGTGCTCCACCAGCTGTTTCCAGAGCTGTGCCATCCTTGCAGTCGGCAACTTTTGGCTTTAGGATGCAGCTTTACCAGTCTTGAGGCTCCAGCAAACCCTTGTTGCTAGAAACCCTGGGAAGCAGCCAGTGGGCCTGCTCGGGTCAATGCTACAGTACCTGTGTCGTGAACCCAGGGCGGGTGGGATTTTACAGCGGCATGGACCTGACTGGTGTGTCCAGAGCACTTTGTGGTCAGTACATCTGTTGTAGGGGATGTGTTGGATCAACTATTTTTGGACAGTGTTGGTGTATCTGCTTTGATAGGGAGCAAAGACCTCCCTCTGCCACGGTGCCGAAAGCGTGATTTATGGGTTAAAATCAGCACTTCTGGGGAAAGCAGCTTGCTAAATGCAGCTGTGCTAGGCGCTCCGCATGATGCCTCGCTCCCCGGCCGGATGGCTTCGCTCTGCACTGGCTGAAGCCTCTACGTGGCCCAAGCGCCTGGCAGAGAGATTTGATGGTAAATGAGGGAGATGACTGTGCTTGGGTGATCTGCGCTGTCACAGTATTCATTAGCTGAGGCAGTGGAAACGTAACAGCATTTATAAGCTGTTTCAATACTATTTCTTAACCCATAAATAAGCAGTAAAGAAACTTTTTTGATTCAAACTTAAGCAGAGCTTTTCATTCTTCCGTATCTTACACTAGTGAACACTGGTGAACCAAGGTTAGTCTAAATTTACACATGAGAAAGCAAGACCAAAACTTGAGGTTGCTGTTTTGTTATTTTTGCTTATGTATTCTTTGGTTGTGTTTGGTTTTTCTGTTCTTTGGCTGGGGTTGGTTTGTTTGTTTTTAAGTTGACCTCACTTCCAGGCAGTGCTGGACATCTGTAGCTCCTCTCAGTTTCGAGAGGAGTTCAGTTCCTCAGCACCTCTGAAAGTCAGCCAGTATTGCCAAGCATAAGACAGTGTCAGAGGTGTTTTTTGTCCTTTTCACAGTTCTTGGGTTTTTTGCAGGTGACACTTACAGTGACATCAATTTTTTGATAGATAAAATAGTTGTGACAAATTCCCCACACACACACACCCAATGAGCATGATTTGATCATAACACAAATTGTGTAGTTTCTGTTGTTTTGCTGACTGGTGTTGAAGTCATATCTCCTTTAAAACACTTTTTTTTTTTTTTTTTTTAACCCTTCTATAGGGAGTCAAGTGCACAGAATAGGACTTGAGAGTATCAGCAGCACACAGAGAGGGACCCCGTTTAAAAGGGATCTGGGGGCTTCTGCTAGCTACTTTTGTCAATAATCAGTGAAAAGGGGTGCTTTTAGTAAGGAAACTCTTCTTCCAGAAGAGACTTGGAGCAGGTCTGTAGAGGCCTGTCATGGCTGACTGTCATCTGTCTCTTTGAACCCACCTCAAGTCAAGACAGAGCTTTGAAACTGTTGATTTGTATTAACTCTTCTTTCTGCCTTTTGTTTTACAACTAAGGCAGGGCCCTATAGCTTTATTTAGAATTTGCCCATCATTAGTAACCACAATAATTTAGTAGATGTATTTACAAGGTAAGTGACAGTGGGAAGTAATTAAATTTAATATAAATTGCACTCATTTTGAAGCCTGCAGATTTGGAATTAATAATTAATAGAAACTGCAGCTTCTAAAGAAAGATATAGTATTTATACCAGTGTTTGTCTTTCCCAACTAAATGTTTTGACTGGCTAGTAGGGATTAAAATCCAGTGTCTGATCATCTTATTTGTTTACCACAGGTAGAGAATGGCTTTACACTTTGTTGTGACTTATCCACTGCTTTTATTCTTTGTGGGCAGATTTTTGCCTCTTAAGTTCTTTAGGGGGAAGGAAAAAGTGTTCAGCATTGTCCGTACTGGTGCTGTAAAAACACATATCTTGAGCTGCAGCTTTCTGCTAAATACGTGTTTTATAGATCAGTGCCTAATGCCATGTGCTTTGTTTCACAGGTGTCATGCAGCCGATAGGTTTGCTGTTGAAGCCGATGGTCACAGCTGGCGCTGAAATGCTTTATTAAACAAAGTAGAGTAAAGTAATCCTGGGAGGTTGGAGCCATTTGTGAGAACTTCTGAGTTTATTGCTCCCCCTGCCAGAAAGTCACCATTTGGGACATTAGCCCACTGCAAACAGCTGCCATGGCTAGCAAAAGAAAGTCAACGACTCCGTGCATGGTGCGAACTTCTGAAGTAGTGGAGCAGGAAGCTGCTGAGGGCATAGAAACCCCTAAAGAAAAGAGGGCTGCCACACCGCAGCAGGACTCCAAAAAAAGCTGGCATGCAGAAAGCTCGGTAAAAGACTGTGAAGTGGTTGAGGCAAAGCCCCCAACTGAAAATCAATCTAAGAAACTCCAGGGTGGTTATGAATGTAAATACTGCCCTTACTCAACACAAAACTTAAATGAATTTACAGAGCATGTTGACACTCAGCATCCAAACGTCATTCTCAACCCACTGTATGTCTGTGCCGAGTGCAACTTCACAACCAAAAAATACGATTCTTTGTCTGACCACAACACAAAATATCACCCAGGAGAGAGTAATTTTAAATTGAAATTAATTAAACGCAATAATCAGACTGTTTTAGAGCAGTCTATTGAGACCACCACTAACAATGTCACTGTCACTAGCAGTGGGCTAGAAAATGCGGAGTGTGATGACTCGCTTCATGGGGGGATTAGTGCGAGCAAAACCCCAATGATGAAATTGGGAAAGCCTAAAGTGGAAACCAAGAAGGGTCCCAAAAAGCTGGAAGAGGGACTTATGGAAAACCATGTGGATGGTACTCTCCCCCGCATCATAACCGATGCCACTGAAGCTATTGCTTGTATAAATGGAGACCTTCTCCATGATGTGTTAGCTCATGTTATGCCCTCTGTACAGCTACCACCAAATATTAACCTCGTCCCTAAGGTCCCGGTACCTCTGAACAGTACCAAATACAACTCTGCACTGGACACTAATGCAACTATGATCAACTCCTTTAATAAATTTCCTTACCCAACACAAGCAGAGTTGTCATGGTTGACAGCAGCATCAAAACACCCGGAGGAGCAAATCCGAATCTGGTTCGCTACTCAGCGCTTGAAACATGGTATAAGCTGGTCTCCAGAAGAAGTGGAGGAGGCAAGAAAGAAGATGTTTAATGGTACTATCCAGGCAGTTCCCCAAACCATCACTGTCCTACCAGCTCCTTTGACAACTGCAAAAATGCCCCAGCCTATCATCCAGACAGCTTTGCCTTGTCAGATACTGGGCCAAACTGGTCTGGTTTTGACTCCTGTGTCAAATGGTTCAACAGTTTCCTGTTCACCGATTACACTTGCTGTTGCCCCTAACCAGGGGCAAAAGAGAACGATACAGACCCTATCAAATATCCCGGAGGCCAAGCGTCCACATGTTGTTCAGATGCCTGAGATTCCTGCCAAGTTGACTGCTGCACCACTGACTCCAGCAAGTGAGCGAAAAAAGACGAAGGAGCAGATAGCAGAGCTGAAGGCCAGTTTTATGGCAAGCCAGTTTCCTGATGATGCAGAAATCTACCGGCTGATAGAGATGACAGGTCTCTCCAGGAGTGAGATCAAGAAGTGGTTCAGTGACCACAGGTACAGAAGTCAACGGGGCATTGTGCAAGTGAGTAGTGACTCTTTAGCAAAAGATCAAATAATGACTTCAACTGGTCGACATGGCCGTTCATTCCACCCATATGCAGATTTTACACCCCAGAGATTCAAAGAGAAAACCCAAGAGCAGCTTAGAGCCCTTGAAGAGAGTTTCCTAAGATGCTCTTTTCCAACCCAAGGAGAACTGGACAGGCTTCGAGTGGAGACTAAACTGAGTAGGAGGGAGATTGATTCATGGTTCTCTGAGCGGAGAAAAATAAGGGACAGCATGGAGCAAGCTGTCTTGGACTCAATGGGATCATACAAAAAAATTAAAGATCAAGGAACCCACAACGGTGCAATAAGCCAGGCAGAACTGCTGAACAGCTCCCAGCTACCTGGCTCTTTATCTGGGTCCTCTGCCACGTTCAATAAAAAAACGCAAGAGCAGATTCATCTACTGAAAAGCACATTTGCAAGAACCCAGTGGCCATCACCGCAGGAGTATGACCAGTTAGCATCTCAGACTGGGCTCACAAGAACTGAAATTGTTCGCTGGTTCAAGGAAAACCGGTCATCGCTAAGAACAGGGTCACTTAAATGGATTGACCAGTACCAACAGCAGTACGTTGTTGATGGTCATAATGAGCAAAACCAGAAAAAGGGATCAAAACACACTGAGAGCCCAAAGAATGGTAATGAGGTTTCTCGGCAGCATTACCAGGAACATAAAAAACTGAATGAAGAGAATGGGGGGAAACTAGTTGTGAGGTCAAGAAGAGACTGTGAACCTTTGAAAGACTCTTTGTTGGGCAATCAAGCGGAGGGTACGGAAAGGTTGGAGTGCAACAGCCACGATGGCCATGGCAGCGAGGAGAACGAGGAGCCAGCAGATGTGAACTGGGTGGAGGTGACAGTGGGTGAGGATGATGCTGCATCGGACTGTACAGATAGCTGGAGTCAAACAGCACCTGAAGGCCAGGCAGAACTGGCAGACTTTGATTCTGAAAGTATATCTGGAGACAATTCCCACGTATAGACAGGTAACGCTGCTGCTGCCCTGATTCTCTGAGCCAGCCTCAGTCTGGTTGTGCTTCCAGTATCCAGTAGCTCCTTTTCAGCGTCAATCCCAGGAGCCTGTCCCTGCCGGATGCTGGTGCCTGCTGGATGCTTGAACACAACGGAGACCCATCCTGGCTGCAAATTAAAGTAACCGCTCGGCAGGGGAGCAGTTAACACTGTTTGCTTTGTTTCTCATCTCCTTGTGGATCAGGTCCTGGATAAGGCAGAACTTAACTGGAGTAAGCGATAAACCCTAAACTTTCTGCCTTTAAATGACCTCTGCAATCTCTGCAGAGCTTGATGTAAAACACATCAGTTGAGTCATGCAAAGAAATAGTAGGTAACCTAGTTACTAATGCCCGTCTTGCTAACAGATCATTGATCTCCTGTGAATAGAGGCTCTGACTATTTTTGCGCCCCAGGTCGAGCCTTTGCAGCATCCTGACTTGCTCAGGAAAAAAAGGCTGCTGGGGGAAGGGCCCAGGACAGAGATGTTTCTTTATGCAACAGCAAGCAAAAAAAAACGTTGTGGGGACTGAGGGAGCTCATGCAAATGTGCTCTCCTCCTCTCGCAAGTGAGAACTCTCTCCAGCCTTGCTTCGTTCTGCTTGCTCACAGCGGAGGTTTAGGAAATGCCCCAGACTAAGCTGTGTGGGTGTTTTAGCAGCTCTTCACAGGAGCCTGAATTTAAAAAGAGACTGCAGGGCTTTTCTGAAGGGGGTTTATACAGTCTCTCAGAATGCAAAAGGATGTGTTAGCTGGAGACTTGAAGCCTGTTTGTGATCTCAGTTAGGCAGGTACAAATTCAGAGCAAGCGCCATCAGGTTTTCTCGACTCGCCTGCTGATTTGAGTTCACTGGAGCTTTTAACGTTTTATGCTTCATGTAACTGAGATCTGAATCTGTCTCTCCCAGGCTGGAGTCTACTCAAGCCAGAAATTATCCAGCAGAAAATGCCACACGATGCATTAACAAACACAGAGAACACATTTTAGAAATAATTAATAGTTCTCTGATATCTAATAAGTAGAAATACTGAAGTGTATTATACTTTAAAGCCTGCATGCGTGCGCGCACACACAGAGCCAGGGCTGACAGAAGTTTCTCTACACCCACACTAAAGACTTCTATTATTGCAGCTTTACAGTACTTGAGCTGAACCATTAAATGTTGTGGCAGTGCAGTTTTTCCTTGCAAGCCGTGCTGGCTAGCCAAGAGCTCTCCAGTTTCTCCTTGTGAAACATTTATCCAAAAGCCTCCTGAATGTTTTCTTGAAGTTTAAAAGGGAAACACTCCAGTGGTTTTATTTTTGAACTACAAACTGTATAGACTTTAATTTTGAGAAATGTCTGTACTGCAAAATACTTTAAAGCTCCAGGCTGCAGTATGACACATTGTCCCGCATTGCGCTTATGGAAGTTGGTAGTTATGGGTGTAAGGAACAAGTTGTGTGTTACCCGAGTGGCAAACAGTGAGGTTAGATGAGGGAGGACTTGGGAACGGCGTTGAAAGGTATCGTCTTCTGACCACAGTAGCACGCTACTCTCTTTGGGGTGCCACCACTGTTTCTGAAGCCATGTCCAAAATTAGAGCTGGGAACTGATCTGACTTTTAAAGCCAAATGAGTGACAACAACAACAAAAAAATGCACTGTAGGATTTCCCCCCCCCCCCCCCCCGGGTTGTTATTCCAGATCAGGTCCCTGTTCCAGCTATGAATTTTCATGTTAAGAGGCAGAATGCTATGGGCTGGGAGTGGGAATGGGGTAGGAGGCTGGGAGAGAGCAGGATTACTTTATTAAACCACTGTTTTTTTGCTTTGTACTGTGAAACCAAGCTCCACTGCAACCCTGTTCCAGCGGCGTAGGTTTGGTGCCCGTGCTTTTAGTGCCTGTGCACAGTGTAGGATGTGCAGCAGCCAAACTTCTGCCTCCAAGCCCTAGCACAGGTACTGGCCATGAAGCTGCACTGCTGTGCAGGTGTTTGAGTGCAATCGGAGAGGAATTTTAGTCAAAACTTTAATCTCAGTTAAATTTTCACCACTTTATCTCTTTGATGAGAAGTCTTCAAATGGCTGATTATTAAAATACACGTACTGAGGAGATGCCCTGGGGCAAGGCTTTCACGGCGTGGAGGACTCAGTTAAGATTAGGGGATCCTTTTGTCCGCCACTCTTCAGCCTTTTCTTAGCGTGCCGGCCAGGGGCCTCAACAAAGTCTGTCACCTATTTTGTTTTCCCTTCTCTGCCCGGTAGCTCTCGGCCCCGAAACGCAAGCGCCTGCCTGGTGGTGCCTACATGGGAGGCCCTGGCGCAGGTGCTCTCTTTCCTACTTTTTAACTGCAACTTCAGTGTTAATTTAACTAGCAGTTACCTTAAATGACAGCCGTGGTGTGACAGGAAAGCGGAGAGACCTGAAGGAGAGCTCATTTTCGCTGAGTTGGTGACTTCCCCTGTGTTACTTTCTCACATAAAAACGATCTTCCTAACGCTGGAGTCCTCGGTGCCTTCGAGGGGCCATGTTGCCCTCCTGGCCTCAAATGATACTGCGAGTACTGGAGAGCTAACGGGGGACTTTTCCTCAGCTTTCCGCAGCTGTAGTTGTTATGCGAAGCTTTCACAAATGCAGTCCTTCGATAATTCAGGTTGTTGCGAGCTTCTCAGCTTGATGTATGCACTTCAGAGTGGACGTTACTCCCTGTTCAATCTCCATGCTTCTGTGGTTGGCTGCGTTTGTGTGTAGCCTCTGTAAAACTTGCTGTTCCAGAGCTGCTGTGGTCTGTCTTAGCCCAGGCATGTGGTTTTAAGAGTTTCTGAAATTATTAGGTGATACTTTACTCTAGCCTTGATGGACTCGATGCCTTAGGAGATGGGATTTTTCCGAACTGATCTGTGTTCACCAGATTCCCCCGGCCTCAGCAGCAGCAGAGGTTTAACACTGCCTGCCCTGGTGAGAGCAGAATTTGCTCAACGCTGTGAAATACCAGCCATAGACTAATAAAAGCATCTGATAGAGCCTGTTTCTGCCTGTTTGAAGTTATTGGTAAAACCAGATTAATTCCACAGCATAGGATCATGTTCCTTAAACAGTCAGGCTGCAAGTGTCTCTGTAAGGTGCTGGGGCCTTCACCATGCGGCCGGCTCCTGTAAGGTGCATTGGAGTCATCACTAAAAGCACTCTGTGCGCTCGTACCAAGGCCTCCCCTCCTCCTCCTCCTCCTCCTCTCGGTACCCTGTTGTAGCTCCATTTCCCTCAGGAGCGATACTCCTGCCTTCCAGCGGCGTGGGTCAGAGTTAGGTCTGTTGTCCTCGTTTGTGCAAGCCTGACAGACAGAAACTGGTCCTAAATTGAATACAGCCAGTTGCAGCTTGGACACAAGAGCGGGGAAAGCGAATGCTGGAGCAGCTGGCAGTTGGTGCTGGCTTTCTTCACAATGCTGTCTCCCAAGGGGCCTTTCCCAAGCTCAGTATTTCTTCAGAGCAGAGTTTTTTTCTTTTTCTCAGAAATGTACAAAAAAAGGAAGAAAAGGGGGGGAATCTAGGAGTTGCATGCAATAAAGTCCCCCAAAAGTCACTCCTTGCTGCTTATGTAAGCGTTGTACCGAGCATCAAAGGTGGTCTGGGCCCTCTTGGTGTCTCCTGCTCCTTTGGCCCACGGTGGGAGCCGAGACTGCTCGGTTTCTCACGTGGCCTGCTGCGTTCCTCAGCATCTGAACTTGGTGGAAGCTAACAACCCTGGGCTTTCGCTCCCTTTCTGCCCGAGTTCTTGTTTTTCTTGTGGTTTAGGGTTTAATCGTTGGAGCCGGCTGTAGTGCCTGTCGCCTTTGCTGGGCTCCAGCCTGGAGTCGGTGTGGGGTTTAGCAGTGATCGCGGCAGAACTCGGGTCAACCCGGGACGTGTCGTGGGACCAAGCCTGAAGTTTCCCCTAAAACCAGCGAGGTGCATGGGAGAACCGAGCTCTGAAGGGATGAAGCAGCGCAGGGGAGGAACCACAGCTCAGTGCAGCGATTAAAAATCGCCAATGAGTTAGGAGGAGGGGGAGGGAGCACAAAATCCCTGCGGGGGCCGGGCGGCTTTTTGCCACGGGTGTGCGTGCAACTCATGCCCTTCTTACTGGCCTCGGCTGCTTTGCTTTCCGAGTTGTGGATGCCAGAGCTCGCTGCTTGGGTGGACATAGCAGACCTATTAGCAGCCTTAGCAGGGGCTGTGAGACGCTCGGTTAGCTCAGGGCCGAGCAGGGAGGAGGGTGTGGGAGACGCTGCAGCCCGCCGCCTTCACGCGAGGGGGAGGAACGTGCAGAGACACATCGCTGTTGTAGCGCCCTGGCATCCCCGTCCGATCCGCGCCGAGAGCTGGGTGTATGTGCAGGCAGGCGAGTTTTTGCGGGTTTTTTTTTTTTTTTTTGATCACTCGTCCCTGGTGCAGCCTTTCTTCCGGTGCAGGACTCAGGAGAGCCCCCGAGTCGCTCTGTGCAGCACAGAAGCGTATGATTTTTTCCCATTGTCTTGAGGTTTGCGTAATTCATTTTTAAAACCATGCGAAAAATTGTATAGAGGATTTATGGGCAAGAAAGGACCTGTAGTCATCTTGCCTTTAGCACCATCCGTTCCTCTTCACAAAGTAGCTGCCTCTGGCCCTTACGCATAAAACCATCTTTGAGCAACCAGGGGAATCGGGGCGATTTATAGGGTAATAACGAAGCAGCAGAGAGCGCGGGCTGGGCTGCGTGTCCCCGTTAGAAACCTGCGGGGAGGTATTAGTGGAGTGTTGTATGCAACAAAACATCTGGTGCCCTCCTGCAGGGTCAAGCTGAGAAACGAGTGAGCTTCAAGGCACGGTCGAAAATACAGTGCCGCTGCATGTGCAGGGAAATGCTGGCGGTTGGCATCTCAAATCAGAGTGCCTTTAAACACAGTTTCTTTTTTAATTTTCGCAGGGGTTCTGATCAGCTGCGCTGTCCTGACGAGGAAGAGGAAACGCCGTTTGGAAATAGAAGAAAAATCTATTTTCCTGCCTGCGGTGAGATAGCGTGTTGCAACTCCAAGTCTCAAACCGCGCTTGCAGAGGCACAGCGAGAGATACTCTTGTGGAGCATCGTCATGGGATTGTTCGTAGTGCCAAAGTCCTACTACTGCATTAAAAAAAAAAGAGAGAGAGAAAAAAGGATCCCTGTACATAGGTTTCTCCTTTGCTTCCTCTCCCGCCCACTTGCCTGCCCAGCCTCTTCCTGTACTGGAGCAGATTTGTACAAGGTGGAGATTTTGTTAACTTTTTAATGGGTGCAAGTTATTCTTGCATATCATGCCATTGCAAAATTTGGGGGTTGGTTTGGGGGAGGGACACGTCTTCTGGGGGGAGGGCAGGGGAGAGGAGGCTTTTTTTGGAAGTGTTTGAAGAAGCATTTGGACTCCCTTGGGTGCAGATCAGTGCCTGGTCCCAGGTTCCCACCCCAGCACAGGGGTTGTTCTCGCTTAGTTTGGGGGGAGAGGGGGTGTTTCAAGGCTTTTTGTTTCGTTTTATGGCCATCTGCTACCGGTTGAAGTATTTAAATCTCTGCTTTTCTGTGCTCCTCTGAAGCGAGGCTTTTCCAGCTCCTGTACTTCACTTTTCACAAACCAGCACAGGCCGTGGTTCTCCGAAGATCTTGCTAGAATACCTTTTTTTTAGCACTTTTTGTTTAAACATGCAGTACAACCCCCAAAGGGGTTGCAGTGAGGAAATTAAGATGCTTCATAACCTGAACTTGTTTGTGTTTCTTTGGTTGGTACAAAGATGGACAGTATAAACAGAAGTCTGCCCTCCAGCTTTAGATATTGTAGCGCACAAAAGAAACTCCTGATTAACCCTTGCCACTAAATTTTTAGATCAGTTCTAGGTTCCCGAGTGCACTTTTTTCAAATAATGCTAATTTTCTTTGTGTGGGGGTGTCTGTGCGCGCATGTATGAAGAAGAAGGGGAGAGTGTGTAGGTGCGTGTACGAGAGAGCGCGCGTGAGAACTGTGTGACGAGTTACTCTGACCAGCTGTGTTTTGAAAACTTACCCGTATTTCAGTACACTGCACAAATATAATGCTAGGGAGTTTGAATAAATCCAACTTTTCTAACTTGTTGCTCATTTGTTGTAACTCAATAAAACAAAGGCTAAACGTTTTGGTAACCTTTTTCTCGTCTCTCTCTCTTTTTTTTTTTTAATTAAAAGCAGAAATCGGCCCCCACCAGCTCTGCGTTGTGCACAAGAGCTCAGCGTCTTTATAGCTGCGATTAGGGTTTTAACTGGTTTTGCAGTAATCGGCTTGGCAAACACTAACCAGATTAAAATGAACTCGGTGAACTACTGATTTCCCCCCCGCCAGGTTAGAAGGTAGTTCCCCTCTCTGGGGGTTAGCTAGCAGCTGGGAATGGGGGACCTTGTTCCCCACACATCCATGGGAAATCCACAAGGTCTCCGGGGAGGGTGTTGTGGTTAATGCAGGACCAGCAGGTGAAGGAGGACGAGTCAGCAGTGGGACTGGTGCGAAACCCCAGCCTGGCACAGTCAGGGAGCGAGCAAAGCTGGGGCAGGGTGCATGTACCTCTGGTTTTGTTTCCTCCCGACAGCTTAGCCAAAGTAGGAGCAGGATCCCAATTTTGAACTGAGATCAAAGACAGGAGCTATGTGTGTTGGAAGTCGAAGCTCCAACACCTGGTTGGAGTTGGGGGTACCTTTATTGTGGTTGCATTCGTAAAGCACATGAATGAATGAAACCTTCACTGAGACTCACCAATATAGAGGAGGTTTACAGCGGGTGGCAGAGAGCCCTTTCCAACTTAAGCTCTCTTTCAATAGTGTTGTCTCAGCCATTGCTGGAGGGGAGAGACTCACCATCACGCGTGCCCGGGGCTGCATCATGCAGTCGTGCTCGCTGCACAGCCTCATCCGGTAGCAAAATCCAGGGGAACAACCTCAGCTTTTACATACACAAATGCACTGTCGGGGAGCATGTACGTGAGTTACACCATTGCTCACAACAAGGCTACTCCTGCTCGGTGCTTTGAGGTATAGGTCATACAACCTACTCCTTCATACATGGTGCCTGTTTCCTGTGCAGGCATGTACGTACACCCCGGTTGGGGGGGGGGGGGGTGTCAAGCCAACAGGTGAAAGTGTCACTTGGCAAAAATTAAAATTTCTCTGATGGGGTCTCCTCCAGGACTGGAAGGTTGTAATGGAAACTAATTACCACTTCTGACTGCTTTGCTTACATGAAAGGATGCTAATATTTTAATTGCCCTTGTGCACAGTTTTTAACAACCTCTTGGCAGCTTAATACTCCAGTTTGCATCTCTTCTTGTTTGGTGTGCATGTATGTATGTGTGTCTGGAGCGCTGACCTACTTCGCTTAACTAGCAACACTCCCATGGGTCTCAGTGGGAATTTTAGGAAGAACAAGAGGCACCTGGGTTTTCTGTACTTGCACAGCACCAAACACGGTAGGATTATGGGCCGTGGCTGGGGCTCTTTTAGATTGCTGCCATACAAATGAAACAATAGCAGTAGCCCTGGATGGTGTTATTGCATAGATGATAATGTTGAATCTCTCCCAGAACAAACTTGCTTGCAAAAGAATGACATGGGCTTTGCCAGTGTCTTCTGTAAAAGCTGGTGGTACAGAAACACAGAATAGGTCGGTGTAGGTCGGTCAGGTCTGAACGGTAAGATGCCATTCAAATGTAAGGTTTCATCCGGGTAAACCAATACAGTTTCCCTTTTTAGCTTAAAGAACCCCAGTTCTGCACAAAGACTGCTTTACCGTGGATGCCTGAACAAGTTTACAGAGTGGGTATTGCAAGCAGGCTTTGTTTTTAATTAATAACGCTGCAGCGACTGCACGTGTATGAGACGCCAAGTAGCAAGGCACAATCAGAACATTGTTTGTACTCTGCTGCAATTAGGGAAATATTTGGGTACGGGGTTACATTGCATGCTGGTGAAAAGAGTCTGCCAACACGGGGTTTTTGTCATTCATGAGTTTATCTATCTCATCCAGTGCAGGAGCCGGACATTTTCTCCGCTGTTTATTTTTGAGAGCAGTGTCCTCCAGCCAGCTAAGCCCTGAAAGTGAGGCAATTGCTTCGGATATCCTTCCTCCGGTGGGACATGAGGCTGCTCCTGGGCTTCACTGGCACCACAAGCTGTTCTCAGGACCAAAATTTACTGATGTTTGAATTTTGATTGACATCTTCCACAACATGTTCTTTTGACATAACTAAGCTCTCAAAACTCTTTAATTGGAAGAAATTTAGTTAACAAACACATACCAAAAAAAAAAAAAAAAAAAAAAAAGTTTGCACATGTGCATCACTTTTTTACAGTGCTTAAAAAAGTCCAACACTTAGAAGCTAGGAACCGCTTGAATTAGGTGGCCTGTACTTCCTTAATTTGCTCCACTTGTATACTGTCAAGAGGATGGTGGGTTTTTTTTTTTTTTTTTTTTCTCATTATATACAGATGCTACTTTTCCTGCCTTGTTCATAAGATGAGGGGATGGATGCTGTTCAGAAAGTGAGCAGCTGTTAGCTTCTTACTGCACAGTGATTCAGGCTCTGCTTTGAAAATAGATTTATTCTTTTTTTTTTCCTTCTCTCTCTCTCTCCCTCCCTCCCACCAGGTTTTTCTGTAGCTCATGCTGCTACATCTCAGCACCCCACCACTATTAAGCAGTCAGTTCCCAGAATAATTTGCAATAGGGTGTTTGGCTGTTGCCCCTGTCTTATAGATGGGAAGCTGAACCAAAGACACCTGAAGGGCCTACTAATTCAGGAGCATGGCTGAAGATAGCCAAGCACCACAGGTTTTTTTCAGTGTGGTTGGCATTTTCCAGCTTTTGCTTCATGTACAAAACAGCGTTACCACTGACTCTGGCTGCAGCTCATGGACATGCCTTACCTACAAAACAAATCCCGCATGTTCATGTCCAGTACCCAGGGGAACACATAATTTAAGGCTCAGCCACCCCACGTTTGAGGTCGCACTGCCGTTAGCACTCTCCCAGACCCATGTGGAAGGTGGGAAGACTAAAATCCACCTTTGTCCTTCTTGGCATTTCTTCTTTGCGAGTGGACCATGGCACGTCTTTGCACTGTCATTCTAGGTGGACCCAGGAGGACCAGAAATACATGATTTCCATTCTCTGTATCTGGTAATGTCAAGTGTGGTGACCACCTGACGGGGTTCAAGCTGACAGTCTGGGTTGAATCCAACCAGCATTTGCCCAGGGACTGTAGCTGCCCTGGGGGCCGGCGTGCCTCACAGCCCCCCCAGAGTGGTGCTGCTAGGCATCAGGTTTGGTGTGCAGCCTCTCCTCCTGCTTGAGGGAGGTCATGGCTCATCCGGGCAGATGATCCCACTGGTTTGGGAGGACCATGTTGAACACAGGCCATGGCGGTGGTGCCCAGGGCTGTCCTGTAGTGTCCCCACATTTACCAGGTTGCCACATCATGGGCACCCCAAGTGCTGGTAGCTCCTACTCTTAGGTATTTGGCTTTGCCATTGCAGTGGCTTTCTTTCGCGGCACTCTGGCAGTGGGATTTGCTGTTTTGGGGGGTTTTGTTTTTCTTCTTAAATGAGGAAACAGAAATGTTAGTTTATATAATGCATTAGAACATGCTGTTGCTAGGGTGGCTTATAGTTTGGCCAAATTGGGATGCATTTTCCTAGGCAGGGTGAAAGGCAGAGGTGACATAGGCCATTTCTTTGCTGAAGTCCTTTCCCTAAAATGGGGGTGGGGGGGAAGTTCCTAGAGCTTTCCAAAAGCAGGGGACCTCAACCCTCCAGTGCTGACCTTTGGGAGTTACCTTTAACACAACGCTTTGCAGGCCCACAAATTTCATGGCTGGATCTTTCCCGGTCGTCCTCAAGCCCTCACCTGCCATTCACTAGTGAAAAGACCCGTTCCTACATGGCGCTGGCCGACCGAAGGGGGACCTAGTTATTAATTAATGACAAGGGCACGTGAGGTAACACTGCGGGAAGGCAGCTCGGCATCCTGATAGCAAGGGCAGAGCACAGCGGTGAAGCGTGAACCCTCATGGTTTTTTAATCATATCCCGAAGAGAGAGACCAAAGACGTTTTAGGTCAGCAAAAGGGACTACTTCCACGGTCATTTGATCACTAACTAACGGAAAGCCACAAGGAAGCCTAATTCTGACACTAGTGAAGACATGGCAGGAGAACAGAATGGGTTAAAAGAAGGTGCGGAAAACCTAAGATACGCGCCAAAGGAACCAAAAATACCATAAAAACCTGACGGCGGGTTTCCAGGGGGTTGGGCAGCTGCAGCATGTCCCAATCAGATTAGCACGAGCTATGGGGGAGGCAAATGCCGAGTGAGCGGGTGCCTGCCAGACCCCATCTCAAAACGGGTATTTTGATTGCAGCTGGCTAAAGCAGGGGTTGGTGCTGTCACATCTCTAACAGACCTGATGCCCCAAAATGGTAATTTTAATCACATTATAGCTCTTATAATTTAACTATACTATGAATACCACATAGCAAGCCAATTGGTTGGGGCAGAGTAAAGAGGATATCTGTGAAACTTCTTCAGTGCACAAAGTTATCCCTTCCTTACTCTTTCTCTTTCTTCTTTAAAGTCTATACAACCCCTGTGCAATATATCAGGTAAAAATTCAGTGTCGCAATTTTAATTTAAAAAACATTACTTTACAGCATGTCTACGAGGTAGCTAAAGGAATAATACCACTAACCCAAGTTTGTGGCTAAAGAAGCTCAGAGATGCCTATATAATTTTTCACAAGACTGCAGAACAAATGGGCTAGATACGGAGCCAGAGTTCAAGTCTGCCTTGTTTTGAATTCTGATTCAAAGCTTCATATCTGATTTGTGTATTTGCTTATATTTTATATATAGTACAAAATAGTTGGCATTGCTGTTTTGTCTGCATTTCTTAGTCTTTTAGGCGTTTTGCCTTTTAAGAGGCGAAGACGCATGGGGCAGGAAGGAGCAGGCCAGGGCTGTGAAGCCTTGCGGGGTAAAGCAGAGCCCCAGGCTGTCCCGCAGAGACACGTCCCACCCAACCCCACCGAGACCTCGCCTGGTCCCCAGAGTAACTCTCCAGCTGAAGCTTTTCCCTTTCTGCTCTACTTGCCTTCATCTGCCTCCCTCCGCCTTTAAGGCCCTCACTGCCTCTGATTTACGGTGCCTCTCATTGCTCTCAGCAGCCCGGCGGGAGGTGCTGCGTGCTAAGTGCTTCTCCGAGCCCGGCCCCCAGGCACAGTCAGTCGGACATTTCTGGCTTTTTTATTACTGCTGAGGGGGGACTTCTCTTCCCTTTAAAACAGGAACTCACAGAGCGCCTCTGGGTGTGTTATAACGCATCGGTCTGTGTACATGATTAAATCCCTCTCAGTATTAAGGGCAACGCTATCTCCTCAGCTCCGGAGCCACTCATCCTCTTTGGCCCATCTGAACTGCTCACGGGATGTCATTGATATCAAAACAGACTTTGCCACATGGTAGCATTTAATATACATCTGTTTCTAGCTGTTCAAATCCAAAATATTTTGCTTCCCCCCCCCCCCCCCAAGGACTCATCCTCTAATCCCAGCAGACCCTCTGTCCCGAGGCTGGTGCAGGCGGCCAGTGCCGATTAATGATTATGCAGCTCTCCAGCAACTTGGAAATACTTGACTTTGCCTCGTACCTCAACACGCTCCCAAGACATGCATTAAACAGCAGAGTCATGGCTTATTGCCTGACTGTTAAGCCTTTTCCCCGGTGCCTATTAATTGATTTCACACAAATTCAGGTTTATTTGAATGTCCTCTGACAGTCTGTTGTCTACAACTCTGCTCCAGGTTTCCCAAGGTACTTTTGAACATTTACCTTGATTTGGGCTGGCTGTAGCTGCAATCTTTGATCTACATCATCTGCTTGCTTTCCTGAATGGTCTCATTCTGCCTTCAGGGGTGCATGCACAGCTCTCCCAAAACTTGCTGGAGTTGAGTAGAGCATACTAAGCTGGGTAATTGGCCCTTAAAAGCCAGGTAGTCTCACTGCAACTGGGAATTTAAACCAGCATCAAATTTGATCCACCAATGATGTTGTTATTACTTGTGACACGTTTGCAGATGGAGACCGGACTGAGGTGTTGCTTAAGCTGGCACTGCCCATGCTCAGAGTGAGGGGATCTGCTTGGAGCAGCCTGCCACACAAATAGGAAGATGCAAGTGTTACTGGCAATATTAGCACCGATATATAGAAGAGCAACTGAAGTGCCCTAGACCAGTGAACCACGGCTCCAACCCCGGTCTCAAGGCCAGATGCAACCACTGCCCTCGCTGCAGGCAAGAGCACACGTGCTGCGGTACAGCAGCAGCCCACGTCGCACAGCTGGCTGGAAGGGAGGCGAGCTCAGCCTCTCAGCCAGGCTCTTGGGCACATTCGTGCCTTCCCCTGGGTACCATGGGGTGCAACCCGCTTGAACCACGAACAGGCAAGCAGCCACGAGCATGGGCAAGAGGCCCTGGGTCAGCGTGTTTGACTGCCCCAAACCTGCTCTCCATGATATCGATATAGTCCAGGAGAACAGCCCCAGATGAGGAGCTCAACCCCTCCCCCAGCCTCTGACTATCATCTTGCTTTAATGGTATTAGGGATTTAAACAAGAAGTTTTTGTTTGTTTGTTTTAATAATGCCAGTGTTTTAAATGTGGGGAATGGAAAAGTGAACATGAAGCCACACTCTGAAGGTCATACAAAGGCAGAGCAGACATTGTCTTCAATAATATTAAAAGGAAGAACAACCCTGCTGTGACAGAGCAAAAAAATTAGTCCTTCTTTTGATTGGAAAGAAAGTTTCTCCATGCCCAGCTGTGGTGCAGTATTGCACAATGGAGGCTGCTGTGGCTGGAAGCAATGAGAATTAATTGCTTTGCTTTCTGAAGCATGTGCTGCTCTGTGCTGCTGTGCCAGCCTCAAGACTGATAAGCCCTCACCCAAAGACTGTTTTTTTCCTTTTGCTGGGGGATTTTTGCCTGTGTAAGTCACAGGAGGCTGTTGAATTTTGTTTTGTTTTCTTCATACTTGGCCTAAGCTCAAACCTGGGCAGCACCACTTTCCTTTCAGATTCACAGACACAAATTTTATATTGTCCAAGGGAAGAAAGTGTGACTTACCACCAAAATTCACTGTGAAGCACCACAGTGCAGTGGCCTAGCCAGCTCACTACCGTCGCAGTGGTGGATTAGAGCATCGTGATGGATACAGGTTTTTGACAAACACAGATTTATCTCCAAGCCACCTACTCTGTGGATTTTGCTTTCAAGGGCATTTTAGCATCTAAACCAAGATGAAATACATCTCTCTCACAGAGCACATGGTGGGGTGGTGGCACTGAAGGATGCCTTCAGTGCTTTGTCCTCAGCTGCTCAGCAACGAATCTTGTTTCAGAATCAGCTTATTGATGAGGGGTTTGGCCTTTAAGAGTTCTGAATTGCTTTGTCGAGTCTCTTACTCCATTATTCATTTAGGAGTGTGGGGTTTGAGGTTTTTTAATATTAAAAAAAACAAAAAACACACAAACAAGTGACTTGGCAACTGAAGTCAGAGGTTTCTGAAGCTTTCGTCCTCTGCTCACAAATAACTTCCAGGTGTCCCTTGGCAGGAGAGAGATGGTTTCACTCAATAAAAGCACCACCCACCAATTGCACCCACAACCCACCACTGACCTTCAACAAACAAAATTATGCAGCATTTAAATTTTCATTGCAGTGCTCACACCCCTTCTGGTAAGCAGCAGTTCGCATCTCTCCCGAAGCCACTGTTTGCAGCCATCTGCAGCTTCAGATCCGTAACTCCTGCATCTCTTCCTAACTTCAATTTTTTGGCAACAGCTGCTGATTTACCTAAAGAGTTGCCCTGCACCTGTGTCCTTAAATTCTTCCACAGTTTTTACATGAACAGCTCCTGATGACTTGTTAGACTTGTTCAGCAGTACTCAACTGTTTTCCGAAGACAGTGGAGACAAAACTCACATCTCCTGAGCATCCTGCACACCAAAGCCCTTAATTCATCTTCATATCTTCAGTATTTTCTTAAAGTGTAACAAACATAGGATTAAATATAAGTGACATTCAGATCTTAGCAGGCTTCCACCATTCATTTCTTGATGTGAGCTAGAACCCCTTACTGCCCATGCTTTGGGCAACTGATTTTATTACTCCTGAACAACAGTGATGTAATAAATAAATAATAATAATTTTTAAAAAGATTATCACTTGCACTCCTCAGCACTTCAGCAAGCCAAGAAACAAACTCTTGTGCACAAGAAAGATAAGCTCTTGTTTGGAATGATGTGCTTCTTAATTTATTATGTACAGGTAGCAGTTTCTTGACTGACACTTACAGTTGTTCAACACTAGATCAGTGCTTCAAATATGACCCAGATTACCAGCTTCTGAAAACCATCGCCATCCAGGCTGTCAGACAAATGTATGGGGTAGGAAAAAAAAAAAAAACAACACACACACACACACACACACACACACACACACACACACACACACACACACACACACACTCTCACTCTCTCTCTCTCTCTCTCTATCGCTGCCACCATTCAGAAAGAGGGACTGCAAACCCCAGGGCTGCAATGCATTTCTATCTCTCAACCTTTCCCATCCCACCTCTGTATTCACCAGCTCTTTACTGGGGTTGCATTACCCGTTAGTGGCTGCTTTCTGGCCTGTGCATAGCAAAGCAGAAGCCTGATACATAGTGACATAGTCAGAAATAAATGCAAGTACACAGAATTGCCCTCTTCTCATTTGGGCAACGTACAGTTTACCACTGCTCACTGCCCAGCAGGGAACAGCTAAGAGTCAGCTGGCTTACCTTTTAATGCCTACTTGAGCACAGCTTGCAACTTTAAGATACTCCTCTGGAAGGGGAAAGATTAAAGCTTTGCAGGCAACACAGCTGGTGTTGGGAGTGCCGGCCCTACAGATTTTTCCCACAGATGAATTTAGCTCAGGTCCAAAAAACAGGAGCAATACAAGAAGACAGGTATATATCCTCCATGAGTGCTCCTGGCAGGGCAACATTACCAAACTGAAGATCGCCAGATATAAAGGTCAGACTGTGTACAGTCCTCCCCTGGGCAGAGGGAGATGCCCAGTCCCGACCCGCTGCTTCAGCCCCTGCCTAAGGGCATCCTATGGCAGGGGGCTCCTCCTGCGCTCCTAGTCCCTTTTATTCCACCCTAGTCCCCACAGCAAGTTAGTAGGAAGAAGCACATCTCTGTGGGTAAAAAAGCCATAAAAATGGAAACAAGTTCTCTCTCGCCTTTTGTCTATGCAGGCATCAAGACCAAACTATTCTTAGATACTCTTCCCTGGGGTCAGAATTGCTACCTTCTGTTTTTTCTGCTACTTCCCCCCCCTCCCCGAGAAAACTCCTGCTTTCCCTCCCCTTCAGTAATATTACCACACTTTTTTTAAAATGCAGCTAGATGTCATTATTAATTACACTGTTTCCCATAGTCCATTTTCCTGCTCATTGTCCTGTGCTGCTTGTTGAGAACCTTATCTTTATTAGCTGGTCTTATCATGACTTGATTACACATTAACAGAAACTCTCCTTATTCAGCAGGATTTCCTCAGGATTGCATTGCTTTCAGCTTCAGAAAGCAGCTCTGTGGAGCAAGCCACTCCACTGGAGCCATCCTAGGAAGTTATTGATCTAATTTAAGATGCACGAGGGGACAAGAAAAGCTGTAAAATGACTTTGAGGAACTGTCAGGAGCAGATTTAGAGGACAAAGCATGTCTGTAGAGGAGCAAATGCATTAGCTTATGTTGTTTGCATTGGCATTAAATTATACAGTAATTATTTGGTTCTGGTGAGCTGTGCTTTGAGAGCAGCTACAGAGCTCTCTACAACCCTGAAGCACAGGGAATGCATCCAGCTAAAGTGTTCCCCTATCCACTTACTCAACCAAATAATACAACTATAGGGCCTACTGTTACCTGTCTGCTTTCACAAAATTAGACTATGATACAGTTCTCAGAGATCTACTAGCACTTCAAGCGCTGTATCACCACACCATCCTGATAGAGGATTTTTCCCCTTCAAAGCTTCAGTCTTGCTCAGGAAGGTTAAACAGCATCAATTTTAAGGGAGGATTTTGGATCTAGTTTTCCTATTTCTTTTGCTTTTTCCTTATGATTAAGTATGAATTACACAAAAGAATCAATTAGTTGAAAAGGACAGAGTGAGGGGAGCAAGAGACAGGGAAACGCAACATGAGAGATGAGAAAATTTTTTCTTAGTTGACAGCTTTGCCAGCCCCCAAAATCCGTCTCTTGAAGGCAACGCTCCATCTAAGGACTCCTCACGCAGATAAAGTCTCCCAGTGTTAGACACGGGGCTGTGACAGACAGTCCAGGCAAGGAGTAGCAAAGCCCTGTTTGTTTAATGAGAGCTTTCCCTCTGGGCTTGAAGGAGTGATATGCCTGTAATGACACAGCCCTTCCCACTTCTCTCTACGCCCAAATCCCAGCCTACGCATGTCTCATGGGGTGGCTCAGGGGAACAGAAATGAGAAGAAGGTTTGGAGAATTCATTAGACATCCAATGGACACAGCTGGAAAAAATAGGTAACACCGAAAGCACAAAAGCTCTTCTCTTCAAACAGAAGCAGCAAGCTCCAAAAGCATACATAGAATTTGAGAACAATTTCTCCGAGTTTAACTAGTTACTTTCATCAGGCCATCTTAAGAGAAAATGCAGCTGATACCTGGGAAACAGAGATGGATGTGAGCAAGGAAAGAGGTATTAAACTGGTTATCTCCTATGGGGAAAAAAAAAAGAGAGTGACTGGTAATTTACTGCCTGTACGACAGGCAATAGGGGCAAGAAAAGATTATAAATTGCTGTAAAACCAATATTGCTACTGGGCCTATGATTTTAAGTATCAAGACTCATCTTCTGAAAACAGTTTGAAGCTCTTCTTTATATATGATGGCTGTCATGGTGGGTAACGGATGAAGAGTCCCTGTAACAACCTGCTCAGGCTTTGTAAATTGAGGAGGATTTACATTTTGAGGGTGGATCAGGTGAGTTCTGTATGAAGTTTTTCCTGTCTCTGCAGGGCACGGCCTCAGAGTAAGCACTGAGAACAGAGACAGCTCTAGGGCACTACAACTGTGAGGACATTCCACAGAACATTCCTCCTGCGTTGAGGAATATTAATTTGGACCAAATTCTTCGGGCACAATTTCAGATCAAAACAGGGAGCAGGTTGAATAAAATAATACTGTTCTAACTGAAATATAGAGGAAAACCTAAAAAATAGATTGCAACTACCCCAATAAGAGCAGCAAACATGCAATGGAGCTTTGACATGAATGCAGAAGCTCCCTGCCCAGAAGTTACAGGCTCTCAAGCATCACCACGTACTCCCGGCTCACAGAACAAAGCAGACAAAGCTGTTGACAATGATTCAGATCAGACCTTTTTCCAAAATGCAAATCCTGTTTCGGGAAAGGGTTGGAAATTGTAAATTGTTCCTTACTGTAATGAAAAGTTACAACTAGAACACTTTCTGAAACAAGGGTTACAGAAGCGTTTTCCACCAAAATGATATGGTTTCAGTTTTTAGTTTCATTTGAGTTCTAAAAGCTAACACGAAATCCTTTCTATCTTCTAACCTAACTAAAAAGTCACTTCAGAAGTAAAGCCTTGAAGCATTTTATCCTAATCAGTGTCACCCAAATGAAATACTCTCATGTTGGAAGACTCCCTCCTACAAACACTAATTTCTTTGTGAGATTATTTCAGTGAAACCAACACAGGCTGCAAGCAAACTCAAGTCTGCTCTTCAGCTAAGGACCTGCAATTTATATACACATATATACACCTTTCCTTTCATATTAGAAGCTAATTGCCCCTCTACAGCATTCAGGAATAGCAGTTTAAATTCTGAGAGGCCTCCCCAGAAAAGGCTGCACACTAGAGGTGCCAGACTGCAGCCTCCAAGAAGTGATCCAGCTACGTCTTTAGCCTTGTCTGCCCTACTCCTTTCAGGGTTGTACAACCGCACCAGCTTAGCATAGCTGCCTTTGGCCCAAAGCAATTCGACTGTCAGGTCATGCCAGAAACTTCTCTCCTTCCTCTTCAGCCGGTTCCCAGAGAGATTTTGCATTTAGGTGTGCTGGACTCCTACAGGGAGCTGCCCCTGGCTGTGTGCAACTTGGACTACTACAGCCAAAACAGACATTGACACAACTAGAAAGGAGTGAATCTTGCCCCCTACAAATAAGGGAAGACTATGTTTTTGAATATTGTTAAGAGAGAGCCGCAGAGTAAAAGGTAAGTATCACTGTACTGCGCGATCCGGAGCACTTTCAATTTCAGCAAAAGTTTGGATTGTCACAAAATTCTTGCTCTCCTGCTCACATGTATGTCCAGGATCTTCTCAGAAGCCTGCAAGGTTTAATCTCCGTTTTCTGAATTTACACAACACTAAGGCTGAAAGAACAATAAAGGTCTTTCTGCCATCAGTTGCATACAGCTTTGGGATGTTCAGGCTTCTTATTGCTGCCCCAGAAGCTTTGCTGTACTTTTTTTTTAAGCATCGATTGGATTTTTATCTTAAACTGCATATTCTGGGGAAGAAAAGCAAGACAGAACACAGAACAGGACAAGATTGTAGCTTTACTCATTTACACATATTAAACCCAAACCCTCTAAGTTTAGGCTTCCAATCAACTTTCTAGGAAACTTTCTAGGAAATTTTTTCATTTTCTAAATTTAAAAAAACCCTAAAACTAATGTTATATTTCAATAAAATCCTTAGGATACGAATGAGCCCCCCCAAAAGATGAGGCCAACACCCAAGGTATGCACATTTCCATTTCCTTTTCACAACTGCTGAAATTAGCAGCAATAAACAGACAATTCAGACTGAAAAAGCATCTGTTTAAAAAGACAGGGAAAACATGGTTACAAGACACAAGCTCAAGGCTTCCTTCTAGTGAAAGGCTTACCTGCTTATTCCAGCTACAGTACAAATAGAGTCTCATCTCACCCCCTTTACGGGATTAAGGATTCAACAGACAAAAACAGGTGTTTTTTTCTTTGCAATCCGAAAGCAGATCATCGCTTCTGAGCCCACATTGTGAAAAAAAGCACTTTGGAAAAAAAAAAGCATTCTTTGATCAGCCTATAAGTACAACCCATTATCTTCTTTTTTTCATTCTAAAGTCCAGTTAAAAAGAGTCATTTGCCAACTTCTCGGTACGTTTAGATCCCTTCCTCGTTTTTTTACATATAATATAAATATATACACTTTTTTCCCAGAAATTAGTATCTTTTTAGACTTCACTACCTCATATATCCACTAACATCACAGGCTCACTGTATTTTCATGAGGAAAGCAGCTCACTACACCTTAACCAGCAAAGCAGTCTCTCCCTCCACTGAAGTACACAATGATATACAAACACAGAAAGGATCTTATGCTGTATTGCAAACAATATGCTATTCTGAAAGTTAAAGCCTCTCACTTTCCTAACACAGCCATTAGAGGACAGTTAAATGAAGCAACAGGTCCAGTTTCTCAATAAGGCATTTGCAATGCCACATTACCAAACTGCATTGAGAGAGGAGCTGACCCCAAGTCAAAGGAAGTGATAGAAATGAAAGGCGAAGTGTTTTAGAAGCAGACACATTTGATTTCATATTCCTGGCTCTTCCACTGACCATTTATGCAGCTTCAGCAAAAATCAAAAAGCACACTTGCCACATTGCTTTATCTTGTCATTTTAGTACAGACCAAGGCCTTCCCAGTTGAAGGAGCTCAAGAAGCTCATATAGCACCTCACACACCAAGACTATGATCTTCTGGGCCTCTATAGCAACAAACAGGACAAGTGCAGTCAGATGAAAAACACGGTTATGGAGGAAGAGACCAGAAGAGTCATTCAGATGATGCTCACTGCAGGTCTGAATCAGCTGAGATAACAGACCTTCAAGAGGAATTCTGGCATACATCTGGCTGGACAGAGAGAGAGGATATCGCAAAATACCCAAGCTTACCCCTGGTAAAAGTGAATGATCTCTATCTGCTCACCCTCAAGCTTTGTGGGATTGAAGGTATTTCCTCCTGGACAACAATAAAAGGATGAACAATCAGGTATAAAAAGAAAAAAATTGCTGTAAGAGGATAATCGCTCAGGCAGGACACAGAGTCAAAACTCATACTGACAAACAGAGGCAAAGAAAATGCCTTTAAATTTTGCAATTGATCAGAGATTTTGGAGAAGGCAAGACCCTCCCTCCATCCCCCCAAAAAGCAGATCATTTTCTTGAGTACTTTTGATCAACAGCAGGCAGTGGTGTAACAACACGGCTATCATACATTCTCTGGAGACATGCAGATCAGAAGGCTTATCTCTAAACTGAAATATGATTTAGTGAAACAGAGACATAAACAGTGATTAAAACTTTAATTTAAAACTTTGCCAACAAAAAATTGATTACAAAAAGGGAAGTTATCTGTACAAAATAAGAAAGGAGGTACTCATTTAACAAGAGACTGCCATTGTCAGTGTTTGCTGAAGGACACACAAATAGTGCTTCAGGTCAAATGGCAAATAAGAAACGCACAAACTGAACTTGTAATATGAAATCCTAAAGTGAATCTTCCATAAACCAAAATAAACTGAAGTTTTTCAAAAGCAAATCAGAAGCCTATTTTCCTTGCAAACCCTTTCCTCTTGATTTATAGAAGGAGGATACACTACAAACTAAGACCCAACACAATGCACAGGGCCAGGACAGTGACTTCTGCCATGCTTTGTCCCTCTTGTGCCTCTATGCTGGCCTTCTGTGCAAAGATATTCTGCAATTTGAGTGTGCCAGAGTTTAAACTGAGTCACAAACTACTGCATCTTCACTTAACAGTTAGGTCCTGACCCAAAATCAAGACAAATGCTTTGGAGACAGTGATATTGCCATGACTAAAAGACCAGCTGCATTATGACTCTTATAAGAGTGACAGTTCTGAAACTTTTCAAGTTAGCATCAACAACAGCTGTCAGTCAACAGTAGATTAATATTTACGACAGTGCAGTCCTATTTTCCTCCTACCATTTTATAGGGGGACAAGATCATCTTTGAAACTTATCACTGAACGGACAAAAATGGCAGGTGATTTCTGAACTCCACGTTCCTGTAAAATCTAAACACACGATATCATCATTACTGGTTTTCTACATCTGTCCATAAGCCAGATCAACAAAATTGAGTTGCAATAAAGAAATGGAGCATGCACCTTTTTCAGACAAGACACGTGAAAACTTCCAGGCTGACTGCTTAATTTCAAAGTTTCACATTAAGTGGTAAGTAGTATTTACACATTTTTAAACCTTCAGAACTCAGGTTTAGTGAAGGAAAAACAGTAGTGAAAAGACGTTTGGGCCCAAATTCACTTCACTTAGTTAGAGATGCCCGAGACATGTACGCTGGGGCAAAACTGCCTTGTGTGGTCTAACTAGCCAGTAAGAAGACAGACAAATGCTAGAGGAAAATTCAGTCTAGGGTCTGAACCTCACGCTAGCAGTGCTCTTCTTTTTCCTCCGACTGTAAAGGGAGAAAAGGGACAACTATACTCCAACTCAAAGTCTCAGTTAAGTCTAGGACAACTGCGCTCCCAGCTTAAGTGTTGTCATTTGCAGGAGCCCAGGCCTTACCTCTCTCACTAGCAGCTCCCACCTAGGGGAGCTGGGGGACAGCTACATTTTCAAATGCTATGAGACACGCATGAGTCCTCCTCACAACTGGGAAAGCTGAGATAAGCAAGAAGCTTGCTCAAGTTCATATGGTGAGTCAGTAACTAGCTAGCGTTACAGCTTCCTGGCTCCTAGCCCCATGCTCTGCCCACAAGAACCCAGTATTTGGAAAATACTGTACAGAATCATTCCCTTCTCCACATCAAGAAGTTTTAACAAAAAAAATGGAGATAGTAATAGACAGTTTATGTAGTTTTTTACTCAGCAGTGACAGAGTCCTTTACTAAAGCAATCTGTTCTGTTCTATCTTGAACCTGGAAAAATTTATTTCCAGCTTTGAATCTTTGAAGTCTTAAAGCTTTTAAGAGAAAGTTGTAGATTCCATTAACAAACAATCCGGCCGTCAGTACCCTTCACATTAACTACAATGATATGTTATGTTTTGTAGTTGTAAATTAGTATTTGTGCTATCCAATTTTGCAATCAAAACAGAAACCCTGAAGCCAAGAATTCACAGATCTCAGGAAAAAAAACAAGCTAGGCAACCTCAGTTTAAACAGAGCAAGCCTTGTACATGACATGAAGAATTCAGAGATTTCAATTCTGTGAATATTTGTTATTGCAATTTCAAACGAAAGCCCTCTTATCCTTAGTCTTGCCCATCACATGCTGCAGCAGATAGGACAAATGCTGTGCAGCAAGAAAAACTGCCCTCAAAATACAGCTCAATAATGGAAATGAAACACTTGCACTTTGTTTTATAAATGCAGCATAGATATATCACTTAAATAATGTTTCCAAAAACCCTGGAACTTAAGCACAGCTACGGGAAAAAAATCAGCTTCCTAATCATAGGGGTTAGGTTGATCCCTCTGCCACACACTGGATTCTTACCTTACCTAAGCCAACAAAACTTTGAACACACCAGGTGAAACAGAACACCATTAACTTGTTCCATCACATCACAGAACAAGATGCCAGAATGGATGCCCGTTGCTACAGACAGACAATACTGTACAAAGAAGGCTTTTTTAATGGCAGAATTGAATTGAATACTACTTGCTAATCTGGAGCAAGATCTACATTTTTCCCTTCTGGAGTTTTTAATTTTGTCTTGCACCAGAAAAATTCTTTCTAATCAGTTAAATCCAACAATACTACAAAGAGCTCATTCTTAAGCACACTCTGTACCAGGAAGGATCGGTCCTACGTGCTATTAAAACCAAAGAATTGCTGTTTTTCGAGGGCAGGAGTTCTTCACTGGTCACCTAGCCGGAAACCTTGGCCCCAGTTGTGTCTTCCACCACCTTGTTGATCCTCAGCAGCTCTTCTCATGCTTGCAGGTGGGACGCCAAACCCTGACACTCCTCCTCTTCTGTTGGGCAGCCAGCGGTACCTAGGACAAACCGTGGGGGAGAGAGAGAGTTTGAGAAAGAACTGTACCTTGGGGGGGGTAACTACCAGACTACTTCTCTATGCACTTCCTTTTAGCTGCTAGATTTTGCAATAAAATTGGCTTTTGATAGCAATACCTCACAGAATTCTTTCAAATATTAAGCCCTCAGCATGCTGAGAAACAGGAATTCTGGGGAACTTCAGTCTCTGTGATATGGTATACACAGTAATCCAAGCACAGGGGGGAAAAAAACATATGGTAAGGAAGTCTCATTGTTGAGAACAAACACTCTGATACCAACTTAATTCCCCTAACTTCCCTCCCTTTTTCCCAGAGAATTTAAAAAAAAAAAAAAAAAAAATCCAAGTCACTGCTGAGCACATCTCTCTCTTTAATACTAAAAAACCTCCAGCATCCAAACATCCCACTACTCTCTGAAGTAAAGATTCCTGAGGAACTAAGGACCAAAGAGACTTGAGGAAATACAGGTTCAGGTACCTAGCCTGCCTGAAACCAGAGTTTAACTGACTTGGCCAGAACAAATCAGGGCTGTAAAACTTCACCACCCAACTTAGGCTACCATCTGAATAGACAGTGATACAAAAATACAACTTCTGTATTTTGCTAGTGATGCTATCAATTCAGAGTCATTTGAGCTCTATAGTACACAGACAGCCATACTGTGCTCCTGTAAATCCCTTGCTGAATTTGGCCATGCAAATCTGAGGCCCAAGGAACGAAGAGAAAAACAACAACTAAAATTCCTTTACACAGGAAAAGTGATCTTGTGTAGAAAAGTTTGTTACTATATTAAAGGTATCAGTAACTCATCACAGAATCTTTTTAATAAAACACTGCAGTACAGAGACAGAATTTATCCCTCTTTAGAGATGTTCATAGTACTTCTGTTCCTGCTTCTCAAATACAGAGAAGAATTAAATACCTGTAACAGGAATCAAGAGAATTGCACATAACCAACAGGATTGATGGTAGTTTCAGAGCTGTTATTACTCTGGAAGACATTTTAAGATAACATTTTGTCTTCTAATCTTTACGGAAAATTAGGTATAGCAGGAGGGCTTGCAAAGACAAAGCTAGAGTATACAGCCTCCCCTAATCATATTAAAAGTTGTACAGAAAGTATAACTGCAATTCAACTTTGCATCTTTTAATTAACACATTAGGCTATTAAAAAGGGTTAATTCAGTTACTAAAGTTTGGTAGAGAAAGAACATTTACAACCCAAAAGGATGACGACAAGGGGAACTGAAGAGATGATTTTTGGTTTCTGATCTCAATGTTTCAATGCCAAAAAAATTAACAGATTGCAAGAAAAAGCACCTCAGAAATCCAGACCTGCAGTTTTAGTCAAGGCCACTGGTATCAACTGCAGACCAAAATATGTATTATAGTACTGAACAGATCTGCAGTGGGCTTCTGTTCTGTTGTTGTTGCAGGTTGCTAGCCTGGTAGCTGCTATAATGATACATGGAAATACAGATAAAAGATAATTTACAGGGGAAAATGCGATTTAAAAAAAAACAAAACACCAAAAATCCAGCAGATATTGCCTGCTAATTTCCAGAGAGGCCTCTATTACAGTTCAATACACTAGCAGAAACATGACTGCTATCTCACTCTTAGGAGTAGGCAAAAAGCCATCCACAATGATAACACTTCCACCTCAGCAGTTTACAAGAAACTCAGGTGTTTTGATGACTCAGTATAATCTAACATGATTTTCTATGCATGCAACACAATTGAGAGATTGAAGCAGGTTGATTTATGAAAATATTTTACACCCTGCTGTCCCAACAAATGTGTGTTATATAGAAGACTGTTCCACATTAATAGTGAACCAAAGAATAAAGCCAGCTTACAAGAACTGAGGTGTGGACAGAAAATTCCTTCCTCCTAAATCCATTGGATATTTAAACATTAAGAAGAAATAGAGGTGTCCAACCAGATTTCCTATCAGCTCATTGATGACCCTGCAAGGCAAAAGAAAAAGAATTGTTTCACATGCTTTCTTTTGCAGAGATGAATGACTATCTTCTTCAGTTAACCCTGTTCACCTGCCATAGGCATCTCTACAGCCACGGGCCACAGAAAATTCCCCTTTCCCTCAGCATTTTGCATTCACATCTTTAGAAGTGTCAACCTTCAGTGCCAACACATCAGCAGGCTGTTTCGCCCTCCCTTCCAAGCCTTCTCTACAGGCTGCACTGAAAATGCAATTACATGCTTGTTTACATCAGTGAATTAGACCGTATAGCTATTAGTGTCTAAAATAATAGTCTACCTAACTTGAGAAGTTACTGCTGTTTCCACTGGACAGTCTGTCTCTTGCTGTACTGAACAGTTTTGTTCCCAACTTTGTAAAAACACTGCTGAATGGAGGCCCTTGAGTATTTTCTGTCATGCATAGAAACAGCAGGTATCTAACAGCAAGCAGTTTTCTTAAGTGACGGATGAGTCAGTAGGAGGCACAGCCAGAAAAGGGAATTTGGAATTGCTGTACTCCTATCTCCTTTTATAAATCAACCACATAAGTTATTATCACTAATTGTGTTACAGCGGCACCAAGAGGCTCCAACCAATACAGGGGAACTAATGTGAAAGACAGTGCACAAAGAGGGGATTTCTGCATCACAGAGTTTAGTCAAAAAGATGCAAGACAGACCAAAGGATTCAGAAAGTGTTGGCATGTACGCTGCAGGCTTTTTATGGCCATATTTCTGTTTCACAAGCAGAAAAAAATAGCATGCCAGGTGAGATTTTGAGGGAAAGAAGTAACAATGCTATCGGAATCAAGCTGAGTTTGTTTCTAAAACCAGTAACAATGGTTGATTATATGGGATGAAATCTTCCTTTACTAAAAGTCTAATGCATAGACCTACTAGAAAATAAACCAATTCTTATTCCCCTTCCCCACATTCTCTAGTTCTCTTATCCACAATTCTCCTCCATTGCTTTTATATTAAAGAATCAGTGTATGACACAGTAAGCATTACCAGTTGTAACAGTACAGCTTTAAGCCTCTCCTTTTAATATTGCTGCTAAATTTAGTGATAAGATAAATAGCTGTTAAAGCCTTTATAGCTTCAAGCTGGCCGTATTAGTAAATACGTACGATCCACCAATGATGTAGTTGAATCCCAGAATAACCCATGGAAGGTAACAGGCCTAAAAAAGAATTAAATGGAGATACAGAAGTTGTAAGTACCAGTGAAGGACATAAACCTGCATATGCTCCATTGTACTTTTGTAGGTATGACTATACCAGTATTTTCAGCATTACACAAATCCCAATATATTAACTTAAGTAGATTCTTAACTTAAGTAGATTCTAACTGAGAGGTAGGATACTCTAAACTGAGTAATCACTAAAGTTTTTAGACAAATCATACTCATTCAAACATTAGAGTGCAGGAGACATCTGCTTATATCTTCCACAGCAAGCTTACATCTGAAAAGTCTTGAAATTTCTGAACTTGAAAAGGTCTGGAAACAAGTATCCAAAGTTTTCACTACAAGATCTGGCAGAAACAGACTAGGTTGCAAATTAAAGAGAAATGTAATATACCAACATTTTTGCCACTATTATTAAGCTTTTATTTGGGTTAATGTTCATCAGGAAAATTTTTCCTCTTTTTCTCAGGCCAACGAATTTCAGATGTCAGGATATCTTTTCAGTAAAGCCACACTGGATGACAGCATATGGAAGACCATGGAGAAATTTGTCCTCACTGCCTCTCAAGGAGTCTGTAGCTTTGTGTAAGCATAGGATATCTTTAATAAGAGAAAATATTTGTATTCTGCCTTCTAGCTTATACAGAAATAATGTCCAGCAGCATCTAGCATCCCCTTCACATGCATCTTAAGCACAGAAGTTTTTCCAATATCCTGTTTGATGTACCTTAAATCTTGTTCCAAACCAAAACGATACAATCATGTCTCTGTTCAGCTGGGCCCAAACATAAAGTACAGACATGATGAGAGGAATCATCAGCAACTGCAAAGTTAAAAAAAAAAAAAGTTACCATCACTTTCATAGACACCTGAGAAACTGAAACAGGCAGTAGGAACTGCAAGTTTCAGAAACTGTGCGTAAGCATGATACATCACCAAAATCATTAGTTTACCCCAGAATCTTTGCCATCAAATGTCATGGATCTGTTCACAATCTAATGAGAAACCTAAGCCAGAGAACCGACATGGTCATTGTACACTGCTATGCTGGAAGATCCCTTCTCTGTTAATGAAGACATGGTCCCAGTAGGCTGAAGTATTTTGGCTTATGTGCCTACCTGAGCTACCATAGGCTGCTCACTTCCTGGTATAGATATCAAATGATTAATTCGTACATAAAAAGCATAGATTTTCTCAGCATCATACCATGTATGATTAACTCTCCTCCTCACTCTCAGCACAGGCACGTCTATGTTTCAGCTTCAGTGTAGTGCAGCTGAGACACAGAAAGGTATCTCAGGTATGTAAAACAGCAGCACAAGACCATGTAAAACAAAGGGCTCCAACTCAAAGTGAACTGTCCGCAGCTGCTGTTTCCACTGCTCCCGGCTGCTTGGTACTGCACCTACCGCAGCCAGCAGAACAGAACGTATTTGTGCCCCAGTCGTTTCTGCTCATGAGCCAGGACACTAACCCAAATGCATCCTCATCTGCAGCTAAGCTAACATGCCAGATGTTAGTTGCCCATTACGTCTCTCTCAGAAGCTACCACCACAAAGGGAGGGTGTACCACTGCTCCAGCACCACCAGTGCCAAGTATCACAGTTAGATTTGGCAAAGTGACCTTGGTAGAGCCTCAAGTTAAACCTTGCTCCAAGCTAGGAGATGAGACTGTTTCAAATACTCCACTCAGCTATATGCAGTCACAGTAAGGAAGCAGTGCTAGTGAAACAAACATAAAGCAGTATTTCAGCTCTCTGCTGATTTCTAAACTGAAGACAGACGCTGTGCTAACAACATTTCTATAAACTGGCTTGAACACCACCAAGCAGCTTGGCTGACTGGAACTGAAGTTAAAACACGTCGCTTCAGAGGTGGCACTCATTAAAGTGGCATACCTGAGTCAGTGCAGCCTTCCAAGCCCTAAGTTGCACCAGCAGTCTGGCTCTTCACACAAGCACCCCACAGCTCTTCACTAAACTAGCTTTTGCTTTCTGGAAAAACAAAGTAATGTCTAGATTCTGAAAGTATTTGACATGAGAATAAAGGTCCTGCTGAGGTAACTCTGTCTTCTCACTTTGCATACAAGCCACTCAACACGAGCAAAAAAAACCCCTAGTTCTAACAAAAAGAAACATTCGTACACCAAACAACTGCTTCTCTTTCAAGTAATACTTCAAATGCAAATTTAAAACCATTTTAATTTCCCTTTTATAAGGATGACATAAATCAATGCTTCAGTCTCAGTTCAAACAACATATGTTTAACTGTAGTATTCTGTAGAAACTGTAGCAACTAGCAAACTGTAGAAAAATTCTGTGAACTCTTTCCCAGCAAGAAAGTTTCAAGTGCCAAATTAAGGACAGCCCTTAACAGAACTCAATCCTGACTGTAGATGCACAATCACTCTTTTTACCTACCAGAAGAAACTGATAAATGATCTAATAAATACTAAGATAATCAATACAAAATACTGGAGATATTGCTGTAGGCTTTGGGTGATGGGGACAGAAGTTAGATGAAGAAAGAACATCAGAGGCAGGCTGAAAAAAAAAGTTATCTGACTAGATACTCTGTTGTGCCCAACAAATGCTTTCCTATTTCCCTCCTTAGAATCTGGGCAGATAACTGCCTTATTGAAACTTGTTATTTAGATTGCTATTTTAATCATCCCTGTGAGGATTTTGCACTTCACATGTATCTCAAGCTGCATTTTTGATGAAAAGATCTTCTGTCAGCAAGCAAAAGGAACAAATACTGTGAAACGAATTTGAGAAGTCTGATGAACCCAAGAATCATTTTTAGCTAAAAAGAATAAGAATGCACATCCACAGATCTCACTACACGTTCATTAGAGGAAACAGTACGTAGGTAAAATTCTGGGTCCTTTTTAGTAAAAGGCAAAACACTAACTAGAAGATCAGATTTTCACTCCTTGACTCCCTGTTGACATTATATAGGGCAGAATCAGATACAGGCTTCTGATCAGGGTAGCTGAGGCTAACACAAACTACTTTGAAAGCCAAAAACTAACAGTACACACATAACCAGTCTATTTTGATGCAAACTAAAGCAACCTAGCTTAACTCATGATGTGCAGTTATGCAGATATGCTGTCTATAAAGTCATTAAATAGTCACAGAGTTCCAAAAAATTATTTTAAAAACCTGCACTGCACTTACCTGCATATCCATTGCCAAGCCAGTTATCTGTCATTGCATCACTAAGGAAAATGCAACAAAACTTGACAGATGAGAATGACAAAAAGAAGCTACACATGCACATGCTGAACACATGTGGAAAGGCCTTTAACTGTACAGCTTAAGTGTAAGTGTAAACAACAGTCACATGAAGTATCAAGTCAAGCTCTGAAAAAATGAAAAGCCTTCTATGATGTACAGACCCATTCATATTGTTTATGGGCATACCAAACCCAATCAGTCTTTGCAGAAAGTCATGCTACGGGCCAGGAGTTAATTCTTTCATTAGTCTCTTTAAACACAAAAGTGCTGTTTTTATAACTACAAGGATACCAGAACAGCAAAAATATCTAATATCACAACTGGGTCATAGAAAATATATAATTTCTTGAACTCTATCAATGCAGACTTTTAATAGCGTTTTCCTAACTTGGAGCATGACGGATTTGCTTGCTGGCGTAATTGCTGGGGAGAAACAATTACTGAAGAATTATGTTATGATCAGAATGCTTTTAATAGTTCAGGAATGAGTATAAGATGGCACCAAGCTTTTTCCCAGATTACATATTCAGGTTACTCCTTACACCATATATGGAACAAGCAAGTGGAAACTTTCAAATGACCATTTTGAAAGTCAAGTCATAATCAGATTCCTCCAGCAGCTCACAGCTCAACAGCCTGCAACAAGAATTAAGCTGACAGTTTTCTTAACAACATAACTAAACCTAGATTGTTTTCCTAGTAACTACTGCAGCTCAACAGGATTAGCAGGAATGACAATAACGATTCCCTCCATACAGTGGAATGTGACTAGAGATGGTCAATCTATTGATAAGGCAGCAGTATTTCTACACAGTAGCTTTTCTGGCTTATCTGGTTCACGCGGAAGTCGCAGCTCCCTGTTTTGCCTGCATATTGTGCTACTGCAAATTGCTATAAAGGAAGCTAGGAACAGCAAGACTAGAACAGGAACAGAGATTATTTTTCTAATGCGCTACAATAAGAAAGAATAAAGAAGCGCCATTGAGAACTATTCTGATCAGTTTTGTTCGAGAAATAAACACGCTGTGTAGTGAAGCCTGGGATCATCCAGGGCTCCCTATCTAAAGCAAGTCTTTCAGATCAAAATTGTTCATCCAACTCCAGCCTGACTCAGTATTCAAGCACGTTACTATTCCATGACTTTTCTGGCATTAGACAACCTAAACTACACTGAAATGATAAAGTACACAAACAACCAGAATAAGTAACAACATTTGTTAGCTAAAGACTGGACAACACAGACCTACGAGGGCGCATCTACACTAGGAAACTGAGTACAGTGCAGAGATCCATAAAATCATAGATTCATAGAATACTTGATTTTGGGAGGGCCCTCTAGAGATTGTCTAGTTCAACCCTCCCCCCCAAAGCAGGGTCAACTAAAGGAAGTTCCTCAGGACAGTGTCCCGTTGGGTTTTGAGTACCTCCAGGCATGCAGATTCCACAACCTCTTTGGGCAACCTGTTCCAGTGTTTGGCCACCCTCACAGTAATAAGCTTTTGGGTTGTTGGGGGCGGGGGGGGGGGGGGGGGGGTGTTAAACATTTTAAATGAAATTTCTTGTGTTTCAATTTGTGCTCACTCTGCCAAAAGCAACACTGCTTTAACAGATTTAGCCAACTTGTAACCAACAGGTGACAGCTCTCTCCATGAAGTACGCTTGAATTTCCAATCCAGGCAATAGCAAAGATCAGACCTGTCTGCACCTGTCATCTTAAACACACTGAACGTACTAGCCCATGGGATCCTAGCCCACATGGCGATCCACAGAAGTGGTTAGTCGAGGCAATACAGTGCGCACAATGGAAACTCATGCAGCACAGGCAGAGCATTATATAAGCAGAACTCTAGTCCCCAAATTACAAACCTTTATTAGTACATTTATTAGGATTCTCTCTCCAAGTCACTCACTACTTTTTCTCACTACATTTTTAAAACTGTTAGTTGATAAAACCTGGTCTTTGAACATATATCAGGTAGAAATAGGAGAACCAAGATATTCCAGAAGTTTGATGAGCAGAAGGATACAACAATGCAGATCCAATTAAACAGGAGCATGAACATGTAATCTGCTGGTCTTCCATCAAAAGCACCTGCAAATAAGAAGAATCATTAGGAAAACCCTTGCAAAGTACTGAAAACTTGATGAAAAAAATCAAGACTCCTTCCAATTCATTTATATAATAAAGGTCCACTAAATTAAAGGTCTACAAACTCTGCTCTGTGCCCCAGGAACCAGCTAAGTTGGCAGACAGCTAGAGATTACTATTTTGCCTTGATTCTTCAGATAGCTACTCTGGATAACAGTGCAGTATATCGCAATCACAGAATTGTTTGGGTTCTTTTGACTTCCATCTACACAAACATTGCCTAAGACTGCTTGCAAGTGAGCTTTCCCTTGCTTATCCTGAGCATCTTTTCTGAGGATGTTGGCAGGAATGAACTTAATAGTACAGCTGGTTGATGAAGCTGACCAACACTAAGTGAGGGACACAATACGGCAAGCTAACATTTGTAGATAGTCTTCCTTACCTTTTTTACTTTTCGGAGTTTAAGAAAAACTCAGATAGTAACAGCTACCCTAAATACAGCCTGTTGCTTATGGTTTTGTTGGGTTTTTATTTATTTTAAATAGCCTGATAGTGGAACAACCTACAGGACTGGAAACTAAGATATTCAGCCTATTGCACTGCACATGCTCTACATTTAAAAACAAAAATATGAACAAAAAAACACCAAACAAACAAAACACAAAAACCACGTTAACTCTGGAGGTAAGTGGATTTAACTTCGTAAGACTTAATGGAGTTGGATTCAGTCCTTTCTAAGGAGTTACCAGTCGGAAGCACACAGTAAGAAAATACAGTTACACAGCAAAAGCAGAGACACAAAGTTTAACTATGAAGTCATAGGAAAATGAAGTCAGAGAAAAACTAGTCCTTTCTTAGCCAACTTGCATCTTTCTTGCATCATCTAGTCAGGCTCAAGAGATGACTATTTTTAGATTCCAGAAAAGTTAACATATCTGACAGAAGAGTATACATGGGCATGTATACATGCGCACCGTTCCTTCTTACGAGCTTGTTTCCAGTTCTGAACAGGTATCAGCAATTTTTTAATGAGATTTTTGTTAAAAAACAAAACCCACAACAATCCCTTGTAAACATGAAAATCATAAGCTCCCACTCTTGCAGATTCTGGTAAGTCTGTTATCACAGACCTCAGCATTTGAGCACCATTCCTGACAACTCCATACAGGCATGGAAAGCCCAAGAATACTAGTGAGATATACCCAAAACACATAGTAACAAACATAATGCACCAGAAACAAGCTGAATTACACAAAATTCAACATAAAAATGCCTAGGAATTTCCACTGTCAAAGGAGGCAAGCTGAAAATAGGGACACTGTTTATCATCAGCACTGTTTAGTTTCCTACAACTATTTTACATGCCCCAAAAATTAAAAAAAAAAATACTCTCAATATTAACTTTTTTTTTAAAAATAACAACTAGAGTAATTCAGCCTATGTAAAGCAAAAATGATATTTCAGTAATTTTATTATTTAAGTTTAGCCACACAAGTCAGAAGCCAGGGGGTCACTTTAAAAATACATTTTAGAAAGTTTTAAATTTGGACAACTACATGAATTGGAGTTTTCTCCTTACTGTTGCCATACAACGAATCTCAATAAATAAAGAGAGGAAGCTGACTAACTCTACAGAAATTCCAGTATAGCAAAATACGAAGGAAGCAAAGGAAATATTTTTCCTTACAACTTATTCACTTCTTGTTTTTCTAACTCTTTTTAATAATCTCCTAGATTAAGTGGTTTAATATCTGAGAAAATTGAGCTACAGACTCACAAGAAGTGACAGACTACCAAGGTGTGACAGCCCTTTGCTATAGAGAGTTGGTTCAGCATAGGAACGAGGTGGGCTGTAGCCCCCAGGTCCATCCATGGGTCCCAGAATACAGTCCGGTCACCTGGGGAAGAGCTGCAGACTCATCACCTCCTCATTCATACTGCCACTGAGCAGCCTCTGCCTATGCCATTTTGGTTTCTCTGCTGATATTTCTTATGCTTTTCACAAACAGAAGCAAGACAAAACGCGTCCATCTCATTTTCCTCAGGAAGCCAGAGGTCAGCTCATTAGGAAAACACAACAAGCATGGTACATAACCATATAAGTATTTTTATAGCTAAATCTCCTCCCCACATAAATTTGAAGTTAACATGCAACATTAGCATACGTTCAAAAGCCACGTACAACCCTGAAAATAAAAGCTTTCACTTCCTCATTTTCCATGAGAAAGGGAAACAGATCTCTGCTGATTTCAACCTGTAAACACATTAACAGCAACTTACACACCTCCCACTTCAATAACTACAGAAGGATCCAAACCTTTTTTTTTTTTGAGGAAAGGACTGACCTAATTAAAAACTTTTTTTTTATACCAAGAAAAATGACCATTACTATAGAGGTGCATGCATTACTTCAAACAAAAACACATCAGATGACTATCCAGTTTCAAACTCCACATGCATATAGGAAGAGTGTAAATCTATTCTTGATAGAATCCCGTTCCTTTCCTGACACTTGTGCTATAGCACAGACACCTAGAAGATTTTTTAGTATTACCAGTGATGCCATATAATGTATTAATAAGGAACCCTTACTACACATAGCTTTGCACAGTAGAATGTCATAACTGCCATACTCTCTTGCATGCACATGTCTGTAATATATTACAAGAGAAAAGAGAAAGGGGGACTGCTTTTAGCTCTAAAACTACCACTTGCTAAGAAAAAACCAAATATTTAAATCCAATCTGGCAGCATGGCTGCATTTCCTCCCTTTCCCTGCTACTATTTTCATGACAAAAAAAGGGATTCTACAATACTCTCTGGAAGACAGATTTACTGGGGATCTCTTCTCTGCCTACACAAACATCATTTTTCTATGCATTGCCACTTATACCATCAGCTCTAAGACTCCGTTAAAACTACACAGACATTATTCTTCATAAGGGCTTTCAAGAGGAGTTCAGCTTTCTAAATACTTCAGCTTAATTATTTATCTCCTTTGGCATAATTTTTACCAACCCTTAACAGAATGTGCAACACAGTGAAACCAATTTTGAAGCTACCTTCTAACAACAATCTTTTGAGACTATCAAAATGATGCTTTTTTCATAAATTGTGCTTTTCTCCATAATCTGATCTCCTTTCTTCTGCTCCCAATCTTTCCTCTAAACCGAAATCCAACTAGTTTCCTAACTTTTTAGCATTTCTATATGACAGAAAGGTACATTTCATCTGTATGAGATTTCTCTCAACTCAGGTCAAACTATAGAAGAATACAGGTAAGCATCCTTGCCTTAAAAAAAAAAACTGTTATTTTCTCAAGATGGATACGCTTGCTGTTATACATGTTTTAGCATACTTCCATGTTAAAGGAATCAAACACAGCAGAATAGAGGTAAAGTTGTCTTTTATTCTCGTTTCCTGAATTCCAACAGCTGGAAACGCCAGGCTGTATTCACAGGAGATGTATCACATTTAGATCCCAAATGAATAAGCTCCCCTCCAAAGGAAAAGTGCTGGTCACACCAATCAGTTTTCAGAGCAGTTTCCCATTGACCAGAGCAAGTGGGCACAGAGATGAGCTAATTTTCTCATAATTCTGTTCAAATCAGCCACGTGCCTGCCTCTGCAAATGAGAACAAGATCTAGCTGGCAATGCTAAGTCACTATTAATTCTGGGCAGCATTTACCACATGCATACAACTTAAAGGACAACATACCTGTTTCTAATCGTGATGAATATTGATACAAGAAGTATAAATTCACCAAATAGAGAAATCCTGTTCCAGGTCCCACCGGGAAGAAGAAAGTTGCAGTTATCGGTCGCCAGATCTGTCCAGATCAAAAGAGAAGGAACTCACTTTTATAGGCTGTAGAATAAATTCACGTGTGCAGTGTTTTTATTTCATTTGTTACCAATTATGTGGAAGATTAAGGAATAGATGAAAAGAAAAATAGTCCAAGTGTCTATTTCTGCTGCTTCAGCCACCTTTACAGGCTTTTCTTTCTATGATCTGATCAGCAAAGCTATCAAGATTGCAACAGAAACTAAGCACAACTTTAAGATCATTTCCATCACATCTCCACAGTATTGAGCGCCTTTTGCAAAGCAAGAAAGATTCTTGCCATGATGCTACCCTGTTTTAAAGGCATCCATAGAGCATTCATTCCAACTTGCACAGAAGCAAATCTTCTGCAAGGAGTTCACACAATAGCCTTTAGCATACATTTCCACACAGCAACACGTACTATTCTTAGCATTTTGCACCTGCTTTAGAAATCCCCTTGACTATCAGCATCAGGTACAGTCGTCATCAATGCAGCAGGTAGCAAGGACAGAAAACATCTATTCATTTATGAACGAAACAGCACTTTGATGTGCAATGTTTCAGAATAACGTATTAGGATCCTGAAGATCATAACTCAAGAAGCATTAACACAGCTACAGAAAGAAACAGTCACTTAAGACAGTAAATGCAGGGGACAGTCATGAAACAAGACTACAGAAGGAGGTGCTTATTTGTCTTTTTTGCATTTTTTTTCCAATATATGTATAAGGAACACACTGATAGAATCTTAAGGGTTGGGTTGGGTTTTTTTTTTTCCACTTTCCACTTTGATTCAACGAGGCATCTCAGATCCTAACCACGTGCAAAACAAAACAGCAAAATTTTAACCTCCCAATACAAGGTGGGGGGGGGAAGTTTTACGTCCAGATTGCAACCACCCTCATCATTGTTTGTACATCCAACAACACTGCACGTCAGTAACTCCAGGATGTCAGTGTTAAGTTAAATCAACTATAAGCACAGAAGTTGATTATCTCCAAACAATTTCAAATTCCAAGTAATAACACAAAACTCTGCACTTCACTAGCTCTGCCTTAACATTTCCAGGAGCAGCTCAGGTTCAGAGCAGTTCTGCACCTGCCTGTTTACAGGGTCGTACACATACAATCCCTGCACAGACTAAGCAAGGCTGGGCAAGCCACCTAGAGCCCGCAGAGTGCCCAGGAACGGCCAGTGACAGCCAAGGGGGCAACCCTAAATAAATAAATAAATAAATAAACAAACCAACTAGGAAACGGGTGCAACAGGACGGGTTACAAGCCAAACTACAAAGCACTTCACAGGCAACTGCCCCTTCTCTGCTCGCCAAGGGCCCCGGACAGGGCTAAGCACCGCCGCATGTGTCACCTTGGGGGGAGCCTCGGGGCTGCAGAGGACTAGCTAAAGCGGTGCCCAGCTCGCAAGCTATTTATAGGCTAAGCAGGGAGGCAGGCCCAGCTTCCTCCCGGAGGCGACGGGCTCGCTCACGAGGACTGCCCAGTGCGTGGCTCCCTCCCAAAGACGCCACCGGAGCCGGGGTGGGGGGACCGCCCTGCCGCCGGCTGCCCAGCCCGGCCGCCCTACGCACTACAACTCCCACAATGCCGAGCGCGCCCCGCACCTAGGCTCTCTACGGCGCGGGCGCCGCAAGGCGCGCCGGGATCGGTAGTGCGGCGCCTACCTGGAAGCGGTTGATGAAGGCGTCGGGCCAGAGGAAGAGATAGATGGGGCTGACGAGGCCCAGCTTGCCGATGAGCGGCACCGCGATGGAGCCGGCGAACCAGTAGCGGGTGATCAGCGGGATGCTCCGGAACCAGTCCCCCAGGTCCGACATGTCGCCGCGCTCGGCCGCTGCGGCCGGGGCCCCGCCGCGAACCGGCCGCCGAGGGAGAGGCGAGGGCGCAGGTCTGGCCGCGCAGGTCTGGCCGCGCGGCTCCCACAGCACCGCCGCCGCCCCGCGGAGGGAGGACGGGAGAGCGCGGCCCGCACCCGCCAGACGTGGCGCCGCCGAATTCGGCCCCGCCGCAGTCACTTCCGGCCCCGCCCCCTCCGTCTGCCGCGGCAACGGCAGTGCCGGAAGTCCCGCCTCCCGGGGGCCGGCAGCCCGGCGGGGAGTGGCGAGAAAAAATGGCGGCGCCGCGAGACTGCCGGAGGGAGGGGAGGGGAGGGAAGGAGAGCGGTGCGGTGCGGTGCGGTGCGGTGCGGTGCGGTGCGGTGCGGTGCGGTGTGGTGTGGTGTGTTTGGGGGCAGGGGAAAATCGGGAAACGCGCCCGCGCTTTCGGTGGTGTCTCTCTCGCTTTGCTTTTATTCAGGCTCTCCGTAGGCTCAGAATTTACAGCTGGTTCATTTTTCCGAGATTAAACGCAGGAGAGAGGCCCGTGTTGTAAAAAGAGATGGATCTGCAGTAAATTCTGCAAAAAAATGCATTAAGTATTTGCCTTGAAAAGCGTCGGTTCCATTTTTTTTTTTAAAAACCATGGTGACTATGTGCCAGTCCTCCGTTCCTAACCTTTAGCCCGTATCTTGTCTCAGGACATAACCAACTTCTGAAGCTTTCAGAGCAGTTTGGGCACAGGCTGTGCCCGCAAAGCAATATAGCGTTATTTTGCCATTAAAAACAGCATGCACCACAGTGACGTTGTATGTATTTTTTTGTCTGACAACCCACTTTTTCCATCAGTTCAAATGCGGGCTCTGTGTTTCTGAAGCTATGTGAGGGTCTCATCTTTGTGTTTATGTGGTTTAGTAGGAGAGTTTCTACATGGGTAAAATTATAACCTCGCTTCTACAAAAACCCAGCCCTTAAAAGCCACGCTGATTTCAGTGAGGGCACCATGTAGTCAGGCCGTGCAGCTCTCTGCGCACAGCCACTCTCCATCTGGGGACAGGCAGCTGCTACCGTGAAATCCGTGAATTAACAGGGAGCCTAACGCCCTCAGTAGCAAGAGATCAGCACCTTGAGACTCGGCTGCTGCTCTGGTGTCTGGTGTTATCCAGAAGAGCTTTTTCAGTGGTATTTTCAATAAAGCCTGCAGGCGAGCGCAGAACATCCTTGCCGGGCTGGACGCACAACTTGAGGCTCCAGTCCCAACTTACACACGTTGCTGGCTTTTGCTTAGGTTGTTAACAACACGTTCCCGGCCTCTTGTGCTGCAGGAGCGGGCCTCTTCGCCCCAGGCCGCCTGACAGCGATGTGTCCCTCCCCGTGTTCATGTCCGCCGGCTCGGGGTGGCCGCGCAACGGGAACTACAACTCCCGGCAGGCTCCGCGGCTCCCGGGCCGAGTGGCCTGTTCCATTCCCCGCAAGGCCGAGAAGAGGGGAGGTTCCTCCCATCTCCTTCCCATTGCCCCGTACTGATAACATGAAAGCGGGCCGTACCATGTGTGCGGTGCCCCCTGCCGCGGCGGCGCGGCGCTGCCCGCGGAGGTCCGCGCGCGGCGGCCGTTGGAGCGGCCTGAGGGGAGGCGACGAGGATGCAGCGCTGCGACCTGGGCGGCCGCGAGCAGGGCCCCGTCTGGCACCGCAAGCCCAAGCCGGCGGCGCGGCAGGGGTAACGGCCGCCGGGGAGCAGGGGGTGGCGGGACCGGGCGGCCGCCGAGGGCCGGGCGGGGCCGTCGCGGCCGGGCTCCGCCCTGGAGCCTCCCTCCCTTGCCCGCTGCGCATCCCGGGCCTCCCGCGCTGCGGCGAGGCGGGAGGAGGCCGAGGGCGCTGCCTGGGGGAGGGGAGGCTGCGGCGGTCGTGCTGCTACCGCCACCGCGGGAGGGGCGCCGGAGGCAGCGCCGGGGCTTCGCGGCGCTCCGCGGGCACGCAGCGAGCCTCAGCGGGCAGGAGCTGCAGCCGCGGCATTCCCGGTTAGAGAGTAGGGAAATCTTCTCGTTGTGAAGGTGGTCAAACACTGGAACTGGTTCCCGGAGAGGCTGTGAAATCTCCATCCTCGGAGAGGACCAGAATTGGCCTGGACGAGGTCCTGGCCATCCTGGTCTGGCTTCGAAGTTGGCCCTGCTCTGAGGGGGCTTGGACCAGAGGAGGCGCAGGGGTCCTTCCCAGCCTGCGCGGTTCTGCGACATGCCTGGAGCATTTGTACATACGGTCCAGCTCCCATTCAAGCAAGAGACATAGCTTCAGTGGTCTTCATAAATTATCAGTGTAACAGCTCTATAAATAGCGACTACTTATAGGTTAGAACCTTAACGATCAGAGAGCTAGCAAAACCATAGGCAGTCTTAGGATACTTAGTTTTTAGTGCAAGCATTCCAGATTTTCCTTTCTATAAGCAGGAGGTTGAACTACATCGTTGATTATATGGTTTTGCAGACCGTATCTGTGATAAAGAAGATCACTAGATTATTAAAGTGATAAATAAAAGCTTACGCTTGTTGAGTCACTGGCCTCAGAGATGCGCGTAGATTGTGGTGTTTACAAATAATATCTTCCCAAGACTGAGGAACGCTAATATTGTAGCAGTTACCCATTCTAACTAGTTCGAGCTTGTGAATATCAAAATCATCTGAATTTAGTTTTTCTTTTGTTTTTAATTGTGTTAACCAAATTACCGTGGGCAGATTCCCTGGAGAGCTTATTTAAAATGTTCATGATACATGGGAAAAGGTCAAAATATGATCCAGCCCAAGCTAAAGAACCGTATAAATGCAATTTTTTTAGTACTTGTATAGTGCTTGGCATGGAAAGTCTGGATGCAATTCCATGAACTAGTATTTTTATTCTCCTAAGTGAATTTAGTAGCAGAGGAACTTTTGAAAGGCAGAGAACCATTCTGAGGAAGTATTGGGAGATGCTGTAACTATAGTGATAAGTGCTTTCATTTCAGGATGTTTTTAAAAATGGAAGTCATACTTTGTTTTTTAGTGGCATTAAAGATACTGCCTGTTATCGTATGATTATAATATAATTATAACAAATTAGCTTAACATCCATCTAATCTTATTTTTATGGCCCCTTTTACCCCAGAAGAGAATAATCTTAGCAGGATGAGGTTCAATTAGTTTTGTCTCTAGTGTGGACGAACAGTTTGTATGCAGGTGCTGGGTTGCATATTCTACTCTCTTGGCAATCAATGGCTGCAAATGCCTGGTAGCCTTTAATCAGCATCCCAATATCTGTGCATTTTTTAGGTATTTACTTTGATTCTGAATTTACATTCAGGTAGTTTTAGAAAATAAGTGGTTTGCCCTGTGTTATCCAAGAAATCCAGGAATAGCAGATCTCCCATGTTTTTAGAGTGATGTCCTGCTTCCTGGACCAACCTTCCTCTAATGACTTACTCTGAATATGGGCTGCTGTTCCGTGTCTGGCCCCACCCTCTGCTAACAGAGTGATACAAGTTTAGAGTGTTAAAAATTGTCAGCAAGTTTTGTTCCATGATATCTCAGATTAAAATGATAAAAAATGGCTTGCTTCACACTTGTAAAGACTGTAGAAAGAAGTGGTATGAAAACTGAATTGCTCCCCGTCTGACCTAAGTGGTTAGTTGTAATGACTCATAGCCTTTCAGTTTTCTAGCTTGTTTCTTTACAGGGAGAGTGAAGAGCCTGATAGGCAATACGTCAGCATAAAAGTTAGTGCTATTCATTAATAATATGAATGACAGTTGTGTAACTAGGAGCCTCATAAAATGGCCAGGAATGGTGGATTTCCCCCGTCTGCTTTACATAATGTCTCCTAACTACCTTCTAATAAAGTCAGTACTTCAGTCTGTTTTTTTATGTTAGAAATATGTGCTCTTTCACAAAGGAAGATTTTTCAAAGATGACAGTGGATGATTAGAATTGTAGAACCGTACTCTAGAAATGCTTTAATTCTAGATCTTGGAGAAATACATGTTAAGGAAACAATTCAAAACATGGTCATTTTGCTTCCTTTCTTCACAGAGCTATAGTAAACATAATTCATAGTGCCACAGGATATCATTCAAAGACAATACGTTTTCTGAATGTGGCTTTTGATAGTTCTGGAGATTCTCTACTTGCAGGAGACCACCAAGGAAATATATATGTTTTTGACTTGAATGGAAACAGGTAAGAATATTTGTATCAACCAATCAGTGCTATTTTTAATAATACATTTTCATCGTCTTGAATCTGTAACATGCCTGGTAGAGATGGTAGTTTACTTAAAGCTGAAACTGCAAGCCACTGTCTCCTGTAGTCTCCCTACATACTATTTTATTGATTTAGCTGCTCTAAAGAATCAAAAGATTGTAACTCTAAACTGAATAGACATCAATGTTATAGATCTTCGGTGATCAGTTAAATGTTACCACATGAAATAGGTTATTCTGTGAATAGTACTGATCAATTCATAATGAGTTACGAATTACAATAAATTAAATCTAGTATTGTAATTTGCAGAAATACATGAATCAGTCTTTTCAATTTTATACTATTGAGTTTTAAATATGAGCATTGTTTTCTATATTTCTTTTGCTCCCTTTTTTAACATTAATTTATTTTTCTCCTGGTGAAATATGTTGAAACTGATTAATTTATTATTTTACTTGACGTTCTGAACCAAAGTTTCCTAACGCAATAAGAACATCCTTTTTAAAACAGGTTCAACCTTGTCCAGCGAACAATGCAGGCTTGTACTGCTTTGGCATTTAATCTTCGCAGGAAGACAGAATTTCTTGTGGCTTTGGCAGATTATTCCATTAAGTGTTTTGATACAGGTAGGGAGAAATTTAAAGCCTTTCTGTAAAAATCTGGATTGTTATGAAAACATATATAGGTTTAGTTTCAGCCTCCAATTTGTAAGATTTTTGGTGGAAGTCTTACTGTGTATTACATGCCATGTATTCTTATGAAACAACAACAAAAAAGATTATAGTCCTGTCTTTTATGGGTAAAGAACCCTTTGCTTCATCACAACTTCTTGTTTCCACTGAGTCACGCAGGCTTCTGTTTAAGTGAAGTATAGTATAAGATCAAGATTGTATGTGTTAGCTTTTCTAAAACAGATTCATATATGCTTCTTCTATAACAAGGTGTGTAAAAACAAAACAAAATCAGTTGTCAGTGTATTAGAGTTTGCAACTGAACCAGCTTTAAACTTTATTTGCAGAAAAAAAATATTTAAACAAGAAGACAATACACTAAAAGAACTGTGAGTAGTTGTGAGTATGCAAGTAAATCTGTATCCTTATTCAAAAGTGACATCTAAAATTAATATCACAGGCATGTTTGTTTTTGACTTGATTAGAAGTTAAATGATGAAAGGCATTGACAGTTTATTCTTCATAAGTTAGTCTTAACTTATCAAAAAGTACACTTGTAGTGTCTTCTATCATGTGGACTTAAATCTTTAGAAAAAGCAGTAGAAATAAGTCATCTGTAATTTGAAGGTTTGAGTCTGATGTTATTGGTGGAGATTTTAACTAACACTGTTTCCCAAAACAGAGGAAGAGTAGGAGATGCGGTCTGAAATCCCCTGTCCTTTTTTTCTCCCATAACTTTCTCACAGGAAGACCAAATTTAGTTTTTGGATGCATTTAGAGAAATCTTGCTAATCAGGATGTTTGTGTGGTTGCGCTTCCAAATGCCAGATCATACTGAAGAATGTTTTAAAATACTATAAATACTTTCCACGTAAGTCAGTATTGGGCAAACTGTCCTTAGAGGTGTATTAGGAAATACTCAGTTGGAGGGTTCCATCAAACTACCTTAGAAGCTATACCCTGTAATCCCGTGTCCTCCTCCCATGTGATAACAGCCCTAATGAGCTGCCTCAAAAGCCATTTCCCATCTTTGATGCCGTAGCAGTAGGTCAGTTGGAACCACCCCATGGGCTGTCAGGCAAACTACCCAATGTAAATAGTATAATTGCCACAAATACTGTTTAGTTGCTGAGGAAAGATTAGTGGTCATGCAGTCACAAGAGGGAGAGAATGCAGTCAGAGAAACCATTTCCTTAATATGCAATACACTGCCTAAAAATGTTTTGCACTCTAAAAGCATTAATGAGATGTTGCTTTCTGACTCTGCCTTTCTATAGTCATAACCTGTTGTCATTAAGTCTTCCTTCTTTGCATCTGTAAATAGCTGCATAATCATTCATGCATACTGCTCGCAAGTCAAAACAAGTGTAGAATTCTAACTAGAACATTCAGTCTCAACTTTTAGAGATTACTGCTGGTGTTCACATTGGAAAATCTGCCTACAAAACATTGAATTTATCTAATCTCAGTGTTCGTGGCTTTTCAAGATTGATCTTAGGCTAAATTAAGCAAGTCTGTGCAAGCTGGCTTTCTGTGTAAGGAATAACTTACAAAATCTGTTACTTAGCGATGAGGAGAAGGTTATGTTTCTGTAAGGTATAATAACTATATGGAGGCTGCTACCTTTGTTTCTTGTTTGTTGGATTTTGGTGGTGAACAGAGGTATACCAGGTATGCTTAAAAGTCTCTTTCACTGCATAATCTTGACAGTAAAGAGTAAAGCAGTAGTTGCTTTGCTTTGAATGACTTTCAGATCCTTGTCGTTTTTTTTCATCACCTCCTACAGAAACCAAAGAACTAGTTAGTTGGATGAGAGGACATGATTCTTCAGTGTCTTCCATCTCTGTCCATGGCTCAGGCAAGTACGCCATCACTACATCCCCTGATACAGCACAGCTCTGGGACTTGGACACCTTTCAAAGAAAAAGAAAGCTGAATGTTCGTCAGTCTGTGGGTATACAGAAGGTGAGTAAAGAGCAATTGCCAAAGCATGAAACAAGCATACCTGGGTGAGAATAATACCGCATATTAAAATCACAGTACTCGGAAATACTTTAAAAAGTACAGCTGAATCTTTTCTGTTCTTTGGGCATATCTCCTTAACTGTGATTCTGTCGCATCGCCCAGACCCCTGGAATCACAACACACTAGTCATGCAGGTCTGCTGGGAACATTTAAGGAACTTCCATCTTTGGAGATACTGAAAACTAGGCTGGATTTGAGCTGGGAGGGGGGCCTCAGAGGACCTCTAGAAATCCTTTCCAACCTAAGGGTGTTGTTCAACAGAGTTTTTTGGCAATAATGGTAGTTTAAACAGTCACTACCACCCACCCCATTCAACTGCTTATTGCAAAGCTGCTCCCCTTCCTATGTGCCCTGGCCATGCCAGCATTGAATGTGGGAGCTAACAAAGCTGAAAAGTAACTCAGCAGAAAGAAATTACTGCTACTGACTACTTTGGTTCTGTTTGCTTCAAGACACTTAGGCCAGAACAACTCAGGGAATGAGAAAGGGTATGTTTGTGTCGAGGAGTGGTTTAAATAGGTCTACCATAGCATTATGCTTATTTTATATAGGTCTGCCTGTGCCACCAAATGTCAAACCTTGGCATAAGTACTACAGCAAGTTCCAAAGCTGTCCCTGAGCATTGCTTACACGTGCTGCACTGCAGGGAGTAGTCTTACAAACACCACTTCAAACTGAAGTTCTTGTCAAATTGGTCGCCAAAATTCCCATGCTGGTTTTGCAAAGAACATTTGAGCGTCTTCATATTCTAGGTCAGGCAGAAATTCTATCAACCTGAAATAGTCACCAAGCAATTTCCATGGGGTATTATGTTTACATTTTTTGTTGCTTTATTAAAACTGTTCTGTAGTGCAGGTCACATCTTCCCGCCAGAGATGGGTGCATTTATTTGGTGGATAAAATTTTTCTGATGCTCAATATGTTTTTTTGTGTAGGCTAGGTGTGAGGGCATTCTTGTTGGCTCTTGGAATTTGGTAGGATCAGGATGTTTCAATATGGAAACAACTTCTAAACCAAAGCTGTAATGACTGGTTCAGTGAATAAATCACTGTTTAGGGAATGAAGAGCCTGTGGTTTTGTTTTGTCTCTACCATTCCTGATATGACCTCATGCAAATAATCTAACTTATCTGGATCTCTTTTTCCTGTCTTTAAAACAGAGATAATGATGTTTACTCCCATGTCATGATTTAAGACATGCAGATAAGTGCCAAATTAAAGATCAGATTTATTATCAGACTGTAGCTGGTGACACTCAGTGTCCAAAGTGGCATTCTCACTTGCCGTATGAGCCTCCCTGGTAGTTTCCCACCAATCCCTGCAGTGTACTTTGGGTGGTCTCTTCATGTAAGCCCAGCTTGCAGTCCAACATACACCTTCTGTTCTGTCAGTACAGGGGCAAAGCTAATTAGAAAAGACAAAGAGAGAGTTACACCCTATAAGAATGGCAGATGAAAAAAGACAAATAGGAAAGAAGAGCTAAAGAGAGGATATTTGTAATGGCCATTTTCAAAGCATCACTACTTTTCAACAGTGGCTTGTGAGCAGCTTGTGTTATCTTTCTAGAATAAAGCACAAGATGAGGAACTGTTCAATACTCCAGTTTGTCAAAAATTAAAATAGCAACTTTCAACTGCTCCTAAGGCTTCACTTGCTGTTGGAACGACCCATAGACTTTTTTTGAGAACAGGAAATAAGAAAAGGTAGAAATCATTTTGCCTAACTTCATCCATCTGCATGATAGGCATCTGCTCTCAGTTCCTTGTCCGGACTTGCTCAGAATCCCTGGAGAAGGACAGGCAGCTCCACAGGGCAACTCAGCCCATCTAAATATGAATGACTATGGTAGCTGAGGTGACTCTCACCCCACCGGTAACTTTCTCTCAGTCACTGTCAAGTGACTAATTTGGGCTGAATATCTAACTTTTAGTCACTAACATTAGGCAAGATGAATCACATCCCACATATCTAGATTTACAGATTTTTCAAGGACCAAAGATACCAGTTAGAACAAAACTCTGCTCTTCATAGCACTGACAGTATATCTCACCCTGTGAATCCTTCAGGCAGACCCTCAATACTCGGATACCAGGAACTATATTTTGACTTTAACCTTCAAAATTGTGGGTAGAGTGAATTTGTAGAAGTTGCATGTGCTGCTGCAAAAATAGAACCTCTGATCTAGACCAGTAATTTGCCATTCAGCAGGAATGTATCTGATGAAATCCAAACATTTAAATAATTCAAATATTTTTTATGGAAAGAAATTACATATATACAATAAGCATGTTCAGAATAATTAAAAATATACATTTATAACCTTTTTGTTACTGTTTTCTTTCATCCTGGCAGCAAAAACTGCATTTCATAGATGAAGAATACATTGCTAAACTGCCCACAATGTTTTTTCTAAATTTAATAGTTATATGTAAACCTAAAGAGCTCAAGTGTAAAGATAAGTGCTTAATGGAGTTCATTTGCAGGCTGTTGGTGCTGTTTGAAAGCTGAAGCTATGTTTCAGATGCAGTGAGCCATTCAAAACCCATCAGTGCTGAAAAAGAGCCCTTTTCTTCCTGCTCCTGGGTGTTTATTGCTACCCTTTATATTATGCCCTCTCTGCCACTCATCAGAATCCCCCACAAGTCAATTTAACAGTCAGAAAAAAGAAAACAGAAAAGACAAGTAATTCTTTGTCATTTCAGTGAGTTAAACTGGCTTAGCAAAGGATACAAGTTCTGAACCAGTGCAAGGGAGGGCAGGCCTGCCTGACTGGAGCAGGGGAAGGGGACCTGCCATCCCTGGAATCTCAGCCTTGCAGTGCAGCTGCATTATGCAGTTACAGGATGTTAATATCCATACTGTTGTGGTTTCTTGCTGTATTTTATTCTGTCGTTCAGTTTTGTCCAATTTAAAAAATACATTCTGGACAATTTTATTCCATTTTTGTCTTCATATTCTTTCAGGTTTTCTTTCTTCCACTGAGTAACACCATCCTCAGCTGTTTTAAAGATAACTCTGTTTTTGCGTGGGAATTTGATACTCTTCACTGTAAATACCAGTTGCCAACTCCAGTAGAAGGTTCTGTATTGCTTTATAAGGTCTTTGCAGTTACCAGGTAAATTGCTGTCTTAAACATTCAAGAGGGTACAAAAATCTACAAAAGTTGTAGTTTGTAAAAAGGTTTTCACTGCTTATTTGTAATGTTTTATGGAAGTACTGAGCTATATATTATGATAAGCTTTTGACCTCTTCTGTGACTGATCCTTTCGGCAACAAATGGCATCAGTTTATATTCCAGTCCCATAGCACCTGAAATTAAGTTGATTTTTAATTATTACTAAAATAAAGTTTAAACTCTCCATTACAAAAGCAAATTTTATCATTTAGGAACTGTTTTGTTCTTTCAGTACAGTATGAGAGGAATAATGATGGATTCAAAAGTGAGCTAAGGGTATAGAAGGAAATGTATGATCTCTGTTATTTTAGCTAATATAATAGTATTCTGATAGAAACTTTGCCGTGTTTGTGATCCAGAGATGGCCGGATTTTTGTAGCTGGTGGAAAATCAAATCATCTTCACTTATGGTGTTTAGAATCCAAGCAGCTGTTAAGAATAATCCAGATGCCTACAAAAGTACGGGCTGTCCGCCATCTGGAATTCCTCCCTGACAGTTTTGATGGGGGCTCTAATCAGGTCAGTTTTTTAAAAAGCTTAAGACTGGCATATTTGTTTATTTGATTCAGCACTTGTACTTTCAGGGGGGTTTGGGGACAGTGAGGGGATGGGCAGCCTGCCATGCAAAGGAAAGTTACTCTCTTAAGTATTTGCTCACTCTCTTTTTTAGCTAAATGGAGTGTAATTTCTGATTTTGATATTCCTCTTTGTTTTGCATTGTCAATATTCACTGCTGGATCCTTTTATCTTTTAGGTCCTTGGCGTGTTAAGTCAAGACAATATTATGAGGTTTATCAATATAGAAACATGCAAACTTCTTTTTGACATTGGGAGTCATGAGGAGGGAATTAGTACAGCAGCGATTAGTCCCAATGGACGGTATATTGCATCAGTAATGGAAAATGGTAGCCTTAATTTATACAGTGTCCAAGCTTTGACTCAAGAATTAAATAAGGTAGTGTTTTACATTTCTTATAACAGCAGGAAATACCATTAAAAAACATACTTGTCTACAAGATTTTCATATCAGAAATAGTTTGCCAATGTCATTGGTTTAAAAGTATTGGAGTGCTGTGTTTAAAACTACAAATAAAGATTTGTAGAGTTCCCTTCATATTTATTTTAGCCTGTCAGTTAGTATGATGTTTTTAAAGTACATCATTGTGTTTCTGTTTTCAGGAGGTTGGGGGAGGGGGGATTTCTTTCTACAGCAATTTATATGGACCATTTTTATTCTTTGTAATGATGGGGGGGGCAGGGGTGGAGATAAGAGGATTGTGCTGCTTCTACTCCATCTTCTTCCAGGAAATAGTTTGCAGCTGATGCTTTCTTGTTCTGCTGGCACAAATGGTCTTTCTTTTTTTTAACTGCAATTTTGTTCTTCTTACTGTGTTATTAGATACTAGAATACATCATTATGGCACAGTCATCTTCCTAATCCTTCCTAAATCACAAACATTCTAAATACCAGTTCTTATTAAGTAATTTATTAATGGGAGTCAAGTTTCTAAATCCAGGATTCCATATATCTTTAATCACCATGTCTTTGAAGTAACCAGCTTTGTACAATAAGAGTTTGAGCTGAGGAAGAGCGTGTATGAGGCTGCAAGTCAGACATGCATTTCATTTGTACTTTTGCAGCTGGGTTGACATGATTTGGAATTGTTACTTGCTTTCCCAGTCTCCACAATTGAATTAATACCTACCTGACAATGAAGATTAATTAAAGTTTGTAAAGGTCTTTTGTATTCTCTTTTACCAGGTGCTATAGAAAAATCTTTCAGTAACGTCAAGCAACACACTAAAGTAAATTAGCTGAATACATGATAGACTTGTACTATCCCAGTTATATTTTAGTGTTGCTAAACAAGAATATACATGATAACTGAGTTGGTGTTTGGAAACTACATAAACCTTCTCATAGTCTTTCTAGTTTATTACAGCATATTTATTCACTTGTGTACCTATTCTGGGGTTTGCAGTCCATATATCTTTGTTTCTGTTATAAATGTGTATCTGTTGTTCCTGCTATGGCTATTGAGCTCAAGAACATGGCGTATAAAATAGCGTAAACATCAAATTAGAGCGAGCTTTAGGCTGTCGCACAAGATGTTAACTGAGTAATTTTCGTTTAATACTAGCCTCCACCACCCCTGTTCAAAGTAGTGGAAGATTGGTCCACGTGCAAGTTGGGGACAAATAAACTTACGATGAGGGTGACTTCAGGAAGGTCAGAGCGCCCTTGGAAATCCAGAGGAAACAAAATTCAAACCAGATCGCTGAAACCACAAATAAACACATCACTTGAAAATAAAGAGGTAGGAAGTTGCAAATATTCTGTTCTCCAGCGTGCAGCATTTGAATTTCATTGCAAAAAACAGTTAGCTGCTTACTTTAGAAAGCAAGTTCAAGCACTGATTGACTGTGATGTTTGAACAGAGAGGGGATTAAGAGAGTTTTAGCACCTTTCTCCTTCAGTGTTTAGCACGTATTCCTGCATTATGTGACACAGCCAGAGCTGTGGAGCAGTCCCTTGCCCTTCCCCTAGTCAGTTCAGGGGTATCTCTGAAGTTGTTCAAGTCGCTAGAACCCCATGTGGATGTTTGTTAAAACCGCTCTGCTTCTCTGCTAGCAAACCGCACTCCTAAAACATCTGTCAAGAAACCGTATAATTTTTGCTACTATTTAGGAGGTGTATTATTGTTACATTTATTTCCCTTTCTCATCACTATACTGTCTTCTGTTTCTTTATCCTGAGTCTTATATACATTCTCCTTACAGTAGCATTCATCACAAAATGATCCATTCCTTATGTTAATATGATTTGACTACAGCTATCATTTAATGGTATATAGTTTAGTCATTTGAGGTCTGATTTGGCAGCTGTTTTTTGACTTCAGTATGAATGTGACTTCAGTGAATGTTGTTGTTAAAATATCCAGAATGATGCAACAGCAGTATACCTTACAGTTTTTTAAAATATAATAGTAGGAGCTTCAGTATTTGGCTATTATCATCAATTGGAACACAAAGAAAAAAGATTTTGAAGCAGAAATCCGTACATACATTCATTGTTAATTTCCTGTTTTGTAGAATGAGTTGCCAGGTGGATTAAACAAGAAACGTCTGCAGGCCTTGTTGAAAGGTTTTGGAGAATATCCAGCAAAATACAGGTACGTCTGTGTGCGTGCCTGTGCTTGCATAAAATAAAATTGCTTGTGCTTCCTGGCCTATGAAAGAGAAGTATCTTGACTAAGTCTGCATTTTAATTGCAGGATGTTTGTTTGGCGCTCCTTATTACAACTTCCTGAAAACCACTTAGCATTCAGTAACCTAATAGATAAAGGCACCCACAGTGCATTTGTGCATATTCAGAACGAGTATCCCATCAAAAGTAGGAAACTGCTGAGAGTTTTACAAAGGTAAACATATATTTTCATGTACTGATCTGAAGTGTACCTCCCAGCTGGAACCAGCTGTAATGAAAGTCTAAAATGAAGTAGTAGTGCCTTAATGCAGTTTTCCTTTTATAGCTTGTATATACAGCATCCATGTATTGAAAGTTTAGTCTTCTATATGGTTATAATATGCATATGATATTTTTGTTCATTTTTGGACCAGTGTTTTCTACTCCTCTTCTTGCTTTTACATATAGGACCTTATCAGCTCTAGCTCACTGGTCTGCTATCTTTGGTGAGACACCTTATATTCCTTTGCTAGCGTTCCCATTCATAAAATTATTTCAGAACAACCAGCTGATCTGCTTTGAAGTTGTTGCTACTGTAGTAGGTAAGCAAAGATGTTTAAAAATCCAATATGCTGCAAAGTATTTTTGTGCAAATGAGCTTTTCTTGATCAACTGAATGAGGTCTTTCCTGAGAGGTCACCAGAGGTTCTCTTTTAAAGGTGTTCACCAGGAATTAATATGTACTAGCTGTGTGTTTTAAAACCAAAATTTGTTTGTAAATCAAAACAAGATATTAGCCTTCCTTTGCACTGTTTCTAGCAAAAACTTAGCAGTGTAGCTGTATTTTTAAAGTCTATTCAGTAAAAAAAAATGTATCTAGCATAATTGTGGTATCATACTGAATAACCAAAATCTATATGTGAGATATGAGAAAAGAGTAGTCAAAAAAAAAAAAAACCCTGCAAATCAAAAGGGAATGATCTCTTTTAAAAAGTTTTACTGTGTTTAGTTGTCCTAACCATGTGGTAACTCTAGTTTAGTCATTTGGCTGAAAGATGGCAATGGCTGTCTTCTGAAGAAACATACTAAATTAAAGCGTTCTGCACTTAAATTAGTTGTTGCAGCTGCATCTAAGTCTATGGAAGATATGTGCTGCCAAGCATACATAGCCCCTTTGCAAACACATGCTGTTACTGTCTAAGTATCCAAGTTTACAGAGGTTATTCTTACTATGTTAAAAATTACTTGATACAGGCATTAGTTTCATGAGACAGGAAAACTGCTTTAAGTATTCCCATCTGCCCTCCAATTACTTAGTCCAAGTACAGCACACAGAATTTTTTCACTTTATCTTTAAACCAGACTAGTCCCTGAGTCTGATTCACAGTGTACCGACACAAAAACTTGCGCCAGTCCAGCTAGAGGAACAGTGTATTGTGGGAATGGGTTAGGAATGTATTGTAGGGAAGAGGAGGGATGGGAGTATCTTAAATAGGCTTTGCTGCCAAAGACTTCCTTTTAAAAATTCACAGCTTTTGTAATCAAACCTAAGCATTGTCAGGAGTCTGTCACTCTGGATTATAATGGATTATGTTATTTCTCTTGTAGTTAATTTTTGTCAGCACTGGTTTGAGTATTTTCCCAATCCTCCAGTTAATGTCCTTAGTATGGTGGAAAATATTTTGGCACATCATGATAAAGAACTGCTTCAGCATTTGATAAAATACAACGTGACTTCACAGGTAAAATTCTAGCCAAATTTTGTATATAAAATGTCATTGCAGTGAATGATAGTGCACTAGTCTTCTATTTTGACATAATTCTTTTTCGAGGGAGTTTTCATTAAGTAATAGTTAATGATTTGCTCCTATGGGTATGAAGAATATCTCATCACTTTCCAGCAGCTTTTCCTTTTGCATGAAGATAAATCCTCATGCGCATGCTACTGTAGTTCATAGAAATCCTTTGCTTTCAAGTGCATATTGTTTGAAAAATTACTGGTTGAATTATAAATGTATCTTTACTTTTTTCTTTCTTTTTTGGAAGGTGGACATAGGTGTGATGAATGAATTTAGTAAATAAGGCAATGCCAGAATTATATATATTTATCGTTAGGGATGATTTTAGCTTTGCAAATCTAAATGGAATATTTATACCTCCAAAGAAATAAAAAAAGTCTTTATATTTGCTCTCCTATTCATTGAGAATCTTTATAATGAGTGATTAACTTACCTTCAGATCTTCTGGCTTAGTTCCAGTTTGTCTTTCATAAATAAATAAATTTGTAGTGTAAGACAATAAAATTTCATATTATTCTAATTAAAGGAACAGTGAAATTCCACTAATGGATTATTTTGTTAATTTTCCCAAATAATGTAGGTTTATGCCTGGCCTCTTCTAGAAACACTGTTCTCTGAGGTTCTAACAAGAGAAGAATGGCTGAAAGTCTTTGATAATATCTTCTCCAACCATCCTTCATACTTTCTAATGATTGTTGTTGCCTATGTTATATGTTCCAGAGCTCCACTGCTTCACTGTAATCAAACAGAGGATTTTGAGGTAAGCATCTTGCAATTTAAGTCAGTCATCTGAAATTGTAGTTACATAAAAGTGTAAAACATCGTATCTATTTTTATGGAGGTTAAAAAGAAATGTTTCAATTCCATATTGATATATTATTGCATGTCTGAACAATGTCATCTAGTACCTGACAAATGTACTATAAATTAATAAAATATTGAGCAATTTCCTGCAATTTCATATAATATGAAGATCTTTAAGCTTTCACAAGGTTTCTAATGCCACTAAAAGTCATTTTGTAAATGTGGAAAGTTGATCAACCACAAGATTATTCTGCCTCTTATTTGGGGATCTAAAACTGACTTTATATGGAGACAGAATACCGTAGTTCTGTTATGGTCTTATTTCATTATTTTGCCTTCAGATTTGCAGAGTTAGCAATATTATTTGAGTTTCTCTGAAGCAAGAACTTACATGTAGCTTTACATGAGAGGAAGAGCATTTTTCGTATGATGACAACTTTATAGGCAAACAAAGGTCCCCACTTGAAAATGTACTTTTGAGCAATCAGTTTGCCAGACATCACACAGGCAACATTATTGCCGTATTCCTTCAATAATCAGTGGGCAGATTTTCTTTTAAAGATCAAAAGTCACTGAGATTTATCCAGTGGTGGAAGTGGCTGTGTAGGTGGTTGGACTACCCTAAAGTCACATCCTAGCTTCCCATATCTTTTATGTAAATGTAATTTGGAGAGAAGAAAAAGAACCAGAGGATGCTTTTAGAACTTGAAGAGGTTTGGATCAAGTCAGTTGAGCCAGTGATTTTTTACTAATTGGTAGGGCTAAATTGATAACCTCTTTTTTAATCCACATTTGGAATATAGAGCTTGCTAATTTGCCTAATTGTTCCTACAAGGCATATTAAAAGTTTGCTTAATGTTTTGTAGAATGTAAATAGAAGCATGTCTCTTACAGTATTTCTTTCATCATCGGAACAACCTGGACATTAATGTCGTGATTAAAGAAGCTTATCATCTTATGGAATCTACACCGGTAGATATCCATCCACAACGTATGCTTGATGACTTCATACCACTTACAAAAGGGCAGTACCCTGTATTTAATAAATATCCCAAGTTCATTGTGGATTATCAAACTCAGGAACGAGAGAGGATCAGACAGGATGAAATTGAATACTTACGAGAGAGGTATTAATGGGAAAGTTGAAGACAATGTCAAATTGGGAGGGACAGATAGATATGATATAGTTCCCTTTTTCTGTTTTAATATATGTGCTTGAGAAGGAAGAAAATAATTAAGAAAAATTGGAGACAGTGACTTAAATAGCTACAAAAGTTAAGAGTTATTTGGCTTGCTGTGTTTTTAAGTTAAATTGACAGTCTTATCTTAAACCAAAAGTGTTTGTTAATTCTCAGAAAATTTTTGGCCTAAAGTCTTCACACTTGAAAGCTTAGAAGTCAGAACCTAGATCTGTCTTAGCCTTGTAATGTCTAGCTTTGTAAAAGGGCCGGGAGTTACCAGCTTGCCGTTGAAATTACCATGATTACATGGCACCTTTAGAAATCCGTTTTCCTTAAGAACATGAGAAAGAAGCTTCATTTCTGCACTCAGCTGCGATGCCCTGTTTGTAACAATTGGTACTGTAGCTCTTCTTTATGCTTTTATCAGTAGATAGGGGGGATGCCATGCTCTTTCATGACATCACATTTCAGCAATTCTTTGCTAGTATAGTCATCAATTTCTAAGTAATCAAGTAATTTCGTGATACCTGGCTTTATATGTTAACGTATCTTCCATTTAGACAATTAGTGCATGAATTGGAAGCTAAAGCACAGGCACGGAAAGTAGAAGATGAAGCCTGGTATCGGAAGCAAGAACTGCTTCAAGAAGCTGAAGAACAGAGGAGAAAAATGCTGCTGGAAGAAGAAGAGAAGCTGGCGGAACAGAGGCAGAGGTACTATAATATATGAAGCATTAGGGGCCCAGCTACAGTACCCTGCTATTATATTTTTAACCATGAGTGAAGGAGAAATCACCACTAATTTGTGTAAATTATAATATCGGAAAACAGTGCGGTCTGGTGGATGGGATTTTGGTATGGGAATGAAGTGATCTGGTTTGTATTACTGCCTTGCCCAAGGAAATACAGCAGATCAGAGGCCAAGTCACTTCATATTTTTGTCTCCGCTCCCAGCCTTTGTCTGCTCTCTTCAGATTGTGACTGCTCTTGGGCTGCCAACTGCTGTGTGTTTGCACACTAACTTAAGACTGTGGACAGACTCACGCTGTGGACAGACTCACACTGCAAACATAACAGTCCTTTACAATATCAATGACCTGTACACATTCTTCCATTACTAATGGATTTAGAAAAAAGACTGTTTTAACTGTGTATCAGTTGCAGAGTAAAGAGTTCTCGTAGTACTGAAACTAATGTGGTAGTCCACACATTCTGCAATTATGAAAAGAGTTTTGACATCTCCATAGTTAGATCAACTAAAAGTAGTATTTTTCTTGAACTCATGTTTCCTTACAGAGTAGGGTTTTTTTTAAAGAGAGCAGTGGGCCTTTCATTGCAAACTAGTTCACAAGATTGTGATTCTGTTCCTGGAAGCAGTTTGATATTTTACAAATAAACATGAGTAATAATTTTGTGCAGAAAGACGTACCAGGACACTGGCACTATTCTAAGGAATAGTGTCCAGTTCTGGATCATTGCAGTACTAAATTATTGCTTATTATAGTGCGAAAGTAGCAGAACACAGGTTTTCAAAGGTTAATTGGGAGAGACTGCCATTAAAGGACCTCCATGTGTCTATGATTTCAATTTTGTCTGTAAACGGTCCAGTTTTCATTTACAAGAAGGAAAGCATCTGCCCTGAGCATTTTAAATTAGAGATTAGCTCATAGTAACTAATACATGACTGCAGTGCAAGCTTGTATTCTTTGACATTGACTCTCTATACATACAAATTCCCTTGTTTGTGTTTATATTGGCTTTGAAGACTAGCTGCTGTGAAAAGAGAACTGAAAATAAAGGAACTGCAGTTGCTAGATGCTGCAAGACAACGTTTTCTGAAATATCAGCAAGATCAGCGACAGATGGAACTCAAACGTCTTGATGATGAAATTGCAAGAAAGGTGTAGTATTGCTCAAGGAATTCTTTTCTTGAAGGTTTGTCAGGAAAAGTAAATAATCAAAAATGCACCACTGAAATTCCAGTTGATATACTGTGATTTGTGAGAGCAGAGATATATTTAGCATGAGATGGACTACTTTATGTAGTAAATGCACATTTAACAGTCTACTTTGGCACTTGCTATGTTCCACTAGCTTGTTTTAACTGGCAGAATTCCTGAGAAAAGCCACATTCATCTGTATATTGGCAGTGCTGAGTTATGAGCTCCTTAAAGGACTAGTCAATTCTCAGTTGTCTGTGGGCAGTATATCCAGACTGCAAATTAACTCTGCTATTGATTGAGAGGCACCAGTTGCCTCTGGAGAGAGCTGGCTCTGCTCCTGCAGGGTTATTAGCTCGGGCACTGTGGCATGAGGATGCGCAGAATGGAGCCTGAGCTTTTGAGCCTTGTGGGCACAAACTGATTTTTTGCAGGCCATTTCCAGCATCTCAGCAGAGCACAGTGTGGCTGTGTGAGTGTTTGTGTAGGAAGGCAGTCAGGGGATTGTAAGATTCGTTAGCTGCAGCTCAGCACAGGTCCTGCCAGATGCAAGCTGGCCTCTTTCATATCTCTGTACTGTCCTCCCAAGCATTCTGGGTTTGGAGACACTTTATTAGATCAGGAGCTGTGCCCTGCAAGCCTGATAATTCCCTAAGATGACTTGCTCAATGCAAAACTATTCCTGTATCTTTTCTCCATCTTGCCCTATACTTTTGATATCAATTATTTTCCACTATTTATGGTATGATAGAAAGTCAGCTAGAGATTAGAGGTAGGATGTGGCTTGGGATTTGGACGTTTTATTGTTTTGGGGGTGGGGAGTTAGGGACAAGAATTTTTCCTTTACTGTGTTTTCATGGGTTATTTTTTTCCTCAAGGCATCTGTAAGAGAGCAAGAAACAGCTGCTGCTGCTCAAGATGTTGAAGTACGGCAAATGGAACTTGAATCACAAAGACAGCTTTTTGAACAGGTAAGTACAGGAAACTATACAGACGTTTACATTTAATGGTTATTCCTGTGCAGTTCTCAGATTTGGTCACATTTGTTCAACCAGCCTATGTGGGGAAAGAAGTGGGTCTTTTTTTTTTAATTTTCCTCTCTGCTACCGTTTTTAGAATAAACTCTCTGTTAATAATAGCATTAGGAGAACTTACTGTTATCCATTCTTCTGGGAGAAAATACCCATATCCTCCCCGTTTTGTTCTTCTCCTGTTCAAAGGAATCATTTTGTTGCTGCAATCTGTATGTATGTGCTCATCTGGTTAAGAGAAGTGAGGAACACTTAAATGAGAAAGAAGTCTGTAACAATATGTTCATCATTCCATAAACTCCCACCTTTTCATCTGTGGTATCCAGATATATCTACATTTTCTGGAGAAACCAGTATAACGGATTGATGTAGCTGATCAAAGAATATCTAACTGTCAACAACATAATTAAGCAAAAAGGAATGGATGTATTGTGGGGAAGGTGTAGTTCTTTTCTCAAATGTCTTTGTTGATCATCTCCCTAAAGAAGATTCCATTTTTTGTGTAATGCTGATTTTAATGATTCAGAGAGATCCCTGTTTAGTAATAGAGATTTTTAAATCAATAAATATTGTTTAAATGTAAAGTTAAATATGAGTTAATCATCATAAGTGGCTGAAAAGCAAGCCTGCCAATAGAAGGCCTTAATAACATTGATTTTAATTAGAAATGGTAGGTTAAATGTCTAGAAATCACAGCTGTCTATGCCCATCTTGCATGCATGTAGATCCAGCTGGAATGCATGCAGAACTGGTCTTCCAAAATACCTTACCCCTTACTTTAAAGTGTATTTCTTCTTATATTTGACTTTTTAAAGCTTTTGGCCATATGGCTTTTTACAATCTGAGCTAAATTTCCTTAAGTGCTTGTTTATTAAATACACAGCCAGCTGTATTGTGGCTACATAATGCAAACCGGGCTAACCTTATTTATACTCCATAGTATATGTAAAGTCAGCTGTTTAAGAAAATTAGTCCTACAGTGATCATGCTCTTTAGACTAGAAAGGTAGCAATTATTTGACTAACTGAGGGTATATGTCTGCCCACAAGAGACTCTATAGACTGGGTTTCTCTGCCCATGCCCTGAAGTGACTGGAAGCTGTTTTACTGCCTTTAGTGAGGAGCTATATTCAAACTTAGAAGGCCTGTGGAGAGACAATATATGTTAACTGTGCTTCAGTACCCTGCTGACACAGCTTGATGGATTCCAGCACGACTGGGAAGGGGTCATGTCTGCAAAAAAATGTGTACATGTTCCGAGATCAATGTGAAGAAAAGGTGGTGAGAGTTAAAATTCTGTTTCTTGATCTACCGCTAATCCATACTGTTTTGGCAAATCAGCTCCTTATTCAAGCTACAGATGTGTTTATGACAAGTCTCTGTACCATGAAACATGATTTATATTTGTAAAGTGTTTTGAGGTTTTGGCTTAAATATGCCATCAAAGTACAGAATATTTTTGTGATGAATATTATTCACTTGTGGTGGAGTTCTGCTGTTATGCTCTATTGTGATCCCCTGGGTGAAATTACATCAATATAAACTTGGGAGACCACTGTGCTGACTCAGGCCTAATGTAATTCCAAGCAGATAAAACAGCAGGGAGTATCACTCTTGAACATTTATGATAGGTTATGGTATACAGTGGGATGAGATGTGTGTGTGTATTCAAATACTAGTTTAATGAAGTTTTAATAAATGTTAAAGAACCAGAATTACAAATACGAGATAGTAGTTCAGTGACTATAATTTATGCTTGTGTATTTGGTAGCATCTTATTGAAGATCAAGAGACAGTAATGCAGGAAATGAAAGGAGAAAGAGATACCAGTCGAAGAAAGGCTGATCTGGAAGATCGTCTTGTTCAGAAATTGGTGGAAGTAGATCAGGAAGAAAAACAGAAAGCTCAGATGGTAAACCCATTGGGTCTTAACATGTATTTTTTGGAAGTTAGTGTATTAACTAGGTAATATGTAGTAATTTAGTAAAAGTATGAGAATATTTTTTAAAAGCTATTTTCCAGATGTCTATGTTAATAGATAATGCTGGTGTGTTTAAAGTTTTGTTTTTATCTTGCATTTGAGCTTTTCAAAAATCTGACTAGAGTGTTCAAACAGCTATATATACTGAATTTCTGTAGGCCTGCCTCAAATATTCAACTTTTCCTTACTTTCCAGCAGTTATGATGCCAAATAAGATTCGAGTGCTCTTCACATTAAGTTATTTTCCTGTTAAGGAACATGTTTTATTTGTAACCATAACAAAACAAAAGTAAGCCCTCAAAGGAACTTGCAGTTGGCAGTATTTGGCAGGAAATTCAACTGTAGAATCTGTCTTCTAGATCACAATAATGAATGTGTACAGCTTGACATTAGGAATTGTTCAGAGTTGGAAAAATAGTTGTAGCTAGCCCACTGCCCATATGCTTGGCATCTGCATTTATATTTTGGCTAGAAATAAGCATATGGGTCTGAATTTTTGTAAGCAGCCTCCAATTTTTGGAAGCAGATGGATGTGGGTGGAAATATTGGCATTCAGGTATCAATCTGATGTTAATTGCACCTGAAAATCAGATAAAGTCCATGCTGGGAAAGCAAAATCCCCAAAATCACAGGGGGAGTTTATGCCTCATTTCAAGAGAGAAAATAAAAGCACCCTCAGTAAGTGAAAGAATAACAAGGGTGAAAAAGAAGCAGAAGAAAGTACTTCTAGAGAAAACAACCGGCCGTAACGAGTGGAGGAGTGTCGCTGCAGTTTCAGTCTCCTAGTAAGGACAGCTAACGGTGATGCTGGAGAACACCTCAGTTTGACTGGAGATCTTCACTTATTTATATGTAAGGCCATGTGCTTGAAATAAAGTAAATGCATTCCTGATAAGAAACATGTTTTATTAGGCAGCTGAAGAAAACTTAGCCAAAGCAGAGCAGAAATGCATTGACACTGACTGGAGGATGCAAGCATTGCACAAACTAAGGTGTGAGGATCAGGACCGTGAGGAGCATTATAAAGAAATAGCCAAGCTCCTTCATGACAACAGAGTAAAAGAAGCCGAACTGCTGAGGACTCTGAAGGAGGCAGAAGAAAAAAAGGTATTTGTGTTATTTCTATTCTTATATGGGACCATCAAAAGTATAACTGCCCTTTGCCCATCACATGGAGTAGCATAAAGCTGAAAGGTGTTTACCAAAAATATTTTGTTGTAAGGACTCTTCTTTCCTGTTCCTGCTGGAATTTTCTAGAAGCACTAGAGAAAATCAATGAGGATCTGTTAGATTTAGGAAAGCATATTCCTAATTCCCTTCTCTAGCTGTTTAAAGGAAAAAGTTTTTTTAAAAAAAGAAAACACTCACTCAATGTCATAGTGTACATTTTATTTTAAGGATGAAATGTAATCTATAATAATTCAGATGGATTTACTTGATGCTTTTTCCATGTAACACATCTGTTGAATATATATTGAATATCTGTCTTGCAGTGGCAAGAAATTGCACAGAAAAAGGCTCAACTGGAGGCAGAGCAGAAGGCAGCTGCTGCTGCAGATGAACACAGGAAACAGTTTTTAGAAGAAGAAATGAATGATGCATTAGAATTAGCTGAAAAGCTGCAAAAAGAAGATGGCTGTTTTGGTGAGCATATAGATAATGCAGTTCTCCTGTGTATCAGCACACTAGATGTTGATATGAAACCCAGATTCATCAACTGAAGACAAATTAAGTGTCTAATGTTAGGGGTAAACTCAGGCTTAACTCCTTTATATAGGTACTTTTTGGCAGTATCCTTTCATGAACCCAATATACAAGGGCAGACTTGGAAAGGAATCTCTTTGATATCCATCAGATGCAGCCATATAAATGGTCACGTCTAGAAAATAAGCTGACTGTTGTGTATAGTTGGGAATCTGTGTTTTGTTTTTGGTTGTCAGTGACTCCCTCATGCATCCCCAAAACTGAAGATAATTTTTCTCCCAATATACTGTTATGTAATGTTTTCTGGGTATACAGAAGAACAGGTGATATAAAGTAGTTTGCACTAGGTTTTTTTATCAAACCAGAAACCTCAACCTGTAACTCTCTTTTCAACTTGAAGATGGCTACAGTTTGGGCTTCCCATGATAGAAACATAACAATTTTCCATACAGATAAAAGCAGTTTCACCATAGCTGTCTTCTATCCAGCATTTAGATCTTTCAGACTGAAGTACTGTCCCATTGACATTAGTCTCGCTCCAACCCAGCCTAGCTGTTTCCCATCAGATAATGAGTTGGCAGAATTGAGTTCCATACTCCCCTGGCTGTTCTACATGCAGGTAAAGAACACAGGACAGAGTACAAGCTCTCTCTTTTTATCTCCTCTCCTTTATCCCCATTATGTCATGTTTGTGCAAGTACATCTCTTTTTTGTGACAAGGTAGGATTTTTCAAACCCCTGTGATTTCTCTAAGTGCCCTTTTGTAGGCTGCCATCAGAAGGGGCGTTTCTCCTCCTGCTTCCTGTGTTGGACACGTGTTTGCATACCCTCTTGCATCAGATCTAGCATTCCCAGGCTATGTGACTGGTTAGAGCAACTTGCTTATCCAGGTGCACGTTAGTCCTTCTTTGTAGGACTAGACTTAAGTTGCATCAGGGAACTGATCGGGCTTTGCCCCATAGTTGCCTGAGCTCCAATGCCAGCACAGAGGAAACAGTGACCAAGAGCAAAGGGAGGAGGGATGGAAATGGCACTTTTAGTGGGAGCACAGTCTTAGATCAGCTTAAGCCAATCACAGAATCTCATCCTGCAGAAATCCTCTGCCAAATAATCTAAAGAAAAGCAAACTAACTACCAGCAAGTGAATTTGCTGAGTGTTTGTTCACAGAATAAAAAAGTATTCACTTCCAGGACTAGCCAGTACATTCTTCTTGAATGCTGCTTTTGTATGGCTTTGTAAAGATTTATCGCATTCCCCCATCTCTCAAAGGCACACACAAGACGATGTGAGATGATTAGTATTGCTTTGGGCAAACTTATTCAGACACTGCCCTAATTTGCCTAACGCTTTAATATGAAGTAAATTGCAACTGCCTTATTAAAATGGGTGTCTCCTATTAGAACTGCAAGTATGAGTAGCCATATTCTGCTTGAAGTTAGTGACCCATCTGTTAGAAGATTGATTAATTATATAGGAAGAAACAGTAAAATGCAGTGATACATGGCTTTGGTCCATATACTGAAACTGTTGACTTCTGATTCTGAGCAAATTGGACTTGCCATTAGCTGGAGCAAGTGATTGTTCTAGCTTTGCTTTCTGGAAAAGAAATACTTCACCTCAAGCTAGAAAAATTATTAGAAAATTGAACACAGTTTACAAAGAAGCCTTCTCTCCATTTCCCACAGAGAGACTGCATGATTTAAAGGCCGGACATACAGAGACAGGTTTAGGATTCCAGCAGGTGCCAAAGCCTGGAAACGTCTGTCTGAATGATTTATCTGTGTCAGAGTCATCATCACATGGTAAGTTTCTGAGTTAGGACCTTCCTCTCATGTTTAATTTCAGATGTTACTGGAACACCTAGATAGGTGATTGAGTCATTATTAACTGTGTAGGTGTTTAGTGGACGGTGAACAAGTTTATTGCTGTATTCTATTTCACACTTGAAAAAAATCTGTGTGCTGCCGGGAATAGCACAGGTAGGGAGTGCCTGAGGTGTGTCCCATTGTAGGAATATCCTCACTCTAGTTTAGTCCCACTCTGACCTGATCATTTTACATATGCTTTTTCTGTTTTCATAACTGTTTATAATTTGAGGGTGTTGAGAAGATGTAGAACTGTCTTTCATCTTACTGAGAGTTATAGTCAGGAACTAGTCTGGAATCATTTAGTCTGGGCTGTCCTTGCCATTATGGCCAGTGAATGTGCATTTTAAAATCATATGTTCTTTATGTACAAAACTCTTTGAACGCAATGGGAAACATCTATCTTTTGACCTGTCACAGCACCCCGTCAAGATCTGACCTTTCAGTAACAAAAAATAGGACAGCCTTGGTACCACTTTCAAAGAACTTAGGAGTGATTGCTCTTCACTTTTGCAGGTTTTAGGGCTGTCTTGGATGCAATAGTATTAAGGAATGAAACATAGTGCTTCCATGCAGAGGTTATTTGTTTTCCAGTAAGAGTTCATGGTATCTATGCAGAACTGTTAGCTGAAATATTAAGTCTGAGTCTCTTGCACTTAAATGTCTTTAGATCGAAGGCGAGAAGAACTGGCACGCAAAGAGTGGGAACTGATGGCGCAAGTCAGACAGCTCAGAGAAAAGCTTACTTCACGGGCTCGAACTAGATGTTCTCCAACTCGTTTCCCAGCTACAAAGTGGACACCTTGAGATGGTTTGCTCTGGACCTCAGCTTATACGTTCAAATTAATCAGTGAAACACTAAATATGTATAGTGTGATCAAGGACTAAGCATAGATTGTTTATTGTAAAGGTCTTTGGAAATATTTTTATATAAAGATAAAACACAAGGTAGAAGAATGTGTGGTGTTTGCAGACTTCTCGTTATTTTTGTACTAATTATAATGGCTATATTTTCCTTCTAAAATAAACTCACTTTTTATTATTAAGTTGTTATAGTATTTGTATATACAATTTGTTCAGGTCAAGACAGTGACATGGAAAAACAAAGCACTGTTAAAATACTGCACTTTCCAGTGATGTTTAACTGGAGTCTACAAGTTGCAGCAAAGAAATTTGCTGTTAGAGAAAAAAAAATCTTCACCGTGAGGGTGGTCAGATACTGAAAAGGGGCCTTGATTGGTCATTAGGAAACTGGCCAACCTGGACTTTGTAAAGAAGAAGGTCCTGGCGACCACAGTTGATGGGACCTCGATGTCCTGGGGCTGTGCGTCAGGAAAGGCCATGTAACTCCCTTAACAGCTAATGCTTTAGCCTAAAAGTAGAACATTATATTAGAGTAAAATGAATCATTCAGAACCGTTACCCACAACACTGATACAAGAGTGGACTTGACCATGTAAAATAGTATGAGGACCTGGGACTGGATTTGTTTGCTTTTCAGTCTGATGCACTGAAATCTTCAATGCTTCTCCATGTTATCCCAGTCATTTGAACCTGACTAGCTTTTCACTTCATTCTGAGGGACAAGGACTCGTGGGTTATCATGGATTGGTAGCTTGTTAGCATCCTCCACTGCTAGAGCCAGAAGTCCTTGGTAGCTACGCGAAACCATGGAAATGTCAGCAAAGATCCTTAACGAGTAAATGATGAGAAAAGTGCCTTTTTCCAAGGACTGCAGTTGTCATGAGTTTACATGTGATTATTTCTATATTTTTGAAAAACAAATTCTTTGGCGAGCACTTTGGGCCATATGTATTGTTAAAATGTTACAGTCGTAAATGTGTATAAACCAGAATGTTTCCACCAGGAGGAAGCTGGTGCTCTTTCATACTTATGTAGCAGTTTATATTATCCTGTCTGGTATTAATCTGGTCAGATTGCACATGAAAATTGGGGCTGTTATGGGAAATGCCCTCAAATTTCTTGAGCCTGCCTGCATGCTTGTTTTACTCAATAGCCTGCTGTAGAAATGAAAGCCATCCTTCTATGCCCAAAAGCTGGAAAAAGCTTGCAGACAGCTTAGGTTCAGAAAATCTGTGCCAAAGTACGTTTTTTTAACACAATACAGGATGAAGTAAGCATTCCTGTGATCCCACAAGCAGAAACTGAAAGCCCCTTGCCGTGACGCTACATCTTAATAAACCACAACAGCAGTAATTGGTTAAAAAGCGCAGTTCTGCGGTGGTTTGTGCTGCACGGCCGCGTTTGGGAGTTGACCCCTTTCCGGTAACTCCCATGGCGCTAAAGCCACCCCGTCGAGCAGCGCAGGGGAAGAAAAGAGTCGCCTGCCCTTGCCCCGTGTGAGGATCGAACTCACGACCTTCAGATTATGAGACTGACGCGCTACCTACTGCGCTAACGAGGCGGCTGGTAGCAGTTTCCCCGCGCCGCCTATGGAGGCTGCCCCGGCGGCCTCGCTTCGCCCCGGCGGCCTCGCTGCGCCGGCGTGGGCTGTTGTGGAGGCGCCGCGTGCGGCCGGGCCGGGCCGGGCCGGGCCGAGCCCCCTCGGCGGCCGCGGCCTCCCCGCAGGGCCCCAGGGTGACAGCGCGGGTGGCGCTGTGGGACCCCCGAGGTGACCACGTGGGGCTGAGGGGCAGTGTTGGACCCCACGGCGCCTCTCTGAGTGACCTTGTGGGACCCCAGAGCGGCTGCGAGGCCCCGGGGTGACGCTGCGGGGCCCCGGGGTGACACTGTGGGACCCCGGGGTCCCCGAGCGCCCAGCACGGCATGAAGGCCCCAGCACCAGGGCCGCTGGGCGCGGGAGGCCCTCACCGGCGTTGACGGGGAGCAATCTCGCATGCCACATTAATTCCGTGGCATCGTTTTCAGTGTAATTGCGCTTAGCAGGTCACCAGATAATTACTGACTTTCTGCTGGGCCTGACACAGCCGCAGGCAGATGTTGGGGACTGGGGACTGGGGGGGGGGGCAGGGGGTAGTTTTTAAAACCGCACGGCCAGCTGGGATGTGGCGGGGCCCGGACGGGCTCCGGGTGGTCCCTCTCCTCCAGCTCTCGGAGGTGGGTGTTTCCTACCGCTCATCGCTCTCGGTTTAACATCCGAACTACGTCATAGTCCTACTTTAATATATATTTTTATGACATACTAGCATGTAATTATTTTTTTCCATGAGGCAGAGCCATTTGGTACAGAATCTGGGGTTGCATCTGTCCTGAAAAAATAGGTCTGCGTTACTCTTAGCAGATTATACAGCCCTGAAAAATGTCTTTGTCCCAAGCGCGTTGGTAGGAGCGATGCGAGTCCCAGCTCGGACACCCACTTCGCTGCCCCTAACCCCCGTACGAGGGGTAAGAGGAGCATTTATGCTCCAGCTTGCTCCACGAAGCTCTGCAGTTTGCTCACACAGACCCGCAGAGCTGATGGTGAACCCTACCTGCGTGATAAAACTGTGTCACACGTGCCTCTGCACCAAAGCACGCACACAAGTATTTATGGAATAGCTAATGTGTGGGACATGCACACCCTGTCTTACCTCATCCGCGTGCAGTCGTACCAGTCAGCCCAGCTCCCCGCAGGTATTTCACTGCTTGCCCCCGCGGAGAACGTGGGCCTTAGTCTTTGTAATGACACAGCAGCTGGCGGCCAGTGTGACAACGTGACTCCAGAAGCTGCAGCTTAAGGAAGAAAAAAAAAAGGAAAATGAAACCAAACAGCACTAAATGTGTACAATCAAGTGATGAGTGTTTGTATTTCTGATGCTTTGAGGCTGGCTCACACCCCTCCCTCCACATAATATTCAGGATGGTTGGGAAAGGGTATTTATTTCTTTTTATAGGATGGAGTAGTCACAAAGCTTAAAAGAAATAAATTAGTGCATCATCTACGGTAATAGCAACATGCTGTGAACGAGGCACAGTGACAAATTTCAGTCTATTTTTATGCTCACCTGGCAGTATGTAGGTATGGACAGGAGTCCCTGACCCTTTTTGCTGTTCTGAAGTCATGACCATGGTCGGTGTCTTTGTCCCAGTTAAACATCAGCGTTGTTTTTGCTCCGTAACGAACGCTACAGGAAGACCGAGACGCCTCGAGCTGTTTTGAAGGTTGTGCAACGATGCTTGGAAGCCTACCTGCTTTTGGTTGAGCGCTCTCCTCACTCGCACCGCTCGCAGAATGCGCCGGGGAGGCAAAGCGAACCGAATCAGACAGCCCTGCTAATTGGACTTGAATCCTCTGCATGCCCTTGGGGAAAGGTGGGTGCCTCTCAGATAAGCAATTTAATCAGCTTTGTGCTTGTGTCCCATCTGGAAACAGATTGGTGCTGAAGTACATCTGAGAAGCGAGTGCGTTCACTTTTTTTTTTTTTTGAAGATAATTGTACCAACAAAATCAGAGAGTGTGAATTTGCCTGAGGTGCTAAGATCTCTTTATTTTTATTCGTAATTAATTCGTCCAGCCAAAGTGCGTTTATGCCAGAATGCAGTCTCTGAACAAGAAGGGGGACTGTGTTGCCGGCGCAGCGCATACGCATGGTGGCTACTCTGCGGAGCGACTGCTTAGACAGAGGACCATGAGCCACTCGAGACACATGGGCAAGATAAGAAAAAGGCTGGAGGACATCAAGAACCAGTCCCTTAAGTTGACTAAAGCGGATTTCAGCCACAATGAGAGTATAAGGCTGGCCACGGACGCCTTCTTGGATGGTGGGACAGACTCTTATCTCGAAACCTTAGACAAAGAAGGAGAGGTGGATTTCCTCTCCTCCGTGGAAGCTCAGTACATCAGGGAAAATGCCAAGGAGTCTTACTATGCACACGACTCTGCCACCGACGGGGCAGCTGTGCCCAAGCAGACCGACGCGGGATCCCTCACGTCGGGCACCTACTTCCCAACCATTTCTGACAGCAGCGAACCGGCTCTGCTGCACACATGGATTACCGCAGAAAAGCCCTATTTAAAGGAAAAATCCACTGCCACTGTGTATTTCCAAACAGAGAAGAACAGCAACATCAGAGACATCATACGCCGGTACATCAACAAGACCACTCAGGTACGGAGGGGACATCCATGCTCCCCCTGTGTTTATCTGCCGCCTTGCTTTTAGAGGGATGAGGTGGACGCGGTGTTTGGTTCAGGCCAGCCCGGTACGTTGCAGCGTAGCTTTGCTCCGGGGCAGCGGCTTTAGAGAGGCCACTAATGAGCAAATGCAGTGCTTTTTCGTACTCGCAGCAACACCTTTGCGCTTTGGGGAGCGCCGGTTGCATTAGGGGCAGCCGGGCTCGGTTGCTCCTCGTGCGGCTTTGGGGGGCTCGTTTGCTCAGGTCGGCCCCGGCCCGGCAAGCCGTGACCCCAGAAACCTGCCGCCCACATCACCGACGAGTGCCGTGAGCGGAGGGAGCTCCAGAGCCTGGGGAAGGGCCCCGATATATCTTTACAGGGCAGAGAGGCAGCGCTGCTGTGCTGGGAGGCATCCCTGGAGGACGGACGTTATTTAGGAAAAGCCCTTTCGTCCCTAGTGCGTTATCAGTGACACTAAAATGTCCTGTGGGCTCCGAGAGAAACACCGGGGCACAACACAGCGTGTGTGAGAGGTGACGAAGGTGCTGGGGAAAGGGTCTTGTCAGAGCAAAAAAATCAGCCCTTTCAGGTCTCTGCCCGTCATCATCGGGGAGTTTTGCCCTCAGATAAACTTGAGACCCCATTAGCCATTTCAGGGCTGAACGGTCAGAAACAAAACCATTACAGCTACTGCCCTGGAAGGGAAATTTGGGGCTTCCCGACACTTGGTGGCAACCGTAACAACCCCGAGGACTTCCCAAAAGGTCGAAGCGGTGGGCCACATCTGAGGCAGGGGGCGATTTTCTGGAGTTTCTTTCTATGAGGAAAGCTACTCACCAGCTTCAAACGTTATAATTGCTATTAATGCCTATTGTTTTTATCTCAGTTAGACAAAACAGTTTCATTATTCCTCTTTCAAAACCTTAATCTCAAATCTCTGCTGGCCAGAGAAACGCAGGACGCGAAAGCAGGAGACCTCCGGAGCTCCCGCTACCCGGCACAGGCCGTGGCGTCCCCCAAACCTGGTGGCTTTGCTTGGTTATCCTGCTGCAAGGACAGGCTCTGGGGCTGGCAGTGCTAAGTGTAAGAGCAGAGGAGAGCAACCCCCTTCTGCGGTTCCCCTTTCACATGCTGCACGTGCTCTGCACGCTGGGGGAATTACAGAGCAGTCGGTTTAGGTTCAAAGCCTCAGAAAGACACGGTAACAAAAGAAATACCGGGGGAATAGTAAGATAAGCATCAGCTGATGCGTCAGTCCAGTCCAATTTTCCATCTTGAGAACATCTGTAGGGGAAGAAATGGAAAGTGCAATATAAATCCATGGTTCTTGACCCAGTCTTACTTGACCTTCTTAGCAAACTGATTTACACTGCAAGAGGTTGCTAGAATAAAGCTGACAGGCAGTACACCTTTGGCAACTGCTCTTTGAGTAGAGTCTTTCAATGGCAGGATTTATTAAATAGTATCTCACAAGGGTCCATCCTAGATACTGTGATATTTGATATATCCATTAATAACTTAATGGACTAAAGAATACTTTTGAGGATGGCATCAAACTGCAAAGCGCTGGCGAGCAGAAAATACTCTAATCTTAAAATGTTGGTGAACTAGGTCCAAATCGTAAAATGAAATTCAGTCAAAGCAAATGAGAAGTACTGCAATTGAGAGAGAAAGGTCAGGTGTAGAAGTACAAACTGGGAACAACTGGTGAGAAAGAGACTGGAGAGACTGGTACAGGGCTGGGGGGAGACTGAAAGTGAGCAGCAGCATTACGCTGTTAAAAGAGACGTTAGCAGTGACTGGGGATATAAGATATTGGTCATGATTACTCCAGCTCCCTAGCATTGGGAAGCACCGTGCTCTGGGTGCAGGACGAGGATGGGGGCTCCTCGCTGGGCTGCCGATAATTTGGCTCGTCAGAGCAGGGTGCCGCCATGCAGGATGCGCTTGAGCTGAAGAAATTGGTGAGACAGATCTCCCGCAATACTGTAAAGGCTGTTTTGATTGATTTTCAAAGCTGCTCGTACCATGAGCGCAATTATCATGGGTGTCCTCTCTGGCCCATGGAGGAACATGCAGCTTCTGAAGGTAAGTCAGTCAGATGTTAGCTGGGCTGAGCTGCCCTGGGGAGATGGCCCTTTCCGTGGACAGCAGCAGGAGTTTGTGGAGACCAGTGCCTTAATCAGGCAGGGTGAATCCATGCCCCGATGCTCAGCCCAGGGCTGTGGGGTGGAAGTGATTTTATATCACATTTACAGTTCTCTGAATCCTAGTTGTCTGGAGGCTGCAAGTTCACGTAGCTGGAGGATCTTCTGTGCCCAGCCCAGGCTGCTCTGAGGCTTTGAAATCTCACCTACAAATCCCTGGGTCTTACTGTGGTTTTTTTTTTGATTAAAATAACTTAACTGAAGCATGTATGTTATATTGGATCTATACGACCAATAAAACATTGAAGCAACAAATCTTACTGATTCAGGCACTTAAAGAGAAAAACAGAAATATCCACGTATATATTCTAAGGCTTGTGTTTGTTGGAAATCTTTTTAAAAATAAATAAAAACCCCACTATGTTTCAGTGGCCTCACCGGCAACCTTAAGTTACGTGAATTTGCTCTGCTAGTGCCTCTGCTCCCCGCCAGGTGCTAGCTATCGTGATGGACGTGTTCACGGACACCGAGATTCTCTGTGACCTCCTGGAGGCGGCCAACAAGCGCATGGTGTTCGTCTACCTGCTGCTCGATCACGGCAACATAAAGCTCTTCTCTGAGATGTGTGACAAGCTGCAGATTGCTGAGGGCCTCTTCAAGGTACTGGGGCTCTGGGAAAACCCTGACAAACTTCAGGCGCTTGGGGTTAGAAGCAGGGTTATGCTAGAGTGTTCCGCCTTGTAATCAAAACGGAGGAAGAGGCATCCAGAGGTAGCGTTAACTTACCCTGCTGAAGATGCCCACATTAAAGATAATGCCTCACATTTAGCTAGTGGCTGATACCCCGCGGCGACTGCAGCCTGCAGGAACGGCAGCGGGAAGGTAGGCAGGAGACCCAAGGGCATTTTAAATGCACCAGACACCTGTGTTTCAACAGCTGACTTCCACCCCACGTGTACAAGGAAACCGAAATTAATAAGGCATTCCCATAACAGTGCCTGAATGTCCGTAAACCCCCCGTCCGCAGAAAGACCGGGCCTGTGCTGTTTATTGCAGCCGTGCTGCTACAATACACAGGTTTCAAAAATGTCTGAGCCGACTCCTCGGCGCCGCTCATTTACCGGGGCCTTGCTCCTACAAAGGCTAGGTGAGCGCAGCAGACAGCAGTGCAACATCTGGGTACCTGGCCTAGCTTTAAACGCGAGCGCTCGGGCGCAGGGAGCAGGGGAGCTACAACAGTGCAGAGCGCAGCAAGGGGCTAAATCGACCTGCTCCTCAGTTCGCGCCTGTCCGTACGTTGTGTGCTGCAGCGATGCCGTCCGTATAGATTTCACCAGAAGCGCAGAATGTCCCTGCAGCCCAGGATGAGAGGAGTAGAGGTTTTTGCCCTACTATATTACACAACAGGCAACATAAAACAATCAGGGTCGCATCTAGTGCAAATTGTTGCTGGGATGTCGGTGAAGGTGACAGACTGGTCTCGGTTTTGGACACATCTCTCTCACTTCGGTAGGTGCAGCACCAGTCACCGGCTAACAGTGCAGCTCCGTCTGTGCGAGTTTCCATGCAGGTTTATATCCTGATCAAAATAAATAACACTATCAGGTGAGAAGGTTCGACTAGGTTTCTGCTAGCCCCAAACCTTCAAATGTAACGTTGGAAAATTCATCAAGATATCATAACGGTAGGAAGAAGTGAAGAGCTAGGAGTTTTAGGGGGAAAGGGCCCTTTCCTTCTGATTTTTAATTAAAAGATGTAATTAATTCTGCTTGTATTAACTATTATTTTTTTTCTTTACTAGAATATTTCAGTCCGCAGTGTTACTGGAGAGGTTTACTGTGCCAAATCAGGCAGAAAATTTGCAGGACAAATACAAGAAAAGTTTCTTATTTCTGACTGGAGATATGTGCTCTCTGGATCTTACAGGTGAGACCAGCCATTGCAGTTCATGTCTGTGGGCCCTTTTATTATTTTTGATATTACTTCACTAAGAAAGTGCCAAGGAAAGCTTTCGTACAGCTGAAAATTTTTTTGGAACAAAAAAGTCGCATGCTTTCAAGTATATACCATTTTTCAACAATCCATTTAACATGTTTTCTAACTTGTTCTAAAGCTTATTGAGATCTTTATAGCATGTGGCATTTGATTTAAGTGCTCAGGACTGATGCAAACAACTTTGCCAGTGCAGCCTGGCGCAGAACTAGAAATGTGTTTGTCTTATTATGCTTTCCTCATTGCTTGGGTCCTCAAATGCTATCATGAGCCATGATACATTTCCATCTCCCTCAGGATCCCTTTATGTAGCATATGTCACTCAGCTTCTCTAAAGATTTGTTCTCCATATGACGAGTTTAGTGATTAAAGGGAAAACAGAAATACTTTGGAGACTTTCTGTTGTGTTTCTTTAACAGATATGAAGTGTCTATGTAGCTGTTGTACCTTTTTTCTGTGGGCTGCATCTGCAACATCTGATATACTCTCTGTTTTTGTGCTGCTCTAATTATTTCAAGTACAAGATGTAGCAACGCAACAGTTGATTTTAATTAAGATCCAAAATCATCAGACTTGAGATTCTGAGCTTGGATCAAATACAGTTCCTAAGGCTCATGGCTGCAGAGATAAGCTTAACAAATGGCTGAACTGTGTCATTCAGAACCCAAATTCAGTTCCCAGACGAACCATCAAACAAAAATGAGTGAACACACAGAGTGGGTTTTATTGGCCACTCTGCTTTTGTTGTTCTCTCAGCTTTCAGCTTTCTTTTAAACCCTCACCAGAGTGCAACATCAGATTTATATATGGAGTGGAAGAAGTGAAGGATGCATGGGAGGAGAGGGACAGAACAAGACATTTTCTTTAGCCAAGAAGCTTCCTCTTGGCATCTCTTTTCACTCCTATGAAAAAAACCCAGAAAACCCAACCCTCAAAGTCCTGTGCAGAGTCACTTCTGTCATTCTCTAGTGCTGTTGAAGTATCTTCTAACCCCAAGAGACTTATCTAACTACATAACCTCCTATTCAGCAAGCAAGCAGAGAGGATGGTGGGAGACAAATCTCCACACTATTTAACTTCAGCGTGCTCAGCACTGGTTTGGGGATTCATCTGGGTTATAACTGCCGCTCACCACGTGGCATTTTTGTGGGCTTGCTAGCTCTCACTTTATTCAGTTGAAAATTTTCTTTTATCCCTAAAATCTTATTCACCAGCTTCTGCAGGTATAAACAAGAATGATTTTAACTTTGAGTAAAACAGACTCTTCTGCACTGTAATTATTAGAAATTGTGTTTGAATAGATCTCAAAACTAATACAAAAGCGTATTTTACCTTACTGCTGTGCTCTGGTTGGCTTTATAATATCAATGAGGGGAGTGGGCTGAGGAAATAAAATAGCCCTTCAGTACATCCTGCCCTAGAAGGGGCTGTGATTCACTGGTTGTAGCCACAGTGTTTGGGGACAAAATCTGTTTGCCTGATAGACAACAAAGAGGACTGAAGTTGGCCATCAGTAACTGTTAGGGGCGAAGGCCCCACCAGCGAGTCTGTGTGATCTCCTGCTCTGGAGTTGTTTCTAAAAACACGTTAAAGAGCCATCACTAGGGTCTGTGTGTGTATGTGCTTGCTTCTGCCTCGCGCAGCACAGTGGGGCTGAGACGTTCCTGAGGGCCTTTCCAGCTGTCTATTTGTATGAGTACAGGCCTTTAAAGTGTTTTAAGATGCAGTTTTCTCCTTAATTTTTATTGTTTACATCTGTGATATGGGATGTAGGATTTTCTGCTGTCTCTGTGTTTATCTGTGCCATCTTATGATAACTGTTACTTCTTTTTTTTAATGAAATTTGAGGTTAGATTGTGTGTGACCTCAGTCCTCCTAAAAGAGGCAAAACAAAAATCTGCCAGTGACTGAATGTGTGATACTTGTGCCTTGGCCCCAGGTTGGGCAGTGTATCTTTGTGCTTTCTCTTCTGCCTAACGTGCTTCGGCTCAAACAGGTGTGGTAGGATACCATCCTCCTGGACAAGGCCTCCTGGCCTTTTTCTGAGCCTTTCCCACAGAGCCAAGAGCACTCAGAATTATAAACTATTGACCTAAAACAGGACCTAATACCCACAGAGTGAGTATCCTCTTAGAATGAAGCTAGTGAAAAACCTGTTAGGTCTTCAGAAAAGTTTTGCCCTGTCTTTCAGCAAAGAGCACAGACCATGTATTGCTCTGACTTGTTACGTGGCATACACAAACATTTGTCTAATATGACACAGGTCTCGCTTGCCTTGTTAATTTATGGCTGACCCATTTGCCATCAGTCCATGGAGAAATTTTCATGAACTTGGGGCTATGAGTTGGCTCTGACTTCCTATACTTACAAGGGTTACAGGTAAGGCAGATTAGCCACAAATAAATCTCTGCCAGATACGCCGGGGAGTTATACCTGGAGTGACACATGGGAGTAAAATTATCAGAGTTTGGCCAAGAGTTTTTTCCTCTGAGTTGGTTGGTTGGGTTGTTATTTTTTTAAAAGCCACTTACAAATATGTAATTGTGTTTTTTTTTATTTCTCCATAAACTTTCTTTTAAATTAGAACCCCGTATCTATTGTACCTAAAATATAAATCTGTCATCCCAGGCCTCAGCTCTTTAACCAGTTTGTAACCTTAAGTGTGTCTATCTCAGAAGAACGTCTGACTTCTGATCTGCTTCGCAGTTAAAGTAAAGGTGGGCGAAGGCTTACGGAGTGCTGCGTAGTGGATAAACGCAATGCCAAGTTAGCGCAGCAGGCGTTGCCGGATCAGTGAGGAATTAGCTCATTGCACTGTCTACCTCGTCTCCCAAGGTTTTGTCCATATTTAGAATGATTTGAACAAACTGGACGAGAGATACCGATATTTTAGTAAAGCTTACTATATATTTTACTGTCCAGTCATAAAATCTACAGTACACGTTATACTGTTGCCCAGTGTCCTTGAACTAGTCATTCCTTCACGCCTCTCCTCCCCACTCCTCAAGCAGCAGTATAAGAACTTCTGTCCAAAACCCAACCCTCTACAAAAGCGCCCGGAACTGCCAGATTCGGCTTGCGTGTCTTTATTCCGTTACTGTCGACTGAGGCTGTCAGGCCCACTGATTTTCACAGTTTTGTCAAAACATGACAGGAAGAAGCTTTCAAGTGCACACACCTCCAGCCAAATCTGGCTGTCAGCAATCCTCGTGCAAATCCAGCAGAGCTAACAAAGTCACACGGGAGTAACCGGGACAGCACCGTGCCGACACGGAATAACCTCGGGTTGAACTCCAGCGCTGCTCTGCGATCTCGCCGCACGACTGCAGCCCCGCTCAGCTCGCGGGGCGGTTGCGTTGCGTTCTCTGAGCCGTGCTCATTTTGCTGCCGATGCTAGTGCTCGCACAAGGCAGGCTGCGCAGCAGAGTCGAGCCGGCACGTGGCTGTGTAGAAAAGCACAAACTGGGATGAAATTCATGTTTGCCAAGGGGACTAGTGAAGAACGTAAGAGAAAAATCCTTTAAAAACCATGGGGTAGTCTAAGGTGTGTCTCTAGATTATCAGAATATTGCAGTGTTTTTGTCTTCTAGTAGAGTAGTATTTTTATTTTTGTAAAGGCTGCAGGAAATATTTATACATTTCATTATTTGTCTAGTGATGAAAATGAGCCTTTGTCCAACACATGTAAAACCAAGTGTGGGGGGTTGTTTTGTGGGGGTGGGATATGACAGAGAGGGTGAGGTTTTTGTGGGCTTCTCTTGACCAACTCAAACAAAGAAAACAGACACAGGATGGTAATTTTTGCTGTTCTTTCTAATGTCAGTATTGTGTGGATAAGATTTACAAATGGGTATGGCAATCTGCAGGGAAGACACGATTTATGTGTTTGCATGGTAAGACCTTAATTTAAGCATGGTACATGGAAGATAAGTACCTAACACAGGGGTCTAAACTCCTTTCCAGGGAACAGACACCTAAACTTTAGGTACTGGAAGTACCAACGTGTAGTCCTCCAGTGGACCCGGATCTTGGTTTTCACCACTCCCTTCAGAAGGTTATATAACGTTACAAGATTTCTTGACAGTTTTAGAGGCAGCTGCAATAACAAAGCTTGATCCAAGTCAGGGAGAGCGCTGATGGGAACTGACCTGAAATTCAGCTGTGACACCATCTTCATCCTCTGTTTGGACAGTAAGCTTTGGCTGTAAAATGCGCATGCTTTTCGCACCACCCCTGCTGGGATCTCCAGTTCCTAACGGCTGACGCTAATACTAACCCTTCCCTGTCTTTCCTTCCAGCTTCACGTGGTTGTGCGGCCAGGTCCACCGCAACCTCCTCTCCAAGTTCACTGGCCAAGTGGTCGAGCTGTTTGACGAGGAGTTTCGCCACCTGTACGCGCTGTCGAAGCCGGTGATGGGACCCAAGTCTCCGACCCGCACCGTGCCCTTCCTGCTCAGCAAGGCCTGGGCCCTGCAGCGCAGCCCCCCTGACAGCAGCCCGGGAAGCGCCAACACCCTCTCGGATCCCTTCAGCAGCCTCTCGGCTGGCAGCACCCCTCAGATCAAGCAAACCCCAAGAACTCCCTTGTTCAGCAGCAACTTCACCCCCCAGTCTCCTCTCCGTAGAGTTAACTCCTTCCACAACTATGTCTCCTTCACACCACCGCCACCACAGAAGACCATCCCAGCTAACTACTATCAGCCCCACTACGATACCGCCATGGTTCTCTATAACAACATGAACATTTACAGACCTATACGGCTTAGACAAGAGGATCCGAACAGGACAGGGTTAAGCTCGTCTTGGAGGTGCCTTCACAAAACTAACCTGTTTGTGTAATAACCACCTTGTTTTGAATTGCAAGTAAATGTAGCAAGGACCTGTTTAGCAATTGCTTCTGTACTGATGAATATAGAAATTCTGTATAATATAAAATGAGGATGATTTCAAGGCTCTTGTTTTGTTTTGGTCCTTAGGGATGCTTCTTTCAGTAATTAAAAAGCTAAGCCTGCTCTCATATAAACCTTGGGTGTACCACGACCCCAGTTAAGAACACACATAAACAATGCTGCTTACAAAGTAAAATTGCTGCCAGTGACCTGCTCTTGATGACATATTTGTGAATCAATAGATTTTGGTGGTTAACTCTTTTTCATACAGTCAGGCACCTGACGAGGGTTACGTCACAGTTTATTATGGTGGATTTTCCGTGCTTGCGTAAGGAACCAGCACAGGAGAGTCAGGTCTTCTATTTAGTCGCCAAACAGACACAATGGTGACAGCAACAGTCTAAGCTGCGTGTTGTCATCGCACCTTGATCTTGACTTGGGAGACTGCTTTAGGGCTGACAGGGAATTTCCACCTTCACACCATCTCTCACCTGTCTGCTGGACTGTACGGACGTCTGTTCATGTGGTTTCTAGGCTCAGGCCTGCGAACCATCAAAAGGACTATGACCAACAGTCCGGGTTATGCAGAGCATCCTATGGCAACCGTAGGCTCGCTTTCACTCATTAGCAACATGGGTGTATGCCCACACTCTTTGTTAAAATACCCTTCAGTCCCTTCACCGGAGAGCAATTTTCCTGACTGCAAAGCATCAGTGTAGATTCGGACTGGAAAGTGAAGCCCAACAGAGAAGAAAAGCCCTACTGGTAACACACCTTTCCGACACTGAGTTCCAAGTCATTTAGTGGTATGCGCATCTTAGAAATGCTCGTAGTGGTCATTTGACTTACTATTATGTTAGAGATATGGATGCTCTAGTCTAGAGTTCCTCAAAGTTTCTAATTTTTTTTTTTTTTTAAGAGAAACTGAGTATCTGTAGTTCCCATTGAGTAAATGGGAATTCCAGAGGATCAGCAGCTTGAACCATAGTGCCTGCAAAGCAGGAAAACTTACTGTCAAAAAATTCTTGAAAATGACAGAAACTTCAGTGAGAGCCATAAAATATTTGCAAGAAAAAATAAAGGATTTCTACACAAATCCCAAAGTTATTAGATGCTTAACATCTGATCGATCCGTAATTTTTTCACACCTGCTTAGTATCATCATTTCATCCGACTCCACGAGAAAACAGAAACCCAAACACATTTGCACATCTGACCTATTTTGCCTGACTTCTCATCTGCCCGAAAAGAAAAGGAATAAAATTAAATTGTTTAGGCTGTGCTATATGCAGCAGCAAGATTTCAAGTGAAGAGAATTTCTCATCCTTGGAAGAGCTACATTTTTGAAAGGATACCGGTGTTTACAGAACACTGGAAAAGGTACAGGAGGGACAAATCCTACACTAGCTGCGGTGTGGACTTTTTCACCTGTGGAATCTAGTTTTGGAGTCCAGAATGAACAACAAGCTATTGCATATAACTGTAAATCTCTGTACATAGCAACACTTTCAGGATTCCTGGGGTAGAAGATTTGATTTTTCATTCCTATGACAATCCTATTTGGTTTCCTAAACATGGCAACCACTCATGTAAAAAAGACGACTTTCATTAAACTCCCTTTGAGAATCATTTTTTCCTTCACCTTCTCTTCACTAGTGCACCTTAGTATCTTCTCTTCCAAAAACTAAGTGGTTTGCATAAAGGCAGAGCCCAGCTGAACAGGAAACACATTTTGCTGCTTCTAAAATCAACAGGAACAGAGTTAAATAAGTGTCCCTCCAGCCCGGTTAAGATGTTTCTTCTAAATTTGGTTCAGTTCCCTGATCCTGTTCCTGGTGTGGCCCAAGTGAGGTGGCGCTGCATGGGGAGAAGTCTGTAGACCGCTGCCTCCAAAACCTTCATTTCCTCCGGTTGTGACCCATCAAATCCATAAAGGAGCTCCCTTCCCCACCGTGGGGCTAGATGGTTTGCCTACAGAAGTTGTGGAGGACGCAGCTAATGAAAAGTAGGTAAGGCACAAGCTAGTAATACCGAAAGAGCATTGCGAGTTAAAAAGAACTGATTTCAACCCTGGAGGAAGGGTACAGCTTGTGCTAATTTAGATGACAGCTGAACTTGAATGTCAAATGAATGGAATTTCAGTTTTGATGGAAAATAATCAGTTTACAATTTCAGCAGTGAGTTATGCCAAAAATCCTAACAGGCTCCCACAGGCTTGATCACTCAGCGATCAGGGGAACGTGTGGTTACAAGCAGCTGCAGAAACTACCTGTCAGCAGGGTCACAGCAGCACGCTGACATACCATGTCAGCCTGATAGGAGGGAAGGGCTCAGATAAACACTGCTACCATACAACGGAAAAAGCTGTGCGCTAACGTTGCTAATTACAGCGCTAACACGCTCCATCGCCTCAGAAACAGAGAGCAGCTATTCAAGCACTTATAACAGCAAGACACATAATTCGCCTGTGTTTGCACACAGCAATCAGTTCAGACCATCAGATCTAGGGTCAGAGGGTCCTGCCCAAAAAGTCTGTAACACGAGGAAGTGTTAGAATGACCAAACCAAGTCTGAGTAACAGTTAAGGGAATTTCACTTGCACTTTGCACTATTAAAATTTGCTGTTTAACTCTGTGTGGAGTACTGGTGCATGCATTAATACCAATAACAACACTGTTAACAGCCAAAACATGAAGAAATCTATCACAGGCAGATGTAGCATTATGCAGAACTCAGAAGCAAGATCGAAGCATTCAAAGGCAAGATGGAAATACAAAGCCACTTGTGAGATATGATCAGAACAGAAAGCTTGAGTTAGAAGTGGCATGCCAAAAAAGTAAGAGCAGGCCAAAAAAGGAGGCACCAAAGTAGCTTAGATGAGAGATAGCCAGACACAAATGGGACAAAGGAGTATTTCATAGGCCTAGTGCAATAAACATTGGTTATTTGGAATAGTAACTATGCAACACATTCAGAACAACATTGATGTTGTTTTCTTTGCAGTAGTTAAAAGCAACATTTTTGCTTTATTGCTCCGTTTGAGAAAATACTGCCTGTTCTTAAGAGCTGTTGCTTGCCTTCCACTCTGCGACATACTTGGGAGTTAGTTAACTCTTGTGCTGCTGCCAGTCTAAGAGACAACCTCAAGTTAAAGCATCTGCACACACACAGAAAAAAGTCTCTGAACTGCCTTGGCCTAGTTGCTGTGTATTTTGGACATCTCAGTCACAAAGTGACAACATTTGGCAAGTACTGCATTTGCTGCTAGAACAGCTCAAATGCAGTTCCTAGCTTCTCAAATAGTGGAGCCAAATCATTTGGCTAGTCCCCATGAAATACCTTTACAAACCTGGTCCCAGAAAAGCTGTGTTCCAGTGTTGTAACTACTGAACCTATCCAAGCGCTGTGGGAAAACAAATTATAGCCTTTGTCTGTGGCTATGCATGACTGTAAGTTTAAGAAGAAATTGGGAAAAGTCCCTGGCCCAGTAACTTAAGGTTTTTGCCAACACAGCTTGCTATTAAAATTGCTGTGTTCACTATGTCTTTGCTATAAGACATTCTATTATTGATGCCAACACTAACTAATTTACAACACATTATGGACCATCTCTGCTGAAAACCCACGGCAGGCTACTTGTGACGCAGATGACAGCAGTCAAACACATCCCCAGCCTCTGAGGTGACCTTCACTGCCATCAGCATATAGCGCTCTACAAAAAATTACTTCTACCCAGTAAAGCACATGTATGACTAAAACAAATATTCTGTAATACATGATGAGTGCACTAATGCTTACCCAAGTATACTTGCCAAAGCATCTTTCGTAACAAGCTGACCAGGATGTGGTTTAATCGCATTAAGTCACCATACTATCAAAGATAATTTGACATGGCTGAAGGCAATATCCCGTTTTTCTGGAGAGGTTTTGCAGTCAACTTAGCACAAAACTATATTATACCAAGTGCTACTAACAGATTTCCTAACCAGTATTTTGAAGCTTTAAAATCTGTGTAAAAGTAGCAGATACAAAGCGTGTTCGTGTATAGTCAATTACCTTTCAACTGTCAGTTATTTAAAGTCTCTGCACTCTTTAGTATTGCAAGCAGAAAACCAAGGAAAACATGAAGTCGCAGCAAATTATGCCTAAAAGATTCCTATTTTTAAAATACACTCATTAAACAATACTTTTCTGAAAAGCTGCTGAGAATTTGAATCACAGTTTAAGAGGGGATAAGACGGAGGAAGAGCACACCCTGTTTGGCTGGAATGTAAATTATGTCCAACCAAAGAAACTACAAAGTAATCTCTGCCTTCTCCTGAGCAAGCCCAAAGCAGGCAGCGTCAACGCTTCAGAACTTAAAGCAAACAGGTGTCACTAGACACTGCAAGCTTAGCATGCAGATCTGGATGATGCAGAAACAACACAGCCAGCTTCCACAGCAAAGCACTTTTCCCCTTGCAGGGTTTCACAAAGGATATGATCTGACTAAACACTCTTCAGTACAACCTTGACAGCTTTTCACCTTCTATAAGCACAACTAAAGATGCACAGCTTTCAAGAGAGAAATTCTCCCTCCACTTCTGAGTTAAACATTTACTATTTAGATTTTTTCCTTAAAAAAAAAAAGAGGAATTGTTCTTAATTGTTCTTATTGACAATTTCTTAACATAAATATATTTAAGATTCCCAGCTATCCCACTTTGAACAGTTAATCACTAGAATGTCAATTAATCATAAAATATTAAAAATTTAAATTAAGAAATCAGCTAGTTCCACAACTCTAAATGCTGCAACACGAAGTTTCTTGATACCAAACTTTAAAACTGGACATCATAAACCAACCTGCCATTCCAAGGGCATCCCAGGTCCAAAGGAATCACAAGCGCTTCAAGAACAACTTTGTGTGGTTTATGACTGAAAGCTACCTCTGAAACCTGAATTGCTCAGCTCAATTTTATATTGGACTTATTCTGAATACAAACAAATCACTGACGGAAGAAAATGTTGGGACATGAAGACTGTAGAGGCAGAGATTTACATATATTCTTAAAAGACATACAATAGGAATGCTTAAAAAATACAGTATGAACTTTATTGCATGTATCACTCTATCATCGCCTGGAGATAGGAGAATAAATACAATAAAACCTTTAAATTACTGAAGGTGGGCTATATTTATGTGAATCAAATTGTCTGTCAAAGTGACACAAATCATCTTGGAGATTTCTGAACCATTTGATTTCAAATTCTGTGGCTGATGCAGTGACCAGTGATGACAGTGCTGAAGATCCTACGCATTTTACCTCACCCTGAAATTCCTCTTTTATTTTTTCTGGTAGAAGATCCGCCCCCATGACCTGCAAACAGAGTAAGGAAGAAGATGGGAAACAAGAAAATAACTTGCAGGGAAAATAGACAATATTACATTAGTAAAAGATCTTCACATGAAAAGCCATCTACACATGAACCATAAACCATCTAGGAGAAGTTTCCAAGTCACGATCCAGTTGCTTGTGTGTCACCTTCTGTAATAAATACAGAAAACTGAGAGCCTGAGCTTCGAAGCCTCTCCCGGCTTCTGGCTATGCTCAGATGTGGGGATTTTTACTCTCTGAATAGAAGTGGAAATCTCAACACCAGCTCTCCGTGCAGTGCCCACCTAGCAACAGCACCAACACTCTGATCTCCTACTGGGGGCCAGTGTCAGACCAGGGCAAGCAAGGAGAGAAGTTTCTTTTCCCAATCTTCTTTTCAAAACCGGAGATACTCTGCATGCTACTGCCCTCTTATGGATGAAATCCCACAAGACTGCCTGCCAATTTGGCAATGACTTGGCTTTTACTAACTTAAAACCCTAATACTGACAGGAAAGCGAGAATCTGACTCTCTCTGACTCCCTTTTGACCCTTGATGTGAAAGTCAGAAATTCCATAAATGACACTACAAATGTTTAATCTTTATGAATAAAGCCATACAATATTACTCTCCTCCTCTGTAGTTCTTTAAAACTAGAACCCAATGCCCTCGACAGACCAAAGATATAATGTAAAAGAATGTCTCTGGCTTTTTTGGAAATCTGCTGAAAGAATGAAGTGTTTAATGTAAAAGTGTTAACTCAATATAATCTCCATTTCCATTCCATACGTGTGATTCACTCGGTGGCTTCCAACGTTCCTTAGATAAAACTTACACCCTAGGAAACACACCGTGAGGATGACTGAGAGTATCTGCAAATACAGGTCCAATGAGAAACTTCGTAACCCAGAACGTTCCCACAAGAAGAATCTCAGCAGACCGGCCTATACGACACAAGCCAGCGCAGTGCAGACGTCGGTTCAGCATAACGTACTCCCAGCGTTTGGGCTAATATATCCTGCTTTGCAGCACAGCTAATTAGCTTGGAGGAACATCGCGTGAGCAGGACTTGGTATCTGAACTGGCTCAGGTACCTCAGCAGGACTTGGTCCTGTGCTGTCTGCATGTATCTGAGAACTCCCTCACAGTGAAACATACCCTTACCTCGGTCATCAACAGCAAGGAGCTTTCTTTTAAACCAAAACGTTTCACTTTGTCCTCAATTTCTTTTTGACTTTTTATGTTTTTCTCTAGAACAAAGGAAGACTGTTGCAACTGTGTGAGCTGAAGTAAAAGCCTGAAATGAAAAAAGTCAGTTAGAAAAGGCACAGCTGGCAAAATGGTCACCAAACCCCCAAACAATTAAAATATAATACTTTAAAGCAGTTCTTCCTGACTTTTGCTGACTGCAAAAAACTGCGGACAAATGCATACATCTGTATGAATCTACTATGGTTGTGCTACACCACTGCTATGATAAAAGTAGTTAGAAGTACTTCTGAAAAATAGTATGCCAAGTTCCTCTGGTTGCTCTGCACAAACATTTTCTCCCCATGTATTTGTCACACAATTCAAAAGTGAAGCTCTGATCTGCTAGCACTAACTGTGGTATATCACATGCCCCACGTCCTTATTGAGGCCTAACAAGACAGCAGTGCATTGCTGCATACAGAAACGACTATCTTTGTAACCTGAAGAGCTAGAAATCTGGATGTTTTAGGCACATATCAAATATCCTTGCCACATGAGGCAATCCTGAGATATAAAACCCTTCTCGGCAATTTTAAATCGTGGTGCTGACTTCTTTGGCACCTCCTTGAATTTATTAAAGGCTAGATGTTGTGCCAACAGCATGGCTACATGCCACGGAGGGACCTCATCACCAACTGCTCCACCAGGGAGAGCAGCAGCAATTTCCAGAGTCACCCTCGCGCAAGGACTATGAAACATTTCAGCAGAGGAAAGATCTGTGTACGTTCAGATAAGGAACCACCGAGACATATCAGCATCATCACTAAGACCTTTATCCATAAAGTAAAAACAACAGCAAAAATAATAACTTTTATCACATTTACTGAAGTTAAATGAAGTAGATGTTAAAATACAGATGTGTATTTGTATCAACAGAAGACTTAAAATCTTAGATGAAAGTTCTCATTTGAGCATTATATACAGCAAAAATCACAAGTCTGAGCCAACAAACCATTTGTGAATTCAGCAAAATTTTGATTTGGAAATAAGAGATAAAAATGGAAAGGATTTTTTCTGCATGAAACATTTGCTTCAAAATTTGCATCAATTTAATGTAAAAAGAATGAAATCTCAGTGAAAACAAAACAAAATCTTTTCTCCATTTTTTATTTTGTTGGCAAAACTAAGACAGTCAATTATTCAGTGCTCTAACACAGAATCTTATTTAGTACATAAATCAATACTAACATCCATTTTTCAGCTGAAATTTACCCTGTCCATTGGTTTGTGCAACACTTGCATCTCACTTAAAACTCAGAAAACTTGAATATATTAGATAACCTATTTAATGCATAAGCCTTGGGCAGGGGAGAAGCTTACCCTGGGCAAGATTAATATTCATTATGGTATTTATCTGCGAAAGTAAACCACAATAACACTTAGTCTAACTGTGTGGCCAAGCATGGAAATCACAGTCTATAAGTGTCTCAATGCTGAACCATATATACTGAAACAAGAAGCACAAATTATTTTAATATGAATGTAGTTTTACGGTTCTGTATCACTATAAAATCTACTGAAGTTCTCCCAAGCAACAATTAAAGTCATCTTCCATCTTCTCTCAGTCCCAGCACAGTTAAAAGTAATTATATCTGTTTTTATATTTCTTAAAACTTGCCTTCATAGGACAGTTGTAAGGTGTTCACTGTAAACATTTTCAGAAGTTCATAAAATGGCTTTAACATATTCAGTGATGAACAAATTACCGAGAAGCAAGAGAAAAGAAATCAAGGCTATTTTAACAAAAACCAGCTCCTAATCATCTCTTTGAAAGATTATGTTTGGGGGAATTTGTTTTGTGCAAGAGTTTTAGGAAGCAACGGAAGAAAAAGAAAGCGCATTTTAATGCGGTCTTGTCAATGCAGTCTTGTCAATCAGTTGTCACAGAGTTCATTTTTCAACCTCATCCATTATGCAAACTGGGGTATTATTAAAATAACACATTTTCTCTCAAACACTGAGGCTTCAAACAAATTAGACAGGTGGTACTCACACAAGGCAGACCGGCTAGCCTTTCCTTTTGGAGAGTTCAGTTGCTGTATCTTTAATATCAAACCAGGAAACAGCCATGCTCTAACAGGAGTATTTGCAGGAGAACAAACCCTTTTGTATATAATCATTTGAAAAAGATTCATATCCTGAGATCATTAAAAAAATGCTTTATTCTTCCACTATATGTGACATTGGTCTATTCTTTCCACTTAAATTCAGGTTGTTCACAACTACCACGTTGGCGGGCTTTATTTCTTAGCTCTCAAGCAAGAGCACGGTGCTCTAGGTTTGTGTTGTCCATACAGAAACAAACTTTTAAACTGAAAATGTAAACTTGCAGTATTAAGGCTGGGAATAATATGCTTAAAATTGTTTTTGGATTGGGAAAAAACATTTTTTTAAGAATATATTTATTTACCTTGCTCTAATAAATGAGGCACATGCCTTTATCCCAACTTTCTTCAACATGTTCTGCTCCCAGGACTCAGAGGCTATGTGTTTCCCTTCATCCGTTCTTTCAGCTTCTTCTGAAGCGCAGAAGAATTCTTTTATTATTTGGCTGTTGCCACAAGTTACTGGATTTTTACTCTTTGTTTCTATAGCAAGGCTGGACCAAAAACATTCTTTCTGGCTCTCTGATCTGTGAGACTGGAAATTAATCTCTCTTCCCGTTGATGTTTTGAAATTACTGTCACTTATTCCAACCTCTTCAGACTGATTTAGTTTCATTTCTGGAATGAATAATGGAGACAGATTCTGTAAAAGGCTCATATAAGCTTCAGCGAGTAACTTCCAGTACCAAGGGTTGAAAGGATGTAAGCAGATCAGTTGCTGTAAACATGTGATCTTTTTTTCTGCATTTTCCAGACCCTGATAAATGGCAAACTGCAGGTTGAGAACAGTCGTTAAGTGATCTGTATTAGTAGCACCATTTCTCTATAAACAAAAGAAAACAAATTAAAACCAAGAGTAGAACCACATCATGCTTCATTGCCTAAGAAAATGTCTCTTTGAATAATGACACACAAATATCTCTAAAGGTATTTTTTTTAATTGCACAAAACTGTGTCAACTCTTAAATATTTTAAGTAATACAACATGATATAGATCATGCATGATCAAGTTGACAGCACTCCCCCTAGTTGCCTTGTCCAAGTCTGAAAGACAAAAAGGTCCCTGAATATTGTAATTTATTTGCCTTCACAGTTTTATACAGCTGCCCTTATTTGCAGCATAACACCTTCTATATAAAATAAACAGCAACAATAAAATCTTGGCAGACTGCTGAGCATCTGGACTTTTTTCTTTATGAGGAAAAACTCAATTTGTGGTTAGATACTCTTCTTGGTGGCAGTCTGGCAGTGCGTGTTTGGACAAAAAAGGGAGTTTTGAACCGTCACTTTTATAGTGGAAAGATTTAAGCACTCATTTATCCCCTTTCTTATAATTCCTATTACATTACATTAATTCTGCCTGGCAGAGCATGATATTTAGTCCCTTCCAGGACTACCAGCCTCCTTGCACAGGGAGCTCATTGTGGTACAGGGTGTTCTGATTTCTAAAGAGTGATTATATCTGCAGTGACAGTTACCCTCTGTTTACCAAATACTCTGAGCACTGAACATCCTGAAGGATTATACACGTGAAGGTTATTTTTCCAGAAAATGGTCCACATAAAAGAATTGCTAACAATACTTTTATGTTCAAAGTATGAAACAAAGATTACATTATTTACCAGTTTTTCTGCAATATCCAGAGCTTCCTTGTGTCTTCCTAGCCGAGATAAACACCGAGCCTGACCCTCTTGGACATCTCTTCTCATTGCAATGTTACTGGGAGGCAGGAGTAGTAAGCAGCTTGAGTATTCACACAAGGCTTTCTAGTACGGTGTTGACAAAAAGAAAAGCAAAACAAAATAATGAGACATTTTTATTTATTTAAAGGCAAGCCTGACAGTATGCTTTGTTTATATGTATAATCTAAAAGACATAGTCTCAAGGAGAATTCGAGAGCTGAAGTCCAAATTTTCCTTTCTCCAGACTAAGCTACCTCCTATTGCTAGCAACACACGAAGGCCCTGGTACCAAACAGCCCATCTGAGAGCTGTGTTCAGAACTGCCCAAGTCTGGGCAGCAATGAGCAACCTCAGTCCTAGCTCAAGTTTGAGCCCTGTCAGGATTCACAGTTTGTCTCGCCACCTCTCTCCCCACCAGGCTTGATCCAGAAGGGATTCTAAGAGCTCGTCTACTGGCCCGGGCCCTACATGACCCGAGGCGTCTTTCTTCTAGCTGACAATTCAATGATCAGAGCGCTCATCAGAAATTTGGGAGAGCTGGTTCCAAATCCCCGAAATTCTTAAGGAGAAGATTTGAAACTGTATGCCCCTCGCCTCACATGAATAATCATCAAGTCAGAGAATATTGCAAGGAAGGTGATTCTCCATCATTCCTGTAAGATAATTTGCATGAGATAATTAAATATTAACTGGGCCAAGGAAAAAGAAAAGAATGAGCAATACTTTGTACCTTAATGCTCAGGGCACTCACCAGGACTCCAATTAACATTTAAATACATTATATTAAGTATTTAGTGATGGTAAGACTGGAATCTTGGTTCCTCCTCCTCTGTGTGAGTGCTCAGACCAGAAGACTAAAGAGCAGTGCTCATTCTCCCATCTCTCTAAATGAATATTTAATTATTCCCTGCAAACTCGAATGGTTCTAACAGACAAGCTTAAAGGCAACATACTCTAAATACCTCCCATAATGGCTGAAACCTATTTTTTCCCTGGTAACCATTAAGTTCACATTCCTTCTCAAGCAAAAGAGAGATATTTCCTATGCCCAGTGAGTGCAGTTGCCCTGAGGCAGATGGATGTGAGGAGGTTTGCAGGACACCCGTTTGCCTTGTTTTGTGACAAAGGGCTATAACCCTGGCAATGAATTGGCATTATGACTCCCAGGCAGATTCTGCAGTCAGCTATATCCTCGTGGTGATCCTGTACCACCAGTGTCCTCACTGTTTCCTACCAGGTGGCCTAGGCTGACAAAAAACATTACTTATAGCGAGCTGAGTGAAGAGACTACTACCTGCACTCACCCATTACCAGCCTGCTTTCTGAGGTCAATGCTTTCAAAACTGCAGGCATAGTTTTACATGCAGTCACTCTCTACCCTGGTTCTGTCACAGTAATCCAGGTTAGCATAGACACTTAACTCTACATGTTTTTAACATGGATCTCTGTGACAGAACCAGGTTAAGAAGGAAACGCATGTTCTATTACACTAGCAGATCTGAGGGGGTGTCGTTGTCTCAAGGGAGAGCACAGTGGCAAACAGCAAGGAGCAGTAATCTCTTCACCTGGGTCAGCAGCCAGAACAGGTTGTCTAACTGGCCTTAGGCATCTCTCTTCTCAGCACGCTGTTACAAATCCCCTCAAGACATCTCAAGTGGTACATGGGAAAACAGATTTATCAAGTTTAGCCAAGGTGGCAGTAAGACTGGAGTAACAGCAAGAAGCAGGAGTCAGTGCAAACTGAGGTAAAAAAGAATCTACCAATCCAACGGGCAAGGCAAGGGGAGTACTTTCAGAAGTTGACCTGAGGGCTATGAAATCAGGGAGCCTGTAACACAAAGCATACTCTGGAACCAGAACTTATCAGAGTTGAAACAAGGGCAGGAGGCTGATTTGCAGCAGGAACAAGCCTGAGCTAACCAGATCCTGGAAGTAGGACTATAGAGGTTGGAGAGCTCAGAAAGCAGGCAGTAAGGACAGGGACTAGGACTACCGCAGGCAGGAACATAAATGGACCCCAAAGTCTCAGCAAATCATCCAGAGCAAGGCGAGGCAAAAGGGAGATGGGACAACTAATGATGAGGCCCTCAAGCCAACTGTCAGTCTCTGTGGATGCTGACTATAGTCAGCTGTAACGTAACAGCTGGGGAGCTTGGAAGAAGGTCAACAGCAGCCAGGTGGTTGCCTGTCACTAACAGCTTCAGTGGGAAATGACAGTCCCCTTCTGAGATGCCAAACTCACCCCATGAACAACATAGAAATTTATGTGCTTAACTCAGGCTGACTATGATTTCACGATCACAAATACCAGCTCTGATCACTACTGAGCCATTCAGATGTACAAGTTTGATCCGGCTCAGGCCTGGGTGCATATCACCATTTCTGTTGCGTTGGCCAGAACTTATGTTGACTTCATGTCAGCTCATGTTCATGTCAACTTCATGCAGACTCCAGGAAAGGAGTTGATATCTGGCTGCAAAAGCTTGCCAGAACAAAGCTATCCGTTACTGTTTAAATACATTTTAACTAGCAGAATGATTCTTCGCTAGATCCAATGCTTTTGGTCACTTGGTCAAGTAGCTACAGTGCTCTCAACACAAATCAAGCTGGAGTTACTGCATCAGAAGATACCCCACCCCCAGGTCATGGCTCAATCAGGAGCCTAATGGTTAATCACTTGACATACCGAGGACTGCCAGATCATCTGCATTTAATTTCTGACAGCCTTTTCCGTCCAAGGCTTGTCTCAAACCCCTGCTCAGTCGGGGGCGGGGAGCCATGCAAATACCTCAGACTCTTGCTCCCTGTATGCCAGGTCGCCCAAGAATTTTTTGCCCGTTAGGATTTCGGTGTCATCCACGCTGTCCATTTCCTCGCAAAACCACTGCAAACGCACAAGCAAGCGGTCGGTGGGGAACGGTTAAAACCACAAGCGTCACACTGAAATCAGCTCCTCCGCAGCTCCCGCCGCCCGGCCCCAACCGGCCCCAACCGGCCGCGGGGCCCCGCGCACAGCACGCGGCTCTCACCTGCCCCGCCCCCCGGCCCCGGCCCCGCCAATCGCGACGCGGCTCCGTTCACAAGCCCCGCCCCCCACCCAAGCCCCTCCCCACTCCTCGCGGCCCCCTCACGGCTCGTCCCGCCCCTCCTCGCTGTCCCCGGCGGCCCCGCCCCGCCCCCCACCCCCACCCCCCCGCTCCGGTACCGGGCGGCCGTGGCGGGCCCCCGCCGCCCCCCGCTCCTCACCCGCGGCTCGCAGCGCTTGGCACTGTACGGCGGGCCCCCGCCGCCGCCGCTGCCCGGGCCTCTCTCCTTGCTGTCGGCGAACACGGAGTCCTCGAACTCGCAGCCCAGCGGCAGCTCCATCGCCTCAGCCGCTGCCCTCCCGCACCATAGAGTGCCGCCTAGAGCGTACCCCGGGCTAGCCAAGGCGGGGAGGGGGTAGCGCGCTCCCTGCTGGGCCGCGGCGCCGTCCCGGAGAGGAAGCACCGAGCGCGGCGCAGCGGCGGCCGGCATGTCTCACCAGAGGGGCACCGAGTTAAGGCACGGTGTTGGCTAGAGGGGACGCTCCCGCAGCCACAGAGGAGCGGCGAAGCGAGCGCCGCAGGGCGGGGTGCTGGCAGCGGCCATCTTGGGTGAGGGCAGGGGAGCGACAGTTGGCGGGCGCGGCCGCCGGCCCGGGCGCAAGGGGAGCGCGGGGCCAGCGCCGCTCCCGGCGTGCTGTGCGCGGGGAGCGCGGCATGCTGGGAGCTGGAGTCTCCGGGCGCGGTGGGGGGGGGGAGCGCCATGAGGGAGGGGGTGGCGCAGCTGACATAAGTCGGCGCGCTACAAGCCCCGCTCCAAATTAGGGCTGGTTACAAGGCCGGGAAGATCAGAGCCGGTTGTGCTAGCACAGTCCTTGTCCCGCAGGCTTTGCCCACCTCGTGGGGAGTATCCCTGGAAAAGAGTGCGGTCCTCTCTTTCCAAATAGCCTGTGACTCCTGGTTTGGGGTGTTTGCACGTTGGTTTTAGGTGGTGGGTGATAAGGGAGAAGCCTGGGCTCTGATGCGGAGGGGGACCGTCACCCGCAGCTCTGGTGAAGATTTTGGTCACCAGTCATCTAAATGGATGTTTTGTAAGATGCTGAAGCAAAGGCTTGAACCCAATTTTCCCGTACTTAGCTAAATTAATTGCATAATCATAGCGTTATGACGTTAGTGTCTTGGCCCAGGGCGTATTCCAGGGTGGCTGGGAGTCCATTTCAGTAACTTTTCCATTTGATTGGGGTTCTGGGCCCAAGCAGAACAGGAAACTTGTGAAATCTTAGTCTTTCAGAAGACAAAATTTTCCAAATCTCCCTACACTCTACGTTGCCATGCGATGGGAAAAGGGGACATAGCAAGTAAAGGCTGATCCTAGAGCTTCCTTAGGATGCAAAGACTCTCAGACATACTGTAGCAGGTTAACAGCACCAAGCTGAAGTTGTATCTGTTCCAGCTTTCTGCCCTTCCTCATGGTATTACCATGTACAAACTGTGTATTGTGTTTTAAGTGAACTGCAGTGTTGTTTCCTCTCTTTGCCTTGCCAATCCTTTCATCCAGAAAGGTCCATTTTGGCACATCTGATTGCCATGCAAATTTGGGGAAGGTCAGCTGAGAGGTTATCCTTGTACAGAAAAATGAACTAATGAATTTGTCTCTACCAGAGCAGCCTTGGAAGCCAAAGCTCTACTGGCAGGGTGAATGCGAAAAGTTTCCTTTTAGTGGAGATGTGAAATATGTGGGGTTTTTTGGTTCTGACTGGCTACATGCTCAGAGTATTCTTCAATGCCAGCATAGCTGTGACTGCATGTGGCATTAGCTGACATAAATCCTTGGGGTAGAAACTAAACTTTGGCAGGTAGATTTGGTCAGAAAAGAAAAGGGGATTGAGGGTGTGGGAATTTTTGTTTTTGGGTTTTTTTTGCTTTTAAGTTTGCTATTAAGCATGGCAAACCCTCCTGAGCATAGGAAACTATGCTGAGCAAGTAGGTCTCAGGGCAAATCAGGAATCTGCTGCACATGCTAGAGTCTTTTATTTACAGCCATCAAGGTAGATGAGCATCATCTGAGCTTCTTGTATGTGCACACCAAAACCATCTAGCTTCTTTCTGCACGCAGACTGGTGTGATGAGCTTCTGTGGGACTGGCTGAGCACCCAGGAGTCAGCTTGCAGGGGTGAGCACTGCTCCTGTCTGACCAGTTACAGAGCCTGCAGCTCTGCCCACATATACTAGACACACACACTCCTTTCCCGCTCCCCCAGGACTGCCAGCTATGCTGCAACACACCAGTTCAGTCTGACAAAGCGCTAAAGTCCAGCAAGACCATTAAGAACAAATCAAAGCAAAGAAGAAAAAACTGAAGATGAAGCATGAGTAAGCAAACTGAAATGTGGCACTGGCTCAAAGTAAAACGCAAAATGCAAGGCACTCCCAGGGGCAAATCCAAGAGCAGCCAGTTGGCTGCGAGCTTGGATTGCGGAGAGGCCTCCAGGGCTCCGGGTTTCAGCCATCCTTGCCTGCATGGATACCAGCGCGGTCTGCAAAGGCTCTGTGTTGCAATGCAGAGAATGCCTTTCTGGTGAAGGATAAGAGAGAAGCGATTCCTGAGCACTGCACGGGGGGCCCAGCAGCTGACTGCAGGGCTTGAGTCATAAGTCACAGGCAGAAGATTGCTTCTCTTCTTCCTTCTTTCCCTGCTTCTCCCCTTCCCCCACCTCCCCTCAGACATTTAAAAGGCTCCTCGTATACTAGCTATAGAAATACAAAAGTGCAACTTCAGGAAATTCCTGTGCCTTGTCAGCACTGGAGATTAGCTCCATTTCTCCCCTAAGACCCAAGTCATCAGTGCAGCTGCCAGAATACGAGCTCCCACTGTGCTTAAGCAAAGCTGTTTGCCTGAGTTTGTACAGCATGATTTGCAGTGGTGCTGTTAGCCTTGGCTCCATGCAGGAGAGAGCAACGTCTCTGGAAAAGACACCTTCGAGGGGCTGGGGAATAGCTGAGCCCTTTGAGAGCCTGCACTGCTGCAGCTGCTCCGTGTAGATGTGCCTTCAGGGATAAAAACAAGCCATGGAAGAATCTTCCCCTAAAGGCAGCCGAGGTCTTACTTCACTGCCAGCCTAAAACACCAGCTCAGCATATGAAAATCAGACTAATAAAACAAACGGGCTCCAGTAAGTTGCAGCTGCTTAACGAGTTCCTGTGCATCAGCAAAGCTATTGTAACTGTTCACATGCGCATGGCTAGTACTGCTGCGCGGGGCTGTGACCCAGCTCCAAACCCGGTGAATGGGGCTTAAGCCAGCGTGTTTCACTGTGCAGTCAGGGTGAGCACAGCAAAAGCCTGGACGATAAAGACAACTCAAATGATAGGTAGTAATTTGTTATGCTGCCACATCTCATGCACCCCTGGGCCAGGGAGCGAAAACACAGTGTGGCAGACAGAGCCCGTGTAAATCCCAACAACCCTTCTTCTCCCAGCCTTCCAATCTACTCTGAGGCAAAATTAATTCAGAGGAACTCTCCCCCAGCGGTTCTTTAATTACTGATGTTATTTGTATTGTGATAGCCTCTATGGGTCTTCACCACAGCCCAGGCACCCTTAATGCGAGGAAGGGAACACACACAGCAAAGGTTTCAGCAACAATCAAACACACGCAGTAGAAAGTAGAAACCTCAATCAACAACTAGGGCCCTGTTTGGGTAGGCACTACCCACACGTCGGCAAAGGAACAATCCAGCTCTCACATGGCTTATAGTTTTATTAAAATATGCTGGAAAGGGGCTGCCCTTGGAAGAAAGCAAAAGAGAGCCTAGTTCCCCCCTCAAAGCAAGAGCGTTGCCTGCGGCGAAGAGAGCAGTGAGGCCCATGGGGAGAGTTCCTCAAAGCATGGGTGGTTCCCAAAGCCATTAACTGGATTCTTCCAGACATTGTGAAATATTCATACCTTAAGGGAAGATTAGTTTTATTTTTTGACAATCAAAACACAGGCTCTTCCCTAAAAATGTTCATGAAAAGAGAGACGCAGCTGTTTATTTGCAGACATTGTCTTGCTGTCTCCGTGTATCTACTTACTGTCTCTCGCCTTTTATTTAGATTGCAAGTTCTTTGCAGCAGAGACCATCTTTCATCCTCTTTGTATGGTGGCAGGCATAAGAGGATGCTCTCCATGACCGTAACGTGGGAGGGGAATACAAGTAACATTTCATGGCTGGGGCACACGGGCTATGACCATTGCAAACAGCAAAGACAAGTGGAACTGATCCAACCGACAAAACTGTGCCGTTAAAGCTCTCACAGATGAGCTCTAGCAGATCTTGCTATGCTAGTCTTAGATGTAAGTGCAGAGCTCAAGAGCAATCGTCCTTGAACAAGAAGTGGTCACACGGAGGGTGGCAAGACTGACACCTGGGCCAAAGCTCCCAGAACCCGCAGATCACAGCTTCAGGAGAACAAAACTTGTCTCAAACTCAGTACAAGGTGCTGGTAGAAGCGGAATGAACTTCCCTCCATCTTAAGCTAGTTGAGAAGCCAATTCAGCCATATGTGACAAAGCAGCAGCTAGATTGGCTAAATCCAGATCTTACCTTAAGGAAGGTAAACCCAGTACTGAGCAAAGGCAAATACAGGAACTGAAATAGCTCCTTACTCCTAAAGGGAAAAACAAAAGTGCTGCAGCACTACCACACACTAAGAAAAAAAGAGAATAAATTGAAACCAGGCAGTATTAAAATGAGTGTGGAGGCCAGCAGTTGAGCAGAACAACATCAAGCCAATCCTACAGGAAGAGCTGACTGATAAGGTGAAGACAGTCGGAGTAGCAGCGCTGCTCCACTCGGCCTGCATTAGCACTGAATCTGGCAGGCAGGGCATCACCATGGGAGAGAGTCAAACTGCAGAACTCGGCTTCTTTGTACATTTTCAAGACATCCCACAGGTCTAAAAAGATACAAAAAAAAAAAAAAAAAAAAGACAAAAATAAAGAATGGGGAGGTGTGGGTAGAGCATCATATGAATCAGAGAGTAAGAACTTCATGCTGTTAACAGAAGCCAAAAGCTTTTCAGGAATTCCTTAGGACAGACAGGAGGACACATTCCCCAAAAGACAGTACATTTGCCTGTCCACCATCAAACAGTGCAGCCTATCAAACCCCTCATAATCCATGATAACTGGGCCATAATCCTCCCCCCTCGGCCTCACAGAAACCAATAAAGCCATTATTGCCAAAAGGGTGCACTAAATACAGATGTGTTCAGCTATTAATGGGTTTTGCAACTATTTGCTGTCTAGTAATGTAAACGGTGAGCACAACGGGTGCACCCTTGGGTGCACGAGAATGTGGCTGAAAAGAGAAAAAAGCTTTTTGGAAAGAAAGAAAGAGTAAGGCGATCCGGTGCCTAAGAGAACCTCAAAGCAGGGCTCTTTATTTGCAAGTCTGCACCTTTTCAGTACTGATACGACGTACCTGAACCACGTCACTCACCACTTATTACAAGCACTAAAGCTGCAGCTTTGTGGTGACTGGCTGTGTTTGACATGACAGTTATCGCAAAGCGCAGTATCTTGTATTATATCTACTGCTCTAACTGGGGAAAAATGGTCTTGCTGTCAGCTGCAGCAAAGAGTTCGTGTGCCTCCTTCTCTGCCCCCTTTTTCAGTTTTGTCAGTTGGTCTCAGAACACTCACTGCCTTCCCCTGCCTCAGGCTGGCTGCTTAACTGTTGCTGGTAATGCAACCCGGCTGGGGAGAGCACAGGTTACCCCTCTAGGTTAAAACTTTACTACTGTAAAGTTGCCAGGACCTGGCAGGACTAAGTAGTACTGAGCAGCAGCTCCTCTAGGACATCATTTAAGCAGACGGATTTGGCTGCTGTGAACCTCTACTGTAAGAGCAGCGATGGCGCTGAGCTGCCTTCCTACAGTATTGCTGTCTTGCAGGAACAGGGAGGAACGAATCCAAACAATTGGGGGGGGGGGGGGGGGGGGGGGAGGAAAAGCTATATTGGAGAAATATATCCAGGGCCCCAGGACTGCCCTGGAATGACCCTCACAACCTGTGGTCTTCTCCCGTCGCAGTCTTTTTCCATATGGAGGCTGACGGGAGACTGCCTCTACAAGGGAAACAAACTTCTTTTTTTTGATTCTCCAGTGCCTTGATTCCCAGGCAGCTTCTGCCCTGTTGGAAAGGACCAGTGGAAATTGCTATTAAATGCAGCTTGTACGGCTTCATACTTGCCTCATACGAGTATCAGTGGCTGCACAACGGGTGAGGCAAAGCAGGGGGAACGCACCGCTGAATGAACAAACGCAAACAAAATGCAGGAATCAAGAGTGGACTTTGCTCTACATTAGTTTCGCTTCCAGTAATTTGGGGAAGGGAGCAATTGTGGGAGAACAACACCGTGAAAACATACATTAGCAAATACAGTTTTTACCACTGTGCTGTCAGCAAGAAAAATGGCCAGCCACTTCCATCACTAGACGAGAGTGGGCGTCTGCTTCTGCGCTGTGCGGGTGCTGGGCGCTGCGCTTGCGCAGGGCTCCCTGCAGCTGCACTGCATCTGGACGCGCTGCCCAGCTGCCTGAAAGGAACGGCAGCATCGGGAGCAGCTACAATTGCACTGGGATTTGTATCATCTCCACTGGTGCAGGACACATCACTGTTGGAGGCTCTTGTTGTGGGGCCTCTTCCACATTAGTCCCTTGAGACAGGTTTCGCTGTAATTCTGTTTCTTGCTGTTTGGATTTCATTTAGGAAAACTGAAAATCACTAAAAAAAGAATTACTGCCAAACACTGACCTTTATTTTCACCCAAAGACACAAATCAAGTAGGTGAGACAAACAATTTCTCTCCATTTTTCTGTCTCTTTTTTTTTCGTCTACCAAATAAATATTTTAAAATAATAAACATTGGCTCAGCACTGAGCCTGTAAGGAAACACACATGGGAATTATTCACAATACTAACAGTTCAACATTATTGCAGTAGAAACATATAAATATATTCAAAAGTGAAACATATAAATATATTCAAAGGTTTCATTTTACAAGATTTGAAGTGCAACAAGTCATTTAACAACCAAACATGTTAGAAACCACTGTCAAACAGACTGGAGACCACCACCAGCAGTGTTTCAAAGCAAAGCAATCCCCACAGGGAGCAATTTAACATCATTCTAGAAATCACTGTATGGTGTAAAAAAGAAAAATAAGGCAGTGCACAAAGTGGCTTAGTATTTTAAATTATTAAAAATGCCATTTGATTATAGTAGGAAAAAAAAGGGAAGATGGAAGGGGCTGCGAAGAGAAGACTGGGAGAGGGGAAACAACCCACAAAGCCAGTTGGTCTCTTGTGAAAATATCGGCTAAATTGCAGCATTCCAGAATCACTAATAAAGCACTAAATAAAAAAGGTAACTGTTTAAAAATGCATAATCCAGGGCTTTTCAGCAACTCCCTCATTAGCTGGCAGATCCTTGAGTAAACATCTTTTTTTTCTCTTTTCTTCACTGAACTGAGTAAAACTATTTGGATAAAGATCAAGCTGTACTGACCACTGGTGCTTGTCTATACCCTTGCGCATAGGTCACTGCTTCTGTTAGGGATGTCATTTTTTTTTGGACTGACCTAAGCAAAAGCATATACAGAGTTGTATCAGCTTAAACTTCTTTTTCTCACCCAGGGATAGGCCTGCAGCATGACGCTGGGGCCTCCAGCAAAGCGAGGGGAAGCCGGTGGGCTGAGCTACATCCTAGGAGCTGCAGCGGGGCAGCGACGCTGCTGCACCCGGCCGGGAGCTTCCCTGAGCGACGGCGAGTCCCGCTTGCCCGAGGGCCGGCCGGAGAGATGCAGAGCTCTGGCAGAAAGCGCTCGTCTCAGACCGCTCCTCGCTGGAGAAAAGGCACATTTTAAAAGCAGCCCCACAGCCACAACGTGTGATGTTCAGCTGACGAGGGCTTCAGGGAGGTCTTCCTAATTGCCCCTCTGCCCCCAGCCCAGTATTTTGAATGTGAGAATAAAGCGCCCCTGCCTTCTCCAGAAAAATCATGCGCATGTCCCAGGCCTGCTGATATGGCAGAACATTTACCAACAGTTTTAATAACTCACACGTCAACCTGACCTCATGCTGGCTCTTTAATCAAGCCAGTCTCCCAAATTTAATACATCTGAGGAACCAATGAACTTCAGTTTTGTGTAACAGGAAAAAAAACCCAGACATTTGAAAAGATCGGAATCACGACGTTTCCATACAAAACGTGTTCCGTGGTTCCTCCCACACAATCTTTTAAAAACACACACACTCAGTAAGGAGAGATTTATTCCATTATTTCTGTTTTCAAATTTTTGGTACAAAGTTTATTTTCAGAAGTTCCCACAGGATGCTTTCTTCTACCAGCATCTTTTAGAGCTTTTTCTATCTCTGATTTATTTTCTTTATCTGTTGAAGCAAAAGCAATAATTGCTACAGAAAGCAATAATGGCAATGTTACAATATTTTACAGCAGCATTCATCCATTTCTTTGCCTCAAAAAAAAAAAAAAAAAAAAAATCCAAAGACAAGATCTGTACTGCCACAAAGGCTTAGGTTTGTAATGTCAAGAAGTATGCTGCGTTCCCATGTATGAGTTGTACAAGTCCAGCACAACTTTCCAAGTTTGTGCAGAGCCTGATAAATAAGACACAGAAATATCAGTTACGTTATACTGTTTCTAAGAACTTTTACTCTGTAAAATGTTTGGTCACTCAAAGCTATAAGCTTAATCACATATCAAAGAACACAGGCAATAAAGCCCATCTTACTAGAACATATAGTAATAGGCCAAACAAAATATAGGAGGACAAAATCTAGTGGTCACTGAAGCCTCTTCAAAAAAGGTCTAAAACAGAATGTTTCCATCATGTATCAGAATAAAAACGTACTGTATTAAAATTTGATTTTTTTTTACAAGCTGTCTTTTAATCAGTCTTCTATTTACAGTGCAGAACTTCTGCCAACTGCAGTAGTTTAACTTTGGCACAACACTAAGTTCCAATCCTTTTGAGTATTCAAGTCCTGTGTGTGTCCAAAAATTTTCTTGGTTTCACGAAAGATTAGGCCCATTCACAGTTAACCAGTTATCTTGAACTTTTTCAAGAATTGCTTCCCCTTCACCACACTGGGCAGCTACAAAGGAAAGACACTGTAAGCTATTGCATCGATCAAGAGAAACTCTTCATTCTAAACAAGAATAGTAGTGTTGCTTCCTTTAACATCACATACACCAGACAGATCACACAGACTGCTACATACTGGACACCTTCTAAAAACCTTGCTGGTCGTTAGTGAATCGTCCTCCCCATACTTCAAATACATAACGACGCATTAACTTAATTTCATTTCACATGTCAAACAGGACATTTAAATATATTGCAATATATTATAGAAATTGCAAAGCTCCATCATTTCTGTAAACGAGATCGACACCTGTTAACTCTCCTGTGCACATGAAGAGCAGTACCTAGTGCCACATTTTCTATACAATATAAAGCCTTCCCAGGTAGGGCAACTCATTTTTAGTGCATTTCTGTACAAACTGTAAGTATACATGCAGATAATCAACTGAGCAAAACTGAGAACACTTTTGTAAGCTGGAACTGAAGGGGGGAGGAACACGTCAAACTCATAATGAAGCTCTTGTGGTTCATCTTTTCGTATCACAGACGAAGACATGGCAACTTGAACTCTTCTGTCATTCTAGCAGATTCTTTAGGGAAACTTTCATGATAGGTATCTAGTATTGAATAAGCATAAGGAAATACTTTGAGCAATTGGACACAAATATTATGTATCTTAACACATTCTAAGTTATGCGAAGTCCAATGTTGATATAGAAATCTTACTTCTATAATGCTTTAGAAACCAAAAGTCATATTAAGCCACGGTATTACAGCCAAGGATCAATTACTTTATCTGCCTCCGTAGTGCCACCTGCTCAAATCAAAGAGGAGGCCTCACACTTCCCAGCAAGCGTCGAGCGGGAAGCGGAGGTGACTCCCCCAGTCCCCCAGCTAACCACGACGAACGCCCAGCAGGGCACGACGGCCAAGCGCTGCAGTGGGCCAGCCCGCTGCAGCTCAGGTGCAGCTCAGCGGGCCGCTGCAGGCATTCGGGACGAGCTGACCTGCATTCATCACCTATACTGACTAGCTCTTCATCACTACACATGGATCCCATGATGTCTTGCTCAGGTGTAGACATTGACGTATCATTAGACGAATCCCACCTTAAATCATGAAAAGTGCTACAGGATCCTGAATTACTCTATATTTTACAATGTCGTGAAAGTCATTTTTGCAATGAGTATCCACTGGAAAAGTGCAGATTCTCTTCACTGCAGCAGGGGGAAAAAAACCCCAAAGCTCAGGCCATTATTTTGAAAATATTGGCTGTAAATCTTCTGTGCTTGAAAAATCTCCCTTTTCTGAAAGTGAGAAAATGATAAAGAAATTTGAGCTATTGGGTGTTTATAAATAGCTGTTAAGGGGATTTTTCACCCTCTTTTACAACTTATTTCATTTTCAAATCTTTTCCTACAGCATTTTAATACATAATCAAAACTCAAGTAACTTGACCCAAGAAGTTTGTGTCATGCTACTTGCTAAACTGGCTTATCCTAGGATATTAAAAGCCTGGAGTGACCCAGCACTGGTCTTCATAGGGAACTGAGCCCCAATAGTCTTTTCCATTTCTAATTTATACAATCATCCCAGTCATTCTGAACAACTCTCAACAGTTTTAATGATCTCTGATCACTGATACTCTCCTTCCATTAGTATCTAATGTAGGCAAAGTGATTCCCCAAGAAATAGGAAATTAAATCAAATCAAATAGCTATATTTTATTGCACTCTATTTTTGTGCATTCAGGTTAGGGCACAGATATTTAATATTACAGAAGCTTAATGCTTTATCTTTTCTCCTCAGGAGATATGAATATAGACAGATATGGGACTGAGGTGGAGAACACAAATTGATACTGTCATATTTACAGAAGCAAACACTGAGATCCAACCTGAATACACAGTACTCTAAAAGTGCAAAAGGGAAAATGCTCTCCACCTTAAACTACAGCTTGGTTACTCAGCACTCAGCAACTAGTTGTCAGAGATTCTGCTGTGCTCTCATTTCGGAAGAAAACGGAGGAGGCGAATGTCTGCATCTTTGGGCTTCCTGGCCTACAGGACTGCATAAGACTATGAATCACTTTGTATGGGCTCCAAAAAATCCTTTCTCTAATCTGTAGAGGAAAAGGAAGTGCTTTTGCCTGCCTCAGAGTTCCTTGGTGAGTAGGAAGAAAACAGGCTTTTGCCCAAAGTCAGCAAATCATGCACTGAAAAAATTATTTCATGTTATGTGTCCACACTGCATTGAGCTTCCTTCCCAATAATCTTATTTACAGCTAGGAAGTATACTGCATATAACGTTGTAAAAAAGCAGGTTTAAAAATGGTCCTGGACAAAGTTCAAAAATTGAATGGCCTGATTTACTATAGCGTATTAGAGAAAATCCACTAAATTCTAATCATGAGGTACTAGGTATCTTTCCTCTCGTTGCTTTCCAAAAAAGCAGAGCTTTCTAGGTGCTAAAAGTTAGTGACTGCCATACTTAAATTACTTATTCTGTCAGAACAGCAAGAGTAAAACTTTTTTGCTTATTTTTAGGTAAGTGAATTCTGCAGGGCAAGCAGAAGTCAGAGTCTCCGAGCTTCTGCATTTTCCTTCCTTTCCACTTCTTACAAGCCAGCATCAGTTCATTCAAACCTTCCAGGAGGGATAGCTCTGACTTTCTTTTTACAGCTAACTCCGATTTGGGGACCGTTAGGAGGTTGGTATGGGAAGACAGCACCACTCAGATGGAATCGTGCTCTTTCATTGCCCTCAGAAGCTAATGCAAAACATGCCAGCAAGCACCATGGCACAGTGACAGTGGATGCCTCACCTCGTTCTGATACCACTTTCTTTTTCCGCCCTCTCTCTCTCTCTCTCCATCTGGCACAGGATTATCTTTATTCTCACATTAGCTGAATTCCAGAGACAGCAGTAACTAGCCTAATCAGATCAGGTACCCTTGGCAGAAAGAATACATGAAAAAGGAAACTCTACTGGAGTAACTCATGTTCACAGCTAAATTCGAAAGCAGTGCTGTCAACGAAGACCGAGAACCACCCGACAACCTAGAGGTAACATCTGAGCAAGACCAAATAGTTTCCTCATCTCACTTTCAATTATAATCATTAAAGCCTGGCTCATAACTGGCTCCAATTTAAGAAAACAAATACAGAAAGCATACCACAGGCTTGTCTACGCACAGATATTCTGGAAAACTGACAAAATCCCATATGGACACTTATTCCAGAGCAGATGTACTTTCTTGACCCATTCTTCCCATCAACCTAGCTCACTCCAGGTGGTTTCCAAAAAAAATGTCCAAGTGTAGATAAGCTATAAGAGGAAGTCAGGCTGCAGAGATGCACTATGGATCTGAACAGTGATGCTCAGATTCATCAAATTTAGACACTTGCTGACATGCTTAAGTTCAGAAAGTTGCCGCTACCTAATTAGTAGAGAATGAGAACGTGCTGTACCCCTCCATCCCCCAGGCCATTTCTGTTTCTCACAGTTGACTATATAGCGTGCCTTGGCCACCTAAATGAGGCACGCTGTGGCCTATGGTTAGATGAGAAGAATCTGGGCTAAACCACTGCAACCAGTAGCTTTCAGTTCCCACCTGCCACAGTCCCAACACACAGACAGAACAGACCATCCTGTCACAGCACCAGCACGCTGACAGCTCTTTCTATGCTTTTTCTGTCAGTTCTGATGAAGGAGGCCTCTGGAAAGGAGTCTGCCTCCCCCCAGTACACAGTGCAAATACATAAATGTTGTAAACATGCAATAAACTGGTAATTAATGGACTCCATTTTTGCAAACAGAAACAAGAGACAAATTATGAGCAATAATAAATGCATGTAAGTGCTATCTTTAGGGGTGAACCTATCAAAATTTTTCTTATCCTTGGCACTAGTTAAAGGCTTACAATATGCATATACCCTTAAGGAAATGTGGGCACTCTGCATCCCTCAGGAACTGACCCACGGCACATAGTTTCATGTAAATGATGTATTCTGCAAAAGGATGACGTCCCTCAACAGGTTGTAAATACTGTTATAGCCACTGGAATACACAGAACTATAGTATTTACAGCAGCTGAAAATCTGATCCAGTATACTATCAACCATCACCTCTGATCGTTTTAATGAAAGTAGACTTCCATCCAACTATATTTAGTCTGATAAACAATGTGTTTCTTCTTCCTGTGTTTTTCAGACCAGATGTGCTAAGGCCTACCACTGTAGTTGAGTGTTATTTAACAGAACCCTGCCAAAATGGAAAATTTCCCAGTTTAATTATATAATTAACTCAGATCTTTACTTTCCCCCCCCTCTTTTTAAAGAAGATTAGATTCAATGCTAAGCTACATGCAGTCTCTGCTAACAAAAAGGGGAAATTTATTTAGACAGGTTATTTGGGTTTTTTTGGGGGGGGGAATTAATTCTGGCTCACCTTAAGAATTAAGGCAACTCCAGATTTTGCTTGCTAGAGGCATATTTCCAAGAAGTTTAGGGATTTGCTTTAATATTTTTGAAAATTTAAAAATAGCACCTCTTTCCCTCTTTGTTTTGTCCTTTCCCACTCAACAAGCACTGAATTTTGACCCCGTATTCCCAGCGGAGCTTGAAGCTAACGTGACTTCTTCTTTCCTAGCATCTGCAACAGCCTCATCCATACAATTACTTGCCAAATGAGAATACTTCCTAACCACTTTTAGCAGTCGATGCTGAAAAGGCCAGATTCTCTCTTAAACTGCTTACATCCAGACCCATGGGACTCCCACGAAACACAGTGACAAAGCAGTTGGGTTTCTCCCCCTCCCCCTGAAGTTAAACTGAGGGATGATGGGCTTGTCCTCCCAGTGATATGCACCACGAACCACTGCTTTAGTCTTTCCTGCAATCTTACACGGACAGAAGAGCTCACCCTAGTACCTGGCTTTCACATACACCATCCTCCCGCAACTCAGGCAGCCCGTCAGCTCGGCGAGCAGAAAGCCAGCTACATGTGTCCTGAGGGGGAGCGGCACTCAGGAAGGTTAACAGTATTTTTTGTCAGACATTTTTCCCCTTCTTGTTTTGACCTGGGTTTCACCCATAAACAGCATGAAAAAGATGATCTAATACAGAGTCCTCTGCTTCAGAAAATCATGACTGAAAGGGCTGTCTTGGTCTTTTGACAGCTGCTTATTACAGTGAGGAAGAAAGAATAATTCTAGATTAGGTTCTTGGAAATACGGAAAGATTAGGACCCATTTTCTCTAATCTAATCTGCCTCTCATTGGTCAACAGAAGCAGATGCCTACACAGAAGATGCTGACAGATGTGCAAGAGGAGACTGCTAGAATACTTTCCACTAGTGCCAATATAGAAGCAGACAATGCTGGCAACAGCAGCGCCAATTCCACTCCTGCTTTTGACACCTAAATCTAAAGTAACCTGTCCCTAAAAAACGCAGGCAGACAGTAGCAAGAACACACACTACTCTTCCTTGGACAACCACTGCTCATCTGCCTAAACTAACTTTTGTGAATCTGGCCCACTGCTTTTAAGCTGGCTACGCAAACACTACTACTATTTTATAGTCTTGGGACCAAGTGTTTTTTTTTTTTAAGACACTTATTTAAGATGCAGAAGATGTCCTCCATCAGATTAAACTACTTCTGGAGTTCAGTTCAAATAGATCAAACTCCATCTCTAAAAATAAGTGTGTTCACTCAACAGTCCTAAAAGGAATCAGCATAGCGGTGAGCTGAATCTGTTAGGATGAATTCAGGTTAAACTTGCACACAAATTATTCAATTGGGCTACTACTGAGTAAGAACAATTAAATATTAGTGTTTATCATTCTTAAGCATCCAAAAACCATATAATTTAATTTTGTTTGAGCACTAAAAATCAGGGCATTGCCAAACTTGCTTGAAAACTGTCCTTACTAGCACCTGAAGACGCTTTTCATCTCTCTATCTGTGTATTCTTACAAAATCCTAACCAACTCTGAACAGGCTTTAGGCAGTTTCTCCTCCTTCCCCCCATATTTATCATAAAAATACAGTGTAAGATTTCAAGGACTTATGTCTTTTGGCTAGAAATATGCATACTTTTCCTACCATTTTCCAACAAAGGAATGAACACGCAAACTAAAAACAAATCTTGCTATCAACTGCATCAAGTCTGTCAGGCATTTAAATTAAACTGATGTAGGATACACCAATTAAGTTTAACGAAAAGCATCTTCTAGTTTTAAACTCATTCAGTTAGCTCATAATTATCAACAAGAAACATTTCAGTACAAGCTCTGTAAACCCAAAACACTTTGAAGATGCACAAAAGGTACCAATACCACCTCATTTTCTTAAACCAAGCAATCCTCACCCCTAGGTTCATTGATTCCTTTGCCACACTTTTCCCCTTCTCTTGTTTTGAATTCTTTCCTTAAGAAATAAACCCAGGCCTTGAAACCTTTCAGGTGAAGTGGCGTTTGCAAAAAGACATCTTAGGTTTCTGTACTTTCCTCCTTTGTGAGCAAGCAATGTTCTCCTACAACAATGGAAAAATGTGTCTGTGTTTTTTTGGAATTAAACAACATAAGGCAATTAAATACTGAGAAGCAGTCACATGAACGATGAACCTTCCCATCAGTAATGTAGAAGAGGAGGAGCTGAACTGGAGCTGATTTACAACCCCATGTCCTAGGCTAGGCCTGAGCATGTCCATCGCTGGTAGCAAGGAAGCCTATATTGGTTGCCTGCCCAGGTAGCATCTTGCCCACATTCTCCTAGGTTGAAGGAAGATACTAAGCAAGTGCTTGCTAAAACTGAAGGCCATTAAAAATTGTTTGGCTCTTCATTACAACGTCAAACCCAATTCATGGGTATTTGGCCCCCAAATCCCAAATTGCACATCAATCTGATTTTGAGAGTTTGCGCTTAACATGTCGGGGAGGTTCCCAAGTATCACTATCATCTGTTTCTTCTTCATCTTCCTGATCTTCTAGCATTTCATCTTCCTCCTCCTCAAAGAGTTCTATTCCAAGCTCTAATCTTCTTTGCCTTTCTGCAAACCACTCTCTGACCTGCTCATATCCCATGTGAGATTTGGCTACAAGTTCATCAAGGTCTTGCTCATTAAGGAATTTGTGCTTCATGTAGTAGTCCTTCAGGATTGCTGTTCCAGTTTTGAATTTTATGACAGACACACCTCTGTCCCAGCTATTTAACCTCTTGCTTCCCCGAGGCCTCCCCCGAGGTCTTCCTCTCCCCCTCCCTTTTGGTCTTCCTCTCCCTCTCTTCCTCGCAAAGCCTTGTCCATTCAGACTGTTTGCATTGGCACTCTGGTAGTAATAATACCACTTCAATCCACCATTTTTCCAGGCATAGCGAGTATCTCCAAACCAGCTCACAATTTCTGATCTTGGGAGCCCAGTTTCTTCTGCCAGCTTGTTGTATTCTTGTGGAGATGGCCACTGAGTACGGACAAAGGAACTTTTCAGCATGTGCAACTGCTCTGGTGATTTTTTGCCTATTTTGCTTGAAGAGGAACCCCCTGATTTTGGCTCTGCTCCATCTCCCACAGATGTTTCTCCAGCCTCCTCTTTTGAGCTGCTGGCATTGCTGTCATTCAGGTCAGCTCCCTCTTCCTTTAAGACATCTGATTTCCTTCTTTCTGTAAACCAGGCATCAATCTCTCTCCTGGTGAGTTTGGTTTGGGCTCTTAACCTATTCATTTCTTCATCTGTTAGGACAGGGTTATTAAGAAAACTTGCTTGGAGGACTTGCAGCTGCTCATCCGTCTTTTCTTTGAACTTCTGTGGGGTGAAGTCAGGAAAAGCACTCCATGATGACTTGCTCTGTGGAGTGACTCCTGTTGGAGACTCATTCATTTCATCACTTGAATCAATAACAATGGTGGCACATGAATCACTGTTGAAATGAATCCCGTGATTATTCTTCGAGTTTCTTTGATTGTAGCGTGTATCACTAAACCACTTTTTGATCTCTCCTTTAGTCAGGCCTGTTATTTTCATAAGCCTAATAATTTCTGAATCTTGAGGAAACTGATTTTTAAGGTAGCTGACTTTTAATTCTGCCAGTTGTTCCTTTGTTTTTTTTGCTCGGATGCTGAAAGAGTCAGGATTCACTAGCGTGGCTTCATTTTTGATAGACTGAGGGGCTGGAACGGCAGCTACTTGCTTGGTTTCTGCAATAGGCTGAGCAGTATGAATTTGACTCTTCTGCAACTGCGTTTGGTTTGGGACTCCCGCTACAGTCAAAGCTATTGGGGCTGTTACTGGTAGTGTATTTGCACCTGCAACTTGAGTGAGAACAAGTCCTGGCTGACCAACTATTTGGCAGGTCTGCAAAATGGAGGGCAAACCATTGCTAGCAGCGGAAATGTGTGCTGGAATAACGGTAATTGTCTGTGGCACAGTATGCACCGTGCCATTAAATTGTTTCCTCCTTGCTTCCTCCACTTCCTCTGGTGTCCAGCTCACACCATGTTTCAGACGCTGGGCAGAAAACCATATTTTAATCTGTTCCTCTGTGTACTTAGCTTGAGTGGAAAGAACAGTGATTTCTGACATGGTTGGGTAAGGGAATTTGTTGTAGGTGTTAAGCAAAAGAGGATTGTTATCCAAAGCAGTGTTATAGGCTGGAATGCTATTTACAGGTATTAAGACTTTTGGAATCAGGTTTGGATTCTGCGGAGCTGTAACAGCTGTTATAACCTGTGCCACCCCGGGCTGAATCAACGGTGCTGGAGTCACTACTGCGCTAGCTACATCTGCTGCACTGCAAACAACCGAATGGCTCGCTTTTGACTCAGAAACTGCCGATGGCGGGTTTTCTACTACTTCATCAGAGTTTGGCTCATTTTCAGTTCCCTTTTCTTCACCAGGAATGTCATCAACTACATTGTGGAAAACAGCAATGCGCTTAGTCTCTGTTTTGTTTTTCATCATTTTCATAATAGGAGTTTTGCTAATTGAGATCCCTGATGAGGGGATCTCAGAAGGGTCAGCCTGTTCAGCATTTTCTTCTCTAACAAAACTCCCATCAAAAGTGAGATCATTTACTGTTTGCTCAAAGATTGTCTGATTATTACGTTTCACCATGGTCAATTTAAAATTCTCCTCTCCAGGATGGTACTTCAAATTATGCTCTGAGAGAGCATCGTATCTTTTGGTAAGAAAATTGCATTCTACACAAACGTAGGATGAATTTAATACTACATTGGGATGTTCTGAATCCACATGGAAAGTAAACATATTGAGATCTGGAGTTTGAAAAGTACAGTATTTACATTCATAACCACCTTCTACTTTTAAATTTTTCTGATTGTCTGAATCCACATACTCGTGGACATCCTCATCACTCGTTATGCTTTCTGCTGTGGGGTTCTCTACCGGCGTGAGTACAGGTGGTCCTCCCTCCAAGTCCGATACCATTTCTAGATCCGGATCCTGCTCGTTGGCTAGGACCATGCAAGGTGTGGTTGATTTTCGTTTACTTGCCATGCCTGTTGTTTGAAAATGATACTGACTAATCGGATACAGACTTAGCTTCGAGCTCTTCTTGATTTATAGTAATGGCTTTTGGTACTTCAAGTCAGTTCTTGCAACGTCTCAACATTTATCCCATTAGCAGCTTTTCTTTTGTAGTGCAATCAGATTAAAAACAGATAGTTGAGGATGAAATGTTGAGACACACTGTTTTAAAGTCCACATCCACCACCTGTAGCAAAGAAGAGACAGCGTAATTAGTTCAATTTAAATAACTAATCTCTATTCTACTACACACTACGGCTACAAGTAATTCAGTCCTTAGGGGTTCAACCTGCCACGGCTCGTCTCCTGAAACCAGTTCACCCATTCCAAGAAGAGACGCTCAAAGCTAAGGTAGGAAAGGCAAAATCCAATTCAGTTACTACAGTCTGAAATTTGTTTTTCATTCATGGCAATGCAGTGAAAGGAGTAAAACTCAGGATGGCATAAACTGAGTAACTTTTCCCTTTCTTCAGAAGCCTTTAGCCTGGCACAACGCTGAGATCAGCTGTCCTAACCCATTTCTGCATTCTTGCCTTTGGACTGCTTTGTTGGAGCTATGACAACTTCTCTCAACCACCCTGTGGGCACCAGTCCCTCCCACCACAGACTCCCCCCCAATCCGACCCCTTGGCTATCAACTCAGTCACGTTTGTTTATACCAGAGGTTGTGAAAAGGCAAGTTAAGAGTGTTTTTCTACTGCGCTAAGTGCGTACATGCAAGTGCAGGGGAGCTTCTCTCCCCAGTCCGAAAACAGGCAAACCAATGCCAGTTTAAGGCACTCCGACAGACAGAAGATGACTATCCTTTCTGCCTTGCTCCCCAAATGTCACTTGCCAATTGAAGACCAACCCCAGACCAATAAAAGCTGATTGCTGGCACATGGCAATTAACTAAAATCAGTTTTCATGGCTCCAGGCATTAATGGGGACGTGATTGATTTAGTGAACTGTACCAGAAAAATGCATTAAGACTGAAATAGTAAGCAGAAGCCAAACAAAATCCTGTATTTTCTGTTAGAAGAACCTTGTCAGCTTCTAATAAGAAGGTGTGCCAAATAAAATTGAGGCCTAAATAAACTCAGAGAATAAATATATTCTTAAATAGCACAGACTGGAGTGAATTTTATCCCACAGGGGCCACAATCTGTGCGTTGCAAATGACGCAGAAACTACCGCAGAGGGTTATAAACTCTGTAATAGTTTTCTTCTTGAAATAAAAATCACACACTGATTTCTCATACCAGAAATCCCTAAGATATGGCATTTTTTAGGCAGTGGGACATCATCTGCTTCCGAAGTTCAACTTCAAGAGGAATACTTAGTGGCAACCACAGCGGGCTGTTTCAGAGGGTTTGTAAAGGGAACAGCTTTTAACGGGTTAAAAACAGAAAGCTAGTTTTGTTCATGACAGTCTCAGAGGCAAAGAGCAGCAGTGCAGAGGAAAAAAAGGCAGATACGAGAAATGAGAATGGGGAAAGAAATACTATTTTCCACAGTATGGTAACATGATTCGTTATTTTTGATTATGTGGATGGCAGAGGCTGGAGATAGGAGGGAAATGAGTAATTCTTAGCTTTGCATTTTGTTTAGGGAAAAAGAAATTGTTCATCCATAGCTGCCACACAGTGCTGTTCTATAAACTCTGGTTTTGAAAGTATGTGGCACACCCCACTTTTTTTCAAAATAATCCTCCTCCAGTGTTTTTAAATAGTGACCCTCCGAATTTATCTGCACTAATTCTGTGCCTACATCCAAACGCACAGCCTGACGCGATCGGCTCTTTACGCCAAGGATAAGGTTACACAGCATGAGGACACTGACAACGCTCCATAAATCCCAGGTTATCATCACCCCAGAATGACAATTATTTAATAGCACTGGACTTGAAAGATCCCCTCTCCCACAAGTTAGTGCTGGCAGTCTGCACAACCGTGCGCAAGTGTAAAAGATATTTATTTCAATGTATATAAAAGTACATATTGCAAGCCATCTCATTTATCTTGGCAGCAAGAGAACCGTGAAGCAAAACTAAATGGATCCATTTGTCTCACTGTCCTGCGGGATGAGAGGTAGAGTGTTATTAACCATACTGCTTCTCCGGGGGGCCAGATGACTCTTCACAAAAGAGACACACTTGCCAAGACTAAGTGTTGAGTAATTCTCCTGGGGAAGAGCTAGGTGGTATTACCTAACCCTTCTGCAATCTTGAGTAAAATTTCAGGAACGCCAGAAATGCCAGTTTTCAAAAGCTACTTGAGGGCTACTTCTGCTGACTTAAGTTGCAGCTTGAAAAGCGACCGAGGCACTTTGCAATGCCGCATCCATGCTGCACAATGTCGGATCTATGCCCAGGGCAGCCTGAGGGGGTAGGAGCTTGCTGAGGGTCAATGCTGACGTGGCACAGCCTCTAAGCAAAAGCATCATTTGACCCGGCATGCAGTTCAAAGCAAGCTCAAGATAAGTTTTTCTGGGTTTTTCTTTTTTTTTTAATTAAGTTACATTTCTACAACACCTCTCTATTTTGATTTGCTGTGGTTAAGTTTGGCTCACTGTGCATATGCAGATTATCCTACCCCTCTACCATTTGCCAACTGAGCAACACGTTTCTTTGATGCAAGCAGGTTTCAGAAAAAGAAAGCTTCATTTACACTCTTCTGACTACACTAAGATTTTTTTTTTAAGAGGATGTTGTAATTTCAAAAACCTATGTTTATGTCAACACAGAGCTATGAAGAGCTACAACAGCATTCGCTAAAATCTTAACAAAGCAAGATGCTTGCAACCCCTCCCAGCCTTCTGTCCTCCATAAACTTCAGAAACTCTGTTCCCTTCTCCTTGCTGCTAGTGGCATTATTCCATCTGCAGCACCCTGCTTGACACGTTTACCAGGGGATTACGGAAACTCAAAGTTGAGTAGTTTATCAAATCGGTTATGAGCCACCCTTACATGTCAGCTCGTCTAAGACACCTCTCCCACACTGCTTACAGGAATGCCACGCAGGACCCTTGTCAGGTATCTTGACTTCAGTAAGGTTTGCAACATCCCAGTTAACCCATTTCACTAGGCCAATTACTCTGGCAAAAAACAAACAAACAAACAAACAAACCAGGTTGGCTTCACAAAATCTGTTTTTGACAAATCTACAATTTTTTTTTAGAACTTTGTTGTTGTCTAGGTGCTTACAGACTCATTTTTAGTAAATTCTTCCTGTATCTTTCTGGGAACAAAGATTTGGTTGACTGATCTATAAACCCCTACGTGTTGTCCTCTCCTGCTCATGCCTCTCTCCCTCATTTAGGAGTAGGTATTACGTTTGCCTGTCTCCAGTCCTCTGGGACCACCCCAACCTCCATGAGCTCTTACAGATCATCAGTAATGGTTCAGAGATTGCTTTGGCTTGTCCCTGAAATACTTCAGGGCCAACCGCATAAGGTCTGCATCATGACTAAATATCGTTTAAGCTTTCCTTTTCCTGTTCTGCCCTGTGTTTTTATCCCTTGGTGTTAATATTGAAATAATATTGTGCAATTTGGTTTGTCCCGGCATGCTTCAGGTGTTTGTAATATGTCAAAAGCAGCATTTTTGAGTGAAAGAATTTGGAGAAAAACTTTAAATTAGTTCCACTTTTAACCTGCCAAGACTTACTCATTATTGTAATCCCCTTTTGGGATTTTACCTCAGTTTTTCATATGGGCTACATTCCCAGCAAAATGAACCCACAAAATGGACCATATCCCAGCGATAAAAAAATTTAAATGCAAGCATACATTTTTGAAGGTTCAGGACCTTAAATCGTATCTTAGAACAGGCAATTGCTCAGGAAGCTGCTCTTCACAAATGGAACATAAACCGTTAATAATCCCAATTAACTAACTGTTATTTTAACAGAGATTTATTCTCCAGAGTGAAATTCAACACTCATAGTTCCCTCTATATCAGATTTGGATAAAGCTTTAAATAAACATTTTCTAAATGCAGAGAGAAACCTGCTTGGAGAAGGAAAAGATAAAGGGCTGAAGCAGGAGATGCATGTAAAAAAGGTGTTTCTCACACAAATTTTTACCTACCTCTTCTCCCCTCCCCAGTAAGAAGCAGCAAATGCAGCAAGGGGTAAATGAGATTACAGAAAGTGTTCACTCTGTGTTCAAGTTGTGCGCTTTATGAAAAGTCGTTTTTCCCTGCTTGCTGTATGACACTTTTATCCAGCAGGCAGGCAAAGAGGAAAAAAAAAAATCAAAACCAAATAACGTGATTGCAAGAATACGCACAAGCAGGGTGACTCAGGAGAAGATACTGGCAGTGGAAACTGCTTCTAACTTATAAAATCACTTCGATTCCAAGTTGCCTACAATCTTCCTTAACACAGAAAACGCTATTTTGTCTTTTCCTTTTATCTTCTGGCTAACCCGTGACAACGTGGGATCGTCAACCCTTTCGTTAGCCTCCTCCTAACTAATTATTCACAGTAGATATATCCAAAGTCAAGGACGGTTCTGCACGGAGCTCGCGCAGGCTAAGCCGCTCTCATCGGTGCTGCCCCTACTCTATGCTGCCATGCAGCGAGACGGGTGAAATGCTTTCTTTTATTCTGCCTCTTTCTTCAGTCGCTCATTAGTCACAAAGTTCAAAGGGCACAATCGCTCACTGCTGCAAAATAAAAACCAAAGCTCAGTTTAAACCTGGCAATGGTCACATTTTCTTCTAGTTTTAAAATAAGGTCTGGTTCCAATCCAGCAAAGCAGCAATGCATATCAAACTGATCTCAGGAGGACTTCACTTGTGCTGGAAGGTAAGGGCCCTGCTGCACTACAGTCTGCAATGTGGGCTGCATGCACCAAAAGCTCCTGCCCTGTCTGCCCGCCCGCAGCTGCAAGATAATCCAAACCTGGACCCGTGCTGAGGCTGAGAACGAGGGACCCGGCGCAGCAGCAACCGTGTCTGCCACAGGACATGCCACCACACTTCCTTGGTTAACTCTCATCCCCACTGGTTTTAATGGGTTACTAAGCAGCTTCCATCAAAATAAACTGTTCAGAATATCAGGCCAGAAGTGACCATTAAATGACCTCGCTTATCTTTCTCTGTTATAAAATGCCTCCCAGGTACCCCTACAATGAGCATGGTAATTTGTGCTACTGCTTTTGACATATAAAGCCATAACCGGACTTTATGCCCGATCCTGTGGACGCTACTGATCGCATCTCACAAGTACGTCATCATAACTGCCTTGACCAAGAAGGTCCTTCAACATACCCGGCACCGCGCTCTGCTCCGCAGGCACACAAACACGTCTTTCCTACATCAGCCCGTCAGCTTGGCAGCTCAGCTTCACATAGGCAGGTCTTGATTTTTAGACCTCCACAGTGTTCAAGTCAAATTGTGAGCGCTTGATACTTCTAACCTCACGTATCTCTGGTGATTATTCTTGAAAGTGAATATCAGACCCGGTTAAGATCACTTATGCAAACGCTTATCATACCCAATAAACAGTAGCAGAGCTAGGGATATATTTTTTGCATAGTTACAGCTCTGTTTTGTTTTGCTTGCTGTGCTGTTAAATAAAAAAAGACAAGAAGAGAAAAGAAATTATTGACCTGAAAAGATTTAAAAGAATGTTTTGGGTTGAATAAACATTTAATTCAGCCCCCCAAATGTTTATTCCATACTGGCTTTAAAAGAAATAGAACAGAAAAAATTATTCCTTTTAAAAATTGTTTATCAAAAAAGTTTCTTCTCAAAATGCCAAAACAAAAGGTTTTGTTCTCTTGGGATTTCCTTCTTTAAAATGGAATGATCTGGCACAGGCACGATTTCACAAAGTGTTCCTTTCAACTCCTATCTGCATTCTTTTAGCTGAAAAATTTCTAGAGACCTTAGCTTTCCCAGGCCCTAGTCTCGTGCTGGAAGTACACGGCCTTCCCTTCGCTCCCGGAGCTCTTGTCCCCAGACACCTTTCAGCCTTTCCAGAGACCACAGCAGCAGTCCCGCAGATGGTCGCCCCACTCCTCCTCGACTCATCGCTCGCGCTCTGCGGGCACCCCCGCGCAGAGGGGACACAGCGCGGCACAGGCTGTCTCCCCTCCCGTCCCCTCCTCCACCGAGCGCGACTAACAGTACGTGCCCTTGTCACACTGGAAACCAGACTTCAGAGAGGCTGCTATTTGCCTTCGTTAATATTTGCCTGTCACCGCAGTAATGTGAAATCCTCTCGGTAGCAGGCTGGAGCTCTCTTCCCTTCAGACGAGCGGGACCAGCGCTCAGGGCTCACCGGCTCCCAACGCTCCTGCAGCTCCTGCTTGGCCAGAGATATTTGTGGGACCAGAAGCAGCAGTAGTTCAAACACTGCATTCCTACCAAAATAATAACCTAGACAGGCAGCGGAGGAGGATTCATTAAATACAGGTGGTTTAAAGCAGCCTGCAAGGGTGCATGACAGGCAGAAAAGCATGATGGAGAGACAGTAACAAAATATCCTGCAAATTCTTCCTTGGACACCAAAAGGTGGTGATACATTATAGCTCATAATGCTGCCAATTTTTTTTTTTTTAAACAGCAGAGAAAGGCATTTCTCAGACCTCAGGGCTAGATCCTTGCCAAATTTCAAGTTCCTGTGTCAAATCCCTGAGGTACAGAGCTGTTCAGAAAAAGAAAGATAATATGTTTTTTACATCGAGGCTGCCTGTCTCTCTTCTCTTCCCTTCCCTGCTTCCCTTCACACTCTCTACTAGCTTTGCTTTTGAAACAGTTGAACGTTCCCCCAAAATTCAAGGAACAGAACAAAAACAGCCTCTAAACAGAAACAACATTTAAGAAATTCTCATCTAAAAGATTATAAGAAAGTGAAAATAGGACTTACAATAGACTTACCAGGTAACACTAATATGCACTGCTACACACTCCACATGTACACACACACACTTAAAAATAAGTCAGGATAGAGACCCATGATTTAAGTAAAAGGATCCCAAAACACCTGACATAAATGTATAAAGCCAGTGTTTCACAAATGGGAAAAAGCAAGTCCTTGGAGTGTCACTTCGAAAGCAAAACATTATGATTCTATTGTATAGATTTGTTTAATGCTCATCAAGGTGAAGACTAATGCTTGAAGGTGTATTATCAAGGCTGCAACTGCTCTTCAGAGCCTCTTCCAACACCTACACCACTGTGGGCTCTTGCTCACGCGTGCTTCCTCAAAACATCATCTGTAAGCCTCAAACCCACTTGCTTCCCATCCCAAGTCTTCCTTAAAGCCTCCTCCAGCCTCTTGGACCTGCCACCACTTCCTGAGGAAGTGGCTTTGAGAAAGTCAAAGAGCACAAACTGCACAGAAAGCCCTTTATTTTCTTTGCCACGTGATTTGCTTCTCCACCTTCTGGGCAACCAAAAATGTGAGCTGATATTTCAGAAAAAAAGGTTTAGGTGGCTCCAGAGTATTTTTAGTGTTATATAACAGCTTTAAAATTGTAAGTCATATCACATAAAGATGGTCAAGAATAAGAGGTCACCTAGTCCGAGAGACTCCTCCATATCGGAAGGGTGTGGATGTATTTTTTGTCCGTGCTCGCAAGTACAGAGCACCTTACAGAACTTCTTTAGGACGTAATCCTCTGACCTGATCCAGCCAACACTGTTCATGTAGCAGCACTTTTCACAACACAAGTACAACGGTTAAGTTTCCCTCTCCACATGCAGAACACTCAGCCACTGACATTAAGTGTAAGTACTCCCAGAAGTACTCCCAGTTCAGCCCAAAACCACTGCGAGGACCAAAGTAAGCTTGTCAAGCTAGTTCAGGCTCATCTGCATCCGGCTGCAATACCAGCATATTTTTGGTATGCTACAGATGAACGTTAAGGGATGTTATAAGTAACAAAGCAGATGCTCTCACATTCCACATTTCCTTACGACAAACATCATTTTTGAGGCACAGTGATAATAGAGTCACAGCATCTCAGTGCTGGTCAGGGACTGACACTGGCTGCCCACACAGGTTGTGGAGATCTGCTGGGAACTTTTAAGGAATTTCCATCCTCGGAAGTTTTCAAAACTTGTCTGTACAAAGCCCTGAGCAATCATAACTTCAAAATTAACCGTGCTTCAAGCAGGAAGCTGGACTAGCTGATCTTCAGAAGCCCCTTCCATTCCAATTTTTTCTAGGATTTTTGGATGTTTCAACTCATAACTAGAAGAAAAGAAGGCAGACCAAGCTGTCTGCATAAACACACTCTGCAGGTCTTAACTACCTACTAAAATACCACTGCGCACCAAGTTAACCTTTGCCAAAAGCAAAGCATTTTTATTTGCAACAATGACTTGACTCCACCCTCCTGCTGAGTCCTGTCCTTTACTTCGCAGGTCCTCCTGCTGACTTCTGTGGGAGACAACATGTTATTCTGCATGTGACAAAGACTGATCCCCGCCTCTTTTCCCCACTGTCATGCATTCACAATGTGGATAAACACCGCTTCCTGCCGATCAGTCCAGCGACAAGGTAAAAGACAGGGGAATATATAGCATTCCCAGTACAAGATGTGCAATAAATAGCTGAATCTGGAAGTAAGGTCACATTTGGAAGTCACCGAGAGATGACTGTGCTCAAGTTACAATCGAGTTATGACGAATGTTAAAGAGCTAACAGACCAGAACAAGTTTCTCAGCCCACTGCACAGCGAGCAGCAGGTTCACAGTTACCATGTTTTACCTCACAAGTGCTGCTGGACTAAGAGCTGGGCGACAGGCGGATGCTGCCCCATGGCTCTTCTAAGCTGATCTACATGAAGGCCTTCAGTCAGCAGAAAAGTAACTCAGTAAAAAGAAGAAAGTCTTCCACCAGATTAGTTCTTTGCTCCACTTTTATCTCTTGGCTACAGGTGATGACACTAATGCCAGCAGGGGCATTACCATGAGGGCGGGACCATGGCATTTGACCGAGGCTGATCTACACATCAGCTTGGACAAACTGTGAGATCAAAGCCTGAGCTGATACCGCTTCCAGGCTCATGATCGAAATTCTCACAGTGAAGCCCACCTCTGTGACTTAATTTCCACCAGAAATATGTCCCCCACCCACCTTGTAACTGCTTAGAGCCCCACTCGAGACCGCAACCTCCACTCTGGGAACCGCTGACCTAGGTAACCCAGGGGGCTGCATCTTTTGCCCTGTTTTCCTGAAGATGTCAGGCATGCGAGCAGCTCTTGCAGCAGAAACATAGATCCCTGACGTTCAGTCCTGGCACAGAAGTAAAAAAGAAGATTATAAAAAACCCAGACTACTCAGTTTCACTTTTTCTCTCTCATGTACTAGCATAATCCGGGAAAATGTGCACAACAGGGTTTAAGCAAAAATTAACTAGTTAACCAAAACACTGCTATTAAGATGAAGCGCTGTGGGGCCTTTTTACATTAAATTTAAATGCAGAATCAAAAAAATCCAATTACTTCTGTTTTAAAATATAGAGGTAGTTTAAAGCTACATAAGTAGCCTAGGGTCAAAATCATGTTCTTACTGATTTGAATGAGAATGGACACTAGAATTCTATAAATAAACACACTATGTATTTAAAGATACATTTAAGAAGCAACTTGAAAGGCTCCAAAATAAAAAAAATACACAGTACAAAACTATATACCATCAGAATGAGGGGTAAGAAGAAAAGATTCAGTTTTATGCTTAAACATCCTATTATCTAGAGCAGGAAAAAATCAAAATTGGTTTTAATCAGAAACACTCTGTGAATTTTAATTTATATTAACATTTCAAGTATATACTAAACATATTCCTTCACATGAGTAATACCTATCTAATTTATCAACACTAAAACAGTTACCCTCATTAAGAGCACCGATGAGTGGTTCTGAATAGCTGAAGTACTGCTCTCGCTGTAAACACATAAGTTTTCATTAATAGGATAAGAGTAACGAGGAAAAAATCAGTGTTAAAAAAGGAGAGTTTTGATTCGCACACATTTTTCTTTTTAGAGGCAAGTCGCCTTAATTAAATAGAAAATTCTTAGTCAAAAGACTGAATCAGTGGCAGTCAATGACTGGCAGCAAGGAACACATTCACTTTGCAGGCAGCTGCACTGAGTGATGATGGCTCGAGTGATCTTCTGAATGACAGAGGACTCGTCTCCCTCCAAGTTGAAAAAGCAGTTTGTTTTCTATTTAAAATCTCCATTCATGCTTGAGCCCAAGCTTTACCAGGTCTAAAAATCTTAATGGACATGGATATGTTATCACAGAAACAATCAGTTTAATAAGTATGAATAAGTATCATGTTTTGTCTCATGTATCAGTAGGCTTTAAAACACAAAGCCATGCTTGAATAAATATATTCTTAGGTATTCTACATATTTATAGTAGCTTAATTAATAATACAGCCATGTTATGCTGTTTAGGGGAATTTTTAATTAAATTTTAATTTCAAAACGAAAGCTGTTTGACATAAATTGTGAGTAACAGGAACTAATCATTATCTGAAAAATAAGATTTGCATAATTCACCATTGGATACGAAAATGACAAAATGTAAAAATTAAGAGTCTGAGTAAGCATATGTTAAGACAAAAGACGGATAAACACGCACAGATATAATTTACCTCTTTAGTAAACAAAACTCTGCAAACTACCACCATATCAAACAATGCAAATCAGTGCTATTTCTGAAAGTTATCAAAAATACAAATGCAAATTCAGATTAAAATACAGCATTTAAATCAAGGTTCCCTGCTTGCAGATTTAAACTGTGATTAAATCCCCTATTTTAAACCACTTGGATTTCTATCAGTTACTCCAGTTCACATCTATCGGGAATGTTTAGGAATTAATGCACTAGTCAAATGATTTTTGGAGGGCAAAAAGGGACTAGAAAGATTGGTAAAGAGAGACAACAAGTCTAGTGTCATTATTAAAGCAACCAAATTAAAGCAGTCCAGGATAAGACGAGGGTGTGGTACTCAGCGAGAATGTTTATGCGAGTATCCAAGTTTAGCCTAAGAGAATAGGCAGGCCCGGGAAGCCCCTGGGAATAAGATGCATCTGTTGTTGTAGGCAGCCCCTGCAAAATGTTACTGGTTCACAAGCCTGGGGCAAGCGGGTTTTTCACCCCCTTCCCCCTTCTCCTTTATTTTTTTTTCTTTTTTTGACAGCCAAGTACAATATTAGCTTGCTTTTTTTTTTTTTTTTTTTTTTTGCCATCATCAAGCTGAGGCTGGGTGAGAATATTTTGTGTCTAGACTAATAAATGTTTGCAAAGATTTTGCAAGACCGGTTTATGGGAACAGACTCTACTTTTTGTTTTCTGCTGGCAAAAAAAAAAGCAGCATTAAAAGCAAATGAGCACCATCACGCATTTGTTTTAAATTGCGTATTACAGCACTGCTATTTTGTGTGCAATCAATACATAATTCGGAAGAAAAATGCTTTTAAAATTCAAAGCTATCCCTGAGCAGCTAAGGTTCTCTTGGAAACTGAAGGAGGAGTCTGAAATTATTGTTCTTTTGTTTGCAACCCCCAGCGGGAAAGGCAGCACACAACTAGAAACCACTGTGCTTTGAGGCAGCATGAATCAGTAAGAATAAAGATCACCCCCCCTTCACTTAAACATGAGATATTAAAACCGAATCTAGGACAAAGGTAAACTAAAATAGACGCTTTCCTTCCCAAGCAGTTATTGGGTTAAATAAAATATCAAAAGGGATTATACAAATCTCATAACTTCCTCTACTGAAATTAAATAAAAACACTTGCATTTTGCAAAACGTGGCTTCTCGAGATCCCAATTAGAAGCATCGACTTCGCCAGTGGAAATTACTGGGATATGCATGGACCAAAGCCCACGTTTTCTTTTTTAATATTTGTTTTGGAGGGCGGGGTATCCCAAAATGAAATGGCTGACTGAGCTCTTTATTTCATTGCTTAGGGTGGAAACGGCTGAATCTTTCCACACAAAGTAGCACAGAGAAGCTACTCCTGCGTGAAGCGAGCTTCGGTCCCAAGCCTCCCGCGGGCTCGCGCACCCGGCTGGGGCCGCGCTCAGCGTCCAGACTTCAGCATCGCCTGGCGAAGAAGAGGACTCTTCCCCCCAAACCAAAAAGCATCACTCTTTCTCCTGTTCGGTAATTCATCAGTAATAAGTACACGCGGATTAGCTCCAGAGAGAGGGTATCCACTCACGTAACAATGACGTTTCCCCAAATTTCGCCCTTCGGCTAGCTCGTGCCCATACGCATCTGGCTACGACGGCGGTACCAGTGTTGCCTGCTCTCGGTCAGTGAGGATGTGCGAGCACAAGGTATGGCCATGCATTTGCACTGCCATCATTCAAGCAAATATCAATATACTGGGAAGCTTTAAAGCACCGATTTCTAAAGTAGAATTTTAGTGTATTCAATAACATAAAACTTCTCTCTCTCTAAATATTTAAACATTATACACATAAAGATAAATAAATATGTATATACAATCTAAGATTTGCACACATATCTATTTCGTTAGTATGCGCTGAATAGATTTGTTTTACTTCAACATTACTCCTTTTTCTTCACTTCTCCCCTCCTTTCCCAAGAGGGAACAAACAACTAATATTAACCAGGCCTTTTTTCCCCCTGGAGGAATCCTAGAACCAGAGAATTAAAAGAAAAAAAGCTACTTCTCAAGACTCCGATTTAAAATGAATGTTTGTGCGCTGCAAGATGAAACTCCCTAAGCTTTAGTCTTCTCACAGAAAACAAAGTCTCCTTCCATCTTAAATTATTCCTGTTAGTGAAATAAAAAAATGAAGTCTTTACTCGCCAACAGAGGCCTCCAATAAATTTAAGTAAAGCATATTAGTTTGAAGAATATTCATAAGATACAAGGAATAAAGGTGTGGGGGTTTAAATCATTTTTAAATAGAGATCTACGGCCTGAGCAGGTATCTCGTATAGACACCGATTCCACGAACTGTCCATGCACAAAAAGCTGTTGAACTCACATGAAGCTCCAAGTATGGTGAAGCTCTTTGCAATCCAGATCCTCACGGAGAAGTCTGCAGGACAGAGAGCCATAAATATTCAACATTGCAAACCAGGCTGGATAAAGTGCAGTGCTCAATGCTCCAGAAATTCCACCCAAGCTACAAAAGTGTTTCATCACGCTGAGAATCCTACTGAGAAACAGAAACTCCTGAGTTTTCATGCTTGCTTCATCTAGCTCGCTCTGCAACTGCTGCCAAGTTCCTAAGCAACTCCTGAAACAACCCTGATTTGCAGAGCATCCTCAACTTCAGTTGCTGCTGGAGAAGGCAACTGACCTGTACACGGAAAGGCAGTACTCCTCCACTTTGAAAATATTCTACGGATTAACGAGGTATCTGGATTTTTTGAAGGAGCACACAGCTATAAGATTTAAATACAAGTCATCTTAGTACACCCCATGGATTAATAATTGTTCCTTCCTCACCCCTTCCCAGTTGCTCCTCCTCCATTCTTTTTACGATATATTACATTTCTAGACCCCATTTTGTTCTGATTAGCAGACAGATCCTTATGCCCACACACAGACCCAGGAGTCAGGTTTTAAATTCAGCAGTATTTTGAGGTATGAAGACTATCTTTCCATCGGGTACATAGTTACAGTAGGGAGGAATACAGTCACATTAGCCGTGTTCTGATTAGGCCAATACACCTCAATTTTAGGGAAGTCACTGTGACTATACCGCTTCTGGTCCCCAAGCTTACACACCTCTACCAACACTGCCTGCGACTACACAAATGTGCATTTTAATACTGTCTCATCTTGCAAAGATGCTAAGGACTTCATGGATACAAATAAGCACTCTCCTAACCTATAAACAAAGACTCAAGTCTTAAAACCTCTACGAAACGTGTGCCTAATTCATGGCGGTCGTTATAAGCTGACAGCTATTTCCTCTTTAATTATACGTGGTTCACAAGATGCTCTGAAGATTTAGCACGCTGAATGTGTGGGACTTTTACTGTAATCCTTGGAAAGTTGCAAAGCTCGTTCCTGCCCTTCTGCCTGGTGGGGTGAACTTGGCTGTCGCGATGCTCACACAACGTTGCTGGCTTTGCCAAAGAGCGAGGGCTGGTTTTACGCATGCTTCGTTACACAGCTCTGCTTGCCCACTGTTAAACACAACTGCCAGCTTCGAGGCTTGCCTCAAACCGTGGGTCCCACTGGCAGCACGTTAAGTTCCTTCAACTCCTACCAGGACCAATGGATAAGGAAGGGGAGCAGCAGATTGCAAAATGCCACCGGTGAGGGCCAAGGTGCACAGTGTGAACCTGAGAAAACACACACACTTTCTTGAAGGGCTCTAAACACATCTTGAATCCTGTTCTTCGGAGCTTGAAGATACCGAGCTCTTTTAGACCTGTTCTCTATCTTAAATAAAGGTAAGAATAATATTCTTACCTAAAAATAGGTGAGAACAGTCTATGAGGTAAAAACTGATTAATAAATCCTGAAAGTGTTAGCGTTCTAGCAGAAATCAAGCTTTCAAAGGAAGTTGGCAATCTTTGCTATCTTCTTTGCTATCTTCGGTATCATTTAAAGGGTACAAGAAGTAGCAATATATTTGAAGTTCTTTAGTTTATTTTTTCCCCTAAGTGTTCTCTCGTCTGGCCGCATCCATTCCTCTTCTACTGGTGAGCAATTTCCCAGTTCCTGTGCTTTAGCATGATCCTGCCACGTTTGCAATTTTAACAATATAGTAAATGTTCTACTCTGCATTCTTGCTCTTGTCCCTTAAGATCATACTCTTTTTCACTGAATTCCACTTAACTTTACAGCTACTATGTTCTCAAAGATCCCAAGGATAAGAGAGCAGTATATATCTTGCCAAAAGTGAGGACAGCAGACTTATGCCCAGTTTGGACTGATTTTCTGAAGCTGGTTAGAAAGGAACCGCTGGTAGTAGTGATTCTGTTTTAGGGAATACCTCGCAGTCCACCAAACCCTGAAGGATACCAAGGAGAAAAAGACCCAAGTTCCTTCCAGTTCCATGACTAAAAGATAACAGAACTGGAAGGGAAACATCAGTTAGAGTGATGCAAGGCACACAGTTATGAAATGTCATCTGGCTGGTACAGGATAAGGAACTGTATCATTTTGGGTAGCTTCCACCTCCACAGAAAAAGAAATAACTGTTTATACAGCAAAGTGGTTTGAATGCTTGGGAAGGTGCTAAGCTAGAACCAAAGAAAAAAAAAGAAAAAAAAAAGAAAAGGAGGAGAACAAAAAGTGGAATAAATGAGCAGCTAGCAACATAATAAAGATGCTGAAAACAGAAGTAATCACATCCTTTTGGTGGCTTGAAGAAAGAAGCATCTTTAATGGCTAATTTGCTAATATTAGAAACCTAAATAATAAAAAAAACATTGTATTCTTATGGGCATATATTCAACAAAGTTGGCATTATTGACACGCGGAGGGGAGATGCACATGACTAGGATGGTAAGATCAATATTGCTGCCTCTTTAGGAAATATCAGATGAACAAAAGACAAAGGGGAAGCGGTACTACACTGAAAATGGCATCGCTCGTCTACAAGTCACTGACAAGTCGGGGGCAAACCACCTTGGACTTCTATGGATCAGTGACCTCACATATATAGCACAAGGTGGAGAGGGAATGCTGACCATTCGCCTGCAGAAGGGGACAGAACGTCCAGGCCTTCGCGCTAAAAGCGTTAAGGGCTCCCCCCCACCATCACAACCCCAACGCTGTTATCACGTAGGACTTAAATTTCAGCAGCATACACAAAAAAAAAAAAGTCTGCCAATTTTGAAAGAGGCTCAGGTTTTCAGCAAATTAGAGAAGATAATTTCATAATATTAAAATGTTGCATGTGACACAAGGGAAATCTAAATTAGACGTCGCTTTGACAGGTAAAGAGCAAGTGAACATCGAAATAAAGATTAGCCACAAGTGATCGTGACTCGATTATACTTGCTATGCGCAAACAGAATAAAACCCAGTTTATGGTACTTGGTGCTTTAAAAGTTCCAATTTCACATAGCTGGAAAAAAATTCTCAACTCAAACTAGAAGACAGACTCTGACTTTGTAAGACTGAGAGTTTTTTAAAGACGACTTCTGTAAATTCCAAAGACGTCATCTCCCAAACAAGAAGGCCATAAACGTTCAACATAACTAGATGAAAAATTTCATCTAGATGTAACCCTCTCCTTCAGATTACACGTAATAAATAGGGGAAGGGGAGAAATAAGGGGGAAAGCTCAGGGATAGTAATAAGCTTAAGTCAAGAGATACGCGTGGTTAAATGGAGCAGAAGACGCAAGGAAGCGGTCCTTCCAGTACAGGAGGAACAAAGAGGAATCCTCACCATAGCACAAAGTCCATTATTTGTTAGTAACGCTTCAGCATTGAGAAATCCTCAAAAGGCAGAGCTGTTCAATAAACAGCCGTAACACCCTCCAACGATGTAGCTGTAAGCAGCGATAAGTATTCTCTCTTCCACAGCAACTTGCAACGATAAATGACAGCGGCGATGGCCAGACACCAGGACCCTTGATCCTGCTGAAGCACGCACAGGTCATCCGGGGTGCTGCCAGAGAGCAGGGAATCCAGCAAAAGACCCGGGGATCATTAAAAGAGTGGAAAGGGAGGCCTTGCAAGGAAAAGCTCTGCCTCAGACCGTCGTGCTTACCAAAGGCAAGCTCAGGGCAATCACAGTGTACATACGTGTATGCTACCCGAAACGAGAGAGCAGAGGGCTTTCCAGACTAGCAGAGAGGCAACAAGAGCCAGTAGCTGCAAGTTAAAAGGAGATAGTTTCAGCTGTAAAAAAATAGCATCTCTTTCTAACCAGCTCGGAGGGATTCGTTCAGCAACACGGCTGAAAGGGGCTGTTCCGCTGACAACGCCTGAGCGCATCGGCGCGCGGGCTTCCCAGCAACGGCTGCTCCTCCAAAGGGGTCCTGACCTCGGGCAGCCCTGCAATTTCCATCGCACAGGTCGTTTTAAACAGCTGGAAACGGGCTTTTTTCTGTTCCTGCACCAACCCATAAGCTCCCCTTTTCTCGTACGAAATCCTTCTAAACCAAACAAGACAACAAGACCGCTGGCCGCAGCCAACAGCGCAGCTTTAAAGATTCTGTCTCGCTCTCAACTTTAATGAGACGTCGGCGCCCGTGTCACAAGCCCCACAACCAAACCCGCTCTTTGCGTGCCTCGACGGCCCCGATGCGCACCGCACATCTCTTAAAAACGAGCCGCGTCCACCCCAGCCCGCGCACCCCGACGCGCCCCGGCCTTTTAACGCCGCTCAGCGCCCGGCGACCCCCGGCCCCCTTAGGTTATTTAACCTACTGCGGCAGCAAAGCGGCTCAACATAAAGCGTGGTGGAAGAGCAATGAAGCAAAAGTACCTGGTGCCCCGACCCCTCCGCGCTGCGGGGCTACGCACTTTGCCGGAGCGGCTGCCGGTGCCCGGCGCTGCGCATCCTGCTTGGCGGCAGAGCCGGAGCCGCCGCCGCCCCGCAGTCCCCCGCCCCGCGGCCGGAGCGGCGGGGAGGGACCGGCCCCGGCGCTGCCGCTCGCCGCCCCGCGGCCTCGCCCCCGCGCCACCGGGCGCCTGACAGCGGCGCCGGGGCTCCGGGCCGGGGACGAGGCCGGCCCGGGCGCTCGCCAGGCCCCAGGCGGGCGCCCCCGGCGCAGGCGGGGAGCCGCCCTGCCCGCGGGGAGGCGCGGGGCGCCCGCGCAGCGCCCGGCCCGCTCCCGCCGGCTGCGGCGGCGGCCGCCCGGCGCCGCCCCCCGCGCTCGCCCTCTGCCCGCCGCCGCTGGGGGAGGGGGGGGGGCGGCCCCTACCTGGCGGCGGCGCCGCGCTGCCTCGCCGCCTCCGCCGCCCGCCGCCGCTCACGGCCGCGCCGCCATCTTGCGCTCCACAAACTACTGCACTTCTTTCGGGGCGGGGGGGCGGCGGGTGCGCCGCCACCTCCCAGCGCCGCCGCCGGCCGCCCAGGCCCTCGCCTCGCCGCGGCCCGCGGCGCCCACTCGCATCCTCCCGGCGCCTCGCCGCCCCCGGGCTGCGCGGGGAGGCCGGGCAGCGGCGCCCGGAGCCTCAGCCTCCCTCGCAGGGAGCGGGGGCGGAGCCGCTCCGCCGCCCCGCCCGGGAGGCGGCGGGCACCAGCCGCAGGGCCGCCCGGGCAGCAGGGCAGCTCCGGGCCCCCCGCCCTCCCAGGGCACCGGCGGCGGCGGCTGGGGCAGCGGGTCGCGGCGAGCGGCCCGTGCACGAGAGAAGGGGGCAGAAGCCCTGGAGGTGCCGAGAAACCTTAACGGGGCGCTGCAGGATCAGCAACAGCTTCGGCCAGCTCTAACCGAGGTTTCTATACCTACGGGAGGGATTTGCCTCCGATAGTATGTGTGTGTAACTTCTAGGGACACCATAGGCTTTAACCTCATAGCTTTTCCTTCCCTGCAACTCTGAGATTGCACCAGTTACCCCGAGCCTGTCAGCACAGAGGGGAGTCAGCATATGGCCCAGAGCCCCCACCCCGGGCTTTAACGAACTGGCACCAAGTTAAAGGTTTGGGGGAAAAAACTACAAAACCAACGCACGTTCTTTTTTTTTGTTACACCTACTCTCGGAGCTCAGAGGAAGAGGACCTCGTCGGTTAACACATACCCCAGTGGTTTAGTCAGCATTTAGTTTTAACTCCTGCCACATGCTGCTCTTGAACTGTTGTGTTTCTGCTTACTATTTTTTAGCAGTGGTTTGTAGTTTGGGGTCACACACTAAAATCTAGTAAGGTTCCCCGAGGTAGGAAAGGAGGAAGAAAAAAAAAACAAAAACGACGACTTTTAGGAACCACGAACAGCAATAGCATCACACCAACCTCAAGTCATTCAGGGAAGATCACTGAGATTTACACATTTATATGTATAATTTTTTAAAGCAATATATGTGCTGTTTCCTGTTGAGACAAGCAGTACAAAGAAGTTGAACCGAAGCTTTGAAGAGCAAAAGTTTTGATCAGAAAATTGTTTCTGGTTCTTAGTTTCCCACGCTGTCACTTCTTTTTTCAGGTTAAGAAAGAAATTTCCTAGTTACCATAGAATGATCTAACAGCGACTCCCTGGTGAAAGGTGCATTTTAGATGTCAGGCTTTCCACATCATCTTGAAGTGGTAAGAAATGGATTTTTGCTTCAATAATTTTTTCCCTCTCCTCTCCCTGGAGATGCAATGAAAGCTTCCTCGTGGCCACTGAATGCAAACGTGACCCATACTGTGGCTTGCAGATACAACACCAATATACAGCTTTTTGTTCATTTACATGCATCTACTTTCAAAATCAGAAAGTTTTATTTTTCACGTACAAGTGATGTGACACATCACAAGCTTGTAATGTGTGACAAGCTCATCAGACTGGCCTAGGAAACTGGACTGATGCTTGCTGCTCTTGTGTGCTAGCTCACATCCCAAAAACTTAACTGTGCAGAACCCAAATACAGGAGGAAGATGACAGTATAGTTAAAGCAAACAAGAAGAGAAGCACAAACAGATGTTCTCACAGTGTGTACTCCTTTGAGCTTCCCAGAAGCTATTTCCAGTCATCTTTCTCATGATTTCTCAGCTTCCCCCCATTACACAGGATTTAAAAAAAAAGTCATCTTGGAGAATACGATCAGCAAACCATACAGACCAATCCTGTCAATCTATGACAGCAGCCAACTAAGTTGGAGATCAAGCTAAGGCAAGATGAGACAGATTCCTTTATTCTTCAATATATGCTTTTCTTCCTCCCATGTTTGCCTTTGCCATATAACTGATAAACCAAGAATGGGGTAAGTACTTGCACTTAAAATACCAGTAGGAGTCTTAAAACTTCAAGTAAGATTTTTAATGCTCAAATCATTCTACAATTAGAACAAACTCAAATGATGATTCACTTTTTAATAATACACATCCAAACAATAGAAATAGAAGAAAAATTCTGCATAGTACACAAATGTTTGGACACACTTTAAAGAGAAAGAAGACATGAAAACTAAAACTTACATACAGAGATTGCACAGTTAGGCATTCAGTATCACTAGGTGTTATGTCCCATCACATGAACAATAGCAATATGATACACATACTTTATTGTGCTTGGTATGGAATTCCATTTTCAAAAAAATTTAGATTCTGCATATCTTATTCTCAATTGTCTTTAAAAATAACTGTCAAATTAACTTAGATTTTTTTTCCTTCTGGTTTGAAGAAGTATCCATCTTCAATAAAGGGTATTGCTTTAGTATTATTTAAATATATTTATCAGCAATAATATATTCAGTTTTAGGTAATACACAAACATAATTCTCTCCAGAAGACCAGAAGACTATTTACAATTCAACTATAAGCCACCTACACTTGCAACCAACAATTTATATTAAAAATCTATTCCGCAGTATCAAGGATTGTCAATATTACAAGCAAGACTAAATTTTACCTTAGAATCTTGCTTTATGTTTCAAGTTGGGTTTTTTTTTGACAGTTAAGCAAAAGTATGTCATAGCAAAAATACTTGTGTTTGTGGAAACAATGTTCCTCCTGCACACTTTCTTTAGGTTGTTAATTCTATGAAAACCACTTGAGGTGCTATCAGATAATTTAAAAAAATTACCTCTGAACTGGATTAAGAGGTTTCTGAAGGATTTACTCCTCATGTATCAGAGTAATATTTGTTTTAAAGCATTTATGTAATATACAATGGAATATACAACACCACAGATTACTTCAGAAAAATATATTCTAACAAGTTGGAATAAGATGATAAAAATGTATCAAGTTTTCCAATCTGTTGTTTTAAAAGAGGCACTGAGGGTACCTGGAAGATGTTCAAATCTACAAGTTTCCAAAAGGCACTGGCAAACATATGTCACATAAAAAGAACACAAGACTTTAAGGCAATGCATACTGGAAAAGAAAGCTGAACACACTGATCTCAACATATCATGTATAATCCTTCTGTCCAAGCTTACTATTTATCATACAATATGTATAGGACAAAAATATCAAATAAAAGCAGCTAAGGACTTTACTTGAGCTTTCTTAATATATTTTAAGATATATTTGCTTTATATATGTATGTATATATAATATATATATTTAGAAGTACTCTTTACTGAATTATACACAGATAACAGAACAGCATGCAATTAAAATAAAACATTACAGAGTAGAAATCAAGTATTCTGAAGATCACATTACTGAGCACAACGGAAGGTTGTAATTTCTTTCTTCATTTCCTAATTAAAAAAAAGATGACAAACTAGCATTAAACATGAATAAAAGTTTAAGAACCCTGTTGTTTAAATCTTCATACAAAGTTAAAGAATCTGTAAATACATGCAACTGTTGGTGATATTTAGCAAAAACAGGTGCTAGAGCCATCACAATGTTTTTATATTCTCTGTAGTTTCAGAGGCACCCCTGTGTGTCCAAAATAGAATAGGATATGGAGCCTGTATCAACAGTTGTTTCAACAGTTAGGAAGAGGAGATCCTTCTTGAGAAGTTACAGCTAAAAGCTGAAAAAGTTGCTTTGTGCATGCTGAATAATTATTTTACCTTAGCTACTTGCACAGTGCGCGCAAAATAGGAGAGACTGTGTTTACAGCTAAAGAAAAAAAAAAGTAGAAAACAAAGAAATCCAGTCACATTTAATTAATTTCTAAAAGCCTTACAATTTAAAGTTCCAGAAGCTCACAAGCCCTAGGATAACATACATAAATTCCCTTCTCAAGCTAGAACATGACATTATACTAGGTGAGAAGGGCATGTGTTTCAGGCATGGCCTCCTTGAATCCAAACAATCCTTACTGTTGAACAGTCAGAACAGAGCGTCCGTTCTAACTCTTTATCAGATGGAAAGAAGAGATCGAGATGACCAGTGGCTAAATGAAGAGGCTTCCTCTTTTTAAGGTAAACTGCAGAGGGACAAAGGATTTCATCTATTCTCACACACGAGCATCTCGGAAACAAAGGGGTTCATGGCTCTTGGATCCGAGGACTGAATTTCCAGCATACCTAAACCAACTCAATACTGGCAATGCCTGACTTGGACCACAGATGCCTCCTGAAGACTTCTGCTGTATTCTGACAACTCAGAAATCCTCTTTTACAGGAAGAGATCAGAGAATCGGAATAATTACTGTAAAACCTGCATAGGCAGCAATCTTCCTTTATGTCAAATTAAAGATGCTTGAACTTGCTAGTTAAGAAGAGATTATGAGGCGGACTAAAGAAAAATCTCAAACTCCTGTTATGTTTCATACTTATTTTAAAACTGTTGAAGAAAGGAATGACTAAGCATTACCATGTTTGACTGCCTGTAGGGGGAGAAAGAGGAAATGACAGATGGAGAACAGCACCCTCCTTTCATGGCCTCCCATCCCTAAGGAGAGAGGAGGAAAAAAAAAAAAAAAAAAGGGGGGGGAAAAAGAGAAAAACTATTCACAGACTCTAAGGTTAACTGCTTTGAAGGAGTTGTGTGGGTGGAACTATTGTCTTCAAGTCCAATCTTTTTCCTGCTGAAACTGCAAATAATTATGCCAAATATAACAGTGGTTTTGCAATATGGATAAATGTCTTCCAGACGGCAATGAAGAAGTCTTACAACACCGAAAACTAAGCAGTAAAGTGATTAATATTAAATAAGCATGATATCCAGAATGCATGCATACTGCATAACAGTGATAGAATACTAAATATAAAAATAATACAAATATATATTAAAAAATTACCTTTACTAATTCAGTTTTGTCATAATCTTTCCGATGTCGATAAATACACTGACTGAGCACAGCATATAATTTTTCCAAGTGAAATATATTGAAGTTCTTAGTTATCTCACTGACAAAATTCAGCAGTTGCTGAAGAAAAAATGGAGACAATACAAGTTTAAAATAGCATAAGATCTTCTGAAAGGGCTCTAAGTTTTCAGAAGCTAAACAATAACAGTACAACACAACTGACATCCTGCTTTCTTATATTGTTAAATAAGATATGAGTAACACTTCAGAGAACTGACTGTATATCACACCAGATTTCATTGGGGGAAACGAGTAAATTTTTCATACTTCAGAGAAAAAGGATGGCTTAAATTTCAGATACCATTGTATTACTAATCAATCACATGAATGAGAATAATTGCAAATCAACTTCTTCCAGAACAGCAGGAAATGATATGGTCAAGTTTGTAGAATAGATGCTGCCCAAGCAAAGCTGCTGTTGCATTTCATTAGAGAAGCTGTTGCTGCAATGTAGGGCGCTGTAAAACAGATGTTTGGAGGCCAAGCTAAAGATCTGCTAGATACAGCTGTGCCAGGCTGGAAATGGTAGCATCCTTACACAATTATCTTTACCCATTAGCTGAATGTTTACCATGCCTACAACTTTGCTAGCAGAACAGACTGCTCAAGTGCCTGAAGCAGATCAGGAAGCAAAGTTAGATCCGTTAGCTAAAACCTACCCTTAAACAGGTGGGTGGATAAAGTAGCAGAGTGACTTTGCCTGTAGCAGATTACCAGTCTCTCACACAGTCCTTTCTGTTGCCAAAGATGTGGAGGTGATAATCTCCAGCAAAGCAATTGTGACAAGCTAGTGGCAGCACCTTCTTCCACTGCCGGAGCTGTTCTGTATCTGTGTATGGTGTGAGGCTGTGAAAATGTACCTTAAGACTGCATCCATGCCAAATGAAAACACTGCCCACAACTGCCCATCAAAATCTGCTTCCCTCAGATCAGTGGAACAAATGTTCATGCAAGTATTCCCATCATCTTCATTTCAGTCAAAAAGGCTGTTACCATAAACAAGTGTTTGCTGACTAATCTATTTGGCTGACAGAGGCTGAGTGACAATCACTACAAGAAACATAACCATCAGATATTAGGAAGCCAAAACCACTACAAAGGAGTCTGTAATATTTTCAAGCAGCTCATGTTGCAATCGGAAGGCAGCTGATAAACTTGAGGTATCTTGGACATGATCCTCCTAATGGAAAACAGCAAATAGCTCTGTGACAGTCAGTGAGCAGGTAGCATGAATAGCCCAAAGAACTTTGTGAGCTAGTAGAAAATGAGAACCACTTCAGCCTTTCAGTCTTGCGCGTATTTCTGTTTGGTTTGCTTCACAGTAGCACAAAATGCCAGAGACAAGACAAAGTCCAGAGCCACAGAAGTGCTTGTCTCCCCCCAAAAGGTAAATTTTTTCTTGTTATTCATCCTTTGGAAAAGCTCATCAGCTGGGACATTGGCAATACACGACATACAGGCAAAACAAAAAAACCTAGAGTGCTTTCAGTTGCTGCAGACAGCAAGTGAGGGATGTGAGGAGGACATAGGCTCAAGCTCCCTGGTGAAACTGTTCCTAGTTGTTTCCATACAGTTGACTTCATGCTCTTTAATGTGTTCATGAAGTTCTAGGCCTATTAACAAGCAACCAACCAACCCCCAAAGAAACCCTATGTGGAAGTTTCCTTAGCTTATTCAATGCAGCTGAGTTCCAAAGAGGATTCCCTACATGAGTAGCTAGTTCCAATAGCATCAATATTAATGAAATAGGGTTTCTAGAAAATCCATGTTTCACAACTGACAACTCATGAAGCCTGTAGCTCTCCCCATAGCTGAAACATCTATAAGTGCTCTACTGTACAGTTTCTCCAGTGAGCAGTATCTTAGGAACACATGCTATTAGTGTCCTGACTCTCAGAAAAACCTACATGGCTTCTTGACGTACATAGACAGCCACGAACAGGAGAAAAGTTTAAAATTTGTTTCCTTAGGAAGTCAGGTTTAAAGTTAGTTTCATCACCACAGATTAGGTCACTGCTTAAAGATGTGAGAAAAAACTATGTTTACAAGCCTCTTCAAAGAGCATTCTTATCTGGTCACGTTTTCCCCACACAGGGGAAACATCCACAGAGTACTCCCTTCTCACGGCAGAGAAACAACAGCCCTTCTCTGTCTTGGGCCTGCCTCTTGGACTCCTACTTGGCAACTTTCCTAAGTTTAAGATGCTCATTCTGGTGTCCCATGAAGTTCAGGTCTTCTGTCCCACCCTCTCCCAATGCAGGCAAAGGAACCCTCTTACCTCCTGCAGCTAGGCCTGTTTTTAACCACTTCTGCAACTATAGCCTAGGATAACAACTTCCCTTCTGTGAGGGACTAGCAAACCCTTATTACACTGTAATAGTACAATGTAAAATTGGAATGCTACATTTTTAAAGAATTTCAGGGGAAAAAATATGGTATTTTACCCATGATTAGCTTTATGTCAATTAAGACTGCTAACTTCAGGTTTAGAATCATCACTGCCAGAAATAAGTCCTTTGCATGTTCCTAATATATCAAAGTGTGTAAAAAAAAAAAAAACCAGACCCATCTAAAAACTGTGAAGACAACGTTAATAACCAACAGTACTAGCTGTCTGTTAGCTGACTATTTTAAAATTCAACAAGCCCTTTCTATATTAAAGATTAGCAAGAGAATCCGATCTCCTAAAAGTTCACCAAGAGCAAGAACAGCAGTCCACAGCAATCTATCAGATGCAGAAACAAAACAGCCATACATAGTCCATTACAGATGGAATTATTTCACAACCTGTATATCCTTCCAATAAATTGTTTTAATTGACATTGGTTGATAACTGACTTAATTTACAATTACACATGTAGCCAGAAAACTTCCTACTTCAGTATTAAGAAAACTGAAAACAGACATACCTTAAGATCTTTGTAATCCACAATAAGTGGGGAAACTGGCTCTGCGAGAATTTCCATAGCTTTCTCGACACTCATAAGCTGTTGCTGTTCTACCTGAGAACGTCTAGCCCGAGTCATATGAAGTACACAAGTATCTGGAATGAAACAAATTTCTTAAGCTGCGATTTCTGCTTATCTGGAATATAGTAGCAATCAGCTATCCCACAACTGGTATACAATCTCTCCCTACAGTGAGCCAGAACTGTTATTTGTTCACTGAGAAATACTGGCTTCTACTTTCTTTCCAACAAAAGTCACTGCTCTATAAAAGTTAGGAACTGAGATAAAAAGCCGTACCAGTGAAAAAGGCAGGGTAAGAGCAGGAAAAAAAATTAGTCATGATGCTCATACAATAAAAGAAAGCAAATGGCTGTTGTTTTTCAAGGAGATAGAATTACAAAAACTGACTTCAGAATCAAAAGAACAGCAGCTTCGGAAAAATACAAGTTTGCTAGCATAATTAGAGGGACAGCATCATTATGGAAGAAATACACTGCGCTGATTTTTAAAGGGAAATAGAAATAATAGAATGAAATTAAAGAAGGATAACATTAATAAATAGTGTAATCCCCTCAACAACAAAAAGGAGCTAAATGGCCCATTAGATCTTTCACTTACCATTTGAATCACCCTCTTCAAAACTTTCTGTTATTTGGGAATCAGAAATTTCACTTCTCTTTTTTAGCTCTAAATATCCAGGAAACTTGGCACTCTCCTTTTCAGAACCAGATTTAGCCACATCAAAGACAACTCTCTCATTTTCTGTCTCAGATTTATTTTCATTTGTCTGTCGTTCTTGAAGAACATTCTCACTTTCTTCCACACAAGATTCTTGTATGAACTCAACTTCAGTTTGATCCGTATTAGAAACATTGTTTTCCAGAAACTCTTCTCCACCACTCTCTACTTCATCTTGGTCTTCTTCTGGAATTTTATTCTCTTTATTGAATTGAAAAATCTTTCTCTTCTTTGTTATACTACCTGAAGACCATTTGTTCTTTCTACGTTTTCTTTTTGACACAGCTGCAATAAGATATTAGAAAAAAAACAACCCAAAACATTACCAAAGCAGTTCCTTCTTCAAAATCTGGCATTCTTATCTTACTTGAAATACAACGAAAACAATCAAAGGAACTGAAGTACTATCGTGCTGTCTCACGATATACATATGTCTAAGGAAAGGGCTTCAAGTTAATGCGGACAATTTGCTATTAGATTTTAAAAAGCCAATTACATAATTTCATTCAAAGAACAAGCAACTTCAAGATTTTATGCGCAGAAAATTCCTACTTTAGCTTTGCTTTGTAGTTGTATTTTCTATTAGGTAAAGTTGCTTACTGTGTTATTACATGAACTAATACAGATGAGTAGCAGAAAAGCGTTTTGGAGACAAGCTCTTCTTCAAATCTGTTATAAAACCAGTAAGCGTCAAAAGCTGAATACATGTTGGGAAGAGTTAAAAAGAGACAATTTCAAGAGAATACTTGAAAGATAAAAAAAAAATTGTCAGTAAAGATTACACCTCATATGTTTTCTGATTCAGGTAACCTTGTTTTAAACAATCTTCGCATTTATGCCTTCCAGAAAAACCCACCATTCTTTCTTTTTCACAGAATATTGCACAGAACATACGGATGAAATCCATGGCAAAATTTCCGTTGCGCCATTGAGACCAGTAAGTTTCACACGGTATCATGCACTTTAGTTGAAAGAAAACAAAGTCTTTGTTCTTTCACATTCTTCTCGCAGGAAAAGAGGACACTGAAGAAATCATGATCTTCCCTTGACATTACTCTTGCTCCCCTATGTTTCCCCTTTATTTTGCAGGTCTAATCCTTTCAACTGGAAATCACAGTAAGAGGCATTGCTATTTTTGGCATGGGAGAAGGAAGAAGGAAGGAAGGAAGGAAAGAAAGGAAAAGGAAAAAATATATACTGTTTCCTTTAATTAGAATAATTTGAATATTCAGAAACTGCCATATACAACATCTTCTATTTCAAGAGTTAGCAATTTAGGGAACCATTAAATGTCAGTTGGGTCATTCAGGATAGTGTCTTACAATGTAAACCACTGTATTTGGACTTGAATTCATAACCTTGCTGAATGAATGTCCTCTGGATTTACCTCACATTTTAAAGTAAATTCAAAAATGCAGTGCTTCTGGCATAAAGAGCCAGGCATCACAGAAATCTGTTGTGTCACAAGAATAGAGAAGATATCAATGGCATTAACAACTTTGCGCAGAAAGTCTCGAGAGAGGAAGAAAAAAAGGAAAAAGAGCAACTTGCCATTAGACAGAGGTGTACTGGAATCTACAGGCACCACTGGCATCTTTGTTCTTTCATTACAGTTGTGATCTGTTTTCTTACACCCAGAAACAGAGTTCTGCTTTGGCATCACATAGTAGTAAGAGGGAGCATACTTTGAAGAGCTGCAACCTTGCAATAAGAACAGATAGCAAAGAATTTTGTCTTGCATTGCTGGTTATAAATACTGAGACAAGTCTTAAAATCCTTAGGATTAAAGCACACACCTCTTTTCTTGCGAGATTCTTGAATTTCTTCACAAAGTTGTTCAAAATCTTCATCCATTTCTTCCTTCACTATGGCATATGCAGTATCTCTCAGAGTACAAGCTCTATGTCTAATGAGACGATCTGAAATTTTACAGTCAGAACTGAATGTTTTCTACCAGCTAGTGAAATCCTTTATTTTGATTATACAGAAAAGATTAGCTCTTTTCACAGGTAGGTTCTGCAAGTTATTTCAGTGGATATTTTTAGCATAACAACATAAAAGTTAATAATCAAGGCAGAGGTACTACTTATTAATTAGCACTGATATCGCATAATTTCATCCCCAAGTAGTTTAATGCTACAATATTTTTACGAATTGGCAAGAAAAGCTCTCTATGGATTTTTAAAGTGATCTAATCCAAAGTCCATTGTCCACAGACAACATTTATCAATCTATACATTTTAAAAGTTGTCTAAATTAGGGATAAAGACACATCCTCACCTCCAGGATCTCTATCTGGGTTGTATTCTAAGGCATTGCTACAGATTAGATCAATATCTTTCAGAAAATCTCCTGCAGTTAGATATTGGTGCAAGTCAATTTTAGAGAGAACTGTTGAAAGATCCATTGGCTGTTTAATAACTGTGACATAATCAGGTACCTACAAATTAAATATATGTGTTCAGAGATTTTATTAGACTTACACAGTATCTACCAAATTAATTATTTTAATTAATTCAAATAAATGACTTCTTAAAAAGCCCAAATATTTGTGACACATCAGAAGATGATGAGATTAACCAGTTAGCTTCTTGGAAATGGAAGGGTTCTTTCGACTGGCTTTGAAGAGACAGACTGGAAGGGAAAAGAAAAGAAGCAGGAAGGTCAGAAGCATGTGTGGGACAGAGAAGGGAACAGACATGTAGAGTAGGATTTATTTCACTTAGCTTCAGAAAATCACAATAAATACATTTGAGTAAGCTGCCCGAGATTGTCTCTGTCCTTGGCAGCAAGAAATAGGCTGCATGAATTGCACCTTTGAGGTATCTATTCCAGGCATCTCCTTTAGGATGAGATAACTGGACCAGAGGTGCCTATTTCTTTACTCAGACCATAAGAGGAGCCTAAAGACTAATTTAGATTTAAGGCACCTATATTTGTTTAGATTATTCACACCTCAAGAACCTGGAAGGAAAGGGAAAGACAAGTCAGTGGATGCCAAGGGGAACAGGAACTCGCTGATACACAGCTACATTAAAATTACAGCTGACTTTGAAGTATATGTCCCTAGCTTAATAGACTTATTCAGTAAATTAAATGAGGAAAGAAAAAAAGGGACTTATGAAGTATTTAGGAGAAAGATGAAACCACACGTCATTTATGGCTGATCTTATACTGGGAAGCCACAGATAAAATGGAGGATAGAATCTTAAAATTTATTTTGCAAACAGCTGCTGCTACTCCTGTTCCCATAGAAACCATTGACAGTCTACAAAAATGTAGCAAGAGCTTTAGGCTTTATTAAAACAACCCTGTAAATATTGTTCATAATTATAAAGCAAGAGATCTCTATGCTTTTCAGAGTTGTAACATGCCTACATATCAAAGCCTTTTCACGAGCAAACTGTGGTGGTATCTGGTCTGACTTTCTAGAAGGAAACCAGGGCTTTCAGTGACTACTCAAAAAAATGGACATTTAAGAGCCTCAAGCAGTCAGCAAAACTAAATGCAAAACACACTTTCTGCTCCTTGAAAAAATCCTATTAGTACAGTGCTAAAAACAAAGACAAGCCTTTCTCTAAAGAACACAAACACCGGGCACTTATAAATACACACAGACAAAACGGTATTACAGATCAACACTAATTTACCTCCTCTAGGTCAACAGGCTTTGTGAAGACCCTGAAACGTCTGTCAACAGCAAGTCTATGAGTAACATCCCTTAAGAAAATCCTAAGTTCACGAAGTGTATCCTCCTCCTGCTCCTCCAACTGTTTTATTTCTTCCTCTGTTAGTTGTCGAGGCTCAGGTGGCGGCGCCACAGGCAGTACTTCCAGGGCCTGCCAAACTTAAGTTAACCAGAAAAGTTTAGCCAATTTATGGTACTCAAATACGAGCATACAAAAAATTGATAGAAAATCTGTTACCAAAACAAATACTGTATGGCTGTTAACACACAGTGAGCAAAGTTTTATTTGTAGAATATCCTCACCTGCTTTCTTTTTTGATGCAGGAGGTTTAGCAGCTTGATTTACAATTAAGTCCTCAAAAAACTTTCTTCTTTCTTCCTTACTAGGCAACTGGATATTGAAAACTTCTCCATAATCATTAATAAACAAATCTTGTATCTAAGGCAGAAGAAGGAAAGACATTTCGGATACAAGACGATAGAAATTCATATTCTACTCCAAAAAGATGAATACTTTTTTAAATTAAGCTAAATAATGATCTGAATAACTGTGGTAAATTATCTTCCTGGTGTTAAAAGGCTAGATTTCCTTAGGTTAGGATGGCAAATAAAATATCTTCTTTAAGGAAAACCTCTAGAATTTAAGCTCAGTGAAGGGACCGTATGATACACTGACAGAGCGATGACATTTACCACCTCTGAGATTGCTTACTTTATATTTACTTGCCTTGCTGCCCTTCAGTTTGAACCCTTATAAGCAGCCACAGAGGGAACAGGCAAGGTTCAGCAGATAAGTGGGGGTTGTTCTCTCTCTTTTTTTTTTTTAATTAGAGTTTCTGAGATTGCATGCTCCCAAGTTTCATTCCATTTTTCAATTTCTACTAGCAAAAGGAGGGGGAGGAATTTCAATATTTATTTTAGAAGGAATTTATTAACAGTACGAAAGCTTCTGTGGAAATTCTAAGCTAAGCACTTTGAAAGCATTTCATGATAAACAAATCCAGTTCAGATTTTTTCTGCATAATTGAGACAAAATAATCAGAACGAGAACAGCCTGTTTCATATTTTAAACACCTTACTTTAGTGCAAACTCTCAGAGGTCTTAAAAGTTAAGGATATACTCTTACTGAAGTTTGTTTAGGAAGACAGCTACACTGATTTCAAAGTTACTTAACCAGAAGTTGGAACTTAGCTTTCTAATTTTTAAAGCTTTGGCCTGTACGAAGACAGAAACTGAAATTTTTGTTAAGGCACTGAAATTCTAAATTCATTTCCCTTATTAACAATGTAACGACCATATTTTGAAAGGACAGCCTGTCACAAGAAGTGTTTTCAGTAAAAATATCTTTTTTGCCATTTACATTGCAATATGATTGCCTGAGTATATAAATAACCGGCTTGAAATCATTGGAATTATTCTCTTAAGTAAATGTATACATCTGTCTAATAAACATGCCTGTGGAAAGGGGGGAGGTAGGCTGGGTTGAAGTGAATCTCTTGACTCGGAAAACACTTTAGACGAACGTTTTCATTACTGTTTTCTGTCTAAGCAAACTTAAGAGATTCAGTAGGGTCTCCTAGTAATAAAAGTATCCATTCGCTCAAGAGCACAGTATTCAGACGTTTAAAGGATTCATAAATTAAAATGAAACCGAATGAAAGAAGTAGGAAAAGTATTGATAGAAATACCTCTTTTGGGAGATCTGCATGACATATATCTGATGTTGCAAGCAACAAAACTGGAGCAAAAGTTGGAATGTTCTGTAATAATGTTGTAAAAGTAGCTTTCAATGCAACTCCAACCGTCTCCCACCATAAATGGATATGTGGAATATAAATTATACTTGGTGCTGTCCTCTGAGCTTCTCGGATCAACTAGTAAAATGAAAGCTTTGATAAGAATAATGAACCAAGTAGTATAGGCTGCTAATAAATAACTATGTATCAATCAAACTATCCTACAAAATAAGAGTATATAAAGACAAAGTGCCAAAACAAACCAACAAAAACCCAAATTATTATTAATAAAATTTCTACTTTGACTGAATTATTGACAAAGCTAGACAAACAGAAACAGATCCAAATTGCTGCCTGATTTCAAAACTGCTTAGGTGTAAGTTAACTCCCAAAGAGCCTCACAACTTGATTAATGTGATGGTGGGCTCAAAAAACTAAGATCAGCCCTTCAGAGAGATGCATTAGCATGGGTAAATTGCTACACCACTGTGACTGTACAGTTTTCACTTCAGGATGGGCTTGTATCAAAGTCAGTTTGGAGCACAGGCAGAACAAAGAAAGGCCTATGTGAAAAGGCGAGGGCTGACACTGTAAAAGAAACCCAGTTATAACTCATGATTTCAAAGTATAGAGGTGACCAATCTTCAGCCTGTCTGAATAGCTATATAGCTCCCAGCCTCTCATTTTCGAGAGAATCCGTCAGACCAGATTACATACTCTGGAAGATCACAAGCCATTGCCTGCAGCTGGTAGGTACCTCAGTCACACAAAAGGACATGAATCTACCGCATGAAGGAAGTAGCAAGTGTCCTTTCACATGATGAATTGCTCTGTGCACCTTTTCAGATGATCAGCAGTTACGCAGTTCTGGTCATGAGATGGAAAGTGCTAGCAGTGTATCTGGGCACAGACTAGGCATTGTAGTTATATGACCACAAATGCAACCATCACATAACCAAAAAGGAAATGTTCCTCTCATGTGACAGATGGGTATCCCATCATAGAACACCTGTCCTTACTTGTAAAGCTCTCCAGTGCTTCTAATAAAAGGTCAAAATGTTATACTAGTGATGAAAACCAAAAAATAAATTTCCTGCCTGAAAGTAAAAAGGAACAAAACAGCCCTAAATCTATTTATACTGTATTCTTCTAGTTAAAAAAAAAGATAATGGTGTATCAATAAAAGTGTTCTAGGAGTTTAAATGCTTTTACTGTGTATGCTGCAGTAGTACAAGCTGTAAATTTAAATGAAAGAAAAGAAAGCTATTTCCTTCCCGAAGAACCTTGATTGCATTACACTTAAACAAAAACTAGCCAACCAAATGGCTACAAAAAGTGCATGACATGCAGTCAGGCTGATACAGAGCTATCTGCTGGAAGTTCAGAGTCTTAGTAGGCAATGAAACCAACTTCTGGATCCCACTGAGATCAGCAGGCGTTCTTGCTATAAAGCGAGGTTTGCCAGCAAGGTCTTTCAGCTTCCTGAATAGCTAGCTGTTTAATTTGGAATAGTGAACATGGTCATGTACAACATCCTTATTCTCTATCACTCAGCATAAAAAAAGTGTGTATTTTCAGGCAGAAATAAACACCACAAAGTACATTAAAACCAGGTCACCTCCATTAACAATGAATTTCACTTACCTCACTTGAGTAGTTTACATACAGTCAATGAATCCCATGAGATTAAAGAGGAAAAAAAAAAGATACCTGTGCACATGTTTCTTCTGGTGATGTGACACTAACAAACAGAACTGACAGGTCCAGTGTATAAACTGCAAACTTTTCCAGAGCATGTATTACTGCAGGTGCCAGGTGAGAACCTTGTCCATATCCTGGCTCTCCAGCTAGCAAGAGCCTTGGCCTGTAAGATGTTGGCTGGTAATAAGCATTTCTAGAACAAAATTAGAAAATAAGAAGTTTAAAAATCTAGTGATGAATACAGACATAGATGTTACTTTTCTCTGTACTTTTTTTTTTGTTTTTTTAAATACTGCAGCAAGTAGTAAACTGTTCTGTGATCAGGAAGATTACTAAATCCCATTTTCTCGAAGACTCATACCATACAGCCCCTAAGCAATCCTACTGATCCCCACCTTTGCTGCTGCTTGTTTGGCTGGGTAAATGATGGCCCTTAAATCATACACGGTGACTGTCCAACCAAATACACAGAGGACAACCGGCCAGTTACCCAATATGGGGGAGAATGATAGTTTTCTCCCTCAGCACACAGTCTGGATCTCATCACTACCCATACGACAGATTCTTGAGCTTAAACAGTTTTGAGATCTCTACATCTGTCAAGTTTAGCTGAAACTGGTCAACAGTTATTGAAGAAGGTGGGAATGAAGGAGCAGAACTTTTTAGAAAAAAATTAACATGGCCACTGAAACACATTAGCTATACCTGAAGATGTGCAAAATTGTATTGGTTAAATTAACAGCATTACCATTAAGTACCTAAGACTTGTATTGGTTAAATTAACAGCATTACCATTAAGTACCTAAGTCTTATTTTATTCAGTCATTCAAATTGTTTCACCTTTCCTTGTGTGCTGTTTACTACTAACCCAGATTGCAAATAAGGTTCCTAATATTCTTGTTTTATTATTATGAAATGCATTCGTGAATACCATTTGTTTTTGCCACCACAATACTGTGGTACCTTTTCTGGCTCGAGACAAAGATCCGAAAGACTTAACCAAGTTCAGTAAGTCAGAAGATTTCCTGAACAGCACAGTAATAGAAATTGAGAAAAATAATTGACTCAGTTGTGACAACACAGTCTACCTTTTCAACTGTGGGTTTAAATGAATTCCACATTAAAATATCAAATGATTATTTTAAGCTTAGTGGCTTAAAGGTAACAAATGTAGATACTGTTTCAAGTTTTTCTTATGCTGTTTTAACAAACCATTCCTTAACTTTGTTCCTACTACATAATTCACTATTGTTTTAACAATCTTGGAAAGTAAAAGGGCAAAAGATGGCTACACAAATCCATATAGGGTTTTTTTTTTTTTTTTTTTTAAACTAAAAGGATAGACAGCGCACTTCTTTGGTCTTGAGCCTTTAAAGGACACCATGGATTAAATCAGTATGTCCCAATAGTTTGTGGATCTGTTTGGTTTAGGAAAAAGAGACTGGATGCTTCAATTTGACCAGTTATAACAGTGTACTTCATTAGGACTTTAGTGCTTAGTTTTATCTTTATGCTCACTTCTTACAGAAATTGATTGCCCCCCCACCATCACGCACAAATTTTCCTTTACTCCCTCATCTACCACCCCTCACACTTACAACAGCAAAGTCTGCTTACAAAGACACAGCAATCTTAAGATTTTGAATCTAAAAGGGAACAGGCATGTACCTGTTAAAGTTCAGGAATTTTTCCTTTCGTCTACCAGGCGTTTTATGAGATAGCTTATCTTCAAAGACTGAAGGTGATTCCTCATCACTATACATTGAATCATTTTTTAAAATATGGTTTATACCATCTGAAAGACAAGAAGGGTTTGTTAACTTTCCTGGATAGTCTGTATCTCTCTCTCGCTCTAATACAGCTTCTAAGTGGGTTTCATCACTGATTTATCTTGTATTTCTCCATTCAGTGGGCACACACTGAATGCTATTTCTGAAGACTTCATCCTACCACAGATCTAAAGAGATTGCACAGGTCTCTACAAAGCTCTCCTAAGTCTCATGTTTTGCAAAAGGTGTGTTTTTCTATCAGTGAAAACTCCCCCCCCAAACAGAGAGATGTGATTGTCAGGAACAACTTCTGTAGTTCCTAGACACCTACACAACCCATGAAGCTGTGTGTGTCTGGAAGCAGTGTCCCTCAGTGAAAGTTTGGGAATTAAGTGAATGTAATGGCTACAAACTCCCATTTGTCTGAGGACTACTGAGCCAGGATATACAGATCAACACATCTAAATAAAGCTCCTCAAAGATCACTGAAGAAGGAGATGGTAGAAGCAGACAGCAGAGAGGGTAAGCAATTACAGAACTCCTAGCCTCTCTGCTTTCATTTTGTTAGTGGTTTTCTGCCTATTCTACCAATAAAAAGGAATCCACCAACTCTACTGGTAGTAAAGCTAGTAGGGTATTGCGAAGAAATACGATGCATGTGATCTCACATGCAAAAGCACAGTGTGATCCACAAATATTTAAATTAAAATGTTATGATGAAAAATGATGATAGCTAAAATAGCATTTAACTTAAACCAGCTATACTAGCATCCTGGTCCTGAAGTTGTTCAATAAAGGAATTAGAAGTATTTGTGTAGAAAACTCCCCTGCCCCTGAAGAAATATTTAAATATTTATTCTGAAAGAAAAAGAGGTTCTTCATACTTCGAAACTTAAATCAATCTCTAAAAATGATAAATATGATGCTGACTACTGTCAGAAATAGGATGCATTAGTAGATAACATGTAGTTCCCTATTGTGAATGGTGGGTAGTTCACAGGTCTCATCTCTCATTTCAGTTTAGAATCCAAAATAAAAACCATGTACTGTATTCTACATATTCCTGAAATAAAGGCATGAACATGCAAATAATAAAATTATACCATTTAAAAATCCTGTTAGGATGGAAAGGCTTCTGTATGTTGATTGCACAAATGAGAAGTTTTTGTTTGGCAGAATTTTAAGAAGCGAATATTATTGTTATACCTTGCTGTTGGTCCTTCTTCAGTCCAAGCTCTGCATGAGGAAATACTCTCTGCAGGGCTTCTAAAATTCTCTCTAATGTATTTTCAAGCAGTGGTTTAGAAATGGGTGATAATGCTTGTCCAGGTGAAGCCACAGCCCTCTGTGAAGCTGGTACAGTCTTCTGCATAGCCATGACAAAATCCTTCGCTGTTATTTTAATTGAAGTGATATCTAACTGCAATTTCTCACTGCTTCTGTATATCTGAGGATAGCGTCGACGCAAAGCGCAGAGGGCAGCTTCAGCACATATGGATTTAATATCAGCGCCACAGTATCCTAATAAACAAAACATCAAATTGAATGTTATGTCAGTCTCAGGCAACACAGGAAAGTCAAGAACGCAGTTTCCAAAGTGCAACCTGTAAAGACTTTGTATGCAGTTAGCTGGCATCTAACTTTGATTACTACCAAGACATTTCGGCTAGCTCACTGGCTAATTCTGCAGCAAGGCACAAGAGCTTGGTTACCACCTGATAGGAGCTAAAACTCCTTAGGACTCAGCCACATGCAATAACTCATTTCATTTTTGATCTTACCAACACATTGTTCAGCGAGCTCTTCAAGAAACATGTCCAGTGGCTTAGGGGTCCAGTCCCGTGTATGAATCTTCAAAATCTCTTTTCTAGCCTAGAAACAAAGTGCTTGCATTATAGTCTGTCTTAAGTCAAAAGGCAGAGACAGAACCCTTCACATTAACAGATTAAGTGATTATACTAAACGTTCAGGAATTTTAAAGTTCAATAAATTCACTCCCTACTTTTTAAAGTTTAATAATCTCAGTTTGTTACATTAAACTCTTTCTGGGGACCTGTACAGGAACAAAAGACTTTTTATAGAAGCTCTACATGCAAGTTTCAACAAGTATGAGTTCAAATTGCTACAAAGAACAACTATGATCCAGGCTAGTATCACTGATCCAGAAAATGTTAAGTTTTGTCCATTTTCATCTCTGATCTTAGCCAGAGATTCAGTTAAGTATTTTCTGGTACACAGATTAATTACAGCAGGGATTTCTAGAATTCTTCCACACTAGTGAATCATGTAATAACTCTATTTCATGCCACACTCCCTCCTATTCATGAAAGCACATGAAAACTGGAACCAAATACTTATGTTAAATACACTGTTTTGTGCATTTTTACTTGCCTCCAATCCAATAAACCCTTTATCCTTTTCCCAAGAAGTGCTAATTAAAAAGAAAAGAATCAGTGATAGCCAAAACAAAAGGGACAAAAAACAGTTTCACATGGAGTTTTTTTCCTTTTCTTTTTTTTTTTTTTTAAATGCTTACTTTTGTTGCTATATTCAAATTTTTTCATTGCTTAGATATCACCAATGAAATAGAAGCTTCCCAAGCCTTGCCACTGTGCAGTGTACTTCACATCTTCATCCAACTCCCTGTTAATACCAGCAGGAATGTCGGTTCCCAAAATAGCTATGGGTGGCTCCCAGGATTCTCTGCCTGGGAACTATCAAACACAAGTGTGTCCCTTACCCTTTCTTAAATGACAAACTGAGAGCAAGAACACAACTTCAGAATGCAAGTGGCTAAGTAGACTAAACAAACATGAACCACTTTGGGAACAGAAAAAAATGTGCTCCAGCTTAAGTGAAACATCTGATTTTATCCTTGATCAGTTTTATTTGGGGAGAAAGGAGTTCTCTAGTATGTATACCATTTCTTTCATACCAGATCTACCCTCCACAATATGACACAGTCTGTCAGGATATTGCTCTTTTGTGCAGGTTGTACAATACCGCATTCCAGCTTAACTGCTCCATGATACTCTGTTGTTACATGGTTTTGTTATAAAGAAAAACTTTGCTTAGGCATTAAGGTTGAATACAATTTCTTACCTCTTTATTTGGCAAGCTAAAAAGGAATTCTCGGTCAAAGCGCCCAGGTCTTCGTAAAGCAGGATCTATAGAATCCAGTCTGTTGGTGGCTCCAATTACAACAATTTCTCCTCTGCTATCTAAGCCATCCATAAGTGCCAGAAGCGTTGATACAATGGAACTAACAGAAAAATGTTATTTTGTTTCGCTGGTTTAGTAAATTTTGTTACATTCTGAATGACTCCAATGGTCACTCAAAAAGGAGAAGCTTTTGGTCCTAAGATGCTGATTAGTGAAAGGACTCATTTTAAGATGCACTAAAAAGAGATAACAGATGTTATGCTGATATCAAGCTTAGTGAATGGTTTTGAACTATTGTTTAAAGTCATGTGAAATTTAGATAATTGAGCTACAAGTTTTCAGGATAATGTGTCAAAAAGTTAAACAGGTTGTGGTCTTCTTTTCACAAAGATCAAGCAGATTATATGTAGATGCAAAAAAATGTAGTACCTATGAATTTGATCTTGTCTACTGGACCGCACAGGAGCAAGACCGTCTATTTCATCAAAGAAAATAATGGAAGGCCGCATCTGATAGGCCTAGAATAAAACATGGATACAGGAATATTGACATAAGTAAAACAGTGCTATTCAAAGAGGAAACGCATGAAAAAGCATTATGGGTGGAACTAGATTTTCAGACCAGCAGAGATCTCTACTAATTGAGCTAATGGAGTAACTGGCGTAAGTAAGAAAAGACAGCAGACTACATCAACCAGTTGTGACTGGGTAACAGGAAACAAACCATAACAGAACTTTTTACAGCTATTTGGCAACCACAGAGAACAGAGTCAGAACTTAATTCTATTACAGGTTCTAGAAGCAAGCTTCCTTTTTGAATTTAAAGGATTCTGTGACTATGTTCTCAGCCTGCATCTGTTTCCCTCTGAATCTAAGCCATTATATCTTGCAACCTCTTCTGTTTTTTGGAGGGAAAAATTCTTGGTTTGAAGGGTGGTGGTGGTGGTGTGTTTTTTAATTTTTCCCAACATATCTCCAAGATTTCAACTCCCTGATCCAAAGTATGGAGGCACTGAGAAAGAAAACACCAATATTCCCATTTCAATGGAAGAAACTGACAAAATACAAAAAAGAGCAAGTTCTCCTTAAAAACGTTCATCACAGAAAATTAGTTACAACTCTGACAGAACGTATTGCACATTTCAACCTTACCTGATCAAATAATAAACGAAGCTGTCGTTCAGATTCTCCCACCCATTTACTCAGGCAATCAGCACCTTTTCTCATAAAAAAGGCTATTCGCCTGTCACCTTGGCTACATTCATTAGCAAGCGCCCGAGCAACCAGTGTCTTTCCAGTCCCTGGTGGACCATAGAATAGACAGCCTCTGTAACAAAAAGAGATTCATATAGGACAAAATCGTGCAAAAAAGCTTATTTCAACCCCCACCGCTAAAATGAACAACCCCTCCCTCCTAACCAAAACACTTTATGTCCAGAATAGCAATAATATCTAAATTGCGAGAAGTCAAAACAGGTAGAAGTTTTGTGTTTCTACACAGTTTCATGTGACAGTAAAAAAAAACCCAAACATAAGGGATAACTCAGATGCACAAAAACTCCAGAAGAGAGTACAGCGTCCCAGCAGGACACTTCCAAAACTGCTGACAGGCTACACAGGTGACTACAGCAGAGTGGAGCCAAACAAGAGTAAACTTCTGCACAGAATCTGGGACTGGACTAAGACAATTTACATATCACCAGTTTGTTCTTCAATAATACACTGCACGTTCTTGTTTTCACAAAAAGGCAAGATTGATAGTAAAGGATTTCACTCTCCCTTAAAAAGTTTTAAGTAATTGGATTTTGTCTCCCAGACTTTCTGTTGCTGGCAATAAATGAGGTGGAAGTCTGAAGCTGGGGGGGCAGAGGTATTCTGCATTTCCAGGTAATATTTAAACAACAAATAGAAAATCTAGCATACTATTGTTTAAAAGAATTTCAATTAATAAGGAAACAATTAAAATTAATAAGGAAACATTTAAAATTTTTCTTTTATTTGTAATACTTCTAAAGTTATTGAAAGCAAAGAATTTAAAGTCATATTTCAACACGCTATGATTGAGTTTTACTGCGAATACACAAAGCTAACAATTAAATCTATAGACATTAAACCCCCCAAAAGGAATGATACTACGTATGTCTAAAAAAGTTATCCCAACAGTTAGCCATAAATTAAAGATTCTATTTCATAACTCAGTGCCCATACGGCTGTTTAAGAAGTAGACAGATTTTTATTTTAGCCCAAGCTTAACAAACACTGCAACGTTCTAGTTGCAAGTCCTAAGTATTACAGTTGGTACCCGAGAATCAAAAAAAGGGGGGGGGGGGGATGCGGGGAGGGAAAGACAGCTGGACTTTCAAGCAACAAATTGCATTTCACTTCCAATAGATAGTTGCTTCCTGCTTATAAACTAATCAAGTTGACTTGTGCATAAAACACTCAAAAAACCCCAACCCCACCTTTTAAAACCAAGATACTTGGAGTATATTCTCATTTTAAAACACCAGACACTAAGTCTTTAAATACAACCAGGCATTGCTTATATTTTGAACCTACATATATTCAAAGTTTTATACACTTTTAAGAAATTTTTTTTTACTATTAAAAAACCTCAACAATGCCAAATTTTTTTAAAGCACAAAAATATATCGATGCTTCAGTTTAATATCCTCCCCAAAACAGCTGAATTAGCATTTCTAGTTTTGATACAGTGTGTGTTACCTTGGAGGCTGAATTTTGAATCTCTCAAAGACTTCTGGATAAAGCAACGGAAAAATGACCATCTCTTTTAATGCTGAGATGTGGTCAGAAAGACCACCCACACCATCAAATCGTACCTAAAGATAAATTCAACAGAATACATTTCATAGGTTAAAGAAAGCTGCAACCTAGAAAAGGTTCCATCAGAAATTATTATATGCCAATGCAAAGGAAATGTTCAGAGCAACGTTGTGAAGTTCCTTGAGATAAAACTGTAAATGAAGGTGGTCGTAGACAGCACATTATGGAAAGTTTTCATAAACATTGGAAAAGTCTCACTAACACAATGATTTAAAAATACTTACCGAACAATCTATTTGCATTGGATCGACGTCAGCCAGACTTGCTCCAATTTTCATTCGGTCCTTGTGAATTCCCTTTAATTCATCCTTCCGAAAGTTGAGGGGAAGGCACCTGATTTGAATTAAGGAGAAAGAGAAAGGCACCTTCTAACTGAAGACACAGCTGAATTTTCATTGTTTTTGTTTTTTTGGGGGGTTTTGGGTTTTTTTTGTTTTTTTAATGTTGGGAAGCAAGTATAGGAGACCATATAAGCTTCCATAAACTTCCCGAATTGTTAAAAAATCATTCAAATTGCTATACATTTCATGTCCAAGAATAAATAAATAAAGGTGGTCACTCCAGATATTACGCTGAGTAATTACTTTTGCAACTCTCAGCACTTATGAATATCCCATGCCAGTCAACGTGGCATGTATACGAATGCAAGAGTAGAACCAGTTATTCCATATGCGGATACTGTGAACTGACCTTCATTTTTGTGATGAAAGAACACCCCATACACACACACTTCTTTAAAACAGTCTTTGTTTCTACCTTCAAAAAGTTACAGTCTCAGCCCAAGGAGACACTTAAGTCAGTGTGGACTAACATTAAGAAAGGCCACACAACACTTGTCTTTCCTAAATATTGTGTGTAACAAGACATGTATTTCAGAAACATCTACCTAAAAACATATTTTTTAAATAGTTATCAACAAATGCTGTTAAAACACTGTTAAGTAGCAAAAACTCCGTCATTTCCTCTATTTTAAATTTTGTGCTATAGAGGTTTTCTTTCTAAATCAACTACAATAAAGCAAAGGAGAAGCAGAATTTTACATTAAAAAAAATTATGTAAGAGTTCCCCTACAGCCCCCCCCAAAATCCAGTTGCTTATAGAGAATCAATCTAAAAATACAATTTTAGAGAGCTGAGTTACAATCACCAGTTCCAACAGATATGATTAAATATTGCCACAACTTAGAATCTGTACAAGATTAAGAGGAGAATACGGTTAGGCAGATGCTACTTCTCTTTAGTAGATTCCTCCCCTCCCCGTTCTCCGATTACACTAACCTTCTTAAAGCTCTGTTGCGGCTGCGTTTCCTACGCCTCTCAAAACGCTCTTCATCATCAGACGAGGATGACGAGGAGGAGGATGTAGAATCACTGTTGTGGACTGCATGTCTCCGTCTGCAAATATTTAAACAAATAATTCAAAAAAGATTAAGAACACACTAAATGTCAAAAATCAAGTGAATTTACCTCAGAATTTGACATCTAAGTTTCCAGTCCATTGCATTCCTTATGAATCTGATTGCAAAGTACATTACATGATTTTCCTCACAATAGCAAAATTCAGTTTTTGTTAGAGGTAAAAATGTTTATTTTACAATCAAAACTCATAAACAAATTACTCATTTTCTCCGATCCGACACACAAACAAAAAATCAAGTTTCATAAACAATAACTATTCACTCTGCAAAACATAAGCCCCTCTAACTTATTTTAAAAATTGGTCTTTAAAAACTGTTGCACCCTCTCCCTTCCTAAATTGACTTCTTTCAAGAATGATAAACAGAGTGTTCACATCCAGCAACAGATATCTTTCACCATGCTCTGACTGCTTACAGAATCCAACTCCCCTTGTCATCACTAAGGCAATTAATAATTTATTTGGAATTTTTCTTGTTTAAGGATAGTTCCATACGGAAATATGAATTGATTCCAAAAAGAAACCAGAACAAGTATTTGAGTGATTTAAATATACACAGTACCTGTATCCAATTTATCTTTCATATGGTACACTAGAACAGTGCAAAGTAAATGGATTGTTTTAGTGAATCCTGATTTTCACTGAACTTAATGTTCAAAACTGTTACCAAAAAGAGCAGGACAACTGAAGAAGGGGGGATATCCTGAGAGAGCTTAAGCTACTTGGTCTCACGATCTTTACGCTTTATGACTCCCAGGTCATCTGCCCTTGTTTCCCCAACAGTTCTTTCTCCCTGCCATAAGCAGACCAGATATTATTCATGAAGCTTTAAAGCAAATGCAGATCTAACAAAGGCAGGAACAGCTGGGTAAAGCAGCCTGCAAATGGAATATAGGATCTTGACTTAAGTTCTCGACTTCTTTAAAATCACTGCAGACTACAAAATAGACAGTATACAAAACTAAGTAAAAGTATACATTATTTAATGCCATATATCATGTTTAAATACTGAGATGCATACCGGATTCTGTCTTTAAGCTAAGAATTGTATCAACTTCTTTAATTGCACTAATTACAAACCAACTTTTTGAATTTTGCATATAAACAAGGACTTTATTTCGCCCAAATGTCAAATTAAAAAGTTGGGTTTTATTAATTTATTTTAATGATGGGACATAGGAGACTAAAAATCTACTAAAATTTCCAGACAAACTCTCCTTCTAACTAAATTATCTATATGTTTTAAGCAAATGATTTTTATACTTCACAATTAAATAGTCTAAGATTTTTGGAGGGGGATTCTGGCTTCAAATCCAGAACCACAGAATTTCAGTTACTGAATCTCAGCCAATACCTCTATAATCATCTCATCACTAATCTCAGAATATTGCATTGTAAAAAAACTAATGGCTAACAGAAGGTTTTCTTTATACCCTCATACTATCACAGTAATAATCATATGATTATTCTGTAATTACCACCAACTGGAAAACTCTTTAAAGCACTATTCAGTGATGTGACTGACAGCACTACTGATAAAGAACAACTATCACTAACCCTACACCAACCTGTTAGTTCTTTTGCAGCAAGGGCTTTGTGACTGAGCACTTCTGAATGAATATCTTTGTCTGACAGGAGAAGACCGTCCCGAAAAAAATATCTTACGTTGCCTTGGTTCTATTGAAAGAAAAGAATTTAGAACAGTGATACAGCCTCCTTTAAGATAAAGCAGGACAGCAAAAGAGGCAGAAAATGTGATGTTTCACCCATGTCTAACTCCCCCCAAAAGTTTAGTGTCTTTTATCAATACGTAGTACAAGTGAAACAAACGCACACCTGCTTTTTAATGAAAACAAAGTCACAAGAGTAAGACTACCAGGTTGATTTTGTTACTATTCTTTCAGATATACACATCATCTTGTAGTTCTCAGGTGAGATCTTTAAATTAAAATCAGTAAGTTCAGATATGGAAATAGCAAAACTTATTCCGTAAGTCTTTGATAAAATAGTACAATGGAAGAAAAATGTTATTATAAACTAAACTACAAGTAGAAACAGAATTCTAAGTAGACCTTCTGAAGTCACACTATAGCAGTACATTTGTAATATAGCATTGACATCCAGTAGAAACCAACCAATGCATGTAATAAATGAAAAACAGCAACGAGTACACGAAGTGGCAAAGAAATATAATGTGCACAGGATACACGCATGTAATAACTGCAGCAAAATGTACTTTGCAGAATGAAAATAAGAAATTTAAATAGAAGGTGTGTGTGTGTGTGTGTGTGTGTGTGTATGTATTTTCCTTCAAGAAACTGTATCTCCTTTATATGCAAGAAATTAGCCCTTAAGAGCAATTGTGCATATAACCTACTTTCCAGTGGAGCTTGATAGCGTACAACAGTTTTCCTCTGTCTAAGGTCATAACGCTTTTGAGTATCTTCACCATCTTCATCATCTTGGTCTTCACCTTCTTCTGATGATTCTATAATTACAGTACGTCAACATAATTATTACTGTTTACAAAATATCTAACATTAAATTGTTTAAATACTGTTATTTATATTGAATCCAAAATACACTACACAGATATGTATGGGGTTTACTATTATCATCATGTCAATGACAGACTAGATTTTAAAATCTGCAAAACCAAGAACATCTTATGCAAGAGACAGTCCACAAATTAGAAATCAGCAGAGGAGCATATATAAGTATACATATATATACATAGTTATATATATATTCCTTGCTGAAATCACTGGCTGATTTGTCACCAGCCTCAGTGATAACAACAGGCAGAATTCTGTCATCTTGCTTAGCTAAGATGCAGCTGTCATGAAAACAGTTATTTCAGAAAGTTATTTCTTGTTATTTTGAGAAAGTGTTTCAATTAGTTTCTTTTTAATCCTCTACAGTGGTAAGACTAATTATGGTAATCTAGTTCCAAGTCCTAGCTCTGCCATAGATTACATGAACAACAATAGGCAAGTGACCAGTTTGACCACTCCCCAATTTGAAAACAGTATCTGATGCATACAGGAAAAGTTTATGCCATTAGCTTCTGCAAAGTAACTTAAATATTTTTTGTGGCAGATGGTAAGAACACAAGACACTGAGTATGATTATCTAGCAAGCTCTTAATAATAGCTTCTCATATTAACAGCTGGACACCAGGTAAGAAACATAAAAGCTCTGTTTACCTACCTACTCACTAAGAGCAATGAAATTTTATTCCTGGAAAAATCACTACCCCCCCCCCCCCCCCAAAAAAAAAAAAAAAAAGTTAGCACTGCTTTCCAAAGGCAAGGTAAGTTATGTGGGGTATACAGATAGAGCACGTGGAAATATGAGAAATGAGTCTGCAGTCACTACCATCCCCATCTTAGGCCCCCCAACACTTTTATCACAAAGGCATGAATTTCTCTGCTCTCTTGTTCCTCTAATTCCTCCACTTGTTCCACTGATCCCATCCAATCTCCTTTACACCAAAACTCACACACTTTTCTCTGTAGTGACTCATTCTCTTCTGACCCACTTCTCATTATAAAAGCATGCTTTAGCTTTCTCCCAATTTAAAATTCTAGTGTTTTCACTTTGCTCACATATGAACTGCACCATGCTCTTTTTTCCCATTCAACATACTGTTTATAATTGCTTTCTACAAGTTTCTCCTGCTCAGCTCCCTGAAATCCACACACTTTAACCTAGCCATATAGCTCCAGTATCTAGACTGATGATTCCTTGGATTAAAGCTACTCTTATTAAAATTTTAAGTTTTTTCCCAACTAGATTGCCAAACTATTGGCCAACTCTCATTCTGCCTTACTAAGCAAACGCCTCTGGTATGCTAGGCCATGTTTCTTTCTATTAATGTCTTCCCATACCTTGGTTTCAACAGGCCACCCTCTCCCTAGCTTCCTCCCGGCACTCCAAATGTTCTGCCACTGGCCTATGAGGAGTTCTGATCACTAAGGTGAGTGTTTGCAAGTCCCAGGCTAGGTCTGAACTAACAACTAAAATGGGCCATGGACTGTTCTCTCACATGTTAATGACTGAAAGCAAGATTTTCCCAGTGCTCATTAACACCTGTTACCTGGACATTTATCTTGAACCTTTTGTAGGTCTTCATTGCCAGTGTTCAAGTCTTGTGCAGGCTGTGTAACACGCAAAAGATATTGCCTTCACTAGGTATTGCATAAATTGTCTCTTGAATTATTCAAGTTCTGATCAGCCCAACTACTGCAACATCCCTTTCTATCCTTAAATACAGTATTGCCCCACTTGAATCCGTTCAGAAAGTTGCTACAAGGATCATAGTGCTAACTGACTGCCTTAATGACAGCTAACATTGTCCTTAAAACCTTGAAGTTTGTTCTGTCACATCAAATGTGAAGTTACTATGGCCTTTCATGACTCAACCTCATTCCTTATATTATTTTGTACTGAGTACCAAGATGATGGCTCCTAATTCCAAACAGGCCCTGACAGCAGCTTCCACTATCTGCTAAACACAAAAATAAGTAACACTTTATCTTCTCCCCTGCTGATCTTCACGCTTCAGAGGAGCTTTCAGACACATGTAGCAGCCTACATTACTTCCTGAAAATTCTTGCTATGCTTCTCAAAACCATGAAAACTGTCACGCTACTGCTGTAGCAAGAGCACTGTTTCTCATTCTGAGTAATATTGTCCATTTCTTTGACTTCCCACCTGCTTACAGCCATCTGTTGCCTTTTCTCTTGTGTTCCATTGTAAGCATTTTGAAAAGGACTGATTTTGTTTTTCCCCCCCAAGTATCTGTTCTGACCTCAGTCCAGTACAGCCCTGGCATCCACAACTCTGGCTTGCAACCCTGACAGCAATATAGAATTATGCATAGATGAAAATTATCCAGTAGTTCAGCTTGCTTCAATTGTTTGAGACAAAGCTTTTGGCTAGAACACAGTAAAGAAAATTTAAAGCCAGAACTAACCTACACTCCCATCTTGATTGTCAGCTATTTCTTCATCAGTTCTTTGAATTTCTTTCTTCTTCTTTCCTCGGGAGTACACATCAAGATTTTCCTCATTAAAAGAAACAAGAAAAATCAGGTCACAAATATGCAGAACATCTGACATGCACATACGTGGCACCTACATAGTAACTTTATCAAGGCACTGCATATACACAAAAGATTCAATTAACATACAGTTCTCCTACACAGAAAGCAATTAAGGATTAATGGAATACAACCATCTATTGTTACCTATTATCACCAGAGACACATACTATTTCAGCTTACCTCCTTCAGTCTAATATATTTGAGAAAGTGGAAGCATGTTTTAATATAAGAAGAAACCTGTAATTTTAAATTTAGTTCATGGCCTAATTTGCCTCTCTTGACATTTTTTTTTCACGGCCCAGGAAATGTTCAAAAAGTGATGAGCAAAGCAAAAACAGGACATCCAAAGAGATTCCTTAACTATATTGAGCCATTTTCTATATTAAGTCATTTTCATCCCAGTATTATCAAAGAACCAAAACATGAAAATGGAGAGCAGTACTACCTTCAGGTGGCATGCAGGCAGAGAGAATGTCATGCTGGCACCCAGGATTAGAAACAAGAATTTCTGCTCTAAACTGGGCCTTAGTAAATGTGGAATTCGCTGCAAATTTATCCAGATACTTAACCAAATGTATCAATTAATCACAGATTAATAATCTAACACTGCAGTAGAACCATGGAAAAAGCAATACTTTACTAGCACACATAAAAATTCATACTGGGATTTGCGAGCTATCATATGAAGCATTGTGGATAATTCTACTCTATTTGAAAAAAAGGAATTTGGATCTAAACAGAAAACAACAAAGGCAGGCTATAAAGTTGCTCAAAAAATGAAGTGTGTATCATTCCAAAGGACCCTAGAAGAATTTAATTTAACAGTGCAAAACTAAGAAGAAACATGATTGCTGCATATAACTTGAACAGAAGTTCCTCTAGGCACAGAGAGCTACCTAAGCTCACAGGCAATGCTGGCACAGGAACAAATATACATGAAGTAGCCACCAATATATTCAGTTTAGAATTTTAAAAGCTTCAAATCCCTGAAAAGGAAAATCTGGAGGTGGCTCTTAATCAAGGGAATATTCTGAAATGGAGTTTAAGTCAACTTATGAAAATGTTTATATGATACATTCGCCTGTAACAAATGATTAAGCTACATGACACAGGAGATTCTTTGTGAGGTGAGAAGGTATCAAGAAAAAATACAGGTAAACAGGAATCAAAGCTTGAGCCACACTGACAAACACATGAAGGCATTATACAGTGCTTTTTTATAGTCTGTAGACGAACCAAACTTTCCAAACAAACATCTTTTTTTTGCATGATTAGAAACATAACTTGGAAACTAAGGATAAAGGGACAAACAGCTTAATCACACCTATGTGATGAAAGGCATCAGGCAGTCTTTTCTCATATTTAATCCCTAGTCATAGCTTTTAGTAAGTTTTGAAGTGAAAAATCAAGTCCTGAAACAGACATGTATAAATACAGTGTCCATTGAAAAAAATCACAATAAGACAATTCAGGAAGTGTGGCATAAGATGTGCATGTTGACATCGTAGTGCTGTTTCACATTTTATGAAGATGGTATTTCCGTCACCATTAGAGAATACCTGTAGTATGGCCATACCAATAATTTTGTAAGTTGTAATTAGACAGTTAAAAAAAATGTTTTAGACTGCAATACTCTTCAGAGTAAATTATTTCAGCTAAATTAAAAATACAACTAAATCATTTTCCTATTTGAAATTCATTACTTATACAAAAAAACAGAAATAAATGAATATTTACTTCTGCATCATTGAACACCCCAAGGTCTTCCAAGTCCATCATTCGGCGTCTACGCATCTTCTTCATGTCATCCATTTTTTGTAATACTGCTTCTGCAGTACTAAGATAAAAAGTTGACATATAAGACCAAAGATAGGCAAGTATAAAAAAATGTTTAAAACAGTAAATATAATCAGTATGGCATTTTAATGTTATCCACAAAACAGAGTCAAATTGACACTTAGCCAAGTTTTTAAGTACTAATTAAAAATTAGGTCAAATGTTTACTTTTTCATGGAGAGATTTCAGAATGAGCATGTGAGGATTTGTAATCGCACATTGTGTTCAGGTTTATTTTCCCAATTGCTGAGCGCAGAGGGAAAAAAATCTATTTAAGTAGGAGAAAAACAAAATTTCTGAGGACCACAGTAAGACATTAGAAAGAAATTATGGTAGTTTTTAATAGTACTTAAGTTGCTCTGCATGATAGCATTAAGTCTTTTTTAGCTAACAACCTTCCTCAGATAAAAAGACTGCTTATTCTTCTCTTTAACTGTAATCCAAACTTCATGTTGTTTTTCCATGATTACGTATGCTAGAAAGGCCACCCCTACTGTTGTTACACTTTGCAAATCTTCTACAAAACAATGCTAATCTGGGCTTCACAAAAGCCACCTGGAGAAGTAAGCCACAGAGAAATGCAGAAAGTTAGGACTGCCTCAGTTTGCCTGTGTTCCTCAGGATCTTAGCCAGCCTAAGAACCATATATATTATCTAAGCATGAAACAGAAGCTCATTAAAAGAAAAGGAGCTTCTGCTACTAAGAAAATTGCTGAAGACAGCAAGTTAAATCTACCGAAAGTCACAACGTAAAGGAACCGTTTTGCATAATACAGAAAGCATTGAGCCCATATACAAACAAGGCATGACTATGTAGGTCTTTCATCAAACAACAATCACAAAACTAAGACCACAACAACAAATTAAACATCAGCTGTGTCCAGATTCTTTGGACGCGGAAGCACCTTCCGAATTCTTCCTCTTGCACACATTCTCAGTCCTGGAAGACTTAAATAGCCATGACTATCTACTTCCAAAACACTCAAGGTTAAACCAGCTTGGCTGCACAATACCAAAAACCACAACTTAAAAAAAGTATGCTAACTACAGGAGAAATTTGTGTAGGCAAAGGAAAAGGAGAGACTGTTATCTGAGCAAGGAACAAAGGTCCTATTGCCGCAGTCAACAACAGAACAGTAACAAGGATGGCAATGTGTTGCTCACGAGCAAACATCCTGAAATTCCACATTGTGCAGCCCTGACAGGACTGTGTTACAGAGGGCACCTGGAGCCCAGCAGTTATCAAGAAAGATGCGTCACATACACAGGAGCATAGAGGGAATTCTCAGCCTACCCATTCAATACATTTAGCTCTTGCTGCCAGGAATAACAGGACCTCTTTGTGTTGTCAAAAGGAGGAGAGTGCCTATCCAAATACGTCATTGTACAAAGGCTTGCTGATACGGATTATTTTAGTAATTCTGCAAGACAACGAAAAAAACACTTACTTTGTTATAAGTTTATCAAACAAAACAGATTGGTTTGTAGTAGTGTAACGAGTTCGTCTAAGTCTGCAACTTCGACGGACTTCCAAATCCCCACTTTCTTCATGGATCTCTTCTGTAGCTTTTGCATCAGCTTTGGTCTTCAGTGATCTGGTGACTAAAATACATTTATATATAAAGTATCTTGAGACTGTAAAGATGTCATTCCCTTTATTTCATCATTGCTCTAGTAAATTACATAAACAAAATTCAAAATGGGTTGAGTTTTTGTTTAAATACTTGATCAAGGTTATTGTCACAGCCACAGCATTCTACTTAAGTTAGTTTAAACATACAGAACTATAAATATTTATGTAAAAACATGACTTGTACAGGAGCTTTTTAATAGAAAACAAGTCTGATCAAAACAAACATACCATTTTTGTTTCATGAATGAAGAAAGTTACTCCAGTTACTTATTTTTGGAAAAGTAAGAACAATAACTATATCTCTTTAAGCTGTTTTTACTCCTTTGATATAAAATTGAACCTATCAGTGTTTAAAGAAATTGTTTACATGGAAAGTCTCTTAAGATGCATTCAGTGTTAGTATCCTATTTAATGATGTATTACTTTCAGTTTCTGCATCATGACACAAAAACTCAAGGAGATAAGAACTGTCTCAAGATAAACACCTAAATACTGGAAAACATACCTTTAGCTTGCTTTAAGAAAAATCATTATTTACCATCCTTTGCCCTAAGTTCCAGTTACACTAAAATAGTTAACATACAGAGGACAGTCAGAAAGTAACAGCTGTATCACCTCGTTAGTATAAACACAGCTATGACTTGAACTCATCCTCACTAACTGTATTTACTAAACTCAAACTTGGTTTTAATAATTTACATTAAACAATTAGAGCTTGAATTAGAAACCCCTCAAGTGTATTTCAGGCACTTTTACCCTGTTCAGCTCATAGTTGACAGACTGTCTAGAACTAACAGGCTTCTCAGCTGTCAGAAAGCAGTCTTACAGCACCAAAGGTGTTCACTGCAATTCAGTTCCAGGTTAAACCACTGAACATCAGCGAAACTTTCCAAACTTCCAGTGGATTTGCACGTCTCATGTCTAAACTACTATTTGACTTGCAAATATTATAATTTATAATACTGCAGTATTCTCTCCTCTTTGCAAGAATATTTTTCAGTTACTTTGTGTCCTGCAGACTCCAGAAAATTCATATAACAGAGAAACTTAAGGACCAGGTTCCCTAGTGCCTAAGAACAGGTTGGAATTCACACAGCACTCTCCCCAAGCTCTCAAAGGATTAAAAGCTGTCCTCCTATTTGCATCTACCTCTGTTTGTTAAATTTCTAGGAAAATCATTATCTTTGAAATATCTATTCTCCCAAAGCAACTTCAGTTGATTTTGGCCAGTAAGTTCAAAAGTTTGGGGAACTTTTGGAAAGAAATAGACGGAGTGACCAAACGCAATCCTCATTTAGAAACCAGGATAAAAGGGGATCCTTTGGAGTTACCGCTACTTACCTTCTTTACATTCTTCAGATTTTTTGTCTGCTTTCAGTTTTGCCAATTGCCTACATAAAGAAAGAGGATGGGAGAGAGAAGGGAGAAAAGAATCACTGTCAAGAGCAGGGAACTTCATCATGTTTCAAATCCAGTGCTCCAGTTTAGGCAGAGAAAAGCCTGTAGACCACAAGGAAGAATTAGAACCCAATTCGCTGTGTACCATATGTACACAGGTCTGTAAGTACATGCAAACTTAGTAAGTATTTTCCAAACTTAGTAACTTTGAAGTCTCAATAGTGCAGATAATATCTCAGCAACCAAGTAGAAGGGAGTTCTCAAAAGAGTTTGGAAAAGATGTAGGATTTTTATACAAGGAGATCTTCATTGAGAAAAGTCGCTCCAGTTCTGAGGTGCTGACATTAAAGTTAACATAATCATATTCCTCTGTAGATTTTTAGCTGCAGATTTAGCATGGCACAGTTCATTGTAGATTGAAAAGGAAGTGTAATAGCATACACAAACTGACCAGATATAGGAAGCATAAATACATTACCTGGTAAAGTGTCTTCCATTGACATTTTCACTTAGTATTTCCATGCTTTTGTCAAAGCTAGAGTCTGAAGAGGGCGGGATGCTTTTTCTCATTGATCTTAAGCAATGTCCATTGAAACATTCAATTTTGCCTGAAGAAAATTCCTGAGAAAAGAAAGAAATTCAAATATATTTATCTGAATCATGTATGCTCAGCTAAGAAGGAAATTCTGACTTATTGATGCACTTTGGTTCTAAAACTCTCCTGACTGATAGTGGGGCAACTAACAGCTGGTAAATCTTGATCCACTTCTGACCCTACAAGTAGCTTTCAGAAAAAAATACATTAAAAAAAAAAAAAACTTTCAAAGCTAATGCTTCCTCCTCAGCTTTTCTTGTAGACTACTTAAGCTTAATATCCTTTGGTGGGGAAAAAAATCACCACACTTTTGCCTGTAACAAAATTATTTTAAAAAATTATCTCATAAATTCAGAATTTCATGAAGAATCTTCTATTTCAAAATAACTGGTGGATAGGGACAGTTAAGCTTGACCTCATATATCCTAGAACCGAAATCTAGATAGGAAGATTTTTCTGCTATCTGTGCCCCCATTATGACCGCATTCAGAGAGACAAAGATTTCCTTCAGGACTGCATTTATCCACAGAAAACCAAAACGGAACTTAAGATACCAACTTGCCATGCTGCAGTAACCTCTCTTTCTCATATTTAAGGAAATATTGATGAAAAGTCTCATATACCTCGCTACACATTTATTATGAGCTTTGTCCACCTACAAAGAAAGAAATGAGCAAGACTCATCATATTAAAGTTTGTAACACTGATTTATTCCTGTTGGTCTTGTTCATATTGCCATTCCTACAAGAAGGATGAATACTAATAATTTCACTAGATAAGGAAAGCTGCAGTGACCTTGAGAAGGAACTTGTGCAGTCTACAAAATGAAATTTCATTAAGAGCATGCCAAACTGAAACTCACTCTGAAAAAGGCAGAAAAGAGGCAAGATTCTTCTACTTCCTGACACTAACTTGGGAGGTGGATACTAAGAGGTACTTCAATTAGGACTTGATCAAGATCGTGACAGGAGTGTGAACATGCCAGGACAGGAGTGACAAAATTTAGTTATAGGAAGGTAATGGTACTTGCACAAATTCCTTGCACTGTAACGTAGTGACAGCTGCTAAGACAGACTGCTCAAGAATCAACCCTGAACCATAGGCCCAGACAATCCTGTGGGCATCTCACATTCCTCTTTCAGACAACTTCAAACAAGTTGTCTCAATGTTCATCTTGAACTTCTAGCGGTAAGACAGGCCTTTTGCACGTGGAGGATTTCTATCTTCAAAAGGAGCAATGAAGGAAGGAACGCCTTCCTCCCTTCTGACCTCCTATCTGATGGAAGGAGGCTGTAAATAACACTCCCTCAAGACAGGCTTCATGTAATGTCTTTGAATTTGGGCATCTGAAAGAGAACTCCTGAAGACATTTTACGCTTCTTTGATTCAGTGTAGATGCAGGCATGGGCCTCATTATGGGGGATGCCAGGGAGGAGCATTTGAGGATTAAGTGAGACTTTACAGGACGTTTAGGGGAAGGACCAGAGGGAACAAGGTGAAGTGCAGAGGAACAAGTGTGGGAAAACAGAGGGATAAGGGGACAAAACGGACCCATGGTAAGTAAACGGGATTGTTGGTCAATCCAGCCATGCCCTGTGCCCGATCAGCGCAGTCTGTCCTGTATTCTCATTTAATTTCATTCCTATTTCGCTGGCTGAGGGAGGAGGTTCTCTATTCTGTGCGCATGTATATGTACGGATGTCCAGGTGCCAGCAACTGGAGAAAGGGTGACAGGTCACAGAGGCCCGCACATCTGCAGTGCCAGCAACAGCAAACTAGAGCTCATGCATATTGTACGTAGGTGCATGCCAGTGTGCATAATGACTAACAAACATCAAGCCAAACTAGCTGGCAAGCAGGATAAGAGGTTTGGGAGCCAAGTACTGCAAAGGCCACAATCTGAACCAGATACTGGAGAGACCAGAGGGTCTGAGAGTTGGTTGCTGGAGGGATCAGGAAGTCTGAAGTTAAGCTACTGAAGCAGCCAGAGGTCTGGACCAGCTACCTGACAGTCTCATTTGCTTGTGTCTGTGCATGAGGTAACTGGGAGACCAGGAAATCCTGGGGCCAGTTAATGCTTATATTCTACAGATAGACTGAGTGTCCAAGGCCAGACTAGAGGGATCCATAGTGCACGTGTGTTTTATGTATATACATATATACACATTGTCTATTAGGAAAACCCGATCAGCTTCAATACTGGCTGGACCTGGGGGAAAAGAACTGCAGCAGCCTTGCCTCTATAGGGCTACCAGATCCAGCCACTCTTAAAACCCAGCACTTTCAGATGAGGACCAACATTTAAAGTAGGGAGGGGTTATTTATCAATACACTATCATCTGTGAAATCAGACTCCAAATTTGGGAGCAACTCCAGAAGATTTAGCTTACTTAAACCCTAAGATATGCAAGTTAAAACTACTGCTTTGGATATTTCTCATTCCTTGATCTGGAAGTAAATATTCCTTGGGAGAAGTCTTAACCATTTGAAAAATTTGCAATGCAAATGAAAAGATGATGGCAAGTAACATGCTTCTTCAAATCTCTGGGCCGAATCCCAGACTAAAAGAACAAACACTTAGAAAACATCACCATACGGGTTAGAAAAATCAGTATAATGACTTGGGAAATGTTTCTATCTGTTCTTATGTATTTTTTTTTAAATGAAGTCTCTGCAATGTCCACAATACAATTACTTGTTACATTCTTTATCTTCTGTGGTGTCTTCATTTTGACTCAAATTAAAAGGATACAGCCAAAACAGAAACAATGGATATTGCTAACTCTGACTGTCCTCCATTCATATGAATGGCATCTCATTTCAATGGGATGGCAAACACCAAGAACACCAGGGTAACTCCAGCAAGTTGTCAACAGAGGGGTAGTAACTAGCTCTTATCAGCCAGATCAAGCTGGAAAAAGAAAGCACTCAAGAAGTGAAATTCAGTAGAAGAATAAGGCTAAACCCAAAACAAAAGGAAACTGAAGGAAGGAATTTTAAAAAGCATTTCTAGTTTTGAAAGTAGTTGTTACTTTCCTCATGCCATATGAAGTGATCAACAATTGTTTAAAAAAAATCTTTTTACAAAAACTGCATTTAGCTATCTTCTGTTTCTAAGGAAGTAAATGCAGATAAATATGCTTAGGTTGCAAGGCTGTGAGCTCTGGTGCTAGAGTCCCTACATATAGCAGTCAAGAAAGACTCAGTACAGACAAGTGCAAGTTTCTGCTTTCTCCAGACAAAAGGGAACTCTGGAGCACACGGGCCACAAGTACAGGTCACTGTACAACAATGTTGTTCAGCCTGGTTATTTACACCAGGGTTAAAACCTGCAGATACACAACTTCCCAGGGGACTACAGCCATCTCTGATCTCCCTTAGGGCTGGAAACAGGAGAGAAGATAACTCATCAGATACCTGTTCAGTTTAGAGTCTTTCTACCATATGCTGCATACTCTATATGGATGAAATAAGCTGAACAGCTACAGGTAAACAGCTTGCTGATATCAGAAAACCTGCAGAAGCTGCCACGACCAAGTCCTTGCACATCAACAAGTTATGGAACAGAAACTGAGACTTTTCAACATGCAGCTAAGACCAGGATCATCATCTTTGTCACCTAGGACAATCCTGCATTGCCTCTGCAATCGGAACGCTCCAGCAAAGCCCGATTGTCCTACACGAAGCGAAAAGGATTCTATGCCTCGAAACACAGGAAAGATCTGTGGAAAAGAGGGGGAAAAAAGAAAGAAAGAAAAACCTTACAACCAGCTGTAATGATTCTGCTTTGGTTTCAGTAAAAGTTTACATTTAACTTCCTCATTCCTGTTCTCCATACTGAAAACATGTGCCAGCAGTTTTCTTTGCCTGTGTAGCCTTCCCCCACGTGCAACAGGCAGCTGAATTCCTTGTCTTTGACAGCCATTTCTAGCATGCACTGCAAAAACAAAGTAGCAATCTTTAAGCAGATTCCACATCTGCTAAAAAGAAAAAAAGCACCCCAAGGATTTCTTCTTTCCTAGTTCAGCAGCCTTGAAAAGAAAAATCCTGAATCCAAACAACTGAAAATCCTGGGAATAGTTCTGCTATAAGGAAACCAAGAGTCCACAACAAGCATCACTTCAAGGCAGGGCTCCCCTGAAGAGCAGACCAAAGTTTTGACTTGGATCTGCTCTGCCCTTAGTTGCCATGGAAATGCGGAACATCCCACTGAGACCAGCCCGACTTGGAAAGAACATGGAAGACTTGTAGCCTTCGAAAGCTGCATGAGAAAAGAATAAACTTTTCAAAGTGAAATTGTTCACTTATGAACAGTAGCAACATGGGGATGCAGACAGCACGGAATACTTAATCCCCCTTAGAACCACGCGAGTTGACACTTCTCTCCTAGGGTTTTCCTTAGTGTATTAAAAAAATAAGTAGAACTTTAACCATTTTAGAATATGCAAATAAGTGCTTTAATAAAGCACAAAGTAATCCTGATTTTTAAACACAGCTGTTTTTAAAAGCTTCCAAAGTGGTAACTGTATACATTTCACTGGAGTGCATGTCACAGGCATTTCCCTTATTCAGCTAGAGTACAGTTACAGATAAAATACATTATGTCAAACATCATCTTTGATGCAAATACGCCCTCAAAACAATAAGCACACTCCCTATAAATGTTACCTCGATTATCTTAAAGTAAAAAGGTCTCGAAGATCTTTTTAAGATGATTTTTTAGGCAACAAATTTAATCAAAATAAACTGCGAACAGGAAACAAAGGCAGCATACCAAATTATAAGAGACGCAAAAACACTTTAGAGTGTGTTCACAGGGCAGCGGGCAACGAAATTACTGTCTTTTAGCAAGCTATCGCTAGTCTCCCAGGCCAGTGGTTAGTTGTGTCAAGTTCCCCTCCTTGCAAAGCAAACAGTAAATCAGTTTGAGCGACTGAAGCTGATACATGTTGCATTCGGAGGATGCAGAGAGCGGTCCTTTTTGCGGCTCTGCAGACAGCAGTAACTTTCACACGCAGCAACTCAATCGTTATAAACTTACCCTAAGTACTCTTTTTTTTTTCCTTTCATGTGACATCTATCTCTGGTGCTTCTATACCGCCTACGCAGTGGAAGAGCTCTGCTTTTACCATCGATAAAGAGGGAGGGATGATAAACTCGGTTAGCTCTGGCGGTACCCGCACAAGACAGTCGCAAAGTAAGAGACGTGTTTTACGCGGCCTGTACCCAGAGCCTAGCGCACTCCAGCGACGGCGGGGCCTCCGCTGCCCCGCTTCCCTCAATGGCTCCTGCAAGTTCAAGGCCTCCCTGTCGCAACTCCCTCGGCCGAGGGCCACCAGCGCCCCCCCCGGCCTGTCCCTGCCCCCAGGACCCGCTCGCCGCGGCTGCCCCAGCCCCCCCAACGGCCACCGTCACCTGGGTGCTCCCCCCCCCAGCCCGAGGCCGCCTCGGCGGCGAGGCCCATCCCCCTCCCCCCCCCCGCCCGCGCACTCACCGCCTCCGCCGCTCTCGCCGCCCCCCCGGCGCCCTTGGGCCCGGCGGCGGCCGAGGCGGCCCCCGAGCGCGTCCAGACACGGCGGCCGCCGAGCGGGGGGGGCTCCAGCGACAGGAACTCGGAGCTGGAGTCCATGAGGTCGAAGGGCGGCCGGCGGCGGCCGTCGCGCGCCGCGGGGCCGGGCCGCCGGGCGCCGCTGCTCCGCAGGACCACCATGGCGGGCGGGCGGGCCGGGCCGGGGACGCGAAGCAACGGTAGGGGCGCGCGGCGCCGCTCCGAATTCTGGCGCCACAGCCCGCGCGCCGCCGCTGCCCTCCCCCCGGATCCCTCCGCCGCGTCCTTCCTTCCTTCCTCCCTCCCGCCCGCCTCCCCGCCCGCTGCGCCGGGCCGCCGCCGAGCGCGGCTTCCCGCCGTCACCGCCCTCCTGCCCGCCCCCGCCGATCCCGGCGGACAGCGCTGCGCTGCGCTGCGCCCCGCCTCCCCCGCGGCCTCTTTTCTCTCCGGCAGCTAGTCCCGGTCCCGGTGGCGGAGGCACACAGCTCGCGCTGCGCCCTTTTGATATTTTTGGCGGGCGAAAGTTGGAGCCGGTTGTTTTGCCGGCGCCTCATTGGCTGGGAGGAGCGCGCGGGGCCCGCCCCCCCCCCCCCGCCGCTTCCCGCCGGGCGGGGCCAGGAGTCCCTTAAAGGCGCCGCGCACCAGGCGCGCAGCGCGGTCACGCAAAGCGCCTCTTGGTCGCCCTGGGGTTTTGTGCGCCGACCCACTCGAAGATCTCCCTGAAAAAGCCGTAGGATAATTGCAAGTTCCAAGTTTATAAAGTTCACGTCTCGAGCGCTTTGGGCCCTAAGTAATAAAAGGGGTAGGACAGCACTACACGGCCTACCACATAACCAAAGCCACTGTTACTCCACATTGTCAATGCTAAAGTTATCTTCAATGGGGAAAACACCATTTTGCTTTCCCTCCCCTACTGATGAAAAAAAACCCAGTGAAGTCTTAAAACAATTGTTCAACACCAAATTGCACAGAATCACACAACAGTTGGGGTTGGAGGGCACCTCTGGGCTCTGTGGCCTAACCCCCCTGCTCAAGCAGTGTCATCCAGGACCATGTCCAGCCAGGTTTTGGCCATCTCCAACGACGGAAACCCCACAATCTCTCTATGCAACATAAGTCAGTGTTTGACCAGCCTCAGAGCAAAGTGTTTTCTTCCACATATTTGCTTTATAATGCACCCACATATATGCTTTCTAATTAGTTGGTACAGAGAAAACTGGCTTTCAGATATTAAAACATTCTTAGCTAGCATTTTCTCATCAGGATAAAAGATTTTCACATGAAGACAGCTCTTCCGGAGTGTCATGTTTGGAAAGAAAAGAACTGCTAACAAAAAAGAATCAAACCTCAAAACCTCAAGCTTTCCGGCACCTTCCCCAGAGACAGCATTATCTTCACCTGCTGGGTGAATCACAATGCTATGCTTATCTGCACGGAAGTGTTTTGTATGCAGAGAACAAAAGCTGACATTCAGCAGTTCACAGGGTGTAAGGGAACAAAAAGCAGTGTTTGTTCAGGTCATTCCCAGGCATAAGAAGATGTTGCGGGAGCTCGAGGTGTTCAGAGCAGGCCTGAAAAACGAGCACTCTACAGAAGCTGCACCTGCAACAGCAGAAAATAGAAATGGATCAAGTAATATCAAAACCCAAACGCACTGGGGAGGCATGCTTACTTTGCAAGCCTGCACATAGCAGTTTACTTTTCTGACTCTCCCTCCTCCCTGCAGGAACCCTATTCATGTCAACTTGTATTTGCAGAACAGATGTTTTGCAGGTTATCACCTCTGCTTAGGCAAGATTCAAAGCACTAAGCAGCACAGAGCAGACCGCTATGCATTTGGGCACTGGAAAACTCCCTTTGGGGGTTGTCTGTGTAACCGCAGCAGTACTTACACGGTCAGCCCGTGCAGGCAGAGGCAGCGTCAGCAGCAAGTTTCCTTGCGTCTGCCTTTTCATCTCTCCCCCAGTTTCTAAATATTACCTGTTTTCAGCGCTCCCCCAAAGCCGTCGCATGAACATTTCGTGAATGGCTGACCCATTTTGCCACTCTTTAACCAACCCCTAAGTGTTTTCGGTAGTTTTTTCACTGCCTTGGGGGTGAGGGCTTTGTATTTGCAAGGAGTAGATGGATAAAAATACTCACGTACCCGGCACAGCACAGGAAAACACGAGGAGCTACTCGGTAGGCGAGAGAGCCTGCCACCGGCCTTAAAGGCCGGCCCGTTGTTCAGTCCCCCCCGGCACCCAGAAAGGGGACGAGAAGCCACGCCAAGCGTCTGCGTCCCACATTAACATTTATCTGGGGAGCTCAGGCAGCCGCGACCCTGCCTGTGCTCCCTGCCAGCCCCCGGGGCGATAAAACTCCCTCACTTCCCCTCACCCCACGGCCTCAGCCCTCCCGCTCCCGCCCGGCGCTCGGTTTTACCGCTCGCAGCGGCCCCCCGCCATGTTACGCCCGTTACTCGTTACTCCCGGCCCGGCGGGAAACGCCGCGGGGGGGGGAGCTAAAATGGCGGCCCCTGCCGAGCGCTTCCCCCGTCGGCGCGGCGCGGTCCGGTCCGGCCGCCTCCTCGCTGCCCGGGGCGCTGCCGAGCAGCTGCGTTTCCTCGCGGAAGCCGTAGCCGGTAACTCCCCCGCCGCCGCCGGCACTTCCTGAGCCGCGCTCCGCGGCCGGCCATGCCGCGCCGCTGCCGCCGCCCCGCCGCAGCCGGCTGAGGCCGCCCATGGCGCGGCTGGCGGCCGCCTATGAGGCGGCGGTGCCCGCCCGGCCCGCCTGCGTCTACACCAGCTGCTACTGGTAAGGGCCGCCGCTGTCCCCCCTGCGCCGCGGCGAGGTCCCGCGGCGGCGACAAAATGGAGCCGGGCTCGGCCCCCCAAGCCCGCCGCGTGCGCCGAGCTCTCTAGGTCCCTTTATTAAAAAAACCCCCCAAAACCACCACCACTGATTCGAGGTTTTCGGTGGAGGAAGGGAGTTGTGAGGCACCGCGGCGGCAGTGCGTGCTTGGCGCACGAAGCGCCACTGCGCGGGGCCGGCTCTCGGCCCACAGGCTGCTCTCGAGCCTCCTGTGTGAACTGGGGAGCCTCCACCAAAATTAGAGCCCGAGCTGGGAAGCTTGGCGGCAGACGCCAGTGCTTGGTTCTCTTTACTAGAAATGAAACTGTGAGTAGGAGGGGGAGAAACAAAAACCCAGCCCTTGTGTTTTACAGCGAAGAAAATGTTTGGAAACTGTGTGACTACATCAGAAGCCGGGATCAATACCCTCTGGAAGAATTTTACACTGTTTTCATATCCAATGACAGGAGGATGGTGAGTCACGATTAAAGGCAGCCACAGGGGCACTGGGGCCTTGACTGTGCAGCCAGGTAGGTCGTGGGGTGCCAGGGCCTCCGGCCGGCTCTGGGGCCTGCAGACCACCCCACAGGCGACCGATCCTGTAGTTATCCGATGCGTTCGAGGCCTTCCTTAAGGCAATTCATCTTTCCTGTAACCTGTCAGTTTAGGAGAATATTATATAGGCCAGAACAGTATCTGCACCTAAGTGCTCCTAAAAGATCAAAACCGGTGTTATTTTTCTTGCTGCAGCACAGGTATAAGCTGGTGAGATGGGTTGGCTAGCAAAGAACTACTTGTGTTAATCGTTTTTACTTATGACTTTCAGATTCCCCTATGGAAGCAGAAATCGGGACATGGAGATGAACCTGTTGTCTGGGTAAAGCATTTTGTCCTTTTTGTATATATTCTTGTTAGGGTTTTCAGGTGTTTTGTAAATGTGTGCTTCCCTAATTGGCATCTGCAGAATCAGACATTGTTAGCTGTAGGACAGTGTTAGCCGTATCTTTAACAAGCTTCAGTTCTATATTAATGACACTATCAGTATTTATTCTTCTTATACAACAGATGTATAAATACTGTAAATCTGGCTCTTGTTTTTACTGCTTGTAGTAAAACAGCAATGAGACGGTGAGTAACATTTACACGTGGCAAACTTTAACATTGGTAAGAATGCATAACAAGTCTATGAAAATTATTGTGCGTATACTTCTGAAGCCACCAACTTGGTAGAATTTTAAGAAAGAGATGTCTGTACTTTTAAGAAGTAAATGAATGAAAATATCCACCTACACTTGGCACAGGATAGAAAAATACAAGCAATATGTGTCTTCAGGTGTCAGCATGTAAATTGATCCCAAGTGGTGGCTTTAGAATGTCATTTGAAATGAACATAATTCAGTAATTGCCATTACAGAATTACTTTTAAATGTATATCATTACAGAATTTTTGCAGTTATCCTGTACTGCAGAAGCATTCTTCTAGTTTGATGTGGTGGTTTCTGTGTATCAGGAAATGAAGATTAAGTTGGGATTTATGCTACAGATCCCAACTCTTCTAGAAATGTGGCATACATCACACTAGAATGGGAATTTGTTTGGGAGAAAGCGACAAAGTACTTGAGTCTTTTAAATCGTTTCAAGAATAGTTCATTCTCTCCCAAAACATTGATATATTTATAAAGCAGAGAAAAGTTTAGTTTAAAAAGAGGCCTAAATGTTATGAAGAAGACCTACAATGAAAAAGAGGAATAGGAGAGTCAGCAGAGGCTACTGCAAAATGTTAATTTCTCTTCAAATGCATGGATTGAAAGCTGTTTTTCCATTGGTGTTTCAATGGTTTGCAGAATTTGCACACCTTGTAGTTCGTTTTTATTATACTCTATAAAATATTTTTCTAAATATTGTTGTTGCATACAGTTCTATATCCACTCTGTATATTGGTCTGTCAAAATAGCTTGCCCAAGATCTTTTTCATTCCAATCCCTTTATGATTAGGATTGTTTAATATTGAAAGTGTCATAAGACAGTGCCTCAAACTTTTGCTGTGAGTGGATTTAATGTTCGCTTTAATCGGCTGTTAGCAACCACCATTAATTTAATTCTGCAAAACAACAGTGTAAGTAACTGACACCAAAACAGAAGTAATTCCAGTTTCCCCAAACCTGAAAGGACTCTTTGCCATACCTAGGTTTCTTATATGTTAAGGAATAAAATTGCGTCTCGGAACTTAAGTGTCAAGACAAAACAGTTATTATGCAAAAGTACATTGTAGTATCCATAGGCATTTTACTCAGCTTCTGCAGGAATTTGACTTATTCCTACAGTCCAGATTTTATAGTTTTTCTTTTTTTACAGCTGCATGCTGCTTTTTCAGCTGGTTCTGGCAGCTAAACACCAGGCCCTCAAATTCACAGCCTGTGTTGTTACAACAGGTAAACGTCTCTTATTAAAAGAGATTGCTAGATAATTTTAATATTAACCTATCATCATATATTGGTGCAAGGTTGTATTTAGGACTGGAACTAAGCCAGAAATGCATTATCTCACTCAATTTTGTACTGTATTTTGGTGCGGGACTTGAAGGAGATATCTCTGCTGTTTTAGGAATAGTGTGCACCTCCATTTAGCTGTGCAGGTTTAAATCAAAGGAAGCTACTAGAGAATGGGGAGAATACCAGGAGTCTCCTAAAAGAAATGGTCGGTGAGGTAGGCATTAGGAAATACCTTTCCTTCTGGTGCCAGAAGTGTTACAGGTCTAATACTTTAAGGGCAGAAAACAGGATTTAAACATTAGGAGCTGTAATCCTTGTCTTCAGGAAATGTGTTTTCACTCCCTTTCCTCATTTTTCATTAGCAGCTATTTTGCTAATAGCAGTTATCTTTCCTCTCAGGACTACCATGTTATTCTGCTTCATGTTTCAAGTGGGGATCAGAACTTCATTTACGATCTTGACACGGTGTTGCCATTTCCATGCCCCTTTGACGTGTACAGTGTGGAGGCCTTTAGGCTGGATGACAGCCTTCGCCCAGAATTTCAAAGGTGAGGACATAAAAGATAACATGAATGTTATTTTACGAAATCCAAGTTTAAGTTCTCCTTATTGATGCACAATAACAAAGGTGTATTTTTGTTGTACTCCAGGAAACTAAATTCACTGTATTATTTTTCTAAAGCTCTTTATCTTGGAGTTGCCATCGTTTAGTTGTCGGAAGGCTTTTTCTTTCCTACCATAGTTCCTGTTAACCATTTAGCTGCTTGGCACAATATTTTTGAGTTACATGCGTAGTTAAATTAATGCTCCTTCTGAGGAAGAATGGGCTCTTGTTCTGAGTGACTAATGCAGTATTATATAATCTCCATCTTCTGGTATAATTTTGTTTAGGAAAATCAGAATGATTCGAGCAGATTTGTACTTGAAGACATTTGCTTCAGACCGATCTCATATGAAAGATGCCAATGGGAAGTGGCAGAAACCACCTCCTTCATACCCTTGCATTGAAACTGCAGGTAAGGTGCTAGAACTCCATCTGGATTTAATCCTTTTTCCTTTCTAGTGAGATAAATGATGTAGTCAAACATCTGCACAAGAGGTAAGTATGCTTCTATAACACATCCAAAAGCACATCCAGCTAGCTTATTATTGCATGTGAAAAAGTAGGGCTATGAACCATTTGGCATTTTCTTTTGTGAATATGTGAAGTCTAGCATGCCTCCTGGCATTTACCATTATTGAACAGTAATTACTAATCTTCATAAACTGAGCAGAGAAGGAGAGGTAAGCAATATTGTTCTCTCATTGCAGCAGGCAAATGAAGCAAGATTGAGTAACTTGCTTAGGGTCACAAAGTGATTTTTTTGCACACAGATTATGGCACACCTTAGTTGGCAGGGCCCACCCTTCCAGAGCAGATTATCTTGACAGGATGAAGTTTTTTTGGCTCAGCATGCTAGATTTGCCTGCATCTGATGTTTGAGATTTCTGTCTCAGGTGAATTACTCTAAGGATGCTGCTAAGGCAAAGTGGCAAGTCAGCAAATTTTGCCCCAAGCCTTAGGGCCTCTTTCAAGTAATAATCCAGGTATAGCCTCTGGTCCCAGCACAGAGGAGTTGCTATCTGTTCTCTTCTGTAGAGATTCTTAGATCATTCTTATCACACAGCATTTCAGTTTCCTCCAGTCGTGTGTTGGGCAACCTGGCTAACGTTTGCCATGTGTTTATTTGTTCTTTCATTTTCCTCACAGATGGAGAAAAGGGTGGTGAAGTTTTGTTTTGAAAGAGTTTTCTTGTTATTGCTGTGCATGTTTGGTTTTGCTGCTTTTTTTAATAAAACAGTAATGCTGTATATTTATGTTCAATAAGGTAGGGTCAAAGAAGCATGTTTGTATTTAGGTTCAGGAGTAAAGCTTATTGTGGTTTTTAGTTGCAGGGAAGTTAATTCTTCATCTTTGCCCTGGCCTCTAAAAGGTCTAGTGTTTCACATTAGGGTAAAAATGTGTTGAATGTGGGTTCCTACTCAGATGTAGTCTTCACTGTGAAGCTGTAGGTGGGTTTTGGACATTTTTGTTATGAAGCACCTTGAATCCTAGCTTTTGGTCCTAATCTTCAGTAATGTGTGCAAAGCTAATATAGCAAGTAGAGAATGCCTAGGCTGCAGTGCATGGTTCGCTGTTAGCTTCCTAGATACTGAAGGCTTCTTGCCTGTTGATACCTTACTGTTGCAATAGTTGAGAGCTAATGAAGGTGTGATGAACGTCAGACCAGTGTGTACCAGGAAGGGGAAAAACTGTTAGTGAAATCAAAACAGTAGAAAACATTGCTTGCGGACACTAAGGTACAGAATGACTCAAACAATTGCAGATGTATCCATGTACGTTCAGCTGCAGCGAATGACTCTCCTTTAATACTCCCTTTACCTGTCTTGCCTGGTTGAACTTTACCTCATAGATGAGCAACAGCCAGATGATCTCAGCCACCCCCCAGATTGTCTTTGTGTTGTTGATGGTGATAGATACGTAGACCTTCATTCCTCCTGTGCTTTATTTCTTTACTCTGTGCCATGCTGCATGGGTCAGATCATAGAATCATAGAGTCCTTTAGGTTGGAAGGGACCTCCTTAGGTCATCTGGTCCAATCCCCTGCTCAAAACAGGTCAAAATAGGTAAGATTGCTCAGGGCTGTGTCCAGTTGAGTTTTGAACACCTCTAAGGGTGGAGGTTCCACAACCTCTCTGGGCAATCTCCTCCAGTATTTGACCACCTCAAGTTAATTTCTTTGTCCTAGTATTTAATTGGAATTTCCCATGTTCTAACTTGTCTGTTGCTTCTTGTCCTGTCATCAAGCACTCTCAGGAAGACTCTGGCTCTGTCTTCTCTGTATCCTCTGATCAGGTAGCTGCAGATAGCCGTAAGGTCTCCCCTCAGTATTCTCTTTTTGAGGCTGAGCAGGCCTGTTCTCTAAGCCTCTCCTCGTATGTCATGTTCTCTAGCCCCCAGCCTTCTTGGTGGCCCTCTGCTGGACTCGCTCCAGCATGTCAGTATCTTTCTCCTACCGAGGAGCCCGAAACTGGACCTGGCACTCCAGCTCTGCGATGAGATGCTCTCATCTCTTTGTCTTTGTGCTGAATGTTGCAAATGAGAGTAACTGCTTACCCTGCACCACTGATGGTGCATTCACTAAGTAGCTTGAAGGTTTGTGTCAGAACAGGAATGGATTGTATCAGGTCTAAGATGTCCCTTTCGGATTGTGTCACATTCGGTACCAATTTCTCAAGCTTTGTTTTGTCTTGCCTTTGATCACTTGAGACATCTGGTACTTCTGTGTGCCTCAGTGTACCCCTAAGTCATTGAGAAGTCTAGGTTTCACTGTTACCGAAATCACATGTACTTAACTTCCAGCTGCATCTAGGCCCCATGCTTCAGTGATGCAGTGCTGTATGTTAGCAGGAATCCTGCAGGCCAACGGGTAGATTTGGAAAGCATCTCTGTCAGCAAGTGGAGCTGGTAATTCTTTTCCTTTAGAGACAGTGTTAAAGTAATGTCTCAGCACAGTTTTATCAAGCATGAAAATGCCTTATTTTAAACTTGATGGAAAACTGGGTGGCTGACCTTTTGTTATCGTAAGAGAGCCTGGGGTATTAATTTTCACATCCATGCCAAATTCCATTGCAGATAACTACTTTCTCTCTGCCGTTTCAGATAGATAGGGTACTCTGTTTTCCATGTTAATTTGTGTTTGCAGAAGATTAAATTGCTCACATATTTCATGTTAGAAGTGACTGCAATTTAATGGCTTGCAGAATGGACCTGCATATATTGTTTTAATATCGGTTTGTGAGACATTTAGATCAGAGCATTACATGTATTTTTTCATCATTATCATTATTATATTGCTGTCATTTTGAGCAGCCAAATTCTTAAGCTCTTGAAGGCGATTACAAATCATACAAGGTTTTTACATTACTTTGTTTGCTATATGCTGGGAGACTGACAAAATACTATAAAAATATATCAGTGTTTTTCAAAGTATGAGCACTGGGGTGTAACAAAAAATGTGAGCTCTTTGTATTTAATTAACTCTGTAATACTGCTGCATTGCTACAATTTGTTGTGTGTTAAAGAATGCTAGTTACACTTAGACACTTACTCTTCTTATCCCATGGAGTTTGAAAGCTTTTAGTGAAATTAATAATACAGGTGTTTGTCCTTGATACTGAAGTATTGCCTTTTCCAGAGCAGAGCAGCTGTTAAGCCAGAATGCATCAATTCAGAAAAGGAGATTCTATAGTATCTAAGTCAAATGAAAGTTAAACAGGACCAGAGATAGGATAATGTAATTAGCTGGTATGGAGCTGGGGCACGATACTGGGACCAGTGATCCCCCCCCTCTCCCCCCCATGAAGTATATCAGGAAATATTTAATGACTATGAACTTTCTTTTGGAATTCCCTCAAAGGGCCTCTGTCAGTAACTGATAAAGCTTTTTTTTTTTTTTCCCCCCCAAGTACTAACTCAAAGGGAATAATTCCTAAACTAATTGTGTTGCTCATGATGTTGCAAAATAAACATTTTAAAATAAGCCTATCTTGAGGCATGAATTCATGTCCACACTTAAAAAAAATTAAAGCTAGAATCAAATAACTTTCTACAAGCACCTCATCATTATTAAAAAACAGAAAACTCCAGTCACATCAGATCAGAACTCACGTGCTGAGCATTAGCCTTTTGCAACTGGTTCTTTGCATAACTGTTCCCCTGAGCTAGGCCTGTATGTTTCATATTGTCATCACTCTAGCCTCTTTTGTGCTCTACTGCTGCAAGTGCTGGCGGCAGCTGCTTAACCTAAGTGATGAGCAGGGTGCAGCTGTGAGGTGAGGATGTCCCCTCAGTGGGCCCTATAGTCAAAGCAGCTCTGCTGGACTACGCGTTCCTAAGCTGCCACAGATATCCCTGGTCCCACCAGCATGCCACTGACCTGCTGAAAGAAAACGGAGCAGAGTCTGGTGTTCTATTCAAAAAATAAAAATGATGATGATCATGATACGAAGCAGGGATTCATGATTCTAGGGCTGGCTAGCCTGGCCTGGGTTTTTCTTTTAAGTCTTTTTGCTACAAATGAACGGGGTCCGATTCTGTTTAGTTTCTGAGTCCTGATGAAATCAGCCCTCCTTACTGCAAGCCAATGTAAAATACAGCTTGCACAGTATATTTCAAAGTGACTCAGAACAGATGGTCTTGCTGCTTATATACAACTGTTAGCATCAGTTCTAACACTGAAGGTCATTGGTTTGAATTTCAGGTCTTCCTAGGTATGTGGTAGTACGCTGGCAGGATTGATTTGTCAAGGTTTTTTGTTCTTTTTGTTTTAATTATTAAAATCCATGGTTGTCATAAGTGATGCATTTCCTTTTTTAAGAGAGTAGGACAGCTAAGAAATGCTGGAGACAGGGGGTATGACACATCTGTCTGGCAGGCAGGCTGCTAGACAGAGACCAGGCAGACGTCTGCAGTTTCTTCCTGCGTCTTCTCTCTGAGGTGGTGGTGGGATCCTAGTGAGATCAAAGAAAGCGCTGATGGGGACATGAGTAGCTCATACGCACCACAACCTTCTGTTCCTCTCATCTGAGAATAAAACTCAAATCTATCGAGTTAGGTCCTTAGCTCCTGAGCTTGTGTGAGCAGAGAATCAAGTCAGGATAGAGGCAAATAAGGTACAACTTAGGATAGAAATATTTAAATACTATGAGTGGCTTATTGAAATTATACAGCTTTCTGTAAAAGGTGATTTAAGTTAGCCAGCTTTATTTTAATGCTGAGATGGACTGAGATGGTTTACACAGTCAGTTATGTACAGTCAGTTACACAGTCAGCTGTGGGGACAGCCCCCTCCAGCTGCATACGGTAACAGGCTGAAAGGACATGTCTCCCCACCAGGCAGGGGAAAGAGATCTGAAAAGAACTGCAGGCACCTAGCTAAGTCTGGGAAGACCCCAACTTTCTAAGTATTTTAAGTGCCCCCAAGGTTAGGCAGCCGCAGAGCTAGGCTTTGCAGCTTTGTTTCAGACTTGCTTGCCCACAGCAGCACTTTAGGCAGGTGTTGTTACGCAGAGTTAGTTCAAGGTCTGAAACGCTGCTTTTTAACTGCTGTTGGCGGAAGCCACAAGTATCATGGCTAATAATGCCATCTGATAGTGTATGGCCTTTTATTTTGCCCCTGCTCAGAGCAAAAGTGTCAGACTTGATTTAAAGAAGGAAAAAAATGGCAAGAATACCAGAATGAATCAGCTAGGTCTCATCTGCAGTGTTTACGTAGCAAGGTGATTTTTGTCAAAGAGGAAGCATTAGCTCTGTGTATGCACCAGTGCAGGCTAGCAAAATAGCCACAGCTCCCAAAGAGGACTATGAGTCTAATGTAAATGTAAAAAAAAAAAAAAAAAAAATTCTCTTGTTCTTGACATTGTATAAATCTTATGCAGTAGATGATCCTCTTGTGCCTTTGTAGAAAAATCCACTCAATAGTAGCATCCAAATGTCTCTTTTATAAGTTTGACCGTTGTAACTTTTTGTTGGCCTCAGAGAAAGGACTTTGTGTTGTTCTGGTGCATTTTTGCATAGCAGTTTCCTAAAGCTGTAAGATCCGATATAACATGCATGGCATTCAAATATAATACATGAATAATGAGTGGTATAGGTCTCTTCTGTCTCTTAAATTCAGTAAAATGTGAGAGGTTTCATTACGCATTTTTTTTATGGATGGTTCCCCAGCTGTCATACTGCTTCAGTGCCACCTACTGACTGGTTCTTAGACCATCTGCTCTTCATGGGAAGGCTCTTGTTTGCTTCTATCAAAGAATTTTTCCTTTCATTAAACCTCTGTGATGGACTATCTTATGCTCTGCCACTATCTTTCTGAATTTAAGAGAATATTTTCACTCCAGACGTTATGACACAACTTTCATGATGGTACCAACAACAGCTGTGTTTGTAACTCTACTGGAACAATCCCTTTGGGCTTCTTTACCATTCACAGAGTGTTCTTGTGAAATTATTGTTCTACTGTGTTCAGTGCACATAAAGCAGGGAACTGTCTTATCTTTCAAATCTTAAACTACATGCATAATCACATTAATTTTAAAACAAAAGCATCTGGGAGGAAAAGACAACTTGGGAATCAGAAAACAGTCTTACCAGTCCACCAGCAAGCAACAGTTGTTATTTTCTCCTACTGGTTTTGAGCTACAACAGCAAACTGCTGGGCTTGTGTCATTTGAAATCTCCACATAGTCAAGCAGGCAGTCTGGCCCTGTTCTGCCAGACTCGCTTTAGTGGAAGGGTCATGCTTGACTGGACACAAGGATTTTCAAAGTGCAAAGCTCAAACAGGCTAACAAGAAAAAGGTAGATTTAGATGCCAGAGAAGTGGTGAGAGCTGCCATTAGGCTGATCACAAAGCCAGAAAATAATGTATGCATGATGCAGACAAGAGGGCTTCAGGGGCTGGATTACACATGGGACTGTTGGGTGTGGGATTCCCAAATGCTGTCTTCCCTTCCTTACTTGTGCTGTCCATAATGGTAAGCTTAATTACACATGCGTTTTGCAGCTGAAGCAGATCCTACCCTATGGAATTTCTAATCCATTCATTAGACCCTACTCTTGTTTGGTTCTTAATCCTTAAATGTGCACATGATTCATCCATGTTAAAATGAATACAGCATGAAAGCTTAACAGTAAATCCCTTGGTTCTCTTAGTCTGATCTCTAAACTCATCCTCTTCCAGTTTTGTTTTAATGAGTATTAAAAAGAATATTTGCACAGATCATCAGTGATAACATGCAACAACAAACCAACAGATATTCATAGTCAGAGCTGACTAAACTCTGGAATCAGAAAGCTCCGATCAGTATGGTTCTGAGTCAGTGAAGATTGTAACAGGCCAGCTCCAGAAAAAGGCTGTCAGTCTTGTTTTAGCTGTCCAGGGGGAGTTCAGATGCCTAAATCCAAAACTGCGGACCAGCACCTTCCACTGAGCTCTCTGGGATCCACAAACAGGGCAGAACAGTTTCTGCCTCTCCTGCAGGTGTCTGATCAAATCAAACTCCTTGCAAAAAGCTGTCGTAGTTACTTTTCTTCTGGAAATGTGGAGGTCAGCTTTTCCACCTTCTGACCTCATGCCGTGGTTCAGGATTCAGAAAAAGTGCTTGCCCCCAAGCTAGGTCTGTGCCCTTCTTAGGCCAAGTGTCCCTCTAGCCTACAGGCTAGACTAGGGCAGACATTTCCTCCAGTCTTCGTATTCCGGCTTTGCCGTGGGCCATCATGAAAGACAAAAGTTCAGGGCTAGAGGGAAAGCAAAGCAGCTTCAATTTCTGACCGATTCTGCTGGCCTGTTCCAGTTTCTTTGTAGTCGGTGCAAAAGCTCTCTGACTTAGTTGACTTTGTTTCAGACCTTTAAGGGGCAATAATATTTTCCTTCCCTCTGAGTAATCAAATTTATATGAATACAGAGAGACCCTCAGACTCCTGTGAGTTGCAGTTCCCTGTTCTGGTTGTTCTTATTTGCACACCAGTTCCCTGATGCTACTCAACCCTTCTAGGCTGCTGTCGCAGGGAAAAAATCTTTCTCTTTCCTACACATACTCTTTTCTGATGACCAAGGATACTGATCAGATAATGTGATTATTGCCATAGGCAGAGAAGCATCAGGGACAAATGCAACATTTCAAACACTGGGAATAGACATTTTTGTAGCATCATACAGTTTGCAGAATCTTGCTGGATTGTGGCTTAGCAAACACGTTATTAACTCTTTGCTATTGCATGCATTTTGATCTGTACTATCAAAACAAATTTTTCTTGGCATTTGATTGTAGCACAGGTCAGATGTTGAATCAGAAACTTCAGTATTTCTGGTTTTTGTTTCTTGTTTAGACTCCAAGATGAATTTGGATGATTTCATCAGTATGAATCCCAAAGTAGGATGGGGCTCTGTGTTCCCCCTACCGGACTTTGTGCATCGATTTGGCAGACAGACTGATTACAGCTATTCCTTGAAAGGACAGTGAAGTAAACAAAGAAGTTTTCTGCTTTTCTTTTTGCATGAATATATTTTGTTTTGCTGCTCTTATATTGTATTTATCAATGGTTTACATTTCTTTACATGGAATAAGTATTTGGGCAAATAGAATATCCAATCAGGAATATCATGAACTGAATAAAAATTTTTATTTTGATTATGTAAGAATAAGCGTGTTATTTAACATATCAGATCAAATGCAGACATCCCACCGTAAGCATGTCTCCATCTACTGTGCTCAAATTGAAAACAACATTTAAATGCTGTAAGAAAAGCTCTTGGGAAAAATATATGCATAAACTACTGAGCAGTGTAGCTCAGATTTCTAAAATGCAGTGACATTTAGTAGTAAAATACAGAATACTTTCTTTATTTTAAATTTTTCATCACTTATATAAACAGACCTGGGGCATCTCAATTTAGCCACTAATGTTATCAGTTGGGCCTTATTTGGCAGAAGCCTAAAGGGCAGACCCACAAACGAATGCAATCTCAGCGGTACAGTCTTGTCTCCCAAGCGCTATGTAAAACCAAGTAAGTATCTAGGTTTCTGTGCTATACGGGGGGAGAGCTAAATGCCTGACATTTCAGCTAAACTGCTTTAGTGCCAGCAGTTGCTGGAAGATGCTTTTCCCTCTAAGACTGGCTGCACGTTCTCACCTGCTCCTGCGTGCCAGCACTTGGCACTTGTCTGGCCCCTGGGTAGTCCAGGATAGGAAGCTAAACTGACAGAAAGAAGTAAATTTTTTTCTGCCTTTTAGCTCCTTGAACCAGCTCACCGTGAGGTCAGACAGCTGCTGTTGCTGCTATAAGGGAATCAGCAGGAACATATGGTTGGGGGGAAGGGAGCGAGCAGGACTGCCCCACATGTGGCCGCTAGCTGCTGAATTGGCTTAGAGGTATTAACAAGCTGCACCCTTGCAGGGAGACGCAGGAAAGCCATCATGTTGATTAGGGATTTGGAGCCTGGTTTCCACTATCTTAGAAGAGTGTCCTAAACACTCATATCAGAACACTATTTATTGAAATAATCTAAACGAGGCATTTCATTCCCTCTTTTGGAGCTGTTCTATTTTAGGTACTATCATATCATAGAATCACAGAGATGTAGAGTAATTCAGGTTGGAAAGGAACTCGGGAGGTCTCTAGTCCAATCTCCAGCTCAAGTCAGGGTCAGCTCTGATCAGACCAGGCTGCTTAGGGCTTTATCCAGCTGGGTCCTCGAAACCTCCAAGGACGGAGACTGCTGTTTAAAGAAACATTTGTGATGGACTTCAGTCTTGGTGAGGAAAAGCACAGTAACGGTTTTAAGAGTTAAAAAATCATTTTACTTGTAGATAGAGAAATGTAAAAACTTCCAAGATATTTATGTGTATGTTCTTATTGTATACTTACATTATTCTATATATATATTATTACTGTATCTCACAGCAGTTCCAGCGAATTTACCCAGCGTGGTAACAGAAGAGACAGACCGGTGAACGGCTGTGGGATTGATTCATTTCATCCAGACATCTCTTCTGCTCTGTCATGAGGGCTGGCTGAATGTAGAAACTTCTGCTTTGTGTCACCAGATCCAGCATAGCTGGCTAGCTCTGCCGCTGGGCTGCTGACACACAGACTCCTTGGGTGCCAGCACAGGCTGGAGGCAGGAGACCAGTGGTTGTGCCACTTGTCTTGGCTGTTGGAGAGTCAGCCCGTAGTTCCTGTTCCAGTAAATCCACTTCGCCAGAAGAGGACAAGATGCCTGAACTCCAGATTTCCAATTACACTGGTGCTCAGTGCACCCCTGAGAGGCGACAGCTCGGGATTTAACTCATTGAGCTAAGTTAATTAGACAAGGGCTTTGAACCCAGGACGCCTTGTGTCAAAGGTCTGTTTTACGGGCATCTGGATAAAATGCCAGCTCTTCCTTCTGTAGGTGTTTTGGGTGAAGCTGCTATGGCAGGTGTACTTTGTTTGAGTAAAGACACCATTATTTACTGTTGCTGTGCGATGTCAGGACTTGGCTAGTTGCGAACACACACAACAGCAGAAATTTACCTGCGCGGTGCTTAGGGAGGGTAACCCCGTGCCCAGGACGTTGCACATACTCCCGAGGATAGACAACAGCGGAACCGAGAATTTAAAGAGTCACATTTTGGATGATTGGGTTGCATCAAGCCCCTCTTATCCTTCAAGTAAATAATTGAATTTCATATATGTAAGTATATCTACATTGCTTAACAGGACTTGTAAACTGTTCCAGGGCATCAAGTCCCCATACTCCCTTGTTTGGATTTTTGTACAGTCTATACTTGAGTTTGTCATTTGATTTAAGCATTGAGCAACCATCCTGCAACTGGATTCTGGTGATTGAAACCTGTCATGCTCCAGTTAGTGGAGCTCAGGTATTAGAATTTGCCTATTTGAATGCAGTTGCAGGATCAGGGCTGTAAGGGGAACAGTCACGACTTTTAATCAGAATATACAATTTCAAAAGAACGTGGAGAAACAGTCCTTTTCCTGTCTTGTCATTCTGAACAGATGCTTAATTTTACAAATAGCCTGGATAGGTGTGAAGATAGATTTTATACAATAACTAATCCTTCTGTAGCCCTTATAAAGCAGTGTTTTTCCAGAGGGAGAGGTAAAGGCCAAAGAACAATTTTCATTCAATGTTTTGAGTGTGTCTGTCGTGGTGCCGTCTCTGTCCATAGCCTTGGAAGCCTGCTGGCCCTCCATCAACGTTTCAGAACATGTTACCAGAAAGCCTGAATTCAGGAATACAACAAGCGCTCACTTAGGGCTCCAAATACAAGGAGGAGCAGAGAGGTGACTGTTTACCGCTTGCTTCTCAGGAGTGAGCTGAGACCAGCCCTTTTTGGTAGGCTGCCTAGCCCTCAGGCCGTCAGAGGGATGAAGTGAATTCTCTCCCCGCTTTGCCTCTCTCCTGCACCCCCTTCCCGATCGTTTGCGGGAACGTGCTGTGTTTAACCTCTGCTCACGCCTCGGCCTGGTGCTTGGGGTAGCCACACCAGGGTGTTTTACTTGCTGAGCGACCAGTGCAAAAAGTGGCAGACAGAAAAGCAAAGTTTGTTTTCTGCTTCATACTATTAATAGGCCTTGAGACTTTTAATCTTCTCCCTGTGCAGATTATCCAAATGCACTAAAAATTTCTAATAGCGTTTAACTGGTGTTTCCTATTTCTGTTAGTCTTACCGAGACAAGACCAAAACCAGAACCAGCATTTCCCACGAAGATGTGCTGTCCATTAACCTACTTTCAGTGCAACCATTTCCTAATGCAGCTTAGCTTTCCATTCCCTTTCAGCCTTCTTTAGCTCATCCTTTCCCACGCAAAATCTATCTGCCTTTCTATTATCCAGTTATTATCACAGCATTTATGTGCTGATGGCCCTGGCAGCAGCTATTTGGACTAGGTCTCCCTGGAGCTGGGTATCGAACAAATGCAGAAGAAAAACCCTGCTGTCGGGTCGGTTCCTCACAATCCCACTTTGTCTTAGCTAGCCTATGGATTGTGTTGGTCCCTGGAAATTTGCCAGTACTTTTGCTGCTAGAAAGGAGAGAGCAGGATCTGGAGAGCCTTTGATTCACGTTGGGGGCATCCTGTTTCCCAGGTAGTTCCTCTGGCTTCCATAAAGCTATTGAGGTGGTAAGCTATGACATGAGATAGGAGATCCATGTCTGTCCTGCCTTTTTCTCCTCTGTGCTTGTTCTTTTTAGTCAGGAATGTAATGTACTTGATTCTTAACTAATTGCTTTTATTTGCCTATTTCGGACCTTAGGAAAAAAATGCTGTTTTTCTGGCTTGCATTTGCTTGGTCAGTGCATTTCCGCAAACTTAGAAAAAAACAGGTCTGTCTTGATAAAATACCATTTTTTCAAGTGGCCAGCAGAGAGAGCAGTTAGCATTCAGTAAACGTGTGTGTTCAGACACATCGTCAGAGGCTCCCTCCCCACGCGCGCAGATGTGCCAGTAACTTGCACTTAAAAAAATAAATTCTGACAACAGCGCAGAGGTGATCCCTGTCTTCCAAGGTTGCAGCTGGTGGGTTATGTATTGCCCTTGACTGTCTGAGTCTCTAAGGTCAATGCATGTTCTTCCCGAGCATCAGGGGCTATGTGCCAACATCTTCAAACCAGCTCCTAACTTCTTCAGATCTGTTCAGCTTTCACAGCTCCTACTGAAATGAGTGTGTGGCACCTTAGGAAATCAAACTAATTGCTTCACTATCAACATCTGGATTTCGGCGGCTAAATTTAGGCACCCAGGACCCTGCAATGTGATCTACACAGAGTCCCGTTGATTAAATGGCAGGGAGGCCCAGGGGTGCGTTTGTATGAATTGGATTCCAGGATCAGAGCCCGAGTCGGAACATTTTGACCTGTGCAACCTTCCCTCTTTATCTGCTCGTCATCCAGCCAGCATCTCATGCATGTTCTAAAACGCTGCTATACTCCAAACACCTACTGTAAAAATGGTCATCTTCAGGGCCCGCTTTTCTGTTGTTACAATGACTTTGGTGCAGATTTTCTCATCTTACAGTACTATTGGTTTTTTTGCCTGCCACTTCTACAAATGCACTGAATGATCTGAGGAAGCTGTTGCAGGGGAAAGACAAGAGGTGTGAAAATCCCATGGTGCCCTTGGTGTTACCTGCCACTGGTCACCTTACAGAAGTGTTTCCAAAAAGCCATCCATGACCCCCAAAGGGGCTGGCCCACCTAACCGGCAAGAGCCCTGGTGCCGGAGGGGAGGACCAGCAGAGCATCACTTACGCATCCCCAGCTAAGCAGGTGGCTCCAGGTTTGGTTTGGATTTGCAAGCTTCAAGAATCTCAGCTCCTTGCAGCACAAAACCTTTCTTGACGGCTGTCTCTTCCGCAGGAATTACCAACTCCAAAACTTGGGGGAAGGAGAAGTGGTGATTTACTTCTCCCTTCTGGCCTTCTCCAGCAGGTTCCTCCTGGGGCAGGAGCTGGCCCAGCTGAGGTCTGAGTTGGTGAAGCATGCTCTGAAATGGGTGTCTGGAGGTACCTGCTCCTGTTCGCGCCACAGCCGCGTGCGCCTTTCCCCGTCAAGCTCAGCTCTTGGTGCAAGATTTTCATTTGTGATCATGGAGTGGGAGCAGAAACACTGTATAAATGTGGCCTTTCAACAAGTTAAGTGCAGCTGCAGTAGTGGTTCTGGAAAATCTCTCCGGTTTGACCTAAGGTAAACAAATATGGTTGCTTAAGTATCCTCAGTGTTTCCTTATACTTACAGTAGGAAATACCTTGGATACAGAGGGCAGCTAAAACAAATCTTAGTTAGTTATCTAAGGGCTCTGGCAAGTCACTGAGTTTCTCAGAGAGCTAAGTCACTTCCTATGCGCAGGGTGTTCAGAGCTTCATTTTATAATGACAAAAATAAGCAGTCAAAGGACCGGACCTGTGAACTCTGACTCGCACAGTCTGAGCGAAGTGGCATGATTCACCTGACACTCGTTTGAAGTGTTTGACATTTGTGCAGAGGGGCTGGGCCAGGTGTTTCCAATGAGCTGTATTCCTGACACTGGCTTGCTTAGAAGCAGGAAAAGCTCCTTGGGCTGGCTTCAGCGTCACACCAGCCTTCCCCTGCAAGGCTATATCGGGAACGCCGACACTGCAATAAGGCAGGAGTCGTTATACGTTGTTTTTTTAAGCAGCCCACTCAGTAGGAACATGGTAGTTATCTCAGCCTCCTTTTCTTCTGAGGCTGTAATTGCGGTGGCTTGCGTCCCACCGTCTCCGCTCGGCTGTCTAAATGGCAGGGCACCAGGTTTGTGCACGGAGCCATCCAGTGAAGACGTTCTGCTGCGGCTTTTAACTCTTTAACCGGGGAGCTCGCGCCATCTCCCGCCTCTCCAACCGGTGGGGTTCAGCAAGGGTTTTCAGTCCGTGTTTACAGCCAGCCTGCTCTGTTCGGCTATTTATACTGTGCTCATCACAGAGCACTTTGCCATACGAAAGGGACGTGGAGATATTTATATCAGTGCAAAAACAAAGCCATCACAAGCTGAGGGGACAACATGCGACATATTTTTTTCCTCGTTACGTGATGTTACTTCTTCAGCAACTCAAACTTTTACCAGGCAAAGTCACGCTCACAGTAAGAAAAAACAGCCGAGAGCCCGCTGCTGTGCAACTGTGCTTGTTTTTCATCTTGCGTGAAGCAAATACGAGTGTTTAGTAGAGTAGCTCCTACTGGCTGCTACCTCAGTACAAAAACAAAGTGCATCGAGTCATGGGAAACCAGCTGAGAGTTTGATGCCTTCTGCCAGAGGTACTAGAAATACCTTTAAATAAGCTCAGCTCTGTTTCTGGCCAGAAGCTGGTTTCGAACACATCATCCCAGGGAGCTGCTGCAAAGCAAATGGCCCGAGAGCAGCTCGGTCACGGGCTGCATGATAAGCGGGGCTGGGAAGGGCCGCGAGGGCTGAGCCTCCCCTCGGCCGCAGCAGCCCCGCGCTCCCCGGCTGTCGCAGCTCGCCGAGGAGAGCCGGGGCGGGATCTGCGGTGCCGCGGCTGCCCTTTCTAGCCTGCGTGGTTTACTGTGACTCCTCAGTCTCATCTAGCTTGTGTGAAAACCATCCCCCAAAAAGCAGCTTGGGCATTTTTGCTCTCCAGAAGGCCAGGTGAGGGACTCGGTTCCCAGCCGAGGGATGAACCAAAATTCGTGCCCTGTGCAGAGGTTGGAGCCATGCTGCCCTTAATGAATATACTGCTGCTGCTGCAAAGCCCCAGCCCTTGGACAAGTTGCAAATTTAGGCCATGTGAAAGGAGAGAAAAAGAAATCCCCAGATCTGGGATTATCTGTAGTCATTCAAGGAACAAATGCCCTGGCTTAGCCAGGGCGTCCCCAGTGGTAACCCCCAGGAGGGACTTGTCCAGCGCTGAGGATGTCTTGGTGCCAGGCCACGATAAAAGCACATGTTTGAGGTCCAAAAGAAGCGCTAGGATCTTTACTGTCATCAGGCGAATTTCCCCCATGGGCTTTTTATCGGAGATACTGTTCTTGGGTAACGTGGTACGGTCCCGTCCCCTGCCTGACCAGTGCGACAGCCTGCCTGGAGATAACGTCCTGCCTACGTGTCACTGCTGCTTAGTGGCGTCTGGCGAAGCATCGCTGGCCCCGCAGCGGCGCAGTCCTTCGTGCTGCTGGGTTGGCAAGTGCAAGCTCTGTTTCAAGCTCTCTGTAACAAAATACTACTGGGTTGGGACACTCGGGCTGGCTACTGTTTCACTGTCAACTTAAGAAAATAAGGGCACAAGCTGATGAAATATTAACCAGGATGCAGATCCTAGCTGATGCTCTTGCTCTGGTAACCTGAGGAAGGGCCAAGGGTAACGCAGGCTCCCTGTGGAGGAGAGTCACCTGAGCCGGTACGACAGCGACGTGCTAAACGAGGTGCATTTTGGGTTGGTATCATCACTTCCCCCTCCCTCCACCGCAGTTGCTTCCACAGAGGTCAGGTCTGCCTCAGACAGCAGCTGGGAGAAGGGATGTAGCTGGTTTCCTCTCCATTTCCAACTCCTAGTGACTTCAAGGAGTCATGGAGAAGCACTAAAGTTGGGACCTCAGAATATCTACATCTTTTTTTCTTTTTTCTATTCACATTTCCACTTTCTACCATAAATCAAAAACCATTTCTAGTCACTTCAGACTGCCAGAGAGGCTATGCTCACGTCGGGCAGCATTTATCTGTGAAAAGAAAGAGGTTCATGATTAATGCAGAAACATTCCTCTCCCACCGCAGGATGAGCCATAGCCCAAAACCTCTCCTTCAAGCAGAGCTGCTGCCGACAAGAAAATTATTGACCTTCATTACTCACGCTGCAGAGCTGGACCTCTAAAAGACATTGTTCATTAATTATGTTTAAGTACTTGTGCGTGTGTGGGTGCCTCTACCTGTGCATGTACAGAAGGGTTCTTCAAGGCAGCGGATGCAGCTGTGTTGCCTTACAGCCTTGATACTATCTCGATGCTATTTAATGTCATGCAGATAAGCTAGGAGGATTGCTTGCTATAGTTTTTTCCCCCCAGAAGAGGAGATAGCGTGTCGTACCTGCTTCCTGATGGACACGAGGGTATTTTCCCAAAGGCCAGAAGGCCGCATCAGCTCTGAGTGACCTTAAATTGTCCCCCCGTGGCTCCCGATGGCAGTGGGGGCTTCCCGAGCGCTGTTCCCACGGCGGCTGCTCCTGCCTGGCAGATCTGCTCACTGCCCCCGTTAGCTGCCTCGGCCGTTGGCGTGGGCACACAACAGCTCAGCTGGATAAATCCTTCGGTTTCCAACACTTCCAGGCCAATGCTTTACGATGCTGTTAGTGATGTTTAACTCCCATCCTCCCTCCATCCCGTAGCCCTTTGGCTACAGTTAAAGATGCTATTTTTTTCCTGATATAAGCAATGCCAAATATTGGACAGTGAGGGAGCCCGGGGCACCCTTGGAGCTAACGGGGCAGCTGTCGGCTGGCCCAGAAAGGCCTTGCGCGTGCCAGGACACCAGTCACCTCAGTTTTCCGAATTTCAGAGAAAAGCTGAGAAGCGACGTTGGAGATGCTCTCAGCTACGCTTCTGGTCATGGAGCACTTTGCATCCCAGTAGCAGCCCCTTTGCTTTTACTGGCCCCACGGACTGTCCTCATGGCATCAGGCTTATTTTGGTGTCCGGGTCCATTACAACGGTCACGTTAAACCTGGGTCTATCCTGTACCGCGGCAGGCAGAGCCCTACTGCTGTGGCATCTCGTGGGGCAAGCAAAGCTCTTGGGCTTTTCTCCCAGAAGGTCCAACGAGGCAATTTTGCATTTTTGTCGTTTCTACTTCAACTGGAGATATGCAAACATCTGAGATGCTGTTAGTCGCAAGGGTGGGTTATAAACCTGCTTTGCCTGGCTCTAACTGCCTGGAGGAGGGGTAGTGACGTCTTCCCCTTGCAGCCGTAACACATGTGTGAAACCGGTTGACTTGACCATTTTTTTGACTGTTCAGGGAAGCAGGGAATAATAAAAATGCAACTTTTCTGCAGAGACCAGGGGAAAAGAATTACTGTCTGCGTGTAGCTGAGGGCAGCATCTGGCTCGTTTTTTTTTCTGTGGAATAACTCCCACCAGGCCGTGTGGAAACCCAGCATTATGTTTTTGTTTTCTACTTCCTCAAACTTTCAAAAATACTCTGCTGTAAAGTATTTTCCCCAGTTACATGTGTTAGCTAGAAGAGAAAAGGTTAAATTCTCCTTTCATGCTATAATGTAATTCATTTCCTGTTTTCCACAACTGTCTAGACACAGAACTAACGAGCATTAACCCTGAGTCCCACCATTGGGTTAAAAATAGAGGGTTTAAATATAAAAGTGGGTGGTAAAAGGAAAATTGTGGGTTTCTACCTAGTGCCATGAGCCAGTTATTCTAAATGAGAAGCATTTAATTGTCTACAAGCAATCAAAGGAACCAAATAAAACCACTTCGGTGTCAGAGGTTTAAAAAGAACCACGTTTGCTCTGTATAAAAACAACAGCAGAAATTGCGATGAGCCATTGCACAGTTTGATCCCCTTTCAGAGGTTATAAATGTCTGGATTTACACCTCCAGATATATCTCCCCCCCCCCCCCCCCAAAAAAAAAAAAAAATTCCACTTAGGCAAAAGAGCTATAAAAAGACTGGAAGAAAGTAATTTAAGAGAGAACCTATGATGCAAAACATGCTCAGATTGTGATGGGAGACCAAGTGACACCTGGTCGCTCGTGAACAAACCGCCCCACGCATCGGCTGTTCCCGCAGGGAAGAGCAGCACTTGTGGCTGCCACAGCAAGGGAAAAGCCCATGGTGAACCTCACCAGGTGCCTGCTCACTGAGGTATTTAACCACTCCTTCACCCATCAACAGCCTTTGCATCAGTTTAAGGTAGATCCTAGGCGGGCTGACCTGGAAAACATTGGCCATAGATTAAGTTTGGAAATCGCCCCTTGGTTCTGCAGGCTCCTCTGACATGTTTCAAGCAGGCTGGGCTGCAGCAGCAGGCCAGAGAGTGAGAGGTTTCTGGTCCACAACACGCTCTAAATCCCCCTCAAAAGCATGAGTTTTGCTCATGGAGAAAAGGCAAAGAGCAGACAAAACCGCAGCGGATCGGCTACCCGGCCCCTGGGCGCAGCAGCGACTACGGCGGGTTCGAAGGCAATCGCTTACCCTTTGCTTGTACCCAATTCATCCTCGCAGCTGACAAAAGACTGACTACCCAGACGCTCAGCATTTTTTGATGTACTTTATGAATAAGCTCATTCTTACTGACATATTTTTAACTCGGAGCTCTTTCAAAATCGTCAAAATTCATGATGTGCCTTCAAAAGGAGGAAATCAGATTTCCTGAACCGAGTTGAGTTTCTCCATCTGTAAATGTGAAATCCAGAGGACTGTCTGCTTATTCAATCTGTGATACTGGGTATCTTTCCTCTTTAGCCACCTCTTCTTTACAGCTGCATTTCACAATTGCTGCAATAAGCCGTAGAGGGAGCACAGCAATGAAACAGGGGAGTTGGGAAGGCTGGTGAAGGCATAAACAGCAACCAGCATCTCAGGCTGTGCAGGGCTGCATGTTCCATCTCAGCTGCAAAAATCACATTTGCTTCCTCCCCTCCTCTGCTATGAGCTCAAGGCCTGTTCTGACCAGGACTAAAATGATCCAAGTCAAACATATTAAAAAGTCATTAGCTTATTTTCTATTAAAAAGCACAATATAGTACACATCAAGAATTGCAATGGGTGAACTGATATCCTTCCAGCTTAGGAAAGGCCTTTGAGCCTATGGGAGTTATTTATAGTGCCCTTCTGGAAGCAGAGCACTCTCTCACATCTGCATTTTTATGAAAGTAGCAGCTCAGGTTTTGTCAAAAATAGAGCCACCTCCCAAATTGTTCAGTGAAGCTCACCCCACACCACTTTGAAGCAGAGAAACAAAAGTTCAGAATTAAGGAAAGCTTCAGTAAATTTGAGCAATTTTTAAAAATTATTTTGGCAAGTAGTTTTCATAATGCTTTTGCCCCAAACCCTACTTTATTGAGCTCTGCAAAGGACAGTGAAGGTTTTGAGGAATTCCCATCCAATTAGTTGCTCTCTTGGAGTTAACCTGCCTGATGAAGGCAGGACAGAGTGCTTCACACCACCTAGCAAGCCATTCTCACCCCATGATCTCTAGGGGAGGAGGCAGGCGTTACAGTGACAATACTATTAAAATGGGAAAAGCAATGACCATGCTTTTATTGTCTGAAAGGAATATAGATAGGTCTCACTGGCTCACACACAACACATCCCTAAAAAGATTATGTATTTCCCTTAAAGGTTTAAAGTACTTACTTTCTACTCAAACTTCATTAATAGGTGAAATTATAGATATACTTTCTCATCCCCTTTTTTTAGAAGAAGCTGGTCATCTTGTAGACTGGCTCTTGTTTCCAAAGACTTGTTTGGAGGTTTAACCCCTGGTAATTATACATTCCTGAGAGACACAGCATAACCTAAAGATTTATGAAACTGCTCAAATATACTTTACTTGACAGTCATGCAAATGAAATTAAAAAATAAGGCATCTGCAGTTTGTGCTTATTTTTGTAGCTGGATTTCATAAGGCAAGTCATCTTGTTTTACAAAGATAACTTCCTGTTCCAGCCTGTGAAGGCATCTCAGTTACTGTTTTCCCCAGTTTACCCCAAGTTTCTTCTATGGGCTCCTTGTTCACATTCCTTCTGAGCAGGAGCCTGACTTTGAATGTTGCAGTCCTGGCTTTAACCAGGTGCAACTGCAATTAGGGAAGGAAAAAAGTCTCTTGGACACCTTGACTAAAAAAACCCAACATCTATGTAATCCACAAGTTGGAGTTGAGGCTGCTGGACCAGGGCAAGCACTAGTGATTTCATTCAGGGCAGCAGTCACTCCTGGGTACCAGCAGAGTGTAAATTCAGAGCACGAGCTCCACTTGAGCACTGGTTTTATTGGAAGGAAGCCTTCCATTGACCCTGTTTTCCTCTAAGTTACAGTTCAAGTGACAGCTCTGTCTATTCCAGATATTCCCAATGTACCTTCTGCCACAACAAGCCGAGTTCTGGATGTTCTTGCAGAAGGTTTTCTGCTTACACCGCAGGAAGCTCAAGGCTGATAAGGTCACCAACGTGGAAGCAATGAGACAACCAACTCTGTGGTTCACATTGTTTGAACATTTATTGCAATTCAGTGTCAAAAATGTTTTACAAAAATACATTACTGTCTGCACAGAACAGCTGTAAAAAGAGTTGAACATGCAAGGGAAGAGAAAAAGTGTGCAAATTTATATGGAAGGATTTTTAACCACACAGTAATATTAAATAGAAGTCATACGATACAAGGGATGCCTTTCACTTCATACCATCTCTAGTTACAACTTTAAGGAAAAAACAAAACGAAACACAAGCTCTCTTCCATATATAAGTAGGTATTTATAATTACTGTAGATCCTAAAAATTAGCATATTTGCTATTTCAAATTAAAGTGTTCTCTCTGTAGCTGACCTGTTAGCATTCTGTAAAGCATGTAATGGCTGCAGAAATGCAAGTTGTACCCTCAGCTGCCCTCCCAGGAGGGAAAAGGCAGCACTTGGTCAACCAAGGGGGAAATTTCTCTGGTGCCCAAGGGTAGAGACTGCATATGTCAAGGACAAGATATATTTATTCTCCCTGGGGCCAGATGCTGCAAAACCTGTTCACTACTAATGAAATCACAGGAGGAAGGTGTGGGATACAAATCAGAAAAACTCTCATGTACCCTGGCAGCCCCGTACCAACAGCAGCGTGGATGACTGCTCACGTCTTTAGAGCACTTCACAAGCATTATTACAAGCAATGAGCTGGGTGAACCATGACAAGCACAACACTGCAGCCTCAAACCTTCTAACAGTCTTTAAAACCGATCAGCCATCAGCTCCACAGGGCATCTGTCCACCCCCCACACAGGCCAGCTAGAAAGAGTGGCACTTTAAATTAAAGCTATTTCTTTCTGGCAAGGTGCTGGTTCATGGGGAAGCTGTGCAGCAGGTATGTAAGAACAACCCCAGAGGACAATGCTGGTTTGCTGTACTGAACAGAAGATAAGCACGTCTGATTTATTAGCTATTTGACAGAATTTGAAGTGTTCCTGCTCTATTTCAAAAGTAGCTACTAAGGCCTAAGGAATTTTCTGGGCAAGAAAAGCTGGTTAACTACCTGCATGTGTTGCAGGAGATAGCTTTGCAAGAGTCAAACACGAATGGGAACGCAAGCTCTCACTACTGGAGTTCAAAACCTGGGGGCAAACAAAAACAAACAAGATATTCCCATATACAGAAAGTGGCAGGGTGCAATTAAATGTTTACATACAAAGCATGTCTGCAGAGCAACACAAGTTCTCCTAATCACTTTACAAAATAAAAGGATCTAGAAACTCGGCAATAAAAAAAAGAAACCCAAACAATGTAAGAGGAGGTGCACACATTTTATCAAACTTTACCATCCCATAGTTAGTATAAACAGCTTAAAGTATGTACAGCTGAAACTGTGCCTCTTGAAGGGGCTATCACATTAAAGTTAACTCCAAACACTTGCCTCTTCTAGAAAGCAGAAACACTAAGATCTGTCTCCCTTTCTTAGCCTCCTTCCCAGCATGGATCCGTTTTTCCTCTTTACAGCACCACATTCGACACTGTTGCACTGGTTAACACAGTTGTTCCACTGACGATAGTCACTTATTTTGGATTTATGCGGACAGGAAAAAGCCCAAAGACAGTAAAACCCTCCTTTCATAGTGTGGAAACCAATGCACGCCTAATGGAGACACATCCGCTAGCTCAAAGGTGAATGCCACTTGAAAAAATATTTCCTTTTCAAGATACAGGTAAAAACCTGTTTCCATTCACAATAGCTATACCAGAATTGTCCTAAAATAGTTTTTTTTTGTGCAAGGGCAGCCTTGCACTACCCTGCCTAGAAACCCATGTTATTACAGTAGTTTTTGTTACCCTGCCATCCTAAGCCAAGCAGATGCCTTTGAGCTGCTAAAGTACTGATGGTTTTAAGCGGTTAGACTAAGGTCTTTGGATGAAAACAGCATTTTGTTTGAAACAAAAGATAGTACTGAATTCACTACAGCATTGCACCGTACCAGCCATTGTAGCACAAGGTCTTATTTGAGCATTGCTGTAGCAGAACCACAATGACTGAGGCAATAACTGAATGAAGCACATTCTCTTGCTAGCAGACTTGTTCAGTCAGTTTTGTTCTTTAATTCAGTAGTTACTTGGTTTTCTGCTGCTTTGGATACTGACAGCAATGTTGCAGGGCCCTACATGAGTAACACAAGTGGTTTTGTTTGCACAAACAAATCAATCCTCAGCACTTCAACCCTTTAAGATCTACACGGGGATTAAGAAATCAGGAAAAAAACCTCTAATTGAAACACATTTTCTAAAGAGGAGCCTCTGTTGCACCTTGTCAGGTACACTGTCAGTATTATCCACGCAGAGGGGACAAAATCAACTATTTGTTCAAGACCAGGGAAGGGCTGACAGAGGCAAAGGTTGGAGCCAAGACGTTCCCAGATCACATTCAAGCGCTGGGATTGCCTGTCTCATTGGGCAGGGAATGCACTAGGCCAAATTTAAACCTGACCTTAAATTCACCTAATGTCTCACAGGGGGTAAGTTTTATTTGGTAAGTAAAACCTCAGACTAAAGCAGATTATTAAGATGACCCAGCATTTCATTCTGAAATACCATTGCATCCCCAGTCACAACAGGCTGACTCATGATGGATGGAGGAAGCAAGTATACAAAATAAACCAGCCGAAAGTCAGAGCTGGAGACGGGACGCACAGGGTCACACAAGTCCTCTCACTGCTAGAAGAGGAAATAACAAGAATCTCCAAATACAGTGGCAATACTTCACTTACAGGTTCCTGTCCTTAACACCCACTTTCTCCAAGCCAAATTTCAGCCTCATTAACCCACTGGCATCAGTGTGGGAATGAAAACAAACTGGCCTCCTTCACTCATGAAGAAATACCCGCAACAAGCTCAAGTTCATTTTTCCAAGATAACAGCTTTTAAATCACTTTCGGTTGACATGAATATAATCAGCAGGCTTATGCTTTTCACCAGCAATCAAGCTGATGGACAGGGTGCCAACATGAAGATAGAGAAGGTTCCCTACCCAGCATGTTTTTCCTTTCCCCTGGACAGTGCCAAGCTCTCTGCCATGGTTAAGAGTAGCTTTGGCTCCTAGAGAGTTTTTCAGAAGAAAAAACCTCTTTGCTTTTGGAATACAGCAGAATGGCAGCTCTTGTCAGTATTGTCTTGGCTTTCCCCTTCCCAAGGCTTCCACCTCCCTTCCCTTTTTGCATCTATTCCAAGAGTATGCAAAGTGATTTAGTTTGCAAAAATGCAAATACTGTCAGTTTTTATATATAACAGCTGCAGAAAAGTGTTGAAAGTCAGTTATAAAAATGTAAAAAAAAGGAACAGAATATTTAACAATAATTAACTCAAGTAGTTCTTCCTGAATTGTCCTGAGTACTCCTCTTCCTCACAATTCTTTGTACTTAGTAACACACAACCCACTATTATTTATCCTCCTGAGGTACCCTGCTTACATCGCACACAGAGAAAGTGCTATACAGGAAATCTACTGGCAAAAACCTTCCAATGCAGGTTTTCCAATTCTTGTATGTTAGGTAGAGTCTTCCAGCTCCAACTTAGTGAAAAGTGCAGAATTACACACAACAGAGGGGACTGAAAGCCAAGTCTATGCCACAGTGAAGCACAAGTCTGGTCACTTACTCCACAGGACCAAAAATTTAGCTCCAGGCTAGTATCAGAAGATCCCATAAAGGTGGTCAGCACTGGAAGGAGAATGGGACTACACGGGTCTTTTCTATTTCTTTAGCACGCAGAAATAATTGAAGATGTCAAGTTGTCATGTTGGAAATTGCTTGGTTATCTCAGTCCTGACTGCGCTTTTTAGAAAAGCGCTAACTGGTTTCTTTGTACTGTCTCTCACATCACCCTAAATTCCAGTAGTCTGAGACTAAACAGGATGCTGCCAATCTTTCAGTGATTAAGAACTGCATCATTTCACTAGATTCAATGGCCCAGTTCTTCCTACATTTTACCAGCTGTAAGATGATTCAATTCATTTGACAGCAATGGGAATAGAGAGCAGCATATATTGGAAAAATAAGGAAAAGATGGGCTTGAAGAACCAGATTCTAATCTCACTTGGCATTTCAACCCATGCAAGTAACTTAGTGGAGTGGATATGAATTTACACTGTGAGACTAAATCCAGTCCCTTACTTTTCTGCAATAGGACTTCCTCCCTTTTACATAATTTTCATCCTTGCGGCTTTTTTCCTTTTGCTTAGTCCTTCATAAAGCCAACCAATTAAAAGAGGATGGAGTAAAATCTTAGGTATTCATATGGTGCCTATCATCCAGGCATTCAAGCACTGAGTAGAGCAAGAAAATTAATGTAAAGAGGTAAGCATTAATGCAAGAAAAGATGCCTATCACAAACATTTCCCTTTAAATCATTGTACAAAATACAAAAGTTCACATTGTACACTGGATTTTTGTTTGAAAGGTACTCAATCTATTAGAGGTAGAAAATGGTATGGTGCAATTTTCTTTTGTAAGTAGGCTAGAGTTCTATGCTAAGTATTTCAGAATGCGTCTTTTTAAAAAACATAAAATTATTATTAAACTTGTCACAGGGATATTTTTCATAAATATTTTTAAAACACTTATAAATATGAATGCTAAATAAAACCAGATGGAGAAACAGTTCAACAGTCCTAGCCTCATATTGCTTTCTCTCAATTTTTAGAAACAAACCAAGAAAGTTCTCAAATGGCTGCGGGACAAATTCAGTTTAAACTTCTAAAAACAAAAATGAAGTTTCTGCCATGTATCTTGTACTCTGATCAGAAAAAAGGGACTCTGTACAACATGCTGCATTTATACATCAGTCCTATGGAAGTCTGTATTCCTTAAGTGTTGCGCATCAGTGAGCAATTTCACCTTTCGTCTCCAAGATACTCTTGTTCCTTGACTCAGGAGCTTCAAACAAACATGAATATTTACACTATTTACAAATAGAGTGTCCAAGCTCAGTGGCATAAAGTGTCCTGTAAGAATCGCAAAAGCTGTGGTGACCCAAGTTCAGAATCTGAACAAGTTGATAAAGTCTTGTGGTGAAAGAGAAGTGGAGCAAGTCTCCGGGTTGTTGGCTGTGCAAGGGTGATCAGTGCCCTAGGAAAGGAGAAAACAACTTCATTTAGAGATTGCAGAATGGGTACCATGGCATCAGCTGACTTAGTGCTGCCCTTCTGCCAGATATCCTGCTTGCAAACAGATAGAGCAGAGCCCAAAATAATATTTATATTCTTGCCAAAGACGACAGCTCAGAACTAGGCTTCAGATTTTAGGGGCTACTGTCAAGTCAAGGGAAATAAAACCAGCAAAGGTCCTACTCACTCTGTTACCCTCTTCTCTGAGGGATCAGAGGCCAGAGTCTACTACCAGCTACAGAAGTTTAAATTCAGAGACACACCATGGATATCAACACAACAGCCAGCAGATTTTTGTCCTGGGCTTCTTTGTAGCCATCAGCTCTGGTCCCAGCTAGTCCTGCTGCCAAAGACACCCATCCCCATGTAATGGGTGGCAACAGTAGCATGCTGGCAGTGCTAAGATACTATTTACTGCCGGCAGGCCTATCATACACCCATCTACCTCTGCTTTCCCTCCATCTTTGATAGCAGTTACTCTTGTTCAATGACAAGAAAGTGGGATCTCTGAAGCTAAGGAGAAAGTGCCTTAACAGTCAAGATTTAGGAAAACACTAGGTTATGCAGACAAAGGAACTGCAGCACCCAAACCAAGCTGCAATCAGAGGAAGCACTGGGTGCTCCATGGCCCCTGAGACACCTGCCCCTGAACAGGTCTGTCCCACCAGCACCTCCTACCTTCCAGGAGAGGATGTGGCAGTGCCTGCACAGCTGCAATGTATCACCATACTGCTCCTTCCGTGGGTAACACCTTATGAGTTTGAAGTACATCTTTTTCCAATCCAGCTGTCCCTTGTCAGATAAGATTAGCCGTTTACGAATCTTAAAGATAAAAAAAGTGAATTGTAGCTGGCTACACAAAAAACCCATCAGTTTGCTTTCTCCAACTCTTGTTCTCCTTCTCTCTTGTACAAGTAGTGTTATCTTTGCTGGTCCATTTCTTTCTGTCACACAAGAACTGTTAAGTTCTGCTCTGAGTGTTCCACTATAATGCTTCCTTGCAGCAACAACCTCACACAACACCATTATTAGGATCTATCCTTATTTCTTGACTATTGCTGCATGATAGTATGAAATAGCTCCCAAGGTTTCAGGCAACTTTAGCTGCTGTTCCTTGCTGGCAGGATAGCAAGTATAATCCTATTAAACAGTTTCAGAAGGGAGTGTGTTTTGCTCCTTCACTGACAAAGCCTTAGTGATTTGTCATGCTTTCAGCTTGTGAGATATCTTTTTTTTTTTTTAAGGGCTCATTTGTTGCAGAGACTGGATTTGAATCTACCTGCTAACAGAAATTACTTTCCCTAGAGTCACTTCCAAATTCAGATCCAGTGTGAACAGACAGACTGAGTCAGCAGATTACTTGGCATATGATCTCTGAAGTACAGAGGTCTGGTATAAACACCCCAGATATTCACTCATAAATTAAGATTCTTTTCTTTAATTTAAGAGACACCAGATGGGGGTAGCAGCAGGGCTAGCTTCCACATACCATCCTGTCACTCATGGAACAGTTCAGAGGGGAATTTCTTGTTCTAAAGGGCAAGAGACTAGGACTCATTCCTCACAGACCACATCCACAGAGACTGTCCATGACGATGCCAGTTCCTGGGACATCGTGGTTATTGCTGGAGCCAGACTGCACGTTTTCCCTGCACACGTGGGACAAGCAACCATGACTTGCAGTTATCACCTAGATCAGGGCTGAAGTGCACCATATGACTAATGCCTCAGACTCCTATTTCGGGAATCACTGCTGTGGCAATTTAAAACCCCCTCAGTAAAGATTTATGACTGTTTTCATGCCAATCTGCATTATCAGCTTGCAGCACAGCCCTCACATCCAAGAGGCAGCCAAGTAAGAATGGTCTACCTACATGTGTTCATTCACTAGTGGGTAACAACATGCAACTGATGGGCATTTGCATCTCTTCCTGTACCTGTCTGTCTGTGAAGTGGTACTGGCAGAGTTTTTTCCACAGCAGCCGGTCTTCAGTGAGCACTTGCAAGTCAGGAGCCACTTGACCAAGGCTAACCAGGTCTCTCCCATCACTCAGTCGCTGCATGATGTTTAATTGCAAACACAATGGCAGGTCTGTGAAAGTAGTTCCTTTAAAGGCAGGCTAAAAAAAAAAAAAAAAGAAAAGAAAAGAAAACTGAGCTAACAGAGGAAGCTGAGGACCTGAGCAATTCTAGCTTGTAGTAGAGTTGCTACTTTAAGCACTACTACTCCTTACACACCAACTAAGCAGTACTTCCTTCTCCTGAATAAAGGGAGAAAGTAACCTTCTACTCTAGGACAGCATTTGAGTTAGCTTCAAGGAGGGCAGTGTTTATTTGTGCTACAACAGTACTTAGAAGCTGAGTCACAGTTCAAGTCTCCCTCCCCCTTTCCATCCTTCCCACACCCATCCCAAAGCCATCTCTGCCAGCTTTCACCATGGCTGGACAGCAACTACATTGTGCTACCAGACAGGAACCGTTCAGGTGTCTCTGACACAAGGGAGGTCGGCGCTACTCAACTTCAGCTTTCTCTTCAATGTGTTGCTGGGAATATCATGCTCTTTTAACATGTTTTAGCTTATGTCATCACAGGATGCCACTGTAACCGCAGAAGTGGCTGATGAGTACCAGCAGCAGGATTTTCTCTGCATGGCTTCCCAGGTCACCACTGGCAGTAATAACCTTTCCTCTGGGAACACTAAGGACCTGCCTCCTTCCCCCATCAATCCCCATAGCTGCAAGCAGTTTTACAGACTGTTTAGCCATGTTGCAGCACATGCTAGCCTGAGGAACTGAAAGCTGTCATCAGCCCCAGCTCACCTTTGCCTGGTCTACACAGGCTCCAGAACAGTTTTGCGGGTCCACAAGAACAAACAACTCCAGGACAAATAAACCATGACACATTAGTGAGGCCTGCACTCAGGGGAAATCCAAGGCACAGATGGGAGCGAAGAATCAACAAGAACCAGAATCCAGTTTCCAGCTGTCCCAAAAAGAGCCCCAGCTTTATTAAGGCAAACAGCAGCCCTTAAGATTGGCCCCAATGAAGAAACAATGTTAAACAGATGTGCCAACTTTCTCATTTACCCTGTGCAGAGATGCTGCTATTTTAAGTTGTGGAGTCACATCACCCGCTTTGCAATTGGCATACAAACACGAAGTATGTGGACTGCCATCAACAGGGCAAAACTGCATGAGGCTGTTTTTAATCATACAGCCCCATCACTATCCATTTGATGGTATCTAAAACTTCAAGGGCATGAATGTCTGTACACAAACAGTTCCCACTTTCCCACTGCTGTAAGGGTCAGAGTCCACAAGAGGACCCCTCTTTCCTTGCAGCTCTCCCAACCTGGCTGGACTGTGCACCACTGACCTATACCAGCAGAACCACAATTTCTTATTAAATGCATCATTTCAGGCCTTATGATTGTCAGCTCCACCAGCAACAGATAGAGGCCTGAAAGAACAACTCCAGAAGGCACAAACTGTCTCGGTCATCTCCAGAAAGTATTTGTTCCAAAGCTTACACGTGACAATTTTAATGTTGGCATTGTGAACCATTTCCCTAATCATTTCAGCATAAACAGTGGTGCTCCTATTCTTATCTCCCAGCCCCCCAAGCAGCCTCATCCGCTACTTTCCAGCAGTTTCCAATTCACTCCTATTTCACTTCTGACTATTTCCATAACAATTTGTTTGCTCTTAAAACAAAGACAGCCTCTCCGATGCTTGCTAAAAGCAAAGCTGCAAGCATATTGCCTATTTCAACTAAATTGAAGAGGGAGGCAGAGAGAACAATTCTTTTTATTAGCCCTGAAGCTGGTCAGTCCCCTGTTTTCTATGCAGCAGGCTCAGAGTCATATTTAAGGGTAGGAGGACTGAACTGAAGCCTTGGATCACCTCCAATTCATCTCCCTTTCCCTATGCTGTCCTTTCCATTCTCCTACGCATCCTCCAGGGCAGAAAGCTTGAAGAGACAGTTTACTAGGGCAGAACATGCAAAGCTATGCTCCGAGGCTCTTGGCTCAACAAACAACTAAGCATATACTTATGTCTTATTATTGAAGAAACTAGTGTGACTCAAGTAAATCCTTACAGGTTTTCTGAATCAGTGCCAGAGACTTATCTGCTACTACTTTTCCCTCAGTACTCCTTTCCAGGAGTTTTCAAACATTACTTTTTTTGGAGAAAGAACACAGATTAGATCAGAGCAGACCATTATGTTGTCACTTTCTGGACAGAGGTTTTGAAAGTAACTATTCCGTATTTTGCAAGTTGATTTTTTTTTTTTTTTTGTTAAAGGTTAGGTCTTGGCTGTTGCAAGACATTTTTCCCTGCTTCAGAAATACCAGAAGCACTCAGTTCACTCACTGTAAGCAACTGGCCGCACAGAACTGAGCTCGTTCTTCCTCTTAGCTCAGCTTTTTTCTCTAGCTTGACCTGAATTCATCTTCAGTAGTGCAAAAAGTTACATTTTTGCAAACTCTACATCTGGAGACAATGCATTTATATTATTTACAAATGTGTCTATAAACCTACGCTTAAGTAAATGTATAGCCACTGCAGGATAAGGCAGCACTTCATTTACAGGTCTTCCAAACCCCCAGGACCTCAGAGTTCATTTTTCCTCAGTGTTGTTCCACTTGCCACTTAATCTCTAACTGAAGGACTGAAAATCATTTCCTGGTGCTCCCCAGACAATGCAGCCATTTAGAAGTGATAAAAGCAAGTCCTTTCCTTAATCCTTGGTAAATACCTCTGTGACTGACTCACCAGTGAGGGGAGAAGAGGTGTTTTTTATATTCCCTTAGGCCATGCCTAAGGTAAACACGAATTTCCCAGTCCATTTCACTACTTTTGACCCCTAGGAGGGGCACACTGACATGGAGGTCAGCACCAAGAGAAGACGTTAGCATCACCCACATCCAAGAGTTCCCTCTCTTGGCAACACGTCAGTTCAGTTCAGATACTCCAGGGAGACTAACACAGTTTTTTTTTTCCTAGAGTAAACATCTGTTCAAGGTAAAGTAGACCAAGCTCAGATTTGATTCACACACAAAGGCCAGGTTAGGAATTTATCAACTAATGTCTCTTGCCCATCCCCACATATGTTGCTGGGAAAATAAATGTTGTGAAAGCAGGACTTGTTTGGCTGGAATGGCCAGCTCCAGATTACTGGAAGAATCACTGGTGTTTTCAGCCAGGAAGCATTAAATTATGCAGCTGTTTGGAAGTTTGCACTTAATTTACAGATTAAACAAATTAAAAAGAAAACTAACAGATTCTGCAGGGATCTTCAGTTTGAGAGAGATTTCAAACTGATTTTTTTGTACTGAGGCCTGATCTCTGAAGACTCTCTGGAGGAGGGAAACTGTTTCTGCCCAGCTGTGTTCATACAGCACAGCCATATAGGAGTCAAGTCACTGTCTGCAACTAGTACCAGTCTGATCCTGGATAGTGTATGTCGAGCTGGTTAGCGATCTGACCCATTACACTTTTAGGAGAACTGTAATGGCTATTACTGATTTTGAACCAAAGAACACAGGTAGTACTAGCAAGGGAACCAAGTATTTTGGCAACACTCATTCCTTCCCCAGCACTCTGTGCTCACACTGGAAGTACACAGTGGGATGCAGCCTCCCAAATGAGAGCTGCTACACAAGATTCCATGAAGGAGCCATGTTATTTTTGGCCTTCAGATTCATGCTTACCCTGGTGATTTGGATGTTGTTGAGCTGCTGCTGCCAGTGGAGAATAGCCTCCATTCTGTGCACCCACATGTTGATGTTTCCAACCAGCACAGACTTGCCAACACGTTGAACCAAGGTGCAGAGGGATGTGTAGAGAGTCTGCAGCAATTCCCTTATTAGCCTGATGTTCTGCTGATCTTCAAGGACTATGGAGAAACAGAAAAGGTTAGAAGTGGGACCTGCCCAAGTGCTTGTTCTGAATCTGTTTCTGGGGGAAGTCAAGTTACCTGCTATTATCTGAGGCCAAGAGATAAAAGCTCAGGTTTGTTTTTTTGAAAAAAGGCACAGCAGGTTAGATGGCACATAAACAGATAAGATATTTGCCCTTTCTACAGCACTTCTCATTTCTAGCCACTGGAGATTGGCCAGCTTTGCCCTCCAATGTGTGAGAGGTTATCTATGCACACCTCTTCCTCCATTTACTCTGCTGATAGTTGATGAAGAGACAGCTCAGGATCTCCCCCTTCTTCATATCCATACACACAAGGGTGCTCTCAATACCTACAGTTCACCCAGAGCTAAAGTATTAGGAAGGGAAGCATCTTGACCACAAGTCAACCCTCACTGGGAGACCCAGAGGAGGTGAAGACAGCCTGCAAGCTTTCCTTTCCCCTAGAGGAGTGGCAGTACTTGATACAAAAGCAAACCTGAGACAAGGGAGCAACAGAGACTGTAGAGCTGCCAGGCCTGGAGGCAGAAACTGCAATGTCTTCTGCAGTTAGGAACTGGATTGTCAACAGGGTGCAGAATGAGTGTAGTAAAGGAAATAATAAAATGAGGAATTGCCTCCTGGACACCAGTGAGGATACAAACACATCTTCCCACTCTTCCCCCTTAGTCCTTCACTCAGGAAGAAAAGTAGAATTCAACTACAGAAACAAGTGGTAGTGCCTCCTCTTCACCCTTGTCTTGCACTGCCTATCTATTCTTGAGGATGCGATTCATAACAAGAACATCAGATTAAGTGAATCTCCCCTACCCTAGGATTTCCATTTCTTACCTTTCTGCACCACTTTTTCCAAAATGTTCATGTAGTTCTTCTGGGCAATGCCACTCAGTGACGTCAGCTGAGACTTTGCTATCAGCTCCAACAGCTGTAGATAAAAATAGAAGTTGCAAGGCTTAGAGTAGAGATAAGTTTCTAATCTTGACTCCTAGCCACGTGATACAGCAGAACAGTTCAGATACTTGTTTGCTGCTTGAAAATAAAAGGTAGACCCAGCCACAGAGCAAGCCATTGCAAAGGGGGAGAGTGCAGATGCTAAATAATTAAATCCACATTGAAGAGGGTGGGAGGAAAATAAGAGGCATTCTAATGATCTTTAGGCAGAAACTTTATTTCATGGTTCAAAGACGCAGAGAAGCCACAGAGCAGTGCTCAGACTGACAGTGCCTATTCACACTGAGGGAACAATGAATGGCAGACGTCACTGTCCTTCACTGGTGCATAAACAAGCAGTGTCATGGGGAACACAAGCAAATTCCTATTCGGATGGGGATATTATTGATGGGGCACTAATGAGAATCAGATTCCACCGTTTACGTCAAACTCATTGGTTGCATGGGTTTTGTTAGGGCAGTCACCAAGACTGAAAGGTTAAGGACTATATTTTAAAAACCAACCCCTCCCCTTTAAAAAAAGCCTTATTCCCAAGATTTCCTCCTCTGTTCAGCTGTAACAATACTAAACCATTCACCTTCCACTGTTTGTCTTTGTTTACTTGTTAATCTTCCCTAATAGAAATCTCACTTTTACTTTCGATTATGATTTGCTTCCTGTCATTGTGATCTTCTGACTTACATACTAGCTGCATGCAGTTTGGGCTGCAGTAACTAAAGGAAGCATTTCCTAGAGGGAAGATATCCTCTCCCCCAGCTTTGTGCTGCCAGAAGAACCACCATGGAAGCTTTCTTCCAGATCATGTTCTGCAGAACATGTGGTCCGTGATCTTTCAAGCCTTTCTCACTTCCTCCCTTCCCCCAACATTATATAAATACACAGACTGTCCACATGTTATTCCATTTGTTTTGGATGTACATACCCTTCTGTTTTAATTTAGAAGGGAAAGGAAAAACCTTTTTGCTACAAATCAATCAACACATTACCACATGACTAGCTTATTAATCCTTTATCATCTGTAGTTATGGTATCCCTTTGCTGGCACTGCAAAGAGTACAGAGAAGGTGCAAGTACTTGTGTCAAGTAACTAAGACAGGTTTTGACAAGAGTTGACAAGTCATGAGTTGACCTGTTTGCCCTGTTATAAGAATGACAGGAACGTATCCATAAAGTTACTGGCAGCTTGCCATAAAGCAGGGAGCTCAGAGAAGAGGTATTATTGCAACCATTTGCCCAGTCTGCTCATCTCCATTGCTAGCATGTGACTGTCACTTAGGAGCAGTAAAGTTGCCTAGACTGACCCATCTCTTCTTCCGTTTACTTTCCAGACCAACATCATCAACAGATGGCCTTGAGTTTATGTTCTATTAATAACTTGCACCTCATATGACTGAAAGAAAACAAGATGAAAGAAAAAACCTACATTAACACTTCTGTGAAGGGCAGGCTGCCTGTCTTCTTGAGTCACTATTCTGGGGAAACGAGATATGCAGGAGAGTCAGGTAGTATTTGCTGCACATAGCACGATGACCTACTGATGCCTCTCAGCTAACTGAGACCACAAGGACTAGATACGCTTAAGTACAAGGCAGTTCAAAGTGTTTCAAAAAGTTTAAAAGTTTTTTTTTCTAATTTCATAAAATATTGAAGTATTATAAAAGTAGAAGTAGAAAAGTAGAAAACCAAAAGGCAGTGCTACAAAGTAGTCTTTGCAATACTCTGCTTGTACTCAACCATGAGACTTTTGATTATAATGATCAACTTGCTAGACTCCATCTGTGCAGTGGCTACACATGCACCCAGATCAGCTCTTCTGTGCATAAACTGCTACCTCCAGATTGCCCTGTTTTCCTAGAACAGGCATGGAGACTGCTTCCTCCATGCAGGGTGGTAGCCATGCTGTGCCCATCACTAAAAACACTAAAATGCCCCCAAAGGATAGGCATCATGCAATGCAACACCATAAAAACTAGACACTAGGGCCACTCTAAGAGGAACAAGGATGACAATCTCAGCTCCCTGAAAAATGTTAACTGTTATGAAATTCAGTTAGCCAAGAGAATGGATTCAAATTGGTCTTGCCTGTGTTTATCAAGGTTCAATTTATGTTCAGTGAACCAGCTCAGATGTCATGTGTCACCTCCCTTCCCCTGCAGCAATAAACACAGGATGAAATTCCATATGAAAACTATGTTGTGAATATTTCTAGAACCACTCCACTCCCTAGGTGTTGCTGGCTGAAATGGATGGCCAACCGTCCAAACCAAAACATATCTTTTTATTCTTGTGTGCTCATATACAAGACATGTAAAACCAGTAAGTGATACGGTTCAGTCAGGCTCAGACCCATCCAGCCTCAAGCACTCCAGTGCATTCAAAGTCTTTTAGTGGTGACAAACACAGCAAAGTATGGTCGTGCATTTAATAGACTGCTAAATTTGGGTCTACAGCATTATAAAAAGTCCGTATTGTCATTTGTAGAATACAGACTAAAAGAGCGATGAATTCAGATTAATGCAGAGTAAGGTAAAAAGGCTGGAGAACTGTAAACATGTTGTATTATGGTGCAGTTGCATTAAGTACAGCCTTTACTTGACTGGGAGGGACAGATGGTAGGAGAAAGTGCAAAGGCAAAGGTTAACAGTAATTTTAAAAGGTCTGCCTTTCAAAAATGCTAAGTAATTGCATTCCAGCTGATTTTATTTGGAGCTGGGAGTCTAACATCTCCTGAAAGTAGGGCATGAGATCCCAATTCATTCTTTGAACTCCTCAGAAATGGGGAAAACAGTGACCTGGTAGCTTTCCACAGAAAGTCCTTCTTACTTCCTTGCCCCCATTTTGTTTGTTCTCAGAGGACTGCAACAGCCAAGGAGAAGAGACAAGATGAGATGCTGTGAGTTATTCCAGAGCCTCCACAAAGCTGGCAGAAGGCAGACAGCTTCCCTAGCAGGGGAAAAACCAGCTCACTTCCCTGCAGATGTCTTGGCTCTGCAGGACTTCAGAGCGAAGAGATACTTCAGGATCCCTATGCAGTTGGGGGAATGGCATCCTGCTCCAACCCCACTAGCAACCAGTTTGAATCAGCTAGTGCAATGAGCTGCTTAGCTCTGGGAGTGCAACAAGTCCTCCTATCCCCATATGCACATGAAAAATGAGCAAAGAGAAAGGAAGGAGTGACATGCAGCAGGGAATGAGGACCTGTGTTTCAGGACCAAAGCATGCTGCTCTGCACTGAAGTGGTGCTGGGCACAGCACCACTTACAGACACGCTACAGCCAGATGGTGCTTTCTGCAGCTGTCCCAGTGCAGTAATGTGCAGTTAATCCATATCCCTAACAGCCCACAGCTAGGAGCTTATAGCACAAGGAGATGCAAAAGCCTTTCTGCAGGCCTCTGAGCTGCAGTGAGGAGGGCTAACTGTCACAAAGGGCAATGCTTTATAATGATAAAAAGCTTAAGTCCCAAACTACTAAAGTCTAAATCCACATTTGAATACCTACATCTGGGTAACCTAGGCTGCCTTCTGCAGGGATCCATCAACTCCTCCCAGCTGGGGATCTGGCTCATAACATCTGAACTGCCAAGAGAAACTTACAGCAATGACAATCTCCTCCCAAGCCCCTCCTCACAGCCCACCACATTGTTTTGTGGCCAAAATGTCATACTAGCTTTTCAGCTGGAAGGTAGAACAACAGCTAAGTTAACAATTCATGGTGCAGGTGCTGACAGATCTTCATGAGACAGCACTGAGCCGATATTCTTTCGGCACAGCATAGCTCCAGGACTCCTGGAGCTAAGTGCAACAGAACCTTTAAAAAAAAAGTTAAGAGCCTACTTCAGCAGGCTGTACACTGTCTAGATCATAATATCCCAGAAGAGCTGTGCCCATACGGCTTAATCTGACCTAAGCTTTTATGAGCAGAAACAGGACCTTCCCTTGTGAGATGTTACTACATAGGCATCATGTGACAAATCCTTCTGAAAGCAACAGCCTGCAAGACCTCACCTGTCATCTGAGTGGAGATTTCTCTAAGGAGAGCCAACAACTTTTGGGCTGCAGGCACTTTCACATCTCTGCTCATTTTACTTATGTTCACAGAACACTTCCAGTCTGTTTTTAATCTTTAAGAGCGGAGAAAGAACTGCTTCAAGACTGAGAACAGTTTGGATCCACTGGGTGAATCCAGCACCTTACTAATTTGCTTTAAAAACTGAATACTTTTCTGTAACATGTAGGCAGATGCTACAGCTAAAGCGATCAGCAAAGACCAGGCTGAAGCACTAATACCTCTACTTAGCACTTCCAGTGCTGGATCAGCAGACCATCAAAACAAGACTGATGCTGGAAGAAAATTTCCTTTCCACTTCAGCTGCAGGAACTCACTGGCTGTAGCTGATGGTATTTGCTTGTAAAACAAACTTCTTGCCACTTACGCCTCCACCTCAAAGAGGTGCTCTCCCTCCCCCCCTCCCTATTTTTTTTTTTTTTTTAAACAACAGAACAGTGCACTACCAAGACCTCTAAGAAATTAGTTTGGGAATATCTTACAAAGCAGACACTTCCACACCACAGCAAAGAAAGAGTACTGAAATCACTACAAGGGCTTATGTTCAGCTATATTTGGAGTAATGTCACAAGAAAGACACTGACAACACAAGAAAATTTTTCAGTCTGAGAATCCATTTTGTTAGAGGTAATGTATTGGTAACTTGCTTTTCTACAAAGAAAGGTTGTGTGCAACCAGCAGAATCATAAGCTTGTAACTGTTTCTACCCCTTCTTTCTCTCTGGTCATCTTAATTTTCTCCCTGCCTCCTACTCTAAGCACACTTCCTTGGGGGGGGCATTTGTTTGCTGACTAAATACTATGACATTGATCAGGCACCCTGAGCAATGGGTGGAACTGGAGAACAAAGAGGGAGAGAAAGAAATTTTGCGTGCTAATATTCAGGGCATTTTCCATGTGAAAGAGGACACAGATGAGCAATCTAGGAGGCCTGTGATTTGCAAAGGACCATAGACAAGATCAACATCCAGGCAGAACTTTTCATGAGCAAATCTGGCACATAAGGTATTTTATGAGCTACTATTCACCAGAGACTTGGCTGATACAACCTTTTCATTTAAGAAGTCAGTTTTATATTTGATCCATAATACCAGGTTTAGTATCTTTTTTATCTGCCAAACCACACAAGTCAGCCTCAATTAGAAAGCTTCATACTTCTCAGTCATGCTGTATCCTTAACTGGGGAGGGGGGGGCAGAAATAGTCTTAAAAGCTCAGCAGAGAGGTTAATTTGCAGAAACAAGGATACATGCTGACTTTCATACAGTATATTGCTACTTTTGAAACATAGCAGGGAGCAATAAGCCTGGAACTGAGAATTATCTGTTTCTTCTCCTCTTTGGAAGTCCTTAAGCACCATGGATCAAACTCACTGATGAGGAAAGGCCAGGTCGAGATCTCAGTGATTTTGTTTCATGTTATGAAGATGCTATTTTTACACTTGAACCTTGATTCCCATTTGCTCTAAACTCCCTTTTCCTGCCCTTTTATGCTGGTCCTCAAAGGGAAAAAAGGTGGTGACTGTCAACCTCTGAGTGCCCCCTCTTCAATAGACTGCACCAACTTCATTGCACTCTGAACTGGCTCCTCAAAAAAATTCAACAGGAATGCTGCCTGATCCTTGCAGTCCTGCACGAGACTCCCATCATGTCAGAGAAAGTCAGGCAGTGTACCAGGGGCTCATCACACAGCAGTCTGACCTGATTTTGGATTTAGCAGAGGCCTTTGGCAGATCTTCCACCTTTTGACCAGGAAAAATTCCCAGGGAAACTCTGGAGAGCCAAATACAAATTCTATTTTATAAGTCTTCAATCAAGTACAAGGGGGAGGAATAGCCTTTTTATAGGTGAAATAAAGACCTGAAATAAAGAGTTGTGGCCTTTTATAGCTATTACTTTCCAAAATAAACCTCCTAAAGATGACAAGGCTGCACATATATCCAGTATCAGAAAACACCAGCTATCTCCATCCTGATGTCCATCTTCTCTGTGCAAGCAGGAAAATAAACTGTTCCAGGACCAGCAGACCTAGGGAAGCCCGAGTTTCTGTGGACTGGTATCCTGCTTTGCCTCCTACAACATCCCCCTCCCCCGAGGCACTACTTCTAAGCCATTAACAGTGTCCTTTCTACACAGCATATGGTAAATCACCCAGGAGGCCTGTGTCCTATCTAGCATGGCAGAGGCTTTCATGGGGTCCATTTGTCTGATCTAGACCTGACTAGACAACAGGTGAGGGGAGCAAACTGAGGTGAGCCTGCTCAAATCATTTTTTTTTTCTTTACAGACTTTTCATGACATTTGACTCAGCACAGGGAAAGCAATACCAGTGTTACTTGCTCCAGAACCTAAAAACCTAAACAGCTGGTGCCTCACCAGTGATTAACTGCTGATGAAATGTGAAAAGGAGCTGTTTATAAACAGCCTCAAGTTAATAACAGATTTTTAGCTTGCTGAATTCCAAGCCTTGATAAGCATTCTGAAATTTGAGATCAATTTGCAGATCACGTGTACATAAGCATACTGGCATCCTCAGACCTTAGGATAACAAACACCTGTGAACACTACCACCCTCGGATCATCCTTAGCTGGATTTAAAATCCTAAGCTGTTAGGCAGAGACAGAGCATGGGGAACCCTTACAGAAATTTGGTGCTTACAACTCCTTCCTACAGAAGCTAAGGCTGTCAGGGCTAACCAAATGCTTCGCCCACTGGAACTGCTGGTCAGTCAGACAAGACTAAGAGCAACCATGATCCTTGACAGAGAAGTTCAGATCAGGAGACTCCAGAAGGTTCAGACCAACTTCTCCCAGCACACTTGGCTCCCAAGTTCCTCCTGTATCACTCCACAGGTGGCAAATCTCACAGCACTCAAAGCCATGCCGGCTGGATCTCAGCTTCCCATGTGAAGAGAGAGCCCCCTTGCACTACAGCCTCTGCAGAGGTCCCCAACCTCCTTTTGGGATTGCAGGAATTGCACTTAAAAGCTCAACTGAGAAATCAGAAGTAAGAAACAGTAACTTCTGCTTTTGCTTTTTCAAACTTCATGACTAGGAACGCTAAGATAAGGACAGGCCATCTTCTACATCACCACCACTTCCCTGCCTCTCCATTTCAACAGATCCAGAATTAGGTCTTCAGGATATATCCACAAAACTTCTATAATCACTTTGTGACTAAAGCTGAACACCCCCCCACACACACACGCCAGCTTGGACCTCACTTTACCAGTGCTTCCTATCACCAACTTGTACTTAGTTTAGAGTCTACCAACACCACAGCAAAATAAATCCTCGCTTACACTCACCCTCACAACATAGTTGAATCGTCTGGAGTCTAGGATAGCGCTCGAGAAGTCAAGCCTGTTGAAAGCTTCTCCCAAGGTGCAGTAACCATGGCGCTGAGAAGAAAAAGACTGGGTCATGTTTTGGCATACATAAATCCAGACAGCACCAGGGAGACATGACCCAGGGCAACTCAATTTAGCAAGCTAATGGGTACAAAACATGGAACTAGCTCATGGCTGGAGGAGGCAAGCCTGTCTCCAGTGCAATTGCACTTATTGACGTCACCACTGAGCACAGTCCAACAGAGGTTGCGGTTGTTTCCCAAAAGTGATCCAAGCTCTGTTTATGACTCTTAGATAGCTCAACTCCATCCCTTCAGAATTTATGAGACAGAACGAGCAACACATTCCTAGGGCTCAATATATAGCGTAAGTTCGCAAAGAGTGGCTTCTCAGAGTCGCTTCTCTCCATGAGCGCAACTGAGTCGTTGTGATGAATTCCAATGGTTTTCCATGTTAGGACTGTACTGGGTGAAAGCCAAGAACAGTATTATGGCTTGGTCTGCAGTGGCTTTTTTTTTTTTTTTTTTAAACAGAGGGAAGCAAACAAGTCATATTTTAAACACATGTACAGAGCTTTGCACAGCAAGTCCTGGCTCCCAATTAGGGCTTAAAATCATTACTGTGATTCCAACCACAAGCCCAATCTTCCACTTATCTCTTAAGAGCCTCTGCCAATTTATAAGTCTAGGATCTTCCACTGCTTGGAAAAATAGTATGAAAAAAGAATGAAGATGACCTATGCTAGCACTTACCTCTTTTGTGCTTCCCTTGTGAACATAGATCCACTTCTCTTGGTGGAAATCTGTTTAGACAAAGACATTTTACTCAGTTAATCCCTTACTTCACAGAAGGCTGGATCTCTGTTCTGCTCACACATTATCACTGCCCTTTTAGTGCCACTGATGTTATTTTGTGTTTACACCACTACACCTGAAATCAAAACTAGCAACTTGCTGAGCTGCTTTGTTTCTATACTGCTTCAGCTGAGACAGTGGCCCTGAGCCTTAGAAAGGTTTTGTTACAGTGATGCAGCTCGAGACTGTAAATGTTTAATTTGTCAGCTGCAGATATACCATAGCACCTCCTCTTCTTTTGTCCTAGACAGTAAGTGTGGCTGACAGCCAGGTTTTGTTGTTATTGATTTTATTAACTATTCATTACCTTGGTTACAGGCTTGGGATTGAATGTCAAAACTGAAGTTGAGCAAAAATGTCATGAGACACCAGGCATGTGGGAGAGCTTTTAGCAGTGAGGTCAGGCTTAGAGGAGGATGCTTGTGTTTGCAACTAACTTTCTAAAAAAGAAAAATCTACTCGGGACCAAAGCTTTCCATATTTCTAACTTCCCCTCCCTTCCTTCAGAAAGGAGATTTAGCCCTATCCACTCCCCCAAATAACTTCCCTACACCCATCACATGCTCAGTTTGTCCCTCCTGTAACAGCAGTTTTATTCTGCTCAATTTTTTCCACACCATTCTCACATGGGCTCAGACCCTTGCTTCACTCCGCACTGGCAATTCAACAGCTAGCATGAAAGAATTCTCTCCCCATCCTGCAAGGCTCTCTTCCTTGAAGGAGACATTGTGCTCCTATAGTCTTTTTCCACCTAAAGATGCAGTGGTGTACTTATGCACAGTAATGGGAGCCCAGGGGCTGAATCACATCAGTAACAGGCATACAGCTCCTGCATCAGGCCCTTTTAAACTAGTAGGTCAAGTCAGAATCTGGCCAGGAACTGTCATGGTAACATTTGTTTGTTCACAGAGTGAACCAAATGCACAGAGGGGCCAGATTTTGGCATCAGTTTCTGAAATCCTGGGGGATGTACAGTGAGCTAATACTAGTGTGGGAATCTTAACTCATTTCCTCTGTGTATGTTTACATTTGTAGTCTTCATCTCTAACTTGGGTACCTATCTTGCAATCAGATCAACACAGACCTTGCTGTCCCTGAGGGCTCCCACAAGTCATCCCACAGAGCACCCTCTGAGACCCCCAGCTGCTTGTTGTGTATACAGGAAGACTTCAAACCTTCCATTGTTTTGAGAAAGCTCAAACCTTATTTAGTTTTTCATGCACTTTGCACAGAGATGGTATCAAAGCTCACATTCAGGCTTGTAGCCTCCAGTAATATCGATTTGTACTCAACATGCATATGGAAGGAAGAATAAATTAAGTCTGTTGAGCACAGGCAGTCTTCGGGGGAAAAACTGGAACTGCCTCACTTGAATGTACCATAGGAAAAAATTACCCTCCTTCTGACAAATACAAATGACAAAAGTTTGAACACAACAAGCACAACTCCCCAAAGCAGGGATTACTAACAGGGGCATAAATCTTCCTGTTAAGCTGTATCCAAGTTCTGTACTTAGGTCAAACATGGGCACAAAGCCCTTCAAGATACTCTGAAAGGGTTCTCAAGTGCTGTGCAAAAACCCATAGATCTGAAGTGTTTTCCATTCTCCTCCTGCAACTTTTTTTTTTCTTTCCTTTTTTTTTTTTTTTTTAAAAAGCCCAGACATCTTACACTGGATCTTGGCTTTGTTATTCAGCAGATCTTTTTTTCTCTTCTTGGCAGCAACATCATAGTTCAGGCTGTTGAAGAGATTCTCTTCGTTGTGATCTTCCTTTTTACAAAAGCTGCAAGAGATACAAAGCAAACTTTCTGTTTATTTCTGCAGTCTACTGAACACTGTTTCCTGTAAGGAGAGAAAACAGACAGGTTTTCACTGTAAACTGAAGTTGCCTCCTTGCAAGCTGCTCTAAAAAGGTCTGAATGTAGTTTTAGCATTCAGTAATGTTGTTGCTATATGAACTTCCAGTGCCTCATTTCTCTGCTAGTTAACATATAGATAACTGATAGGAACAGGAAATACAGATAACTGTTAGCGCTGGGACACTTTTTAACAGCATTCTCATCTTCCCTTTGTTTGTATGTTTATGGTAACATCATTTCTTCCTACTGTAGGTGGTAGATCCCTCTGAGCCAGCCAGACTTCCATGCAAGGACATATTTACACTTTGCTGAGAGCATGTACATATTCGATTATTTTTATTAATAAAAATAGTCTCTCCATCACTCTGGCTTTTAAGCTTACAGGAAAAGCTCAGCTGAGGATCACATTTGGCTGGTGGCTTTCCCAGCTCCAGCCACTAGTGACCATATGCACTAACAGCTAGGATCTCTTGTCCCAGATTGCTTCCCTGCTGTATTTGCTGGAACTCTGCTTTAACTGTATTATGTGAAGTGAGCTATAACCCTCCTCATCTTTCTTTGAGGGGAATGAAAGATTATTTATAAAGAGGCTGTGTATCAAGATCTTCATGTTCTTCAGACTTCCAAATCAGCAGATCCAAGCAGCAATGTGAAACTGAAGTCCTGGGCAGCCTCACTGCTGTTGCCCAGTGCCTGCAGGTGGCAAAGGGGAAGGCAGCACCTTCCAGAAGCTCTCAAGCTTTAGTGACGGCCCTGCACTGGAGCCCCTGGCAGATGGCATGCTGCTAAGAGCAGTAGGGATGTCTCACAGGCGCTGGGGAAAAGACAAGCAATGCATCCAGAAGAACAAGAGAGCCTCCCCTCTGCTCCAGCAGCTTGCTAAGGAAGGGGAGACAGCTATCAGCATATCAAAATCAGAAGAACAGTCCCAAGTGTCTCTTTGGATCTCTACAGCAGCATTAATCTTGTGGGACTCCTGGAGCTCGGGCAGGTGGTGCAGTGTGCTGCTTCTCAAGGTGCTCTGCAAGCTTCCTGTGAGAGAACTGCACGGGTAAGCAGTCTCCTCCGCAGAGACCCTTATGTGGCCAGGCTGCTTCCTTTCTACAGAGCTAGCATGTACGCTGTTTAGCCTCAGGAAAATAACGTGAGCATCATACACTCACACCTCCCCCAACAGCTGTTCAGTGCAGACTCGTGCAGAGGAATGAAACCTGCAAGACAAGGCTCCTCACTTCCTGCACTACTGAGTAGGATCATCTCACCCGATGCCAGCCTAAGCCTGTAACCAAAAGGAGACAGGAGGTTTGCAGTCTGTTGACATGGCCACACCACCAGCACACACTGAAATGAAGTGGCAGGCCATCATCACCTTTAAGTATTGAGCCAGTGTTTCTGCCCATGACAGACCAGGTTTCATTTGGGAGGCAGCCTGCTCTAGTAGGCTCCAGAGGGTGACGTCTCCACACTAGAGGCAGAGAAAACCCTCTCCCAGCCTCAGAACCTGGGTTGAGGCTCTTCACCATGAGCCTTGGCATCTCCTTCCCACTCCCCACAGCACCACAGCTCTTGTCCTAGGAAGGTACCTATTCCACAGGCTCCACTGCAACACCTCCAGAAGGGAGGCAGCAAGGCAGATGGGCAATATTCACAGCAACCACACCTCCAGGAACCTGACAGCTCTACCAGCAGTTAACTGGGCAGTTCCCACAGTTAGAAGAACCTAAACATCAGCTGCTTATTTCCCCCATTAATGTGGTTTAACTGAAGGGACCAAAACCAGAGAAAGACAGAATATAGTAGTATGGAAGAAGTGTTTTGAGTGGTTCAAGTTTATATTTTATCAAAGTTGCACAAAACCCTGACAGCTGTCCAGGTTAACATTCCCAATGACGAGGCAGAATCCAAGCCTAAGAGCATGAGACAGACCTGCTTTACATCTTGCATGTTAACAGTACACCCTTGACTGTTGACTTCCTTCTGAATGACTCTGTAATCTGAAACCTTCATAACAGCAATGGATGAATTCCAGTATGGGAGGCAGATTATTTCTTGTTTATGTACTGCCAAATTTCCACATACTTCTCCAAGGCATCTTGACAGGTCGAACAGTTGGGCATCAGAACCTGGCCGTTTGAGGATCTCAGTCCAAGAGTGCTGTGTCATCACCTCACTTTTTAATAGGAAATAGGATGTAAAAATCCATGCCAAGCTCAATATTCTGAGCTCAGTCACAACAACCCATGCAGACATTCTTCTCCTTATTTACAAAACAGATGCTTTGGATTCTAAACTGGATTTTTAAAGTTTGCATAAAGGAGGGCAAGAGATAAAGAGCTACTACCTAAACCTGCACAGCAAGATCTCATTTGTACAGTTCATAGCAGGCTCCTGTTTGCTCCAAGTCACTTCTGTCACATACATTCCTGTCTCATCTCTCAGCCTGGTCCCAGCCTACCCAACCTCACTGTGCACAGCTGAAGAGATGTAGCTCTGCAGGAAAAGTTTGGTCGTGACAGGAGCAATCTGGTCAGAGATCATCTGTACAAAGACTTCCAGCCCATAACTACACAGTACTAGGGGAGCTTGTCTTTTTTTTGTTTTTCAGGGTAATCAAGCTTCACATTATGTATGTTATTTATCATCTGGGAAAGATTTATGGCTTTGGATGCACCATATTTCTCCAGCTCCAGAACTGGGATGCCTAAGGAAGCATTTGCTTCTGGAGAAGCAGAGAGGGATACCACAGAAGTTTCCCAGCGAAGGCAGCAGTGGGCCAGGATATTTTCAGTAACACTCCTTAAGGGCACATTCCTGAGACAATGGGGCAGCGATTGTTTAGACAATTTTCTTTAATACAAGCAGGATCAGGAATAAAAGGTTGCCACTGCCCAACCTATTTCTGAATTACAGCATGTCACAAACCAATCACCCCCTTCACAGACTTGCATTACACAGAGCTTTGCAGCTCTATTTTTGTAGGAGACTCTTGGTTACAGCTAGAGCAGCACAGCCCACAGTACCCACACACACTCACAGGCCGAGCTCTGCGGCAGCACATACAGGCACCAGGAACCGTATAGGTAAAGCGAGAGATCCGATATGCTTACCAGCCCTGCATGCCTTGCTAATCCCCCACCCCCATAATCAGGCAAAGTCAAGTTGTGGTTTATGGACTTATTTACTGGAATATAGATGCCAGCTGATGACTCATAGGTGATTTACAGCACAGCACCATGTGATTCAATAGGTCACACAGTTGCAGTACGGTTTTGAGACCTACATTTTATTTGAGGGGTGAGATTTCAGCACTTGGGGCTTGCTGGGTCAGCAGATGCTTTCTCTCCAAACACTGTACCTGCTCTGAGCAGGTACAATCACCCAAAACGGGCACAGGATTTCACCTGGCCTCAGATGAGGTGCCTTAAACCTCCAACCAGATGATTTAGCAACTGAAGGGAAGGATCTGGGGCTGTCATGCAGCATGAGTCCTATCCTTCCCAGGTGACCTTAGGAGCAACACTGCCCCGCGGTCACGCAGCTAGCGAAGGACCTCAGAGAGGCGAAACGCCACACAGGGGACAACCTTTCCAGAATAAACACACCCAGATGTTTTGTTGTCCCACTACCCTACCGCTTCATGGGGGTAAACTACAGCAAGGGGGTTAACTTCACCTCCTGGATAGACCATAACAGGCTGTAAATTTCAGAGAATAAGGGCAAAAAAGGCACTAACCAGTTATGAAGGAGCACAGGAGATGAGATCCTGCTCCGCAAAACTTAGAACGCACCTTTTTATCTTATAGCTTATATCTCAAGCCAAGAGCAAGACCACTGAGCATCTCGGTAAACAGGAGCTTTCCATAAACAAGAGCAGATCTGTTTAACGGCCCATAGTCAAGGACGCGCCAGAGCAATAAAGCACCGAGGCTGCCATAACACGCCTGCGTCAGCTACGCTCACGAAAACAAACAGCCCCCGCGGTTAAAAATAGTCCCCGCACATTCCGTCTCCGCGCCGGGGCCGCCCGAAACGCGCGCACAGCTTCACCGCGACGCCGCCGGGGCCGCCGCTCACCCGAGGGGATGGATTTAACGACAGCCGCCGCCACCGGGGCAGTCATGCCCACAGACCCCCCCCCCCCCAATTCCCGCTGCCGCCCCCCCCCCCCCCCACCGCGGGTGGCCCCCGGCGGGGCGCAGCCTCCATTTTAAGGCGCCCCCGGCCCTGTAATGGCAGCGCGGGCGCCCCGCAGTACAGCGGCCCCTGGCGGCAGCGCGCGCCGCCCCGCACCGCCGGGGCAGCGGGACTCGGCGTAGAGGGGGGGGGGGGGAGGGCGGCGGCGTGGGCCCCCGTCCCGGGCGCGGCGGCTACCTGCTGATATCGCCCACGTAGCTGCCGCTCTTCTCGTCGAGGAAGCGCGTCCAGCCGTCAGCCGTCTTCACCCAGCTCTGCCCGGGGGAGCGCCAGTCCTGCCCCAGGAACGGCATGGCGGCGGCGCGGGCTGGTGCGGCGCCGAGGCGGAGCGGTGCAGAGCGATGCAGAACAGGTCAGTCGTACCGCAGCAGGGCTGCGGGCGCCGCGCCGCGCCGCGCTATTTATGCGGCGGCGCCGCGCCGTGTTGCCGGAAGCGCGGCGCTGGCCCGGCCCCCGCCGCCTCCGCCGCCGCACGTGGCGGTGTTTACCGGCGCCGCCCCGCCGGTGCCGCCCTCGAGGAACGGGGCGGGGCGGCCGCGGGGGGGCAGCGGGGCCAGAGGCGCGGCGAAGGCGGCCCCGGTCAGCCGCCCCCGTGCGCAGCCCCGCGGCGGCAGTTGGTGTGTATGCAAATAACAGTAGTTATGTACCTGCAGAGCTTGTTATGTGTTATATACCCACGCATTGAGTGTGCATGGACACACGTGTGTATATTATAAGCCTATGTATATATGCAGATATGTGCATACAAACATGTATGCATCTATACATGTATATATAAAAGTACATATAAATATATACACTTATAGATAAATAGCACATTTTTTCCTATAGAAAGAATTTTTATTCTATATACGAACGATTCTATATGAAGATGTTATATAAAAAACCTAAAATATAAAGTTATTTTCTATAGAAAATCTAATATACTGTTAATATTAATTGATGAATGTTAATATACATCACACATCTATACATACACATAACACAAATATGCATATACACGTGTGCATATTCACATATGAATTTTTATACATCAATGTGTTTTACATATTTATGTGTAATGAATATATATTTTGTTTATAAAATATGGATAATGCATATGAATATATTATGTGTGTTTAATGTTATATATAGAATGTTTTACATATTTCATATATGTCTAATATTTTGTTTTATATATGTATTGTATATAGAATGTGTAGAATGCTTTATTTATGTTTTGTATGTCTGTAATATTTTGTATATGTCTGTTTTATATGTGTGCATAACGCTTTGCCTGTAATGTTTCATATACGCATGCTTTTGTATTCATAATGTTTTTATATATAACTTGTTTTGTATACAGTATCATTTATATATAGTATTATCTATATATGTATTGTTTTATATATAAAAATATATGTGGTAAGTATATGCAAAACCAGTATTATATATGAAAAAATACATGTATGTATACCTGTAGCTTATTGAGTATAATGCACTGGCGCATGCTAGTGAAAGTGTTATATATTCACCATAAACAGCCCCCAGGCTGCAGCTGAGGCGGCGCATGCAGTCGCGTACCGCGGCTTGCAGGGTAGCTGCAGGCGCGGCAGTGGGGTTGGTAGGGGCAGTCCTGCGCTGTCCCCGCGGAGCTTCCCGCACTGCCGGCCCCAGCCGACGGGATGAGGGAGCAGCTCCCATGGGCCATGGCATGGGGCCATGGACGCAGCCTTCCCTCACACCCAGCTGCTGGCTTTTTTTTGTGTGGCAAGGGCTAATTTTTAACCTGCAAAAGTGCCCCGAGCTGCAAAGCAACCGTTGGCGACAGCCCGGAGTTTCTTAGGGGACCCAAGTGCGGGGCCTCTGGAGGAGGAGCGATCCCGGTGGGAACGCGGCGCCAGGCCGTGCTCCGCGCGCCAGCAGCTCTGCAGCCTCTCGCCAGTGACCTTCAGCCTGCCGGCGGCTCCGGCAGCTCCTGGCCGCGAAAGGGATGGAGCCGGGCTTACCAGGTGTGCCTGGCCTGTCCGAGTGAAGTCAGTGGGATACGTGCCGCCAAAAACACGCTCACCCTCCTGATGGGATCATTTGGCAGCTCTGAAAGGCAGGTGGGGTTCGGGCTATAAGGAAAGGAGACAGAAATTAGTGCTAGAGACACGCGGATTAGTTTACTGTGTCTCTTTTAAAAGATGTCGTGGTCTGGGGTGATAACCGCAAGCGTGGGCAGACCCCCGCGAGCGGAGAGGATGCAGTCAGCTAGCGACTCGCATTGGCCGAGCTGCCGGTGGGCTGCAGCTCGTTTAAAGCACAACATTAGCATAGAAACCAGCTATCGCTGTTGATTCGAATGGATGGGGGACACACTGAAGCCTTTGGAGATTTTAATACGGCGTGGCAGGAGAGCTGCAGCCGTCGGTGGTGCTGCAAGAGCTGTGCTGGCGTGTGGGAACAGGTTGGACTGGGGCTCAAATTTTTTCAATCAGAAAAATGAAAAAAATAAAAAGGAGGCTACAGTGTGTACTCACACATAGGAGTGCAACCAGGCTCGGCGGCTTACCAGCGCCGGCCGCGTGCCCTTTGCCGAGTTACCGACCACAGGCACTGACATTTCAGAGGCAGCAGCACGGAGAGAAATGAGAGCTGCCTGCTCCCGAGCACGGGCCCTTTCCCCGGGACCAGAATAAACACGCTCCCGGCCGAGCTGCTCTGCTGCCAGCTGGCTGAGGACCATGGCAAAGATCTGCAGCTGCTTGTGCAAGGGTCACTCCTCGGAGTGAGCTCCCATGCAGGGGGGGTTGCAGGACGGGAGCCCAGCTGTGTGTCCCTTCTTAATGTCTGGAGACGCCTCTGAGCAACAGGTAACACAGAGGCTGCAATTTTGCCTCTGCAGGACATTGGTGTGCAGGGGTTAAAAAAGGAGGGAAAAAACACATGCAAATGCCATGGAAGGTGCAAAGGTTTGCAGATGAGCCCGAGGAGACCTTCAGACCTTCATTTTGCCCAAAGCTCGTACATCTGCAACTGACTGTGGCTCTGTGTTTACAGAGCTGCGAATCAGCAGCAGAGGGATTAAAACCAGTGTGTTTAGCTTTGACAGGAGAACTTCCTCCTCCTTTCACTAATGCAGCAACTCTCCTAGGTGCCACTTTGTGGCAGATCTTTCACTGCTGGGGTTATCGGCTGTGCAGCAACTTGATTGCACACAGCAGGCCCGGGGTGTTTTGTGCACATGCACATGCCCATTGCAAAGACATCAAAATAGCCTCTCACGCCTTCTCCTAGAGATTGTGTATATAAAACCTGCTGAACCATGAACCACTCACGGATATACTGATTATATTGTTCATTACACTTACATTTGCAACACACATCTGCATGGTGCTGTTTATAAAATGGCTCATGTTGTGGGGTGAATCATGGTGTAATCGGACTGATAGGAATCTGCAGCCAGCAGTTGTGCTGCAAGAGTGAGAATCAGCACCTGATTACCTGGTAATGGAGAAAACGATGTGAACACCAATACTGGCAACATTGCTTCTTTACCATTGCGGGGGGGGGGGGGGGGTGGTGGGGTGGTGGTGGTGGTGGTGGTGGTGGTGGTTATTTGCACCTTATGTTCCAGGTGGAGTGCAAAGCACTGTGGTTTTTTTTTTAGTCAAACTGAGATCAGAGAAGCTGGTTTTCTGTTACAGAGGAATCAGGTGGCTCCATGCCCCTGCTGCAGTGAGCGAGGGTACGCAGGGACACTTTGCACGCCGTCCCTTTGCTTCCACATTGGCCCTGCTGGGGCTGTCCGGCTCCTCACGTGCAGGGTGTGTGGACGGGTGAGGATCACCAAGGTGGGACAAGCCACATGAGTTTTACCTAAGGAAACACACAAACTGGGCAGGCTGGAGCTGGAGAGAATAAGCTGCAGTGTAGTTTCTGAGTCAAGAGCTGAATTTTTGGGACAAGTTGGCTGCAGATTCTCACACAACATCACTGAGCGGCCATGCCATGCAGTGCAGGGCTAGCGTGCAGCTGAAGATAGCACGATATCCAAGGGAATGGTGCAGCCATCCTGCACAGGGGTTGGTAGAGGCTTTATTCCAGTGGCATGCTGGCTTTGACCTGTCTATATACATAGGCAGGGGAAACAAATACTGCAGTGCAAAGATAAATCTGCAAATTAGCTCAGATAGTGAAAATCAGGGCGGAGGCTGTACATGAAACGTGTTAGGTCAGGACAGTGCATAGCAAAAATCAGCAGCGTTGTTTTACAGAAAAGCAGTTGGCACCTGACTGCTGGTCATGACTCATTCAAGGTTCCACAGGTAAGTGGATTTATGGAGGATTATTTATGTGGTAATCACATCATGAATGTGTGAATTAAAGGATGCACTTCCAGTGTGAGAATAAAGCCAGGAACACCTGCCCTCTTTTAGAGCAAACTCTGGGCAAGAAGTCCCCTTGTGACTTTAAGTGCTGACCCCCTACACCTGGAAAAGCTGGGTTTCGTAGCCTGCAGGTGTGGGTTTGGCCTGTGTTACGTGGTCCTGGCTCTGCCACAAGTTCAGACAGTCCCAGACGTGTTAGTATCCTCCGAGCGGGAGAGGTGAGGAACGGTGTCTGGCTGCTTCGCTCTCTGCGTAGCTGGTGGTGGCTCTGGGCCATGATCTCAGACCTCAGGAGCAAACATGCCATTCCTTGCCTGAAAAATGATTCACCTGCCAAATCCTGACAGATGTCTCCAGAGGGATGTCTCAAAGCCCTGGTTCCCCACCACCACCATGGGGTATGTGAGCGGCCAAGTCAGCTGATGGTGGTGGGGAGCTGCTCATGGGGAGGTCCATCCCTCCTCACGCTGGCGAGGAAGGGCTCCTGCCGGGCGCAGCCTGGTGAGGATGAGGAAGGACACCCAACTTCTGGAGTGGCCTTTGGGGCCGAGTCATGGTGTGACCTGCACTTTATTTTGCCGCACCTCTGTTTCCTGAAACAATGCACCAAGCGGAGCGAATGCCCGGTGTGCGTTGAGCTGGCTGCCTGGGGAGGAATGGGGCTGCTCTGCGCCCTTGGTGGCAGCCGGTTTTCCCCTGTGAGCGGGGGTTTGCCACCTCGCTGCGGCTCGAGCCAGTGACGCTGGTGTTGCTTTCTCCCCAAGGGGCGAGACAAGCCTCGGCAGCTCCTCAGACCCCCCTCCCTGCGGGGGGAACAAGTCCCGTGTCGAGGAAACGACTCAGCGGGCCTGGCTGAACGCTGGTGCGGGGCTCCCCACTCCTCCTGTCCGCACTCTTGGAGGTGCCCAGAAGAACGTCGTTTTTTAGCAAATGAAGTTGTTTTTCCCCCGGATGAGGCCCTTGTTTGGGGCCCTGGTGGCTGTGAATCAACCCTCGCACCGGGCAGGCGAGTCTCGTGCCCTGCAGTGAGCAGGAGTCGGCGAGTTGAGAGCCCGTCAAAGGGCGAGGCGGGTCACAGCAGCAACGCAGTTGCGGCCCCGTGACTGTGAGGCCACATGTGCTCATCGAGGACGGAGCCAGGCTCTGACGAGCTCCACCGCTCACCCCTGGGAGCCGGTTTCAGCGGGGGACGCGCCTGCGGAGCCGCTGGGCCCGTCCTCGGCCAGCTCGCTCCGGGCTCTGCCGGGACAAGCCCGTTGCCTTACGGATGAAGAAAGGCAAAGGGAGTCAGCTCTTAGCAGGATTTGGGTGCCAAACGTCTCTTTGGAAACACAAGTCTAAGATTTTAAGGGTCTGAGCGGAGCCACGGTCGCCGATTTGGGGTGCGAGGGCCGTTTGTGTGAATTGCTAGCAGGGACTCGAGCCAAGAGCCTGGGCCCACGGGCGGCTCGGTCTCTCCGGTTGCTGATGACCTTGGGCAAGTTGCTCGGTGTCCCCGGGCAGCAGCCCGTGCTGCGGCGAAATGAGAGCAGCAGCTCTCTGGAAACCAGAGAGAGAGGGGAATTATAGCTTCCCGGGCAAATACCTGCAAGCGGGTTTGGTGTGGAAACTCCAAATTAAAAAACACTTAGGCAGAACGAAAATGCAGCCTTTGACTTCCCTCGGTTAAAAGAAACCTACCCCTGAACACAGGGTGGTGTGGTTAGGACAGTAACTCGTGGAAAAGCCACGGTAGTACTGGCAGTTCCCCGTGCACGAAAGACGAACAGCAGGATGTTGTTTGCAAGCCAGCTTCCATGTCTGTCGCTCCCGATGGGCCAGCCCATGTTCCCCTCCTTCCCGCGTTGTAGGTAGCTTTAAAGGAGAAAACAGGCTGGCCATGAAGTAATGTCAGCAGGTGGCTTGAGAAGAGAGGTGCAGCCTGGGGGTGTAAGCCTGGTGGAAGGAATTAGATGTGTACCCAGGAATTATTTCTTGCTAGTAGTAAACTGTGCACGTGGTAGCTGTCAGCATGCTGAGGGATTTGATTTCACAGAAAATACAAATTTTCCACGTCAAAGGGTGTCCCTGCCTCTGCTGAGTTCAGCACAGGAGTTTGGAGCCAGGAGTTGTTAGTGACCTACATTTCCACAATGTGCTTCTGAGAAGATCAGAAGCGCAGAGCTATGGTGACAAATGCCCAATAGTGCCTGAACTGCACCTCGGTGACAATCCTGCAGGCAGCAAGTGGCTTGGTAGGAGGGAGAAGCACCAAATCAACAGCCTCATCAGCTCCGGGCCTTCGCTGAGCTCCACGGCAGCATGCACCGCTCTGTGGGCACCAGAGGGCAAAAGGCATGTACATGTACTGAGCTCGAAGGGCATCACAGCTCTCAGCACCGGCGAAAATCAAGCCAGCAGTGGGGTTTATTTGGCCTGCCTTTGTAGTGTCGGTCATAGCTGACTTCCTAGGAAAATCAGCGAGCTCCTGTAATTACCGTGGGGAAGTCACATTACTGGCTATGCCCTTGATCTCTTCCATCCTTCTTGTGGCACATTACAACTGTGTGGTTATAATGGGTCTTAACTCGGTTATTGGCACTGTGATGTTTTCTGTGGCTTTTGGGGTAGATGTTTAGTGGCCCCTTGTGCAATAGGCATTGCTGTGTGGTTGCCTACAGTCTCAGGGGACCCCACATGGTGACCCAAATTCTCCTTTTTTGCCCACTGCTCCTCTTTGAAGCAGGGTGGGAGGTGGTTAATGCCAGGTACTCACATTTGCAGCCTCCTTGTGCCTTAATCTTCCTGCCTCCAAAAAGGAGTTTGGGTCTTCAGAGATGGGAGGATGGTGCTGTTCAAGGACAAAGCCTGCTTCAGAGGATGGATGACCTGTTAGAGTCCCTGAAAGGGAAGGTAGGAGCACAGATGGAGGGAACAGAGTGTGAAATTCCCACCCTTATGTCTCCCCAGCAGCCTGAAGAAAGCAGCTGTTTCCATTGCGTGAAGAGCCATTCCCCGGCAGGGCAGTTTCCGAAGGTGAGCGATGGCCCCAGGGAAGGTCTGGGAAGGTGTCAGAGGGTTGTGGCCCTGTCTATCAAGCAGGCTGCCTTCTCTGGGCCGTGGGTCAGCAGTACGGGGGAGGAAATCTGAAGGTAATCCCTTACTGCTGGACCACACGGCACATCTACCCCCTCTCAAAGTCTCTGAAAGGAATGGTCAGTTTTCTTGCTGGTGTTAAGTAAATGTGGATTTCACAGTCTTGTTATAAAAATCATTGCAGGCTAGCAGCCTGGGAAGTCGTTCCTGACTGGATTTGAGTGTGCCCTTAACATTTGACCATGTCCCTCTTGTCTATCATGGATTTTTAGAATGAAAGTTAACCTAGAACTATATATATATTTTTTAATAGGACAGCTCATTTTCACATTTGTGAGGAAGCCCTGTCTTGCATCAGCTGTTTTAGATGAAAACCAAGGCTTTGACTGCTTGATTGGAATAAAGAACCCACAAGCGTTTCTCAAGATGTTCGCCTCAGTGTCTGTGGCAAGTTCCAGCCTGAGTCACTAGATATTTTGCTTACCTAAAAATGACCCTGGCAGCGTCAGCGGGATACAGTAAACATCATTTCCTTCCTGGAAGGGCTGTACAAAGCTGCTGTGTGTGGTTCCAAAACCGAGGGTGGCTGGGTCTTGCTGATGGCCAGCACTGGGTGCAGCCGGTGAATCAGATTGCAAAGGGCCACGGGATGATAAACCTTGTACAAAATCCCGTGAACGGAGGATCTTCGTTATTAGAGAGTTCCGATTCTCACTGTTGGTAGGATACACAACTTTTCCCAAACACAACCAGTCAAGCTGCATTCCTGTAGCACACATTCCTTGCCTGCGTAGCTCACCCAGAGCATGGCCAGGAATAGCACTGCGGCTTCGCATGGAGTCGCTCCCAAATACATCTCTAATTGAACAGGGCCACTTGGCCCGCCTGGTTGAACTCAGACCAGGAGAGAAGAAGAATTGTAATCACCGGTCTTCTTGCCATTTTGTAGACATCATCATCTATTCTTTATCCCTCACATCTAAGACTTATAGACGTTGCTATTTTTTCAGCTTCATTTTCTGTTTCTTGAGCATCCTGGCAATTCCGGGGTGTCTGACAGACTCTGTACATGTCCCACTGCCCTGTATTGGGCTGTGCTTTGGGCCAGTGTGAGTGCCTGGTGAGCAGTAACACCAACAGAGCAGCCTTCCTGGGTTAATACAGTTAACACCTACTTCTATGCAGCTGGAGGTAGTAGTTTCTGTCTCTAAAATGGCATAGCTGAGATTCAGCTGGCCACTTATAGCCACAAAGAATGCTTTTCTGGAAGGGCTACTGCCAGCTTTCTGGGTTTTTTTTTTGTTTTGTTTTTTTTAATCATTATTTTATCATAAGTCTTGTGATAGCTGGCTTTTTTTTTTTTTTTTTTTTTTTTTTCCCTGAAAGCCGCAGTTTCTGGAGCATAATTTTGGGGTGAGAAGCTCAGCTTTCAGTTTAAATCCAGAATGCACATTTGTAACCTTACAGTTGTACAGAGAAGCTACAAGGTGAGTTCTGGGTGTGCTCCAGTGGCTCAGAATCCAAAAGGCAAATGCAAAGTACCCTGTGCTTCAGTTCAGAAGACAATCAAATAAAGGAATGTTATGATTTTTAAGAATAAGCTGTGGGTTTTGAGCACTTGGCACTGGCATTCCTAGGGAAAGATGCCAATGTGACAGGCCTTTGTGTTACAGAGAAGCTACCCATAATTATGAGAACCAAGATTGCAGGGATTTAAGTGTCCTGGAATAGGTGGCAAATTCTTCCTTTAACTTCTTAGAAGCCTTGAGAAGTGCATAGCTTTAGTGGTGAGCTGAGTAGGGCACCTTTCATCCCCAGGACTTTTCACAGGAGCAGGTATGATGCATGAGACCAGTCTGGTTCCTCTCCTTTGCCTTGCCTATTGTTCCCCACAGGCAATCTTAATGCCAGCACTCTTAGTCTAAATGCACCTATGTAAGATACTTTTATCATCCTTATCCTTTTTTCTTTTTTTGGTGAAATACAGTTCTGTCAAAACTGGAGTTTTTCATCTTCTTTTCTTCCAGCGTATATGAGACCCTGAGACAGCTTGATGGCTACAGTGATCATATGGAAATCTCCTGATGAAGATCTGATGGGTCCAATTTTCAGCAGGAACTCACTTCTCCATCCCCCAGGTGACTGTCTCCTCTGTCTTGTGTTGGTAGATATAACCAGCTGGTCACTGGGCTGAAGACTTACTTTATGGGCTGGGGGACTACTGACTTTGATTCAAATCCTCGGTAGAGCTTGAAAGGAAATTTGGATCTCTTTGTCTAAATGCCCAACTCTACCACCCAATCTCTGCCCCTCCTTGGCCCCTACCCTCCAGGGAAGGGCAAAGACTGTGCAATGTCACAGCCTTGAAGAACTTCATGAAAGAAGAATGTTGTTTTCTGATCAACGTTATTGCTGAAGACCACTATACTCTTGAGCCTTTCCCTTCCAGTAGATAACATGAAAACATATCCTAGGGGCTTTGGCTTCATCTCTGTCAGGCTTGGTCTTGCTCCAGTACAGGCGCAGACCATGTGGCTTAGCAACCACAGTTTTTAATTCAGCCTTTTTGTCCTTCCGTTGACTGTGTGCAGACATAATCACAGTGGTCAGTCCTTTCTTTCAACTTCCCTCTTGCTGCCTTGTGATGTTTACATGGTGTGTACTATTCTACAAGCTTCAGATAAACAGAAATAAAAATCAGTGTTGTTTTTCTTTATATGAGTAACTGCTGGAGTCAATAGACATTCACTAGTTGTAACCTCTAACCCTCTCACCAAGAAGTGACTGTATACAGGAAGCAAATGTACTATCAACTCAGGGTTTTCACATGAAAGCACTAACAAGCTGAATGCAACACAAGAATGAAGCAATAAGGCATCTGGACTGTCTTGGCCAGGAATAAAGTAGAGCATGCTTGACTCTTCCAGGAAGCAAGTGAATTTGCAGAGAAAGTGCCAAGAAGTCACAGCAGCATCACTGTTACTGCAGGGAGGGGAGTGAAGGGATATATACTGTGCTGAAATGGTGATGACCAGCTACTACATCTTTAGGATCTTGTAGTCTTTCTCCTATGGATGGGAGTCCCGCACCTAGAAGATGTTGAAAAAAGGATGGTAGCCCAGAGATAGCCCAGGACTGACACTTTTCCATCGATCCAGAAGTGATATCTGCAAGGAAAGGGCACAGCACTGGTACTGATACAGGGGAAATGAACTCAGAGAGAGTTTACGTCCATTTTTATTTGGCTGTACTTTCCTCTCTTCCCAATTTTATTTGGGAAAGATGCAATCTTCTCCCTGTAAAATAGAAGGAAGGCCTAAGTAATACCAGATCTATCTTTATAACTATATAATAAAAGTGGCTTATATATATTTTAACATATGTTTAGAACTGAGTAGGAGAAAATACAGATTGCTGCTTTGAGAGTCTTCCTATTCAAAAGCCAAGCCCTTTCTCTTAATCAGGGCTAATACTGCGATTACACAGCCTTGTGCTGAGTTGTTCATCTCAACATTTGGCTGATCAACAGGAACATTTTTTTTGGAGAGTGTCACAGGTTCCTTTTCCAAATGTTGAGGTACAAGCTGTGACAATTCCTCAGAGTCACAAAAAGGCCCCTTTGTGCTTTGGCATGGGTTCAGCTCTTTGGGTATGATGGAAAAATAATTCATTCCTGCAATAGTAAAGTTGAGATATGGAGCTGCAGAACTCTGAGTAACTCAGCAAACCCGGTGGGATCATAATTCAGGAGAAACCCAAGCAGGCCACCTGCATGGCTCAAACATATTTTCTTTTGGCAAGAGCTGGTGTGAATTAACAGTCTCTGAGCTCTGTAGAAGCAGTTAGGTGCTCTATCCAGCCGCTGCAGATCAATCCTAAAAGAAAAAAATTACCTGTCATCCTTCTTTGGCATATGATGAACATGTGAGCTGCTGCATTATAATTATGGGCCAATTCAGGAGACAGCCCTGTCCCTGTGATCCAAAATGCATCACCTGGCCCAAGACAGAACCTGTCTTCAGGGTTTTAGCAGCCAAGAGTCACGGTCGCCTGGGTTTGCCTACTGCCTGTGCCCACACAGAGCAACTCTGTGGCTCTGCGCTCAGTGGGGAGGTGAGGCAGTCTATCTTCATGCTCTTTAAACTAGGTCAAATTGCCTTGCGCTTTACTGGAGTCAAGAGTGTGTTTGGGGACGGTTACCGTGGCTCAGCTTGCAGGCAGGAAATTGTTAAACTTCAATAATTGACTGCAGGAACAAGTCTGCCAGCTGAGTCTAAGCCTTCAGTTTAGATTGCAGGTCCCTGGGAGTAGGAGTTGTTTTTATCAGAGATAAAACCCCTAACGTGATTTCCCATCCATATTGCATCCAAAAATTGAGTCCTCCTGTGTTGGCATTTCATTTTAAGGTTTGCCCACTCTAGTCTACCAGAAGTTTGGCCAGGACAGGTGGGGCACAGTAGCTGTATTGATCTAAGCGTGCAAAACAGACTCCTCTTCTGCTGTCAGAAAAGCTAGTTTGGCCTTTGCAGCTCTTGTTGGTGACTTTTGCATTAGTATTAGTGGAGCAGGTTTCATTCTTAACTTTGCAAGACACATGCCTAAGGCAGACTCTATCTTGAAACACAACAGTGGTTTGAATGAGGTTTTTTGCTGAAGACTACAATGGACCAGTAGTCCCATTCTTCCAGCTTTGCTGTCTGGAGGCGGATCTGGTGGCCAAGCACAAAACAATTCCCAGGAGATGCTATGCTATTTATTGTTATATACTGTTATACATTGTTATATTATGTATATACATTGCAATATATTGTTATATATTGTTATATTGGTATATACTATAGTATATAGTGTTGAACACTGCAGAATATGGTGACTTTTAAAGTGTGATCTCTGTACAGTCACCGACTAGAACACAAGGAAGGGAAATGCTTCTGGATCCAGGTTTCATGATCGTCTATTCCATTGAACATGAAGCTAGTGCCAAAGCTTATAGTAGTCTTATAGTATTTGTTTTTCTGCTGAATCTCCAACAAGTACTGCAGCAAAATTAATTCCAGATAATATAACTGAGGTTAACTTTATAGAGAAAAGCTTGGAAAGTATATTTGGAGGGATATATGAGTCTGTCTGTCTGTGTCTATGTGTATCTATATCTATCTATATCTATATCCATTATGGGAAAGACACTAGCTTTAGTGTGGGAGGATAATGTCACACGCGTAGGGCCCAACTGAGAGCTCATCATATGTTTGTGGAAAATAATTATTGTCTAGGGTAGTGTGAGCAGCATGTGAGAATTAGGAAATGACAGTTGATGGAAAAGATCTAAGCTATTAGGAATACAAAAATACATCATAACATAACTACTTGCTTTCAACTGCCTGAGCCCAAATTTTTCCTCCTGTTTCCAGGCACTGCAACGTATCTTGATTAAAACTGTTATTTTTTAGCCTGTGCAAAAACAGGCTTTGTCATCATATTTTAGTCTAACTCCCGCTAAACTGGATCAGTGTAACAGTGTACACGACATACAACCCTGGAAGCCAGAATGTAAATTTATCACTTTTCCAATAAAACTAATTTTGCAATATTTCTGGAATGAGCATTCCTGCTGTCTTTTGAATAGAGCAATATTATCATTTATTTCTGTTCAAGAAAGAGGTCAAGTCTAGAAAGCACTTTGCATTTGAGTTGGAGGGTGTGAGAGAAAGTAAATTTAACTTAAAATCTTCAGGCCCAAGATCAGCCCCAAAAGTTCAGTATCGTCGAAATCAGAAGCCACCTTATCTTCTGATGTGGTTTCTCTGTAGCTGAGAGCTTGCAGGAATGGCTCATCCCAGGAGAACAGTTGATCCCGTAAAGTTCCCACCCTTCCTGAGGCTGGGATTTGTGTGAGATTACATTCAAATGTTTTTCTCAAGAAGAGTCAGCTGGGGATACCAAAACCACTCAACTCCCTTATCTTGATGGACCTACCAAGCTAGGTCCCATTGCAGATTCCCAGCCTTATCCAGACATAAACAGAAATGCTCAGCGCATCTCTGGGCCATGTTCCTCACGTGGTCAGATTGTAAAATGATCAGCTGCTTTAGCAGCAAAAGGTGGTGCAAAAATGCAATTGCTGAAAGGTTTGAAGGCTGTAGAGAGGGGACGAGAAGCATAGCACAAACGGATGTGATCTGCAGAGAGGAGAGCTTCAGTCACATCCCCCTCAATCCTCCTTCTCTGGGAGCACGGGATCTGTGGGAATATGCATCCCAAACTCTTCCCAAGGGGCATGGGGTAAGGACTTCAGGATTCAGAAGCCATCAGTTATGCCAAGGATTTGTGTGCCATTATGCCCCGTTAGAATGACCACAGAAATGACCACAGAAAGAGGGACACCTTTTCCCTCCCCCAGGGCTTGCAGTACAGAGAGCAGAGCATTAATGCATTGATCTGACTAAGCTGACATAATAGGCTTCAAATAAATAAGACTGAGGCAGATGGTAATTGCAGTAACGTGGGCTTAATGGTGAAAACACAGATCACCACAGGTATACCCCCAGCTGAAAAGTGAAGGCGTTGTTTCTTCCTTTGCTCCTTGTCGCATGGAAGAGTCCATTTTATAATTTATAATTAGAGCCTGACTGGCACTGCAGACCAGAACCAACAGATGAAATGAAACCTGATAGTCCCCGTTATTTAAAATAATATTCCAAAAATATCTCCCTGTTCCCCAGGCATGAAAAGCACAAAGGGCAGAAGAGGACATGGGCTCTCAAATTCTGAATCCGTCTCTTTTTCTGTATGTCTTACAAATATTCCTGTTGTTAAAAAAGAAAAGCAAGGGAAAAAAGGACATCCTCCATTGGCAGGCAAAAGAGCTAGCTGCAGTGTTCCCAGCAGGAAAACGTTTAATTCAGCTTTATGGCATTTTTTCATGGAGTGTCTGCTTTCTAGGGAAACTTGGATTTAGAAACATTAGGGTTTGTCACTTCATCAATATTACCTCAGCGTACCCCCCAGGCAGCATTTTGGTTGCTCTTCTTTTTTGTTCTTTTCTATGGACAGTTCTTCTCAGCCTCAGAAGGTCTTCTGTGATGCACTGGCATCAAGGACTCTCATAAAGCAGTATTCCTTCTCGAAGAGGAGAGACGATAACACCCCTTGGGGATTTCGGTCTTTACCAGGGAAATGGTCCGAAGGCTAATTGGCAACATAAAGTGCATTAACTACTGGTTCCACAGGAATTTGTATGGGCACAAAAAGGTCAGCACTGGACTTATGCCCCATTCATGTGTAAACCTAATTTTCTGACCAGGCACATGCATGGTTTTAATCTGCTTTACCATGTACATTCTATCAGCAGCATCCAGTCTGTTAGCAAGGTGGCTTTTTTTCCCCTGGAAAAATGCCTTAAGCAGCATACAGATGAGATGAACGGTCATGGCTGGAACAAGCTAATGTGATGTAAAGGATATTCAAAACAAAGTAAAATCAGGCTTGCACATAAAAGTTTTAAGTGGTGCAACGTTATTCCTGTAGTTAAACGGATAGAGCATCCATCTAGTTTGCTGGAGTAGAGAGAAGGGTAAAACTCTAGTCAGCAGGTATCAGAGTTTTGATCCAGGATTTGTTTCTTGGACTTTCTGAGACCAAAGGACAGCCCTGAATGCAGAAGCTTATCCAGTAACTGCTTGATTCCCACTGCTGCAAAGTGATAAAAGCCATCACTTTTACCAGTGAACCAGATAGACATCTCGGAAAAACTACTGTCAATTTTAAGGGCATTGTGTTTTGCAGACTTTCTACTTCCTGCCGTGTTGGACAAAAATAGTCTATCAATAAGGATAAGGTAATTGACTGTAATTTAGCATGTTAAGCAATCTGGCCTCAAAAGTCATCAGACAACACATGGGAGAATTTATCCCCTAGTACAAGCAATCACAGCATGTGATTTAGTCATGCAGTTAGTGCTAGAACTGCCCCCCTCTCAAACAAACTGCGGTATTATCCCAAGTGCACAAATGGCACGGATCCACGAGGACCAGTATCTGGAGCGTGAAAGAATCCTAGTGGTCCTCCATTAAATGTTCCAGCCAATTTTTTTTTCCGGCTAAAATGCCCTGCAGATCTAATGGTAGCATTTGGCTCTCAAAGCTAGAAGGCTTCAACTGTAGCAAAAGTAATATCCCAAAATAGAAAGAAAAACGAGAAAGCAGAAATGTTGTTTTCCTCTTTCAGAAGTTTCAGCAGGAAGCTAGCGATGAAAAACCGCTGAAATGGCTCTCTTCCAGTTACTGCTCCTGATCTTTTAACTGACTAAAATGCTCAAAAGATCGCTCATGCTAAGGTCCAGAGCGATCCTTGGTTTTATGCCTGTGGCTGTGGTGTCAGTAGAAACCACCTTAAGGTATCTAAGCTCAGGATTTGGTCTTTCTGTATGGATCAGTTTTAGGGAAGCTGACAGCTACAAATCCACGTGTTTTTGTCTTGATGAAAACAGTCTGAGGATCTAAATTTAATGCTTGATTTCACAATATTCATTTTTGACTGTAAGTAAAATCACCCTTGAAAAATGGCTTATAATAGGAAGAAATATATTCTTTGGATGCTGGAAAAGCAAACCAAAAAAGCAAACAGGACAAATATACGCCCATTCACAATGTAGATTGCTCCTAATGGAATAGCTTTCTTCTTTCTACTTGGGATCTTTGGGTGGATAATGTGAATAAAAATAACATTAGTGGTTACAGAGAGGATTAATAATGGTTCCCGACCCCATAGCAGAGGAGGTACAGCACATATCTGTGGTGTCAAGAGAAATGATGCCTCCAGATGGAATTTGTGATGTGAACATTTTTCACATGAGGAAACTGGACAGAATATTTTTCTAAGATTAAAAAGATTCTTTGCACATACAGCAATTCTGACAAATTTCTCTACACAAGTTTTCACTATCTCTATCACCTCTCTATCACCACAGTCACATTACTACATTTTAACAACGTAAAGAGACCATAAAGTGAATGTAAATATGATTTATACTTCAAGGACGGCATAAATCACCCTCACATTATGAAGTGATTTACTGTAAATGAGAGCGGGGCCCCTACAGTGAAAATCTGCTCTGAAGAGTGACAAACGGCATTTTCTACTTGTTGCTTCCAGACTGCATTAGAAGCAAGGCCTGCTTTTAAATGAACGTCTAGTTCTAATCATCTCAGATGAACCGATAAGGATAGCAGGGAGTGACCTGGATCCTGCTCCTCCTCATGCCTCGTCAGCAGCTCACCAGGCTCCACAGGTACAGCCAGGCCAAGGCACCGAAGACAGTAAGATTGTGCATGTCTCACTGGAAGCATGATTTTTATTTTGAAACTTTCGGGAAAGCATATGAGAGGGCCAGAATTTAGCCCGAACCTTGGATGCCCGCAGTTTGTCAGTCTAGCAATTAGGAAAAAAGTCACTGTGCTTGTAAACTGAACACAGCAGAGACAAGTCGCTGTGAGAAATTACACGTAGGTGCTTGTAATATAGTGCACCATGTCACAGCCTCCCTCTCCTCCCCCCAAATAAAGGGGACATACGTCCCCAACGGTGTGGGTCCTGCCTTTGGTCATGTCCTACCAATCCAGAGATTGATAGATGTGCCCCCTCTCCCTGTATTGGCATACAATTACGTGGATAGCTCTGAGGAATCAGCTAGGAAATGGGTGTCAAGGGCCCAGGTATGGCCCAGGCCACCTGTCCTGGGTTCCTCAAAGTGATTTCCAGGGAACGAGAGAGGCCCCTTCCAGGTTGGTGGAAAGCTGGAGCTACAGAGACACCTGAGACATCCTCCTCTCTCACTTCCTTGGATGTGGTTGTCTCAGAAGCCATCCACCTGCCTTGATGGGGGGGACACCTGTGGTCCACCACCTCTCCAAGCATTTTATCTCCTAGCAAAGTCCACCCTACATCCCCCAGAATAACCACCAACAGGATGGTTGGCTCTGCAATGCTCAGGCTTTCTCATTTCTCACTTGGACAAAGCACAGCTCTGCTGAGCCTGAGCTGGGGACTTTCTGTTGCCTTAGCAGGCAGCCGGGTGCAGCCAAACTGAAGTTACACTAATGGAAGAAGAATGTGACGTGTCAGGGAGCCTCTGAGTAGGCTCAGTGCTGCTTCGGCTGGATGTCTGGTGCATTGCTAAGTCTGCCATGTGGCGGGTGAGAAGGCTGCGCGGCATGCTGCTGCTCCTCAGGTGTTGGTGTGGTCTGCTGGAGAAGCAGTAGGCTGGTGTCAAGCATGACGTGTGCTCGGGCATGAATCCAGTAGGCTGCAGAGTGAACTTACTAGGGGACTGGGAATGAGCTGGCCTGGAAAATCTTGAGCTTGGTTGCTTGTGCAGCTTGGAGAAAGAGGGATGCGCTTTACACCCTAAAACACTTTGGGGTAGTTAAGGTTTCCTCTAGAGTCTCAGCTTTTTCACTGTAAACAAGGCTTGGTTGCACTCCTGCATGTAAGTGGTGTGTATGGGCAATGGATTTACCTGCACTAGACACAGCTAGATGGTCCATCAGGCACTACCTCAGCTATCAGCTCTGCTCCCAGCAACCTGACTGCAGGTAGCTCCTTGTAGAGGCAGGGCTTGATAAACTTGACCAGGCTGTCAGCTGAAGCAGGGCTGACAGTTCACCAGTGGTCAGGTCTATATAGCAGTCCCACCATTACAACATACAGCTGTTTGGTTACAGCTGTGCTCCGAGTACTGCCCTTGCCTCCTGACACCCTATCTCCTCCCGCTACGTGTAGGAGTCTGGTCCTTTTGACATAAATAGTAATAAAACTAACTATTGTTGTTATATCATTCCTTGACCTCAACCATGCTAGTCACCTGGATATGTGGTTCAGAGTAGACTTCTCTGATCTGTCTTTGGTTGCCTTGACTTCAGTACCAAGCTCCTAATCCTTTCTGGATTCAGATCTAGCCCTAATCTTTGGGCTGGACTGACTTCATGCTTTCCTAAGGAGTCCCAGCTCTTTCCTTGTGGGACAAATCCTGGTCAGTGTAATGGACCTGGTGACTGCCTTGGAGAACCTACGGACTCAGGTCTGAACCCCAGCCATCCTATGGCCCCAGGCTGCCACAGGCCCTGCACTCCTCTCTAGGGCCTGGGAGTCTGGAAGAATGTGACAGCTAAGCTGTTGTTTTGGGAGTTCCTCAGCCAGTGTTGCATACTTGTTGTGTTAAAGCTACAGTTTAATTCCTCTGAATAATCTGAGGTGAGGCTGTTAATGAAAATATAAAAACCCAATACCCTATGAGAGACCTCCTCACAATGCAAGTCATCTTGTTAGCAAAAGCCAGCTCATCTGCTGGAGTTAATCAGTTTAGCACCAGTGAGGCTTTGCCGGTTTGCACAAGCAGAGAATTTGGCCCCAGTGCCTAGTCCATACTATTTTATAGCATATAATGAATGTAGTTTTGTCATGCTTTCTTTCCCTACCCTTCTGTGAATGTTACTGACCTGAAAACATTTTCCCACTATTAAACTTTCAATCAGGACATAAATCCTTTTTAAGATGTGGAACACCACACCATGTTTTCTCTCTGTGTGGGAACAGCTCTACTGTACCAAGAGGAGGTGTGAGCTTGACTTTATGCCGAGAGGGAAGGCAGGACAGAGATTCCTTGTGGCACTGACTCATATGCTTTATGTCTGCGCTCATTTTCACATCTTCCTCCTGATCCTGTTTTAGACTCCTTTTCCATTACTCCTCCACCCTGGGGGAGCAGGGCTCAGCCAACACGGTTCTAACCCGGAAACCACAGAGGATGAAAAGATCTTTCATAGCAGCAATGATGCCACGTTCCTCTCTTCTGCAGCTGCATTTCAAAAACAAAAGACCAGGAGGCAAAGAAGCCACCCACGAGCAGAACTTGCAGTTCCGCAGCTGTCGGGGACTGGTGCAAGTGGCTCTAATGCATATGTGAGAGAACATACTTCCTATTGACACGAGGGAACAACAAGAACTGAAACTGTAATCTAATCTAGGGTGAGAACACAATGTATTTTTGCCTGTTCAGCAAGGATGGGCTCAGGCCATGAGCTAAGAATTAGCTTTGCCCGCACCCTAAAATCTTCTCATATTTGCAATCAGCTGTTTGGTTCAATCTATTATAAAGACTAGGGAGGGTCTGCAAAATATAGTGGTGGATGTACTTTGATGTTGTTGCACCTCAGTAGATACCCATCCCTGCATTCATATCCAGTTCCAATGTATGGTCCATGAAAGATTCCTCATCAAAAAGGTATGAGACACCTGGGAGCACATCCAGGAGTTAGGTGAGTCCAAGCTCTTTGGAACTCAGTGTACAAGACCAGGTTGAAGTCCATGCCCTTATTACCTCCTGTAACTACAGCGTATTGCTAGATCAGTTTTAACCCTGTACTTCTGGGCTAAAGTGTGCCAGAGGGCTCCTTGGGTCTTGCTTTTCCAGTGTGGATAGGGTGTCTGAACTGGCAAAGGGTAGGTGATTGACATCAGACAGAAGGCTTGATTTCATCAAGGCTTTGGCATGCCATTTGCTGGAAAATCTATTCTGACAAGTGCCATCCAGAGTTATTAAATGTGGCACTGAAAGATGAACTAAGTCCTTGCCAAGGAACTGCCACTGTGGACTTGTTTGCTCTCTGCTCGTACAGACAAGCCTGATGTTAGTCATCGATGGGAAAAGGTCAGTGGGGCTAGGAAGGGTCTGACTGCATGCAGACTTTAATTTCTGAAAGCCCCAACCACTGCAATAGCATTATTCTGTAAGCTTAGTATACAAAAATCTAGCTCTTCCTTCTCTTCAGCAGCCTCTTACACTCAAGAGCATGAACTGGAGGTAAAATACGATTTAAAGCAGTATGGTGCTTCACATGCACTTTATGAGTCAGTGGCCACATGAGGGGCAGGATGACGGAGAATCAAGTTCAATGCCCATGTGAGACATTTTTGGGTGCCCAACACCCATTCCTTCTATCCAAGACAGTCTGAACCATGAAAAGCTTTTCTGAGTGTTGCCAGAGACCGTGTTTCAAACCTTATGCTATTTGTTTTCCTCTCCACCTGCTACAAGTCCACTCCTGTAGCTGCTCAGGGCTTTGTAATCTCCAGATAGCAGTGCTCTGCTTGGCTTTCTGCCACCTCCTCTGTGTGACCTGCTCTCTGCTGGGTGGAAGCTTGTATGGTCATGGAGGGCACTGGTGATGAGCGAGAAGCATGGTAGTGGGTTATTCCTTCTGAGTCGAGTGGGCTGACACCTGCACTTGTCTATAGTAAGGGCCTCATTTCAAACAGCCTTTGCATAATACCTGGCCCTCCTGAATGCATTTGTCTTTTCAAACGTGCAAAGTAGGAAAGATTATTTTCTCCACAGCATGGAAAGGGAACAGGAGAACTGGGACACCAATACCTGCATCTACAAAGGTATTTGAGCACTTACTGGGATCTAGGCATCGTGGCCAAAAGGTTTGTAGATAGTCACTCACAGTCTGGGACAGCAGGTACCTAAACGCATGTTTCCAAACTCCTTATCACAGGACTGGGTTTCTCCAAAACTCCTTGCAGGACCAATCCTAGGAAAGGGCTGATGTTGCTGGTGCCAGTTCCTCTATTTATTCTCCATGGTGTCCCATACTCCCAGGTAACTTTCCACCTCCTGTCATGCAGGTTCCTTGCAAGAGGCTACTTTGAGCGCCCCGTGGTCCCTGGCTCTGCTGTTCCCTCATGGGTGAAGTGAGGGCAGTGGCAGCAGGGTGCCGCGAAGGAACCACCTGTTGCTCTAAATCTGGCAGCATTTCCTGATCTCCTCTTCATCCCTGTGCTCTCTTTCAGTTTCTGTAACTACATATGCGTGACCTGTTCTCTTCTGCTATGTAGACACTTGAGCGGTCACATGGGGACATGTGGGGTCGCCTGTACTCCCCTGACCCTGTAAATATAGAAGGATCAGTTTCCTTCCAGAAACTATGGTTTACATATGATTTTCCTTTAATTATTTTGGTTGTAGCAACCTGTCCCCCAGAATGGCTCTATTTGTTCCCGTCAGCAAAAGCAAGTAAATAGCTGGCCTATTCAGAAAAACATAGAGAAGACACTAAAGACCTGGAGAAATCTTTGGATGCAAGAGGCATGCTGAACTATGTGTGACCTCTGGAGAGAAACATTAGCTTAAAATATTAGTATGTGTTATTTAGCGGAGATAAAAGAATATTAGAGAAAATATACAAGGCCTGAAGTCAAAGGTCCCTTGCAGTCCAATTCCTATTGAAATAAAATAGCCAAAATGAAGGGGTCAGCAGAAGTTTGCTTGAAATTGGATTGAGGGAAAATAAGGAGAGCTCTTTACTCACTCCAGGGAGAGCTGTTATCAAGAGGATCTCTTCATAACAGGCTGAGGCCAAGATTTTCAAAAGCAATTATTTTGCCTAGCCTGAAGCACCCTGAATGGAGGCGCTTTTGGGGAGGTATGAGAAATGGTGGAGCACCAAGGAGCTTCGCACCAGTCTTGGAAGCCTCAGCTAACACCTTGAGGCAGCCTCTCAATATTTGGCCCGTCTACTGTCAGATCAAACTCCAGGAGATAATTCAGGGAATTTTGACTTGGACAAGCGCAGGCAGATCAAGTTTACGCTGTTGAGTGTCCTGGGTTGCCAGCTTGGCACTGTCACCACTCTGTGCCCCCTTTTGTGCCAAGATGTGCGCATAGAGGCCAAAGAACGGAGATGCCTTATGTTAGATTTAAGATTTCAGGATGAGTTAAGCTTACCAAGGCTGGAAGGGAGTGCAGGGATCTAAGGAGCAGAAGACAAAGAAGACAAAGTTGAAGGACTCCTGCAGTCCACAAATGCTACTTTGGAACTGGATAGTCAAGTACTGCCAGTTCCTCTAATCTGCTTAATGTTAATAGGGTGATGGCTGGTACCTAAATATCCTTGCAATCCTCAATTTTCAGGCAGTTTTCATCACAGAACAGACAAAATAAAATGGTTTTTAAAAACAACATACCCTGCAGGTCTCTGTCCTTGCCACTGCCTATATGAAATTTAAACTACCATGGGGAAAAAAATGGAGTGGATTCATATAAATAGCGTAATTGGAGAACCTTGAAAGTAGCAAGAATGTGTGAGACTTTGATGCATTTTTATCCTTTTAAAATAAAACAGATGCTGAGGGGAGGTTATGAGAAGGCGTCTCAGGAAGACTAGTGTGAAAACATTGAAGGAACTGAAAAATTTGCTTTTTCCAAGAGAACAGGCAAAGACTTGGTCCTGTAGACCTTGGATGTAGAGATGCATGTTATGGAAATGCCATGTTTTGGCAGGATCTGAAATTGCACACTTGGAAATGAAGTAAGTGTATGGAGTGCTACATACATCATTACTTTGAATTTTGACAAAAGGTTTCAGCATGACCTCAAAGGGATGATTTTCATATCCAGGCACCTAGTAGGAGATTTCCAGCCTACTGGAGTGATTGCCTCCAAGCAGAAGAGCCCATCTTGAAACAAAGCACAATGGCACTCCACGGGCACAATCCACCCACAAACACTGCACACACTTGTGTCCTTTTCATAACGCCCATTCTTCTCCCAAAAGGTCTATAACTCCAATTCATTCCTCATTTCTGTGCGAAGTACTGTATGAAAACACATTTAAACAAAAGGAGATGGGGGCTAACTTCAGCTCTATCATTTAAAGAAAGGCTTTTCTTAACAAACACTTGTAGTCTTTAAAGGAACATTACAAAATTTTTTTTGACAGCCTCAGTCAAAATCAGACCTCTATTCATTTTATGAGACTTTGTATTTATCCAGCCGATTATCAGTTATTCATTTCAGCAGCAGTCTGTTTCTACAGGTGTGGTTGCTTCCTAAATAGCAAATAGCTGTAGTGGGATTGTACAGTGGCTGTCTTTGGCAGTTTATGAAAGATAGCATTTTTCAGGCTTTAGTGGCTTCATTTGCAATGTCCTTGTGGGATTGGCATCATCCTTATTTTAATGACGTACCAATGGAGACACAAAAGAAAGAGCGTAATTTGCCCACAGTCACTCAGCAAGTCCCATCCTTTCTCATTTCACTGATGATGCCACATAACTCCACTGCTGATGCACACTGAGGAACGAACTCTCGCATTCACTATTAGTGATAATCAAGAGTAAAGCATGAAGTAAGACAAGAAATGGATGAACAGAAATGCCCCTGCAAAGAAGGGGCCATATCCCCATCGGTGCACTTCTGATGCCTCCCTCCCAGCTCTCCCCATCAAACGTGCTCAAACCGTTGGAGTCTCTGCTGGTGTCAGTGGAGTCACACCAGTGTGCCAGGCATCAAGATCGAGATCTGGCTCAGCAGGGATTTTTTGTACTGTTCTGAAAATATAACTTAATCCTATGAGTGGATAAAAAGCAAAGCAATAAGGATAATGCACTCGTGAGTTTCTGGCTCCCTTGACTCCATCCTTGTCTTGGACAAACTTCCTCTAGTCTCAGTGGAGTTAGCTGAGTAAAGATTTCAGTATTCTCCTCCCTAGAGTTTATTATGAATTTATTTTTTTTTAAAATGCAATCCCTTCAGCTATGAAAATTACCCTCATTTGTCTATAAATAGGCTTAACCTCTTAAACTATGTCAGATGCTGCTGATTCACCAATCTGATCTAGATCTTCAGATGTTCTCTGCTTCTTTGACTTCAGGGCAAATGATTCATAGTGTTTGCAAGCATAATATCCCACTGAACCTGGCAGTGCCACAGTTCTGGTAGCAGTGTGTTTTCAGATTTCTACTAAAACCTATACAAGGGTTTTTTTCCTGATAACGTTGAGCTGAAATGTAAGACCGTTTCCAGTTGGGCTTTGAGTATTTTCAAGGATGGAGACTCCACAGCTTCTCTAGGCAAGCTGTTCCAGTGTTTGACCACCCTCACAGTAAGGAAGTGTTTTCTTGTGTTCAGGTTGAATTTCCTGTGTTTCAGTTTGTGCCCATGGCCTCTTGTCCTGTCACTGGGCAACACTGAGAAGAGTCTGGCCCTGGCCGCTTTACATCTTTCCCACAGATATTTATACACATCGATAAGATCCCCTCTCAGTCTCCTCTCCTCCATGCTGAACCCACCTCTTTCAGCCTCTCCTCTTATGGGAGATGCTCTGGTCCCTTAATCATCTTAGTGGCCCTTTGCTGGACTCACTTCAGTATGTCCATATCTCTCTTGTATTGGGGAGGCCAGCACTGGACACAGCACTCCAGATGTGTCCCACCAGTGCTGAGCAGAGGGGAAGAATCACCTCCCTTGACGTGCTGGCAATGCTCTGCCGAAGGTACTCCAGGATACCATAGGCCTTCTTGGCCACAAGGGCACATTGCTGGCTCATGGTCAACTTGGTGTCTACCTGGACCCCGCAGTTCTTCTCTGCAAAACTGTTTTCCAGCAGGTCAGCCCCCAGCCTGTCCTGGTGCATGGGGTTGTTCCTCCCCAGGTGCAGGACTTTGCATTTCCCTTCACTGAACTTTATGAGGTTCCTTTCTGCCCATTTCTTCAGCCTGTTAAGGTCCCTCTGAATAGCAGCACAACCGTCTGGTGTATCAGCCACTCCTTCTGGTTGTGTATCATCTGCAGGCTTGCTCAGGGTGCACTTGGTCCCATCATCCAGGTCATTAATGTAGAGGTTAAACAGCATTGGCCTCAGTGTCAGCCTTTGGGGTACATGTCTAGTCACTGGCCTCCAGCTGTGCTTTGTGCTGTTGATCACATCTCTCTGAGCTCAGCAGTTCAGCTAGTTTTCAATCCACCTCACTGTCCGTTTAGGCAGTCTCTACTTCATCAGCTTGTCTATGAGGATGTTATGAGAGACAACGTCAAAAGCCTTACTAAAGTTGAGATAAACAAAATCCACTTCTCTTCCTCATCCACCAAGGCAGTCATTTCATCATAGAAGGCTCTCATACTGGTCAAGCTTGATTTCCTCTTAATAAATCCATGCTGACTACTCCCAATCATCTTTCACCTTTTTGTCCTTCATGTGCCTGGAAATGGTATCCAGGATTAGTTGCTCCATCACCTTCCTAGGGATCAAGGTGAGGTTGAATGGCCTGTAGTTCCCTGGATCCTCCTTCTTGCCCTTCTGGAAGATACAAGTGACATTTGCTTTCTTTCAGTCCTCAGAAACCTGTCCCGATCTCCATGACCTTTCAAAGATAATTGAGAATGGCCTTGCAATGACATCGGCCAGCTCCCTCAGCACTCGTTGGTGCATCCCATCAGGTCCCACTTGTGTTTGTCCAGTTTGTTAAATGTTTCCTAATGTGATCTTCCTTCACCAAGGATAAATATTCCTTGCTCTAGGCTTTCCCACTGGTTTCAGGGACCTGGGATTCCTGAAGGCTGATCTTACCAGTAAAGACTGAGGCAAAGAAGGCATTGAGTACCTTGGGCTTTTCCATGTCTTTTGTCACCAGGGCTCCTGCCCCCTTCAGTAGTGGGCCAGCACTTGTTTGATTGCATTTGTGTGCTGATCTGTGGGAACGGCTGTGGATGAGGGAGCCACAGAAGAGAGATGACTTTTTTCTCAGGTGTACTTCAGTTATCCAGGTTATGGTGTAAGGTGCTGTTGTTCTTGCCTAGTGAATAACTTGGATGCTTAGAAACTCCAGTTCCTGATGCTCTGAGGGTCATCTGTGTCCTTCTCTGCTCTGAATCTCTCTTAAGCTCTTTGGAGTAAGGGTGAGTGTATTTTACAGTGCCATCACAAATAACACACTCTCTGCTTGAAACCTGTGATTGACTGTGCCTGTCACATTTCATGCCATTAAAAACATAAGCTCAAGCTTGGAAGGGCGAACACACTTTTGGCTTCTCTGCCATTTGTATTTCAGTCTGCAGGCAACACTTCTTTTTCTGAGTGTTGCTGTTTTTCTCTTGAGAAAATTTCCAGAGGCCATTATGACTGGAGGAAAAACAGACTCTATTTACTGACATTTATTCCAAGCTATAATGAGCAAAAAGACACCTTTTGTAGGCTCTAAACAGGATCTCTCAGCTAGAAGCCTTCAGGGCTTCAGTCAGCACCACCCAAGCCCAAATATTTCCTTCTTCTAAAAACGGACTGAATTCTCCATTAAATACCATGGTGTCTTGAAGAACTTCCATGTCCCTCTCTATTTTCATCCTCCTCCTTCAATGCTTGATCTAGTGCCCAGTTAAGCTGCTGGGATTCTGCTCATTAGGATGTGCAAGCTCTACGCCTACTGCCTGCCACAGCACGGGTTCGTGCACACCGTGGATAGGGATGAATTTGGGTTCTTATGTGCTAATCTCCACATGCAGCAGGGGAGGATTGTGTGCTGGTGGATGGCCTCTCCCCAGGATGGTGAGCAGGGGCTCGGGCCACGTGGGCTCCCTGCCCTGAGCAGTGGTGGTGGCTTCCTGGGTGGCTCCTTGCCACAGGAGCATTCCCATGTCCCAAAGAGACATGGTACTGCCTGGCAGCGGCAGGGCAGAAGTCATGCATGCCCCAATATCGTCCTTGCTCCTCCTCATGCCAAAGGCTAAATTTTCTTGACAAGGGCCATATTCCACAGTGCTCAGGCTGTCTCTAAGAGTAAGAGCCCTGTGCAGGGAACAGATAAACAGAACAATGTTTGAGCCTCTGGTACTCTTTAATGTCACTTGCAGAGAAATATATGTGTCATAACAACATAAAGCAGGCATATTTCCCTAGCTTTTGATCTCCCTGGTGCCAGCGTCTACATTATTTCAGCATCGAAACAGATCCAGCAAGTCCGTGGTAACTTTGCTGTCCCAAGAGCTGCCTCCTTTGCCCCTTTGCTTTGTATTTGTCTCTTGTCTTCCAGAAGCTTTCCTCCCCCCCTCAGGGGATGTCACACTGTTATGGTTAACATCTAATTTTCACTGGAAGCCCTTGGGAGTTGGGCCCTTATCTCCACATACCATGCACATCAAAACTGTTTAATCAGCCTTATGATAATTCCAGGGCTTGCTGCTGATCTGGGTAAAACATTGTACTTTCCCAGCACTTTGGGTCTGTAGCCCCGTTTGACGTTTCAGCAACCTCGTGCAGTTTGCTGCCTGCTCCTCAGGGCTGCCCACGTTCCCCTCCTGGCTCCCTCTGAAAGGCAGCAGGTGCCAGGACTCCGCGCTGAGGCTCAGGCTGACTTTTGCTGATTCACCAGGCCAGGGGCATCCCATCAGCTCCATGGCTGGGGGCGTTAAAAGGGCTTGAGAGCCCTCAGTGTCATTTCCTGGTATTCTGGGCAGGCTTTCGCACCCCCTGAGCATGGCTGTGTAGCACCTACAAGGCACATCTGCGCGGTTGCCTGGCCTGTGAAGGTGGCTGTATGGCAGAGAGAAACCTTAGTGAGATGCCAAGCCCAGGAGGAAGCTCAGGGGTTGTCGTTCCAGTGGCCGAGCGTGGCCGAGCTCGGGGAGGGAGGGTGGATTGGCCCTGGCCCAGCAGGTCTGTTGCGAAGGTGTGATGGGACATGGCTCATTCAACAGGCACAGCCCGACTGAGAAACAAGCTGAGGAGAACTAGATATGGGAGGATTAGACACAGGATTGGAGGTAGATATCTTCCCGACCAGATCAGCAAGTGGACCAGATTCTGCCTCCTTTACTCCCCTCCAGCAGTATCTTACCCCATTACTGGCCCCTCAGCCTGAAGCCGAATGTCTCCAACAGCTGTGGGGGTGCTTTGCCTTTAAAACAGCAAGTAGGTATTTGCCTAATGGCCCAGGACTGCTCGAGACGTGCTGCTCCTTGCTTTTCTAAGAAATCTTTCTTGCATCATGAAAGGCGTGCAGGAAAACAAAGAGCTGCGCTAAGAGAAGTGACAAGCGGCAGCTGGAGCACGCGTGTGACTTGTAGAGTGACAGAGCGGTTGGGTTCTTCACTACGCTGCTACTATTTTGGAAACTTCAATAAACAGAAGAGGCCAGATCAATCTCTTCATGCACTAGCATAAATCCTGAGGAGCCCCATTGACTTTGGTAGCAAATGCAGAGTCTGAGATAACACCTTTTCCCGCCCAGCCCGCTGTAGTTCATTTGCTCCCTGGACGAGCTAGTCAGAAATAGCTGATGAAAACATTATTAACAGCCGGCTAATTGGAAGGTCTCAGTTCCTTTGCTGGTGCAAACTGCATCTAGAAATTATGTTCATTTGTGTCATGGTGAATATGACTCTCTAACTTTGTGTGGGCGCTTTCAAGCAGCTGGAAAAAAAAAAGTATAGATGTTCATGTTTTTAAAAAGGGATTGTTTTTGCTGCTGTGAATTATTAATGGCTCTCCGGGCAGGCTAAGGAACAATGCCAGGGATAAGTTACCCTGTATGCTATTCATATATGCTTTCTCCAATTGTTTCCTTCTTAACCAGAGGAGTCACCTCGCAGTGAACTCCTTGACGTTTGGAAAAAAAGGACTGACAAAGTGATGAACTTGGAGTGCCCATTTATTTCTGCATCAACATCTTTCCTACTTTGTCAGGTGTGTTTAATCAAAAAGAAGCAGGAAATGCATTATAATTATAAACATATTACTGCTCAAGAAAAAGGCTGCCCTTGGAACGGATTGTATTGTTTGATAAATGGCTACAGTGAAAAAACACAGGCTTAACCTACAAAGCTCTTTGCTAAGATCAAAGTAAAACTGCCTACCACCACAAGCTGTCTGTGCAGCGGGATTCAGCTCTGAGTTTGCAGCAAGGGAAGTGGAAGAAAGTTTAAAAGAAAAAGTAATCATCTCCTCTCTTCTTTATTTTTTGCCTGAAACTTTTTCTCTAGTATAAAAATGACTCAAACATAAAATATTTGCTGTGAAAATTAATAGAATTAGAGCTCAATCCAGCTGAGAACACAATAATTAGGGCCTGGTCCAAAGCCTGTTGTTGAAACTCATGGAGAGACTCATTGTTTCTGACAAGGTCTGGCTCAGGACCCTGGTGAGCCAAAGGGAAGATGGAGCTAAGACCTAACCCTGGGAGATTCTGGATCTCCCACAGTCTTTCCATATGACCTTGCCCAAACTTGCAAGCGTTCCTTGATCCTGAGGCCTGAGCACAACCGAACCCAAGTCAGTAATCTGCTGCTGCTGCGAAAAGCAAATACCCTTCTGGGATGTGTAAGCAGAAGTGCTGTAGGTAAGAAAGACACAAAGGTGGTTTATTCCACTCTGCTCAACACTTAGGGCTGAGCCAGAGCGCTGCACTTAAGTTAAAAAAGAATACAGACAAATTGAAAATTGTCCAGAGGAGAGCAACAAAAATGATCAGAGCACTAGAAAACATGATTTCTGAGGAAAGATTGAAAATGGGCTGGGTTTGTTTAGTCTACAGAATATGAAACAGGTTAATAAACTTTAAAGATGTAAAAAATATGTATATATTCGATACCAAGGAGGGTAATCAATTGGCCTCTATCTTCACGGGGATAGCTGAATGGACAGCAAAGATGATTTAAGATATATACTATTAAAAGCTATGAGGCTAATAAAGCACTCAAATACATTACTTAGAGAGGCAGCAGAATGTCTCTCATGGAAGATTTTCGATGTGTTAGACAAGTACCTGGCACAAGAGACCAGGGCAGTGTCCCACACAGCAGGCTGCCTTCAGCCACACCATCCTACGGTTTCCCTGATCTAGTGATCACCTTGGGACACCCACAAATGAGGCCTCAAAAGTGATGAGCATTCAAAGCCCTCCCTGACTTGCAAAAGAGCAGCAGCTGCTCAGCTTCTCCAAAAGCTGACTCACAAAACAACGGCCCTTTCTGAAAGCCCTCTTTTCCTTGGCTTCCATAGTTAATAAACAAAGAGCCATAAATACCCACCTCCGCATGGAGCTGTGATCATATTTGTGAAGTACCTTGCTGTCCTCCGATGGGAAATTCCCATCTAAGTGAGCACCCTGAATGCTCAAATATTAGGATGATGAGACCTCTGGAAAAGCAGGGGATGACTCAGAAAGTGCTCAGGATAGAGCTAGCCTTGCAGACTCTGTTCAGGAAAGTCCCCCCTGCTACTGTGGAGAAAGGGGTGCCTTGGCTGACTCTTGCTGTGAGTGCCTTCATCCACGGCACCACTGGCTATGACAACCACACACTCAAGGGGGCACCAGGTACTGCTGTAGGTGGACCAGGTGGTGACCAAAACCTGATTAGAAAGGCAGCATCAGTTCTTGCTGTGTCCGAGGAGGTGTATACCCTGTGCTGAAGCTCTGTGGGTCTCTTGGTGCTCTGGAAACCAAGTGATGGGACCTGCCCTTGTGTGCATGTTTGCCTCAATAACACTTGACTCTGTTGTCTGATTTCAGCCCTTTTTACAAAGGGCCCCAAAAGCTTCAGTCAGAGTTTGCAGCTTCCTGGACATCAAAGTCAACCAGCCACAAAATAGAAGTCTACCAGAAACGTGGTTTCAGCAGGCCCAGAGATTTCTTTTTGCTGCCCAGGGAACCCAATTTCCTTGAATTATGGGTGCTAGGCAAGGAGCTTGTGAAGGGAAGAAGCAGAGGGTTACAGTCACTGGCAGAGCTGGCCAGAGCCCTTGGCAGCAAGAGGGACTTGAAGATGACGTGAAGGATCTCTGGGGGATGGAGGAAGGATGCTTTGCTGAACACTGCACTGCGGCTGTGCCTGTTCCTTGTGCTCTCTGTTTCCTGCCCAGCTACAGCCACGCAAGGTACTATTTGGTCCCTGTACAAATACAGAGAAAATTGGTAGTTATATGATATGGGAATTAAAAAATCTGTTTGCTTCCAAGCATAAACCATTCACTGTTGCAATGGTTTGCAAACACAGGGTTATGACCCCAAGCAAGCTTCTTCCATCAGTTCTGGGTACAATCACGAGCCTGGTAGAAATCAGTGTCAGCTAAAATGTATGGCAGCAACTGGCGCCTCATGGAGTTATGGAGCTGTGAGGGGGGTCACAACAGGAAGGAGTTTGGGAAGGCAGCGCTAAGGGGTTAGGAATAAACATCTCCCCCGGGCAGAGTTTCCATAATTGGCCATGACAAGGCCTCTTTCTCCAGAGAGCTGGAGCTGGCCTGTGAAGAAGCAGAATTAATCACTGCTCCAGTCCAATTTGGCAAGTGCTGTGATTTAGCCCTGCTTTGCATGGGGATGAGATGATTATATAGACTGAAAGACAGAAGGGAATCGTAGCCAAAGGCTTCTGAGCTGGGAGATGAATTTGGGTTCCCACTCATTTTTTGCCGGTTTACTCAGATCCTTAGAAGGAAACCCTGGCAAAAACCTCTGGTACAAAAACAATTCCCTTTATCAACAATGTAGAGGGAACAATGGGGACTCCTGAACACAAAGCTCATACAAACAATAATAACCATTTTATTTTGCATTGTTAAAACAGCAGTCGATATGCAATTCCTTCTTCCAGCCTCCCGCTTTGTCAACTATTTTTGTTGACCTTCTGCTCCCACATACAGATTTATGAGAGGAGGTGTTAGCTCCACAGTGAGCGGTTGGAGTCTGTGTCCTGCGATGTGGTCATGACCATGTGGCTGTGCAGCTGCCTGAGAAGAGAAGGGCTGAGTGTGGTTTCCTCATGCCATCCTGTGCCCTCGGAAAAGTCCCTCTTTCTTTCAAGAACGGGGAGAAAAGGGTGTAGTTCCTGCTGTCCTTTCTCTGGATGGTGGTCACCAGTGCTATCATAAAAGCTCCTTGCTGTCTCAGCAATCTTACCAAGCCTGGTGGCCTGACAGCAGTTCACAGCCTGCTCAGTATCTGATGATTACTCCCCTCCCTTTGAAAATATGCACTTAGTGGCAGAACCCCACAAAAATACTGGTAGAGCCAGAGCTGTTTTGCCAAGTGGCAGACTTAGACATGCTCTTCTTGGAAAGCTGGTTTCCTGTCACTGGCTTTCTCTCATCACTGTTTTCCAGTGGTTTGGAGAGAGGAGAAAGGGAAAAAAAAATCAAAAAACTGTTCCTCCCAAATACCTCTTCTCTCTTATATCCACTTTCCCCCCTATATTACCTCTATTATTTCAGCTTTCAGGAACTCCACCAACCTAGAGGCTTCCTAACCATCCCCAGTGCTCTCCCTGACGCAAAGAAAGCAGCAAGCTCCATGCAAAACAAGATCCCCACCCCCCAAAAAAAGACACAAACAACCTTCATTTCCATCTTCCCTTCTCCTGCTCCTTCAGAGAGCAGGCAGATGGAACAAAAATCCTTGGAGAGATTGTCTTCCCTGGACTGGCGAAGAGAGGTAGCTCAGAAAACTCAGATCGGCATCTTGCTACAATGTGAGAGGACTCAGACTGAAGTATCAGGCTTTTGCTAATTTCTAGTTTGATATTTGGAACATTAAAATATTATTTCTTCATTGATGACTACTGTAGCCAATCCAGATAATTACTACTGGGCTGGCTACTTGGGCCTTCATGGTAAGAACAAGGCTTCAGCTTGGGGCTTCCTATTCCAAACTTTCCTACTGCTCAAAATGAAAAGCTTGGTCAGCACCGAGCAGCAAAGGGCTGTGGCACACAGCCGCATAGTTCTGTCTCTTTGCACACTAACACCAATGCAGATCACCTAGATCTTATTTTGTCTGGAGATACCAGCATTCCTAGTCCCCTTTCAGTGTAAAACCTGCACAAGGCCAAATCCTGCACTATATTCTTACCCAATATTTCTCTCCTATTTTCTGTTGAGATGCTGCATAAGGCCTCAGGGCTGGACTTCAGCAGCACCACATGCAATACTGTCAGCTGAATATGGCATGCACACAAAACTCATGACCTTCTCAGCAGAGCCTTTGGGGAATGACCAACCCTTCTGATACCTTCATGAACAGGAGTTTGTGGGACCCTGTTAGATTCCCTGTGTGCTCTATGCAGAGCAAGGTGGGTCCTTTTTGCGGAGGAGTACAAAGCTCCTTTAAAGAAGGTTAGAATAGGGGACACACTGGAGAGTAAGGCATCCATGGTCAAAGAGTCTGTGTGGCAGTTTTCCCTTTGGTGTCCATGTGTTGGTCTCTGGGTCATAGCAGTCCAATGAATTTGAGTCTTCAATGACGTTGTCCGCAGTAAGACATCGTCCTCCTGTGACATACAGCTTGTTCTTGATGACAGTGGCCCCATGATGCATCCGCCTGTCCTTCATGTCCGCGCATTTAACAAACTTGTTGCCCTTCGTATCATACGCAATTATTCTCCGTGTGTACCCTAAATGCAAAGCCAGAGGTGGAAGAGACAGATGGGAATTAGAGTCTATGGCCAGCAGAAGAAATGATAACATATTTCCTGCTAGTCTTCAATACAACCTATTATACTGGTACATAATTTGGCAGAATTAAGACATCTAATTTAGCTGGGAAGTGATGATGTGTCACAAGAATGTCTATCTTCCCTTCCTCTCTGTCCTCTCTCTGCCTCATATCAACTTGGTAGCCAAGACTCAGTGATCATCATAAAACCTGTCAGATCAGAGAGGAAGGTATAAAGCATGATTTGCTGTTCTAGGTAGGCAAGAAACCTGCAAACACATCTGGAACATGCAGTTTTCTGCCTGTGCCTTCCAAAGTCCCAGTGTATTTCTTTTAACCCAACAGACTCCTAGAGCTTCACTCGTAAATACAGAAGCCAGTGGCATCTGGGAAGCCAGAAGGGATGTAGGGAGCAACAGTGCCTTGTTGGGTTGGAGTTGTCATCGTTGTCTATGGATGGGAGCTGGGTGCTTGTTAGTGCGGTCCAACCCATGCTAGCTCCACTCCCATGTCCTATACTCCAGCTCTGTGCAAGCCAGGAGGACTGTAACCCCAATGCATAGCTCTTCCATGGACAGATGAAGTAACCTCACATCTGCTGAGAAGTAAGGACTGGTACTGGGGCCTTTGCCCTGGAGCATGGGAGGTGTAATAGCATGTTGCCCAGCAGTAACTTGTGCATGAATCCCTGTAGATAATCAAGAATGCCTATGGCAAGCAAACTGCTTTGGGCCATATGTTTTGCAGGCCTTGAGGACGCTCTCCCTAGCCAAAATCAAGACCTCTCTTGTTGAGGCCAATACATTCCACTGTATTATGATGTGAACAGTCATGCAAAGAGGTGGTGAAAGTTATTCTTAAGAGAATTTTTTTTTTGTCGTTGCAGTTGTTGATAAACCGAGAACCTTTAGCCAATGTTTTGGCATGGAAACTGGTAAATAAAACCTGACCACGGTAAATCTTTCTGCTCTCAAGCAAAATGAAGTTTAGAGTTATGAATTTTTGTGGTTTTTGTTAAATAAATAAAAGAAATCGAGAACTTAAGCTCATCAGCAGAATACTTGGGTCAATACAGGCCTTTCAGATAAATGCATCTGAAGATAAGAGTTGAAAATACTGTATTCTGGGCACTGTGGTCTGATATCAGGGTAATCTGCCATACAAAGGCCTGCTAGTCTTGAACCTTTGGACTCAGCCCTCCCCTACTCCCATTGCAATGGGTAGCAATGGCCTCCTGCAGAAGAAAGATGGTGTGTTTGAACCCTGTGTGACTCAGGTTCAGTCCTCTGCTCTGTCATAGCTTCTCTATGCCTCTTTCTCCCTTGAGCAATATGACACGTCTTACTGTTGTCCATGTGTGATCAGGGTAGCTTCATTAAAGACTGCGAGATGCCAAACTACCACAGAGATGTAGGCCACCAAAATGCTGTGGGCAGAGGCTGACCCTTGAGTTGAGTAAGGCGCTAAAATGTTACCTCCTCAGGGTATGGTATTCCACATCCCTCCCAGGACATTTCATGGTCATCCTCAGGAGGCAGTGGCAGGAGTGATCAGCCCCATCCGTCACAAGTGGTCGGGGCGGCAGATGCCCTGTCCTGGCCGTAACCCCACTCTCCGCCCCAGGCACTTCCAAGAAGAGCGGTTAAGGAGGGCCAGCCCGTGACTCAGCAAGGGAGGGCAAGGGCCTCCTGTGCCTCTCCCCTGCTTTGGCTTACTCCCTCCCTCCGCTGGAGAAGGAACTTGCACTGGCGTTCCCCAAATCCCCCCTTTATGTGCCCCCCCAGGCTATGTATGTGCCCTGCTATGCGGAGTAAGTTGATGTCCTGTGGAGAACTTGACCCCATCTTCTCCATGGCGCTGAGCCGGCATGAGAGGCTGGGCGCACTCCTGCTCTCCTTCCCAGCCTGCCCGTGCTTTGGGGGCAGCACAGCCCGGCTCGTGAGCACAACAGCGGTGCCGGGAAGCGGCACCTCTCCCTGCGCAGTCCCTGTGTGGAACCCCGCGGGAGCAGGGCACGAGCGGGCAGGAGGGAGGCTGAAAGAGAGCTGTTACCTCCAACAACGATAATCTGGTCTCCGATCACGACAGCTGGTGCACAGACATTCTTCACCACTCTGGTCTCCATCCGAAACCACATATTTCTGGAGACATGGTAAACCTGACAAATAAATAAAAACACATACGCAGCTGTTTATGTTGCACTTTAACTGGCAATTGTAATTACAGAGGAACTTATGGTTCTTATTTTTGTCTTAATGAACACAATCTACTGGCTTGAACTGCTGGAAATCCGAGAATTTACCCACTTTTTCTCCTAATATGTCCCCTCAGAAAACATTCTAGTTCTCCGGGCTCTTTGGCTTGGGGGATGTTAGCACATAGTTTGGCAGAGTGCATCTGTCCGACACTAGCTTCTTGGCTGTAAATCTTTGTGCGACCATTAAATGGCTGTAACTCCTGGTTAAGGCTCTCCCAAAATGCGGGTCACTTGCTTTCACTTTCCAGTTATTCTGTGTATTCCTGCCTTAGGCTGTGTCATACCAATTTCCTATGCAAACAAACCTCAATTTTATCTAGCTCTGCTGGCAGCCACCTTGTTTGCCCTGCTGCTATATTTGTGCTGGTGGCTGGTATGCACTCAGTTTGGCAGAGAGACTTGTTGATGGGACCTAGATGATATCTAAGTCATCAATTTATGTGGGAGAAAGAGCCGTTGCCAGATGATGATCATTCAGTCATCTATAGCTGGGCAACACAAACTTTTATGCCATGTCATCCGCTTCTTAATATAGCAAATATCTCCAGGACATCTCCCCACTTATTGATAATTACATTTCCTTCCCCCTGATAATTAAAAAACGTTATCATTATAAACAAGTATTGCTCACATGCTGGCTGCCATCCTTGCCTTTAATGATCCTTCTTAGTTAAAATACCTAAACCAGTGAAAAACACTCACATGGGAAAGTAACATTACAATGTTGTTAAAGCATCAAATCAGATAAGAAAGGATTTCATATATTTTTTCCTCCTAATATAGTTTAACCACTGAAGGAAGGCAGAGAGCCAGCAACATGTGGCAAGAGGCACATTTTTAAAACAGCTGTTTATGTGAAATAACTGTCAGTTTAAGTTCTGGTCCTTTGATGAGCGAGAATCTAATCGCTCTAATGATCACAAACCGGCATTTTTGCTCTTACTATGAGTGAACAGATGTACAGCTGAGACCCCAACTCAACCACATACCTGCCTAATGGGAATATTGATTAAGTGAGAATATTGTGGGCATCGTTAGGCATGTGGGTAAGCTTCTGCTTGCTATGTGGTCTGTAGTGTTGCCCTCATGAGCCCTAAGGCCTTGGCCCCAGCGCCACAGTGGGAAAAGTGCCTCTGACAGAGCTGACTGAGGAAGGGCCTTGGGACTTTTGCTTGAAAAATAATCAAGGTCACTTGGGAAAATAAAGGAATTGCAATCACAGCTCCCTACATACAAAATTTCCCCAAAGGAATGTTTCAATGATCCTGCCTCTTGCTGCCTGTGACTCACAACAAATTTAATGCAATGTTGGGCTTTGATTTCCTCTGCAGTGAGTTGGGCCACTGAATCCTTCAGCTGAAACTACTAGGACAAGCAGGACTGCCTGTTACCTGTATAAGCCGGACAGGGTTTTGCATAATGTCTTCTCCCCCAAAGAGGTAGATTCTTTGGTCTTTGGCAGCAACAGCAGGGTGAAGGACAGCAACAGGCATGCTTGCCATGCTCTCGCAGGTGTTGTAGATGCTATCATATCTTTCCACAGAATTCAGGATTTCTTGGTTCTCACCAATTCCACCAAATGATAAAATATAGTTCTTGTATGCCAAGCTCCTATGGGAGTATCGTGGAACTAACATGGGTTCAACTGACCTCCACTGATTGAGTTTGAGGGAGTAAATGTAAATATTACCACTGACTGGGCTTTTCTTATTGCTAACGGGCATTCCTCCAAGCACGTAAATATTGCTGTGTAAGCTCACTGCAGAGGCTTTGTACAGGCGGACAGGCAGTTTGGCAAGGCTTAGCCATTGGTTGGTCTTGTCATCATACAGCAAGACATCCCTCGTTGTCTGCTGGTTGTCCTTCCTGCCACCAATGATGATGAGGAACTCCTGGCTGGAGTATCTGCGAGGAACGTGCAACATGGGCTTGATGTCAGGCGTGTTGGTGCTGTGCAAGGAAAACATGTGTCTCCGGGTTGACTCCAGGATGCTCCTGCAAATAGGAGAGGACTGAACAAGGGAGTCATTGGCGATGAAGTGGAAGAGGAAGGTTGGATGGACATACTGAAGCCGGACCTTCTTGAACAAGTCTTGGATGTAGCCTTGCCTTGCCTGGAGGTCATGCCGGATCCAGACCATCAGTGCCTCAAAGACCTGCTCCTCCTCCCCGCAGAGCTCGTCGTCCCCAAGGTAGTCAATGAGTTCCAGAGCACAAAGGTCCTTCAGTTCCTCGGAAGAGGCCACTTCAGGAAAGCACTTCAAAGCCATAGCCTTGGCTTTCTTATTAAGGCTTTGGCAGTTTAAGGTTTTTGCAAATCTTACCATGCTCAGACAGTTGTCAGGAGTCAGCTTGTCTTGGAGGTAGGCAGAACAGGCCTCAAACAACTTTGCATACTGCAGCATGGATGCAGTCTCTAAGAGGTACAGGACATTCTCAGGGGATATCAGAATCTCCCCTGTGTAAACATAAAGGATAATCTGATGCAAAATCTCAGAGTCAATGTCCTTCAGGATGACCTTAGCCTGGCGACTCTCTTTAAAGTTGCTGCAGAACATCGCCTTGAAGTAGGGACTGCTGGAGGCCAGCACATTTCGGTGGCAGGGGATCTCAAAGCCCCCAGAGCAGAGCGTAACATCGGTCAGCATCCTGCTCTGCCGCAGCCCGTTCAGCTGCCTCAGCAGTTCGGAGGAGAAGTCCTGGTCTTTGAAGAGAAATGCCTCAGTGGATCCCTCCTCCATAGCAAAATAAGAGAGAGATGAATTCTGGACTTGGCAGAAAAAACAAATTCTATCCAGCTCCGAGGGAACAAATCAGGACTTTGATGTTGCTCTAAATGTTCGTTCGCTGTTACGCATGAAAATGGAACATGGGTTAAGCAAGCACAGTGGGAAAGTAATAAAGAAGCTAAAAGGTCACTAAGACCCTTCTAAATTTTCTATAAAGTTATCAGATAGGTTGTAACTCTGAGGTCAGTATTGCCTGGATCCCTGGCGAGAAGCAAAAACGCTGAAGTTATCTTGCTGATTTGGGATGAAAGCGGAAAGGCTGAAGCGATTGGTTTGTTCGCTTTAATCACACTGAATAAATGCGCTTAGACATTTATTCACTATTTTAAAGTATTAGCAGTTTAGTAACTTGCGCCTCTTTCCCCTAGAGTTAGTCATTCCCAAAGAATGCAAATCTGGCAGAGCTGAACTCTACAGCAGGGCAAACGAAACCCTAGAGACTGGGAATCTGCATTAAAATGGTTATTTATTAACTCTGCTTAGCTGTGTTTCTTTCTTTCTTTTTATGTTAATCAGACACACAATGACTAAATTAAGTGCCAGGCACAACAATCTGATGAGTATCTATTTTCATAACTAACGGCTCAGCCTGCAGTGAAATCGTACGGTAGAAACGTTTACCTTCTGCTGTCCTTCACTGCTTTCACTTACGCTCTGCCGTTTATCCCCTGGTGAGATTTTCCATGGCTAGAGCCTGCACAAAAACTACGGACCCACCGGCCGTTTCTTTCGGTAGGTGAGTGATTCATAGAGGGTGACTTCTGGCCGTGTTTATCCCGAAGTCCCTTTTGCCGCTTTGGGGAGCCGTGTGACGGTGCCGCGAGGCGGGGGGGCATTGTATACATTCCTGCGCTAAGAATAGGCACATATGGACCTCTCGCCGCTGTCCCGTGCGACTCCGCCGCTGCCTTTTGCAATGACCTGCCTGGGACTGAGCATGCCCGAGGGGTGTTTTTCTGGCAAATGTTTACATATAATAAATAGACACGGAGAGGAAAGTTCACTTATAAAAGTCCTGGCTGGCCGTTTGGAAACAGCAACAGGACCCTGTCCTAAAGTGCCTGGGAACTCGAGAAGCCTGTAAACAGTCTGAAACGGCTGGCGTTAGGTAACGCGCCGGCACGTATTTTCGTGGAGAAAGAAGGGCTTCCAGGGGGCCCGGTGGGACAGACTGTGTCTCCATCCTGAGGAGACACCTGGGGAGCATCCGCCCCTCGAGTTCGGCGCCTGCGGGTGGGCGACGCCGATACCCCAGGACTCCCCCCGCCGTCAGCAGTGCTTGCCCCAGGCAGAGGGGCCCGTGGGCACGGCAGAGCCCAGCTAACTGCCCGGCAGAGAACAAAGCTCGCTCTACAAGCAACTTATCTTTGGGATGCTGCTTGATACGCGGCATAGAAAACAAGAGGTTGTGGCCGTTTGCGTAGGAGCTCAGCTCCCTTTGAAAGCCTTAGCCAGGAAACTTTGAAGCGCCTTGGGGAGCTGGGCGTTACCGGGGGGCAAAGCAAAGCAGCTTGCTGAAGCGATGTAGCAGGTTGGTGTCAGAGCTGGAAAACAACCTCCGTACCTGGCTTCTGGGGTGGCATTCAACTCCTGGGGAGACACCTCCAGGGGGTTTCTCGCTGCAGATGTGAACCAGGTGTCCAAGCTCCCGTCATGCTCAGTGAGGTCTAGGCAACACAGGGGAGTGCGGAGAGTTATTCGGGTCACCAGTAAGTCCCACCTGCGTCTGGGCAGGTGAATGGCTCGCTGGGCACCCCTTATTAAACCTCCACCGGCTCTAAGTGCTCGGCTGCCTGGACCACACGCAGGCATCTGCGTTTGACACATGGAGGTGTCCACGATGATGAGCTTAAATCCACCCCTGGTGCCGCTGGAGACTCCTTGCAGCCCCGCTGGGCCCCGTCTGCCATGGCAGAAAGGCCAAGGTCTCCGGCAGGTCCTGTATCCTGTGTGCCAGCTCCATGCCAAAATCCTGGACCTTTCAGGAGAAATGGCACTGACTGCCTGTGCCCAGATAACTGCGGTGAGCCCCTCGCCTGCCCCCAAATCCCTCCCTTTGATTTGGAATAGGACCAAATCCAAAACAGCGTTTCTATGCACCGCTCCCCCAGGGAAACACGAGACTGAAGAAAAACTCCTTCTCCCGTTTTCAAAGCCAAAGCTCCCTGGCGAGTCATGCCTGGGTCTTGGCACAGCGAGGCGGGCGAGCGGGACCGCTGGGAGCCCCTGCGCCGGCACGGCAGCTCCCAGCGGTGCTGGCACTCGCAGCCCTCCCTCAGCCACTCATGTCTGAGTCCAAATCCCGCCGGGTCTGGGCAGGCTGTTCTTCTAAAACCAGCGGCTTTGCAGCATGGGCCCTGCCACGCGCAGCCTCTCCCAGGGACGCTGCAGTGCAGCAGAGCAGCACGGTTGGTCTCCAACCGAATGGGCGCATCAGCGAGATGCTTACCAACATAGTTGTGCAAGTTATTTTTTTGGTTGTAGTCTTTTCGACTTAATCTTGCAGCTGAACTTGCAGCCTAGACTCAGCCCTGAAAGCCCAGGCCCACGTTAGACGCCGGGTGGAGTCGGTCTGGCACACCGCTTTGGAGGCTGTAGCCTCATCCCCTCCTGCACAGTGCGTGTGCGTGTGTGTGTGTGTGTGTGTGCGCGCGTGCGGGGGCACACTCGGCCAAGCGAGGTGCGGGAGGCCAAGGGAAGGAGCCCCTGGACTTGCCTCCTGCGGATGAGTCACTTCTAACGAAAACACGGCAACGAGCAGCCTTTCCCGACTAAAAGGACAACGCAGACGATTGCGCTGGGCTGCGGGGGAAAGCACGCCATCCCCTCCCCGGGCCCTGCCATCGCTGCCTCACCAGCTGGCCAGGATCTCGCTATAAATATTTAGAGTGGCATTAAAAGCCCAAAGGAGAAGTTCTCGCTCCGTGGCCAGAGAACATTAGCTACCCAAACAAACGGCCCGCTCGTGAGCTCTGTATGTACATGCTCTCGTCGTGGCGCGCTGCGATGATTGATTCAGCTCTGTATCTCTGCTCTGGCTCTAACGCTTTGCTGTCTGTTTAGCTCTTCTGGCCTCTTCTTGGCAGTGGCCGTGGATTATTTTTTTAACCCTTAAAGAAACTAATGATGCTATCTGACTTCACTAGTGATGCTGTTTTATGGGGTCGGGGAAGGGTAGATAGGATGTTCCACTGCTTTAGACACTGATAAATGTGACAGTTGCTTGGAAGATCGCAGGCTGGAGGGCTTTGCATGGTTATGCAAACTCCCGCTAGCCCAGAGGACGGCATGTGCTGATTAAATAGCTGCTTGCAGGTTTCTGCTAATTCAGGGCCGAGACGCCAGCGCAACGAGGAGCCTGCTGCCTGCTTTGCAGCTTGCTCTTCTTTGCTTCCTGAGAGGTTACGGTTTCAGACACGTCTCCAACCAAATGGGCACATCAGCAAGACGCTTACCAACATAGTTATGCAAGTTATTTTTTAGTCATAGTTTTTTCGACTTAATCCTGCAGCTGAACCTGCAGCAAATGCCTATATAGGATTACCCTTGTAAATAAATTGGAAATAATTTTTCATGGTGTATGCTAGAATGGCAGCTCTGTGGCCCCTACTGCTGCAGTATCTTGGTGCCTCAGAATTAAATGCATTTTCCCTCAAGGCCCCCGGTGAGGGAGGGAAGAGCTGTTTCTTCTGTGGGACAGCGGCACTTGCCTGAGGAAGGGTGTCCCTGGGCGAATCCTTGGGGCAGGTTTCCTAGGTTAGCATGCTGTTTACCAAGCAGTTCTTACCAAGGCTTAAACAGACTCTTTTAGGGGACTGGATATTGCATTAACAAGGGCCTGGGATCTTGCATGGACAACAGCCTGGTCTCAATGCAGTGCCCAGACGGGCAAATGCCTTCATTTGCCGGGCTGCAGCAGGTGAAGTCAGATGGTCACACCGTGGGAGTCAATGCTGCAGATTTCCCGTAGCCCCTGAGGGAGGCAGGAGCCCCAGTGCCTCTTAAAAACAGTGACCTCTGCCACCTTTGGGTTATGAAACCCATAAATGGCCACTTGCTAGAAACTGGAAGAGCCTACCAAGGAATGACCACTTTTCTGTAATGCTGCATACCTACACTGTTTCTTTAGCGTTGCTCAGCTTTGGAATTAGGATGGTCAAACCTTTGATCTGACCCAGAGCAGCTCTTCTTATGTTTTAATGTAAGGGGATGATGAAATGTCTATTATCATGTGCTAAGCAGCAGAGCGGAAAAAAGCTGTAATCTAATCAGCCAGCAGACAGGTGCATGGAGAAGCTTGGTGATATCAGACAGCTTCTTAAACACATACGCTGATCCTATTACAATTCAGGTGAAAAAGAACAAATGTGAACGAGGAAAAAGGGAGTGTTCAAGGCAAAGACTCCACTGAACTTATTCAGTATTATGTGTGGTGCCCTGATGATTAGCAGCTCCCCCAGTATCAAGAGAGAGATCATCCCCTCCCCAAAATTCAGTCTAAATAGACTGGGAACAAGAAAAAATATTCCTTATTATAATCTTATTAAAACTGGAAGAGGTAACAACAAACAGGCTTGATATTTCTTGTTACAAAAAAAGACATTTACAGGGATAATAGTTAATCACATGCCAGGAGCTGGAGCAGGCAGGGAGATGCAGAGCCCCGGTGGCAGCTGGCCACGGGTACATCTCCAGCCCATTAGCTCCGGGCTGGGAGAGCAGCCAGCGTTTCGGGGATACAGGGCAGCCTGGCAGTGTGTACACTGGCAGCGTGGAAAACTCGGTCTGTGGGCCCTGATTGGGGTAAGATAGGTATATGACACCATTTGGCTTGTTATAAGCCAGAGGGGAAACAAATATGAGAGCAGAAAGGAAGGCTAATGTGACCGAGATTATTAGATTTATGTGTCACATACTTACATGTGCACGTAAATGTATATAAGAATATACATAGTGAGAGCAGATATGTCTACACTATTAAACTAAACAAACATGTCTGGAGCACAGGCCCTAGCACTGGCTTGTGAGGATCCATGTCGTTAAATTGCTCTTTGGCATATTTTTGGCTCATGCCAAGCAGTCTTCCTAAAAAATACCCAGGCTTGGGTCATGGAGAGGAATCTTTCTGCTCAGCATATGTGCCCATATCTTACTCAGCTGGTAACACCTGGAGCCCTTACCCAACACACAGTGTCGGGCCAGGCCGGTGAAGATAATGCTACCCCACGGCCCAGCACCTGGTTTCTGGCGCACCTGGATGCTCCCTACTGAAGTAGCATCCCCAAGTCCTGTCTGTGCTTGCCTGAGGCAGAGTGTGGATTCACTATTTACCTCACTGTGTTAGGAAATAGTGCTTTGACCCCATCTTCTAGTTCCCTGGTTGACCTTTCAGCTTCACCAAGGGCAATGAAACTCCCCAAACAAGCAAGAAGTGTAGAAGACATTGAGAAACAAACCTAATCCACTGTGAATATACGGAACTGGGAAACAATCATGTGACAATAAGATGAAGCCCTTCATACTACTTCAGGTATCAGAAATACAAAGGTTTGTTCCAAAGCTATCATGCTGCCAGGAGCTGGGTATCATTTATTCTTTCCAGTGAGGTAGATCTGTGGTCTCCTGCTGACAAACTCGCTGATTCTCCTAGAGTCATTGGAAGATTTAGGTTGGGGAGGCCCACCCCCAGGATCTCACCTAGTCCAACCTCCTCCTCAGAGCAGGGCTAGCCTCAAAGTTAGGTCAGGCTGCTAAGGGCCTTGTCCTGCTGAGTTTTGGCAATTTTGAAAGATGGACATTTCAACAACTTCTCTGGGCAACTTGCTCCAGTGGTGAACCACTCTCATGGTGCAGATTTTATTTCTGCACATCCAATAGGAATTTCCTTTGTTGCAACTTGTGATTCCTACCTCTTGCCCACGTAAAAGTCTGCTAACTTCCATCTGCTGCTATTAGTTGCCAAGTATCTGGTCTTTTTCCTATTTTTTGAAGTCCAGATACCCTTTTAATCCTTCCCTCTCATTTCTCTGTAACTATTGCATTACTCATCTTCTATTTAGATGCTCAGCAAACATGATTTCACAGAGTGCACTATCACCACAGCTGTCATTCACAATGATATGATACTTGATTCTGATCTAAGGCTTAATCTGGGTTTGGTTCTGATTCTGTAGGCTAGGTAATGGACTCATTCTGTAGACTTGAAATCTGAACTTGAAGTTTGAACTCCTGACTTTAAACTTTTGCTATAGAGGCATAGAGACATATTTTACTCTTGCAGCATTGGAGAGACAGAGTAACTTCACAAGCTTCACTGCCACCAGTGTATGTACTGTGCAGAGAAAGATATATAGACAGCTAAATACAGTGTGTAATTCAGTGATGAATTTACCCCAAGATGTGTGGGTGTGAACTCTAGCTTCTGGCCTGGTTGTGTGCTAACCTCTAATCAAAGACTGAAAGATTAAGATGAAAGCAATTGTATTCTTCCTTCTTTAGTCAGAATGACCTGTTAGTGTTAACTGAAAGTCTTCAGGCAAAAATAAATTTGGCTGCTAAAGTTAGGCACTTCACATTCACATTAAATAAGTACATAGCTAGTTTTAAGGGGTGATGAACTTCTAGAGGTTTCACAGAAACCAGGGATGTAGCTATGGGCACCCTTGTTTGAATTTTTTAAAACAAGTCCTTTGCCTAAACCAGGTCCTTCATGTGCATTTCAGACATCCGTTGGGTTTTTCTACAAACTGCATCATTTGAGAACGGGTACCTGCCGGCTTATCTTGGACTGAACATGCAATCTGACCTCTGAAGGATAAAATATCACTGAGAACACTGGACACCTAAGTAGACTATTCATGTATCTCTTTCTATAGTCTCTGGTTACAAGAGCCCCATGGTAACAGCAACAAGGAGATATGCAGATCCCACACTTGTCCACACTTTCTGGGTCTGCAAATTAAAATGCCTTTGATAGTCAAATCCAGAAGCATATGATTCATTTCAGGTTCAATATCTGCCTCTGATATTCTTACATTGATAGAAGTGTTGCCAAAGGAGGACTGAACCTCTTAAATACTGGAATATACTGTTATACCTGTGTGATATACAGATCATCATTCCTAAAAGCCCTGCATCTTTCCCATTATCCATCTGTCTTGTCCCATCTTTACAGGCTATAACTAGGTGTACACATACTATTGCTGTGATGTTGATACAAGCGGGGAGAAAGAGGTCCAGTTCTTCAGAGATACTATTGTCAATGGGATTTAGATGCCAAAATGCCTCAGAGGAGCTATGTCTGAAAGACCTTACTCATCACAGTGTAGTACACTCATAAGAAAGAAGGGGCTAAACACAGAAAAGAGCTCCTAAGCCCATCTCCTTGAGCCAGACTCTCCTCTCGCTCCCTTCTTATTTGTAAGGCCCTGTCATGTTATTTTTAACTTACATCATCTGCCATATGATTATAGGATCTTAAGATAATTCAGCTTGAATGGGACCTCAGGAGGTTTCTAGCCCAACCTCTTGATAAAAGCAGAGTCAGGTACAAGGTCAGACCAGGTTGCTCAGGGTGTTATCCCGTTGGGTGTTGGAAACCTCCAAGGATGGAGACTGCACAACAGTCCTGAGGCACACGTCTACTTGTGTGGGAACAGGATTTTCCTGCCTGACAGCTCCACTTCATGAAGCCTACTTCTTGCCCAGCTGCACTCCAGCACCTTATCACAGGAGCTGGTGCTGATGGGGACTGCAACTCCTTAGCTCCTTTGTGGGATAATTTAGGAGGACTGTGCTAAGAGGGCAAATATACAGACAGAGAAATCACTACAACTTTCCCTCGTGATAGCAGGATTTTACTCAGGGCATGACTTAGGTCATTAATTCACAGCTCCCAGGTTGTGTAAAGAGGTGTAAAAAGGTGTGATAATGGGCTGAGAAGAAATTAATATCCATTTTCTCTTGGCAGGACCTGTAATGGCATGACAAGACATCCTTCAGATTGGGGATAAAAAAGCAGGGAAAGAACGGGGATCATCTTCTGAACTGGAGAAGACAGTAAGTCTACCCAGAAGACATAATGTCAGAAAATAAAGATTCCTCCACATATGCAAACACAAAGAGGTCAATTTAGATTTAGTTTTTTAAAATATCTTTATTGCTTAAGGACATTTGGCAAGATACCCGTAACATAAACCTCACGTCCAGCATTACTTGGCAACATGTTTCTCAGCTGGAAAGAAAATAAATTGGATTTTTTTCTTTCTGCTAATGCCACATTTTTGGATGCTACTTTGGAAACTAATGAAGAGGTGGCTGCTCAGCATGCCTCTCTGTTCTTGATGGCTTTTTAGCGTACAACAGCCAGCAGCAACTTTCTGAAGTCCCCAGAGGTATCAGATTGGACAGCTTCAGCTAACGACTTGCTGTACTTTTGCTGGTACTTCTCCTTTATTGCTGGCAGGTCATTCTGAGGAGACAAGGAGAGCCTCTTAAGAAGAGTGGGATGTGCTTTGCATAAAATGTCCTGCTTCTACCAAGCCCCCAAAGTCCACTGTGATAACTGGGAGGAGCAGAGGAGAAAGCAGGAGGTCCAAAACTTTGAAGAACTTTCAGGCTAATGTTTGGACTTGAGGTATGGCTGCATGTGTGGTGTGATGATGGGATGCTAGCTGCAAGGTGGGGTATGAGGGCTGCAGAGAGCTGTGCTGGAGGGCCTGGTGGGCATCTTTGCCTGGCACTTGGTGGTGCCATGCCAGCACAGCAAGCACAGCCTTGGTACTACACAAACTAGCACAGGTTGCTGCGGCCCCCTGAGGCCACTCTGTGGTGGCAAGAAGAGAAAGAAGCACTTCCAGGAGTGTGATTAAGTGATAGTTCTGTTCTTCTAGCCACAGGTAATTTTCTAGTTGCTATGGAGGGAGAATGAAATGCTTTGTCTGGAGCTTTCCTGTGAAAAGGCACCCACAGCATGGCTCTGATCTTTATTACTAGGGTTTTTAAACGTTATCATGACTGGACCACATCTTAACAGAGAGACTACCCTGGAGACTAATTTCCATTTTTCATACTACAGATCACTGAGATCAGATACAGATCACCTCCTCACCTCTCCTCTATGAACAACTCCTCCTCTATGTCAAGACTGAAACAGCCCTGGGGTTACAACCTGAATAGCTTACAAGGAAGGAAGATTTAAAGACTATGTTTAGGATCTGAAATGTCTTGCGCAGTGTTGTGTTTTTTAAAATCACAATTATCTCCTTTGCCTCTTTATTTTTCTTCCTTCCTCCCTTCCTTCTCCATCTGTTTTTCCCCGCTAGGATCAGAAAGAATTGGCAACATATGATTAAAAGCGATTCTCAATTTGGGAACTGCTGTTTTATCTTAACCAGGATTACCTTAACAAGGATTTTACTTATAAAGATCTTTCTGGGGCCAGATCTCCCCATGGGCCAGTTTTATCCAGGTAAAGTTGACTTCACTTGAAATTGCTTTCATGCTTTCAAGTTCAGTTCTTTTGCAAACAAAAACAGATGCAATATGAAAATTAGGGTTGTACAAAAGCAGAGTGTGAGCACTGATGTCAGTGGCTCTGCACTGGTCTGAAACTGGGTTGACTGAGCACACAATCTACCAGGACTTACCCTGTACCCTTTAAATTTGTACTTCTCCCCAAAATGATTTGAAGTATGGCAGATTGCAGGGTATCCTACCTCGGCCCTGGTCACAAGGATGCGAATCAAGGTGTCTTCATCAGTCCCAGCTCCTTTCATTGACTTGTGCAGAAGTGTAGCAAAGTAACCTTGGCAGTCTTTGGCACAGCTGACTAGAGAACAGTAAGAGGCTTTCTTATACTTGTATATTTACATTCTGTGTTATATTTCAATGAGAAGGAAATAAATAACACAAATAAAGAAAACACTTTAGAGTTTGTGCTCAGGCAGACATAGGGACGGGTAGGGCTTTCATTCTGTAAGGGGTCCCCTACTGGTATGCGAGGAGGAGGCTTGGAGTCTAAATGTGAACATACATTTCTCCACAGAGAAAGCATGCTACACAATGAAATGAGGAGCACCAAATACATTGCTGCTCCACAGTGAGAATGACATGAATGAGAATGAGGATTTGCCCCTCTGGAGTTCTCCTTCCCATCTATTCTGGGGATAGCTGCTTACTCCGCAGCTTGCAGGGGCAAGATCCCAGATGCTCTTCCCCCACACAGATAAAATCTATCCCAGTAAACTAACCAGAGCCAGGGCACAGGCCTAAATACTGGTCACAGTTATCCACAGCGCTTAATTGCTATCCTGGTCCCCGCATGTTTCTGCAGTGACAAGACAGCACACTTCTGACCATGCCCAGGCATGGGCTGAGGTGATCACAGGCCAAGGCACTGGGGACAGCTTGGAGGTGGCCACCCTGTTTTAAAGGCTAAATAATTTAGCTGTGTGGAGAGGAGATGTATCTGGCCTGTTTAATTTCTAAAATCAATAGGTTCAAATCATTATTTAAACTGGCTCTCCTTTGCCTGGCAGTTATGTTTGGTTTAGTCTAAAACTATCTCAACAGCTCTCACCAGACCCCTAAGAGTTAATATTAGATGAAGATAAGAATTAGAAAGGAAAGCTATTGAAACATTTCTTTTACCAAGAGTGAGATAAGCCTTCTCCAGATCTCCAGATGTTTCACTTTTAATGGCTTCTTCTATGTCTTTCCCATGCAGCTACAAGGACAACAAAGAGGAGCCATCAGAGCTGCTGTCTGTACACGTAATCCTGTTACCATAAAACCAGCATCAGATTCTGGATCCAATGGAAAAAGGCCAGTTTAGATCCCATTCAGCCTTTCCAAGGGAGTAATTCAAGCACAAAGGAGGTCCTCCTCTGGGGTTAATGCTCATAAATTCACTGGCATCAAGGGAAGAGGACATACGAGGCCAAGTAAGGCAGAACAGTTAAGAGACGGATAACCTAAATCGAGCAGTCGTACTGGTATCCGAGGGCTTCCTCAACAAAGAAGCTGCAGTTTCTTCTTGGGTGACCCTTAGTCAGGAGGAACTGTTTGAGCTCCCTCTAATTCCTCTACTAAGGCTCTGGATGGTTCCCACACAAACATGACAAATTTTGGAGCTTTACCAGCTGTAAGGAGGTTTGTTACTTATTGGCTTTGGGCTCCCAGGGAAAGTTTACAAGCGCTGCAGTTGTTCCTGAGTTTCTATATTATTCTGTAGGAAAGAAATCGTCAGGCTGAGGAAGGGGAAAGACACCCTGCCACTTCAAAACACAGCTTATCCTCACTTCTGTGAATTAAAGAAAATCCCAGAGTCTTTTACTTTGTTCTGTTTTGCATATCAGGATGGTCCTGTGTGGCTCAACACTGTAATGGACTTTTAGCTCAGACCTGGAAGACCACAGATACTAGCCAGCAAGGGACACCTTCTGAGGGTTTGGCCTGGAGCTCTGCAAAAGCCGAGCTCGTTTAGATTTGTCCCTATTTATCTTTCCAAATGCAGAGAAGGACTGATGTTTGCATGGGTCTAATCTTGGCCCGCTTCTGCCTCAAATGCAGCCAGGCAGGATGTGGATGGATTGGTTTGGGCAATGTGATCTGCTTGGCTTTAGAAATCAAAAAGCCAAGGTATCTTGGATATTGGATCATTTAACTCAGCCCCCAGGGTTTGGGCTGCTCGGAGGGAGGGAGTAGCAGTTAGTGACTGGTTTTGTTCTCTTGCCAGCAACAAACCAAGGCTTGGATTAAGCTGTGAATGTATTTCCAACTAAGGGTTCCTCATTATGCTGACACTGAAGTATGGCCTTGACTGAAGGTTTTTCATCTTCAGTGCCTAGGGTTACAATTTTCTGATGATCTTAGACTCATCTTAGGGAAGTTTGGGGCTGTGAGCCAGGGGCTGGAGAGGGGACCTTCTTCTCAGAATAAATGCTACTGCTGAGCTTCCACCTAGCTGCCAGGAGAAGGACCTTGCATCTCCAGTTGTTTTGACTTTCAGAGGCAATTTCCAGGCGAGAGGTCTCAGTGGAGGTCAGCTCCAGGCCTAGATATGAGTAAAATGTCACTGGTGGGTGACATGGGGAGAAGTTATAGACAGCCGTGACCCCGCTGCCTACCTTTCCCTTGGCTGGGGGAGGCTTGGTGGCAGAGGACAGTGCAGCAAACTACTCGCACAGGCTGTCCACCCAGGGTGGGGAAAGAGGAAGAGGCGGGAGAGGTGCTTCTGCCCTGGTGGAGGGGCTGCTGGATGGTGTGCAGTGAGGGAGGTGGGAACCTCAGACACGTGGGGGTGGCTGGGGTAAGCCGGGGCCAGTGCAGACTCAGCTGGCTGCATACTTCCCCACTGTCCCAACAGGGTCATGTGCCCTGGACACGGAGGGGCCCACCACAAAGTGGTGGCCACTGAGCAGCCACCACTGCTCTTCGACCATGTCTCCCACTGTCTTCAGAGACGCTGTGATGTGGTGTGGGGACAGTAAGGGTCCAGCGGGGTTGGAAGAGGGTAGGTTAAAGAACTGCTATGTCTGTGTGAGGGCACTTTTCCTGAAGCAGGGGGGATCAGGATGAGACACCTAGTCAGGCTCTGCTTTGGAGAAGGAGAGGAAGAGACTGGAAGGGCAAAACTCTGCTTCAGGGCAGTAAATTGTGAACCTGTCCCTTTGCTGGTCCTCCTGCAGGAGTGGGGACCCACTTCTTGGCGCAGCTGTAGAAAGAAAAGGACATCATGACGTTTATTTGGCTGGATATTGTGCGGGCTACAAAGGGAAACAGGTTTTTTTACTGGCAAAAGACACAGCTTGTAGGCCCTGTTTCTATAAGACCAGGATGCAGTCCTACAGAAATATTTTTCAAGATACTTATAGCACCGAACAATTTTCAAATGGGAAATAAAAGATCGCCTGCTCTACATGCAGCTGTAGGGTCTGCAGACTACGTGTCGGGCCCTGCTGTGTGCAAGCCACATTGCAGAAGGGAATAACTCACCTTTTCATAGGCTTCAAAAGTAGCTCTCAGCTGGGGATAGCTTCTCTTTGCTAAGACCACGTTGAAAGCCAGCTCCTCCGTTCCCCAGCGGCCTTCCCCTGCCTTGAAGATTGCATGTTGTTTTTTAGAGCACTTGTTTATCCGCGGTGGAAACAAGAAGGCCGCCAGCGCCTGGGGCTCGCCGCGCTCCGGCCTGTGCACCCTGCCACTGCCTCGGCGCTCTGGGCGCGCGGCCGCCTCGGAGGCAGCGCTGGGCGATGCGGGGGCTTCTCCACCATCGCACTTACTTCGTACAGGTCTCTGGCATCCTGCCCGGCAAGCTCTGCGTTGACCTCTTGGTCCTCATCTCGGTTTGCCTGCAGAAAGGGACGTTAAAAAAAAAAAAAAAAAAAAAAAGAAAAGCCCAAGTGGCGGCTACTCTTTGCAGTGGAAGGGAAGTTTGTCCACTCTGGGCCCTCAAAACCCCTTTGGTTATAGTTTTGCTGCCATCTGCTGACAGTTGCCTGGTCGTTGGGCAGTTTGAGCCTTGGCAAGATGGGACTGAGCGCTCTGCTCTGCTGGGGGTCATCGGGCTTTTGCTGACTTTGGCGGTGCAGCCTGTGCGTTGCCCAGGGCAGGGTCTATCCCGCAGATCCATCCGTGTGGGGCACCACCGGGACGTTTCTTAGGAAAGCAGCATCCATCACTCAGCTACAGAGAAAACACTCCCAAAACTGGAAGTGTTGTTGCTTTTTACGGCGGTGGTGAGGCCCTGAGAACAGCAAAATGGCCCTCTGCACTTCCCTCCCTAATCTACACACCCGAGTGTGTACTAACGCTGATCGAAATCGTGAAGGACTTCTCCACGTGTAAATCCAGTGTTCACCACTCCTGAAAACACACCCCGAGCGGCTGAGCAGAGCTGGGCCACCTCACTGCTCTCCACAACGGGACCCCGCTGCCGTGTATTGGCGATGGGACAGTTATGCCCCTAAAGCTGCTTGTGCTTGCTGAATTTCTTTGCCCCTCGGGGCTGGTGGCTGAGGCTGCCCACCACGCTCACTCTTATCGTCTTGCCTACAGTGTTCCTACGGAGAAGCCAATTTTTGTCCTTATTTCAAGCTGACGCAAAATAAAGTGCGTTCTGACTGAAAACATGCCTGTTCTTTGCGAGTGGGAAAACCAGGTGATGACAAGCTCCTAGTGCTAATCCTGCACCTACCTGAGTTGCAGATTCCTCCGTTGAAATAAGAAATGGTGTTTTGCCACTTTTAGACAGAAACCCAGCCCTTATCACGGTATAAATAATAATAAAGCAACAATATGTCGTCTTCAAGGTACCAGGATTTATAAAATTACCTGTGATTTTATCTAACCCCTTTAGTTATATCGAAGAGCTGTAAACACAGGAGGCTCTTACCCTGACAAAAGCCTTAGGATTGCTATAACTACCTCGTTATTACTTATTATAATTACCAACTAACACTTGTCAGTGTTACCCAGGGTGGGCAGGGTAGAGGGGAGACAACGTCTCTGTCAGTAGGCGTAGCAGGAACGTCCCGGCCTTACCTCCAGCACAGTCACCAATATCTTCTTTAGGGAGCCGCTCGTGTCGCTTTTGACGTCTGACTCCAGATCCCTGTCAAAGACTGCGGAGAAAGACGTCCGTAAGGGCTCGCTCGATGCAAACATGGCTTTAAGTGAAGGTGTGCAGAAGAAAATCTTACTTACGCCTTTTGTATGCCTCCTTTATGCTGATGATTTGCTAGGCGAACAAACAAAAACAACAAGAAAAACCCAAATAAGCAAACGAGGAAGCACGGCGGCGAGTCGACAGCAATGCCTGCGTCTCCCCAGCCCTGTGGCGCCCCGTCCCGCATCTCCCCAGCCCTGCAGTGCCCCGTCCCCGTTGCCGCTGCGGCCGGGCCAGCTGCCCCGGCCTCCAGCGACCGCCCAGGCGTGCCTTGCCCCGCTCCCCAACGGAGGCCAGGGCTGTCCCAACCTTGTTGCTTCGCGTGCACAGGATCTCGATCAGCAGTGACTCATCCGTCCCGGCACCCTTCATCGCTCTGCGGAGCTCCCGGGCCTCGTACTCGCAGGGGAGGTCCAGCAGGGCCAGCACGCTCTTCTCGAAATTCCCGCTTAGGTCTCCCTTCAGCACCTCCTCCAGATCCTGCGGAGGCGGTCGGAAGCGTTAGTGCCAAAGCTGAGCTGGGATTAGAGCGTTTCTTTATTCGTTCATTTGTTGCGGGGAATTTAATGATTCCAAAGCTTCTTCCATACCAAAAGGAACAACATAAAAAAAAAAAAAAACCACACCGGAATTTTTTGCAAATAAAATTCCCTAAAAGTTGTTGCTTTATGTTGATCGAAATGATCCCCCCATCCCCAGATATCAGCAATACTGGACCGGTTTCAACTCTTACTTGCTGGAAGAAATGCAAACTAATGTTTTAAAAGCCTGACAGAAGAAGCCTTGAAACACAATGTAGAAATTTCCTGCTCTGAAAAAGTCGTAACAGAAGGAATCAAACTTCCTAAAATTCTCTTTTAATTTTTCTTAGAATCGATTTCTTGGGAAAAGCAAAACAATTCTCTTAAGTGCTTTGCTTTTAAGCAATCAGCAGTTTCCACTAGAAAAAGGAAAAAAAAAGACCCTTCTGATGTGATCTACTTAATTCAAAAATTAATAAGACCCTGGAGAAGAATTAGCTCGTGCATATGTGTCAGATGAACATTCATGCTGAGCATTATTTCTAATGATTTATTTTAAGCCCTGTCTGCAGTTAACAGCTCCTGTAGTACAGGAAGTCTTTGACAAGTTCAGATCATAAATGAAAAGAAAACCCAACTTTAAAACTATTGTTCTTCAATGTCCTCTTACGTGATCGCAAATTAACACTTGATCTATTCCAGTAGAAGACTGACATCAAAGCTGAAGCAGTTGCAATGAGCCGCATTATGAACCTAACTTCTGTGAGCTGTTATGGGCTAACGTAATGGGGAAGTCTTACAGAATTTGCTCATTTCTAATGCATATTCTTATCAATGCTCATTATAGAGCTAATTCTGTAGTATTCATGCAATCAAAATCCATCACATGCTTGTTGTAAGGTTTGCAGACAGAAAGATTTCAGGCTCAGCACTGCCTGCCTTAGTAACATTGATTAATGTGGAATGTGCAAGCGGACCATAAAAAAAAGACTGATTTAATACTAAGCCCTGCAGGATTTGGCTGTTTACCTAAATAATACATAGGAAGCCTTAGTTTTTTTCTGTATGCCAAATCACCAAGGCAGTCCATGTTTCCTCCTTCAGAAATGAAGCGCCCAAAGAGATTTCTCAGCTTTGCAATGCGTATTCTCCTCCATCACCGGAATTTAATCAACGCTAAATCCATTTAACTCAGTAAAAGTATAATGGTGTAAGATCAAATAGTCCTTCTGAATTTGCATCTGGTCTTAGAGGGTTTCTGACTGGGAATTTGCCTGTTACATTAATTGCATTTACACTTTGTTTCAGACTTTTTTCCCCCTAATTGTGCTGAAGATGAACACAAACCGAGATGTTTTTGATTTCAGCTATGAATTATTTTCTAGCTCTGCTGACTTTGATTAAAATGCTTTGTTCTGGTTGAGGCTGGTTTCCATTTCGAAGAAGACTCTGAGGCATAAGATTATTAATAATCGTTATTTTAGGAGATAAAAGAAATTACTGAATCAGAAGCTAACTGGTGTCCTCTTTAAAACTACTGGGCCATTGACAGTTTCCAAAGTAGGGGAATGTAGGCTATATTTCTAACAATCACAGTATTTGAAACAGAGAGGCCATTTATTTTGAAATACCTTGCCATATGCACTCTTGTACTTCTGTTTTATCTGTTGCCTCTGCTCCGATGTTCGATTTGACAAGATTTCAATAATTGTTTTCTCGTCAGTGCCTAAAAAAGAAGTTGGGCATACAGACAATTTGATCAGGAACCTAATGCAGAGGGGAAAAAAAAATCAAATGCTCCCTCTCCAAAGAGAAGAAAATAAATATACATATATCCACTGGTGTCAGCTTTAGGTTTTGTAACATCTATGCTTCTTCTGAGGATGTATTTATCTGTAGTTGGTTGCAATGCTCAGAACACCATCTCGTGCTGCTTAAATTTTGTCAGGGGAATTGAGTCTTCTGTTTAGCAGATCAGATGCTGTCTGCTCCTAAAACGAGGGTGCTAATAGGGCCCGTGGTCTGCCCCAGGGCCACGTCTCGCCGGAGACACTGACTCATTGAAGGCGTCAGGGAAATGCTCCCTGGCTCCAGCGGGAAGAGATGCAGAGCCGCGTGCCCGCACCCTCACGCCCGGCTTTGCAAGACGACTTGGACACCGCGTGGCCATGCGAAGAGCCTTATTCCACCATTTAGATCCTCAAAGTCCAGCTGCGTTTAACCCTAGATGCTGACGCTGATGCCAGTGAAGCTCTCCCATGCCCCCGAGCCCTAGGAGGACTGAGCTGCACCAGGCCTGAGCCGTCCATGCCGTCACCCTGCCCGCTGCTCCCGCAGCGCCTGGCGCGGGACTGCAAGCGCTGTCAGCATGACACAGCCCGCACTGCTTGCCTGGCGGCCGCGGGCCAGCGTGCAAGTTTTGGTGGCGATGCTGGTCTGAGCGGTCCCTGTCTCTTCACCACCCTGTTCCCTCCGCACTTTCCAGCTCTCGTCCCCTGAACCACGCGGCGCTTCCAGCCTCCCGCACCCAAAACAGCGGATCTGCCAGAGAAATAACCTTTTCCTATGGGCTTGCTTGCCCGACAGATCCGCCTCCTGATCTGGTTTACTAAGCATGGGAGCGCTTGTGCCACCATAACACAAGGAATGGCATGGGGCGAGTGGCGGCGTTGGTGGGGATGTGCTTAAATCAGCTTTATTAACCTGCAGCCTGGATCACGGTCTGCACAAATGGGTTGTGCTTTGCTCTGAGCGGAGACGGGGAGAAGAGCAAGAACCAGCCTCCACCACCTGAATCTCTCTGTTGATGCTGTTTTAGTTGGCAAAAACAACTGGGAGTCAGCCAGGAGTGCAGCGCCTGGCTGTACGGCTGCCCTGGCACAGGCACAGCGGCGAGCTGCACCTCCCGGGAAGGCGCGTGGGGAGCCCATGCGGGAACTGAACGCGCGACAGCCCCCTGCGAGGGGTTCCCGGGTGCCGAGAGGAAACGGCAGCTCTGAGCTGCAGCTTCTGCAGCCTATGGAAGCTGCTTGCTAAAGGCAACGACCTTGTTGTTGTGCTTTCCCTGCCCTCAGCCACAAAAGCAGATGTTTGCACTAAACAAAGCTGCTGGAAGGCATTAGCCAATGTTTGCAGCTACGGGACAAGACTGCAGAGATCCTACTTGGGCGCCTGAGTGACGCAGTGGAGCAGCTATTGCAGTAACGTGTGTGTCCCAGAGTATTTCTGACTGCAGGGTCAGCAGCTGGCCTGAGGCTTTGTTTCTTCAACACAGGGACTGAAATGAAGACGGTCTATCAGGACCCATGATCCTGCATGCAATGGGCACTGCCAAAACGCCTACAGGATGTAAAGGGTTTAGATGTCAGCTCAAGTGCACCCAGCCACATGCCAGGTCTGCTGAAGCTCGCACATCACACGGGCTGACACGGACCCTGCTTCCCTCATGCCCTTCCGTTGGTGGCATCCACTGCCGTGCTTCATGCCAAGCTTTGCTGGCAGGCTCTCGCGAGCAGGACTCTCTTTCTGGTCCCTGTACGTGCAGCACCTAGCGCAGCGAGGGTTGCCAGGGAGCTACCAAAACAAGTGATAAAACTGCAAGCAGTATTTGCATTCAGCAGCAGCTCATTCATTCTCATCACTGCATATCACGTCTGTACAGGACAAGTTTATGGCATCCTGTCCAGTTTTTCCTGCTTAAAAGTGAGACAGAAGGCATGAACCTACTGCAGACTGAAAACCATTGCTATCTGAAAATGTGGGGTTAAACTCTTAACAGGAAGGTCTTCTGGGGACCTGTCTTGATGGAAGGAAGCCGACAGGACAAGAACAGTTCCTAAAATTCAAATACTTTAACTAGCTAACTCTGAATGTCAGTGCTACAGCAGGAAAAAATGCTTAAATACATGTTTGCTTTGCAAATGCCTGGAGTGGGTTAATAACTTTTTGCTCTCTTGTGCTGACTGGCTGTTCCTCCTCTGCTGGACGTTGCCACCTCCATGGGTCTGAGGAACACTATTCCCTACGCACATCAGTGCAAAGTCAGCCAGCTCAGTGTAAACTCCCACAGAAGATGGTGTGAGCCAACATTTTGGTTTAAAATCCCTGACGGAGACTGAGGAGCACCATATAAACCTTTCAGGTGAAGTAGCTGCAGTGGGCTCTGAGGAGCATATAGAGGTGGTGATGTTTTTGACTGTTCCTTGAAGACCTGGAAAAGGACATACAACCATGCCCTTAATCTGGCCTGACTAGCTGGACCCCACAACCGTCATTATCAGCAGGGACAGCTTGCTGGTCCTATTGTAGTGAACAGATGCCATGTCCATCCTGACCCCTTGGAGCCAAGCAGTTAGCAAAGGAGATGTTTCAGATCTTTGAGGAACAAGCTGGCTTCCCTTCCCATTTATCTTAATCATATAAAACTCCATGGTTATCTCCGTGTGTGCATGTTCTTCGAGTCAGTGAGTGACAGAAAGCATAAAGATTAACTCCAAATGGTTTAAATATTTGCTTTGCCATAAGTTTGTGCATGTGCTCTCTATAATGCGGAATTGTCCATTGTATAAAAAACAAGAGCTTTCTCACCTGCTCCTTTGCAGGCTTTATGTAGTTTCTTGGCATCCCGGTCTGCATCAAAGCCATGATGACGGCGATGAGTGGTTGACTAGAAAAACAGAGACACAACAGGTACAGGGGAAACAAATTTGCATTAGTCTCTCCAATTTACAGAAGTTTGGGTCAGGCTGTTGCTTGGTTTTTGTTCGCCCTACCTAAACTGTGACATCCAAGCTGGGCTGTGCTGGTACGATATCTCTATCACTAGCGGTCCCAGAGTCAGAGCAAAGCCAGCCGTGACCACATGGTACAAGGTGCTGAGCCTGTATAACCTCATTTTGCCAGTTCAGCTTTGTTCAAATAATTTTGCTGTAATCACTTGATAATAGAGAATTTTCTGCCAGATCAAATATTATTCGTTTGTACCACTTTAACATTAAGCCAATATAAATTGCTTATCAGATGTGTACAGACTTGTGCTGTACCTCTGCAGTACATTTGTAAATACTGGGAGGTAGTTTTCTTTCCTCCAGACAAAATCCCAACTGGCAGATCCTGCAAACCCTTCTTGTGCTGACGCATTCACACAAACAGAGAATTGGGCACATATACCACCATAAGGCTTGTGGAGCTTTTTTGTCAGAATAGTATATCTGGTTGCCTTGAGCAAATCTATCAGATATAATAACTCAAAGTCCACAGCAGCAGCAGTTTACAGCCTAACATATATCGATAACTGAAAGCTATGGTGAACTGAAAACCATGCCAATTCATACTAATCTGACCAGCTGTGAATCGCAGGGGCTGAAATGTCGGTACAACAACCCTCTATTTGCAGCAGGAGGTCAGCAACCTTTTCAATCCCTGTAGTACCACGAATCAGATCTTTTAAATGCCTACGTGCTAAAACAGACCTCTAAAATAGGTCCTAGGCTCCTAAATCAATTAGAGCTGTATGCACCTCATCAGCTGCAGGGGCCTAATACGGGCACTGCAAGCGCTTTGGCATTTCCATGCCAAGAGCAACAAGTGCATCTGACTTCTTGCTTTGCAGCGTTGCTGGCACTGGCTCTCCCCTCTGCTAATTAAGGGTTGGGACACCCCAGGGCACGGCACTGTGCTCCTAGGCCCTTCTGAAAATGTGGTGACAGGTATAAAGGAGTCATCTATCCAAACACACAGTCTTCTACCAAGGATAAAAGCCAAATGCACTCCCCACACTGTTTTTACCTTGGTGACAGACTAAAGTCCATTTAAGCTTTTCTTCTAATGCGGTTAGCCACTAGGATTCAAATTAATGCTAATTGTAGCTGCTGTAATGCAACCATCTCACTGAAAATACCTTAACCGAAAGTTATTTTTACAACAGCTGCAATTAGAAAGGTATCAGAACGTTGCAAAAAGTCCTTTCAGTCTTGTCTTACTGCAGCCTCCCGAGGTAACACTTTCACTGCCATCTCACTATCACAAATCTCGCTTGTAAAGACGTAAGCTATCGCATACTGTGAGTGGATTGTAAAGCGAGCAGACATGTGCCGGCCTAGAAGATATGCTTGTCTAAACCTTTCGGTTACAGTGGAAATAGATGCGCATAGCAATTAATCTTTTCCAGTGGCAGACTTTATTTAAGAGTCTTCAAATCTGTCAGGAAAAGGAAATGAAAAAATGCAAAGTTAGAAAACAGAGGTATTTGCCTGAAGCGCATTCACATTCTTCTGTTGTCACAGGGGGCACCTGCTTTTCCCTTGTTGGAGTCGGGCACAAAAGACATTTTTGCACAATGTACTTGAAAATTAAACAGACCTAATGTCTTCCTTCTGTCTGATTGATACGCTACACCCTCGTTTTCACTCCCCACTTGGTGACAGGAAGGTTTGTGAGAGTCAAATTTGCCTTTGCTCTTTGTCACGCCACACTAGGCAACGGCAGCCGACCGGACTCGGCGATGGGTTTGGGTGAACAGGACAACGGCGTCCTATGATAGAGCGAGAGTCCGCTCTGCATACACCGCTCCGCGACGCAAACGCTGCCCGCGCAGTGGCCCTCTGCCCGAGGGTCACCCACGCACGGTGCCGACACAAGGAGCGCGGCTCGGGGGCTCCTCGGCAAGCGCCGGGTGCAACGAGCATCGCGGCGTAGCACCCAGGCGGGTGCTTGGCTGCTTCTCCCTGCGCCGGGGACCGTGAGATATGCTGTGTAATTAGTCTGTGCAAAAGCGTATTTGCCAACAGCTAAATGTATTATCAGTTGTGTTACTGATAAATCAGTTGAGGGCCTTTCCATTTGGAGTTGTAGAATAAAAATCCCTAATTCCCACCAGGATTACTTATTGAGGCCATCACTGTTCTTAAGGCTACGTAAATAAAATTGGACTTCAATCCTATGTCCAGCTGAGCTCCCCCCCTTTTTCTCACTATTTCCTATTTGCTTCTGGAAACTTTTAGAAACACATCCATTAATTTTCTATGCATGAACTTGCAAACTCTCCAGTCTGGCAGAATTCATCCTGACATCAGAGGGCCCAGGTTTTACAGTTGCAGCGTGAGACACGAGTGTGTGGTGCCGCTACGGCTGCCGCCTCTCCACAATACCAAGTTTAACATCAAAGGGTTCTCAGCACTTCGGTCTCTAAGTTGGAGAGATAACCCTGCCCTTCCACCACGCTGCGTGGAAAGCAGCTGTTTGCAGGAAGAAGATGACATTGCAAGGAGTAAGTAATAGTGTCATGAAGCTATCATTATTTAGAGTCAGCACATTTTTAAGATGGTGTTCCTGCCACTCATACGATTGATCCCTGTCAGTGTTAGGTAGCCAGCACCACACTTATTCCACAGTTCTCTGCAAAGCATTTCTTTGTGAGGGTAAGGACCACTGGAAGTAGCTGAAAAATCAGCACAAACAAGACAATTCTGAGGCACAAAATACACAGAAAAGCACTAACACGCTATATTAACAGTACAGATTTGACTGTTTTGCTGTATCCAAGTGCTATGCTGATTTATAGCCTCCCAAATTGATTTCTGCCATGGGAGGTCAGAACTGTCACTCCAGATTTGAGCCCATGTAACCCAGGACAGAAGTTGCACTGGGGAAAAGAGAGGAAAAAGGCTTTGTCTGGCATTTGCTCCCACTTCCCAGTCATTCAGCATGGAGAGAAGTACCTACACGAATGCCCGAAGGTGCTGGTCTGTACTTTGCTCTGCTGTAAAGACCGGCAGGATTGGGCTGGGGGTAAGCTGGGAGCTGGCTGAGGACCCAGCTCCCTCTCTCCCAGCTCTCGCCAGACCAACGCTGCCGGGTTCTGCCATTCCCACTGCCCCAGCCCTACCACAGAGGCAGCTCGTCCTGCTAATAACATCACAAGGCTTTGGGAACTGCTATTTTATGCCTTCATGGCTCTTCAGTTACACCCAGATTTTAGCGAGTTCCTACCTCCTAAGGGCAAATGTTGCAGTTCATGTGTAGCATAGTAGCATCAGGTAGGAAAAAGGTAGCAGCAATGACTGAAATGACAGTGTGGATTTATGAGGATTCATAAAGACATAAAGAAAGGCATTTCTTTTCAAAGGAAAAAATCACGCAGAAGGAAAGGAAGGCTTATTTCCTAGCGACGCTCACGATATGTTTGTTTTAATGCACCACAGGAATCTACTGGTCAGGTGGGCTAAGGCTTCCATCTTCAAATAAATCACTGTAAAACATTAATCAAGGTTGGGGAATACCATTCTTTGTATTATGTGCAATGCTAGCACCACAGCTTTTATAGATAGGAAATGTGACACTCTGGGTAGGCGACTGTCAAGGCCAACTTCTGAGTCATCTGGAAAACTCTGGCTAAAAGTCACTACCCCCTGGCCCCACCTCTGGTCTTGGCCACAGGCACAGCCGTCCCAGGCAGGAGAGCTGTTTCAGAGCCGTACTGCTTCCTGACCCGCACGTCTGACAGGTGGATTTTGCTGTAAGGGATAAACGGCAGAAGAAACTGATGTTTAACACTGCTTGAGGCTTTGCATATATTATTCATTTAAAAATATGAGCAGAGTCACTGTTTAATATGCCCATTGTTTTAGAGTTAAGATTTTAGATTAGAATTGAGTCGTTAATGACTTTGAGTGTTTACAGCAGTTTGCTGATAGTGTGATGTGAATGAAATACCAGCTGGGCTGATTACACACATATTTTGCAGCTGAACATAGTATGGAAAGGAACTTGCTTTCATAAAAGGATCAAGCTCCATTGAAACAGCTGTGTAGTTGTAGTCCATTTTCTTCCACATTTCCTTCCAACACTTCTATTTAAATTAGTGCAACCAGTCTTCTGGTGGCAAGAAACCCTCTTTTAACTTCCAGCCTAGCTTTATTCCTGGCCTGTCTGTGTCCATTTGTTTTTTCTGTGAACAGTGTTCCTTTGGCTTAAACAGTGATTGCCTCCATGATACGTTTATAGACAGCAACCATTTTCCTCTGCAGCTTTAGCTAAAATTGTCACGGATTTATTTCAATTAAACTGGATAGATTATCACTGGTCAAAAACTAACATTTTAACTTGTAGTAAAGCACAAAAAGTAATTTTTCTTATTGTCAATTATGTTTTATTTCAAGGACATGTAAGATGAACTTATAGCTGGTGATGGTCCACAATGGTTGGAGAAACGTGGAGAATTTTCTTTGATATGTTGGCATGGGAAGTGCTCATGGTGCACAAATAAATGTTTTAGCAAAAAGGTCAGCAAAAACGAGAAAGAAATAGAGGAAAAATAGGAGCTCTGGTGGGTTCAAGGCATCAATAGTTAGAATGTTGCAATACATACCAGAAATTTATGAAGACAAAAGAGGATGTAAGCTTCATGACCAAAATCTAATAGCTTGCTTGACCTAAAGACAATTAAGCCTGACATAGATATAAACTGCCAAGCTGGCAGAAAACACGCACAGAAGAAACACTACCAAGAGCATGGCAGATAGCTTCCTGTATTGCAAAAGAGAGACAAAGTACTCCATCTAAAAATAGCTGATAATAGCCGAACAATTGCAGCTACTTTGCCATCCATATCATCTCAAGCAGATGCCATGACCACGCTCAAGAGCAGAGGTTTATGGAGGAGTAAAGTCACAACAGCCGAAAGGGCAGCCGGTCAGGATGCTGCTGACAGCACTCATTTGTGGCAGCTCTCGCATGGATCGATGCCGATGAAGAGCCTCGATGAACGCAGACACAGACCCTTACGAGTGAAGCACGAAGAAGGGGCAGCAGCAGCGCGGCCGCTCATCATAGCAGGGGACATGCAGATAAAGAGCCAAGAGCTCTTATAATCAGGACCAGGCTGATCCAGGGAGGCTGAGTGCCTGCCCCAGTCTTCATTTGCACCAGATTCATTGACGTGCTTTATCCAGTGGGTGCCTTATTTCAAGCTTATCTTGTATTTCATTTTTCTTTGGCGAATAAAAGCACAAAGCACATCTAAATTAGCAGCCTGTAGGAAAGGCAGACTGACCCAGCCAGGCTTTCTACAGCCCTCACTACTGCATGTAAGTGGTGCTGGGAATAAGACAGGGCAGAATGCAGTTGTCTAAACTTAGGTATCTTGTGCCATTGGAGATGCCCCAGGGTAAGCGGCTAGCTGCCAGTTTGGAAATGCACGGTCTCCTGTGGGTCCTGGGTCTGCCAGCCCGGTGCAGACGCCTCACATACCCGAGGGCATCTCCAAGGGCATCTCCAACAGCTCTAGATGCAAGTGTTTAGGCAACAGAATCAAGTACCTAGCATTTTACCAGTTTTGTTATTTTTCACATAAATTTAATTATGTTGAGAAGAATGCATTGGAGAGAACCAAGTTTTTAAAAAACAACCATAAAAAACAGTTCCCTATGCAACAATTTTAGCCTTCCTGACTACCAAACAGGTGAGCACCAAAAATCCCTCTGCCTGGTTTCCCACAGATTTACGTCTCCCGGCTGACTGATTTCAGTGCCTGTGCTGCCTCCTCCACCAGAAGCAACTTCTGGGAGTGGCACAGTCATAATGGCCCATCACTGTGTGGGTTCTCTGGTGTCTAATAAGGGTTGATTTCATGCCCCAGTCTTTTGTTCAGGGGATTTCTAATATATTCTCTCTCTTCTATTAATTTTCATTAAACTTATCAGGAACCTCATACTTTTGAGACTTGTAGTACCCTGCTGGTAAATTCAACTAAAAATTTTCCAGTGAGTCCAAATGTTTTTAGCTAGCGAAGCAGATATATACATGCTGCTGTCACATGCACCTTGTTTCTTTAGGAAAGCAGGCTGAAAATGATCCATAATATCCCTAACGGTAAGCACAGGAATGGCAGAAAAACAATCAAGCCAAAACAATCCCAAGCCCTTCACAAAGGAGAACCTGTGGACCCTACTGAGATGTCTCAGCTCTCAGTGTAGCACAATCACAGATTCACCAGTTCAAAGCCCTTCAGGGAGTCTCCAGCTAATGACCCAGGTCCCTTCCAGCCCAGCGCTGCTGGATCTGTCAGAATAGGTTTGGGTAGAGTTGATCTTGCTGCGGGTGATGGATAAGTTGGCTGACATCTCAAGATGCCTTCCAATCCCATATTCTATGATTTTCTACTTTCTTTCTTTTTTTTTTTCGTGTGTGCAGAGGAAGATTTATTTCCTCTGTCTACCAAGAAATGTCCCAAATCATCTGGTCATTTTGTTAGCATGATAAATGACAGGATTGGGGTGTTTATCTCATTAGTTAAATTGTATCTAATATATTCCTATCACAGAAGACATCTTTCGGCAAATCAGTCCCTACATGATTAATTATTTACCAACACATACATACTTAAGATTAATTATTTATCCTAGTCAGAAGCCTTTAATGTGCTATAATGTAACTGGAATCTAAGGTTAACTAGACAAACAGTACTGGATAGAGAAAGAAAAAGACACATAAAACCACATCTTGTGGTTTTAGTCTTCTACTGTTATCAGAACAAACGCTCAACTCTTACTCAAAGTGATAGTTTGAGTGGAAAACGGCCTAATTCTCGTCACTCACTCCCAGGCATTTCCTTGTGTTAAGAATAAAATACAAGAATACATGTGGGAGTAAGCTGTTCTATTTTGGTTCTGGTATACTCCAAAAGACAGAAAATGTGATGCTACATTTGTATTTCACCAATAGTCTAATTTATACTAGAACAGTCATTTCCAGTCATAAAAGTTTTGTTCAACCTATTTTAATGCTTCCTCAGGCCCCTCTGAACAGGGTCAATCTTGGCATTGTAGTAGAAGGCATGAGTCTAACAGGAATGGTCACCTTAGCTACAACCTCCTATAGCTATCTAAGGCCCCAGGTGACTGGCAGCCTCTGCACTGGGACAGCCCTGCTCACGGCCATGCCGGCCAGCTCCAGCATCGGGGCTGCAGTCACGCTGCTCAGCATCCGCAAGAAGGACCACAGGCAAGTATCTAGGGGGGAAAGAAAGCTGACTTGCTCAGAAAGCTCCAGACTATCAATCAGAAAGGGTGGAAAAGGAGATAAAGCCCGCTTGATTTCAGTTCATAGGTACTTCCATGAGGAAAACGTCCAAATATTAACGGGCTCTTTAGTATAGTGGAGAAAACAACAAAAAAATCCTCCAAAGATCAATTACTGGTAGTCAAGGTCAGGCCTCATCTAAGTCTAACATAGTCTAACGCCATGTTTTTGGTGGGTGAGGATGTTTAGTCTTTAGCATATGGTGGGTTCCCCATCCCTTAGAGTCCTCACAGCAAAGCGAGAGGCTTTTCTGCAAGCTCCTCCTCAGTGAAATTCAGATAATTGGGTTCAGGTAGGAACTCATGTGAAACACAAAGGTCTTTAACACACAGGCCAGAGTAAATGGGAGCTAACATTTAAAAACAAACAGAAGCCAACAGCTGTGGTATGTTGGCAGTAGAGAAGTATCAACAAGCATCAGGGTTTGTGCTATGATAATAAAAAGCCTAGGTTGTTAAACATCTGCAATTGGAGGAAAGGCTTAGTCCTGTTTTTATAGCATTGGTACTCTTGATCTTCATTTTTGATGTTTCTCTACTGCAATGTCTGCCAAAGAAATTAGTTTTTCGGGAATGGAATGAGAAGATGAGCACGGGAGGGACAGGTTTAGGCAAAACATCCGTAAGTCAGTTGGTGAGTGCCCCCTTAAGGCATACATGTTTCCTTTTGACAGCAATGGTTTCTTTCTCTGCTGCTTAGCAGTCTGTAAAACATACCTGTCACACTTGCTTGTTTGAACAACTTTCTCAGGCAGCTACGATATGTAACTGGAAAATTGCCATCTGCTTCCATGACTGCTCGGAGGACCGTATCCCCACATCTGAGCGTCACTCACTGCCTGCCAGGCAGGCTGCTGTTCTCTCCAAAATCCTCACGGCTCTCGTAGGTCTACTGGCTGTATGAGAGCCACCCATGCCAAGGGACTAGCCTACAGTGACCAAGCAGGTTCAGTATGAAGCATTTAGTGAATAATGCAAGGTGCACAGATCACGTAGAGTGCACTTCGCTGCTCAGCAATCTTTGCAATGGCACCTTCCGAACTGATAGGTGCAGATACACTTCTTTTCTAAATTGGGGACTAAAACTACAGCGACAACAGGATTATAATAGAATCAGTTGCATTTATTTTTTCCTATTATAAAAAAGTGGCAACAGCCAACCCCATTGCTCTGACAGTTATTTAAACTGCAAAATCAAAACACGTTTCTCCTACAGTGTCTCTCCTGTTTCAAGGCAGCTGTTAATATATCATAATTGCTTATGGCTAATTTTTTTATCCACCTAGTTTATTTACACTCATCACCATGATAGAGGAGTCCACAATCAAGAAAAATAAGTTTTGAGAGGGGTTCTCTCATGGCTAAATTTTATATAGTCCATTTCTAATGTGTCCAAACTCCTTAATAGAGATTACTTTTAAAATCGCAGTTAGTTACCATGGTACCATGTAGTGGAAGTGGATTTCCAAAGTTGTGAAATCGCTAAATACCATCACCTTTGAGATGCCCCAGAGTATCCAGGACATCTGCCCAGGGCTGGCTAATGTGACATAGGACTGAGGGGACCTGAGCGCTCCGCGTGGCAGCTGGAGCCAGGTAGGAAGGGACACTAGAGATGTCCAGAGGCACCACGCGTGCATTTCAGCACGGAGTCATGCCTCATGTGACTTCCTGTTAATACTTATCTTGAAAACAAAAGCCACAAAAAATGGCAAACAAATGGCTTTATTTGCCTAGGACAAATCTCGAATTTCAAGTCTAGAATAATTGCTTATTATACTAAGGATGGATTTGTCTCCTTTAATTTTACTGATCATAATGCCTGGTTCTGAAACACTGTGTATGCTGGGCCATCAGTGGTTATGATAACTAAAATGATTGGAAACTGGTCTACTCTGCCTCTTTCTCAGTAGAGATACCAAATCTTTGACTAGAATGGTAACACAGCGATAGCTCAAGTGTTCTTATAATTTATTAACAATTTTACACTCCTCTCATTACATCAACTAAGTCCTGTGATGAGTTCCAGTAAGTTAATATTGATGGAGCAGTAGTTAAAACTTATGTGACTTAAGTATGCCTATACAAGGTTCAAATATACAGACACAGTCTTCGGGGATGTTATGCTGACTTCTTAATAGATTCTAAATCTGAATTATTTAAAAGGAGAACTGGATGGATGTAGTGCCCCATCAAGGAAGCCCCAAGCTTACATGCCTCTCCCTATGGTCCCTAATGTTTCCTTGCTTTTAAAATGTTCCTCTGCAAGATGCATTATCTAAACACCACGTGAAAAATATGCCCATTTATCATAGATACATACCTGGGCTGTTACTGTACAGACATTGCTCATACTGTGTGTAGTGTCTGACAAATCAACTGTCTCTACTGAACATGGAGGTTTCTGTGTCTAACTCCTTTCCGCCTCACAGGCTAGAGGAAATCTCAAGATAAAACCAGGTCACCTGAGCCACCGAGGTCAGCTGAATCACTCCATTACTTCAGTGGGTAGCCACAGTTACCAAGGAAGGGGAGAGTATTTTTTCTGGATTTGACAGGCTATCTTCTCTTCATAGGAAAGACAGAACTTGGCAGAGCTTACTGAAGATGCTGTATACACAGAAGAGCTTTAGATTCCAGTTATTTTGCATTTTCTGTTTTTTTTGTAAAAATAATGACCTTTTAATACTTCCAATAGTTTTTGGCCACAACTGAAATGCATCATGTATGTTTCATGGATATACACTTGTTAACACCTACCACAGCTGCACTCAGGTCTAAAAGGCCCAGCAAATATCATGGATAAATGGGAGCCATGGAAATGAACAGGAATCTGCCATGGTTTTTCCCAGTATCGTTTGGTTGAACAAGAGGGTGTTTCTGCCTTCTGCTGACTCTGGGCTTATGGCCAAGGACTGAACAAGATTCTACTGTCACTGAGTACTGGTTTACCAGAGGAAGCAACAAATAACTATCGTTGAGCTTTGTGATGAGACAAATCATGCTGCTATAAATAATCCTGGTACTAAGGAGATACTTCTAGAAGGGTAGAAATGTCCATAGGCAATGCAGAGGCCCTTGTGATGTTTGTGAGCTTTGAACTTATCCCCAAGAAGCTTTATTAGGCAGATGTGCTCTACAAAGTTATACTTACTTTTTTTTACCTTCAAGTTCTCAGACCATCTGGCCAACAGCAACCTGCCATCCCCTTCTTATGTCAGGGCCCTCCCTGGCAGAAGGTTTGTGCTGCTCACAATGACAACATGAAACTCAAGGGACTCCCAGAGAATTTCAAACAATTGTTTAAAATAAAAACAAAGCCCTTATCCATCCCCCAGATTAATTTCAGTCACAAACATCACAGAGAACAACAGAATAATGCACAAAGGATTCTTGACAAATGGAAGGTTAAAAAAGCTAAGCAATTTCACAAAAGAAAAAACAACCAAACTTTTCAAGCCATCACACCATGAAAACCATTGTTGCTATTCTCAAACCTTTCCCAAAGCACCTTGCTTACAGCAGAGCAGCTACCCAGATTTTCAGATGGATTGATTCCACTTGTAATTTTCAAGACAAGCAAAAGTACAGATAAGCTTGAAGATACTAGACTGCAAAGAGACAATAATTGGAGACTTTAAATCTCAAAGGATATGCAGTCAAGACTGGTTGATTGTAGAAAGAGGAACTGGATCCAGTTTTCAGACAGTGAAAAGCATGTGGAAATATGCAGATTCAGAGCTGTAATGTTGCATCAGGTGCAGCTCTTGACCAATAGCTCAATTTCTGCGAGAAAGCTATTCCTCAGTGCTGGTTGGAGATCTTTTGTTGAAACCATTTTTTTTTCAGTAAAATCTGTTACTTTTGTTCAAATTAACATATTTAGGAAGATACTGATTTTGATGAAAGTTCTATTTTAAATACAAAGAGACATTTTGATACGGCTGAAAATTTCCATTTTAACATCCATGTAATGGAAAATTGTCATTATATTGTTTTGAACAATGCTTAGCTTTCAGTGCTAACTTCATTTATTAATGATACTTTTTTTTAAGTTTTAAAACCTAAATCCATTTAACCAGAACAAAATATCTCAAGTGACACAGATGATTCAATTTCTATTTCTCCCACCAGAATGCAGGCTATTCAAAAAATTTTCAGTTCTGAAATTCCAAAGCAGACAAAATTATGGAAAGATGTAGTATTCAACAGAATGAAACAAGCCAGTGTTTACCTAACTTTACTAGTGTCAATCTTGACTGCCAAATAAGGGTTGCCTCTGTGCACTGCAGTGCCTCCCAAAGCCACCATAAGCCACTGCAACACGTGCTGTAATACCATGGTGCCCCTTTCATCCTTCATTAAAAAAAGTGCTTACTGGCTCATCTGCTGACAAACTGGTAGTCCCTACCGTTGGTTTCCGTATATCCTCTGTGAGGCTGTAAGACTTGCTCTGGAGGTTTAAAAAACACAATACATAAGACACTCATGAACCTATGATTGCAAACTATGAGATTAGGAGAAAGAACAAAACTGCAGCTAAAAAGCTCTGTTAAGAACTGAATATTTTCAGGTTATTCCAAAAGTGGTTCTCTGAAACAGATGCAGGCATTTCTCCAAGATTACCTGTAATTTCCTAAAGACAAACACAGAATGACGATAAGGAGCTGCAATTCTCAGATGAGTCATAGGCTGAATCATGGGATACTCTTTCAACACAGGCTTGCACCTCTTCCCACTGAAGCCTAGAGCAAAACTTCATTTTTCCATAGATACGTCCAGGCCAGCATTGCTGGCTACCTCATCCAGCACAGAGCTCATACAACTGCTAAAGCAGCCTGAGGTGTAGTGCTGTGATTTCTGCTGCCACAGACAGACACAAATTGGCTAATTTAAAGCTAAATTGGATACATCTGCCCCTGTCTGGCGAAAGTGTTGTCACCTGCTTCCGGGGCTGGTGGCAGCTCTCCAAGGTCAAGTCCCTTGGGAGGTGCCCACTGACCACACGAGGATGTGTGCTTACGTGGCCACACAGGGCTGTGCTGAAGGAGCCTTTCTTGGCCTTATGTTTCCTATGCAAAGGCAGATTGCTGAATTACTTCTTTTTCCCTATGCAAACAGCTGGGCCAGAAACGCATGGCAAGGAGACGGGGCCACCTACTCTTTCACAGGGAGATGCAATGATGCAGGAATTGGCCCCTTCTACTGGCACTGACTTGTGATCTATCCTAGCTCCTTGGCTCAGTAGCTGGAGCCTTGGGCAAATGGTATGGGGTCTCCTGCTAGAAGTCTGGCAGGGAAAATCACCTGAAGAGCAGCTCCAGAAGCAACAGATGCTCTGCATCTCTCAAGGCCTTGCTAAATTTGAATAAAAAAATAGTCATGTAATAAAATGATACACATCTTAAGAGAGATACTACTGCAACATTAGTCTATGTCAGCTAACATGCTGTCCTCTGTTGATACTGCTAAACTGCAGATTTTCTGAAATCAATACGCAAAGCTGAAAAAAATATTGTGGTCATATATCCATTAACTTTAAAATGAAGCTAAAAAACCCCAGCTTCTTCAGTGCAGGCTACTTAATTTTCAGAAGCACTAAGCGTTCACAGCTATCACTCCAATTTTTGACAATTAGGCTGTTTTGAGAGTAAACATGCAGATTTAGATATTTATTATTAAACACTTGAATGTTAGCCAAAATTCTCTCAATCAGAACGCATATGGCAATTCAATGTGTTAAGTCCTGATGCCTGGATTTTAATCAGGCCCTTCTGAGAGTACTGCAGTTTCAGATTACTCTTGTCCCTACTATCCAGTGATAAACTTAGCCAAAGTTTGAAACTGTTGGCCTTTGGAACCAGAAGGTTTTCATAGACCTTTAGGGAATTATTTTAGTGTTTAAGAAAGTTCCAATACAAATTTGCCATTTAAAATGAGTTGTCCCATGACATCCTACTGTTTCTTTCTCTCAAAATTAAAGTACTGCCATTTTTAACTGTGCCACAATTAAAAGCCTCAGAACCTGTGTTACAGTAACAATTTCGTAACTCATGTAATGCAATGAAGTGAATGTTACTGTCTACATACAAACGTTTTCCCTCCACATTTAAAGTAGACTTTGCATTTAAATCTTGATTTGCAGCTGCGTTAATGTCATTTAAAGTGAAAATGGACAAAAATAATAAAAGGAAATGGCTGTATTCTTGACAATCCAAATTAAATAACTACTTACATGTGAGCCACCCATTTTTGCTTAGTCTGAGTGTGGAAGATACAACTCTTCTGCTCTTCAATAAAACAAGCATTCAGATGGAATGGTCAAGTTTTACTAGAGCAGCTGAATCATACCCAGCCCTTGGTTAATCAATAACTTTTGACATTATTTAAATTCTAGTCATTTCAAGGTGGAGTGTGTTCATCATTATACAGTGGCTTTGTCATCCCTACAATCTAATATCACATCCTGTTGGGTCATACAACTGGCTGCTCTCTTCAGGAAAATCAAGATCTTACAATATAAGCCCCCAGATTATATATAGTCTTTTATCTAATAGCTATTACAATGATTTAAAATATATAACCGTGGTAATGCCCAACAAGAGCTTTCCAAACATTTTAGAAGGAAGGATCCCTGCTTTGAAGAGTCTGTAGTGCGTCTGATTTAATATGTTGTTGAGGAGCCCTAGACCCCACAAAATATTTCAAACAGAACCTCACTGCTTTAGAGCATGGCTAGGACAGTCAGAGAAAGGTAAGAGAAGAGAACAGGTACATTTGAATGTATGGCAGTTCTTGGAAAAAATTCCAAGTGATTATCTAAATAGTAAGCAAAAATAAAATCATTACATTACAGAGAGTGCAGTACTAATTCTAAGCAACAGCCTTGGGAATACCCATCTTTTATTTATTATCAGTGTGCTCATTCTTTGATATCAGTGTTGTTTTTAAACAGCTTGACAGACAGCATTTTTCTGCAAAGACCTCTCCAACATTCAAACACACTTAAAAATAAATAATTGGTTTTGATTATGGTGTTCAAATACATCAGATGTAAAAATCAAATGTGATTATGAAGAATTGCGTCTAGAATTCAATGCTTTGTGGTAACAAACTGTCTTAAAGACATTTTCAGAACCTATACTAAGCTGGCAACCTCCCACTTACTTCACAACATTTTTGGGATAAAATCAGCCCAACTCACATTAAAGGAAATACTTAAGTTGGAGAGAAAGCAACCTCAACGTTTCTCTTCAATTGGTCAGGTTGGAGTGCATTCACAACCACTGATACAGGCTCGCAATCCTACTGCTTTTACAGCTGAAATGCTGCAGCCCAGAAGGTAAAATAGAGGGTAACTCATTAAGGATTTAAAACAAACAGCAGAATGAGTCATCCTATATGATGTTTCACATGCAAATGGTCTATTTGCACATGCAAATAGGGTGTGATCAGGCAAACTATGTGCTACTTGCACAGACCAATTTTGTGGACTTAGTTTATGTATTGGGAGCCTAAAGGGCTGTACGGTACTTTTGACTCCCTGCAGAAGATCTGGGATCATACCCCTGTGGGTGACACGCTCCGGGCAATGGAATAGGGGCACCACTCGGTATGTGGTGAATGGAGTCTGCCTCCACCTAGTTCTTCCTTTTGCACAGCAGGACTGAAAACTGAGGGACTGGTACTATGCCACGGCAAGATTAAGCAGGCGGGATGCTGAGGGCAAGAAGGCACTGAGGGCCTATAACAGACATTATTACAGTTAACAGGGTGTCTATAACCAGATATTGTCCTCTGCAGAGTGGAATGTGGAGAAGTGAAACAGGTGAGAAGGAGAAGAAATGTTATCACAGGTAAGAAGCACCACACACCACAATGTGCAACTGTATGGGTTGTCCAGTGACTAATCAGGCACTATTACAGCTCAAAAGATTCTCAAGAACAGGACAGTGAAAGCTTTACCAAGACATTCACTAACAGGGATAAGCTGCAAGAAGGAACTAAACTTTCAAATGCTCCGTTTGAAAAGGAATGCAAAGGGTTGAAAACTAGAGGGGGAGTCCTAAATAAACAATTCAGCCAGCCAGCAATCATGGCTAAAACCAGGCACTTACAATGAATCTGTCTCCAGCTGGAAGTCAGAGCGTCCTCAAGGGAAGTGACTGGTCCCATTCCAGGACATACAGAAATCACTGTCTCTTAGAGGTGAATTCCCTGGGAAGTATTTGGCCAAGGTAATGATTACAGCTCAGATAAACAGGTCTCAGCCTGAGTGACCCCGCTCGGGGGTGCTGCAAAAGTCACTTCTGAGAACAAGACAGGAGGTACCTGGGTGAGCAGATGTTCTTCACATGTCAGTGAAGGCAGCAGGCAGCTCGGCCAGTCAGCTAGGACTAGAAGGAATGGGAAAAAATGAGATCTTAGTACGACTTCGCAATACAGGTACTCAGTCCAGAGGAGAGCTGCGCTGATTCAGCTGAGCAGCTTTCAGCACCTGAGTTACCTCTTTCAGAGCATGTATTTCACTGTGTAGATGTGCCATTAATTAGCTACCTCCTGCGAGAAAAGTGAACAAACAGGCCCCCACCAGTGTATCAAGTTCTTTGGGTACACTGGAGTCAGCTTCTGTCTCAGGAAACAGAGGAAATCACTATGGGAAACTGTGCCGTTACGTCTGATTCGAAACAAGGCGGCAAGGGTTGAAAATCCCAAAGGGGAAGGTAGTTTGTCTGAAAGCGTTAATGAAAATTACAGTTAACGTACTGCAAGGAAAAGGAACAAAAGACTTGGAATAAGAAAAAAGTAAACCTTTTGGGAAGGTAATCTCAAGGATGAAGAATAACTGGAAAAGAATATATTAAAACCCAAGAGGCAAATTTTCTAAATGGGAAGGAAAAGTAGGAAGCACAGTAAGAAAAACATGTAGCAATAAGTCTGCAACAGGTCCTCTTTAAGAGCATGAAACTAAAAAAAGGAACAGCAACAAGGGCACATAACTGTAGCTGAATATAAATGCAGAGAATAAGAGCAGAGGAGTCAATTTAGAAAAGCAAATGGACTGAATGAGTTATGAACAGCAAAGAGACATCAAAGGCAAAAAGACTAAAAATATATCAGAAGTAAGAGGTAGACATAGATAAGTGTAGATTTATTAGGGAATGTGGAAGGAAAGCAACTAATAGCACACCAGGCTGAAATATTCGATCCCTTTTTTGCTTTTCCTCACAAAGGAAGATAATTATTGCCAGAAATGAATGCATTTAAATAAGCAGTTATGTGTATCACCCAGAACAGGAAAAAAACTTTTAGGAAATATTAGTAAGATACAGTTAAAAGAACAGGTCTACTCAGTGCAAAACTAGGGGTAGCAATTTCTGAACCAGGGGCGATTACCTGTGAGCACTGATGCAGGTCAGGGAAAGTTGCAAAGGATTGGAGAAGTACTGTGATTTACAGGGGAAAATTCAGCCCAAAGCAATTTTGGGCTACAACTGAGTAAAGAGATTCTACCCCATTCGTTAAGTACTTTTAGCATTTGTATCTCTAGTAAAGCATGTTTCAAACATACTTCTACAGAGTAATTGATCATTAGGCAGCATTCATACAGGAAAATAATATTGTAAGGAAAACAGTTTCATTTGACACAGACTGATCCCTACCACAGGATCAGTCTAAAGCAGCTCAGGATCATCTTTGGCTGAGTTCAGATACACCCAAACTAACGAAATTCACTTAGTTTAATCCACTGGCCTGACAGACTGACAAACTGACCAGAGCTGACCCAGATTAGTCTGGACTGATAGCGTATGTCTCTACTGCTAAATCATAATAACAATAATGATAACGATGATAATGATGATAATAATAATCATAAAATAACAATGGAAGGCCGGGGTAAATCCCTGGCTCTGAGGTCATGGCACAGGTTACCTCTCACCTTCACACTGTTTAAGGCTTGCACCTTTAACAGCAAATGTGTTTTGGTGAGAGACGGCTCGATATGCCCAAAAGAGCGTCAGGAAATAAGCTAGTAAATTGGCAGTGTGAGCAACTGGGAGTTCAGTGCACAGACTTGCTTCGTGGCTCTATTTATTCAGCCATAGAGAAGTCCTCACAATGAATGTCCCTTGGCTTTTTTCCTTCATTTCTTGGACTTTTCATTACTTCCTCTCACTTCTGAATTCTTTTGTTTCTTAAAACTACAGCTAATAATCTGACGTGGGGCCACCTGCCCTATTATAGCATACATGTCCTGCCATTTAATCCAAGACTACTCTTTCTAAATCTCAAGGTGAAGAAATCGCTTCTGTTTTCAATGGCTTCCAGTATCCCTATTTTATGAACTAACATATTGCCTAACCACATCAATGCTGGCTTTTACTCCTGCTTATCATGTTATATTGTCTTATTAACAGTTTAGCTTCTTTTTGCCTCTTCAAAGAGCTTTGTTCAGGTCTTTACAAATTGGTACTACAACCTAGTCAATATTATAACTTACAGCATCAGAAGTTTATTGTTTTAATGAAAAACAGTAATACGACATGTTGCATGTCAGGGAAGTAAGGGAAACCAGGAATAAACAGCCATGCCCAAGATCATGGGGCAAAGGCTGATTCGCACTGATCATCAAATACCCTGTGGCCCGATCCTCAGCTCTCGCTGTTTTTTACCCACAAGTTACACCAGTGTGACTGAAACTGCAGAGTCTGGTGACCCCAACATAAGATGCAAGAGTTCAGAATGCTTTATTTACTGCTTTCCTTTAGAAAGTAAAATTGAATCAGTTGTTTGTGAATCTCAAACTCATTAATAAACACAGAACAACTTTTTGTATGGTATTCTTTCTAGTAATAAATTTAAATCTTGTTGAAAATCAGCTAGGTCCAGTATTATCTTCTAATCACAGCTCTGATCAGTTACTCTGCCTTTCTGAAGATCTACCCTACTTCAATAGCTTCTTTCCGATTATATTGTTTTTGTTCCCTTTTTGCCAGTTATCACTCAAAAGTCTGAGGCAGCTGACAGGAATACGATGGAAGCCTCCAAAGCTATTGAAAAAGTCTTTTTTTACTGCATACATTACTGTGATTCTGAGCACCTGAATTTTTAACTTGTGGATTCTCCTATCTGTGTCTTACTAAAATTGTTAGTCAGGTGCTGGTGTCCCTGATAAGTGCATTTACCTCAGAACCAGACATGAAAAAATTGTCCTTGGCCTACTGAGAGGTGTGTCTAATTACTGATATCAAAAGCAAACAGATGGTACCAGCCAAAGACCTGTACCATCTGGTTACGTACCAAGGCAAAAGGGGTTTCGGATTTATAAACTAATGAAGGGTGTGACAGAGGAGAACTCGTAAGAGACCTGACAACTGTGGGTGAAAGCAATGAGGGATGAGGTCAGTGTAGCAAGCCCTGACTGTACTCCCAGACTGGACCTTGCTAGTGTTATACGCGCAGGTCTTGCCCGAGACTCTGGAGCTCCTGCATGAGCTGCTGGACAGACCATATCCTCAGCTGCAGTGATCTCCATGTGCTGCCACCATGGGGCATGTCCACAGGCTGAGCCTTGGGTGTCCTCACAGTTAAGCTGAAGTGGGTCTCTGAAGATATCTTTAACGACAAAGAAATAAATTTGGGTCCGTAGTTGTTTGGGATCTACTCGAAGTTAACAGGGCACCGAGTTTCTTTCTATTGCTGATAATCCCTTTTCACCTCTGCCACCACTGCTCTAAAGTTATTACCCAAGGTGCCAGAGAACAGTTTCAGTAATTAAATGGAGGAAGTGATCAAGGGCTTACTTGCTTCTAGTTGATTCTACTTAAGAATTCAGTCAAAGTGTTGTGTAAACAGCCCTTCTCCCAGCTCTAATTCCCTAACCCTTAAACAAGGAGAAAACCCTGCTGCAGGGAAAGCTGGCAGAATTGTAACTGACTCACAAAAACCTAATTCCTAAGAAAAGGAGGGGCACCTGCTTCTCCTTTATTTGAAGCTACTTCCCTAATTATACCAACCCACTTCCTCAGATACCCCGTGCAAACAGCAGGGGCTGTGCTTGGATTTGGGTGCACCTGTTTGCCTCCCCCAGGGGTGCAGGCCCTGCATGCAGTGGGGGGCCAAGCCCAACTGGAGAACGTCCCTGCTTGTCCCCGGCCCTGCGTGGAAGCCGCGGACCGCACCGCCAACTGCACTGGGCAACTAAGGGCAAAACCAGCCGCGCCACTAACGAGGTATGCTGAGCTTGGACGTGCTCCCGGGAGGGTGCAGGGGGAGCCGTCACTGAGCAACCGGGGCGAGGGCGGGTTTTCCCCAGAACCAGGGCCCTGCGCGGGGAACACCCGCCACCCACCGCCGCGGCCTCGCCCTGCCCGCCCGCTCCTCCTAACGGCCGCTCTGCGCCCCCAGAGGCGCCACGGCGCATGCGCGGCGCCTGCCGCGCCCCGCCCGCCCCGTGCCAGGCCGTACCCCGCGCGCCACCGGTGCAGCCACCCAGCCCCACGCCCCGCCGGAAGTGACGTGTAGAGGGCGGCTTCCGCGGGGCCGTAACGCGGAAGCGGGCGGCGGGGAGGCGGCGGCCGAGGGCAGGGCGGCCCTGCGGCGGGAGCGCCCCCCGGCGGCGGGGCTCGGCGGAGCGGCCCCCTCCCCTCGCCATGAACATCGACGTGGAGTTCCACATCCGCCACAACTACCCCTGGGGGCGGCTGCCGGCCAGCGTCAAGCAGGTACCGCCGCGGCGGAGGCTGCCCCGCAGGCTCCCTCCCGGCCCGCTGACGCGGGGAGCGCGGGGACCCCGCCGTCTGCCCTGGGGGGCGGCAGGCGGGCACCGGGGGGGCTCGGTGTGGGGCCCCTCTGCGGGAAGAGGGGGACATGGGGGCGTGTGGGGCCTCTCTGTGGGGAGAGGGTGTGTGGGGAGAGGGGGACACGGCGGCGTGTAGGGTTTCTCTGTGGGGAGAGGCTGTCTGAGGTTCCTCTGTGGGGAGGGGGTACATGGAGGCATGTAGGGTTTCTCTGCGGGGAGAGGGTGTGTGGGGCCCCTCTCTGGTCGGGAGGGTGTTAGGACATGTGGGGCCCCTCTGTGGGGAGTGGGGTGTATGGGGGCATGTGGGGTCGCTCTGTGGGGAGAGGGGGTGTGTGTGGGGCCACTGTGTGGGAGGAGGAGGTATAGGGGTGTGTTGGGCCTCTCTGTGGGAAGAAGGGGAGTAGGGGTGTGGAGGGGGGTCCCCTGTGGGAGAGGGGGGCATGGTGTGTGTGGGGGCCTCCCTGTGAGGAGGGAGGGGTTATAGGAGTGTGTGCGTGGGTCTCTCTGTGGGGAGAGGGGGGTGTGGGGTGAGTGTCAGGTCCCTCTGTGGGGAGGGAGGTATGGGGCGAGCGTCAGGTCTCTCTGTGGGATGCTCACACAGACATAGGACGAGTGGAGGCAGATCTCCCCCAAGCCGCCCCTGGACAGCGCAAGGTGAACCAGGACAGGTGTCATCCCAGAGCCTCACGCTGCTCTGGGGTTTGGCAGGCAGGGGCAGTGGCAGCGAGCGGCTTGTGGAAATGAAAACCTCATGAAATCTTGATTTGCCGGGTTTAATGGGCCTCTGATGGCCCGGGGCAGATACTGTGTCAAGTCTGAAGGGAGGTTCTCTTCTCATCTCCAGTCTTACGCTGCTTGAAAGCAGATACTGAAAAATAATTCCTGCTCTTGTACAGGAGAAAGGATGGAGAGGATGAATAGTGGCTCTAGATCCTGAATAATTGAATTCCTTGAGTTTGAGACTTCAGGAGCTAGTCTGTAAGAGGAACATGAATGGTGTTTTCTGTTTACCTGTCCAACTGAGTACCATACTGTTGTTCGAGAGATTCAGGGAAGAAATACTCTTGCGTTGAATTATTTTATTTAATGTAACTTCTGGAATACCCTTTTTTCTTAGTTTTAGAATATTCTTTATTTATTTATCTTTTCTTTTTTTTTTAATTTGGAGAAAATCCATGGAACCCTCTTTGGATATTTGATATTTGGATATTTATCTTTGAAATAAGACATCCAAAACCTCAACCAAAGTTTTCTTTTTTTCTTTTTTTTTTTTTTTCCTGCATGGTGGTCAAGTAACATAGTGCTCTTATGTCTTAGTCTTGTGACTTAAGATCACTTGACTGCCCACTTGTGTGAAGCTACAGTTGAATTATTCTTTTTTTTTGTGCAGTATAAGATTGTTAGATTCTCCAGCTGTGCTACAGTTGAAACTTCATGTCATTCACAATTCTATGTTTATGCTACATGAATTTGGGCCAGTTCTTCACAGCTGCGAGACACTGCAAATGCTGAATGCTTTGTATAATCCTTGATGCTTTGTATCATTAAAAATAAGGTTTACAACCTTTGATTTGAAGACCAGATGATCTCTTTTTGATCAAAATGGTACTAGAAAAAAAAGACTTAAAGATTGTTTTTTAAATCCACATATTGTGTGGATGGACCTGTTTAACTAAAGATACTTTTGACCTTTTACACAGACTCTGAAGTTATTATCAATGCAATGAATTGGGGACCTCACTAAGTGATGACAAGCGTCCACATATGTTTCCTCATAAGATACTTTGCAGTGGTTTAACTGAAAGGAATTCTATGCATGTCAGCTAAAAGGCTTTCGTGTTTTCAAGGGTCTTGGAAACTCTCAGAGGGAATATGAAAGGCAGGTTGTGCTCTACAGCATCCGCAATCAGTTACGATACCGAAGTAACTTAGGTGAGTGAAAAAGCTTCTAATTGCTACCTGATTCTTTGTGAAGAAAAATGTTTTCATCAAGAAAAATCTCAACATTGAGTACATTTAGCAGCTTCTCTAAGAAAGTACATTTTAGGATTACTGAGTTGGAAGATGGAACTGAATTCCTACTCTAGTCATTGCTGAGTTTCTAGTAGTAAAGCTGCCCCATTCAAAAAAGTTAGGACCCATTAACAGAGGACTTGACTAATAAAACAAAGCATGTCATTAGATGAGATGCAGATGGACACCCTGGCTTGTATGAGTTATGGGCTATGACTTGTTTGTAGAGTTCCCATTTACTTTGCACTGACTGCATCCATTCCTCTTTCCACAGTAGATAATAGTTCCACTAATTAAAAGATAATTTTCCAGTGCCTGCATGAGATTTGTCTCAGTGGGTCACTCCATGATAACCTGTGAAATAAACCTGCTCTGTCCTAGTGTGATCCTTGAAGGGTCTGAGTACTTCTATCATATATAGAAATCCCTGGATGCTGAATGCCCTGCACCATTCCTTTATTTTGTTTTTAGTTTTCTGTCAATTGCCATTGTACTGTTTTTAATCCTCTTTTGCTGCTGTGTTTTAAAAATACTTTTTTTACTCAAATTTGATAGAACAGTCTAACTTTTTTCCTCCTCTTCTCCTGTAGTTAAGCATGTCAAGAAAGATGAGCGCAAATATTATGAGGATCTGTTAAAATACAGTCGAGATCATCTCATGCTATACCCTTATCATTTGTCTGACATCATGGTAAAAGGTCTGAGAGTAACACCGTTTTCATATTATACAGGCATAATGGAGGTGAGTACAAAACTACAGTGAGATAAGTTGTATTCTCTGCTAGGAATGTCGGTGATGGCTCTGTGACGCGTACTAGGCAGTCATGTGATTTGTTTGCTTTTGGGTAGAGTCTGATAATGAGCCAGAGTAAAGAAGTTCTGGAGAATTACTTGTACCTTCATTCACTTCCCTTCCCCCCTCCCCCCCCCCCCCCCTTCCCTCATAAACCTTTCCAGAACCAGAGTTTGTCATAGAGAGCTGGGTGGGAATCACTCTTTCTCTTTTGGCATGCTGAGATTTGTGATTCTTCACTTCACACTCTTGTACAAGAAATATCTTGTTCTGTTTGGTTAATAAAGCAAATTTTCATTTTTAGAAAACACCACGTTTGAACTGTTTTTTTAATTCTTTTTCAAAAAGAACATTTAATAATATTAGAAGCTTTTTCAAAAGCTTGAAGCAGATCCTTTCTATGAGAATTAAGTTAGTTCTGTCTTCTGTCAGTGTTCTGGCAACCTTCTTCCATTTTCATTGGGTGTCATAACTTTTTTATTTTCTGTGTATAATGACTGCAGACAGTATTATGTAGAATAAACTAACAACCAGTTTGTGTTATTACTATTAGCTGTTTCTTGTGCTGTTTCTTCTTGTTTGAAGACATACAGAATTTCATCTTTGTATTCTGTCAGTCAGCATTTTTCTTCTCAAAACTTGTTATACCCAAGTATCATTTTTGTGTATATAACTTCCTGTGTAGTGATTACTCAAGTAATTGGCAAGCTTGATAGAGTTAACTGACTTTAATAGATTTCTATTTTTATTTCAAATTAAAAAAAAAATGCACCTAGGCTCAACTTTTAATGTCGGCTTACATGAGATGGACCTCCTTCTCTGAAATAATCGCTTTCTTGTTTTAATTAAGTTTTCTTGTCTCTTAAGGATATAATGAACAGTGAAAAAAGCTATGATTCATTACCCAACTTTACTGCTGCTGATTGTAAGTATTATCTGGTTGCATTACTGCTTTCAATGAGTTGAAAATATGGAGCTTCTGAAATTGGATTTGTAGGGCATCTGTGTTTGCTTGAAGATAAATGTATGAATGAAGGCATGGAACTATTTAAATAGTGCCTTAAGGAGAGCGTGCTCTCCATGCAGACCTCTGTCCGTATGGTTGGCATTGGAATTAGAATAATTTGAGTGCAAATAGATATAGTAGAAAACCTTGTGCAACTTCTGTCCTTGCTTGTATTGCATTCCTGCTTGTTTGGACTTCTGGACAGAAAGTTTTACTGGCCTTTGTGCATCAGCAGGCTGAGCTGCTGAGCCTTTCCTAGTGCACTTTTGGTATGTATTGGGCAGAAAGCTTTGGGAAGACACTGGAAGGCTGTCGGCATTCCTGTGAATTACCATCAGTATAGAATGAAGAATGATATACCAGCCCTGAGAGAAAAGAGAATTCAGTGTCCTATAACACTTCTGGCTGTGCCAGATGTTTTATCCTGCTTTCTGTTAGACTGGTGTGGGAATAAGAGGGGGAGATTAGGGGATGATGCCTGAGATGAGAGCAGAAAATCAATCCTCCAGCAAAAGTGAAGCCTCTTCCATTGAACAAGATGAAGGAGAACAGACTGAGAGTGATACGCTACTGAGAGGCCTTACAGAGGAAAGCTCAGACTGCTGCCATGGGGAGGGTGTTAATCAAACCTGAAACTGAGATGTTGTTAATAATTAAATGCTTCATTCTTCACCTTTGGTATGATTTTATGTAGTTCTCCTTTAGAATGATGTGTAGTCAGATGAGGAATAGTCTGCAATTTTGAGATGTTAATAATTAAATGCTTCATTCTTCACCTTTGGTATGATTTTATGTAGTTCTCCTTTAAGAATGATGTGTAGTCAGGTGAGGAATAGTCTGCAATTTTTGAAAACAGTCTCAAAAAAGGGTAGCTTCAACTAACTTTAATTCACCTCTCTGTCATGTTTCCGTTGGGAAAACAGCTAAGGAAAGACTTTTCCTCAGCACTATGTAGCTTATTGGAAATCTGATGTTACTTGGGAGTATGAAGAGCAGAAAGTCTTTCCCTTCCCCCAAAGCACTTCTGTTATTTTAGCACCAGCTGCAGGTTGGTGACAGTTATAGTTAACTTAAACATCTTTGTTATCATTTTATATTAAAAACTAGTGTCAAACAAGAAGGCTGGTCTAAAAATAGTTTTCCAGTATCTTTTCATAATTCCTCACTGGTTGAAATCTAGAGATTATGGAATTAAATTCTGATTCATTTTAACTCAGCTAGAGTGTAATCATCTGTCTTAGAGGTTTATGTGGCCTTTTGTGCTCTAATTTTTAGTTTGCAGAGTTCTAATCTAACATGTAGTGAGAATTCTGCTGGGGGAAGGGAGATATCTAGCAGCAAAAACCTGGTACAGCCTTAGTCCTGTTAAATTGAATCAGAGTAATTGCCTGTTGATGTGAGGGTGAAAGGGGAAGGAGTTGGATTATTCCATGCTGCCCTGTGACTTGAGAGAGATGGGATGTGTGTGGCTTTGCTTGTTTTTTAAACCCGTACAGAATAAACAAATGGAGGATAGAGAACCATGTGTATCTGGAAATAGAATCCATCAGTTAGAACTGTATTTAGCTCTTTAGATATCCCTTTATTTGGGGAGGAAAGAATAGTTGAAAGTAGTATTTTAGAAGTAGGTCTGAGTCTTTCAAGACTGTTTTATGCATCTTCAGCTTAAACTGTAAGAGAAATAAAAACTTGCTTATTTTTCAGGTCTGAGACTTCTTGGTATAGGAAGAAATCAGTATATAGATCTAATGAACCAATGTAGGTCTTCAAAAGTAAGTTTGTCTTTAATTTCCCCTCCCCCCATACTTACTGCTTACACATACCTTATTTGATGGGAAATGAAGAATGGAAAAATTTCATGGGTCTTATTGATTGAATAGTATGGCTAACTGAATGTAACATAGTGTATTGCTAACTAATTTTTTTTCTGAACTTAATAGAGAGATTTTTAACTTTAAATCAAAATATAGCAAAGAAGGAATTACTCAGCTCTACATCTGTTTTACTTATATTTTCAGAACCCTGTTTGAGCTAGGGCACCAAAGGTAACTAATGTCTTCCGGCCACTATAAGCATGGAATAATGCTATTGGTTCTGGAAGAATTATTCCATGTTTCTGTGGGTGCAGTTGAGAACAGATTTAATTCTTGGACAATCCTCCAAGTAGCTGTAAATTTTCATGGTATGTATGTCATTCTCTAAGACAGCATTGATGAGTCTGAACAGGCATCCTTGCATGTGAACACGTGCACCTGTGAAAACATAGTAATTACTGTTGATATCACTAGGCCCTTCAGTTTGAAAGAGCTCCTTCCTTTCTTCAGAAAACTTCTAAGTGCAGTTTCAGTAGGTTCACACTGCTCCTTTAAACAAAAGTGTATTTTCCAAAATATTGAGAGACTGAAGTTGATAGAGCAAACCATGGCTATAGAATGGAAAGGAGAAAGTTAGGTGTATAAACAACAACCTCTATCTTTTCTTTCTTGAATTGAGATTCATTGCACTTTCACAGCACCATGCTAATGTGCTGTGGTCTAATGCTAATGCGAATGTGGTCTACTTCCTGTCTTTGGTCAGTGGTTTTTAAGACCATTGAATTTTTGCTTTTAAAATGCTCTATTTGTATACCTCATTTGCTGTGCTGTCTTGCATTTTCACAGCAGAAAGTGTCATAAATAGTTTAAATTTGGGATTGATCCTAGTGTGTTTGAATAGTGTGGTTTTAATAAGTGAACACCTGATACGGATTTATGTAAGCATTTAACAATATCATATGTAAATAACTCTTTTCATCCTCTTTTTATCTGATTTGAGGGAGGGGAGAACACATTTGTTTCTGAAGAAGTATGTACTTTTACTAACTGGCACGGTTAATATCTTTATGCAGGTTCAGTCTGTGAATATAATGTGTTAAAATGTACCTAACCATCAGCTTGTATAAAATAAAAGGCAATGGTAACATCGCTTTGTACATGTGAAATGCTACTTATTACTATCTCAAATGGACTGTACCACTGCAGAAATTTTTCAGAAGGAAAACTGCTCGTGATCTGTTACCTGTGAAACCTGTGGAGATTGCTGTAGAAGCTTGGTGGGTTGTGCAGTCTAGCTACATCACAGAGGATGACATCAAGGTACTTTAATATATTTTAAATCTTTAATTTTGTTTGAATACTGAGAATCTCTGAAAATAGAGACTTCCCTTTTTGTGTTCTAAGCAAAGACCATATTACAGATTTATAATTTTTTTAATAGAAATATAATTTCCATTAGCTCCAATCTCTATATTGTTTTCTTTGGCATATTCTGCCGTCTTCCTCCTTTGTGCTTCTTGGGTTACATACCATCAGGTAGTGCTGAGATTACTAACAAACAACCAATCTGAGAGCAAGTGACAATGTTTTCTTAAATTTCATGTTTAAGCTGCCACAACTCAGTTCTGAATGAATCTTCACCTTCATTATAATTATGAATGCTAGTGGACTTTTTTGATATGTATTTTCTTCGTTTCTCCTGCTCATGTCTCCTTACTTTTCATTGTTTGTACATGAAAATCTTTTGTGCTGACTTACAAGGTTACTAAATATTTCATCTGCATTCTAGTTCCCTTCTCCCAGCTTCTTCCTACAAAAAAATTGCCAAACTCTACACATTGAAGGTCAGCTAATCATTTGACATACAGGGAAGGAATTAAACACAGAGTATAAGCTTTTTGTTTAGATTGAAACATATTTAAAGGCATGGTGGAATTTTTTGTTTGGCTACTATTGGGAATATCTTGGATGCTGATTATTTCTAGTCATATATTCTGACACCTCTTCAACTCAAAATAGTTAACCTGAAGCAAGTTATTCTGAAACTAGAATTGACCTCTTTCTAAAATGCTTCCAGTTGTGTAGTTGAACACTCAGTTCAGAAGTTTTAAAGAACAAACATATATTTTACTGTGGACTTTACTTGCTAAATGACTGAAATTCATCCAATTAAATATTGTTCCTTGAGCATGCATAACTCTGGGCAAGGGCAAGAGTAAAAGTTTCAGATCTTAACAAGGACTCCAGTGAACTCTTCCTCAGTGCAAACATTTTGATTAAGAATGGCATTACTTCTTATATTCTGATATTAATTATGACCAATTTGAAACTGATTTTTTAATTGTGGTATTATTTCAGATGCATAGACTGATTTCTGCAACAAACTAACATAAGTTCTTTTACCTAGATTTGTACTACATCTGAGAAATCTGCTATTGATAAGATAATTGATTCAGGTCCTCAGCTTGCTGGTTCGCTAGACTTCAATGTAGTTCACAGTAAGTGTTTAATCGATGTGGCTTTTCTGTTTGTAGATCTTGCTCAGTAAATTTTGAGACTAGTGTCTGAAAGCTAGTAATAAAAGGGATGTGGACAGCTGAAGCGTAAGAGGATGTGGAGGAAAATATTCAAGAGCTTGTACAAACTGCACTGTGAGTCTTGTAAATGGTTTAATAGTAAGGCTTTGGCAACTGTTGCTCTGTTGTTTAAAATGATTCAACAAATTCCTTCCATAGAACATGATAGTAAAGATTGTGTAGGGGGTAGAGGGGAAGGATGAGAAACTAAAAAAAGAAAATGTCAGCATTAGTAATCCTAGATGCTAAAACTTCACTGTTCATTCTTCAAAGAAGAGGAGGTTTTGAAATTTAGTACCGTTTGAATACCACCTTAAATGGGATTTCAACCTGAGAGACTGTCTTCTTTCTCAAAGGTCTGCAACAGTTGCTGAAAAATTGTGTGCATGTGTGTCTCCTTCTTTTAGTATAAGAAGTGCTAGATATAGAAACATCCTCTTGGTTAAGAGAGTACAGATTCATTGATGACCTCTCTTCCTTGAGAACTCTGCTTGTAAGTGTTTGGTTTACTACAGGCAATCAGATCTGTGCACTGTACTTTTCTTAGGAAATTTGGGTGGAATTCTACTGCCTGCTAATGAAACAGAACAAAACCTGTACGAGAAAGTGAGGTAGGCACTTGAGTGGATCTGAAACAGTGCAGGGTTTAAGAAAATTTGAATTCAGAAAACACTTAGTGGTCATCTTTATACATGGCCTGATGCTGCTTATGTTGGAGAGGCTTACAACTTAGCGGGAAAATAGGTTTAGAAGAATCTGTCCCTATTCGTGAGTGGAATAAGTATGTCTAGCCAATTAATGTAATAGACTGTTAGGTAGGATTTTAAGGGAGAAGAGGGCTGGCTGGTCCAAACTCTGATGGCATTTAAAGTACAGTAAGTAAGAGTGTATCAGCTGTGAGAGCTGAATCTCAGCTCTGAAGGAGACACTGAAGCACCCTTAGCAGGGCGATGTTTGTAATGTCACATTGATCCATTAAAGCAGGTCTGTTGATACACATAGATTTGTGTGTCTGAGTATGTGTCACCACTTGTGCTCAACAACTGTAGCAGCATGAATTCAGGTTGATTGTTGGTGTACTGCAGACATCTTGTTTGAGCACTGGCTGGAGGGGTTGTAATTTTACTGTGGTTTATAGCTGTGCCATGGGCTAAGTGTGTGTGTGTGTGTGTGTGTGTGTGTGTGTGTGTGTGTGTGAAACCTCCTGATAATTCGACTTCAGGAGTTTAATAACATTTCACCTGAGGATTGTTGGTGGCCTTCCTCCCTGCTATACTGAATATGATGTAGATGGACTGATGTTGGTAACATCGAAGAAGCAACTGAAAATAAATTGGGCCAATTGTATACTGCGTGATCTAGCTTTATGCTTTATTATTAGAGTACCCCTGTTACAGAACACTAAGATAACTATGCTGAAATGTTCTGCTCTTCCTTAAAAATTTCTCTTTGGATTATCTACTCTGCAGAGCTAAGATGAGATGCTGAGTGCTCAAATTAGTCTCATATGGGACTAAAGTGACATTTTAAATCTACCATATTATTGCCTTTATTGTGTGCATGCCTCTCTGTATCTGGTGCACCTTTGCTGATGCCTTGTGCTGAAGTGCTCCAGAATTTATTTTTGTAGCTGGCTGAAACACTTTCCATGAAGGACGTGTGTGCGTAGGATGTGTGAGGCCCATCAGAACTCACATGATTTAGTTCTTACCCTCGCTACGAAGTGTGCAGGTTCCAGCCTGAGTTAGGGTAGGGCTGAAGTGTGGCCAGCATCCTCAGCTGACAAACTTAGTTCAGGCTAAAAACACTTTCAAACTAATCAAATTCTTCTTGACAGTACAGTGATGTTGGTGAAAGCCAAGTTAACTTTCAGGCAGAGACATACTCGTCTTTCTGTCAAATGCAGCTGCTTCAGTCTCTGATTGTTTTTCTGTGCCCTTTTCTATTTGGTCTCTATTGTCCTAGAAGTAGATGTAGAGCTCCAAGTGTATTGCACCAGGCGGCAAGTGAAGAGCTCTGTTTTAGGTTGGCATATGTTTAATATTAAATGTGGCTTGTTGATCCATGCATTGCAAAGTAATATTCTACTGTGGAGGCTATTAAGTTGTTGTTTTAAATTTTGTATTGACTGATGGGAAAGTAGACTTGTATCATTAGTACCCTGGATAATGCTTTATGTAAAATGGTGTGCTTTTATTTGTGAAGGCTTATATAACAAAGGATTTATTTACCTGGATGTACCAATATCTGATGACAGCTGTATAGCAGGTAAGTAAATAATTTAATGTGTAATACCTGTCTCTTCTTATATTAATTTCATTTATCCTATAATTGTCTGTCTTGGAAGCTGCTTGTCTGTGTGCATGAGTTTGCTTAAACAAATCATTGAGCTACGAGAATTTTTCCCAATCAAATGTTTTTCCAGTGTATTAAAACATTATGGTGTATAGGATTTATTTCAATTTGAAATCTCATATTTTGTTATTTCATATACATAATTACATAAAGGAGATACTCTTAAAGATTTATGGCATGATTTAATAAGTACCCTGCCATATGTCTGTAATGAAAAGGAAGGATAGTATGAAGAAATGTAATTGGCTTGTCAAAAGGGCATGGGTTTTGACTCCTCTCTTCTAGAGAGATACAACTTTTTTTTTCTTCTTTTTTAATAGATATCAGTTCCATCCTTCGTGGTCTTGTCACCCCAATTATAGTAATGTGCTGGGTACACAGGAGCTTAAACTAGCACAGCATATGGCTGCCCTCTCAACAACTCATTATGCTCTACTAGGTCTCAGGGGTTTCGGAATTCAGTGTAATCTGCAAAGACCTAAATGATTTGGAACCTGGCCATGCAGAAGTACCTGCCTTTGCTGTAGCAGAGATCAGTTAAGCAAAAGTCCTCTAAATACAAGAGAGTTACTGCTTAGATATTAACTTTGAGATTCTCAGCTCTGGAGTTCTTCCTTCTTTTTCAGTCAGAAATGAGATTTACTCTCCATTCATATTACAAAGCCAGCCTTTTCCCTAGAAATTTTTGAGCCAGGTGACTGAATTATCTATAGCGAATGAGCTGGAGTCTGCAAGACTATGATGCAAGATAGAGTGGCTTTAGTTTTTACTTTTCTCAAGGTGATGGGGGAATTTTAAATGTAAATACTGTATAAACTACCTTTTAGGCTTTTATTTTTTGAAACTCTGGGAAAACCTCAGAATTACAGGCATCATGAAAACGAAATAGTGTAAGTTTATTTTTCTGTTCTTAAGCAGATTAAAAAAAGAAAGTGACCAAATTTTAACCTTGCAAGTAATTATTTTCAGTGCCACCACTTGAAGGTTTTGTGATGAACAGAGTGCAAGGTGATTACTTTGAAACTCTCCTCTACAAGATATTTGTTTCAATAGATGAGCACACTAATGTGGCAGAGGTGAGTAAAACTTAGCTTGTGTCAGGGAGACAGAAAAACCTGAAAGGGCTCAAAGCACACTGGTGAAATGCTTATGGAAGAGATATGGATAAATACCAAGTGACTTTGTCATTAGGTTTGGAAGATTTGAGATCCAAATTGTTTCTTTAATCTTGGATGTAACTTATCGTTCTGCAGACCAAATGTGTACCAAGTGTATAATCAGTGAAGCAGCTCCATCAGCAGAAGTGAATTTTTACAGGGTTATACATGTAGACTATTTTATTCCAATTAAAATTGGAGTAGAGTCTATTTTCTCTCTGTTCTAAGCAGATTGGTTCTGTTTTGCTAATGTGATTTAAAAAAAAAAAAAAAGAATTCTTCTCTGACATTGAAAACATGCAGAGAGCTGGCTTAAAGCAGGAAAATAATTTTTACACAAGTATTTATAACTTTAATATTAAAAATATGTTTTTATAGGGTCCAGTTCTCAAAACTATGTGCATTAGTTTCTGAAAAATATCTGTTAAACAGCTGGGATTTGTTTTCCTCTTTGCCTGTCTTCTGATATAAGTAATTATCCCAGAAGTTGCGCAGTGGAACACAACCTCATGTTTCTTTTGCATGCTTTGAAGTAGAACAATTAGGAGATTTCATCCTTCCCCCCCCCATTACTCTTGGTGAAGACAGAACTGCTCCTCCTAGTACTGGTTGTTTTTAAAAACAACACCCCTTCTCCCCACACCTCTAAAAACCCACAAGTGATAGTTACTTTGGATTGCTTTTTCTGGATTGTTGATTCTTTGCTTTTGCTTTTTAGCTTGCAAATGTTCTGGAGATTGACTTATCTTTAGTAAAGGTATGTATGTATAATACATCTGTTACTCGATGTGAAAAGGTCAGTCTTGTAACCTGGCTTCAAAGATGGGTTTTATGTTGTAGTTCCTTATTATATTTATGTGTGTTTCTTCAGAATGCTGTGTCCATGTATTGTCGGTTAGGCTTTGCACATAAAAAAGGCCAAGTAATAAACCTGGATAATCTTCATCCATCGTGGAAGAATGTTCCTTCAGTAAACAGACTGAAGTAAGTGTCTCCATTTCTGCACAAAGCTTCTTTTTGATTAAAGAGAAAACTAGAACCTAGATATGATTATAGAGCTGTTGGTTGCTTTCTTTTGACTTCTGCAGTAAGTAATCTCATTTGGCTTTCTAATATCTGTAATGAGAAGAATAATTGATTACCTCTGTAACCTGAGGATAAGGAGTAGTAAATTACCCTTGTAAGTTCAATGTACTACTTTTATTGCGGTTACTTAGTGTTGGCTTTTTGACCTTTAAATACACTCTTGAAGTAGACAAGTGTGCATTTGCTTTCATGTCCCGGGGCCAGAAACTACAGCTACTCTGGTAGTACAGAGACAATGTCTCTTGGTGCTGCTGTCAGTGAATATGCACATGATGTTTGCTTACTGTGAGGTAGCATTGTAGTTCTGTCACTGACAGCCTGAAAAAAAGTACATTGTGTTTGTATGTGTGTATGTATGTGCATACACTTATACATCTATATACATATTTGTATGTATGTATAAAATCCTGGGGATGTGATGTTAATCCTAGTCAGCAATGGGCTCTCTGAGCTGGAGAGCCGGGTTGTATTACTTTGTTTAGTCAATTTTTACTGGTCCATTTAAAACAACCACTATGCCTGAGCTTTCTTTAATGTTAACTTGGACTCTCGGGCCAAAGCAAATTAGATTTTTCCATTGGATTTTTCTTGAAAGGTGATGGTTTGATCTTCAGATCTCTTGTTCAAAACCCAGTGTTTTCAAAACTTGGAACAAGCTTTTCCCCTAAAGCTAAGGCAGGACTCTGAGGGCATCAAGCTGGACTGGTCTAGGGCTTGGAAGCATTGAAAGAGATGTACCAGGCATGCCTGTGCATGGAGTGCTAGCACTGGAAGGCAGAGCTACTTCTCCAGTGCTACAGTGACCAATAGACGTGGATTTTGATTCACATTAATAGGAGTACTTTGGATCCTCAAAAGATGCTGCTTTCATGGGACAGTGGGGAAAACAGAAGTCCTATACAGGAAGCTGGATCATCAGCCACAGATACAGATACCAACAGTCAAGATGATCCAGGTTAGCACTAACAGTGAACTTAATGCATTAGGATCAGTTATTTACAGAGGACCATAAGCTGTAAAGGGGTCTAGAAAGAGGTGAAACACATAGATTGTGTTGATCCTTTTTTGCATGGTATGAAGTGGGGCAGATGGGGTCTACTGCTTGGTTGAAGAACCAAGAAATCTTCGGAAAGAAGCTATTTAGGTAATCTGTATTATGGATATTAATAAACACAGTTATCAACTTCAAAAATAAAATTTGAATTAATCAATACTTTAGTAGTAACAAGGAAATTCTGTTGTAATCTGACATCACTTAAGGGTTTTTGGGTTTTGGCTTGTAATATATTTATGACTTAAACTTGATGATTTTCTATTTAAATAAAACACAATCTTTTTTTTGTTATTGTTCTTCATTAGCTGACACAGCCAGCGTGAGCAGCCTGAATCTGTGTAGCGGGCACACAAAGCGTATTGCCTTCCTGTTTGATTCCACTCTCACTGCCTTTTTAATGATGGGAAATCTTTCACCAGTATGTCAAAATTGTTCTATCTATTATGCCAAGAACAAATATATAGAAGGTGTAAAATACTTTAACTTCAGTATAGTACAGCTTTGTTTATTTTAGAAACACTTATAATAATTGTTTAGAGAATAAGGAACACTTTTGCTTAATAAAAATCTTTGTTTGCCCATGCATTCTCTTCTCTTAGAGAATTAAGACAGTTTTGTTTTGTTGTTTCAGAACTTGAAAAGTCATGCAGTCACCATGTTTGAAGTTGGGAAACTGTCAGATGAGTCTCTTGACAGTTTCTTAGTGGAGCTGGAAAAGGTAATCTGTTATGTGCATGGCCAAATGTTTTTTCAGCACTTGTATAAAGGGAGAAAACCTTCCCCCCCGCAATATTTTCCTTTTGTATGACTGCTTTAGGAGCCTCTTTTAGCAATACAACAATAGGAGCACAAACCTGACCATACTGAATCCAAGTAGTTCAGTTAAAATTTTGCTTATTCCTGGCGTTTATGCCTGCAGCGGCTGTCAGGGATGCACTATGCATGTATGTGAATGTGGCGTGTCTGGTGAGCAAAGTGAGTTTGAGAACTGCATTTGTCAAAGTCTGTGTATATGCATACCTGCATTAGGACTTGCTAAATGGAAATTGCTTTCTTTTTGGTAAGATGTTAATATTTCTGAAGAAGTGCGTGTGGTTTTTTTTGTAGAAGATACTGACCATTATTAGCTGGAATGTTTAACCTAGCCTCTTTTTAAGATAATTCTACTGTTTTTCTTAAATTATGTAGTAGGACGGTGCTGTTAATTACAGTATCCTTTTTCTACCAGCCATGATGACTGAACATTTAAAGGCTGGTATCCTACCTAAAGATTGAGCGATTGTTCTAATTTTTAGATGCTGTCTTTGTGTACTTTTGACTGTTTGACTTAGCTGTGGCTAAGAGTCACTGTTCGCTTAATAGTTGCTGTAAATCATCCTTGCCTATAAGCTGCAGAGCAGTTGTGCAATTACAGAGCTTTAAAATGTGGATTTGATAGTTTTTCTGTTTGTGTAATTGATGCTTATATAAACAATGTGCCACTTGTATACATTTATTTTGCTTCTTGCTTAGGTTCAAAGCACAGGTGAAGGGGAAGCACAGCGGTACTTTGATCATGCACTTACACTGAGAAACACGATACTGTTTTTGCGGCATAATAAAGACCTAGGGGCACAAGCTGTACAACCTGATCAACCAAATAATGGTACTGTGAACACTTTTTCATCAGGAAATCCTTCTAAGCTTGTTTACTTATCTGCCATGGACTCTTAGCTTTCTGATCAAGCTGCTATTTCAGAAGGCAATCAGTACCTTACTCAGTTAAAAAATTTTGCAGCCAAAACATCACATTTCATCATCCTTTGAGCCTGCAGTATTGTTTTTGTATGTTGAATGACAGATCCAGTTGCACAGGCATGGACTTATGTCTGGAGCAACAGGTTAAAGTTAGCAAAGGCAAGACAAACTGAACTTGAGGAAGGGATTGTTTTCAAATCATCCAGTTCCAAAGACTATAGTAAAGGAGTCACCATTTATTCAGGCAGAGTTATTTCTTCAGAGAAATGTTTTCCAAGTCATGAAAGGGAGTATATTCTTCTAATATAGGTAGATATTTTTAAGGTTTTTGCCTATCTGGTTTCCTCAGTCTGTCTGTGTGTACTTGTTTCCTGGGATCAGTTAGCAAGTGGTAGTTTTGTGCCAGAAAAGCCTGTATGACTGGGATTGCTAAAATTGAGGTGAATTTGAATAAATCTGTAAATTTAAGACTTATTTGTGGGAAATACTGCATTCATGGCTCAGCAGGGGAGAATGGAAAATCTGAAGTAATAATTTGGGTTGTATGCTTCATCTCAACTGATGATTTAAGAATCTTGCATTCTTAACATAGGGTTTCCCTTGGATCTCTTACGATGTGAGAGTTTGCTCGGCTTGGATCCAGCTACCTGCAGTAGAGTTCTCAACAAAAATTATACTCTGCTGGTTTCTATGGCACCACTCACCAATGAAATTCGACCTATTAGCAGCTGTACACCCCAGGTGAAAAAATACTGGGGAAAAACCCCAGACTCTAATACTATCATACTTTCTTAGTAGCTTTGTTTTAGAAAAGTCTGATGGGATGCCCCTTTTAAGAAGATTTAATTATTAGCATGCAGAACAGTGTTGCCGTTCATCTGAAAAATAAGTCTTTAGTGAATTAAAATGTGAATGCTTATTACATTCAGTTTATTTAATCTATTAACGATATATCTGCTCAATGACAGATATTCTGTGCTTGAATTCATATTCTTAGAACTACCTAACTTACTATCATCTTCCTGTAGAGAGTCTTCCAATACTGGACTAAGTACCTAGGATATCATCTCTATTTAGCAGAGTAAATTAATACAGTTAAACCCCTGTGCTGCAAAACTAGCTTTATATATTTTTTTAAAATGGTTGATTCTTAAATTACATCTGTACATTTAAAAGTTGCAGTTTCAGGCTCTTTCCAATTTCTTGGATAATCTCTCTTCAGCATATTGGACCTGCAATACCAGAAGTCAGTTCAGTTTGGTTCAAACTGTATATTTACCATATAACTGGACAAGGACCACCCTCTCTCTTGCTCTCTAAAGGAACACGTCTTCGAAAACTCCCAGAAATTTTTCAGGTATTGTATGCATGAATGCCTTCTCCCTCCCTTTTCCAAATGTTTCAGAAGTACACTGTACACTAAAGCATTCAGGGAGAACAATTGAAGTCAGAAGTACCATTTACTGTTTTACTGGTATGCCTTTCTTAGAAGCAAGTTTATGCAGAATCTTGTTTTGCTTTCTTTTAGGCTCTTGAACAAAGAATGCTACTTCTATCTCATTTCTTGTCACATTGCAACTTCAGAGTATTTGGTACTGCTCCTTTCAATTTTAATGTAAAATGTGGTACTGCAGTTACTGTGAATATAGTTTGTAAGTCCTCCCTCGCCTACCCCCCAAGTGGGGGGTAGATGTAGAAAACCTGTAGCAAAAGATACAGAAGCATAGTATATGATGCTCTTCCTAGAACTGTATAGGAAAGGACGCCCTCACTTCCTGCTGGAACAACAACTTTGCTTGGTTTGGAGGATGGCCAAGCTGATCACTCCTGGTTTGCCCACTGTCAGAATCTGAGAGGGAGACTTTGAAGTTCTAGGCTGTAATTTTCCCTGCAGTTTAAATGACATAAGAATTTAATAAAGACTGCACTAGATTAGACAAAAGGTCTTCCTAGCCCAGTAGCCTGTCTCTAGCAGTGGCTGTAAGTAGATGCCTAGGAATAAAAAGCACGATATATAATATTTAGTCTTACGATTTTTTCCAGCCTCTCTATTTTCTGATCAGAGAACTTCCTGAACTGTGTGTGATGTATGTTTAGAGGCTGTCACTGGAATTCTTATCTGTGCACTGTTCAGTGGCTCAGCCTCCTTCCCCCCAGCCTTGAATCCATCTGACTTGACAGCATCCCTACAGGTCTTTGGCAAGGAGTTCCACAAGATGGTATAGACTTGTCCAACTCATGCCTGAAAGATCTCCTCCTGTTCTGTCCCTTTGAGATGCTAATAGTGCCAAATATGCCACAAAGGAGTACCATTAGCTCTTCTGTATCCTAGCCAAACCTAGGTAGAAGTGGCAGTGGATACTTCTAAACTCGTCTGAACTAAAAATCATAATATCTATTGGCTTTGATTTGAAAGCCTGCCAAGTTCTCAGCAGAGACTTAGCAGGCCATGGGTCTCATTGATCGTGACAGAGTTCATAAAGTAATTTAGTCTGAATTTATAATTGGAGGCAGGTCTCTACTGTTTTCATCCCTTCATTCTGAGTAGATGCTTGAAAAGCTAAACACGAGCGGTATGGAGACCTTCAGGGAAGGATGTGTCGTCTTAGATGTGCCTAATACTAGCAGCCGTCTCTGGCTCTTGGATTTGTAGATGTATTTCTCGCATCTCTTATGTCTATCTCTTTGTTTCTTCCCTTACTCTTCATGACCTTTCTGATTTTAAAAAATGTTGATACTCCCTATTTTTAAGACATATTTTAAAGTATACTGAATTAAGTGAATCTAGGCTTCTAGAGCAGAAGGCATTTTGTAAGGCCATTGAAGAAGAACTTGAGCCTTATCAGTAGCTTAAACTGCTGGTAAATGTATGGATTGTCCCCTTTTTTTTAATAAAAAGTGTCCAGCCTCGGAAAACTTCCTTACTGAACTGAATTTTCAGTGTGCTGATGAATCAGATTTTCTTGTGCTAAATGATCTCCCATTCTGTATTATCATGAATTTACTGGAGACTTTTTCCTCTGTGTACAGACTTGAATGTTTTTTTCCTGCTACTATTTTGCAGTGTCATTTTCTTAGGGAACTGTCAAAGCACTTCTAGAGCTCTTGCAGAGAGACAAAGGAACTCAGTCTTGCAAACTCAGAAGTGGAAATTGCTTCCTACTCAGTGTCTTTTTCTCCCTGTCCCTCCATCTCAGATAGGTATTTTTGGGGTTGATAAATCTTTTCTCTCTTTTCGACAGTGTTAGTTTTATTTAGTGTATATTTTGCTTTTAAATTTATGTGGGATTATTTTCATCTCCTATTTGCTAGGAGACTGCTGCGATGGCCGCATAGTTCTACAGGGACTGGTGACAGATACCTCCTGTTCAAACTAGCATCTTAACTTTGAGGTTGGCGAACTTCTGTCTTTACCAGGAATATGACCATGAGTGGTCCTTGGTACCAAGTATAACGCTATAGAATTGTAGTTACCTATGGTAACTTCCTAATTGTAACAATATGTAACAATAACCTAACTATAGTATTTCACTTTATAAGCTTGGATAATCCGTTACTACTGTAAATAGTCTTAATTTCTGTCTTCTAGGGTTATGATCGCTTACTAATAACGTCTTGGGGTCATGACCCAGGAGTAGTTCCTACTTCGAATGTGCTCACAATGCTGAATGATGCTTTAACACATTCTGCTGTTCTAATTCAGGTACAGAATGCTCTGTATAAATGATGAAAACATGTAATTTTGAGTAAAGCTGCTACACAGTAGAGAGTATTAAGAATATAGGAGAGCTACATTTCTTTGTCAAAACTTGAAAAATGTGTTTAGCCTCTTTAGCCAGTGCTGCTCCAATTAAATGGTCGTAAAGAATGGTTTTGTAAATGAATCCACCTTGGATACAAAACAATGTGGCCAGTAAGCTTGACTGAAAGGTCAGTTACTGATAAGGTAATTTAAGAATTACATTTTTTTTTTAAATTACAGTTTTACATACATATACGTATGTATGTATATATACAAACATATATGTGTGTGAATGTAAAACTTTATACATAAAAAAACCCTGTGCAAATAGCTGTTTTGGACTATAGCACAACTTTGTGCTGGGGTGATGCTGATAGTAGCAAGCTCTTTGCTAGTAAGTGTTTTACTTTGGCAAAGATTTACAGGGAGTAGAACAAGGTAGCTTGGTATGTACTGTTATGTAAGAAATGTACTTTTTCAGAGAGCTTAATATTCAGCTCTTGCAGTACAATACAGCTCAAATAATTCATGACTGCACTGGTGAAAAGCAGAACATGCACTTTATCAGAAACCTCAGAAATAGAGTGGGTTTGTCTCATTATTTGGGGGAAATTAAATAACTTTTCCTATTCTATCCGTTCAGGTGAACTCTCAGAATTAATCATTCAGATAAATAGTTGTTTAATACTGTAACGAACATAAAATTACACATTCTTAAAGGCCCACTTGTGACAGCCTTGATTGCTCAAAATTCTTCCATGCTTAGGGGTGGAAATTCCATTATTTTGCTCCTTTGAAATGCACAGTGACAATGAACTTTGTTTGCAACTAATATGTAGAGGAAAAATTGCTACTCTTTACTGAAGTTTAACTTCATTGCATCTACTTTCATTCATTTGGTGGGAAGGGTAGGGTATTTTATTTTACCCATTTCTGCTAACCCAAGAGCTTTAATATATAAATATCACTTTGATCCGCTTATTTGTTTTATCAACTTGACTGATAGTCTGCCTTAAAAGGGAGCACAAGTAGAACAAAGCTAGGCTGATGAATATATTTTTCTGTTGCTAATTTAAATTTCTTGATGTTCAGGGACATGGCATGCACGGAATGGGGGAAACCATGCATATACCTTTTCCATTTGATGAAGCTGAGCAGCAGGGAGGTAACTGTCTTTCTTGAATGTAATCTCTACACCACAGTGTTCATTTTCTAGATGCTACCTTGTGCAAGGTTGCATTAATTCTTTCAATACAAATTTTCTCATGATTATGATCCAAGTTGGACAAGCAAATTAAAAGAATGTTTAAATTGTTGCCAGTTCTGCTCTGAATTTAGAGAGAGAGCGTCTCTCCTCCTTTCTACGTTCTCTGTCCTAATTAGAATGTGATTTCTGGCTCCTCTTTTCTCCCAGCATAGAGGTAAAGAAGTAGCTTCCTGAAGCATCTTTCTTTGTGCCTACTTACTAACTATATAGACTTATTTATACAGTTAGTAAGTAGGCACACTGTATAAATAACTGTATAAATAAGTCTACTGTATATCCTTCTGTAAGGCTGACTTCTCCTCAGTGTCTTAACTAGAAGACAAGTGAGATCAAAACCTGAAAAATCTCACGAATTGTTCATGTTGACGAGTAGTACTAGGAACTACTGTGGAGGGGCTTTTTCCTCCCCAGGAAGAGCTGTCCTAGTAAAATCTCCTGTTCCTTCAAGGTCTGCCTAGCTCAACTAATTTTGAAAGTCAGGAATTAATGTATTCTGAAATATTTCTTGGTGAATAGGGCACAAGCTTTGGATAGATGAGGCCACAGCCTTCTCAGCTGAGAGTTCTCATACATGTGAACTTTCAGATCTAAAATTATCTAAATAATCTAAAATTATTTAAGCTACCACTTAATTAGAAATAAATCTAATTTCCTTATTTATTTGTTAAAGCTTGAAATTAGTTATCTTTATATTTGCTCTCTCTGGTCAATCTTTATTTTCTTCTGACTTTGATGCTAGGCAGAAAATCTTGAAGACAGAGTCTCTAACTTGCTATTCCTTCTAGCATGAACAATTTGGTGGTTGTAACTTCTTATTTCCCTCTAATACTGTACTGTATTTCTTCAAAATTTTAAACCTGTGGAGCATGTCTCTTGTACTGAATTTGCTATAAAAGTCTGGCAGTGAAAGAGCTGGACATCAGTCGGTTCTAGCTGAACTTTGCCATCTCCGCTGTATAAGCGTGTGTGTGAGAGAGAGAGAGAGAGAGACTGAAAGAGATCATCTTCAGTTTGTACTTTTTCTTTCTCCTCCACAATTTTACTGTAATATAAGGTACTAATTAGTATTTGGTGTGGGAAGATAGTGTTCTGTTATGCATTGTCTGGACCCTCTGATGTTGGAGCATTACAGGAGAGAGAAATCCAGACAATAAAAATTTAGCCTTGCCTGGAGGTGAACTATATGGGTATGGAGGAGGCTTCTTTTAAGGTAAACTGGAATATATGTTTTTTTCTACTAGACTTCTCTCGTGTGAACATGGGCATTCATACAGCTTTGAGAATACTGAGAAACAAAGTGGATTTACAGCATTTTTGTGGCTATGTCACTATGTTGAACCCTACAAGTCGGCAGGCTAACAGAAAGCTGAGTGATGCTTCTGATGGGAGAGGTTAGTTACCAGTATTTCTCGTCTGTGTTCCTTTAATTCACATGCAATCACTTCAGCAAAGTTAAATGAAGGATTACAATTGTTTGATTTAGAAGTCCACAAAATATCTTCAAACACATCTAGGAACCCATCTTAAGTGTAAATCTCTTAGCAATAGACTGACTGACTTAATTATCCTGTGCGAGTAGTTCAAAAATGGCAAAGGGTGGCTGAAAACTACTGAACTAGAACATTCAAAGGAAGAGAAAAGAATCATTTCAAAGCATTAAAAGTAAATTGTGTCATTTTTATATACCAGAACATTATCTTTTATGAGTGTGTTGAGGATTTTTAAGCTGCTTTTTAGTCCTAAAATCAGTAAAGGTCCTGTGTTTCTCCATATCCCTTCTCTAGTTTTATAGATGTATCACCTTTGGGCAAAATTTGTGTGAAGTTCCTTACATCAGGCAGTAACTAACCCTATGTCAGCTAAATATTTATGTAAGAATTGCCTTACCTCTAGGAGAGGCTGAATTGGCATCAGGATCTGATGTAAATGGGAGTACAGAATCATTCGAGATGGTAATAGAAGACACTTCAATGGATTCTTCAGTCAAGCAAAGCCCTGAAGGTAAAAACATTACAAAAGGCTTGTACTGACTAAAAGTTTTTAGTCCAATCAGAAATTTGTCTTTAGGGATCTGAACACATTATGCTGCTTGATATTATTTGGGATAGTGCAACGCTGTGTTCTTCTTAAAATTCAGATTCCCTTAAATCTTTGAGCAGTTCAGTAAATGAAGCTATTGTCTTCAAAAGTGTGAACTGTCCAAGAGATTCCTGATCTGAGAGAACCAATTCTGAGATCAATATTCTTGGTTTGTCTTTTCTTAAACTTTGGTTGTCTTTTTTTTTTTGTTTGTTTGTTTTCTTTTGTTTTTCATCTTGTAGTACCCACAACAGAACTGGAATGGGTTCCCCTGGAATTATGCTTTGGCATTCCACTCTTCAGCTCTGAGTTAAATCAGAAAGTCTGCAGAAAAATTGCCACTCATGGATTATGTAGAAAAGAAAGGTGAGCATTGTTGCAGGTTTACGAGGTTGTATCTGTTATGTCCAGAGCTTCTGCAAAAAAATGATTCCTACAACTCTATAAGAGCAGAACTGAGCCAAGTTTGACAGAGTAACTGAATTGTAGTGTATTGGTAGGTGGTGTCACTTTTAGGTTCAAAGATACCAGCTGTAATGTAAAGATTAGTCTGTTTTTGTAGTATTTGCAAGATGAAAATGAATTATTTGTGGTAAACCATCGATACACAGCTCAGAAAGAAGCGCTTTGGGGGCACCTTCCTGCTCATTTCCCTTTACTGGCCTAGCACAGACTTTTTTTTTTTCTTCCCTCTCCAAAAAAAAATTCCTCGTGAAACTTTGATGTAAAATGCATTTAGTTCATGTGGCAATTTTCTTTGCTTTTAGTATCTTATTTGCTAAGCTTTGTGCTGGCTTATGGTCAAGGTAACTTCTGTTTTTTGACTGTAACTTTTCTTTATGAAAGGTTGCCGTTTTCCGGCAATGAGCATCCATGGATTTCCATCCCGCACCTCCCTTTAGGCTATGGTGCTAGAGACCAAAATAAGGCTGCCTGAAAACATGGTTCAGAGATTTTACTACAGTAGTTGACTTATAATAGTGTGCTGATAACCTCCCTCTTAGTCATGCTAACTAGGGACCACTTCTTAGTAGACTGTTTTAGGTGAGACTGAGTCATAAAGAAGTCTGATATATTAATGTGTTAAGTAAATTAACATTTTTCAATTGCAATTTTTAGTTTCGTTTGAGCACAGTATAAATAACAGGGAAAATAGTGCTCTCGTGACTAGACTTGAGAGCGGATGGTTTGAGGTTTACTTAGCATCTTTTCTCAGTGATAACACTATCATCAAGTTTTCTGTACGAATGCAAAATTTTGTGACTTTTTTGTGACTACTTAGTAAATGTATAAGTAAATCTGCTGTATGTCCTTCTGTAAGGCTCACTTCTGTTGGGTATCTTGACTAGAAGACAGGTGAGAACAAAATCTAAAAATCTTACCAATTTTTTGCGTTGATTTTCAGTACTAGGAACTACTGTGGAGGTTTTGTCACAAAAAGTTTGTCACGTTTTTGTCACATGATGTTAGGTACCACAAGTTATTTTTCAGTTATTTACTTTGATACTTTTTTCCCTAGTAGTATTTAGGCACCTTGAAAGGTTGGGTATTGATGGTGTGCACTTTTTATTTGCTTTATTTGTACATGCTTTCTCTCCTCTTTCATTTTTGGCAGCCTTCAAAAACTCTTACATTCCAGTAGAAAGCTGTCTCTACAGGTCCTTAATTTTGTTCATTCATTCCAGGTAAGGAGGAACAGTTGAGCTGTAAATCACTCTGTATGGTCTGTCATCCCTTTTTGCCCTATTCTTTGCTATTCTTTGCAGTGTGGAAACATACGTGGTTTGGTTTATTTGTTTTTTTCTTTAAATGATAACTGCATTAAGAGCACTATCAAACTCTGAAATTTTACTGGTAACAAAACAGGAGTATTTCCCTACCTCCTTTCTGGTTTTATTTAATCTTTGTCTCAACTTCTGTGTTTGTATCTTATTTGTAATTACTGTCATTGTTTTTGTATGGAACTTGCCCAGCAAAATTATTCTTCCTTCTTCCTGATATAACACACAGCCTGCTCTGATGGTTGCTTCCTAGGTACATCAGGGAGAGCAGTGCAGAGTATAGAGCTACTACTGTTCTTAAATGCTACCTGCATTTTAAGTCAACTGTGTTCCCTAAGAAAAAATAAAATACACTAACATAAACTTGATACTACTATACTTTTGCATTTGTTCTAAGATCCTCTAGCACTTCATGATGAATGGGTATTAATAAGTAAAGCTACTTATCCTGTCTGGGAGGTTTTTTAAGAGCGTGGATAGAGAATAGATGCCTTGGCATTTCTGCTTAGTTGCTATGCAAGCCTGTAGCTGCTCCAGTTTTGTATGGCACTGTGTGCTAGCAAGGTGTGTCCACATGTAAAGTGGACTAAAGTAAAACTACTTAGTTGCTTATGTTTTGTGATACTTTTGTCTGAAATTCTATCTTATTAGAAAGATAAGGAACTTGCAGGTAACTTGACCAGATAGTGTTGTGGATGATGGGACCATGAAACTTTTTCCTCCTGTTGAAGATAGAAATATTGAAGGCTCCCAGTAGGTTTGAACCTTGAAGCCATCTGTCAGTGTCAGATGACTCCTGTCCTAATCCAAGTCACACATGCTGTCTCTGAAGTTTTATATATGTGTGTGTACTTGGTGTGGGTGCATATATATATATATATATATATATATAGGCACCCCCATATATATATATATTTATGTATCTATATAAAACAAAGAAGTGATTTTTAAGCTGAGAAAACCAAACTTAATATGGTCAAGTTAGTGCCTGCAAATATGTGTATGCCTCTTAGCACAAGATAAGTGGCAGTGCTTAACATGCTCAGGCTGATACAGTTGTTGCCCTGAAGTTCACCTATGTGTCGGTATGACTCAAAGAACACCAGGTTTAAAAAAAAAAGGAAGTTCTATTTTAGGCTTTTTCTTTTTGATAGACCATTTGTGTCAAAATGATACTGGAGAATTTCAGATGTAAAGGCTGGTTACTTTGTCTTTGAGAGGACAGCCTGAAGGGAAACACTGCAGTCAAGGACAAGAATAAGACTATATGTTAGCCCTCTTTGTGGAGGGCACTTGAAGGCAAATCCAAGGACTGTTCTTCCTTGCCAACCAGACCCTTTTCAAAGGATTAAAGAGTCTGGCACTGGGAGGGAAGGATGTAGTGCTCTTAAATGCTGTTGGAGTCTGTTCAGTGGCTTTATCACATAAACAAATGAACAAATTCTTGGTTGTGGCTCTATTTCACAAAGAGGTGATTGGGGTGTAGTGAAATCACTAGTTGCTTTTTCATAATGAGAGTTTATTTTTTGCCAAGTCTTCCCTTCACTTTTAAGCCTCAAATTTCCCTGAGGCTTCTTGGAACCTGAATAACACACTTGTAGATATAGTGGAGGCAAACATATGCTTACTTCATACTTTCTTTTATTTATTCTGCTTTTACCTCCAAAGTGATTTGATGTTCATTGGATTAAAGTAACACTTCAGAAACACTAAATAATATAGCAGCAGATTAGATGAGCCTGTCATATTATAGCTTTTAAATCCTTTTCTGATTCTCTTTGTTTTTAAGACCCTGCATTTTTTCCTTTTCCTTTTAGGAAGGTATTTCAACACTGGATCAGTTTCCTGATCCCGGTTCTTCAAGTTCACTTTTGCAGCCTACTTCTGCAGATATGGGTGTCCCACTTCCTGCGAAGAATCTGATGTTCAGAGAAGGCGTATTATCTGAATGGAATGGACGGTCCCCTTCCTCAGTTTCTATTTCAACCACAACTAAGGAACAGGTCAAATAAATAGGGATTCTCGTGCATTGATCACTAAATGCCTTTCTTCAATTACAGTTAATTTATAGTGCCAACCACTAAGAAGTGTACTGCTGCTGCAGCATAATCCGTGTAAAAGTAGTGTTACAAAAATGTCTTGTGTTGCAGTTTTGGGGAAATGCTTAAACTGTCTAGAATGTGTTACTCATTACTGCATATCTTGCTGCAACAGAGAGCTTTTTAGCTGTCAGCACTGTATTTTTATCTTGAGACAATCTTTCTTTTATAACTAAACATGCCCTTTCTAGGCTTTCTGATTGTTAAATTTCTATGCTGTCACCACAAAATTGCAATAGTAGTTTTCTATGTTCGTTACTCAGACATAAATTCTGTTTAGTTTTGTACTGTATTACTGAAAATCTTTCTGTATAAAGGAAAGAGATTTGGCTCTTCCTCTGAAAGCTCAATGATACCAACTGTTTAAAAAATGTATCATGGTGATATGGGGCATTAAGAATTGTTGAATTACGTAGTTCAGCTTAACACTGAGGCCTTGACAAATCAGCACAATAAGAAGGGGTTTGATGCTTATAGAAGGCTGAGTTGGTGCAGACTCAATGTCCTGCTGATGACTTGAGGCCACTCTGAAAATGAGTGGTGCTGTTTCATCTTTGACATAATTTAATGGAGGTCTGGAATTATGGAAAGTTGAACTGGTTGGCTCTGTTCACGAGGTTCTATATAATAATGGATTTGTATTGCTCTTTGTATGAAACAAGGACTCTTCGGAGATTTGAGCACACTGGGAGTCGTCCCTCATTGTTATCTGAAGCTGCTGCTGATTGCTGTGAAAAATGCTTGATGTCATAAATTGTCTTTAAGGTAGATAAATAGATCTCTTCCTATTGATTAATGTTTGACTGAAAGAACAGAGCTCTTGATTTTCACGTGAATGTCCTTAGCAAAGGAAGGTAACACTAGAGCCCAGTAGGCAGAGACTTCTCTGAATCTGTTTTCCTTGAACCGTGAACTGATCATTATGACAACCATTGATGCTGAGGTATTTCACCTAATACCATGTTCAGGCTCTACTTGTAGGGGAATGATTTTATGTAGTTTAATTTCATTTTGTTTATAACTTCTTGCCAGTTTAAAAAAAAAAAAAGCTGTCCCATTTAGCATACTAGGAGAACAAGAGGTGTACAATATTAAGAGTTTTAACACAGGTTTCTAAAGTACTCTGCCATCTCTCTTCTTTACTGGAACCTGCATTGTTTTAAATAGTCATAATTAAAAATAAGACTTAACCATCCTGTCATTTCTAGTCTACAATATGTAACAGACCAAGAATCTGTAGCATAGATGATGCTGGAAAATATAGCCAGGAGAAGAATGGCAGCGTTTGGGTTTGTATCCTGCTCTGCTTGGCTGTAAGAAAAAACATGATGCAAGCTTGAAAAGGAAAAATGTACCACGATAGCAAAGTACAGTGGCATCAGTTAGAACTGTGAAAGTTGCATTCTTTTCTCTTTTGGTTTATATACATTCCTACAGTGTAAGTGTGGGACTTGTGCTCGAAGAAACTGGAAGTCTATAGTACTTCAGTTTGCTCAGTGCTGCTCTTTCTTGCATCTGTTTCGTTTTTTATATTTTCCCAACAGCAGCTGAACTTAGTATTCTACATAAAGAGCTTGATTATATAAAGTTGATTATTTACACTGCAGTGACTTTTATACAGGAAGTGTGTACTCTCTATTTTTTTTAAGTTGCTGATTGTCTTATTTCCTTCAAAGGAAATTAAAGAGGAAATAGATGTTAGTTTAGGGGAAATGGCACAGAAAGCAGATATACCATGAAAATTATTATATGGAGAATTTAGTACCTAGAACTAAAAGTAGATGATGGTCTACACTAGAGGATGGTTTACACTTTCAGTACTGCAGACATTGCTTAAGAATGCTGCAGTGAGCTGTAATAGATGAGCTAGTCTGGCATATTGTAGCAAATGTTGCCATGCACACTGTCTGTACAAAGTATATACAGTGGTGATAGTGCAAGTTAAATCTGTTGTATGGAAGTTTCGAAATGGACGCAAAAATTTTTCTTCTCCTCACTGCATATCCTTCACTGTTATTGGCCGAGACTTTGTTATTAGGCTGTTTAAAGTTCTTAAATAAAACTAGTCTGCTCTTCAGAATTGTTTAATACCCATAAGTCTCACAGTTAATGGTGAGAATTGCAGATATGTTGCAATTTTTACAACTCAAGCCACTCTTAATAGGTGCTTCAGTGAATGAATTGAGGAGCTTAAGTGTTCAAGTCTGCATATCTGAAGTTTACTGAAAAGATTGCAACCAAAGATTTCCATAAAATACCTGAAAACTCAACTACAGCTCCGATGCTTGGGATGGTCCAGAGGCTTTAGTCAACGTATGTGACTTGTTTTAAATGTGGTGTAAAAAAAAAAAAAAATCTCCAAGATCTTCATACCAAAAGAATCTATTTTATATTGTATTGCAAATAAAGGCAAATGAAATAATTTTCTTTTCTTCAGTTAGTTTTATTGACAGTGGGGAAAAATCATGTGCATTACAACATTTTAAAGCTATTTTAAGTTTCTGTATTCAGCAAGGTCTCTAACTTGCAAAAGAGAGATCGGCTTTGTGCTTAGGCATAACCCAACTAGTATTAATTCTAGATGGATTTACCTAGAGATGTTTAGGAGCCAACTAGAAAGTGTATTTTGTTTGATTTCAGATTTTTTGATCACGATTCCTATTATTTCACAGTTCTTTTCCTGTCCATCATGGTTCTCAGATCTTCATTTTCTTGTTCAGTGTTCCTAATGGTTTGTATTTTGAAGGTTTTAAAGTATGACTGTAACTGAATACAGTTGACATCTTCTAGTGTGACACTGTTAATATTATACATTGAATTGTACAAAGTCTGTGTTCCATTAAATTATTGGCACATGTAACATGTTTACAAATAAACCGTGGTGTAGGTTAAACCATGTGCAGAATCCTTCACATGCAGTAGTTTTGTCGTCTTGGGCATAGTAATAAAATGTCACCTTGTCACTGTAGCGTGCAAGACTACCAGATGTCCTCAGAAAATCTTTTTTTTCCATATGCATGCAATTCTCCAGAAATGCAGCTTTATTAAAAGAAACCCCCTATTTTAGTGTAGCTTTTTTTCCATAACTCTGTTCTTAGACTCCAAGGGAAAATACAAGAAGCTGCTCCTTCCTTCGCAGCCACAGTTTAAGCTTGCCAGCTTTCCTTGAGGTCAGACACTGGCCCAGCAGCTGCCAGTAAATTGTTCCTACGAGTGGTGCCAGTATCCCAGAATGGGAGAACTCTAGCCTTGGAGCTTTGTTTTAACAAAGCATGTCCTTAATTTTTTAAACCATGGGGTAGTATCTTGACAAAGTACATGAAAAATGGTGTGTCTCAGATAAGATATTTTAATGCAGTCTGACTAAGATAGATAATGCAAACTTCAAACTGTACAACACAAGTGTGAGTCTTTGCCTGCTTCTGCAGAAGGTTAAGCTAGTACTTGTCTTGTGTTTTCTTACTAGCTTTTGGATATTTGAAAGCACTTGCCAACACTTCTGGGAATGTAAGGTTGGTGTCTGACCCGTTTTCTTCAACTACATAAATTATTGGCTGAGAGGTTAGATGAAGTGAGACCAATATTTTCATTTGTTACTTTCTTGAAAATAAACCGTATTCCATCTGAAGCCTGGCTTAAAGCAGAATGGCATCAGATGGAAACTGTATTGGACTGGAAGCTCATTTGGGTTTGAGTAGATCTGTTGGCACATACCTGTGGCAGTGGGATGCTGTCTGTTTAATTACCAAAAAAAAAAAAAAAAAAAAAAAGTAATACAGACCTAGATGGGGAAAGGAACCTAATAACCTCCGTTTAGGTTTTGAACCTTCCTTTGTTCTGTCTCAGGTTTTCTTGAACGTGCATGTGACTGTCTCCTCCCCACCCCCAAGGCCTCTGTTTGCATTTCAATACTATTAATGCATGCCATCTAGCTTTGTCAGCTTAATACAAGCAAACTCAGTTTCCCTTAGGACTAGAGGTGAAATAAATCTGGTTTTATTGCTCAGCATTTGAAGCTAATATTAGTAACACCTCCCCTCCCCCTCCAGAAACAACAAGCAGCTCGGCCATTTTCAACTCAAGCCAAGCTTTTTTGCAGTTAAGGTAGTCAAGTACTGGAACAGGTTGCCCAGAGAGGTTGTACAGTTTCCATCCTTGGTGGTTTTCAAAATCTGGCTGGATAAAACCCTGATCTCATAGCTGACCTTGCTCTGAGCAGGAGGTTGGACTAGAGACCTCCTAGGTCCTTTTCAACCTGAGTTATTCTATGATCTTGGTTGCAAAATACATGAAGCAATCTTACATACTTGTTTTTAAGGAGAGCTGTGTTGAATGCTATGCAAAACTTCAATTATTTGGATAACACTGGTATAGTGGAACGTCCAGCCAGTTTTACGATGGTAAGTAATACAGTGCATCACATGTTGTAACATTGCAGTTCATCCCTACTGAACTACCAGTGTTAGACCAGCGTTACAAATGTGTGTGGTGATTTTGGGGGCAATTTTGCTGTTGAGAAACCCACGCTACTTGAGCTGTAGCAGTAGTGAGTTCTCCTATATGAAACCCATTGTATAGGTCTGTGGAAGTGGTTACCGGGCAGATAACCTGATTTCCTAACCTCAGAGGCTACAGTGGTAACTTCTTTTTCTTTTCTGTTGGCTTTACTGTCCTGTTGTTTTTTTTCCGTGTGTGTGAAAGAAGGAAATGCTGACAGAAACCTTTATTTCTAGATGTGATGTGTCTCTAGGAGACATCCCAGCTTAAAAAAAAGGGGGGGGGGAGGGAGAAAGAAAGCAAACACCATGAAAAACTGTTAACAGATCTGCTGCAAAGCTTTCACAGATTGTTTGGCTGTGCCTTTTGAATTGCTTCTCTGTTATATGAATCCACGATAACATCGCTTGAGAACAATGGTTTCTGTGTTTGTCTTGCATCAGCCTATGTGGTATTTTGTTTGTAAATATCATGAGTTTAGTTATTTCAGTTGTTTTAGGGTTTTACCATTGTAGCACTTGAACTTATTTTGGTTATTCTGTTTTCCATCACTGTGAATGTGGGCTTTTACCCAAGCCTGCCGCTTATGCCCTCTGTTTGGAGGGCAGCATTGCACGTAGTGGTAGTTTTAGATTTCTGTGGGTCGTCTGGGTGTCTGCTTCCAAGGACTGTGCCGTGTGTTCAGTCTTAAGAGTGAAGTCCTAAGACTCAATAATTTGCAGGATTTGTCAAGATGCTGTTTTGTTGTTTTTTCAGTTCTTAAGTATGCATCTTGAAGAGCTGCAGGGCAGTTGCAGCCTCAGTACTGAGAAGAGAGTAATTGAGAAAGAATAGGAGAGATGAAGTCATTCATCTGGAGTATAATATTCCCTGTGACATCTACACAAACCTTAGTGTTTGGAAGCTCTTCTGTGATGTGTATAACCTGCGTCACACCATAAGATTTGATGAATAGAGTTTTGGCCCAGCTTTGTAACCAGAAAGAATCATCATGCCAGAATGAATATGGTAACTGAGGAACAGAGCAGAAGTGGAAATGAAATTAAGCTAATGATGATAAGGGGAGAGGAATATTAGTCTAGAAAAAGGTGATTGGAGAAGGGGAGAGGTGTTTGTGCTGACATGTAAGTGGGAGACTGGGCCTGTTGAATTCAAGTCCTAAGAGAGCATTTGTACCCCCAAAATCTGGGAAAGAAGTTAGACTCAGGGGTGAGAGGTGCTGAGGGCATGTGCAGACTGAGTAACAGGCAGTAGAAATGAATTGTAAAAGTATTCTCATGGCTTACTATTTTAGCTCTCTGAACTCTTTCAAACAGTCAGCGTGAATTGGACTGGTTTTGCATTTTCACCTCAACTATAAAAACACAGGTTTTGAAAATGAGAAAAGGCATTATTTCATTCATTGTTTTTGAACTGAATCAGATCCATTTGGTGAAATCATACGCTTGTTTAATAGGGCCTTACAGTGCGAGTGATACAGTAGGACGTGGTAGGCTGAGGTTTCTATAGATGGAAACGTGCTCTCCTGTAGGTGTCAGCACTTCTCTTAGTATTGTCTTGACTTCCAGCAACAGGCTGGAAAAAAGTGTTTTGTTTTGTTTTGTTTTGTTTTATTAACAGTATTCTTGAGACAGAAGACTTTCCCTTAGTTGAAGACGAGGATTGGGTTAGAGATCGTTTAGGAAAACTCAACATCCACAAGTCCATGGGCCCTGATGGGATGCACCCATGAGTGCTGAGGGAGCTGGCAAACGTCATTGCTAGTCCCCTCTCCATCATCTTTGGAAGGGCGTGGAGAACAGGAGAGGTGCCTGAGGACTGGAAGAAGGCTAATGTCACTCCAGCCTTCAAAAAGGGCAAGAAGGAGGACCCAAGGAACTACACACCAGTCAGCCTCACCTCGATCCCTGGAAAAGTGATGGAACAGCTCATCCTGGATACCATCTCTAAGCATGTGAAGGATAAGATGATTAGTAGTAGTCAGCATGGATTCACAAAGGGGAAATCATGCCTAACCAACCTGATAGACTTCTATGATGGAATGACTGGCTGGGTAGATGAGGGGAAAGCAGTGGACATTGCTTACCTTGACTTCAGTAAGGCTTTTGACACTGTCTCCCGTAACATCCTCATAGACAAGCTGATGAAGTACAGGCTAGATGAGCAGACAGCTGGGCTGAGAAGTGGCTGAAAGGCTGTGCTCAGAGGGTTGTGCTCAGTGGTGCAAAGTCTAGTTGGAGGCCAGTAACTAGCCGTGTCCCTCAGGGATCAGTACTGGGTCCAGTATTGTTCAACTTTTACTTATCAATGACCTGGATGAAGGGACAGAGTGCCTCCTTAGCAAGTTTGCTGATGATACAAAGCTGGGAGGAGCACCTGATACACCGGAGGGCTGTGCTGCCATTCAGAGGGATCTTGACAGGCTGGAGAGATGGGCAGAGAGCAACCTCAGGAAGTTCAACAAAGGGAAATGCAGGGCCCTTCACCTAGGGAGGAATAACCCCAGGCACCAGTACAGGCTGGGGGCTGACCTGCTGGAAAGCAGCTCTGTGGAGAAGGACCTGGAAGGAAGTCCTGGTGGACAGCAAGTTGAATGCAAGCCAGCAATGTGCCCTTGTGGCCAAGAAGGCCAGTGGTATCCTGGGTTGCATTAGGAAGAGCATTGCCAGCAGGTAGAGGGAGGTGATCCTCCCCCTCTACTCAGCCCTGGTGAGGCTGCATCTGGGGTACTATGTCCAGTTCTGGGCTCCCCAATACAAGAGAGACATGGAACTACTGGAACAAGTCCAGTGAAGGGCCACTAAGATGACTGATGGACTGGAGCCTCTCTCCTATGAGGAAAGGCTGAAGAGCTGGGCCTGTTCAGCCTGGAGAAGGCTGAGGGGGGATCTTATCAATGTATATAAGTATCTGAAGGGAGGGTGTAAAGAGGCCAGGGCCAGACTCTTCTTTGTGGTGCCCGGTGATAGGACAAGAGGCAACAGCCACAAACTGAAACACAGAAAGTTCCGTCTGAACATGAGGGAAAACCTCTTTATTGTGAGGGTAACAGAGTGCTGGAACATGTTACCCAGAGATGTTGTGGCGCCTTCCTCCTTGGAGATATTCAAAAGCTGTCTGGACATGATTCCGTTCAACGTGCTCTAGGTGACCCTGCTTGAGCAGGGGGGTTGGACAAGATGATCGCTAAAGGTCCCTTCCAACCTCAGCCATCCTGTGATTCTGTGATACTTCAGTAGAGTACCCTACTGAACAGAGAAAATTTTATATAATTAACAGGCAGAGCTCTAGTTACTGGGTAAAGAGATTTCATAAAATGGACTTGGATAAAATACTATTACACTATTATTTGCAGCTGGTTATAAGACTAGCTAAATAATAGGACTAATTCTTTTGACAAACATTAATTTGATGAGTGACATTCATCAGATGTAATGCAGCTTGTTGTTTCACTAAATATTTCCACAAACATTGCCATATGAGTGTGTGACTTAGCTTAAATATTAGCTACAGGTTGTCTGGGTCCTGCACAATAGCAAAGTTTATTTTCAGCTTTCTGTCACTTCCATTCCACTTCAGCCCCTTCTGGGCTATTGCCCAGAAACTATCATAAACAAGATCAGGCTTCTCCAGATCAGTCAGCATGTGAAAGACTGGTACAGCAATAGTGGTGCCGGTAGCGCCACTCTGTGTTAAAAATGTGGACTCTGCTCATGGGGCTAAATTACCTTTAACGGGTATCTCGGCTCTGCTCAGCTTCATGCCTTTGCCTGCAGGAGCAACTCAGTTTCTGATGAAGCAGCTCCTGAACCACCACTAAGTATAGCCTTGTTTGTATAGCCTGGTTTTACAGCTATACAGGATATATTCTGAGAGGAGTGAATGGATTTTGGGGATAAAAATGAGCATTTATCCATGGTAACATGCACATGATAATGTTTCAGAAGGGTGGAGGAGATATTTTATTCTCATCTCGAGTCTTCAGAGTGGATGTGTCTCAAATCCATTATTAAACAGGTTGCAGGATCTAAAACTGAATTGCTCTGTACATTTGTTATTGGATGAGCTGCACAAGGGATGATGATGCTGTGGAATATGACGAGTGAAGCAAGATGAAATACGTCTTCTGGACAGGGTGCTCTGGAGATATCTTTTGAGTTGAGTCCATGCGTTGAAATAATGAATTTATCTATGTCAAGCCTATGGCCTTGGTTGGTGATGACTGCAGCTCCTGGAGACATTGCTGAGCTTGTTATAAGGTAGGTGAGTTGGGTATAATGGAATAATCAGAATAATGCTCCATGCAAAGCCAGCAGCAGTGTAGAGCTTGGCCTTGGCTGCAGCATCTACCCACAAGGCTGCATGAATGCATGGGGTGCCTGAGCCAAGCCTCTGATTATGAAAAACCGCTGGAGGGCTGAAGTGAGCGACAGAGAACCAGGTTGCTAAGTTTGTGACAAAGGAGATGCTTGTGGGAAATTTAACTTGGACACCTTTTCTGCACGTTTTTTTGTAAACTTGTGCTTTAGACTAGCAAACTGCAGAAAGAAGGGAACAGATTACCAACAGGTTGTTGGCAAATGGGTTGTTTAACTCCTGTTCGAACTGGTAGGGAACTTTTTTCTAGTGGCTTTGGATAGAAAGGGCTGATTTGCTGAAATGGGAACTTCATGGGCGCGTACATCTTTACGTGTGTAATGGATCCTTTCTCTGCCTCCGAGAGATCTCTCTTTGTGGGATGCTCAGGTTCAATTCCCTGCTCTGAACCACTGCTCTGCACCATTACTCTGAAGTTGTAGTCTTTTTCTTGCTGGAAATGGTATAGTTTGTGTGTAACTGCATGTTAGGGAAAAAAAGTCCATTTGTAGCCTGGTGATTAAAGGCAAAACAAAACACAAAAAACCCCCAAACATCCTGCATAGAAGAATTGTTTCATAGTCCTTGCTGTGAGCTGGGCAGAAGCAGCTGCTTCATTTATCAAGGGAAAAGTCTGCATACTGCTTTGTCCTCATGCAGAACAAATTTTTACATCTTTCATAAACCTGAAAATCTTTTTTTAACTCTCAGTCAGTGGTACCCTGTCCTGCTGGTACTGGAAAATGAAAATTGCTGCCTGACAGCATTTTAATGGGATGCAAATGTCAAGCAGAGCTTCTCCAAACCAACAGAGAGCAGTCTTGCATTAAAAAATGATGGACTCATCTATCGTAGAGAAATGCTTTTGAGCTTGCTATCACCAGTTAGGAGTGAAGCTCTTGATTTTTAGAAATTTTTTTTTCCTTAAGCAGGCAATCTTCCCTCCTATCTCTGTTCCTGACTGAATCACCATCTACAAAGGGTGGATGGAGGTGCTGTGAAGGTGCTAACTTTCTATCTGCAGCCCCTGACTTGGCTTTTCACCTTTCTTTAGCTTTGTCTTTGGAAGTGCAGCAGGGCAGAACTGGCTTCTCACGGCGTGTGGCTGGAGCCTGGAGCAGCACTGGCCCTGCAGCGCCCTGCGCAACGCCTGGCCCTCCGTTGGGGCTTCTGGGAGCTCTTGAGGTGGGAGAAGAGCAGACTTTGTCTGGCAGCCTGTGAGCTGCATCTCTGGCCGATTGCCTTTTCTCAAGGAACATGGGCTGTTTGTGCTGTTCAAGCAGCCCAACTGACATTATCTGTGCATGTTTGCTTAGAGTTGGTGTGAGCATAGCTTCATCCACGCAGCCCAGCAAGACATCCCCAAAAGCAGAGTTTCATCCAACCCCTCTGGACTATCCCACATTAGCAAAACAACCCTGGATTCTCTGCTGCTTTCACAGTTTGATGGATATTGTCTGACTTGTTGCAAATCAAAGCTGGTGGCATGGCGTGACTGAATATCTTATCAAGCTGTTGAATGTAGACTGGTGTCTCCCTGGGCTCTGGGTTATGCCTTGGTTTTTCTGGGCTGTCTCAGTGGTGAGACATGTGGTCAGGTAGCATTTTGTGGGATGAAGGAAGGGGTGAGAGGAAAAAGTGCTTCTTAATATATAGATCTTTCTAGACCTTAAGAAGAACCTAATTTTTAATGCTCTTAATAGATTTTTTCACTAGCCTGAGTAGAGAAGAGCTCAGGCTGGTTTCTTTAAATATTTAGACAATGATTTAGTTTGATAAACACTGTGTGGTCTGCTGCTGAGGAAACTGGTATGATGGAAAATCTACCTTTTTGGAATCAATGATTAGTCTTGTGCTGAAATTGTACTGGGGAAGTCTGAGGGAAGGAGTAGGATGCTGAAGACTGAAGAGAGCGTCCAGAAGTTGACTGCCTCTTTGTGGTCCTGGGCAGGCTGAACGTGGGGGCTGCCAGCTGAAACCCCAGCGTGCTTTGCTGAAGGACGGGACAACAGTTGCCTTCAGTTTCTACAGTCACCTCTTGATCAAACCTGCAACTTGCTCCATGTTTCTATTTCAGCATGTCACAGCCCTTTGGAAAGGGTTTCTTCTTGCGGCAGAATAGCGCTCTGCTAACAGCCTGGCTCTCACCTGTGCCGCACTATGTTCTTCATGGGCCGTGCAGCATCTCCTGCGTCCAGCCGCGACGCCTTAACAGCGCTGAGCGAGAGCAGTCGGAGATGGAAATGCATCCCAAACTCCTCTTGAACATCGCAGGAGCACTGCGACCCAAGGCAGCTTCAGAAAGGTCTGTAGCAGGGATCTGGGGCTGGAAGGAAGAGCGGGGTAGCTGGCCAGTCGCGGCCACTGGTATTTAATAACCAGCCAGCAGGGAGCTGCTTCTGTTCGCGCTACGCTAACTCCATAACAAGGAATTGCCTCTCCTGAATGTGCGTACTGATAATCGAGGCTTTCAGAGCTACAAAGCTCCATGTGGCAGCTGCGTTTGGAAGAATTTACTCTGTGCTGGAGAAAAACAAGAAGACACCTTTGTGATAGAAGCCTAGCAAACTGTAAGGCATGGAGGTTTATGCATTAAGAAAAATCTGGTAAATTTTATAATGCTGCGGACTCCTTTCAACTGTTGTTTTGTATTTGTGCCACTAAAATAAAATCTCTACAGTCATAACCATTTTAAAGTCTAATTTCTCTATAGCAGGAAATTGAATGGCAGAGCTAGCCAGGGTAATTACCCTACGAGGCTGAGTTGTTATTCTGGAACAGAGTTATTTTTAATCTGGGATTCGGTGTCCACATAGGGGAGTTGTACTGGTACACCTGGGCTGTGTAAATGTTCTGCTAAAATATTGCTTGCCAGTTTCTCTGTCCTCACTTAGTCTTGCAGTTATTCATCTAGTTAAAATCTACTCTCTCCTCAATTATGGCCCCCAAGGTCTAAAAATAGGAGTTAATTTAATAGCAAGCTTTAAGCTGCCAATGAGATTTATATACACATTAAGAAGAAAACAAGAAAAAATCTTCAAATGCTTCAAAGGTGATGTTGGTTGAGCTTATCTGTCAAATAAGGGGATTTTTTTTGTAATCATCATATATGCCTAGCAATGTTTCTAGCTACTCTCCTGATCAGACTTAGCTTAAAAAAAAAAAAACTGTAGAATTGGATTCCTATTCCCATGATTGAACTGTTTTTGGATTTCAGAGATAAATTTATTGAGAATTTGGATACAACTGTCCCTTTCTGCCTCCACCCCCTCTTCCTCCATGAAATTTTGGCCCGGGGAAACTTTATAGAGATTAGACCCTGCAAGACCCCTTGCTCTGCAGAGACCTATTTCGATGTAGACTGGTAGAGCCAGCAAGGACAGCCCAGCTGCTTCCTGACGGATTTAATGGTTATTAAGAAGAAGGCTCTAGCTCCTGGGTAACGCCATCTACCGAATACACTCCCTTGGTAAAATTGCATAAGGGCTTGATATAGGCGCTGGTGATGTCTGAATTAGACTTGCTACTATTTGGGTTGAAATGGTCGATAAGAAATGCCATCCTGCTCCGTCTCAGCAGGTTGTCGGTTTTGTGTGATGGCTTTGGTCAAAGCTCCGGTTTGATTGCGTAGGCTTTCGCTGAATTGAGGGAGATGTACTGGTAAAGAGGGGCATTGCCTTGGCACCAGTCTAGTCCTTAGTGGCCTGAATCTGCCTGGCTTTAAATCAACGCAATGTCCTGGCTGAGCTAGCGGCCACCCAAGGCTTGCTTACGCTGGCGCTGGTGCAGATGAGGTGGCCCTGGATGGTTGCAGCTCATCTCTTGTTCCTGTTGAGTTGTGCAGACTCTGCACAGATTTGCGTTTGTGCTCCTGAGTGAGAAGGACGCGTGGTGCCACCTCCAGTCCCGGCCTTGGGGCTAAGGATGGCCTCTGGACCTCTGCTTCTGAGCTGCCTTTTGCTTTTATGTTCTGTTCCTTTAGAAAGTATTTTAATGAGGAGGGGAAGGAATGGCGTGTGACATTAGAGTATCCCTGGGTATCACTTCCCAAGTGGGAATATCGTATGGAAAGTTTCTGCTTTTTATAGCGGCTGGTATAAGCCAGGCTGCTGTCTTCGCTTCTGAGACATCCAGCACATGTGTACGGCTCTGGGATAGAGGGTTTCACCCTGGGTTTCATAGAAATCCTAGCAGCAACCTCAATTCTCCATTCTGAGCGTGGTTTATATATCATTATCTAAAATGTCCACTGTGGGGTTATATACCTCTCGTCTCCTGCAGTGATCTCGTAGCCAGATACCTAAGAGTCCTCTAGCTTCCAGTCCCAGGAAAGTGCTTTCCTGAGTTATCAGGGACTATAGAGCAATTACAGTCTCTGTTCATTTTACACTGACAAATGATCAGAGTTTGCGCTTGGGGACTGCGGTCTCATTCTTTTCTGCTGTAATGTGAACGGCTGATACCGGCAATTCTTACTGGGGATGATTTTGATTCATTTGCTGGCTTGCTGCTTTCAAAACAACAAAATCGTTGTCCCTGGAGCAGGTTCACTTTTTCATGTAGTGACAGCATCAGCGGGGTGGGGGGACAGTCTCTGCTCGCTGCCTCCAGAAATGCCCTGCTCTGGAGCAACTGTAGGAAGCAATCACAAGCAAATTCCCTTGCCGCAGATGAGTTGGAAAAGGCAGTAGAAATTGGTGCTAATTATTTTGAGAAGGAAAACCAACATTACCAAAAAGCAGGATGAATTTCTTTCTCTTGGTGTTGCGACAGAAACGCTACCTGAGGTGGGCAGGGGCACGAACAGCAAAGGTGACGTATACGTCTGGCATGGACTTGGCTCATCGGAGAGCGGAGCTTCTCCCCGGCCCTCCAGAGACCCCACAGCAGTTTGTTTTGTCTCAGTGGAGTGAGGTGCTTTAGGAAAGGCAGTGCCCTCCCTCGAGAGGGGTAACTCTGCCTGTGGGGTCTCATCCAGGGATCAGACCCGGCTCCCGTGTGAAAGGCAGAGCTGGGTGCTGTGTCCGTATGCTCTGACCACAGGGTGCCGAAGCAGAGGTAGGTGGTCACCTTCTTACTCCCTGTTGCATTCACATGTGAAGAAATAACTGGTTAAGCTGGGTGTAGGAGCCTGGCTTCTGATTTCAGCTCAGCTGCTGGTGCCTTTGTGGCCTCGGCACGTTGCTTCTCTGCCTGTTTTCTGGTTTATGAGATGCAGATAGGACATCCCCAGTCTCCCTGAGGCGCCGCGAGGACCATTACCATCATGTGTGCAGCGTGACTCGAGGAGACGTGGGGTCCTTAAGGGTGTTTCTGTGGCTGCGACCGTGGCAAAGGGAGGCCCGCTGAACTGGCTGGGTACTCGGTCTGCTGGGGCCACTCTGGCATGGACGGGCTGCGCTGAGCTCCCTGCTGCCACAGTCAAGCTGCAAGAAGAACTGAAAGTTGCTAGCTGAAAACAGGCTTGTCTTACCTCTTTGTAATTTCCCCTGCGGATTCGGTTTCTGTGCCTCCTTTCAGAGGGCTTTAGCAAGACAGCGTGTCAGCAGCATGGGCTGGGAGGCTTAGTGGCATGCTCCAGTGCCCTGACCTATTTAATACGCTGGTCTAGCGTGTGTAACGTGAGGCTCATCAAGCCTTGCTGGGCACAGGTACGTTTCCAGCCTGAGGACAGCTGACAGATGACCACAGTGATCTCTCCTATCCTGTTATTCAGCCGCTTCTTATATTGCCTTACTCTCATAAACCCGTCGCAGCGCTGTGGAAATAACAAATCCTGGGCTTCAGAGAGGGGAGCAGTAGAGGCATTTTTGTTTTGCCACCTATGAACCGCTTCGTGTTTTTAGGTGATTGTGGAAGAAAATACAGAGATCTGGATGCTTGAGACTGAATTCATAACCCTAATCTTTCTGCCTATCTGTCTTGTTAAGCGTGAGATACAGCGGGGGGAAAGGACAGACCCGGCAAACGCTTGGCTTTGGATAACTAGGGGCGGAAGGCTTTCGGTGGTGCTGGAGGGGCGGATGCAGTGGCCACCCCGGGGAGGCTCCGCGTCCCGCGCTCCCAGGCCAGGAAGGACGCTCTCGACCTGCACAGCAGGAGAAGCAGCCTGTTGCTGGCCATATCCAGCCTGATCTAGATGCTGAAGCTTCTTTAGGTAATGAATTTGGTCACCAGGATCCCAGGAGGCTTTTTCTCTCCTCCCCCAAACAAATCAGAATCTCCCTGTAAGTGCTGAATCCATGATGCTAATTACAGCTGTGGGGAAGGTTAGTCGTGTCTGCCAACAGCTCATCCGCACCGCCGAGGCAGAGGTCAGATCCAGGAAGAGCTTTTCTGGTGCAGATCTGTATTTAATCACAGTAGCTGTTCTAGGCTTCATTGTTATAACAGCAGAGACATCCTCAGCTAATTCCTGTCGTATTGCTGCGCGTGTCGCTTCATACGGGCTTGGGGCTTCGGTGCACGACAGCTTCCCCAAATGCATGAGGCTGCATATGGTAGGTGATGGGGGGAGCAGTTCAGGGTAGAGAAAGATCCCAGTTTGGGAGAGGGAAAGAATGTTTAATTGAATGAACAGGAAAATGAACAAAGGTCTTCTGAGGTTTGGGACATCTTATTAGTATTTAAAATTGAAGAGAGCGCCTAGCTCTGAAAATTACAGAATCATACTGTGTATCAAGTCATTTTGCTGCAGGCTTATCTTTGCCATAACCGGGACAGAGGAGAATGACTGTGAATGCCTCGTGCCATTTTATTTGTCTAAATAAAAATAGCTAGACCACCAATAACTTTTCTATAAGCAGTATTGATTAATCATTATTAAAGAAAAGGTACCTCACCCCTGGAGGCCTAATTTCTAAGACACTGGAACAAGGTCAGAAAAGTCTTGCAGTCTGCACTGATGTTTGTGTGGTACCTGCAGAATACAGCGTTGATGCTTTGATGCTCTAGAAGTGATGGAGACCTCTTTGCCTCGACTTACCACTTCCCTGGGCTACTGCCAGAGCTTGTGAAGGGGGTGAGGAAGAGATGGAGCTGTGTCTGCTCCCTTCTGCCCAAGTCAGCAGAGGGACAAATGCAGGGAAACATGAGGGAGATGCCTCCAGAGACGGTCCAGCTTTGGGCTACACCTGCTGGGCTGTGTCTAAAACACATTGAGCCCTGGAGCAATGAATTTGCAGTAGATCTGCAAACCTGACTGAACGTGCTGTTTTAATTGCCCAGGAGGTGACTGGAGGTAGCTCTCTGCGCAGTGCACAGCAGGGGCAGCCCCAGGTTTGTCATGGAGGGCTCTATACCGCGTCATGTGCTGCCAGTGATTCTTTGGGGCCAAACTCATCGCTTTGTGTGAAGCTGGTAGGGGAATTGTGTGTTTGTATGTATCTCTGTACATGCATATATAATGCCATGGATGTTTTCCTTTTTTTCTCTGCCCTCTTTCCCTGCTCTAAAATTAATGTCCTCTCTCTCTTCAAATGCCTCTGGAGGAGATGCTTTCAGACCGCCAATGGGTTCTGTGCTTATGAAATGCAGAAAAAGCCAAGGCAGGAAGAAATGAAGGGAAAGATGCAAAGATGTCTCTGCAACATTCTTGAAATGGTGGATAGGGAAGGCGCTTTTGGAGCTTTTCCATGGACTTGATTTGAAAGCCCTTAGTGAGGCTGCAAGGAAGCGGTTACTAAAATTGAGATTCAGTTCTCCAGGCTGAACAGTCGTGGAGATGCTCAAAGCATGAAGCTCTGTTTGCATGTCTGAAACACCAAAACACAAAAAACAAAACAAACATATGATGCATAGTTGTATAAAATTTTCTATCTTTAAAAATCTATTAAAATGCTGTAGGCAGGGGGATTTAGTATGGTTTGCACATTGATTTTACAGACAAGAATATTAACTCATATTATCTGTTACCTTTGGATGAACTTGCTCTTTTAAGAGTGGGAACAGTAATGCAGAAAGGATTGGGGGTTTTAAGATTTGTCTGCAAAAAAGGGATATTTAAGTGACTATATTCCCTGTGTGTTTTTTAATCCTTTTCTAGCACTTGCTGTTCATAAAGCTTTTGCTCTGACACGGGTGCCACAGTTCTCTGCAAACTATTTAAAAGCTTTATAGGGTGCTGGCATTTCTATAAATGGATTTTGGTTATCTGCTTTGAGGAGGTTGAGAGGTCACTGAATTAGACTTCAGAAAAGCTGTTGCTAGTATTACAGATCATTGGAGTGTGAAGCTCGCTTTTTCCCAAAAGCGAACAATGTTAGGTGAAAAACCTGAGTGATGCAGTTTTCATATTTTGGACAAGAAAAAGTCCAAATGGTGAATTAGATGCAAAAATTTCAACTTTTAGAAATTTGTTTTGTTGTAATTGCAAACTGTGCTGGCAGCTTCCTTAGGTGACTGAAACAGATGATTCGGGAACCTGAGTGTCAGGTGAACGTCTGTCAGTAATGATGATACTATTATTTTTGCTTCCACTCCACACCGAGATGAGAGACTGTTTTCAGCAGAGGTGTTATGATGTGCACTTATCTAGCCGAATGCCACATCTCAAGCGATGATGTGAGAAATGCCAGAATGGCAGCTCCGTTGCACCCTGTTCGTGGCTCGGACTGAGCTGCAGCAATGCCAGGCACTGGGACGTCAGCTCTGGGAAACAGTAAATAAAACATCTGCACGCAGGGCCACCCGTCTGCCATCAAGTATTTTATGATTAACGCTGCCGTGGCCTGGAGACGAAAGCACACAGCCCGGTCTGTGTCCAGAATTTGAAGGCTTCCTAATATGTTTAAGGCTGAACATAAATTGTTACAGTTTTGGTGTATGGGACCTGCAAGAAGAAGTAATGAAGAAGGTAGGTAGATAATGGCCTTGCATGCAGGTTCCTTAGAGGACTAAAGCCCGGAGTCGCTCGCTGGTATTAGGCAGGAGAGCAGACAAGGCTATCAAAATGGGTTTAAATCTGGTGAATCACAGTGCAAGCGACTGCTACTGTCTTTTTTTGACCATGATGCCCACGTTTTAGGTGCAGACACTAGGAGACTATTGTACCGTCTGTCTTCATCAGCATGCAACGAATACGCAGCAAGCGAGGCTTGGGGCGCCATGATTCCTTTCCTCTGCAATTTCGGAGAGTGAGCAGTGTTATGGAAATCAGCTTTACCCGTCACATATGAAAGATGGCCAAATGCGGGTGGTAGCACGGCGATCCAATGGACACGCGCTGACAAAAAGCATAACTGAGTTGCTGCGCTTTCGGCATTGACTGCCCTCTGCATTCAGCCACAGCCACAGATCGCACCTCCTAGGAAATAATATTCTGTAGAAACCAAACGTGACTAACACATCTTGCCTCTCCTTCCTGTGTCTCTTGTGCTGCCTGGCATATGTCATGGGCTGAGCGCTGGCTGGCAAGCCCTGTTGCTGCCGGCCCCAGCCCGGGACCTGGGTCGGGGAGGGCTGGTGGCCTTGGTTGGTAGGTCAGCAGTGGTGGGATTGGCATCACCTCCCTGTGTTAGGGCAAAGCCTGAGCCAGGGCAGTGGCTGCTGTTTGCCAGCACCTAGGCAAATCGATTTTGCCCTTGAGATGCTCCATAGCGTTTTCTCACTCTAGCTTCGAGCTTGGATTCCCAACTGCGCGTGCTGCAAGGCGTGCTGTAATCTGCAACGAGCCCGGGATGCTGCCTGTGTTGGGGCAAAGCCAAGGAGAAATTAAAATCTGCAATGGTTTTTCAAGTAAAACACCTACCTGTTCTATTGGCCAAAACGTGTGCATGTTGGATAGTTTTAGTGTGCTCACTTTTGAAAAAAGCTTTGGGTGATGCAGCATCATGTAAGTGTATTCTATAGTATATTTTAATTATGTTTCCTTCCCTCATGATGTTTTGCTATGGGAATTACAGCTGAAGAAGTATTGTAAGAGAAATATTGCCTAGATGATTTATACCTAGGAATATCAAACACTTCATTTGAGGGAGTCACGAGCCCTTTGGGTGAAATGAGTCACGTGAAAGTCTTCCTCTGAATGCATATTATTTATTCTGAAATGGATAGGATTTCGCTTCTGCAGTTTGCCATCTTGACTTCTGAGACCTAAAATATGGCTTTTTGATCTGTGAGGCCAGCTGCAAAGGGAAAGATTCAGCTATTGTGCCATGCAAGCGTTGCCTTTTGTCGTGCCACGTACCTCCTCCAGCTGTGCGCCACGGGTTGTGCTTTTGTCAGTTCTTCCTCGGGCTGCATGTAGTCTAGTGAGACCAAATGAATTATCCGTGTTCTGCTGCTCAGGTTTATCTGAAGATTTCACCCTTACTTGATTAAAAATTTGCAAATCAATCTTCAGTCTTTCACAAGGAACACGACTGCAAAGGAGATTCATGTCTGCACCAAAGTCTAATTTGTTCTGTTCTGGTTTTTCGCTCACTTCAAAGTGTACAGATAAGTGCTGTTTTCCAGAGAAACAGAGTTAATCTATTTCAAAGCGAGACTTAGAGCAAAATTAAACAGCAAGTTGTTGAGGCAATTTCATCTACAAAAAGAAAAACGCTCGCACTAACAGTAAAGCGCTGATTTACAGAGATATGTTGGGGTTTGCAATCACCCTTGAAAGAGTCATCATAATATTTAAAATATTCAAGCTGAGGTGTTGTTCTGTTTCCTTCCTGATGCTAGCAAAGAGCAAACAAGCTGGTTAAAGCTTTAGGACTGGAGCCGTTTGAGTGATGTGTTTTGGACAAATGGTTTACCTGTCGAAAAAATGCAATTTTAAATAGACTTTTTTGCTGAACTGTCCATTTTGGGATTGTCAGAGCCAGCAGCTTGCTGGGTCTCTCCTGGCTTGCTGTGTTGCAGCTTTTGGTCTTTATGGCCCATTTTTGGCCTATGGAGCCCAGGGCTGTTTCTGATGTGGTAGGGCATCGCTGCAGGCAGTGTGCAGGGCGGCATGGGGTGGGGGGGGGGATGGAGGGCTCTGTACTCGGGTACCTTTGCTGGTGCATAGGAGACCTGGAGGAGATGTGGTCCCAGTTTAGAGGAATAACCCTGGGGCTTTGGATAACCACCTTGAGATTCCTGGCTGTGCAGCATGCTGCTGGTGTGAGCTTTAGCCTCTCTGCTCACTTTTCCCCTGGCCAAATGCCAGGCTTTCTCAAAAGAAATATCTATATTCCAGTAATTTGTTTTGCTCCTGACTAAGTATGCCCCAAAAAAAAAAAAAAAAAAAAAAAAATCTGAGGGAAAATTTCCTCTGGAAGTGAAATTTAAGAAAAGCGTTTCCATCTCAGAGTGCAACAGGGTGAGCCAGAGGACTGGTGGGTTGAGCAGCGCAAGCTGCCCTGAGGACCAGAGCGGGAGGACGAAGGCGACATCCCTCTTAGCTAGCCTTTTGCATCTAGCTCTATTAAACCATTAATATGTTAATATCTAGGGACCCAGGCAACTGCTGGCAAGATCCAAGGCTGAATTTATCTCAGTATCTTTAAATCCACTTTCCACTGGAGCTTTTGGAAACAGAAGAGATCAGGTGACACTGGAATTCAGAGACATGTCCTTTGTGCTCTGCTGAGGAGATCGCTATTGCTTTTTCTTTTTCCAGAGGTAAAATGGCTACAGCCCCTTTGGGAAGAGGCACGGCCAGGGGCTGACCTGAGGTCTCCTGAGCCACCAGCCTGCTTTGCCAGACAGCTTGCAGTTAATTTAATCTTGAGACTATTGCTGGTGAAGGTGCCTTTAAGAACCTTCCCAAAAGGGAATAAAGTGTGATGGGAAACTCCAGCTTCCTGGGAACTGTGGTGGTGGTGGTGGGGAGGGTGGGAAGAAAAAGATGATGGTGTCTACCTTGCATGCAAATTGACTTTGGAAGTAGCTGATCAAGAAATAATACAGAAAACCTTGACACCAGGACTCAAAGTCTTCCTGGCTGTGTTTGCTCTGTATTCAGCACATGTCAGGAGATGCCCGGGGCTGCTCTTTTCCTGCTTAGTCTGGTGCTCAGGCAGAGAAATCCCCGCAGTAGGAAAGGCCCCGCTGCCCTCGTGCCCCAGGAGGCAGCTCGAGCTCAGCCCCACCGGGTAGCTGTGACTGCAGCCAGAATAGCCGCAAAGTGTGTGCCTGGCTGTCCTGTACATATACCATGAGTTATGTAAAGCAGAACTTCTTCAGAAGAGACTGAAAGAGACTCCTTTCTCTTTTCATGCCCTTTTTCCTCAGTTCACGGTGTCACAGGGAGAGCGTTGAGGCAGGATGTGGAAGACCCACCTTCCACTCTGCTTTCCATCAAAGGCTGCACCAGAAGCTTCCAACATCATGCAGAAATACTTCAGCAGTTGTTGAGTGTCGAGACTTTATGATGTAAAACTTCAAATTTTGTACAGTTACTTTAAGAATAAGGCCTAGAGTTTTTGGAAATAAACTTGGAAATAAGGATCTTTGCTGGCTTTATCCAGGTTCCAATACAGTGATATTTGGTTCCTGGAAATGTAATTGATGGTCTGAGACACGCCGTTATTTGCTGTGTGTGGTCAGTGCATGGTCCCCGCAGAACTCTGTGCGTGTTTCCGACTGGGCTTCCCGCTCCGAGCATTGGCTGCTGGTGCCCGGGTGGGAATGGGTCTCCGAGAAACCAGGTAGGGCTTCCCATGCTGCTGCTTCCGTGGGAGCCATGAAAGAGCTGGCGGGCTCCAGCCTGTCTTTGCAAATGCTCCTTCCCTTCACTGAAAAAAGAAAGCAATTAGGTGACAAAGGATTTTTGTTATGCTTTGCAGAAAAGCATCAAGCTTTCTTCCCTTGAATTCTATTCTCTGTTTGCTTGAACACATGATGACAGTTAAATGAACTTTGTTAAATCTTTCATAAAACATTAGCCGTGAAGAAGGCAGAAGAGTTGAGAGTCTAATGTTTTCCCTGAAGACTTTCTCACAGAGTTTCATACAAATACGGAGGTCTGCAAGTCTATGGTTCCTATGTGCAGTTGCTTGTTTTTACACGTAAGCATTCCTGTAAGTGGCCTTTTTGAGGGTGAAATCTTGCCAATCCTGAATTTTCTTCTATTCCATCTCAAGCCAGGGAAATATTTTAAATGAGAGAAAAACTTGGCATAAATGTCACAATATTTTCGAATCCACTGAGTTTTTCATAAAAGATTGACTATTTTAAAAAGTTCTGCACAGAAAAGAGAAGAGGAAGGCTTGGGGGAACTGGGACAGCTACAACTTTCTTACTTTCTTACATCCTACTTCTTGGGTATAAGTGATTTGAAAATACCTCTGGATCTGAAACGCTGTTCCTTTGAGAAAAATCCAGATCTGCATTTGGAAGAGATTCTGGAAAAACCAAAGACTGTGCGTGCTCGAATGATGAAGGGACGTAAACAAGTTATATCACAGGTGACTGAGAGCCGGATTTCCAGTTTGACTGGTGATCATTACAGTGCTGCTCTGGTGTCAGTCTTGTACTGATGGCATTTTAACATGCCTGAACTTTGTGTTAGTATCTTTTTTTTTTTAACTAAAACCTAAATTCAAATTGAAAAAGCATGGCTAGCAGTCTATGTCGTACTTGGTACAATACTAATCAAAATGTCTTGAAAAAATATTTTAATCCACTTTTGTCTCAACAACTGATGCAAGAACCTCACTGTCCTCTCTCTCTTTTTTAATTCGATGTTTATATTCCTCAATGCCTATTTTTATCTGGCTTTCAAACCCCCTAATGCAGTGGATTTTTGTTACTTAAAAGAAAGCAGAACCTTTACAGGCCAACAAATGTGCTTCTGCATCAGAAAGAAAAATGTTTGGCTTCTGTGCTTCACTGATCATCAACGAAGCTGTAAGGAGGTGAGTCGTTTCTGTGTTTGCCCTGGGAGAGTGTTGATGTGTTCCGTAATTAGACACGCATCTCTCTTGCAACTTAGGGCAGTTCAAAACAGACCATGCAAACATTATTGCTGATTTCAGTTAGTGCACAATAACTGATACAAAACAGTAAAGCTTTTTGTGTGCTTTTGTGCATTCTTGTTTAATAGGGGCTATAATTTTTGTAGCGAGTATTTGGTGTGGGAAGACAATTTAATGGAGGCATATTTTCTCCCATTTACAACTCAAACCCTCCTAACAAAGAGTGAGACAAATCACAGGCAGCTTAGGGAAATATTTTGTCTCTCATATGCTCTTTTCTGTTTTAATAGCAACTGCTTTGAGCCAGCAGCTACATTTTCCTCTCTCTGAGAGAGTCTGGACAGTGCTGGTTGGCTTTAATGTCTAGAAGAGTATTATAAAAGGAGTATAGAAGCAGCTTTTATAAAATAATTGCCACTTCCTTCACCATTGCCATTCATGGTTGCTATGTTTTTAGTATAGTTTGATTCAGCATATAGCTTTGCCACTGCCGAGGGCAGATCTGTTTTATGGTTCAGCATATAGCTGTGGGTCACCTCATCCATCCAATAACCTGGGATTTGAGAGGTGTGTGTGACCTTCCTGAACTCACATTTTCTGGAGCTCATTTTTTTAGTGAAATAGGGCACTTTTTACATCTTGTCATTTTGTAACACAGACAAGTTTTGGACGTGGTATGAAAAACAAAGCCAATAAAGAGAAGGTCATGTTACAGGATCTGTTTATAGGCCAGTGCACTTACGAAAATACAACCTGAGTTTGCCTAGATTTTTAAGCTTTTTGGGACTGAAGCTATCTCTCTGCATGGATCTGAATGAGTCCTAAGGCTCTGGGATACAAATTCTGACTTGGGACCTTAGGGAGTAATCACTGTTGCTGAACCAGAGATGCTCACAAGCATGTAGTGGTTGCTCAGGCCATTCGCTGAGCTGTAGAGCGCTTGTGTCTGCACAACAGCACTACCGTCTTTGTTGAGAAGAGATGTGAGTGACCATAGAAAAAAGATGTGAAGAACAAACATAGAGCCAGGAAAGGCTAACGAGATCCACAAACACGACACTGCCAGGTCATGTTTGACAGCCTCGCTGTCTCCTCCGTGGCCTGGTACAGAAAGTGAGTTCACAGAACCAGAGAAATCACAGTTCTGGATTTGCATATTCAGATCTGAAGTTGTGTCTGAAATCATTACTGAGCAAATAAACATTTGCCAGAAGTACAAGGAAATTTCTCACGGCCTTAGTATTCAAATAAGATGCTTTCTCAAAGCAAGCCGCGTGTTTGATGCTAAGTTAAACTGGTCTCAACGCATGATGGACGGGGTGTTGATGCACCAGACTGCTCAGCAGAAACAACTTCATGTTACAGTCCAATTTTATATTTCTGCCTGGCCTACAGTTTGATACTTTCCATAAAAACTGCACCATATTACGATCTCAATGAGCTGAAAATCTAGGACAAAAGTAAGCGAAGAACTGAAAAACGGCTATTGCAAGGGGAAAAACTGACTCCCAGTGTCAGAACTGTAGGTGGGAGTTTGTATTTCATCTCCTTCCCCTTCCTTATATATAATCTATAATAACTGAGAAAATTCTTTGATCTCTTAAGATTGATTTGCACAATGTGTGGGAACATTAAAAACTGCAGACCGCCAAGTGGTAGAATGCTCCGACAGATAAGACGACTCTTGAGTTATTCCCTGATTTCTCAGTCTGTAGATGGTTTTGCTTGATGTTTAGATGAATTTCTCTGCAGTTGAAGGGTGGTAGAAATGAAGAGTTTTTTTTTAAAGAAATGTTGAGATTCTCGAGCAATCCCATTCTAACAGCTCAGGTTATAAAAAGCTCTGACACTATGATATTTTGCAAAAACTCTAATGATAAAATCATGACAGTTGGAACCCCAGGATAAGCCTGGCCATGAAAATGCTTGTGAAAAATCTCTAGCCCTGATCACGTCAGTGGAAAGGGCACAAACCCATTACTCTATGACTAATCCCTTCTAACTTGCTGCTTTGTTATTAGTAAATGAGACATTTGCCTATCATTTTCTTTAAGTAAATTGAGCTACTACTGGCTTAGTTTGCCAGAACTGATAAGAACTGATCACTGGGATGCCTAGATCAGGGGCCAAGTTACTGGATGTTCGGAAGTGCTTGTATGGCTATTTGTGAAGATGTTCACCTCGCCTAAAAGTTAATGCATTGATTTTGAAGGCATGCTTGGTTAAAAATTCAATCCTGAATCACCTGAATCAAAAGCTGCCAATTCAGATGTAGCCCTGGTGTTTCCCAGCTACATGGTCAGCATACAGGGCAAAGAGCTGTTCATGGGGAGAGCCCGGCCTCCCTGTAAAGTCAACTGAGGAGGAGCGAGGCCCCTCACTTTTGTATGTGGGACTCATGAGAAGTCTTTATCAATTGTATATGGAGTTATTTTGGGGGTTTCAAATCACAGGGATGATTCAGGGACCAGGCATTTTAGGGGTTGCAGTACCTGTGTTGGATGCTGCCTGGATCTGTCTCTCTGCTATACTTTGGTTTCTGGAGTTGGTCTGTAATAATATTAGGCCATCAAGAAGAGAGAGTGTGGCCTATTACTCCTGTAATTCCCTATTTAAATCCTGTATGCAGCTTTGAAGTAAGGCCACATGAAGACATCACCATTCTGGTCTCATTTTGGTTTTGAGACATCATGGAAGAAAATTAAATAAGAAGATAATGTAAAAAAAAATGGTCTTCAAATTATCCTGCAGGTATTACGAGGGAGAAGTGGTACAGATAAAGTACACAGAGCAATTCCAAACCCATTAGCAGCGGATGTGCTTAGAGGCCAAATGTCTATTATGGAAATTTGTGGGCAGCTGTCCATAGGTTGATAAAACGCATAGTCCAAGGAATGCTAATGAAGCCGGGACAGCAACAATAATGGGAACTGCAGAAGGCTCTGACGCTAAATATTCTCTGTAACTATACGCACACAGAAACAAAGATGAGGCTGGAAAAACAAGAATCAATGGCAATCCAGCTTAACAAGGGGAAGTGATCACTTCCCAAGTGCTTATAAAAGGAATTAATCTAGTTCACGCAGAATCAAGGCACGAGGAGGAAATTCATTATGTGTAACTGGGGACTCAGTCTGTCTCGCACCAAAATCAAAGGCATTTCAAAGGTATAGTTCTCTTTTCCTTATCAAGCATATACTGTGGAATAGGATCTGAACAAATGAACACATATGGTGTTATAGATACAATAACTACTTGGTCATGCAAAAAATAAGAAGGTAGGAAAATAATTCTGAGAGCAATGTTACTTTAAAGCAATGTGTTTGTAGAAAAGTAGGTTCAGGAACATCAGAAGTCTTTGTAAATCACTAGAGGAAAAGGGGATGATTTTTGGAAAGGCAAATGGAAGATTACTATGGGCAGTGCTGTGTGAGGTTTTAAAGTGCGAAACACTCCCTCATGCACATGACCAAGCAGCTAAGGCTTGGAGGCTTGCCTAGAGGTGGGACGGTATTACGGACACTGCTGAGAAAATTCTGTATAAGCTTGCTTCTGCTAAAGCAGAAAAGCAACGTAGGCATCTGCTAACATACAAGCGTAAAAATTTCACCCACGACATTTCTGATTCAATTTAAATGAATAAATTGTGGATTTGATAAACCACCAGAGCATAACTATATGAGATACCAGGAAGTGCAGTTGCTGCAAATTTCCCATTTCCCTTTCCTAATGCAACACCGCTGAGGAAGGAAGGAAACCAACTTTGTCATGCTTTTACTACGGTTGTGTAGATGCAGCTGTTTGGATGGAGTGTTTTGTCACAGAGAGAAACCAAAATATCTACCTCTGAGTTGCATGGGAAGCCGTAAGGAAACAAGGAAGGGAAATTCATTTGATTCAACTAGGAGGAATTTGGCTGAGCAAAATCCATTCCCTCCAGACTGTAAGGAATGCACGTGAGGCAGAGAAATCTCTGTGTGGTACTTTTAGACTGTTGGGAAGTGCTCATATAATAGCAGTGAGGGATTCAGATAAAAGCCTCTGTAAGCTGCATTTGATTTTGTTAAGTAATACTTGGTGAAGGCATGGGATCATCCTGTAAGGATGTGGTTGAAGCTCCCACTGTGGAGCAGACTAGTAGGGTGCCAGTGATCACACTGGTGCATACTCTCATGACATCCTTTCCACGTGATGCCAAAATCAGGCGTAGCAGAGCTCTCAGGTGGTATCAGCTAATATGGTATTAGAAGACTGCATTTGTGGCAAGACTACTGTGGCTGACACTTTGAACTTGACAGGACTATATGAACAGGAACTGCTCCCGTCATGCCATTAGTTATTAGACATGTCTTCTCATTATATCAGTAAGTATAATATAGGACCACAAGACTGAGAAGGATCCATTGGGTCTTTTATTTCATTTTCTCTTCTGGCCATGGCCACAAATAATCTTAAACCAGTAACTGCTCAGAGAATGCAGGGAGGGTTCCACTAGTAGGTGGCCAAACCTGCGCTAGTTTGCTAGAGGGATGTCAGGTCACCCAAGCTCTCAAAATGCTTATTTCCCTCCATTGACCAAGAGACTCTAGATCACTGATTAATGTGTGAACATTTACTCTACAGATATCTGGGGTTAGGAGAGATGACTGTCACCTTTGTGATCCACATTAGGTGGCAACTTCACTATCAGTGGAAAGAGGAGAGAAAACAGCAGAAGAAATAGGACATTGGGCTGCAGGTTCAAGTTTTTCCTGTTATGTGTGCATTGGCTTGTACATGACTTTCTTCATTTTGTGCTTTTTTGTTAGATCTGTGGGTAGGCAGGGAAGTAGATTGTGTTAAGATGAAGATACGCTTATGAGATAAGCAAAGAGAAATGAAAGAAGGCCTTTTTGTCTGGAAAACTGATGTTGTCCTGTAGACTAATACTGTTAAGTGTGCTTTCAGCAGCACTGCAAATGTTACTGTTGAAAACGCAATAATGGCGTGGGTGGGTTTGTGTGACCTGCAGTGGATAAGAGGACTTTGTGCTCCGGAGATCGGGCAACAAGCCGGGGTGTACGTCCGTGCCCCGTCCAGTCTCACGTGAAGTTGCCTGTGACGTGTCCTCCTTGGGTGCAGCTGTGATGAGGATGGGGGAAGCAAGCATCCAGGAGGCCCCTTTGTTCTCTCTTCATTTGTGCCCTGCTCTTCCACGCTGCAGCTCCATGATGAATACCGTGACTCTCTTTGCTGTGCGTTTAGAAATGGGGGAGAAGTCTTCCCTTGTGGTCAGGTTGCGCTAGTGCTAATGGAGGGGGGCAGCCTGCCGTCTGCAGCCTCTCCTAAAGCCCTCATGGTGTCAGCAGCCTGAGTTTGCCCCCTTAAAAGGGATATTGTAGAAGAGGAAGGGTTCAGAGGAGGACAGCTTTGATGACCCAAAGGATGGGAAACAGATGAGAACAACCAAGCTTTGTGACTTTCTGAGGAGAAAAGAGAGGAGGAAGGATATGGTAGAGGCCTATTAAATACAGAGTGGCTGGGGAGGGTGGCTAGACATCATGTCCATTGCCTCTTCCAGTGCAAAGACTCTGGGACATCAAATTGGAAAGGGCTGTGTCAAAACGAACAAAAAATGTTTGGTTCGTTGTACCAGGTTTAGGCACGGTGTGGAGCAGATGCCAACAGGGAGCTGGGACTGCTAAAGGTGTAGACATGATTTCAAGGGGAGACTAGGCAATGAACCTGGAACATCACTGGTTTTCTACACAGAAAGGAGGAGGATGCCCTCCTTGACAGGCCAGTGGCGAGGGCACTTGTGCTTGCTGGGAGACCTGGCTGACACGGAGACCTTGCATCTCCAAGCCGGTGCCTGACCACAAGGCTATTTGCATTGCTGACATGGAGCATTTTGTTCTTCTTTCTCTCCCCTCCTTATTCAACCACTGCAGACCAAGAAATCTGCCTCTCAGAGGGGCTCCGGCCCTTTAGCACTGCTTCTCAGAGATGTTCCCTGCCAGCATTTCCCAGCAGAAATTCCCGTTGTCAGAAGTATTGTCAGCTCTATTAACTAATCCAAAGAAAAGAAGAAGGGCCATATCCTTACCTCCCTTCACACCATCCAGTAGCTTTCTCTAGGAGGCTTGGACCTCCAGGAGACCTCATGCCTGAGTGACTTCGAGCACAACCTTTTCCTGGAGAGGGTAGGTCCATGCTTACACCTTCCCCAGCTACGGAAGGGCAGAGAAAGGGGATGTGGCCTCCCTGATAGTTTTCCAGGCTCTACGCTAGCTTAAATTAGGCACTGTAAGATGTTAACTGCGTGCCTTGGGGGAGTTTCTGTGCATAAAGTGGAGAAAAAGTGCCATCAAAATTTCATGGCAAGTTGTAGTTAGTTTACACGACACATCTTCCATTTCAGCGTGTGGAAAGCATTTTTATAGTAACTATCCATGAAAATTATTAAGATTCTTGTGCATCAATAACCTTCTTTTTAGGCCTGAATTTATGCATGAAAATCCAGTGATTTTCTCTGAGAAGCCTGAACTGCTGGAGAAGCTAAGGATGAAATTCACACTATTAAGCGTGAATTCAAAAAAACCTTGCTTTTAAAACCTACTGTGCTCTGAATGGAGTGATTTTACCTTGACTCGGTTCTGGGTATATCAACATTACACGGTACAGTGCTAAGCAGCAACACCAGAACTAGGTCATCTATTCCACAGCGTAGCTGCATGTCATATGCAAATATGCTTTTACATTGAGAAACAGCGAACAAATATTTCCTGTTCATCTTTGCCATTCCCCCAATGATTTTAGAAGCCCCTATCATATCCCACCTGTTCTTCTTTCCCAAGTTTGAGTGTCCCAATTTTTGCTGTTGTCAATTGTCTGGACGCTATTCCATTTCCATGGTCATCTTAGTCATCCTCCTCTCTACCCTGCCCACTTCTACCCTTTTCTCTTGCAGAGTACTGCAATACTGCACAGAATATTAAAAGTACAAGGGTAGTGTAGGTATATACAGTGGCATAATATCTACTTTCTGTCACAAAACAAACAAATGATGGATGTTTGAGCCACACTAGGGTTTCTTAGACATGACCACCGTGTAAATGAAACGTTCTCATAATAAAGTCCCCAAATGAGTTTTCACAATAGACCAGCCTTTTCGTCGTTCCCTCCGTCCTTCTTTCTGATGCATACGAAAGCATCTGCCAGCTTTGCATCTGCCTGAACAGGTCCCTTTTCCTCATTGTCTCTTTTCCCATTTCTGTTCAGCAATGGGCTTTACACAGCCTGTGCTGCTCCTTGGCATTTCGGCAAACTGTGTTGCACTAGTCAAACCCTCCCTTGTGTGATGATATTGTTCAAACTAATAATAATAACAATATAATGAAAACTAGCCACACCTTTTGGCTGCTCTCATCTCAACTTTCTAATCAAATTACCTTGTAGTCAGGGGTTGAGGAAATATTTATGAGTAAACACTTATGAGTCATGGGTGTTTCTAGAGGTCACATGCCCTGGGACCGGGCTCACGTAATCCCTCGGCCAGATGAGCAGCTCTCTCTAATCAGCATTGTGGGCCTGAAGATGGGTTGGCCCAGACAGACCTGCTTTTGTCTTTCTTTCCTTTATAGAAACACAAAAATGTTTTCCTTGTTTAATCACTGGCTACATTTTTAAAAAAAAGTTCATCTGTTGTCCTTTAATTACTAGTGTCAGCTAATATCAAACCAAATCCCACTGTCAGAAGACAGCAGAAGCCCCACGATGGATTTGCACTCAGTTTGTCTCTGTGAAATCTGCTTATACAATAAATATACTCTGTGTTCCTGGCATTCCTATGAGCATGTAATAACCCTAAGATACTGGCAGGTGCTTAGCACCGGAGCGAACGGCAGGTATCGACACATTTTCCTCTTCCTTTCCTCCTTGCTGGCAACACACGAGCACCACAGTCCCTCCTTTTTCCAGCTCCCAGTTAACATTTTGCAGTTAATATTTTAGGGGCTTCAAGGGGATCACACAGACCATGAAGAGGTTCCAGGTGAACTCCTCCAGGATGTTCAAGTGCCTCTCATTTCATTTTCATTTAATTCACTTCTTCCAAGCTTCAGCAAACCAAATCAGATTAGTGTCACATTAATTCTGAGCATGTGTCTGTATGTAGAGATTATTTCAGTTGAATTTGTCCATGTTAAAAGTTAATTCATATTAATTCTCCTGGGACCCCTAGGCAGAAAAGCCTTTGGTGGCCTCCTCATGGAGCCAGGATCCAGGTGCTTAGAGAAAAAAAAAATAGCTAGGGTGAGGTTAATGTCACTTAATCTCATAAGGTCCCTTTCTGCTCCATGCGGGGCAGTACGGTGCAGCTCCACTAGGCTCCTTTGGACCCGTGCGTTAGGAAGCACCTGGAGCTGTGCTGCAAAAGTGTCTGAATCGAGGGCAACCCAATGCCAACAGCTGTGCGATGAGTGTCTAGCATTGCACAAGATGATTCTCCCTCCTTGCAGGTGTATCAGTATCCTAAATCTGAATGAAGCTACATCAACACTGTCATGCAATGCCCACCCCAGTAATCATATCCACTGAGCTAACTGAGCTCCAAAAAAGTGCCCCAAATACAAAGTAAAAGCATTCAGCACTGTAAAGGGCAAACACCAGAGACATGGGATTTTGGTCACCAGCAGAAACTCTGTGAAAGGAGCTCAGCTCGCAGCATTGCCTCCTGAAAACTAGAAGGTCACACCCAAGCAAGTTTTAGTCTGCTGAACCACAAGCAAAATGGGCCAGCATAAACACAAACATCTAGTGCCAACGGAAATGCCAGTGATCCCATGTTATGACGTCTACCAGGGCCGGCAGATACGGCACAGGATCTGTGGGACATCCACAGGTTTCTGGAGCAGTGTATGGAAACCAAGTGGGACGTCATGAGGCATCATAGATAGCACTGGCTGATCCTGCTGAGGCAGCTGGATTGCTCCCTTTACATCCCTACATCTGTATCTGAGCCCTCTCCTCTCTGCGGCTGGAAGAGTCTTTCTTCAAACACCAGAATTACTTTATCACGATAAACTTATCTTGGGGCAAAGCAGGCGAGCAACAGCATTCACAGTGTCTTCATAGGCCATGCAAGGAGCCTGTAAACCTAAATCAAGCTCTTAAGACAGGGGTTTCATGAGCATCCCAGCAAATCTGATGGCTTGTTGCATTGGCTCCATGACCCTTCTGCTCCCAGCTGTGTGCTCACACGTGAGATTGTGCTCCCTCCTTTTCCTCTGGCTCTATGCTCCCTGCCTCCTGCTGCAAGCCAGCTCTGGTCATGAGCCCAGCAGAAAAATGTCCACTCATTTCTGCTGGATTAGAGAGTTAAACGGGCTGAATTAGTGAGTTAAACAGTACTGCTCTGGCTGGCATAACATGAGCAGCAGAAACACGGTTGAGAGAAAAAAGAAGAGATTAGTAAAGAAGGGTGATATGTCCCTCCCCTTTCAGCAGCAGCAAGCTGTTAAATTGGTTGGAACTGCTGTGTGAAACCCCACTCAATGATAAATGTCTAAATTAGATCGTAGGAACAAGTCCCTGTGTGTTTTCCACAACACCTAGAACATCTGTTCTGGCAAGTCAAGTGCTGAAACAGCCATATAATCTGAAAAAATCCAATCCAAAAAACCCATCCCAACAGATGCTGGTGCCCTTTATTGTGTTGCTCTGCCACAACCTGTTTTTAACTAAGCTGGAGAGAAGTTTCTATTTGGAAAGTCCAGAATTAACTTTCCTGGAATAAACGCTCCTTTTATCAAGAGCCCAGGCTTTGCTTTTCTTCCTCATTAGCTCTTGAACAAGACCCTTCGGCAACACCTGAATGTGAATTGCAAAGCTACTGAACTGAGTTCCAATAAGCCAAGTCTCCCCTTTTTGTGCTAATTGTATTAATTGCATCAGTTTATTTATCCTTTTGTATTAATGGCATTTTAAAATAAATGAAGTAGAGTATCTGTCAAAGAACTTTACAGAACAAGAATGTATATATTTTTGATCTGGGAGATGAAATGACCAGCTGATTACTACCCTCTGCCTTTGTATTTGATCAGCAGGTTGATGTTCTGTTGGTTTAACTAGGATAAGCGAGACATTTCTCATCGTCTCAAATACACCTGTGCTTTGTGCCAAAGTTTACAGTCTTTTTGGTCTAAGCACTAATGCAAATGCTACATCTGATGTATTGCTGTGACACTGTGGAGTATCGTTTGCTATATGAATCATCTCAAAATTTCATACTATGCTCACAAATGCCCCAGGAAAATAAGGAACTAGACTCATTCCCATACTGCAGATGAGATGTCCTCTAGTTCAGAGAGGAGGAATAACTTGTGCAGTCACAGTAACATCAACATCACTACCTGGAGCAGATTTCATTCTCAGCCCACGCTCTGAATGCTGATACATGTGCACATGCCATTATCAGGATCAGAGTACAGGACAGGAGGATAAACTCATCAGATAATTCAGGCTGGAAGGGACTTCAGGAGGTCTCTAGTCCAACCTCCTGCTCAGAGCAGGGTCAGCTGTGATACCAGACCAGGTACCAGACCAGAACTGAAATTCCGAGGCTTTTTTGAGCCTATCTACTCCACTATTTTCCACTATCTTGGCCAACCTCCCACTGATGCCGTTGGGGTGTTTGTACACTAAGGAGAGTAGGCTGAATTGGCAAGTGTGGAGAGGGAGAAGGAGCAGAATTGTATCAGCGTAGCAAATACCTGAACTGCATGAAACTGTGACAGGAAACACATACCCCATTTCTGGCACAGTTGCACAGCAGAACATCAGGCTGTTGTGTTTCTGCAGCTGTATTATGAGCTGAAATGCCGCCTGGCTGTAAGCCAGTCCCAACTGACTGCCACGACAGTGAGAACCCACTTGCAGTGGGAGGAGGAAGAAAGCATCTCTATGAAGAAATGCTGTGTGCCAAAACCACTAAGTTTTGAGAGGCTTCACTAAACAGTTAACCACTCTTGTACACTTCAGTGCATTGGGAAATGTTATCTAGAATAAGAAAAGAGTCATGAATATAATTAAGTGTTTAAACAGCCTCACCCTAGAGTGGCGGATATCTCGGTGGGTTAATCATAAACACAGGTGGAATCCCTACAGCAGCCAGAGGAGAAGAGTGGTACGTCTTTCAGGTGCTGGAGGAGTTGCTGAAGGCCAGTCCGACACCGTGCAACAAGGAAGCATAGGAGATGGATGAAAAAAAGCCAAAGTAATGTCTCATCTATATTTCCTTTGTTTCTGATAGTGAAAATGCAAGACATTCTGGAGGGAGAAAAATGAGGCTTAGAAATACTTGCAGACTTAAAATTTTAACATTGATGTGCTTGTGTGAGGGTTTCATTTATACCAGCAGTTTCTGTATTAGTATTTGTTTACTCTTTAAAAGTCTTTAAGGAAAGAGCATTAATTCCACTGAACTCTAAATGAGAGGAGATGACAAGCATATTTCCTTGTGTCTTCAGGATTTTCTTTTCCTGTCCACTGTTTTTAGAAATGTAATATATTGAAGATTAGCCCGGCTCATACCTGGTGTGCACCACGCCAGTAGTACAAGGAGGAGAACTTGCACAAGCCCAACAGGGCGAGTAAGAGAACAGAAATCACCCGGCGCACCTGGGTCTGGTGCCTTGGGGCTCAAAGGGATGAGGGCTGTTTCTACAGCTCTATCAATCGGTCTAATATAATTGGTATTTCTCCCTGCAGATTTGTTATTCTACCTTGAATAAGTACATACAAACAACATGTCTTGTTTCTTAGATGGATGCTTGTAAACCTGGCTTTGCCCACTGAAACCTTCTTTGATTTCAACAGGCTGCATCTAAGGGCAAAATTTGACACTTAAATCTTTCAGCGCTTAGGTACAGAACAGATGATCAGCAGCTCAGATCAAATCCAGTTCTTGAGCTGAGGATCTTCCTTAGTTTTTTCACAAGGAAAGGATACTGGCTTTTTCCTGGAAGACAAGAGAGTGTATGGGTGTTTGTGCGTGCCTATGAGCGTGTGTGCGTGTGTGCATGTATACATGCTTATTTATATATTTTTATATTTCCATTCACAATAAGCTGATTTAAGTAGGATATCCTGCTTATACTGTACTTCTTGTCTCTACCTTCTTTTGCAGTAGAGCTGAATGCAGTATTGGCAAACAAATTCTGCCCTACCTGTAACAGACCATGGGTTTTTTAGAGTAGCTATGGGCTCACAAATGTGGACTGAGATCAAAGCTTGGCCAAAGCACATAGAGGAGTTTCCTGAGAACTTGCCATAAATTAATTTTTATATATAATGAATCAATGGCAATGGTTACATAAATTTCACTTAGTGACAATTTTTAATTTTTTGCCTGCCTTAATTTCTAGGACTGCTGCATGTGGTTTTGTGTATGAAGAGAAAGACATGCTTTATTTCCCTAGTTTGCTTCCTTCTTTGAAACAGTGTAAGAAACCTTTCCTAAAACGAAGCTGGCATTACCTCTGATTGATAAGATTTAGATCAATTTTCTACTCCTTCTATTGAAACAGATTTGTTCTGCCGAGTTGGAGTCTGAGTCATTTACTGCTCTGTGGGTCTGATCCTGGGCTTACGGCAGACAGCAGAAATCTTTTTCATCAGATGCTCGAGGTGTTGGATTAGTCCCTGCATTAGAGAGTTCCCAGGCTCACAGTCTTTAAAACTGACTCTAAGCAGTTTATTAGCTTTGAAAAACAATAAGGGTTTGTTTTCATGTATTTGATATATTTTATTTCAGTTAATGTAGTTGATTTTTAAGAAACCATAGCTGCACACAATCCAAAGCACTTTAACAGCCACTGCTAAAGCACCTGGGAATGTGAACCAGTCACATGAAAATGTGAAACAGCACAATGATGTGAATCGAGTCTAAGAAATATTAATACCAATTTCTTGTTTCCTGCAAAACAGTGGGTCCTTTGCTCAGGTTTTTCTTTGTGACATCAAAGGGTTTTTTACTTTAAGGATGATGGATTTGTGTACAAACAAAATACCAAAAGTGTTTCGTACTTTATTCAGTTATGAGATCTTGTTTTCTTACACATTGCTACTATAGCTTCTGAAGTTAACCTCGTTTCTATAGGTAGGGAAATACTGATAATATGTTATTAGCGCTGACCTTCTAGATATTGATTCCAATTTCATCTCAGCTGTGGTTCTGAGGTAGCTCTAGAGAAACGAGGAATTGCTTCGGTGTTTACATCAGCATACCTGAGGGCAGAATTTAATCCACTAAGAATAAAAGATGCAACTTTATTAAGGTGCAAATGACTCATTTTTATTTAATTGAAGGCAACTCACATCACAAGGCAGCTTTGGGTTGAGGCAGGTGGGGTAATTTGTCAGAATAACCACAAAAACACACCAAGGAAGGAGTTAGACCTCCCCACATCTCCCTTGGCTTATTCTGTGAGGCTACAAGGAAGAGTTTGGCTCCACTGACATTGTCACTGCTTTGGAGAAGGTTTGGGTTTCTCTGTAAGCCCTCAGGGAGTTGTAACTGTCCCCTTTTTTGCCCCCCTTTGTGGATTATCAGTCATCAGCTCCACTGGTATCCCTTGCTGGGACTCAAGTTGTTTCTTAACACACCTTGCTCCCATATGTGAAAGTGTCTACCACAGGTAAAGCCTGAGATTTCTGACCTAGAGCTCTGGCCTCCTAGGGACACTGGGCTGTTGCTCCAGGTGCTCTTAATTCATGGTTAGCTGTGAGTTATGGATGCAAGTTTTGATTTTTGGAGAAGACAAAAGCCAGCTCAAGAGCTGTATGGTGTGTCTGTACAGAAAGAGCCCATCGACACAGCACTTTTTAGGATCTGAATAATTTACATGCTTTCATAACTTATATCCTCATCTCCCCCCGGTTTAATTTGTTGTGTTTTTGTCTAACTGGAATTTGTGGTAAGCCCAAAGCTGCAGATCCTGGTCAGACCATGAGGGCAGAATATAATGAGCAGTGGGAAGCCTCGGAGGCATAAATTTTTATGAGGAATGCAACAGTGAAACTGCTGTTGTTGGAACAGAGTCATCCCTCTGCTTCCTGATTATTACTTTATTCCTTATTTTTTATTTTATTACCATTTTATCGTTTATCACAGAACTGCTGCAAAAGCTCTGGGAGGCTGGCATTCATGTTGCTCTCCTGAAGCAACTAGAGGTATCATTCAAACCTTTGGGCTACCTGGAGATAGCCCAAATGTAAGCTGTTAGGATGTACATGGGATCCAGTGGTCTGATCTGACTAAAAGGACCCATGTGGACATAAAAAGCCAGGGCTTAGAAGAGGTGGCATTTGAGGACAAAGCACTGGCGACACAGGCAGGGTTTGCATTTTCCATGACTTCTCCTTCAGGAGAGTGACTGCTAATCACAGGTCTCATACTGCAGGGGGGAAATCTGCTTTACTGTGAGCAGTGGGTGAGCGTTCACCTCTTGTGCTCTCCTGGAGCTTCACATCAGCTTGTGTCCCCCTTCACCAGCTCAGGGCAAAACTGACACCAAGTTGCTTGGTGGAGAGCCTTGAGGTGGAGCTAAGTTGATCGGGTTCATAAAAGATGACTTGCACTCATGTGAGGGTCCGTGCAAGGGCAGTGAATCCCTTACATCTGGGCTCTTCAGGTGAAACCTCCCAAATTTTTTTTTAAAAAAGCAATTTTTCCTTCAAAACACTAATGCGCTACACAATCTCTCCGTGTTTGAAAACTTTCTGTCGCTTTACATAGTTTTGTGTGTAGTTTTGGTGGTTTTATGACCTGTTGCCGAGGCTGTACTTGCTCCATGGGGGTGGGATTCACCTGGATGAATGCAGGTGTCTCACGCGTCTAGACTCCCTTTCCAGCTAATGGAGACGAACGGACACTCATGGAGCATGATTCATTTGATGCATTTCTGACTCCTACCTGATGCCGATCACCTGGGATGACAGGCTGGGAGGTAGCAGGCTCCCTGTGGGTGTCTGAGGTTAGATGAGGGGAATCTGTCACCAATGACTAGATCTGCAGCAACAGATCACGCTCAGATAAGACCCATCTTATAACTTTATGGGGGATCAACAGAAGGATAAGGAAAGGAAGGTGCTAAGGCAAACAAAAGCACTTCCATGCTCTCTGATGGAAGTGGTAGCCAGGGGAATGAGCTGGATGCTGCTAGTGTAAGCGAGGAAACCTGTGGAGCTGTCGGGCAGCTGTGCTCTTTGACAGCAGCTGACCATTTGGCTCAGATTTCTTTTTCTACATGCATTCATATTTCCTACTTTACTTTCAGGTGAAAGTCACTCTGGAAGTCTTGTTTCCTGGGATTTGTTTTTTGTTTGTTTGTTTGTTTTTTTTAAACTGCATCTTTGCAAATGACAAAATTGAAGCCAAGTGTATTTTCAATGCTAGGTCTTTACTATTGCTGCTTTCAGAGGAGGTGCGGTGGATTTTCTGGGTGTCTTATAGAAGTTCTGAAATATATGCTCTTTTCAGAGACAATGGATATCTTTAAGTTTGGTATTTCTGGTTGTGCAGGCTGGAACCATGTATAAAGTTTGAAAACACTAGCAAAATAGCCTTTTATTCAATCTGTACATGCACCCTGAGGCTGAGACACACACACTCTACCTCATCACTAATAACTCTGGTCTTGTATCCTCTTAGAAAATGTGAAGTAATTTGATTTATTTTAGTCTGCAATGACAGACATTCAAGTTAAGCCAAATTAGTTGGCGTTCCCTGCAGCTGAGGGTCTATACTAATACACGGCAACTCAGTCATGTGTCTGAACCCTTTTTGCATTGACTGTGCCTCTTCCAAACCATCCAGTGCATCTGCAGGTTGGAGCTGTGGATGGCACTAAAACGATACCCCTGGCCTGCAGGCAGATGGATTTAGCCAGCACCACCAGAAAAACTGCTCTGGTGGAAGTGTCTGACAAAGTCACGTCTCCTACAAAGAACTCCAAGCAGGAAAAGCTATTAGGCTTTGCTGTGTCTCTGCTGATGGCAAAGGGATCAGAAATTTTGCTGTCTTCCTCTGAGAGAGCTGTTCCAGGGTATCACTGCTGAGAGCAAGCAGGTCGATCTTCTGTCCATTTCTCACACTGCTCCTGCTAATGTTTGCTCATACTGGGGATTTATTGATGGTGGTGAATTATGGAAGATAAAAGAAGAGAATTGCTACAATGCATAGCTTGTGACAAAAATAAGCAATCCTTTCTAAAGCCCAGATCAGCTTCCACTCCTCACTTTATTCGCCTGCTTTACCTATGTCCCCAGTAAGCCTGCCTTTTGGGCAAACAGATAGGACTCGTGAGTCGTGATTTATATTCTAGCCTCTGTATGACCATTAGCTTCTCTGTTCCTTGATTTTTCTATTTTTGAAAATGTGTTTATGCTTGCCCTTGCAAATCCATTTGAAATCCTTAGAAAAAAGCATTACCAGTTATTATGAGATAGTTCTTTCTGCCGCATTACTGAGGAATGCGTTCAGAATAAACAAAAGGAAGCAGCAAATGGTTTATCACTATAGAAAGTCTCTTGGAAGCTGGGTGGGATTATTCACAGGGCTTAATTTTAGGTATTAAATACCAGCCAAGCTCCTTGTATTGTCACAGGAGGGCAGGATTCCTCCTGAGAACAATTCAGATAATACTGGTTAAGCCTTTCCTATGAAATGCTCTCTGGAAGGGCCGCTCTCTCTTTGCTGGCCTGCCAGGGAGCCTGACTAGTGATGGGCAGTAGGACCATCCCTTTCTTGACCCCATCAAAGGGAAACACAGTGGGTGAGTTTTAGTTCAAGGTTAGGGCAATAGTTTTATTTATTACTACTCGGCCGTTCTATTGGGGAGAGCTGCACAAGGGGGAGTGAATCAATTGTACTAGAGAAGATATGTTTTCACAATAGTGGATATGGTAAATGTCTTCAGTGATGAATTGCTTTCCTTCTGAGTAATGTGAATAGGACATTAATTATTTCTCTGTGTGTTTGTACAGAAACAGGCACATTAGTCATTCCTCCAACAATCTTTCTTCATATAATAATCTATATCTTATTTCACGTTTGCTTGCTTTTCTTCTTTATTAAATGATCCCAGTAAAATACTAGTGAAATTTCAAGCACAAAGGTTGCAGATCTGATCCTTTTTCAGGAGGCTCATTCCAAATTTTTCTTCTTTGAAAATAGGACATTGAGCTGAGAAAAAAACCCACAGTTTTCAACCTGTAAAAAAATCTGATATTTCAGCATTTTCTTTTCACTGTGAATCAGGTCACAAGGCTGAAATATTCACATACAGTTCACAACCCCAAAACACACAGTCATGACATTTTATTTCCCAGCAGTTTACAACTGAGCCATATCTGAATGCAATGGGGACTTGTAGTATGGATTACTTTCCTGCTTACGCTTACGCAGGAGACAGGCTCCTTCACCAGACTGTGCAGACAGCTATTTTTAAGTTGTCATTCCCATCTCTGATACTAACAACACTGGTTGTGACTGCTGGCATTTGGTTGCTTCCAAATGCCTATGGAGAAGTACCACAGTAACAGAAAGTGTTCGCTCGGGTCAACCAAATGTACTCATTATTGACAAAGGGTGATTCATACTCCAGAACAGCAAACTCATTTGAGTTGCACCCTGTCAAGACAGGCTGCTTTCAGGGGAAACTGATGAGAAGCAAATATTGAGACATGAAGATGTTTATTTGAGGCACTAGTAGTGCTCTAGTCATTTTATACAGCCTTTGTTTGAGCAGCTTCCCTCCAACCCCAGTATAATAAAGGAGCAATAGCCATGGAGACTAATATGTTGATGGCTATGACAAAAGTGCAGAGGGATGTTTGTCTGGAAAACCTTCAGGCCTTCTTGTCTTCAAGGTACAGTCTGCTTTGAATGGTTTTTTTTGGAAAGCCTGGGCAGGTTGCACACTTTCTTTTTACAAGTTTCAGTTTTCTGGTACCAAATGGAAACCGAATTTCTGTAAAACCAATGAAGAGACTAATTTCACCTCCAGTGTAATAGGTCTGTGAGAGTTAGCCTGGAGCTCATGCTTGTGCCTGACCACCACTACCTCCCTGGTCTGCACTTCCAAAAGGTCACCTGGCACTGAGTGGCAGCAGTCCCTTGGCCCGCACAGGGCTCTAGAAGCTCCCATGGATTTGGCTTGGGCAATAATCTAATGCTCTACAAATAATTATGTTCCAGGTGATACTATTTTTCTCTCTCTCATGACTAGTTCAGGACCAGAAAATGGAGGATTTTATTTGGCCTGGCAGGGTACAGGCTATCCAAAATAAAAATCAAATCATCCTACAATGACTGCTGTCCTAAGCTGGTCAGGACTGCAATACCAGCTATTTCATAAAATGCTCAGTTTAAACATAATATCTCTAGACTTTCAAAAAACAAATTTGCTCTGAAGATAACCCCCTAAAATCATACTGAAATTTAGCCTGAAACTTCTCCAGAACAAGAGGATATTCTGGAAGATATGACTTTTAAGGTCTAGCCCCACTGAGCTTCACCATGAATAAAAAATGAATACTTAGCAATCTAAGAAAAGAGAAATTCCTGTTTGAAGACATACCAGAAATATCTGCTACTAGCCTCTTTATCTAAACGTCTTTGTTTCACAGCTATTTTGTGACTTATGCACACTGGGACTGGAGCAGGCACAATTAGAATAGACTTAATGATGGAAAGGTAGATTTAAACAGAAAAGAGATCCAATGTTGGTGATGTAAGATTGCAGGGAAATAGGAAGTCAGGGAGTGTTGCAAGCATATAGGCAGTGCAAAAATTATGACTTTGATCTCATACATATGCAGCTCTAAGTGTGGAATTACATCACACGTTCAAAAATTGGCAGTAGCTTTTGGCAGAACTCCGTGAGGCTAACATACATCCCTCATCCGCCAGAGCTGCCCATCAGGGCCCTTGTGTGTGTCTGACAGGTTTCCTGATGTTGGATCCTTGTACTTGTCATGGGCTCAGTAAGGTGAACTACAACCTTTCTGAGGTCAAAGTGAAAAAATAAGAAAAACGTTGTCTGTGGGATGGAGAGACTTTTGAGAAGACTTGTGTTTAGACACTTCTGTTTATGGAAACCAACTTGCTCCTTCTCCTGAATGGTGTTTAAACTTCATGCCTACTTGATAGAGGCTCTCACTGTGTATGCAATAAGCTCAGATGCTTACATTCCAGTGCAAACAAGGTACTGATAAAACCAAAGCATCTTTGCAAATGTCCTTGCTTGACCGGCATTCCCAGAATATTTCGCTGCATTATGGGAGCATTCCCAGAGACTCAGTCAGCAGGCTGTGGTTCGTATCAGTGGGCTGCAGTTTTGGGCCCCGTCTTGTAACAGCAAAATGCAGAGCCCTGTACTGAGTGGGAGGCAGAGCTTCATTTCGCCATCAGAGCATGAGAGAGCTCACAGTTCTCCTTCTGGAGGTATATTTTTATGGTTCTGCTTATCCATGATGAAGGAATGGCTGGTGGTGCATCAATCCTTGAATCCAATTTGGGCTGACAGGGTTTGGCATAAAATAGGGCCGCCCAAAGGATGTTTTGCATTTGGAGCCCAGGCAGTCTTTGATGACTGGAGACGTGTGGATGGGAGAAGGTAGGAAGAGGAGTTCAATTTCTGTGGCTCAGTCCATACCCTGACAAGACTAACATCTGACATGGGACTGATCACCACAACTGCGTCCAAACCTTGCATCTCTTTGGGCACTCGGTCCATCCAAATGGGACTTAATTATTCCTCTCCCGTTCTAGCGCCGCAGTATTTTGCCAACAACACTTGCCGACAGCCTTTAGAAAGTAGAAGACTGACCGTGTTGGGAGTACTGTAAAATAACAAGCCCCTAGAGGAGAAATAAGATGCGTAGTCGAGCTGCTTGCTAGTAAAGCAAGTGCAAAAAGACTGAATTAAAGGTGATATTGTTTGGAAAAGCACAAAGTCATGGTTCCCCTAGGTGGGACGTTGAACGTAATTCTTCACTTTCACAAAGCATTTATTTTATTTTTCAAATTTGACATCTTTTTCAATGCATCAAAGCATCTGGCAGTTTGATGTTCAGTAAGAAACATGCTCCTTGGCAGCATTCCCTAGTGCCGGTGAGGACCTGCAGTTGTCAGCGGGCTCTGGCTCTCCGTCCCTTGCCGATCAACCTATAACATGTCCATCAGAGCTACTGGGAGCCTCAGGAACAGGCACCCTGGCTGCCATGGCCTGGTACGGGTGCTTTTGGATCCACACGTCTTGGCTCATGATCAGCTCTGAAGCATCACTTACGAAAGTCAAATGCTGCTTTCTAAATAAGGCTCTGTCAGCCCTTTTTACTTATTTTCAATTGGATCATTAGCTAGATGCCTCTGCCTAGATTTCAACACATGGATTACTCCCTCAAAAATTAGAGTAATCTAATTTTTAGGGCCACGCTATCACTGAGCTAATGCACCAATTTATACCTGCTGAGGAGATGGCCTATTTAAGCATCTCAGCTTGTTTGCCAAAGTATTACTTGCTCTCAGATAACATTGTTCCAACACTTCCAGGCCTCCCCAGCAGTGGGTGATTTATGGGATAGGTGTTCTGACATACCACAACAAGAATTAACTCTCCAGTTTATAGTTGCTTGCATTTGGTGGCAGCACGCCCAGCATGGGAGCAGTCCAGCACCCACACAGCAAAAAACATCAGGTCCCTCAGGAGTTCAAAGATGATTGAGAACAATATTTTGCAACCTTTTGAGGAACCTGAACCAAAACATGCTTGATTTCTGAGTGTCTATACTAATTACAAGGATCCACTTTGTGCAAAGGAGTTTGTATTTATATACACAGGCCCATCTCTATAAATACTGCAGTTTACATCAGAGCACTTTTCTAACGATGCTGAAGTTTCCTGAAACTCTTCCCATGGAACAGGTAAATATTTTAAGCCAATTAACTGAATGGGCCACCCAAAGCTACACAACATTTTTGGATGTGGCAGGAGTGAGGCTGGCAATAAGCTCCATATTGTGACTTTTCTCTTCCTACCCACACTGCTAGACCCGTTTATTTCCCTGCAAATCCTGTCTTAGCCCAGGACTGGTCTGCTGTTTGGTGAGAGAGGATGGGCTGAGTCACTTTTTTAACATATTGACTACTGAAAACCTCCCTTTATGTAAGCTCTCCAGTTCATTTACACTACTAAACGTCTTATGACTTGGTGCTGGGCACAACCCCCATCTCAGTTTATCAGACGGCTTATGGAAACGCCTCCTTTGTAAATACGAGAGAGTTTTCTGTTCAGCCTCAGATTCGTAAAATAATTAAAAAAAACCTTCCGCAGCTCACTGCAGTGCTTTCAGCTGTTCCCACAGTATGATGCAGATCTTCGGGCAGGCTAATTACCGCTCTGCATCGCCCTGCGAAGCAGCCCCGGTGCCCAGCTCGCTGCCCGCTGCTTCTCTTAGAGGGGTTTTTCTGTCTGACAGCAATGGGAGATGAAGAGCTCGGTCGGCCTCCAGGCACTGCAGGAAAAAATGGGTTCACTGAATACAGGCACACCTCATTTTATTGCACTTTGCTTTATTGCGTCTCGCAGATATTGTGGGCTTTCCAAATTGAAGGTTCGTGGCAACCCTGCGTCGAGCAAGTCTATCGGCACCATTTTTCCAACAGCATGTGCTCACTTCCTGTCTCTGTGTCACGTTTTGGTAATTCTCACAATATTTCAAATGTTTTCATTATTACTGTATCTGTTACGGTGATCTGTGTTCGGTGATCTTTGACGTTACTATTGTAATTGTTTTGGGGCACCATGAACTGTGCCCACATAAGATGGTGAACTTCATCAACAAATGTTGTGTGTCTTCTGCCTGCTCCACTGAGCGGCTGTTGCCCCCTCTCTCTCCCTCTCCTCAGGCCTCCCTATTCCCTGAGACACAACAATATTGAAATTAGGCCAGTTAACAACCCTACAATGGCCTCTAAGTGCTCAAGTGAAAGGAAGAGTCGCACGTCTCTCACTTCAAATCAAAAGCTAGAAATGATGAAGCTTAGTGAGGAAGGCATGTCGAAAGCCGAGACAGGCTGAAAGCCAGGCCTCTTGCGCCAAACAGTTAGCCAAGTTGTGCATGCAAATGAAAAGTTCTTGAAGGAAATTAAAAGTGCTACTCCAGTGAACACACGAATGATAAGAGAGCGAAACAGCCTTATTGCTGTTGGAAAAAGTTTTAGTGGTCTGGATAGAAGGTCAAACCAGCCACAACATTCCCTTACGCCAAAGCCTAATCCAGAGCAAGGCCCTAGCTCTCTTCAATTCTGTGAAGGCTGAGAGAGGTGAGGAAGCTGCAGAAGAAAAGTCTGAAGCTAGCAGAGGTTGGTTCATGAGGTTTAAGGCAAGAAGCCATCTCCATAACATAAAAGTGCCAGGTGAAGCAGCAAGTTATCCAGATGATCTAGCTAAGATAATTGATGAAGGTGGCCACACTAAACAACAGATTTTTGATGCAGATGAAACAACCTTATATTGGAAGAAGATGCCATCTAGGACTTTCATAGCTAGAGAGGAGAAGTCAATGCCTGGCTTCAAAGCTTCAAAGGACAGGCTGACTCTCTTGTTAGGGTGACTTTAAGTTGAAGCCAATGTTCATTTACCATTCCGATAAATCCTAGGGCCCTTAAGAATTATGCTACATCTACTCTGCCTGGGCTCTGTAAACGGAACAACAAAGCCTGGATGACAGCACATCTGTTTACACCATGGTTTACTGAATATTTTAAGCCCACTGTTAAGACCTACTACTCAAAAAGAAAGATTCCTTTCAAAATATTACTGCTCATTGACAATGCACCTGGTCATCCAAGAGCTCTGGTGGAGATGTACAATGAGATTAATGTTTTTTTCATGCCTGCTAACATGACATCCATTCTGTGGCCCATGGATCGAGGAATAATTTCAACTTTCAAGTCTTATTATTTAAGAAATACATTTCGTAAGGCTATAGCTGCCTCTGGTGGATCTGGGCAAAGTAAATTGAAAACCTTCTGGAAAGGATTCACCATTCTAGATGACATTAAGAACATTTGTGATTCATGGGAAGAGGTCAAAATATCAACATTAACAGGAATTTGGAAGAAGCTGATTCCAACCAGCATGGATGACTTTGAGGAGTTCGAGACTTCAGTGGAGGAAGTAACTGCAGATGTGGTGGAAATAGCAAGAGAACTAGAATTGGAATTAGAAGTGGAGCCTGAAGATGTGACTGAATTGCTGCAATCTCATGATAAAACTTTAATGGATGAGGAGTTGCTTCTTATGGATGAGCAAAGAAAGTGTTTTTTTAAGATGGAATCTACTCCTGGTGAAGATGCTGTGAACATCGTTGAAATGACAACAAAGGATTTAGAATATTACATAAAATTAGTTGATAAAGCAGCAGCAGAGTTTGAGAGGATTGACTCCAGTTTTGAAAGAAGTTCTATTGTGGGTAAAATACTATCAAACAGCGTTGCATGCTACAGAGAAATCCTTTGTGAAAGGAAGAGTCAATCGATGTGGCAAACTTCCCAGTGTTAACACCATAGCTAGAACTGCCCCCTTTATTTTATACTGATTTTAACGTGATGATTTTAACCAACTACTTGTCTTCATTTTTGGCTGACCTCTTGAAGACCACTGTCCTGGAATAAGCGTGGTGCCCTTCAGGGCACTTTGGCTTTGTGCGGCAGCAAGAGCCAGAATTACTCTGGGGACACTTTTCATTACTCCTGTTAAGATGGCAGCTGGAGGCCAAAACCTAGCTGTGTGGGCCAGGATTTGTGCACAGGCAGAGACAGTGTCTGTCCTGAAGAGTTTTAATCTCACTAGTGAACGTGGACACAGGGTGAGGGGAAAAGAATTATCAGTGCAACTGTCATAGAGCAAGGAAACAACACATACAGTAATTTCAGTAATTTGGCATTCGCTTTCTGTATAATAGCCATCACTTTTTTAGTGATTAATAATCGAAGGAAAGGAGTAATTCCTAAGACAAGATTCTCCATCCTGGTGCTCCACAATCATCGACTGATTTCAGTGCATATATAGTCACATATAGACAGTCTGCGTCTGCCCTACTTGTTGCACGGTAGCTCTGGGCATGTAAACTTCAGGAAACATGAACAGAAATTACTGTTGAAAGGATAGCAATGGACAAAGCAGATCTGTGATTCTTCTTGGCAATGAGTAGAGAAGATACCACCCTCATGGCCTTTCCTTGCTGTTATTTTATTCAATTATAAAACTGTCAGTAGGACTTCTTCCTCGTGCCAACTGCTGACCAGTCTGGAGGCATGTGGACTGATGAGCCATGTCCATCTTTATATCCATATCTTTCAAGATTATGCCTTGTCTTTTAATCTGAGTGGACAGCCCTCAAGCAAGGCAGATGCAATAAAAATCTTTGAATGTGCTTGGTTTCCTCCTCTTCGCACCTTGAACCTGGGCTGTTAGAGTCTAGTAAGTCTGAAAACATTTCCTATGCAAAAGAAACAGTCAAAACACACCTTTTCCCCTTCTTCCAAAGTGTCCTTTCTTTATATCTTTTAATCAAAAGCTGTTTTTGTTACCCTCTTTAGAAAAAAAAAGAAAAAGAAAAGTCTTGATTAGGACAGAGCAAAAGTTGAGCCGAAAATTTGGCTCAGCTTTTGCTGCTCAAGTACTGATTGGGTGCTGAAGGAAGAGTCACTGTTTCCAGCTGAGCAAAGGAGATGTTTGCTGACCTGTTGCAGATCTTCTCGGAAGTTTTGTGCAGTTAAGAAAGAAGCCATTTGGGACCCACATGGCTTAGCATGCTGATAACACAGCATGGAGGCTTTCATTTGTAGCAAGGAAATTTTGATTGCCTTCCAGGACATTAGTGAGCAAAACTCATTAGCTACTGACAGGGGATTTGGAGGGTCTGGGACTGCCTCTGCCCTGACAGCTTTTTTCCTCCAGAGTTGCTAGTTCAGCTTATCAAGTTGCAAATTTCAGGGCAATGTAGTGAAACCGTCCCATATTGGTAATCTATCATTTCTGAATTCAGCCCCACAGGAGAAACATGGTTGGAAGCGCTGAAAGTTAAAAGTTTGATATTGCCCTTTTTTTGGATGTTACCAGGCTGTGAGCAACCTCCCCCTGAGAGTTTTTGTGAGCTGCTCACAATGTTTAGGATTTCATTTGGAAACAGAGTGCTTTAAAACCAACTTTGGTGAATGAGTTTTAAAGTGACAGCGCTATATGTTATGTCCCAGAGATGACACTGTTCTGGTGTCAGCTGAGTCTCCCCGGACTAGATGAGCTACTATATACTTTTTTATACCCTACCAGTGTCGGTTTAGCTGACATTTTGTACTGAAGAAATTATGAAGTTTTTTGAGGGAATTGGACAGCTAAAGCAATGGTGGCCACCACCCAGAATATAGGCACATGTCATAACCCCAAACTGAGTCATGTGTTGGTGATGATTTTCATTATTATTATTGATTTCTTTTTTATGATGGCTTGTGTGTGTGAGAAACAGCAGGAGGATGAGAGAAAGTGGAAAAAGGAATCAAAGAAAAACATACCCACAAAAAGGCAGCATAGGAACTTTGGGCTAAGTGTGAGTTTCAGAAAGGCAAATGGAGAAAACATTTTCTGTTCTGCTCCTTTGGAGAGAACATGGGATTTTGTATGCACTTTTTAAAAACGTAGGATTGTATGAGATTTAATTACCAGTTTCTCCTTATAAAAGAGCTTTGCCCACTGCTCAGGTCAGCCACAAGTGTGGCTGGTGTTAACTGAGGGCAGGGCAGCTCCCTGGGAGCTAGGCTGGATGCTTGTCCCTTGTTGAACCAGGACAGAGCAAATACTGTAGGCCATCGGAGGCAGCCAGCTGTCAAAAGTGGTCCAAGAGAAATCAAAGTATACAGAATTTTAAACTTGGATGATCACTTGGGTTAAAAACACTTAATGCTGTTTTGTTTGTCTGCTGCACTTCTTATCTGAGTAAAATTGCAGCTGCTTCACATACTCCGTGAACCTCAGTACTGCAGTGAACTTGATCATATATATTGGGAAGGAGGAATTCACCCTGCTGGGATTTGAGTACATAATTCCAAAGGTATCCTTAAAAAGATGTTTAGCCTAGTGCTAATAAACTGCCCTTTCAGTGGGTGACTTCCTTCTTATTTGCATCACAAAAGGTTAAGGAGATTATGAAAATAGTCTTCTGGGAAGTGGCAGAACAAAGGAGGTCTTTTGCTTCTGTAACCAGTTCACTGCAAGGACTGTAGTGGTTGCTGAGTTATGGGTGGAAAAAGTGAGAAAACAGGCAAAATGAAAACATGTTCTTATTAAATAGTAACTGGATATGCATACATGAATGCAAATTGTAATATCTGGAAGTATTCAAATATTTACTTGAAATCAGTGCTTCCTGCTGAGTTCCAGAGTGACACTGGAAGGCCTAATTTTCCAGAGAGTCTATCTAACAGCTCACTCCCGTTAAGGTGTCTTGGTGGGTGCGAAGATCTCGATGTCCTTTTAGCCTGGAGGTGCTATTAGTAAACAGCATGTGGCTCTCTGGCATTCTCCTGCAGATCGCCGCAAGACGTCAGAGGCGTTAATGTTTGCACAGGGAGAATTCCTGGTTCTGGTTCAGTGTTTACCAACTTGCCTAACCAGGCACTACATTTGCTACATGCAAGTAGATGAGTCTTAAATATCAATAAGAGCTCGGAGAGTCTGTTCATGGTGTAACAGGGAAGAAAAACTGGAGGAAAAACACTCCTGAGCAGGATGGAGCCCTCAGCAATGACACCGCAGTCCCACAGGTACGTCTAACGCTCGTAGGGGATCCTTCCAAGCTCTGATTTTAAATTCAGCTAATCATATTTAAAGGCTTCTTCTTGAAGGAAAAGAAAATAAACAAGCCCTTTAATGCTTAATTGTTCGTAGCAGAAGTAATTACTGCTGCTTATATTTACCTATTCCATACTGCCTGGTGCTTTCTATAGCAGTTTCTACCTGTACGAAGTCAAGGCAAGATTTTCTCGGACCAGCAGTTGATGGCTCAAGCCCCCTTTGGAAAGGGGCATGACTGTAAGAGATGCAGGAACAAGAGAAATGATCCCCTTGTGTGTAACAACTGTGTTTCTTATTTTGTGGGTGTATGTGTTCATATTTAGTAGGTCCATTACTCAGCTTTTGTGCCCTGACATAAGAATAATTATGGAGTACAGCCCTTGATTTACACCTGCTCAGGACGTAGCCTCTTTGCTATCATGACTTATAATTTATAGTAATGCTAAATGTATCTGTAAAAGGCTGTTGCTTTTCTGCAGGAGGGGCAGGGTTTGAAAGAACCAGGGCTATATGTCCCTGGGTAAATGGTCCACATTTGCAGAGGGCTTCTGCTGCTGCTCTGTTGTCTTGTAACCCTTGTTGGAGGTTTTGAGTTTAATTTCATTTGCGAAAGAATTGTGCACGCTTCAGAAGGTTCAAATTACAAGTTGTGCAGAATGTGCTTGAATAAACCTGGTATTTCCTCTTTCAGATTATCTTTTAGTTAATCAGTATATAAAAGCATTTAGGGAAATAGTACTTTTGAATTAAAGTGCTAAGAAAATGGGAGCAATGGGGTAAGGTCTCCTTAACTTCGGGTTTCTGCCTCCCTAGAGGTGCCAAGGCTGGATACTTGGGGAAAGAGTCTGTGAAACAGGATGGGAATAGAGTGATCCTAATCTTAGGAGTTGCCTGCAGTCAGGGAGTTTCTGAGCTGGATGGACGTTCAGTATCCCTGTCAGCAGACTCCATACGTTGAGCTGAAACATTTTTGAATTGTTTGATCTCAACAACATTCCTGGCAATATGTGTTATGACTTCTGTACCTTATAGAAAAACATTTCCTTTCTTTAGTTTCAAGCCTGTTGCCTGATAATTTCATGCAGTGCTCCTGTTTTGTGGTTTCAGGACTGAAAAACTGCAAATACTTATTGATCTTCTCCATGTCATTCATTATCTTGTACCTCTGTTCCAAACTCCCCTTCAGCTCCAGTTAGATGATACAGTAAACCCAAGCACCTGATCTAGAATGTGGTAGTCACATTAGCAGGGCTGACTGAGCATAAACTCACTTTCCAGTTCAAATGTGTTCCAAGAATGGATTAATTTGGTGGTGTGAGGCTTTACACTGGATTAGGCGTAAACTTGTATAGCATGTTCTGATCATTTTGACCAAAATGCGATTATGAACCCATTCCTGAGTCAGATCCAGCATGACTGCTAGGTGATTCAGCAATGTGTAGATCTGGTATTTTTGATCCAGGACGACTAGAACATGAGAAATACCCTACAGAGTCAGACGCAGTAGCCATCTAGCACTATTCTGTCTCCAGCAAAGGAGGTGATACTTAGGGAGAGAACATGAGCCTGGCCACTGTCTGTGATCCATCCTCCAGCATCCACAATGTTTTTATTATGAGTGTTAGTGGGTATTTTTCCTCCTAGTCCTTTTAGTATTTATGGACCTGTTTCATCAAGTGCATCCTAGCTCTAGTAGTGCAGGATTTGCTAAGTAACAGTTCTGCATTCACCTTATTCACCAGCTTCATCTCATGAACCTTGACCATATTTCCTTAGCTCTCTCTTTTCCAAATGAAGAGTCCCAGTTGTCTTAGTTTCTCCTCATAAGGCAGCTTCTCCCTCCCCTTGAATGTTTTAGTTGCCCTTCTCTATCATCTATTTTCTGCCCATTACCAAATTCTGTATTCTTTTTGAGAGACAGCTGACTGGAGCAACATGCACTAGCCAAAATGCAATAATTTAGTGGCATATGATGCCCTTTGTCACACTCTTATCCCTCTCCTAACATTTTCTAACATCTGATTTCACTTTCTGGTGCTCTAAACTGAAGTTCTACAGAGATTTATCCACAAAGAGAGTAACATTTCTTTCCTGAGTTGTAATAGCTGATTTAAAGCTCATTATTGCATGTATGCAGTTCGTGTATAACTAACACTGACCAGCATATTTTCACCTTGCAATTTTGTCTTGCCATTGCTGATATATTAGGAGATATTGACAGCTCGTATGAGACATAATATCATGCTGTCACGTACATGCGAAAAACCGCAAGCTTCAGAACAGATACTAGTGTGTGTGTGCCACACAAGTATTTTAAATAGCAGCTTGTTACACAGAGTTGTGTATCCAGCTTCTTCGAGAAGCTGAAGCTTTTCTCTTACAAATCCTTGGACCTGTCAAAATACAGGAAACAGTGGGAAATCAGGAAAAATGGAAACAAGTTAAGACAGCTAGTGAGATCTGCTGGGCTGTGAAAGAACAGCTCAGAAATAATGGATTTTGGGATACAGGGAGTCTGATTACTGAATCAGGATAAAGTACCTGACAGTATGCTGTATGACGCAATCCTGCACTGGCAAGGGAGATAAATTAAATGAATAAACAGCCAAAATCTTCCTTTGACTTCAGTAAACCTGAGAAAAGAATGCATGAAATGAATACTTCATTAACTGTTCATTAAGGTGCTTCCTGCTTTCCACTTGACCAAGTATATAACTGCTGTTTTGTTCAGCCCTTTGCAACAATTAAATTTAATGCAATAAATCTTTTCCGTGGGACTTCATTTATTAGCATAAATGAGATACTAGCTGAATAAAAACTCATTCTGAATTAACCAGTTTTGCTTACAGTATAGTTTTAGGCTGATTAAGCTTTTTATTCTGAAGCCCCTTCTTCATATTGTAATTATGTTTGACTATTTGAAATGATCAGTTTAAATGATGAGATAATTTACTTTTCCTTTCAATTTCCTTGACTATTATATATTGTGGACGTGATAAAAGGAGCCAAGAGTATTTCTTACATTTTTATGTTAAAAAAAAAGAATTAGGTTCCTTTTGTTTGGGTTTATTCAATGAAAATGGGAACTAATCATGTGGAGTTAATTATTCCCCAATGCAATAGTGTTTGATCTACTGCAAAATTCTGTGGAAAATTAAATTTTATTGAAAGACGCAGAATTTTAAGGAGCCACAAAACTGCATGCAAAAATACAGACCCATCTAAAAAATTTTACATTTGTGAGAATGTGGAAGGGTACTTTTCTCATTTCTTCAATTTCCAACATTTTCTCAGATGTCAAGGCAGTCACCGTGCTCATAAGTTTACAGTCCTTAGACACTGGAGCTGGCTCAGATCTGAGCTGCACAAACCTTTGATCGTCTTTAGAACTAAATCATTTCAATGGTACCAAAAAGTTTACTGAAACTGCTGCTTCCAGTGATGAAGGGACTCTGTGGGAAAGTGGGGCATCTGCTTTGGTAGGGATTGTCTGCTGCCAGGAGCATAGTGGTAGCTCACTCACGCTGTCCCTATGAGGACTTCTGGATGGTCTCCAGAGGTGCACTTTGCCAAGATAAAATTGTTTACGTCTGGCCTCTGTGGTTCCAAGAATCCCCAGAACCACAAAATTGCAGAATAGTTGGAGCTGGAAGGGACCCCTAAGGGTCCCTGGTCCATCCCCCCTGCTCAAAGCAGGGCCAACATGAGCAGTTTGCCCAGGGCCACATCCAGATGGGTTTTGAATATCTTCAAGGACTGAGACTCCACAGACTCTCTGGGCAACCTATTCCAGTGTTTGACCACCTTCAAAGGAAAAAATGTGTTCTTAGGTTCAGATAGAATTTTCTGTGTTTTGGTGTGTGTTCGTTGCCTCTTGTCCTGTCACTACTCACCACTGAGAAGAATCTGGCCCTGTCCTCTTCACACCCTCCCTTCAGATATTTATACACATTAATAAGATACCCCTAAGCCCAGGAGGCTGTTGGCCTCTTTGGCTGTGGCCTTCTTTGCCACAAGGGCAAACTGCTGGCTCATGGTCAACTTTGTGTCCACCAGGACCACAGGTCCTCCTTTGCAAAGCTGTTTTCCAGCCAGTTTGCCCCCAGCCTGTACTGGTGCATGGAGTTATTTCTCCCTAGCTGTAGGACTCTGCACTTCCCTTTATTGAACCTCATAAGGTTCCTCTCTGCCCATTTCTGCAGCCTGTCGAGGTCCTTTTGAGAGGCAGTACAATCGTCTGGTGGCTGCCTGGCCACCATCCTAGCCAGGAAGATCCTGCCTTCCTGCTTTCATTCCTCTGTGGTCACTGGGAGTGCGGTCCATGTGCCAGAAGGCCATCACAAGGTTCATGCCTACAAAAATGGGCCTTGACAAGCATCTTGGTCTAATGCAAGGCTAAGCCCAAGAGCTGGTTTTGCCTGAATGGCACAGGAGGTAGAACACTGTGTAAAGAAGAAGGCCTTGTGGAAAGGAACTGAAAGTCCCTCCTTGAACTACAAGGTGAGGTTAGACTACATGCCTGAATTCAGATAGCTCAGGTTGTACTTCTGACTTTATAACCAATGGAGAGAAATGTGTTTCCTGTAATCCTACACTAAATGTCTAAAATGAGTCAGATAACCCACACCCTCAAAGTGCCCATTTCTCTCCCCTGACTGTGAAGGTATTTAGGATGGCAGAGGTAGACTTCTAGCTCGGGTGAGATGAATCCCTCCCCTGCTGGTAGGTGGGTGAAGTCTATTGTGCTTGTCTTGAATTGAAGGTTTAATGTATGACTTGTGACTATTCCTGCAGCAAAAAGATATCCTTCTCCTGTGTTAATTTTCATAGAACATGGACTGCTAGGAACATTTTTCTGGAAGAAGAAATTAAGTTTAAATAGTGAGGAAAAACTCCAAGTAGATTCAGTGTTTTGTAATGTCACCCTTACTCTCCTACTGACAAGTCTGAAGTGCTTTTCTGACAGCTTTCCTTTAAATTAGACCGCAAATTGCAATTAAATGATAGCTGAGACATTATGCAGAACAAGACTTGATCATGATGCCCTTGTGAATGGACAGCTTAAATGAAAACAAAAGAGCATAAAAGGATATTTTTGGAATGCTAACAAGTGGGAAAGATGAAAGCTGCCATGAATAAATCTTGATGAGAGAGGAGTATGAAAATGAGTGAACTGAGAGACCTAGTAGGCCTGTGGCATTGATAATGGGAAATGAACCCTTGTACTTCTAGATCACTGCTTCAAATCCAGCACAGTCTGAGTATAATCAAAAGCTGTTATATGGCTGGTGTCTCACTCTTGTTTCCTGTTTGATATCAGGGAAAGATCAATGAATCATAGTCATAAACTAGGACCCGTATTGCCACTATACATATGCAAAAGAAGGAAGTTGTCCTTACTCCAGACTTTTTACAATCTAAGAAACTGTTCCTGTGTGGAATGAGCTGAGAGACTCAGTCCCACCTGTATTAAGTAATGTTCCTGATTAGCTGAGATTATTGATTTTAAATCACTTCTAATCAAGCACTTTCAATGGGAAACCTCCAAGGTAAGCGTATCAGTAGCCTATAGGAACTCTTCTCCCGCCTTCTCTTTGGACATGAATTTCTTTTATTATATCTTAAATTATCTTGCTGGCTCCAAACAGGAATGAAATCCTTCTTCCTATTTGCGTACCATGTAGTATATGGGAACTGAATCTTCACTGAATCTTGTCAGTGCTACTGTGCTACCGCAACAGCAATAACCTCACCACAGGTCAAAGAGAGATGAATGACCTTTCCTCAATCCACATGATCTGTTCAAGTCTCTCCCGACGTCCCAGTTTCTTCCAGTGCCATATTTCTTCCTTGAGGAGAGCCAGGAGATCCTGCTAACTCTCAGTCTTCCTTTTCACTGTGATGAAGATATCCGTAGCGTGCACCATGCATAGAGACATGGTCAGCAGCAGTAAGGTGGTGGCAGCCATGCAGCAGTGGAGGAGGAGAAGGCATTGGAAGCATCACACTAACTTGTCTTCATTCTTGCACCCTGGTCAAAGGGATCTGACAACTTGCAATCCCACGAGTCAAGAATACCTGCACATCACATGTGAGGGCACTGGCTTGGGAACAAGCCAGCAGCTCTGTGCAGCAGCTGAGCCGCTGTTAAATGGAAAATATGTCCCAAATATTACTGCTGCTAGGCATTGCCTGTGACAGGTACTGTACTTTAGTGGTTGGCAAACTCCTGAAGCTTCAGCTTGTGTCTGCAGAACCCCTTATCCCCTTCCCCACACCAGTAGGCTTTTGATTAATCAGGCAACACAATTTGAAGGAATAAGAATGATTACTCTGCTCTGGAGGTGCTGTGGCAGGCTCCTGGGAGAAGGCAGGCTGCTGGGATGCTGAGGCCCATGGAGCACCACTCAAGGACATGGCAGTGCCATTGCACTGTGAGACATGGGACGATGGGCCGCAGCACTGAGCTGCGGAGGTGGTGGAGCGAAGGTGAATGAAGTGAGACTGCCCCATTCAGTCCATCACCACAGGTGTAATGTCAACAGCGCTCCGCCAGGCCTTGGGGGTTATGCAAGGAGCACTGGAGACCCTTTCCTTGTGACACCTTTGCATCTTCCTAGAGGTGGCAAGCACAGCTGTGTCCCTGTTTTAGGGATAACAGATGGGTAGGAATAACCTATATATGGGACAGAATCAAATTTGGCGAAACTGTATGGAAGCCTGGAACTTTCTCTTCTTGGCAACATTTTCACAATTTTGTTGAGGGGAGGAAAGAAAGAGTAATCTTCCAGTTTTCAGCAGCTGATCAAATTTATATCTTGGCGCTGAGGTGAAAAGAATCACCCTTTGTGGAAATTCAGAGAAAGCTTACTCTTTTTTTCTTTCCAAAAGAATAATTTTCAGGAAAATGATATCCACAGAACAGGCTCAAAGGGTTTTAATGACTTTCCTAAGCACATCGGGTGTGTTACCCATGTGCTCTGGCACAATCTGTGGAGCACATGTGCTATCACTGGATGGCAAGTAGCTTACGTATTAAGGTGATGGATTGTCCCTATTGTGAAGGATAAATACCTTCAATTCCCTGAAAATACCATCTACTTAGCTTAGATCTATATGAAGGAGATTCGCTCCAGCAAATCCTGTGTGTGTAATGAACTTTTTTTTTTTTTTTTTTTGCTAAAGTCCATATGGAAGTTCTCCATTCTCTGCTATAGAGTCAAGCATTGCTGACATTCCTCTTGGACTTGGAACTCAACTGAATTTGCTTACTCCGAATAGGACATTTAAACCTTATCAGATTCACTTTCCAATTTTCAACAACTTTTCCTTTAGAGCAGAACACATCTGGAGTTTGCATGTGATTTCAGATGTCTGAGCACTGATTGCTATCAGGTTTTCTTGACTCATAGGTGCCTGCTGCTTTGGGCTGGTTGGCTGGGTACTTTTCCAGAAAAGTTCTTTTTTATTCCTACAGCAGTCTATGCATATCATTCCTCTAATGATAAGGGAAAAAATGTGCTGATAGTCTATCACTGCATGCTTGTGGCCATGCATATGTCCCACCTCACAAAAGCTCCCTGCTCCTGGACAAGCCTGGTAGGCACGTGGCAAGGTGTTGAGACCAAAACTGGGTGAACACAGGAACTGAGGAAGCCTTAATGAGACTGTGAGTATAAAGTCACTTTAACCAGGCATGATCTGAGAAATGATCCGAATAGATCCTCACCAAAGCTTTAACTGGGTCAGTTTTCGGCTGGATTATTCCCCTAATCAAGCTTAGGGAGAAGTGACTAAAGGCAGGAGAGGGAGGCAGAAAAGCCACATTTGGTGGTAGCTGTAACTGATGCTGGGCTGAAGCAACCCTGTAATGCAGCTTGCAGAGAAAGCCCTTGTCCAACCCCAAAACTAACAAGTAAGAATAAGTAAAGAGTAGTAAATAAATAAATAGACTGCAACATCTGTTATGGTGCATGTGCCGCTGGCACAGTGGGCGTCATCACAAAGGAAGCCAAAACAAACACTTTTATGCTTATCTTAATTCACTGGAAAACTGCTTTTGACCTGGAACCTATTATTTATGAGGTGCTTTTATCTCTGGCCTCTTCAGAGGCAGAAGAGTTGTGGTGGGGGGAAGTCAACAGGCCTGTAGGCTCATCGTGGATTTCCTTTCTTTGCCTCTTGTTCATTGTCTTGGTTTGAAAAGAAGTTTCAGCTCTTCTCTTGGTATGTTCCCCTGTGTGCTGCCAAATTTTAAAGTGAAACAAAATTAGGTGAAGCACAAAACCAGAGTGTTCCCTTGTTTGCTATCTGTAAAAGGAAAATCAGAATAAAATGATCTCACTGGGAAATTAAAACTCCTGCTTAACAGGTCCTTGAATTAAACTAGATTCCAGCACAGAAAAGGCCTGGAAGGTATTGCAATGATGACTTTTCTTTATTTTTTCAGAAAGGGGCTGTTTGCTGGCATGAAGCTGAAGAAGAAGAAAAAAGGCGGAAAAGGGTTAACTATTGCAAACAAAGACGCACTGGGTAAGGCCTCATAAATCAATACTGCAGCTGTTGAGAGCAGGATAAAGGAGCAGTTCTCCTCTTAAATGTGCGCAAGGGTTTGGTTTTTATCTTTATCTAACTGGTGTGGACACATTCACAAGACACACAGAGGTTCCTGTTTCTCCCTCCGAATGCCCTGCTGGTTTCCAAGCAAACGAGCAGTTCTCCCGCACACCCTCCCACTGTCCTTGCTCTTTCCTATCCACACAGCCTCCTGTTCATCTTCACCACAACTGGTATGTCAGCCAGAGCAAATGATTTCCCTTCCGTAGTTTTATGTTGCAGTCTCTTGCCTCAAATTTCATGTGGTCTTTTAAAACATGGTTTCTTGTGTGTTTAGTTCAGCCCGTGAATGATAGTACTGCAATAAACCAGCCATCTGTATCTTGGCCCACTATTGGGCAGGAACAGAAATACGTATTTTGTGTCATAGGCGCTATTTAGCTGAAGGGCACTACTTTTAGAAAGATTATCCTTTGGCCTTTATAGCAAGGGCTCTGGGCTTTTGGAGCAGAGAAAACCAAATACCATTAAACTTCCTAGTAATCACAGATATTTTAGAGTTTATCTTACACTTGATAAAATATACCATGATCTGTAAGGTACACTGTACTCTAATTTGCTTCAGTCTTCCTCGTAAGCATCCACACCTCTGCAACCTTTTATTTCAAATGATTCTGTCTTTGAATCATTGGATAGATTGATGTCTTAATGCCGCATCTTCATATATTCCACTAGTGTCTTTATTACTTAAGAGTCTGAACTAGCAAAGATATAGAAATTATTGGTTCTCTCTTGCCTTGGTTGAGGTTTTGGGCTTAGTTCACCTACCAAGGATGTGTGCAGTGGGGGAATGTGTCACCGCGCCCTTTTCATTTTCTGTCTTTGGATCCACACAGGGTGATAATTCCTGCTGATTAGTCTTGCACAACATGCACAAGGTTATTGAGGAAAAAAGATACCTGTTCAGGTGTTAAAATGCTAGAAAAATGCAACTTTAAAGGGAAAGAAACTTTAAGAAGACATTACATCTTAATGGAAACAAAATGGAACTTACAAAAATTGGTGCAGGCAGTGTGTTGGGCTGACACATGCCTGGTCCCTGCCGGGCTGTAAGTTTTATCTACTTTAGCCTACAAAGCAAATAATGCAGGGTATTACAAGACCATAAGCAAACAGCCTGCTCTAGAGTAAACAGGATGTGGGAGGTAGTCATGGGAACGTGGTACTACAGATGCAGAGCAAATCTGTGGACGGACACTATGCCCTAAAGGGGTGAAAAGCAGGCCATGCTCACGTGGATAAGGAGACAAGTTCACTCTCCCTATGTCCTGGGAAGGCTGTGCAAGAGGCGGAGGGGCAGTCAGAGAACATATGTGGTATATGAGATTGCTAGTGTAGTGATCTTTTTCGAGAGGCTGTGTATATCAGCTCCGGCACTAATGGGGCAGCAGGACACCTCGGCTGGAGCTGGCTCATGCCTGGCTACCTTGGAGCACAGACAAGAGTCACATCTGTCTGTGTCTGTCTGCGATGATATGACTCCACGTAGGGGTAGGCCAAAAAAGGCACAGGTGCATTCAGACCTGATGAGAGCTATAATTAAAAAATCCAAGTGAGTTTTCCTGTAATGTGCATGGTCCTTTGCTGTCATCACCACAGTTTCTAGGTGTCCCTCAAGTGACCATACCTTTGCAAAGAGATAGGGAAGCACCATTACAACCCTTTTTCTAGGTTTGTGGTTGGAGCACAATGTCATAGAGTACTTAAAGAAAATGCACTTGGATATGTTTCCTCTCATTTAATGCAGGGATGTCTCCAGAAGGTCATCTAACCCACTGGGTATTTCTGACCAAGTCAACCTTACTGTTGTAGATACTATTTGATAACTTCCAGACCAGAGACTGCTCATGTCCAGAGTCACTAAACATTTCCTACTTATAAATATCAATATCACAATGAATTACAGGTGAATTTACCCATAACACACAGCTGCCTTCCTAAGACAAGCATTGAACACAAACACGCTAGACAAGGGGCAGAGACACTGGCAGGATTTCTGCTGGACCAGGGGGAGAAAACAGAGCAGTATGGGGAAGGCTCCTCTGGCCAAATGCGGATGCCTACATCTGAGCTAGTTGCTGAAATTCTCTTTATGGTCAGAGAAAAAAATAGGTACTTCTGGAAGCAATTCCTGTCATCTGACTATAGCTTTCCACCAGAGATCACATGAATCATGCTGTTCAACTCTCTCTTTCTGTGCTTGGTCTTTCAGTCCACTATCTCTGCAAAGGGGAAAGGTGAGAAATGATTTCTAAGCTAGACTCCACTTTGGTCATTTGGATGGGACTTAAGGGTCTCTACTGCTACGGCAAACCACAAATGGCAGACTAACAGCCACAAAGTAGTATGTGCAAAAAACAGCACGTACCTCCCACCATCTTTCTGCCAGATGAGAGGTGAGGTAGTTGGGTGCCTCTGGTGTCGTTGTGCTTGGTGTGGGTGTACATGGGGTGAACAGAGGGGATGCAGGCATTGTTTATACAGAGTATATGGCTTTGCACAGAAGGGAGACTACTGCTGTTGTCAATGCTGCACAGCGCAAACCACTTCTGTATCTCTAATTGTGACACCCAAATAAATAAAATATTCAGTTCATGCTACTGAATTCACTGCTCTGCTCCAAGCTAGCTTTTTGCAAGCAAAAATCAGAGAGGAGTTTCTTCTCTTGATTGTTTTCTTCACCAGGTGATCATGATGAAAGTGAAAATCTTCACCACGAAACTCTCAGAAGACAAGAAGAGGGAGATGGAGACCTGACAAGCACTGATGCAGCATCCAGTGTTTTTGCACCCTTAAGCCCAAAGAGGAAAAGGTGCTGCTTGGCATATCTTACCTCACATCCCCCAAAACACGTTTTGTGTCCTTCTCTGTAATGGTATTGCCACAAGGCAATACATCTTCTCACAGAAAATGTGTTTGCTGACAGAGCCGATCTCTCCACCTCTGTACTTCCACATGACACAGTGGGATGTACTTGTCAGCAAAATATTATCAGCTCAAGACAGATTGTCACCAGATGCTATCCACTGCAGAGACAGATTGAAAGGGATGCTGAGAGAGCCTGAACTGTGCTGCTAATGAGAATGAACCAAAGGGGCAGGAGCCAATGTGTTTGTGTAGTTGTTCATATGGGGGAGGAATAGAGCCAGGTTTAATGGGATCAACAGGTGGAATCATTCCCATGCAAGACACAGCACTGGACTGTGTGGATGCAAAGCATTTCCCCATTACCAAATATATGAGAGACGGAGAGAGATTTAGAGTGATATGTCATGCAGATCCAGGTATGAAATCCTTTAGTACTCAAAGAGTGATACCAAATTCTTCCATGTTAAGTATCTATGTGAAACGGATAAGAACCTCCCATCCTCTTTTTATGTTTCATAATAAGCAATAAGAAAAGGTTAAAGACACACTGGGTGCTGTTCTGAGGAAAAGGTGAAATTGCTTGAGTATGAACTATGGTACTTACCAAATTGCTGGGTTCAGAGTTGAGCTGCAGTAAGTGTCCTTGCATGTGCTCTGAACTCCTGAGAGATACAAGCCAACACAGTGTAGCCAGCTTCAAATCAAAGGGGAAGAAGCTGTTTTGCACTGCTTTCCATTTGCATTGGTCTCGTCCACGGACAGCTACTATGCAGCTGTCATCTGACCATGGATCTGAGTCCTTGGACTATTGTTGTCCACAAAGCCTATTCCAGTGATGGTGTTAGAGTGACTGCTGGTGAAATCAAGCCTGATAGTCCATAACAAAACTACCTGCCATAAACAATGCAGGCTTAGTGACACAAAGTCTTTTCAACGCATGTCAAAGCACTAGCTCTTTCCTAGAGACGCCCAGTAATCTGATTTGTGATTTAAACAGGGCAAAGCTGGTGCCCAGAATTCATGGGGAGGAGATGAAAACCCAGAACTACCAGGTAAGCATGTGGTGAGGGCCTTTATGTGCCTGTGCAATCCCCAGGTGGGCTGGATCTGAGCCCAGGAGTGCACCTGGTGTCCTTGTGCCCCCCAGATTGCCATCACCATCATCGAAGCCAGGCAGCTGGTGGGTGAGAACATCGACCCCATGGTGATCATAGAAATCGGTGATGAGAAGAAGCAAACAACAGTAAAGGAAGGCACTAATGCCCCTTTTTACAATGAGGTAGGTGCTTTGTCTTGGAGAAGGCATTTTCTTTGATGGTTCTTGCGGTGACCACCTGGTAGGTCAAACAGAGATGAACTAAGTTGGCAGCACCTACGTATCTGAGCAGTGAGGTTTCTCCAGGAGCTGCTTAAGTTTCGAGCTTGGCAAAGCATAGGCAAAAGCTCCCTTGTGCTTAGCTCTCTTCACCCTTTGTCTTCTCAAGCTCTGTCCATCCTGATTCCCCATCACATCTTTCTCTTCTCCTGCTGCCTCTGTGCATTTTTCCAAATGACCCATTTGGGAGGTCTTTCTAAATTGACCTCTAACCTCCATCCTCTATTGTTTCCCCACGTAAACCTTTCCTCGAAGTTGCTTTTCCCAGCTGCTGATAAATGAGACCAAAACAGCTCCTAAAACAAAATGCTTCTCTGGGCTTCTGAGTATCTCTTGTCCCTTTTGACTGCACCTCCTGATACTGAGTGAGCACCAGGGGTACTTGCAAATGGCAGCGCCATGCAGCAGCAGGAGGAGGAGAGAAGCCGAATGGTGGCAAACAGGTCCAGGCCATGGCAGTGATGAGCGGGGAGCAAGGAAAGGGCTTGCTGTGCCCACCATTGCCCCAGCAGCTCACCAAGGCTCTGTGCGATAACCCAGAAAGCCGAACCGGGTTGCTGGCAGTGCTGGCTAACGGCACGAGGGTGATTCTGATCCACTGTCCTGTTTTCCCACAGTACTTTGTGTTTGACTTCGTTGGACCGCAAATGTTTCTGTTTGACAAAATTATCAACATCTCTGTAAGTACATAGGAAAGCTCAGCACCATAAGTAAAGATCAATTGTTGTTTGTGTCACATTAGCTTTAAATGATTCTCCTTGGTGTAGTTAAAAAGAGAAATAATTTTAGGTGCAAAGAGTGGTGGAAAGTTAGCATGAAATGTACTGAAGAATAGGAAAGGATAGGGAAGAGGAAAAGGAGGAAAGGCAGCTGGCAAGAGTTTGAAGTAATGTAACCCTCAGGAGGATTAAGTGTGCATTTTCAGGAGCGCTTTTTTGCTGCTGGCTTGGCAACCTGCAAAGTAGAAGGAAAAAAATCACCTTGTTTAATAGAGTCCTCAGCATTGTCTCCATCCCTTTATTTTCAAGCTGCCACTTATTTCAAATTACTGAGCTGAAACTTCTGCCTTATCTCAGTTCCTCAGATACAACGTGGTTTCTGACTAGAAATATGCAGGTACCTTGTCCTCAGCAGTGGCTCTCGCACTGTTCGGGAATTTCAGTAGCTGCTGCTGTTAATGAGGAAGGGGGGCTCTGAGTGTTCAGCGCTGTTCCCAGTGCTCGCAGCAAGTCAGCTTCTGGGGGGGCAATGGGTCATCTCAGACCAGCCCTGATGGAAGACACGCACACTCCTTTTGTCAATCTGTTGCCTAAATAAGCCCCTAAAAACTGCTGAGAAGATTGGATCAAGTTCCTACAGCACTGATGGGCTTGAGGTGTAAAACTGGTGAAGACAAATCAGTGGCAGAGCATTTCACAAGCTCAGTTCCTTCAAGGTGACAAGAGAGTGTGAATTCACCAGCTGGGATTGAAGGGACACCGGGTCCTTCCTGTTGCAGTCTACCATGGCCTGTGAAACAAATGTCCCCTTGCCGTGTGGCTCTGTGTATCCCCTCTGCCCCCACCTGACAGCCAGCTCACACTTGCACCTGCCCCTGATCAGAGTATCTAAAAGAAACGTGGATTTGGGGAATTAGGTACTGATTTACAGCCTAAGAGGCCGAGTCTAGGAAGTCATGCTAATTATCTTAGCTGAGGCTCTGGGGGTCTGTCACCACGTTCAGCAAACTGAATACGTACCTTAAACAAGGAGACAAGTACAGTAAGAGCTCATGAGGTTCTGGACAGTGTCATATTTGGATTAGTCACAAATATCCTAAGCTGAGACCCTCATGTGGTGTTTCTGTCTTTCAACTGCCAAAAGTCCCACCATTTGGCCAGAGAAATGATCAGTGAGTTGCTGCCCCAGGAAAGGGTCTGTGCCAAGCTGGCAGAGCTGTAGGAAGGCGTTCGTGTGAAACTGCCTCAGAGACACTCACCGTGTACCTGCTCTGCTGAACATCTAGTTAAATGACTTCTCTGCTACACAAATCAAAAACCTTCATTTACACATGCCCAATTGGACAACTAGGTGTTTAATTCTGTTAGTAAATTAACAGTCTATATCCTAAAGTCTAGCTTAGATCCACTGTGCCACATGCACAGCTCAAATACACAGAAATAAAATTCATACCTACATAGTGTGTCTGCACATCTAAACTTCGCTTCTCCCTGAGGACAAGTTCTGATACTGTTGCTTAAACTGGGTTCCTCTTTTTGCATGGGAGGGGATGTCATCTCACAGTTATGGCTAATAGCGCAGCATACAACCCCGAGCTTCTGACATTGTTAGGGTCAGGACTGATAATGCCCAAGGGGCATTAAATCTTTGTGAACTGCTGCTGCTTTGGGCTGTAGAGTCACTTTTCTCCAAGGCATGGCCAGTCTGTTAGATCTTGAATTCTTCTGATGATGCTCACATGTATCCAGGGGTAAAAGGGAAAACACCGGTTTTCCAAGTGAGCTGTAGGTGGGAATATGCCAGCTTTACAAGGTATGAATCAGCATAGTTTCATCAGGCTCAGTGAAAGTATTTGATTTGTATCAGGTGAAGGTGTAGCACCAAGAATTTAAAGAAGGTCTCCTAGATGAAAAAGACATTTTTAAAGGAAATGGTAACCCAGTGCAATGCTCATATATATTTCTGAAGACATAAATTCTATACCTTGGAACACAGTTTTGGAGAAAACAATGTATCAGGGGAATAGAAAGAAGTGAGTGAGGAAATGTGTGCTGGTAAGGACGGAAACTCTGGGGGATGGAAAGTTTCCTAGCACTTGCTTAGCCTCAGTTTCACTTAAGAAGAAACAAAGATTGACAGCTTCCCTTACTAGCAATCATTCATGCACCAAGTTCACTTAATCTGTGAAAACAACCCCCGCATCTGGAATCTGTATCTGAAAAAATTTGCATCTGGAAGCTCAAGGAAAACAAAAAAAGTATCAAACTATTAATCAGTTCAGCAGTTAATCTAGTTGCATTCAAATCCTGCATTTGGAGGGAAAATAAGTTTATCCATTTCTCAACACTTGCTAATGAATAGATTTTTTTCGTAATTAATATCTTCCAGTGCATTCCAGAAATCTTGTAGCAATGCCATAGCATAACTGAGATGCCCCTTTCATCCCAAACCCCTCTCTCCAGTACTGAAATATCTCCCCTTTTAACACTATTCATGCTCATCCTCATTTTGAAAACATGAAGAAAATCATTCAGTCATCTTTAGAGTTAATCGAGTCTGAAACAATGCAAACCTTTAATTAGGTATGATGTAGATCCGATGCTCCCTCTCGGAGAAGACAAGAAAAGTTTGCTATAAACTCCATGTTTACCTGCTTTGTTACCTTAGAAAAAGTATGCTTGAAAAGAAGTTCCAGGAGAGATGCAGAACACTAACAAAAGCAGTGAGGTATTCCCTCAGCACCATTTTAAGGCTACATTTTTTTTTTCTGTTGGAAACAGTTGATTTGGGCGAGCTCCTATTCCCATACAACTCCTCCAAAGCTGTAATTTTGTTTGGCTCCAGGATGGGACTCATCAGTCTTTGTGACTCCCTTTCCCAAGGGCTCCAGGCCAGGGTGGTCAGGAGGAGGCTGGTGCCCTGATGGGGCCTGGCCAGATCAGGGCTTCAGGAGAGCAGCTGTCGTGCACGAGGGATTCACTGTCACACTGCCTCCTCTCCCAGACAAATGTCACTTAAGTTTTATTTTCAATAGCAGGGTCAAGTAAAACTGTTCCTTTGTCTATTCTTGATTTTTTCAGTTCCAGAGGCTCTTTCCACATAGAAGTGAGAGGCTGACAAGGACAAGCGAGCATGATCCTTAAATCATAGGGGCACAGTGGTCCCAGGTCTTTAATGGGAAAAGACAAAACATTGCACTTGGCAACCTCCTGAGTTTTGCAGTAGAACCTGGTGACGGTGTCTGTGATCTTTACTTTGGAGCTTATGTCTCTTGGCCTTGGAGAAAGATGCACAGAGTGAAATCACATGACAAATTCAAAGCTAAATCCAAAAAAGTCCTCTATCTAGGACATGCAAGTCCGAAGTCAGGGTGTGAATCTTTCCAGATTGCTGAAATGCTCTCAGAGGCTGGGATATTTGGCTCCAGGATTTGGATTTAGCTCCCATGGCCTTGGATCCCAGGGGTTTAGTTTATCTTTGCAGTTTGGCCAAGGTTTGTTAGAAGATTCAGCCCACTTTCAGAAACTTTTCCATAAGCAAGGACTGGGTTTCAACCTTTTAAACCATTCTCTAATCAGGTGAGATGTCTATTTTTTGAAAAATACAGTTCTAGAGCCAATCTTTCCTTAGGATATGTTGCTAGCTTCTGCCTTGTCTATGAACTGCAGTACACATTTACTCACAGCAATCTGAAAGCATGTATTTGAAAACCAGACACAAAAGCCTATAGATCCAGGAATTGTCTCATAAAGTAACATCATTAATTAAAGTGAATTAAATTAAATTAAATTCCTTTGCTTACAAGAAGGATAATGAGACAGACTCAACTGGGCCTTCTTGCCATCTCATTTGTACCCATTTATATCTACATGGTTGCTTTGATTTCATTACATTTCTATGATGGAAAATCAGAATTGACTCTCTTGGTTTATGTGCACACTGAAACATTTGAAAGCAACACTTCAATTCTCTCTCCTGTGGTTGTACTCAGTTTATATGGAAATTTAGCTGCTGTGTAGAAAATGATATAATTTATGCAGCCTATGGGAAACCAATTATACCCCATGTGTTTATATGATTTATGGTTTATTTAAAAGAGTCAGTATAAATAATATAACTACATCTGCTCTGAAGACACTGTCTGATGTGCTTCAACCTCATGAAATCCAATAAAAGGAAGTGCAAAGTCCTTCATCTATGGAGGAATAACCCCATGCACCAGTACAGGTTGGAGGCTGACCTGTTGGAAAGCAGCTCTGTGGAGAAGGACCTGGGGGTCCTGGCTGACTGCAGGCTGACCATGAGCCAGCAATGTGCCCTTGTGATTAAGAAGGCCAGTGGCATCCTGGGTTGCATTAGGAAGAGCGTTGCCAGCAAGTTGAGGGAGGTGATCCTGCCCCTCTACTCAGGCCTGGTGAGGCCACATCTGGAGTGCTGTGTCCAGTGCTGGGCTCCCCAATACAAGAGAGACATGGAACTACTGGAACAAGTCCAGTGGAGGGCTATTAAGATGACTGATGGACTGGAGCATCTCTCCTATGAGGAAAGGCTGAGAGAGCTGGGCCTGTTCAGCCTGGAGGAGAGAAGACTGAGGTGGGATCTTATCAGTGTGTATAAGTAAGTATCTGAAAGGAGGGTGTAGAGAGGATGGAGCCAGACTGTTTTCAGTGGTGCCCAGTGACAGGACGAGAGGCAACGGGCACAAACTGAAACACAAGAAGTTTCGTCTGAACATGAGAAAAAACTTCTTTACTGTGAGGGTGACTGAGCACTGGAACAGGTTACCCCAAGAGGTTGTGGAGTCTCCTTCCTTGGGGATATTCAAAACCATCTGGACAAAATCCTTGGAAATTTGCTCTGGATGACCCTGCTTGAGCAATGGGCTTGGACTAGATGATCTCCAGAGGTCCTTGCCAACCTCAACCTTTCTGTGATTCTGTGACACATTCATCTGATCCCGGTTTATTTGATCCTGGGGCCTGCAATGAACCTGGGTGATTCCACCTGATATAGCTGTACTGATTTCTAAATTGGCACAAGATTTGGGTGAAGGTCATATTTCAAACACTTGCTGTGTTCCTGGCTGTGTACATCTGTCTTTGACTGCTGCCACATATAGCTGTTTATTCCCTTTGAGCCAAATATGACCGTTGTTCGGATTGTTGTTTCTTATGCTGATTGGAAAGAGAGAGAATGACAATCTTTAATGTGCCTTTTTCTAACAGGTTATGCATAACAAACTGATCGGGAGTGTGTTGATAGGCTCCTTTAAAGTAGATCTGGGGACAGTATATGGCCAGCCAGGTATGTGTTACCTTTTCTGCCTTCCTTTCTGTCAAATAAGGGTGCAGGGGAAGGAGGGGAGAGGGAACTGCAGTGCTTTTTCCTTTAGATGATTAGGGCTTGTGCCATGTGGTAAGCTAAGCAAGGTTTTCAGAAGAGTTGTTTTCCTACTTAGATGCCAGAGTATCAAAAAATTTTTGAAAGAGAGTTCAGCAGTGAAAATACCTTGAAAATCTGCCCACTGGTGGGAACTGTGGATCTGGGGGCACTTTTGCAAAACTGTCTTTTGTTTAGGGGGTCAGGGTGGAGAGCTGAATGCTTAGAAAGCCTGACCCTACTTGGTCATGATAGAGTTGCTGAAAATCTGCTGCGCGTGTTGGGGTAGGAGGGAGGGAGCGTGGAAGGAACGGAGAGGTGAGCGGAGAGGCCAGCCAGGAAGGGAGAGAGAAGAAGGCTGCGACAAAGCAAGGCGAGTGTGGTTCCACTTGACTTGCCATCTTCAGAGCTGCCCAGTGCTTTCTGAAATTTTAAACTAAGAAAAGCTCACAGAGCCCTTTTTGGTCCCTGCCTGCTTTCATAGCCATCTGCAAAACATCTGAATTTCTCTCTTCCCTAATTACTCAAGGTCTCTTTTCAGTCTTTAGGAATGGATGTATTTAGGACACTTGCTACAGGTGTCAGCCAGTCATGACATCTAAAACCAAGAGCAATGTGTCCTTCACACCACTCTCTTCTTGGGGCTCTGGAAATAGTGATTAGAGAGAAACAGGCTGACTGAAGTGAACAGGCTACTGCTCTAGTCTCTGAATTCTGCCCTATATTTCTTTGCGTGTGGTTTTACAGGAAGGCTGGGTCTGAGGAACAATCTTGATCTCATATTCCTGAGATTCCAGAGCAGCCTAGTTCACTCTAGTGTCTCCTCCCCTCTCCTTCACACACCCGAGCTAACGGCCAAGGATTTAATGTAAATGGCTGAATGTAAGTGTGTTGGGAACCATGAGGAGATGGGAAAACAGAGCAGTAAGTGTGAATGAGGAAAAGGAGAGCCGAGGCGAGGCTGGGGGCTACGCTGCCCTCACCCCCTGTGACTGTGCTGCACAATGAAACCAGTCTGCTGTGTTGTCTCTCCTGATATTCCTGAGCGCAGCTGGCCCAGTGAGTCTCATCCCTGTCTATACCATCACTAGGAAAGGTTTTAGGACCTTCCTCGAGAAGAGTAGCTCAAGCAAGGCTGCTTCTGGCTTCCTTTGGTGGCTGTCCACCCTCCCCCAATTCCCAGCTAGGATTTTGCTGTAGAAGAGTATTAAGATCTTCAAACAGTTCTCATCAAAAAAGATGGCTTTTCCTCATATAGCCCTAGCCTTAATTTGGTTGCTGCAATCTGACCCAACTTTCCACTGGTCTTCAGTCCTTGATCTTAGCAACCCTTGATGAAAATAAGCTTATTCCTGCTGAGTTCTAGATCAATCCTCTCATTTGTCTTTCTGATCACACAACATTTTGGAACTTGCAAATGTGTTTGGTAAACAAGGGTAATTCAGCATCATCCTCCTGAAAGCACAAATCTTGTTTGCAGCTTTCTGGCTGTAGAAATGTCCTTCCTGGAGATGAAGAGGAGAAGAGTTTGCATTGTTTCCATCATCTGATTGTTTGTATTTTTACAGGTCATCAGTTTTGTGACAAGTGGGCTCTTCTCACGGACCCTGCTGACATTAGGACAGGAGCCAAGGGATACCTGAAGTGTGACATTTGCGTGATTGGGAAAGGAGACACAATACAAGCCACTCAGAAAACAACTGATACTGAGGAACAGATTGAAAAGTACTGCAATAGTTTCTTTCTTCCTGCATCCTTTTTTACTGAGTACCTCAAAAGTCAGAGGACATATGCTCTCCTTTCAGTCCCTGCCTTGCTAACTTGAAATTACAATTTTGCAGGAAAAAAATATCACTTCACTGTCTGAATTTTCCAGCTGAAGGAAATGGATTCTTTCTCCTTTCAGGAACCTCTTGATCCCCAAAGGATTTCCATCTGAAAGACCATGGGCCAGATTTTACGTGCGAATTTACAAAGCAGAAGGGCTTCCGAAGATGAACTCTAGCATCATGGCCAATGTCACCAAAGCATTCATAGGCGACAGTAAGGACCTTGTGGATCCCTATGTGGTGGTCATGTTTGCAGGTCAAATGGTAATTGGGATCTTCTTGATCACAAATGTAGGCCTTCTTTCCTACTAGCGGTGTTACCGGCAGGCAACAGCTGATGTACTTTCACTTACTTTTATGTATATTAGGGAACACAGATTTTTCTTTCATCAGCAAGAAATCCTCACTTTCTAACTTATGCAGGAACAAAGTGAAGGAAATATCTATTGTCAGCTGAAGAACTAATATCAGCAGCATAGCAGTAGGTTAGAGTCAGATGGCAGTAGGAAAGATAATTCTGTAAATTTGTTACTAAAACATCAAATTATGAGACAGTGATTTACACACTGTGATGCTACATCAGTGCTATATTCTGGTCTCCTTAGGGTGAAAAAGAAAACAGGACTGAGTTCAGTGAAGATGGTTCAGCCTGGATTTTAGGGCTTTGCATTTACTAGAGAATTATATTGCTATAATTCAGGACCAGTGCAGATTTTCTGGGGGGAGCAGAAGAGGAAACATTTGAGGAGACACTGCCTCAGTGTTGCTTGGCGTTTTTGCTCCTGTAGCTACTGCAACACCTAATGCAATGCTATGGAGACCTGCTGAGAAGGCCCTTCTGACTAGGTGGTTTGCAGATGAGGCCTCAGGGTCTAGTTCTTGTCTTAAACCCATGTAACATCATGAGAGGGAGCTTGTCTTGGTTACTGGTCTAAATAAGGAAAGAAACTGAATGCGTTTTTAAGTCAGCAATGCTTCCAGTGTGCAAAGAGACTTTGGGGAGAAATCCAGTTTGTCCTTTACAGAAGTTTTGGATATGCGAATGAGACCTGTGGTGCTGACTGTGTGTTTCACTGTGAAGCCAAATTGCAGTATTACATCTGGAACTAGTATGGGTTAAAATGTATGGTCAGATGCATGCAGCTCTTCAGGTTTAAAAGGAATCTGAAGAAGATGTAAGAATGGGTCACGGATGTGAGTTAGCCTGCCGGTGTGTAACATGGGGACTTAGAAATGTTGGTGGGATTCCTGACTCAGTTCTCTTGCTGAATATGAATGTAGAAGACCTGCTACAGCCTGTGGCTTCACTAATATCTTCAATAAGGTCCTGCCATCTCCTTCAGGCCTAGGGGGCTAGCTCCAGCCTCTCGATCTGGAGTATGCTGGCACTTGCCTAGAATCTGAGCCACAGTAACTGTATGTTATGCTAGATAAATTGCCGCAGTTAAGGTAATTCCATCGGTAGACACAGCCTGGCCGTTGTAATGCATACCATCTTCTACAAGGCAATTGTGCTGGATTACTCCTATCCAGGTAGTTCAATGGCCATTTAAAGATGTGTGGTTTGTAACACAGATGCCAAGGTGTGGCTGCACAAATATGTTTTCTGTATAAGGGCCCTGAAGAATTAGACCTTATTCGCAGCTCTGCTGTGTGCAAGTGAGGATTCGTAAGCCATAATGTATTTTTTTTAATTAGATACAGAGGGAATTAAACAAGAACATCACCTGCATTAGTTACTTTAGTGCAATGTTATGCCCTATGCTAAGACTAAATAATATAAAAGCAGAGGTACTTTCAGGTTTCACCTATACTAGACAAGATTTTTTGCTTAAAAGTTGACCGGAGAAATGCTGTCAAGTGCAATTTGAGCTATGTTCATCATTGTTTTCCAGAGTCTGACCTAAATGCTAGGGTTAAAGTTGCTGGACTTTTATTTCAGGGTCGGACAACAGTGCAGAAAAACTGTGCAGATCCTGTATGGCACGAACAGATTGTCTTCAAGGAAATGTTCCCTCCACTCTGCCGAAGAGTCAAAATCCAGGTCTGGGATGAAGGCAGCATGAATGATGTAGCCTTAGCCACCCACTTCATTGACTTGAAGAAAATATCAAATGAGCAAGACGGTGACAAAGGTGAAGAGGGAAATGTCTGTTCTAAAATATGCCCTGAGAGTAGAATCCACTTGCTTGAGGTCTGGGCACTGACTAATCCCACCTAAGGGATACACAGAGCTCAGGTGAACATCTAGCCCTTCTGTTGGCTGTGGGAGCCTAAACTGAAGTTATATCACATTGAACTTAGTGTGTGGTGGTCTGCCACTGCCTTTGTTGCTTATAGGACCTCTACATAGTTTGGTACCTTTTTGTGACCGTGGCAATAATTTGCTCTAATACATTAAGGGTGACTGATGTAAGCTCACAGATTGTGCCAGTTTCTATCTGGCAATGAAAGTACAAAGTGCAAATCAGGGCCAAGCAGGTTTGTATTTCTGATTTAACTGGTGAGAGCTAAGCATTTAGTTAGGGCTTGGTTGAGTGTTATCACAGCTCAAGGAATTACCATAGGCTAGTGCTTTAGCTTGTCACATAGGTGAGGTGCAATTCACTACCTGAAATCTTTTCATTGATGTTTGAGCCTATGTGTATTATTTATGCTACGTTATCTCAGTGTGGAACATGGTCAGAAAAGGCACAATAACTCCTTAAACTTGGCAACTCAAATGTGTATCTAAGCCCCTAATCATAAAATAAAAAATAAATCATTTAAGGTGAGTAGTGGCATGGGCTTGGGAACAATTTGTACAAGGTAAGAAAGCCTTTGTTCCTCTCCCACCACGACCCAGTCCTCAGCCTGGGAAGCAAGTCCTTTTCCTCAAGAACTGCCATTGGCCTCATGCCTCTAGCACATGCAGTGCTAGTACTCTCCTCCTGAGAAAGAGCTTCATATTGGCAAAATACCTGGTTCACCCTGTCCATCTTTAGTACCTAAGTATCCTGCAAAATAGTGCTCTGTATGAAATGGTCCCTGCCTATACAGAAATGGGTCTAGGTTTGGCTTTTAGTGTACTGGAGGTAGGCTTTCTTTGGGTAGACTGTGCAAGACAGCCTGCTAAAGTCTAAGGGAAAGGCTGAAAATGTACTTTATCTCCAGGGTTCTTGCCTACCTTTGGGCCTGCCTGGATCAATCTCTACGGCTCACCCAGGAATCACAGCCTCATGGATGATCACCAGGAGCTTAACGAAGGTTTTGGAGAAGGAGTCTCCTTCAGAGGACGTCTCCTCATTGAGATTGCTGTGGAGATACTTTCAGGAGGAGCCCGTGAGTCAAAGTTTTCAAGGATTGTCAAAGATATCAAATTGCCATCTAAAGATAAAGACTCCAAAGCAGCTAAAGGAAAAGACAAAACCGACAAAGCAGGAGAGGATGGAAAGTCAGCTTCTCCTTCAAATAAGACAAACTCAACTGAAGTGGAAGTCGAGCCATTCGATGTGCCTTCAGAGGTCAGTATGAGATTAAGAAATTGATTGACGTGCATCCCTAAACCTCCGAGGTAGGTGCTGATTTGTGTATTTGGGTTCAGGCTGTGGAATACTTCTATGTGCCTCCTCCTGGCTTCTTCACATTTCCATAGTCTTGGGACATTTCTGTAATAATGCAAGCACAAAAGGAGTGTTAGTGTATACCTGTAACTCACAGAACATCTTGAGTGGGATGGTGATTACTGTAGCCATGAGTATTGTGTTAAGGTAAGGTTTTTCCACATTACTCTGTTTCCATAAAACTTAGTCACTTATCCTATTGCCCCTTCTGTACTAGCTGCATCCATGTGTTTCTACTAGAAACTTATGTGACATAATACCTGTTAAATGGTAGAGAGCCAAGGAGGCTACAGTTGGTAATTTTAAAGTCTGATTTCTTGCTCTTGAGAAAATTGGAAGTTGTCAATTGAAGTCAGTAGGGGCTCGCTGATGTAAAATTGGTGCAACTGCAAAGAGATGCAGCCTAGCCAGGTGCATGCTTTATTCCTCCTTTAACCCCTCGTAATAGTAGTAGTAGTTTTAGATAGCTAATCTCTAGGATTGCTAATCTCTTTAGGAGAAGTGATGCAAATTATGTTATCACCCTCAACTGGTGTTAACTGATGTAACTTTACTAACTTCGTCTATTGTACTGATTTTTCACCATGGAAGGACCTGTGCTACAATACTTTGGGAAGGTTGCCCGGTTGTGGGAAGACATGAGTCAGGTGCTGCGCAAATACTCCAGAACCACAGCTTTGATTTTCTGCTCCTTCACACTGCTGTGTCTGGAAGCAACAGCAGGCTGCTACATATGCAAACTCCATTTTTATACCAAGTAAATGGGAAGAAAAATGGTCTTATACCCAAATTTCTTCTCACTTCAGTATGTCACTGATCATAACTTTGGTGTTTGTACTGGGAGTCCCTTCTCACTGCATAAGACATTTAAGTCCTGTATTGGATCTGACTCTAAGTCTTTTGACTGCATCTTACCTAGTAAATAAAATCAGAGAGATTGTTCTTTGGCCTTGAGACTAGGCAGCATGGCCCTGCTTGCATCTGTGTACCTCAACTCTCTTTCTCCCTAATGAGAATGAAAATACCCAGAGCACCTTTTGGGGGCAATCCTTGACAAATGCTCTTCCTTGGGCTGTGCCCTGTCATTGCCTCCATGAGTGCTGGCTGGGACAGGTCAAAACCATGTCAGGGAGTGTGCTAAGAATGAAATGGTATAGATGATTGCAAGCTGGTGTGCCAACCTGCATCCTGGTCTTGTTTTATACAGTTGTATAAATTTAAGTTGCCTCTGTGCCTCAGTTCCCCTCTGAAGATTGCACTAGAGGTAATATGAGAAAAAACCTATTTCTATTTTCCTCTATATAGAGGAGATGCATTACTGTGAGGGACTCCAATACAATGGTCATAGGTGCTAGCTAAATAGTTCACACAGATGAAAAAACCCTGTTGTAGCACAAATAGCTATTAATAGTAATAATAAGGATTTTTTTTCTGGCAACTCTGTCTGAAATTCCAATACAGAATGAGTATATGAGTATATGAGTACATGAGCAAGAACATAATATGGTGCTGCTCGATATTCTTTTGTTTTTGACATTCAACAATATTTCAAGCTACAGTAGATGCAATAATTGCATTGCGACTTTGTAAAAGGAAAAGTAGGAACTGGAGACATTAGAAGTAAGTCAAAAAATGTTTCATCAAGCCTCTGAGACAACAGAGGCAAATTACCTGGCCCTACAGCCCCTCAGTACCCTCAGTAGTGACTGAGTCCAACAGCAAGAAGGCATTAAATGTTGGCAATTTGCTTTCTTTTTAAAGAGAGGTAGGTGTGTGTGTCAAAGTCTCTGAGCCCCAGCTTTACTAGGCACACCACACTCTCTGTTCATGCTGAAAATAATCCAGGTGCAGGGGAGCTAAAGCTGCAGTCTATTTTAGTGCTAGCTTTGATAAGAGGTGGTGCTAATGCTGTCACTGAAGACCTATGCCCCTTTGCTGTGTCTGGCAGAGGTGCTTCAAAATGAAGAGACCATGGGCTGCGTCAAAAGCTGTTCCCTGCTATGCTAAAGGCTGGGAAACTAACACTCAGATACAGCTGGTACCTTATCCATTGCCTTGCTCTCTTCTCTGTTGCCAAAGGGGCTAGTTCTGGTCTTGCCTGTAGGGCTCAGTACACTGGTATTCCTGCAGTGAAATCAGTGGGTTGCCCTGGGGAGACTGAGGCAGCCAGGGTATAAACTGGGGAGAACTCAAACCACATAATTGAGCTCTACTGAGCTTAGTCTTGATTTGGGGGTAACAGCTTGTTTTGTTGATGACCCAAGAGCACTGGAGGTTTAGCTAGCCTTCCTTGAGGGATAGTGTGTGCCAGGGGCAGGCAGATGATGGGTTTCCAAGAGGTTTATACAGAGCCAAACAGAGTCTCAAAACTCCAGGGGAGGTCATTACGCTCTCCAGGATGTGCTGCTGTGTCAGGATCCTTCAGTTCCTCTGCTTCCAAATTTTGTGAAAAGCTGACAACTGAGTTACCAGGTTCTCTGTGGTGATGCCAGGGAAAGCAAACTGCAGAGGACGGCACCATGGCGAGCCCATCTTTGTGCCTGTGGGTCAGAGCACAGCAGCATAAATCTGTTTGGCTGCAGTAGGCTCTTGCCCTGATGCTGAGGTCTAATAAAATGTGGATGGCAGAGATCTTCACGTCCTATTCATTTCACCAGGAGCTGAGTGTCCCTGAGCAAGGTCGAAGTCTTGATAGCACAAACTTATGGCCAGTAGGTTAAAATCATCTCACCTGAGAAGCAGAGCTGTGAAAACATTCCCTTGCCTGGATGCATGACAATGTCAGCATTTACCAGGGCAACGCAAAGAAACAGTATCACCACACTCACTGTAAAATGACTTATATCAGGATGGTGACACTTTGTTGCTGCTGCGCCCTTGAACTGCTACAGATATATAGTTTGGATGATGGTATAATAGTATCTGAAGATACTGAAGTCCTTTGATAGAGATTACAGGTGAGATAGAGTTTGAAGTGGGAGGGGATGATTTTTATTTGACTGGCTGATATAGCTGGATAGTACTGAAAAGACCGAAGGCACACAGGTTGGTCTCTTCTTCCAGTCATATAAGTTTCTCAAGAATGAGGTGCTACTTCTCTCTATGGATTTTGTCTCACTGACCAACACATTTACAACAATGATACAGCTGCTAGCTATTTCTAAAAGCTTCTCTGTGCTGGAAAAAAGATCAGAAGGTAAAATAAACGTCATTTTCTGCCTCATGCCTCTCCAATAGATCTATGAAGAGAAACTTGAGGAATTTCTCCTTTTTGGGACGTTTTTTGAAGCCACAATGATTGATAGGAAGATTGGGGACAAGCCAATAATCTTTGAGGTTTCTGTTGGTAAGTGTTTTAATCTCTTCTCTGAAGCAGAGAGGGAGTCTCGGTAGCAAGGGGACACTGCGTATTATTGATAGCCCTGTCTCAGAGCTCAGGAGTCAGCTTCAGATAAAGACTTACATATTTGAATTAAACTGTGAACATCATTTTTCCAGATAGTACCATGCTTCTTCCAGTCAAGTTGATTTAGCTATCTTTACTGCCAGGTGCCCCTTATTAACGTGTACCATCTCACCCAATGCACAGCTACTCACCCAGTATTTAGCCTTGTAGTCTGGGAGACCCAACTCAAACAATTTTTTCTCAGAGTGGAGGTCATTCAGCAATGCCCATTGCGACTTGTCCCTAGCACTGATGGAGCCCCTCTGCAAGGAGGATCCTCTTGCCCAACCCTGTTGATGTATAGATATGTGAGGGTGGCACAGGGGTGATGTAGAGCCAAGACTGAAAATGTACATACCAACATGTCCTCTAAAATCCTCCTGGTAAATCCTGTCCTCTTTCTGTGCAAAGCAGAACTGTACTGTGTAAAGTCCCTGCCATGGTGGGCTGAATTGTCCCTGAGAACAGACTGAAGAGAAAATGAAGGCATTTCCATAAGCATTGACTGAGTATTTTCAAAGCAGAGGAAATTTCCCTGGAGAGAGAAGCATTAAATGGCCTTATTTCCCTTGCAGGACTTTGCTCATCTTTGTATTAGCCCCATTAGAGCCCAAGTGCACAGCAGCCTTCGGGCACTTGCTGTCTTTGCATCTGTGTACCTGGGCGCATTCAGCTCTGGGGGTTGTGCATGGAAAGATCTCCATGATGAACACAGGTCAATGCATGATACTCTTCCTACTGAAACCTTAGTAAGAAGCAAGGCTGGAATAACAAGAAACTCATTTGTATACTTGGGCAAGAAATGATACTGCTGGAATTAATACTGAAGATGAGTCTGGCTCTGAACTCTGGAACTGAACATCTGCCAGCTTCCTCTACAGTTGAAATTTGGGTCCAAATTCAGCAAATGACCATTATTTACACAAAGAGCTGAATCAAAATTGAGATCAAGTTGTTGTATGGGGTGATTCAGCACATCCCTCTCCCCCCAGTGAGTGTTTTCTAACTCTAATAAAATCTATAATTGCCTGTCTGATGGATGTGCCTTTTTTCTAGTGCCTTTTAAAGGCAAATTGCTATCAGAGAAGATGGCTGTATTTTTAGCAGAACTATCCAGCCTCAGTCATGAAGCTGGGTCCTCAAACTGTTGTTATTAGTAAAGGCTCCTCAGAAACCCTACTGTGCTAAATTTGCTTGGCTGTAAGCAAGCTTTAGCACTTCTGAGATCAGACTTTGTAATGTTGTAAAAAAGAGACACAACTGCTATTTAAACCAAACACACACAGAGGTTCCTAGTGCTAGAAATACGAGGAATTTCTCCAGCAAGCAGCAGAAGATCCCATGGCTTTCCTGGGGCCAGCAGTGAGAGGATCACGTCACTTAGCCAGGCGAGCAGAAGTCATGACTTGGTCAGGGGTAGTATGTGCCTGGGTACTGCCAGGTAGGGCGGGTGAGGAAGCACTGCTCTGCTGTGCAGTCTGCAAGGGAGCGGGACTGCCACACCTGCAGGACCTCTATGCCCTGTGGTATGGCCAGAACTGCTAATGAACAGGAGGCGACCAAGATTTTTCAATTGTTATCACTGTTCTTTCTTTTTTTTAAGCCTAGTTGAGGTTTGCCACCTGCTATTCATTCATCCCTTCTCTGGTAACCCTGTGCCTCTAGGCAACTTTGGAAACATTACTGAGGGAGCAGCAGCAGGAGCTGGAGGGAAAAAGAAGGCGCGCGATGGCAGAGAAGTGGAAGAAAGTGCCCCTCTGCTCCATGAAGGGGAGGATGAAATTTCTTGCGACCTTGGAGTACCGCTGATATCCACCACACACCCCGAGAAGCCACTAGTCACAGATGGGAACAGGTGAGGAGCTGTGTTTCGAAGCCTCCCTGCCCAGGACTCTGGGAAATTCAAACATGGATTTGTGTTTAGGTTCTGAACCTCCACAAAGTTAAAAAATATTTTCATCCTTTCTTGCAATCAATGGTTCAAGCAAATTAAATATGAATTAGTGAAACAAAACAAGAATGAAAACACCATGGTAGAAATTTTCACTTCTGCAGCAAATTGTTGCCTCTTCTCATTAACAATACTGCAGTTTTGGGTACATGCTGGTTTATTATCCTCCATGGCAGACTATGGGATTTTTAGTTTTTCCCTTAACAAGAATTTAGATTTAAAGAACTGTTGTAAAAGAATGAATCATTCTTCAAATGTGCAATTTGCTTTTTGGCTCACTTCAGCATTAGCAAAACTTTCCCTCGTCAAGGACCCTTTTTCCTCAGATTTATGGAGATGTAAAATGTTGTGTCTTTTTTCCCCCCCTCTTGTGCTGTCTGTAACTGTTTCGCCAGCCACAGATGCCATATAGTGACTTTATGACCATCACCTCATATTGGAATCTCACTGGTCTCACCACTGGCTATTTTTAGCATTAATCAGTACTTAATGGGTTATCTGGTAGATTAAATAAACCCTACATTTTGCAATCATAAATGAACAGTAGAAAACAGTAGCAGAAGCCCTTTCTGGAGACTAAAGCCACTAGCTAACTGAAAGAACAGACTGAACAATAAGACTGCCAAAATGACACTGTGAAATTGCTAGGGATTTTTGCCATTTATATCAAAATATATAGCAAAGATAAGCTAACAACAAAAAAAAAGATCCCTCCTGAATCTCATAGAGGGAATAATAGACAAGAAAACTCAGTCCTTATGAGCTCTTTTATGGTTATATAATTCCCTCTGTAACAAATCCCATGAAAGGACTTAAGAGCTCTGTGGAGTCCTGGCAGTGGGCAATAGTTGGATTGTTCTTCCCTACCAGGAAACCACCAAATGTGTGATTGCCCAAGATCTGTGTGGTGCTACTGCTCACAGAATTTAATGACTAATACTCACTTTGCTGTGGGTTATTGAGGAGAGAGTTGATAGGAAATTCTATTTCTCTTTTGGTATCCCATAGGACAATCAAATGAGGTTGTAGAGAAGATCTTCATCTCTTTTGAATAGAAAAACTCCTGTAGAAACCTATTAGGGGTGCATGGAAGCTAGAAGTTATGGCTAGGATTGTCAAGAGTGACACGTGATTTGGTCTCTCTGGGCTTCATTCAGTCATTAAACACATGTGCCCAGTTTTATTTGAAATAACCTAAGGTATCTGAGGCATCTGTAAGAGTACATATCACACAGGATTGTTGAGAGACCCAGCCCTTTCTGGGCCCATTGGTGGATGCCCATGTTTAGGCAACTCAGCCTTTGAGGCTCTGGATTTCAGGAGCTGGATGATCAAAACTTTCTAAAAATTTGCTTCTGCTCAGATAGACATACTGAAATGGAAGCAGTCAAGTCTCCTCTCCATACCAAGCACTTCTGCCTTTTTTGGGTAACACAGCTTCTCCCAGAGCCTCCTTGCAACTATTCTTTCTGCCAGCTGTTGAACAAGGTCTTGGTAGTGAAGAGCAGGACCCTCAGGAAATTTTATTCTTTTTTTTCTGTGGGGAAATATGGAAAGATCACAAGAAGAATACATACCAGAAAATATCTCTGTGGTACAGCCTCTTCTGTGCTGCAGAGCACATATTGGTGGCATAGCATTGGAGCCATTCCCAGAAGAGCATAGAGCAACTGATAAACCTCCATTTCCATTAAGGAGCTCTCCACTATCTCACCATTAGGGACAGGGAAGACGATGGGGCCTCTAGTGTTAAATAGTACGCTGTGAGGAGGTGACCAGATTTTACTCTTTGCTCCCTTTTGTGCTGTGTGTTGTACCCCTATTGCTTCCCACCCACAACACCGCATTTCAGTGCTTCTCTGCATGCCTCTTTGCCTGGCGTTTCCCCCACCCTGGAAAGTGCTAACATTAGATCCACTGGCTTCCAGCTTCTTCTCTTCAGGAACCTCACAGGCAGTGTAACTGATACTTGCATTCATTCTTCTCATGTATTTACTGGGCAGCATGTGTGAACACATCCTGCGGCCTCTTCAGTTTCTGTGCTTTGAGAGAACGTCAAAGCGTTTTTCCTTCCAGTGCCTCCTCCAAAGTCCTTACTGCTGTGCTCTGCTCTGTACTTCATTTCCACAGGAACTATCAGTACCTGCCATATGACGAGCGGAAGCCCTGCATCTGTGTCAAGAGCTACTGGGGAGACCAGACCTTTCGTTTGTACTCTTCCAACACTCTTGAGAAAATGGCAGATCACTTGGTAAGTTGCAGCCATTTTCTGAGGCTCGGGTGTTCAGCAGAGTATGCCAGTGAGAGGTCATGTTCCCCAAAACATGCCTTCAAAACTTTCTCCAGCTATATTCCTTGTTATTCAGTTTGTGAAAGAGCAGTAGATATCAGCCCCTTCTTTTTTTCCAAATTGCTTTGGTCTGTCAGAGCTAGTCAAATATTTCTGACTGCACCTTTTGGGGGAAACATTTTTTTTGGCTATAGGGCTGTCTTCTTTCCTTAAAAATATTTTATTATTTGTCAGAACAGCAAAAAACATTTAAAATGTGGCATTTAGAATTATTTTGTTTCCTATGGCTCTTCCTTTGGCACCTTTTGACCCAGTCCCTATGATTTAACATGTGCTTAGGCTGGCGACCCTTTCAAGGATGATTTTGCTTTTAATTTTCCTAAAAACATTGATAGATACCAAATGCGGTATAGTCTCATGAACAACAATACTGAAGTCATACTGATGCAAGCTTGTATCATGAGAAGCAAGTGGCTTATAGGCCAACATTTTCAAACCACAGTGACTGAAAATTAAGCATCTGGATATATATAGAGAGAAAGACATATATTTGTCAGTGTATGGGAACACCCACAGGTCTTGCTGGAAATCCAGCCATTTATTTAAGTAAATGAGAACAGACTCCAACTCTCAGTGATGATAGTAGGTGTTGGGGTAGACCTGTGTATGGATTCAGGGCCCACAAAGTTTTGAGAAGTTACACAAGAAACTTGCTAAAGCAAACAGCAGGGCTATAAACAAAACCAAGGAGAACTACAGTTTTCCATCTCGTTCCCCACCCACTTGTCTTGAAAGAAGTGAAAAAACCAAAGCTGCTCCAAGCAGTAGCTGGGGAGCCTCGGAAAAGGTCAAAATAAATCATGCATTTGGAGTCTTCTCTTTGTGCGCTTCAAGCTTAGTGATATTTCAAAGGTCCTGTTTTGTCAGGTTACAAAGTCGCCTCCCTCATTCTTGCTAGTCCTACAGTGAATAATGGTATAACACTGGCAGGATGACAAAGTGCCCTCCTTTACATAACAGCTTTTTCATGACTTTTTCTTAGGAAGAGTCATTAGAAGAAGTAAAAGACTTGATCAAAGTTTCAGAGATTGCACCTGAGGAAAAAATGAGGAAGACCATAAGTGATTTTATCAATGAAAGCAGGTAACTGCATTTACCAGAGGCTCACAAAAAATCAAGTTTATATGTTGCCTACAAATTCCAGGCTAGACCAGGAAGCTGGTGATAGTAAAAGAAAATGCAGTGAACTAATTGAGATTTTTTTTAATTATTCTGCTATAAAAGCAAAGAGCTTCCCAAATTGCAGTATCTATTTACACAGGGAAAATATTTTACTGTTATTTTCAATAGTCAGTATTGACAATAGAAAACTGCCAATCATTGGCTTATTATTTTGGCTTTCTGGACTCTAAGAATAGAATGTATATGGGAATAAGTTGGAAGTAATAAAGTGGGTGATAGACATACTGTAAAAATATGCAGAGTTAAAATAAAAACAAAGGATTTCACATGTTGGGATAACCCCTCTGTGGGCTCTGTGCCAGATGTCATGACTGGGCTCAAAATAGATATAGATTCTGATTTACAGATGTTAACCCTGATTTATGGAATATGGTATAGAGGTTTTTTTACTCTTCTTCAGCTCTTAGATAGGTGCTCTATATTTATTTTAGCCAGAGGATTTCAGCATCTCTGTCTTCTGGTTCATGCACTGCGGCAGATAGAGAACATTTCATTCCAATATATCTTAGCAGAAATAACTCACACAAAGAATCTGTTATTGTTGTGTCCTAGGGCCTTCATTAGCAATGCTGAAAAGAAGCCCAAAGGGTTGAACTACACTGCTTTGGATAAAAAGAGACTCATGCTGTTCAAGCAAGAGCTGGTATGAATGTTTTTTCTTCAAGCATTGTTGCAGTGATGTTAACTGAAAGCACATTGGCTGTATACATGTTAATTTGTATTTGACTTCACCATACTGGAATGCTTTGTAATTAGTATGCATATAGTATCCAAGAACACTTTTTTTTAATAAAGTCTGCTGTGCGTAATGAAGAGTTTTAAGATACCCTGAAATAGTTCAGAAGTTGTTCTTCCTAAATACAAATAAGAAATTATAATAATTAGCTGATTTTTCTTTTTGATGTGTCTTATAATGGAATGATGCTGAGTTCAGTGGAATAATACCCAATTAACACTGTTGTTAGGCATTTAATTACTGTGGTGGAGCTAAACTCCAAGGCTAGTCGAATCTGATATTTGGTATTCCTGGACACATGCAAATATATACATAGATTTCAGTATGTTTTTATGTGCTCTAGTTTGGGTCTGTTCTTTATTTATATATTATTAAGCTTCCTGTACAATGCTCTGGGACATTTTCCTTCCCTTAGGTGCTAGAGAGACATGAGCGTAAGTGAAGATCTGGATTAGGCTAAACAGAGCAAAGAAGGAATTACCTACACTATGTGTCTTTTTTTTAAGATTATGTCTGTCTGTCTATTACCTATCAAGGCATGTTTATTGGTATCTTCCATTAAAGCAGATATCTGAAATATGCCAGACGAGTCGTTGCCTAAAGGCATCTATTTCTCCCCGTCGTATATAAAGTAGGCTTTGAGATCCTACATTGTTGTGGTCTAAAATTAGGAGGGATGAGACCCATTCCCAGTGAGGAATGACAAGACACAGACTGCACGTAGGAACCAGTTGGGCTTAAGCATCTAACTCTGTTATAGGCAGTGAGGTCCTGGTCACCTTCTCAAGGACACTGGTGAGAAGAAACCAAACTGGACGCAGGTCTTTTGCACATGTATTAGCTTTGTTTTCTGTTTGCAGCACAGCATTCAGTGGTGCCTTCTCTCAGGTCTAAGATCCTATAATTCTAGGTAGTAATCACACATCTCTTGGGACTTACATGAATCCAGTATACATATAGACAAAAAGAAAGTGGGGAGTATTCAGCTCCCAAGAGTTAATTCCTTTCTGTTGTGACAAAGAAGATAATCATTACCTTGAACCAAGCCTATCTTTTCTTTTAACTTGAATCTAGAACTGTTTTCTCCTGTGTATAGTTCAAACTACATGATAATGTGTATAAAATACATGTTGTTTTTCCCGGTTGCAGGAAGCAATATCCAGTGATGCCAAGGAAATTGTTCAGCAGCAGAAAAAGAAGATGTCACTGGAGGAAATGATGCATGAGACTCAGATCTTTATAGATAAAATTCGATTCTTAGTTGATGAGGTAAATCACACAGAAATTCAAATAAGTTTAAAATACAGGAGTAGACTTTGGCTTTCATGATCTCATGTGAATAGTAAGTCCTGATCTAGTTATCTAAAGAGTTCTCCTTCGGATATCTGGCCCCAATCCTGTTTTTCAGTTCATGGAGTTCTCAGTGGACTGGTAGGAAACACAAGGCTAGGCTGCATGGGCAGGGCTTTTTTGTATCTTTGTTTTTGTTTGTTTGTTTTTTAAAAAAGCCATCCCGTGTCTGCTCTGGTGGTTTGGAGACAGCCTGTTTTCTGACCTGAATTCATGTCTCCACTTTTATGGACACACTGATTGGGACTGCTATGAGCTCAGGAGTCTTTGCACTATCCTTCACTGCGCAGACCCTGTATAGACATATTACTAAGCCTCAGAATAACATGAGAACATATTTGGTCAGATCAAAATCCAGCTAGTCAAGTGTTCACTCCCTGAGAGTGGTCTGCAGGCAAATCTAGGGGCTGTGTCTATGCCAGCAAACTAAACAGGGCTATGGCTATTCCCTGGCTTAGAGAGCAAGTGACATGGCCTGGCATGGTTTGCATCCTGTGGCCAAACTCTTTTCCTTCCCAAAACAGAGTGATCTCATCCATACAGCCTCCTGGGAACAGCCCTTGGCCTGTTCTTGGCTTTGAACCACACTCAGGCTTTCCTTGGGGAAATTTGGAGCAGGGCAAAGCCATGCCATGGAGTATCCTAACAAGCAGAACAGATGATCGTGTGCCAGCACCTGAGTTTGTCCCTAGTTCCTTTTGATTTGCTGATACAAATGAAGCTGGTGATACTTCCCTAGTGGGTACTTCCAGCTTCCATGCTCTGTAGCTAAGGGGCTTCCTGAGCCAGGGTCACACGCTGATTTTTATTTTTAATTTCCCCTGAAATTTCACTCTGCGGAGCACCCACACAAAGCACTTACCTTTGGCTCTGCTTAGGAATGGAGGTTTGGACTGCAACGCGTGAACTCACAGCCTCTCCCATTCAGAGCACACGTGCTGCCCTGCAGGAGAGGCGAGGGCATCAGCTCTTGGTAGCTAGTGTTTTAACAAACGGTGATGGTGGTGGCTTGCAGAAAGAATCTGGTTTGCTAACTCAATATTCCTTGTCATTTAATAGCCACAGAATACAGTGCCTGATGTGTTCATCTGGATGCTCAGCAACAACAAAAGAGTCGCATATGCCAGAGTCCCAGCAAAAACCATACTCTATTCCCCAGTGAAAGAGCAAAGAGGCAAGGACTGTGGGAAGATTAAAACCCATTTCCTGAAAGTAAGTCTGGGACTTTCTCTGAACAGAGGTAACTCTCTGGGAAAACTTGGTATTCACATTTCACCCAGGGATTGTATTTTACATGTTAGTCTTTGTAATGTACTAAAAATGTATACGTGCTTATATCTGCCATCTATTATTAATGCTTACTTCTATTTATGCTTGTCCTTTTTTAACCATGATATCACACCAAGGCTCTCAGTGTCTGAGTGATTCATTCCTTCACTGCTTGTTATAGCAAGATCTGTGGTTTGTCTATAGATACATACATAAACAGATAGAAAAAGCACAGCCTCTTCCCTGACAAAGACATCAGAAAGCATCACATGAAACCCAGGAGGAGTTTGGTAAGAGATGAGCATGTACTCAGCTCACATACCAAAGAAACCTAGATATTCAGATGTACTATAGCAGTTTATGTCTGCTACTTGAAATGTGTCTAGGTGTTTGTAGTACATGTCTGCAGTATTGCTTAGTATTCTATATTTTGAAGGAAAGTTTTAGTGGACATCATGCTCCTACAAAGGCGATATGACCTGCAGTACCCAGCAGTGGAATATTACACAGTTGTGTTGTTACCATGACCAGATGGAAAAGCCTGAACACATTAGGCAATAGTAACTTCATTTGGTAGGTTTTTAGCAGCTTTTCATCTGGAGCGGTTGGGAGCACTCCCATAAAGCACAGCTGAAGAGCAGATAGAAATACCTGACCTCTTGAAAATTGTCATGGGTATTTGTTAAGCATGGTACTCTTTGCCTGCATAAGCAAAAAATATACCCTAATTCATTCTCCAGTCATATCACTATCAAGAATTACTTTAGGACTAGATAATATAGAACAGTGAGTTAAACAGAGGAGAAGAAGGAAATATTGTTGGGTTTTTTTTGTCAAGACTAGTAATATTTTATATCAGAATGTATTTTCTGACCTGCCCCAAGAAGTAGTATTTTTGGTAGTACACAGGACCAGCTATCAGACACTGGCAAAACTGCATGAAGTGTAAAGTGGACCAAAAGTCTGAGGAAAGTAGGATATCAAATATAATTAATGTGCTTCCAGTTGTTAATTATTTTGCACAAACCTGTGCATATTAGCCAGTATGCAATTTATGCAGGCTTTCAACTGAGTCAATTAGTCATTACTTCCCTAAGAATCACAGACGTTCCTTGTGCTAAACGGGTCTTAGGGCCACCGACTGTGGAGACATGTCATTTATCCGTTTATCAACTCCATGAATGCTCCTTTATTTTAGTAGCCTACTTTGTTTTGGCAGGATTCAGCATTCAGTCATCCCTCTATCTTGAGCTTGCTGGTGATGGGTATTTTTTCCTCAGTTACCAGGCAAACGCCCTCCAGGCTGGAACATGCAAGCAAAAGTAGACACCTACCTGTGGCTCGGACCTGCCAGATATGCCCAGAGCATCATGGAGAACTTGCCTGTAGGGTATGAGACAGAAACACCATCTATCACCAGCCCAGGGCACAGCACGGTGCACCCACCTACCTGCCTGCTCTATAAAAGTAAGACGCTGTTTCTTCTGTATAGTAGCAGCGTAAGAAGGGTTGTAAGAAACACATGGCCTAAATACCTCTAATTTCAAGGGCTGCAACATTTTTGCTTAAAGTGACTGTTTTAAGATGACCGTTGTTTAGCTTCTTCTTATCACAAAAAGCCAGTTTTATTGCCAGGTCCTCAGCCCTGCCACTGACAGGGAGAGAAAGGAACGGTTATCCTGTATTTTCTGTTCCCCGTCCCATGGTTCTGTCTTCTCATCATGAGGAAGCATCCCTCAAGCCTCCTGATGGAGCTACCATGTTGAATACCTCGTAGATAAACAAGCGATGGGAGATAAAAACCGGCAATTAACAATCTTGCAGTAAAGACTTTTCTCAGGCATTGATTTTAAGTGAACACAGGAATCTTACTTCTGAGTGTATCAGGTGTTTCCTTAGAGAAATGGAATGACAACTTCCCTTGTCAGACCCCTGGTTGGATGGTGGGTGGTCAAGCTTCCCCTCCTACATATGTGCTGTGCCATTTCCATGAAGCTGACATTACTGTTTTCATTGTAATGACATAGCCCCGCACCTCTTCCAGCTGAGAGCCCACATGTATCAGGCGAGGGGGCTCATTGCAGCTGACAGCACTGGACTTTCTGACCCCTTTGCAAAAGTTACTTTCACGTCACACTGCCAGACCACGAAGGTAAGTTGCAAAATCCCTTTCAGTAAATGAAAACAGTTTTCTCAATCAAGCCGTGAAAAGGAAAAATCTTGGTTTTGCAAGGAAACACCTAGCAAGAAAAGTTAGATGCCTACTGTTAAAGAGCAACTCCTGACAGTCCGCTGTGAGCAAGGCAAATGTGTAAGTGTAGCCAGCTACGCTAATGTGAGGTGCAGTAGTATTATTTATCTCAGCTCCTTTAGATGTCAGGTTCCCTGTCTATCGGGCCTCTGTAGCAAGTGATTTACCTTTCTCTCCATCTATTTCTTTTGAGTTTGGGCCATTGTCATTGCTTGGTATGAGGATGATCCCCCATGGTTCTCTTTTACTATCATCTATATGTGCAATGATAGAGGAAAGGAAGAAGAGGAGCTTTATATGACTTTTGTAGCCATAACAGTAAGTCAATATTGGTCTTGGCAATGGAATTCAGCAGTGCACAAGGCTGGTTCTAGGGTGGCAAAGTTGAAATCAGCTGAAGATGTAGTGAGGTGTGAGACCTGCGTCCCTTAAATGCTGAAGAAGTGTGGCCATGGGGAGTGGTCTCACCTCTCTCTCAGGTATCTCCAGGGGGTGAATGGTCACATGTGGGCATTCAACGGAGCCTCTGGAGACAATGGAGGAACTTCCACACAGCTCCTGCAAGAGGAGTTGAAACACAGCCCTGACAAATGGCCAGGAAGATAGTCCATGTCAGAACAGCAGGATGGACTTTCAGAGGTCCTGAGCCCTCTACAGCTATCCTAGATTTCAAATGGAGTTTGGAGCTCTGCAAATCAGGCCATAAGCAGAATGTGCTGGACCAAATATGGTCTCCTTTGGGGAAAAAAAGTATACAAAAAAACCCTCACCCAACCTCTCTCCCCCAAAAAGCCTCCGCAGAAGACTGTTTAAATTTAATTAGCAGGTGTGTATTCTTGAATACTCCTGTTGAATGCATGACAGTGTCTGCTGTGCGCTAAGGACCTCATCATCAGAGGCCAGTAGAATTGCACAGGTGTGGAAAGGCACCTATGAACTCTGTGGCACCTTGAATTTGCTGATCATGTGCAAGATGGAAAGACCTGACTTAGAACATAACCTAGCCGTGTTTTCTGGGCTGTCCTCACTGTCCTTCTAAAATTATCTCTGACACCTTCTGTTTGGCAGAAAATTCTGCAACATGTATTAGGGGAGGGAGAAGCAAAAAACTTTCTCTGCTGGAAGCTGTAGGTGCCTGATTGTGCTGCTTTTACCCTGAGAGTATGAACTGATGCTTTTCCTCCAATGTGATTATAACTTTTAATAGAAGCTGGTGAATAAAGCTAATGAAGTCAGTGTTTAGATGCATCAGATTCAGGAAAGTAGAATGTGGTCCAGGAAGACAGCATTTTACAGGCACAGAAGTGTGAACTTTATTCACTCCCTGAATAAAATACTGCAGGCAGTAACTTGCATGTTTTTAGAAGATTGTCAGCCAAGTGACAATAAACTGTAGTCAAAAGCCTTATTTCCATTGAAAAGAATGATAGCAGGTTATGAGTCATTTTGCAGTTGGCATATTTTTCCCTTTTTAAATGTTAGCTTTGTTAAATATAATTCCTGCCAAGGCAGTTAAAACATTATCTGTGATGAAATTCCATAAGCATCCTTGTAAGTTAAAGTATAACAAACTAAAAACCAGTGATTTATTATGAGTGATTCATTAAAATACTGTACCTTGTTTTTGTAAAAGTGTATGTGTTATTATATTGAAGAAAAAAACAAATCAGAAAAAATATACTCTGGAGAAGTGAAAACTGGATTCAGTTTTGAGCAAGACCTTTATTTAACAGCTTTGGGCCTGACCCTGCTTTTCTAAACCAACAGCCTTCCTCTTAATTTAATTCAGAGTCTTGTCTACACAAAGCATGGAGGTCACATAGTGAAATGTTTGTGATGAGCCCATGAGGCAAACAGGGAACGGGAGAACAAAAAGCCTTCAGGAGGAATGGGAGATACAGGCATCAAGGCAAATTAATCATATTCTTTTGGGTGGGAATAGCTGCTGAAAAATGCAGTGGCTCAGAGAACTGAGTTATTCAGGCCGTGGGAAAGGATGTCATCAGCATGTCAGCACGTCCTGCTGAACCACTCCCGGTCAATCAATTTACAGCATATTAAACCTTTCCTGTTTTTCATTAGATCATTCCTCAGACGTTATCTCCCACCTGGAACCAGATGCTGCTCTTCAACAATGTTGTGCTTTATGGTGACGGAGAGGAAATCGCTCAGTTCCCCCCTGAGATTGTCATAGAGCTGTATGACGACGATGCAGTGGTAAACTTGAAATCCTTCTTAATAAAAATCATGAGCTATTACATCTTATCAACAGCTTAAAGACAAAGCTGTGTCACTGAATAGGCATTAAAAAAAAATGATCAGGCAATCTGGATGACCTTCCTGAATGAAGCTCAATGTTACAACAGTTTGCAGCTGAATATAGACCCGAGACTCACTTAATATCCTTGCAAAGCTGTGGCCTTGTTTTTGCCAAGTGAATCTTCCATCCAAAGACAGGCTTAAAGAAATTAGAAGCATCTTCCCCACTCCCTATATACAGCTGTAAATATTGTATCTATGTCTGGGGAGACCTTGATTTATCTCTGGCCACGCAAGCTCTGACATGATCTCACTGGTTTGGCGTAGCACTCAGAAACTTTGGATGCCTGAAAAGGTAAAAAGGACTCAGCTGCTCCATTTTCATAGCTGCTATTGCATTTTATATTGCCATTTACCTCAGGAGAAGGTTTTTGTCACAAATACTAAGCTCTGCATCATCTTGGCTCCTGAGAGAGCCGCTGAATTCAAAGACACTTGATACACATTCTCCTTTATCTAGGGTAAAGCAGAATATATTGGGTCTACAGTGGCTGCCCCTGTGGTGAGACTGGCTGATCAAAAGTATGAACCACCTAAACTTTCTTACCACCCGGTGTATTGTGGAAATCTTTCTGGAGGAGACCTACTTGCTACATTTGAGCTTCTGGAGGTAAACTAGATTTTCTGGGCTGTTAATTCTCTCATTGATGACTTTTACTTTATGGGCTCCTAAAACTAGCCGTGGTATTGAGCACACCATCCTCCCGAATTGGTGGGAATTGCAACCGGAGGAGGATCATTTTGCCATCGCACTCTCTGAGTGTCGTTCCTCCCATCATGCCGGGGCAGCAAGGGCCACTACCCATGCACCCAGCCCTGCCAACCCTTCGCACGCTCTGTGCCACGTTTTCTCCCCACTCGGCCTGTTGCCCGTCCAGTGACTACATCCAACTGGACTCTGCCCCATGGAACAACTGTCAAAATACCACTGCTACTGCAATGACCTGCTCTGTGCCGTAGCGCATAGCACCGGTTTCAGCAGCCTCAAAGCTCGCTACCACTTTGTCTCATCATAAAAGGGAGCAGTGGATAACGAGAAGTGGATCAGGGAAGCTGGATTTTCAGTTACACCTGACATATTTAGAGAAATGTCACACTGTTTTCCAACTGCAAGGCAAACTCTGTGTGCCTCGGGCTAGCCTGGCGGATGCACACACTGAATTTGCAGGGCTTCCAGTTAGAGGAAACTTCTTTCTACCAGAAACCTGCAGAAGTTTATTCTGAAATCTGAAATGAGAAAAATGTGGAGCTCTGTGACACCATTTACAAGATATTCCTGAGGTAAAATGGGCTTTTAAGCACCATGGGCTAATTATATATTTGATGACAGTTGGAAATATGACACCATGCAGAGCCTATCCTCATAGAGGCATATACCTAGGGATAGTCTATTACCTTAGCTATTATTTCCCCTCCTTTTTTATTGAAATCCACCTTTTCAGTGACCAAAGAAAGCATTCTGTTTTGTAATGCTGTCTTATGAGATGAGGGAAGCAGAACGACTTCTGGGATATATCCAAATATACCTGTAAGACTGCACTAGAGAGTTGAAATTAACTCTAAGTAAAGACCTTACAGTCTTCGTTTTCATGCTCTGTGGTATTCTTCTCAGTGACAGCACTCTAGAGCACTGCTCGCAACAGATAATAGCAACATAGACTTAAAGGAGTCTTCAGGAAAAGGCACATTAAAACATCTGCAAGGTTTCCAAGCACTCAGAGCGGTTGTGCCAGTTGCTCCCTCCAGTATCAGGGGATTCCTGATGATGTTCTGTGTCAGGATGGAAATGAAAATCTCTAACCACTAATTCATTCTCCTCTTCTTTTAACCCTTTAACTGCTTTTGCCATAACCCTTTATGCACTCGATAGTTCTGATCTGCAGATACCATTTGGTCCAGTTAAAGAAGCAGTGTGTAAGAACTGCACCCTCCTTTGTTGAAATAATGCTGGTATGCTGGGTCAGTGCTGGGAGCTAAATTGATGTATAGAACAAAGCAGCCTGTCATTTATAGAAGTAATAGACTAAGGCAAGATTAACTAATGGATACTAGGAGCCTTGATTTTTGCTCAGAGGGGCTCAAGATTTGCTGAAAATCCAAGGAATCTAGATTTAACATCAGTCTTACATGACCATTTGTCAGGTCTGGTCGGGGTTTACAGTCATGGAGTTCAGGGGACTGTTCCAGTAGTTTTAAAAAAGAAACCCTTTACATGGCTATTTTGTCCTCAGATGTGAGATTTCTCCAGCCTTCCTCTCTTTAAGCTGTGCCCTTGTTATATGTTCACAAGCTGTAAGAAAAGAGACAAACAACCATTTGTTTTCTAGCTTTAAAAAAGATATGATAAATGTACCAGTTTAGGAATTACATGTGGATAAGTCACTTTATCACGTAGATGAACATAGTTTTCTTGATCACCTGTCATCATTATGTAAGCCAGATAATGCAGTGAAATTGAGAACCTTGAGAGGGGAATTGGGACACAACATCTGCCATGAGATCTGGTTCAGATGGTCTTTGTCTCTTATCATTTATTATTTTTTTTTCCAGAGGGTAAGTTAATCTATCATGGGATAAATTTTTGAGTATTTAATGTCCACTAATGCAGAATTTTAAAAGAGTTAATATTTTTAAAGCCCCATAGATGGATTTCTAGACAGACAGGTAGGGTTCCCAAAGTTGTGTGTTTCTGTTTGTTTTCAGAACAGCGTCACAGAGGTGGCTGATAGAAACCAGACACATTGATACAACAAAACTCGATCTATCCTAATCACTTTCCTTAGAAGCACATTTCTTTTTGATTAGAAATATGCATTAGATGCAAGAAAAAAACTTGAAATGGACTGAAGTGCTTCCTTACCAGAACTCAAAGGGAAGAGCTAACAGTGAGCAGGGCCATCTACATGACCCCTACCAGCAGCTGGAGAATGAGCTAGTGCTAAGATGCTAGCGTAGATACTTTTATTGAAGTTGTTGGTGATATTCAGCCTGAGGTCCATAGATACCTGAACTTCTAAAGAGTTTCGGAAAGGTAATTAAGAAAGATAAGTTCATCTATGCTATACAGCAATTTCTGCATGTGGAATTTCTAAAAAGGTTTATTTTTAATTTATAATTTTTTATGGTTCCACAAATTAAGAAAAAAGGGGGCAATGCCTTTGGGCTCAATGTCAGAACTTCTGAGTGAAATTTAATGGCTAAAGACTAGTCACTTAAAGATGGTCTCCAAAACATCTTTGGGGAAATGGTAGGTACTCTACCACCACCCTGACATGCCTACCAAACTTCACATTCAAAAAGACCCCATTTGATTATATCTTCCTGGCTCCTCACCTGCAGTTTTGGGATATTGCCATGGTATGTCCCAGGTGCTAGACACAGTCCATAGCACATACTAGACCTTCCTCAAGGCCCTGCTGCTCCATGGTGGCCCATAAGGAAACGTGCTGGGAGCCACTAACCTGGTCAGAGCAAATTTTTTCTCTGGCCTTCAGTTCTGTGAAATCTATTAAATGAATTCGTTTGAATTCTTATGAGTAAAAGGCAGTAAACATGTGCATGTGAATTATGGCTGCTGATTATGCTGTTACTAGCACATGCTGCAGGTGCTGTGTTAGGAAATGTGTTTTCCACACATCTCCCTCACCTACAAGGTACTAAGGAACATATCCTTTCTTCTTTATACTAATTAAAAGCCCACAGAGCAGTACATAGCTGTATATAACAGACAGATGGCCCAGTTAAAAGAAGCAGAAGACTTCAACTTTACAGGTCCCTTTAGAGCTGTATCTCAGATGCTTTACCTTTCAACAGTGACAATTTAGCTTAATAACTATGAAGCACTCCAAAAGTTGTGTTTCTTTTTCCCAGAACCCAGACGTTTTCAAAGGTGTTTGGTCCACGTCCCAGCATAGCTCATCTGTTTTCCTTTAAATTCATCTGAAGATATTTTGCATCCGTCTCCTTTACTATGTTTTTCTGTATGTATTCAGTAATCTTTAGGTATCGTACTTCACAAGGAAGCCAAAGAGAGTTACGCCTGTAGGTTTTCAGTTCACCTGTTAAACCAGTGTTCCTACTTTTATGTGCTGTCATAGCCTGAGCCTCTGGTAGGAATGGTCATCATGTCATAGGCTCAACTATTCTTTATAGATGGGCTGAGAAGATCACAGAACCACAGAACAGTAGAGGTTGGAAGGGACCTCTGGAGATCATCTAGTCCAACCCCCCTGCTCAAGCAGGGTCACCTAGAACATGTTGAACAGGACCCTGTCCAGATGAGTTTTGAGCATCTCCAAGAATGGAGACTCAACAGTCTCTCTGGGCGACCTGCTCCAGTGCTCAGTCACCCTCGCGCTGAAGAGGTTTTTCCTCATGCTCAGACAGAACTGCCTGAGACAGAATGAAACCATTTTGTGCCCATTGCCTCCCATCCTGTCACTGGGCAACCCTGAGAAGAGTCTGGCCCTGGCCTCTTTACACCCTCCCTTCAGATACTTATACATGTTGATAAGATCCCCTGAACCTTCTCTCTTCCAGGCTGAACAGGCCCAGCTCTTTCAGCCTTTCCTCGTAGGAGAGGTGCTCCAGACCCTTCATCATATTAGTGGCTCTTTGCTGGACTCGCTCCAGTAGCTCCGTGTCTCCCTTGTTCTGGGAAGCCCAACACTGAACACAGCACTCTAGGTGTGGCCTCACCAGGGCTGAGTAGAGGGGGAGGATCACCTCCCTCTACCTGCTGGCAATGCCCTTCCTAATGCAACCCAGGATACCACCAGCCTTCTTGGCCACAAGGGCACATTGCTGGCTCATGGTCAGCCTGCAGTCAGCCAGGACCCCCAGGTCCTTCTCCACAGAGCTGCTTTCCAACAGGTCAGCCCCCAGCCTGTACTGGTGCCTGGGGTTATTCCTCCATAGATGAAGGACTTTGCACTTCCCTTTATTGAATGTCATGAGGTTCCTCTCTGCCCATTTCTGCAGCCTGTCAAGGTCCCTCTGAATGGCAGCACAATCATCTGATGTATCAGCCACTTCTCCCAATTTTGTGTCATCAGCAAAGGTGCACTGAGTGCTGAGGGTGCACTCTGTCCCTTCATCCAGGTCGCTGATGAATAAATTGAACAGTATTGGACCCAGCATTGACACTTGGGGGACACCACTAGTTACTGGCCTCCAGCTAGATTTTGCACCACTGAGCACAACCCTCCGAGCTCTGCCTTTCAGCCAGTTCTCAATCCACTTCACCATCCACTCATCTAGCCTGTACTTCATCAGCTTGCCTATGAGGATGTTACAGGAGACAGTGTCAAAAGCCATCAAGTCAGACAACATCCACTGCTCTCCCCTCATCTCTCCAGCCAGCCATCCCATCGTAGAAGGCTACCATGTTGGTTAAGCATGATTTCCCCTTTGTGAATCCATGCTGATGACTCCTGATCACCACCTTGTACCTCATGTACTTAGAAATGGTATCCAGAATTAGCTGCTCCATCAGTAGGAGTCTGCAATATGCTGTTGAAAATGATCATGAGATTGGGAAAAGAAGCCAGGGAGCTTTCCCACAGAAGGTGACTCAAGCCGGGAGAAGGGCTTGGAGCAATGCGAGAGGCACAGAGCAGTGTGAGATTGTCAAGCCCCAGAGCCGCGGTGGCGCATGTGCCCCTCCATCCACCTGACACAGGGCCATTGTGTACAGCTGGATACGCTCCTGAACGTGCAACAAGCCTGTGTGCAATCGCACATGAAGAACGTGAGCACTACCTGCAGCAAGATTATTGCAGTTACAAAGAGAGGACCCAGTCTTAATAGTGCAAATGGGACTGGCATGTTCTCAAATGCTGTGACTGTGTGATTTCCAGCTTGGCAGGTCTCCTGATCTGTGCTAGGTGCAAATGGTAGGTGTGACCAGATAGCTAAAATAATGTCTCCAGAATAATGCAGGACCGCTATTCAAAAGTATAATAAGGCTGAAAAGGGTTGGCATTCTGTCCATCTGGCAAATGTGTGGTTCTGCTCATCTGTACTAAACTTATCAGTCTTTTTGTAGCTAGAATTGGATTTAGAATTTTCCTACAAAAGTCTTCTCATCAGCTTTTATTCAGAATTTTTATTAAATAGAATTACCATGCTTCATCAGTACCTGCGTGTCTTTAGGGCAGACTATGTCCTGCCAAGACAAGAGAGTCTTTTTTTGGAAAGGTGCTTTAATTCAGTCTATTGAACACACTTCCTGCCAAGTGTTTTAGCATCACAGCAGGACAGATAGCAATCCAAGTCACATTATTCTCACAGCATAACCTTTCTGCTCTGCAATGTGTCTTGAAAAGCTGTGTTAAATTGATGTTTAAAGTACCATTCACAGATATTTCTGCTATTGTTTTATTCTTCCACAAAGCAGCCTGAGCCTTGACTGTTGAATTTTTCAGATTCCTGAGTCAGATCCAGACAGTCTTCCCCCAGTGGATCCACCTGATGTTAGCCAGATCTACCCAGTTCCAGCTAACATCCGACCTGTTTTAAGCAAATATAGAGTGGAGGTGAGTTAGAATATTTCTGACTGTTTCAGAATCCCAGATCCTTACATTCCCTTACTGAACTGTAAAGCTTTAATTATGTTGTGATGATGATCTTTAAAGTGTAATCAGTAGGAATCACATAATACAAAAATAGCATATGACTTGCAAAATACATGGGGTAAGGTCAGATCAGACTGATTCTGCAGTGCTGGTCATGCAAGGCAGTGCTGCTTCCTGCAAGTGGTCAAGGCTAGATGACAGTCACAGCTGGCGAGGGAGTGACGGCTGACGCGGCAGCGCGTGCCTGCTGGTCTTGCCCCTCCTGCGCTCTGCACGGCCATGGGAAATGCTTGTGGGAAACTGAGACCTTCCCCTGGCAGCTGACCTGACCTCGCTGGCAGCACAATCGGGCATCAGCCACCTCCCAAGCTTTTCTGGGTCCCAGTTTTCAGCCAAGTGATGTCTTCTGCCTGTCTATGAATGTTTTCACCTTCTGTCTGCTCCTCTCAGTCAGCTACCATTTGAGCCCGCTGTCCCATTATGTTAAAAAGCAGGGAAAAGTGGCAGCTTTTCATCTGTTGGGACAATGCCTGGATTCTGCCCAACCTCGCCACTCCCTGTCACTCATCCTGCAGCCTTCACATGAGTGTTGTATTTGTCCACTTTGCTGTGCCAAGTCAGACTCTGCTTGCGAAACCTGATGACACTTCCTGAGAAATATCTCTGCAGGAGCTCAGAAGCTGTTCCTGCTCTGCCTTCAAAGATCAAGCAATTGAGCTGTGAAAAGGAGAGTTAGCTTTGCTGTATCCTTTAGTTAACTACTGTTGTCTATATGTAGGAAAGAGGATTTTTTAGCAGTATCTCTTTTACACCCAAGCCTGTGAGGTAAATGAGGACATGAGCCACTGCACTGATGCTAAAGGGCCAGCTTAAATCCTGAAACTTAGGTGTTTCTGTAAGTATTGTGCTGAGGGCTTCCCACTGCCTCTGCAATAGGATTGCTTTGCGCTGCTTGAATACTGTCTACTTGACACCGCTGTGAAATTCATCCCACCTATTTCTGCGGTACCCAGCCTAGAAGCATCCTTGCTGTAAGCTTCTTGTTTGGTCAGCTGAGCAGAGCAGCCACCCTCACAGGGTGGTTCAGATTTTAATAGGTTAAACCAGGCTTTGAAAGTGCTTCTCTGTGTCCCTTGACTGGAGGGAGCCCAGGACAACTGCACTCCTCAGTGTGATACCTCAGGCACCTTAAAATCAGGTAAATTACATCCAGATCTGGATAGTTTAATTGCCATGAGAACAGGTTTATAATTGAAGTGCACATTTATATAATGAAATATGGGTTCTGGAGGGTTTTCAGCAAGGAAATGATACAACAGGATAAAGATAACACAACTATTTTCATCAAGATACTATGAACAATATTCCACACCAAAGGAAATTGCCATGGAGCCCTTGTAACTATGGGAGCGGGCCCCTCTTTCAGCCGGGAACCCCTGGCAGTAGAGCTGCTCCAGGGCCCTCTGCCACCGAGGGGACTTTGGGGGTCCTGTGTGACTTGCTGCATGCCGCTCACACCAGTGCCCCATCCTCCTAGCATGCAAGTCACCCCTCACACTCACTTTCAGTTCCACTTTTCAGATTCATGAGACTCATAGCTTGACTCACTAACCTTTAATTTTACCTCTTTCCAGGAAACTCCAACCACAATTTGTCCATCCCTTCCAGCCCCAGTCCTCTCCTTCAGGACCCTCCAGCATATCCCATATAGAGGCCCATTTTTCTTGCATGTCCCTAGTTTACAGAACCAGTCTCCTCCAAACCAGGAGAATGGTCCTTTAAAAGACAACTGCTTGGAGACCTCCCCGATCTGTTGAAGACCTGAGGGCTAACTGAGTGCTGTTAACCATCTCTGCTTGTGAGCAATTTGTTTACTCCTTCAACAGCCCTGATGCTTTAAGAAAACTGAGGCTCTGCTGTTCAGATTGATGGCTCCTTTGCCCCGCTGAAAAGAAGACTTTTGCAAATGTGGTTATTATTGCTTGCTGATGACAATAACCCCCTTGCCAAGAGGCTGACATTGCTAAGTGCTTTAACTTCCACCATAATCCTGATGGTTATTGGATACCAGATTCAGCTCTTTTTTCCTGGCAGTCCTGCATTCCCAAAGGGATCTGAGGTGACAGGTGCACAGCAGAGGCTTCCCACACACTTGGGGGTCTCTGTGTGCTTCTGATCATTTCTCTCTGCCTGCGACAGGTTCTGTTCTGGGGCGTCCGAGAACTGAAGAAAGTCCAGCTCCTCTCTGTAGATCGCCCCCAGGTTCTCATCGAATGTGCAGGGAAAGGGGTGAAATCCTCTGTCATCCAGAGCTACAAGAAAAATCCCAATTTCAATGTCCTTGCAGACTGCTTTGAAGTGGTGCGTACAGCATGCTGCTCCTTGCTTGTCCATTCTCTGGGTAGGCAAGGTGTTAATTATTGATTACCATCCTTTCCATTCAAGTCATTTCCTCTGTGTCTTGATTAAATATTAAGGAACATCAGTTCTAATGTAAAAAGCTAATGATTCAAATATACTTTAAAAGACCTCTGCTACAAATGTATGATGAAAGATGATGTTCCTAATCATGTCTCAAGAAGGCAAGGAAATATGTTACAATCAAGCTTTTACTGACAGGTTGGAACTTGTTGCCAGATAACAGGGATATTTTTAGTACTTCTCTTTTCCTTCTCCCCTCTTATTTTGCAAGGTAGAGCTCAGTTTCCTATATTTTCTTTCAGTCCTCTTAATTTTCCCTTGTATGGGCTTTTAAGTGGATGGATCGTATCTGGCTTCTGAGCTCTGGGCCTTTTCACATTGTAACCCTTGCTGTTATGGACTAGGAATTTAATTATTTTCTGTTGTTTGTGTTGTAAGAGCTGGTCATTTCACTGGACGCAGGTCAATATGAGAAAAAAGTCATCTGATTTGCTCTAGCTGGCATCATCCCCAGAGGTAAAAGTATATCTATAAGGCACAAGGATATCAAAGCCCTAAGAGTAGTGCCTGGTCACTGAAGCAGTGGCATTAGTACAACCTCCAACCCATGTTCATTCCCTCTGAATGTTCCTGATTCTCCCAGAGGGCTGATATGACGTGCTTGTCTATGACAGCATGGGACTCGACTCAGTAACACAGCCCAGCTTGTATGCATTTTGCATTTTGAGTATAGTAATAGCTGGGGAGGAGAAGGGAGGGAGGAGTATCAGCCTCATTGGTGTGCACGACACATATCCTGTAGCATGATCTCTATTCTCTCAGTTCTCATGTTGTTGTCTGTCCTCCTCCACTAGGAACTGCCTGAAAATGAGCTCTTGCACCCGCCACTGAGTATCTGCGTAGTCGACTGGCGAGCGTTTGGGAGGAGCACCCTTGTTGGAACGCACACCGTCAACTGCCTTAAGCAATTCCTGTATAAGGCCCAGCCGGCTCCTCAGAACACATCAAATAGACTAGAGAGTGCAGAAACCGACAAAGGTAAATGTCCAGTTCTGACTCCGAATGAAAGGACAAAGCACTGTTTCATGAAAACAGTGAAGGGCCTGCTCAGAGGCTTAATGCGAGGCATGTGCTTAGAAGATAGGCTGTTTTGGGGTTGAGTGCAGGGTCAAATGCTACCTAACTTGCAAAGTTTCTATTTCAGTTTCGCCTGAGTCCTCCCAGGCTGCTGAGTTAACCGTAGCAGAAGCATCTTCAGCTGATCATGTCTATATTGAGGTGGAGCAGGGTGAATCTACAGTAGTAGAGCCAGAAACAGATCGTGTACCACTTCCTGCTCCTCAACCAGAACACTCTGGCTCTCGGCCAGAGAAAGACAGAAAAAAGAAGGTGAGCATAGCTGAAGTTGCCAGATAACTTGCAATTATAAACATTATTTCTGTTGCAGTCTTGTGGACTGGAGCTCTTCTCTATGGAATGGTAGTCTCTCATGTTAAACTCAGGATTAGCTATGACATCCTCAGATGCCACAGCAATAACAGAGTTGTTTTCCAGATAACTTGCTGGAGATTCTGGGTATGGCAGGGAAAAAAACCCACAGTATCTTGCTAGCCCTTCAGAGAACTGGTTAGCAAAGCTACTTTAACCCTATGTAATTTCATTCTAATTCCATTAATAGATATTGTCTCTCTTTCCTTTTGTGCCAGATGTTCATCCCATAAATAAGCACTACCAGAGTAGTGGGATTTTTGCTTTTCCTAGCCTTAAACGATCTACTTAACTGAAAGACTGTCACTATGAATGGCTGCTTCTACGAGTGCCCCACTGTGTTAGATGTTGTACAGACATGGAGCAGAAAGAGTCTGCGTCCCAAAGAGCTTACAGTCAAAGCATAAAACTGTTGTCAGTCAGTTGGTACAAGCAGACAGGAAAGCACAGGGAAACAAGGCAATTCTGGTCAGCATGACAGCTACAGCACAGTATATGTTCTAGACTGTACACTTTTTTTGTGTTCAGATGCATGTGCTATAGCTCTTTGTTTCTCTGTAGTTTCTCCTATCACAATCACTCTTTCATTGACAGCAATAAAAGCAGATGAAACTGGTCTGAATTTATTTCAGAAGATGTTTCCGCAGCAGCATAAAGCATCCAGTTCCTTCAGCCCCTGGTTTTTTGATGGTCAAGTGTTTCCAGCATCCTTAATTAGAAGGTCAAGAAAGCTGCATGGATGCTACCCAGTCTGAATCTTGCATCTGTTACAGAATAACTTCTTTGTGCAAAGGCGAAGTATAGTAAGAAAAGATTCCTAGATGGAACCCAGTAATTTAACCATCTTTGTCATATTAATTATGGTTGCCACCTTTCTGTCTATGCTCCAACCTCCACAGCCAAACTGACAACTCTTCGTGAGGGTATAAGATGAAACACTCTATTTAACAAGGGCAAATCTTAAACAAGAATGAAGCTAGTATGATTTGCTACATTAGCAGGTGACTTTCAGGATCAGATTTTTTAGCTTTTTTATAAGGAGAAAATGGTTGAATTGTAGCAGCTACTGGGAATCTTTCGTCTTCCAAAAGGCAATGCAGTAATAATGGGAGTTCTTACAATACTTGCAGACTTAAAGATCTCAAGGTGGGAGAAGCCAATTTATATCAGGATGCTTAAAGCATCATTACTACTGTCCTTAAAACATCATTACTATTTCTCTGGGTAGATTTGCTTTTTGTGTGGGTTGCTCCTGTAGCAATACCTCAAATGCTCAAAGTTTTGGTATAAGCAGAAGGTAATGCAGAAGTTGCTTCAATAATATGATGATTGTGATGAAGTGCCTTGGAATAAAAGACAAAGAAACTTATACATATTAATTAGCTCTTGGAGGTTGAAATATTCACTATATACATCTGTTCAAGCTTGATGTCATGGTTCAGGTGATTTTTAACCAGTCCTACAGTTCAACAGTATTTTCTTTCTGCTTTGCTAGGACTTGAAAAAGTCCATCCAACAGTCAACAAAGAGGAGAAGAAGAACAATTGCAGATGAATCAGCTGAAAATGTTATTGACTGGTGGTCAAAATACTATGCTTCTGTGCTCAAAATGCAAAAAGTAAGTCAAGCAGCAGCTCAAAATTCATATGAATGAGCAATGTTATAAAACTAGATTTACAGCTAAAAGATTCTTTTTTTGCTATTACATTCATACTAAGGAGTTTGTCCATCATTTTTTTCTTTTGAAGGCAAAAGGACTTTTTTCCAATGAAGGAAAACCTGAAAACAGTGAGTGAATTATTTGATTTTTGTATTACTAATACTTTGCTTCTATACTGTGTTACTGTTCACAATAAATGTCTGATAGCAGAACTATACCAGTAAGACTTTCCTCTATAGCTGATCAGATGGTGGGTACATTAAAACTTCACAGGCAATATAGGGTTAACATTCAAATCTCATGCACAACGTATGTGTATACACAATGTGTGTTTATGTGTGTACATATATATGCATCCATATATATGTGTGTGTGTGTGTGTGTGTGTACATATATATACTAGAAGGAAATACTTCATGGCTTAACAGGTCCCCTCACAGTGAAACAGAGCCCTAGCAAATTGTGTTGTCTAATGCAACTGCTTGAACAGACTGAGAAAGAAAACAAATGTCACTGTTTGCACAGATTTGCCTTTCGGACTTAAACTATAGCATCTTCCTATGCCAGAGCTGACTGTACTTCACCAGAGATTGAGGCGATTTCTATTTTAAAGAAGGTGGGGCAGTTGCTCTGGTTGGAAGGCACAATCTAAATGTCAGATTTTATCATTCTGGAAATGGCAGCTGACAGTGTTTCAATGATCATCAGTGCCCCTGAGAGACAAGGCAAAGATCAGTGTCTGAGCAGAGCTCACTTTTCTACATGGGAGAAATATTTAGAGAGAAAACATTATACAAAGGTGTGATGTTCAGCTACAATTAGATTTTGCTTGATATTGTGACATCCACCCACATGCTGTTCAGGCAGTCATGGCAGGGTTTTTTTGACTGATGACTTAAGACCTTGTAAAATCTCTTCTGATAGTTTTTTCTATATAGTTGAACCTATGATCATAAGCATTATGCATGTATGAAAGCACTGAGAAACATATATATACTTCCAAATATTTGCTGATACTGATATCAAAGATATATGAACTACTCAAAAAACAAAAGTGAAGTGAACTCAAAATCCAGACCTCAGCCCAAGAACTGAACCATCATGGAACCATCTTTGAGGGCTCATCCTGTTTTTGTTGGGAAGCCCCCTCTCAGTGTTTGGAGTCTGGCTTGAGCCTGATCAGATACTTCCTCCCATTTCTCATACTACTGGGCTTTCCTAAGGTGAGATAAGCTCTGGTTTGTGATGCCTTTGAGTAGAGAAAGCAGAGAAAGGCTTCGGTGACTTGGAAATCTGAAATCAGTCAGCCTGAAAGGGACTTATGCTTTTAAATAAACCTTAAATTCTGCACGAAATTTATTAGTTCACATCTGGGAGGACGGAGAGAGGCAGGAACAGAGCATTGTGGGAGGTGGTCAGCAGGGAAGAAATGAGATGGGACAACATTGGGCTTGATACCCCAAGCTCATCATGAAGACTGAGTCAGCCACAGATGGGTAAAAGTGCCACCTTTCCGTCTAGGAGTAGTGGTGGGAAAAGAGAGGACCTGCTGCTTGGCAGCACAAGAGCGAATGGAGGAGGAGAGAGAGGGAATCCTCAAAACATGTTTTCCATTTGAAAATGGAAAATCGCCATTTTCTTTCACCTTTCCAATTCTTATCTGAAATGTTTGATGGGCTTCCATCACTAAAAACCTAAATGGTCTCACGAAATCTCTGCAGATAAGCAGATTCCTGACCACATTGCATTGCATGTAGAAGAGGAACCAGACAAAAAGAAGAAGGATAAGATATTCAACAAGAAACTGAAGGAAGAGGCTCCCAACCTAGCAACCCTGAAGGTAAGAGAGAAGGTAACAGGTAAGGGTACTAGTCACTGTCTCCCCAAAGCTTGTCCTCAGGGACCAAGTTAAATAACGCTCCTCCTTACATTTATTTCAGACACTTTGAGCTGAATAAAACACACACAAAATAATAGTGGTGGTGCACATCAGCACATGGAGCCCAGAGGAGAGCCAAGGCCATGAAGGCCCACTTGGCCTTGAATTTACCAATACAGAGGTAGCTGATGAGACTCAGGCAAAATTCAGTTTTGGTGCTCTGCCTCTGTAAAATACTGAATTGTTACCTGAATTAATTCACTGTGAATATCAGGTTCCTTCTCTTCTCTTCTCTTCTCTTTTCTCTGTTGTAGTGATGTTTGGAATATAATTAATCAAATGTATCTCTGCAACATGAGAGCACTTCACCTAACCAATTCACTTAATTGTTTTAATAGTTTGGCTTAAAAATATCTTTTCTGGAATTATGCCAGCACTGAAATGGAGTTGCTGGGGTATGTCACATTGGAAAGGTTGCAGTGTACTAAGAAAGGCTTAAAAAGAGTATGGAAAACATTACTGCTGGTGCATCCTCCCTGATGGTGAGGCAATGTTCAGGTTGTGTTAGATAAACTTGAGCAACAACAGAAGGAATTCAGAGAAAATGTTATGGGTCATGCAAAATGACTAGAGAGGTGTGGAGGTTTGAAAAGATGAGGACTGCCTGGATTAGACAGCAGCTGAATAAAGGAGACTTTGGAACATCTGTCAAAGCTGTTTCCATTTTTCAACAGATGGCATTGAACTAAGCCCCTCACCTTCACACTAAATAACACTTCCTAAATTGCAGGTAGCAGGGGAAGGATAAAGTTGTCCTTTTAGAGGCTATTCAATCTTTTTGCCTATTCTAAAGCTCTGTCCCCACAACACTTAATCAGTCTCTTTTGCTGTCATGTTGTGATACATTAATATAACAGTCAAAAAGGGAAAGTACATCACAGGCATGTTGCAGAGCCTCCTCATGAAGGAAAGAGTGGCCATCGGCATTGCTTTTTCCCCAAACCAGTGCTTATAAATATTCATTCTGGCCCTTCTAGAGCCACTTTTATCTGCTACATTAATGCACTGTTCCAGTCATTGGGCAGGACATTGGTTAACAACAAAGCTCTTCTGTTTGAAGTGGGGAATGGACTACTTCTCCTCAAGGAGTTTTGTAAAACCTTGGTTTTATTAAAACCTGTATTTTGTATCAAAATTGGATTTCAAGTCATTTTGTAATAAGACAGTTGCTATAAATATATTCACCACACCACCAAAAGGAGCATTCTCTTATTTTCAAAGATTTATGAAGGAGACCTGGAGAGTGAATTTAATAACTTTGAAGACTGGGTGAAAACTTTCCAGCTCTTAAGAGGAAAATCTAATGATGAAGTTCATGCTGAATCTGAGGACAGAATAATAGGAAAATTTAAGGTGAGCTCAAATGCTGATTAGATGGGTGATAATTTAGAGACTGTATATTTTCATGTATATTTCAGGTATACTGAAGGTGAAAGACAAAGACATTGACAGTCTGTTATAAATAGAGTTACCTCTTTTATTGGATCCAGAATCATATTTTTCCTTTCCCATTATCTCATAGATGAAAGCAGCATCCAGATCCAGGTGTTCACTGTTGTTCTGAAATAAAGAATTACAAAGAAGTGTTAAATCACAGAAGGTGGAAAAGAGACATATTATGGAGTCCAGTTTCTACTAATGCAACTTCATTTCTAGACTGTCAGTTATAGTTCTTTGTATGTAATTTTGAATAATTTAAATGAAGGCTCTTCTAGCTGCTCCATTTGGAGACAATTGCACAGCCTGATCCAGGATGCCATTAAGCAATGTGCAAATGTAGTTCAAAGCATAAATTCTGTTACTAGGACTTCAAGCACTTCATACTTCAGAGGAATGGGTATCTTAAATTCATTAATACCTCAGCCAGTTTGTAATGCAAATTTCTCTTCAGATGACTTGCCAGTTGCTTTTAGGCAGTATGATCTACTCAGCAGCACAAGTCAATATTGATTTATATGGTTTGTACAGTGACCGTAAAAATATAGGGCAAGATGGGTTCCAATCAGACTGAATCTAGCTCAGTGGAATTATTAATTTACAAAGATGCAATTAAGAGCAAAATGTTTTCTTTGGAATTTCAATACTTAAATAGACTTAGAACCCTTGCAGATGTTATAGTCATTGAGAAAATGGAGAGCTGGGAGCTTGCAGGTACTTCTTGCAGTGATCTAGATGCAACAATAATGAGTAGTATGTTAAAGAGAAATATTTAAAATGATCAGGCTTAGGACATTGAACCTGTGTTCTCTTCAAATTGTTTTTTGCATTGTGCTTGGTGTATTTTCAATGGAAATAAAACACAATGTGTTCCCAGGGCTGCCTGTGCATATACCCAAGCCCTGAGGACTCCAGTGCGCTGGAGGGAGGGCAGCCCCGCGTTCTGCAAGGGATACCGCCAAACCACTCCGTCAAAGTCCTCATCAGGGTGTACATTGTGGCAGTAAGTAGACAGATGCTCTTTTAACCTTGAAGCAACTTGCAGGTTGCTTTTCAACTCAGTTTATCTCCAGTGTCTTTGCAGTGGAGCTTCTGAAAAACCTCATCCATGTGGCAGAATTTTTTTATTGTATTTCAGACAGTATTTTGTATTTTAGGAATGGACGTTTAGAATAGAAAACATTATACGTTCCTCATGATAAATCACAAGGATGATGGCTCAGACTGGAGAAACGCTTTGCTTCTTCAGACTGAAGGGACTGGAGCTATAATTAATGTAGTACGGCAACCTGTTCCAGTCACATTATGTAAATGCAGCCAGTGTTAATCAGGAGAGTGGTTTGGAGTTTGCACATGTGTAAATACAACATTCTCCATAAGGGGGAAGTGGGAGAATATGTTGTGAGGGCTGTGAACTGGGAGAAACCAATAGGGTAGGTGTTATGGATAAGGTACTGGGAGGGGAAAGAGGTGGAAATATACAGGACCAAATACTGAAGAAGCACAATGTGAAAATTGGAAGGGGGAGATAGAAGGAGATGGATATTTCAGAGGAACAGGAGAGATTCAGATGATCTAAGGGGGGGAAGAATGGTGGGTAAGGAGAAGATAGCAAACAAAACAAATAAGAAGAATAGGAAGAGGTTACTTTATTTCCTGAGTGTAAACTCTCCCAAACTATCTCTTAAAAACAGAGGGCCAGCCTGGGAAGTGGTGTTTTACACTGTTCAAAGGTGGGGTCCGCTCTTTGTGGAAAACCCTCCCTGGTTCCCACATACACGAGTGCATCCGGCTTCTTCCTCAGGGTTGCCTCTCCCTCTCTGCTTTTTTCTCTTAGCAGTGGTGGTCTCCAGGGACGGGGCTTGCGTCTGCTCCACCTTTGGAAACCCTCTCCTCCCCCAGATCGTCTTTCCCCAATTGCCTGCAAACCCAAATGACAGAATTTGTACAGCACCAGGCAAGCCGGGCTTTACCGTGCACTCCCAGGATGCCCCGAGGGCCAGGGTCCTGCGCGATCACCATGCTGCCTTCAACCAAGCCTCTTGACAACACGGTCTTTCTTCCTAACAGGCGTTTAACCTCAGCCCAGCTGACCCAGATGGCAAGTCAGATCCCTACATTGTGCTGAGACTGGGCAAAACAGAAATTAAAGACAGGGAAAACTATATCCCCAAGCAGCTAAACCCAGTATTTGGAAGGTCAGTGATGGCTTCATTTCATTTTCAGGGGTGATTTCTGCCTTGTCACTTGCCACCACTGCTGCTGCTGCTATTGCAAGTGCTGGGTGGTTGTTACATGCTGATGTCTGCCCACTCAAATGCTTTATTATGGTACTGATTAAAATGTTGAGAACTGCTGTCACCTTGTATGATTATAAATTATGCCATTTTCATAACAGTCAAAACACATCCTGAAATGCAGTCTGTGACAGGTTTTGTAAACTAATGGATGAGAGGAAATGAAGCAACAAATGATCTTGTCTGCTCAAATTAATGCAACTGTTAAGTTTAGAGTGAAATAAATATCAGCACAGCAAAGTGTAATTTCAAAATATTTATTGACATTTCAAGTTGAATGGAGTGACAAGTAAATCTCATAAATTTAGGATTAGGCCAGAAACCCCAGTCTTCTAAATGTGAGAGCCAGGGGCAGACTCTCAGTAAACATCAACTTTGTATTATCAAACGCTCCATGCTTATTTCCCATGATTTTTTTTTTTTCTCAGTAAGTCCACCTGTTTTAAGAAGGATGAAAATGTTTGGAATCAGGATGGAGTTATTCTATCAGAACATTAGGATATAGAAACTACACTAGGTTAGATTGAAATGCCCCTGTCCCAGTGTCCTGTATGCAATAGCAGAGGCTTAAAGAAAAGAGTGTAAGAAGAAAAGACAAGAATAGAATGGTCTCTCCATATCATAAACTCTCAGTTTCTGTGATTTAAGCTCTTCCTTAGCAGGCTGCAACTGAGCCATCATGGCTGATAAACCTTAATGCATGGCCATTACTGGTATATAGATGGAAGGGGAAATTGCCTGCTTTATTTATTCCAGACAAGATAGGAATTGGCTGTTAGCTTGGATAGTCCTTGCTTTTACTGCTGCTGTCGATGGAAGCATTGCGGTGGCTGGACCAGCAACCCCTTCCCAGTAGTAATGTCAGTAACAGCAACAGGCTCTCACTGCCCTTGCAGCCCCGTGATCGATCAGCATGGCCCCACTGGCCCCACGGTCACCCCAGAGCCTTCCCACACCACTTTCCCCTCCACAGCCTGCTCTGCTGCTGCTACAAAACTGACTTTGGCCACTCGGAGAAGGAGGACTGAACTTCAGGAGACAAAACTCAGTTTTTCCTGTGCTGTGGAGAAACCTGCAGTAAACATTGTGCTGATAGCCCTGTCTTCCACTAATTTATCAAATCCCTTTTAAGATCCCTGTATACTTTCAGCTTCCCTCTACCTCTCATGGCAGTGATTGCCACCACTGAAATATGCACTGAGTGAAAAGAGAGTTCTATTCTTTGCTTTTTTGAAACTTGTTTTAAGACTTTTGCCTGGTCATTTCACTGGTTGCCCCCAAATTCCTATATTCAAAATATGATCTGGAGCTTTTGGAAGAAGCCAGAAAAGACTCATTCCCTTTCAATGTTCTGAAAAATGTGCAAGAACCTCATATAGGCAGCTTCTTTAACCTCATAATATTCCTGCTTTCACCTCCATTGGAAGGATACGACCTCTTCAGGGTAAACCAGTGCAGCTGACCAGCTCCCTCCCATTGCTCTTTTTGCTGTAGCTGGGAACAAGTTTAGAACTGTAACAGGAGGTTGTAGAAGAGCAGGAGAAAGAAGTTACTTTTGCCCTGCATGTGTCCAGTATGTTCAGATATTTCATTAAAAAAAAAAAAGCACAACCCACAAAAACACACTGCCTATTAGACGAGACAATTTGCAGGGTAAGTGTTAGGTCCACATGTTGTTTGCACAATATTCATCACCTTAGTCTTTTAGGCTTCAGAACCAATCTGACTAGCATGTACTTCTCAATTTTTGCTGCAGATCATTTGAAATCCAGGCTACATTCCCCAAGGATTCCTTGCTCACGGTCCTGATCTATGACCACGACTTTGTGGGAACAGATGACCTCATTGGAGAAACTAAAATTGATTTGGAAAATCGTTTCTACAGCAGGCATCGAGCAACCTGTGGGTTACAAAGTCGATATGAAATGTAAGTTCTTCAGACTGCCACAGAGAGCAGTACAGCGTGAACGAGGTACTTGAAGGGGAATTTCCAGATGTGGGCAAATATTATGCTTTGCCTAGCACAGAAGTCACAGGAGGTATTTTAATTGAATTTCACCACAAAGCTCAGCAGTGGCTTTGGGTAGCTGCCAACCTGAGCACAAAGTGGGTATTTTAAAATTAATACCACTGTTTGTTCACAAAGTGTTCAAGATGGCAAACAGTCTGTGTATAACTTCTCTGCTTGACAAACTGCCTTTGGATGGGCTGAAAGGGCAAGTGAAAAATAATCCATCAGAGAAACTGTGAAAGGACTCAACTCTGCCCTCCATTATTCGGCTGCAATTGGAGTAATCGCAGCAAAGCCTGTGTGTCTTGGCATGCGCACGCGGGTGAGCAGGAGCCACACCAGGCTACTGGCTATTGCACTGCCATTGTGCACAGAAGGTTGATTAATGCAGAGAAAATCAAACTAAAATAACTTCAGCCACCTGAGGTTGGGGTGCTTCCCTAGGAGGTGAGGGTTTGGGGCTCTTCTCCCAAGACTGGAGCATGCCAATGACTGGGACATGTTATCTGAGCTGGGATTAGAGGCTGCACTAACTTCTCTGGTGTTTTAAGAGGAAAAAGTGAGCCCTGCTCAGTCCTGGGAAAGACAAAAAAGTATTGGCTTCAGGACCTGAGCAGACAGGGATGTATCTCAAGTAAGAAGTAGCACTGAACAATCCAGAGAAAAAGCTTGCCTGAGAAGATAGCAGGACCTGGCCACAAAGTGGATCTCATCTGGGAACTGTCAGAGCACTCTATTGAAAGAAAACCTTACCTGTTTCTCTCCATTCTCTACTTCATCCTTGCAGAGAAGGGTACAATGCGTGGCGAGATGCAACCAAGCCAAGCGAGATCCTAACTAAGCTGTGTAAGGACTACAAAATAAGTGGGCCCTTCATGAGGCCCGGAGAGATACAAGTAGGAACAAAAGTCTTTAAGGGACAGACGATCTTCACTGAAGATGAGAACGGTAATGAAGTAGGTCATTGTTCTTTGGTTGCATTACAGCAGTACCTAGAGGCTGCTCCAGCTGCAGCTGGGGCCCTGCTGTGCTATGTACTCTGAAGTCCAATTACTGGAGCCAATCTCTGCTCTGAAATGCTTGTATAACTGTGGTGATAAAGGCAATGTCTGTGTTAGCTAGTATTGTAGCTTAATGGGAGAGAATCTGTAGAGTGAAATAGTTTTTGGTGAGGAACTGACATCCACGTGTTAGGGGGTGGGAGTACTTTGAACTAGCTTCTGCCTGGTCCCAAGGATGGCCCCAGGAGCAGTTGGATGGCATGGGATGCTCTTGGAACGCATCTCCCTGTTTATCTTCATCTGAAAGGAGTGCAGCTTGCAGGCTCTGAGACTGCTCCACACGACAAAGAAAAGCAGAGGAAGTCAGGATAACTGGTGGAGTCTCTTCAAAATGCGCTCCCTATCCGAACTAACACACTAGTGTAGACGTACTGAGCAGTGAGAAGAAGGGGGAAAGCAAGTTGAGAGGTAAAGTGAGTCATTCAAGATCAGAGAAGTTTGGTGCATGATTCGGTTCCAGATCACTCACCTGACAGTCCTGCCTTACCTATTTGTCTTCCCTCCTCTTGATTGTTATTCATTATATATATATAACCTAAATCCAGGTATCTGGGGTTCCATGAATCCAGAGGGCAGAACAGAAGTTGCTTTCAGAGCTCTCAGGTTAAAAGGAGGGCAAAGCTACCAGGAAGTTGAGTGTCCATATCACAAATGGGTGGATTGGGACAGGGCCATCAGCGATTCAGTTTTATACTTAGAGTAAGTAAAAGATATGTGAGGATGGAGACTTTAAAGTGGGAACAAAGGAGCTGGAGACAGTAATGGACACCAGAAATCCAAGAAGGTAAGGAACTCGGACACAGTAGTGGACACTGTGGCAGTGTAGGCCAACCTCTACTTCTTGCTCCTTTGTGTATATTCCTCTTTGGTCGAACTCCTTTTGATAGATACAAAGCATGGTTCACATCTTGTTTGGGTAGCACTGTTGGAGGGAGACGAATTGGTCCATTTTTAGTCTGTTGGCCAGATGTTTTATGACTCCAGTATTCCTGCTAGTTTTCTTGCCTGGCAGAGGAGGGAATGCAACTGCCGGCAACAGGATCTCTAGGTGAAAATTCTGGTTCACTAAAGTGAACTTCAGACTAATCAACATCAGACAAGATGATGAAAACCAACAGCAAGGAAATGCAGAGACAGATGGCAAAGCCTACCTCCTGAAAAGCTTGTGTGCAGAAGTTTTTCAACATGTTATAAAAAATAGGACACAGCATTCCCTTCATCCAGACTGCTGTTCTGACACGTCCATCCTGGTCCTGGTCTGGTCTGGAAAAGCTCACCTATCTGTAGCCAGTGGAAAGAAATAGCTATCTTGAGAGCGTGAAAACTGTCCTTAGAAAGGTGTTTGAGACAAAGAGGATGGGTTAGCAAGGAACAAGCTATCCCACTTGTCACTGGAGGCTGCCTTGCTGAGTACCTCAATCTAAAAATCTTGGTTTTAGCTGGCTAAAATTAGGTGAAATGCATCACATTTCAAACGCATGCCAGTATTCAGAGCAGGGCTGGCTCTCATAACCATAGGATCCTCCTTCCTCCATCTCTGAGCTATTAGGAAGTGCTTAATACCTACTGTTTCTATCTGAAACAAGCCCTTTGTCATCAACACTCTAGGAAAAGCGAAAGCTGTTTTGCTAAGACAAAGAGATCCTGACTTTCTTCTTACTTGGGTACTTCTCTTCTAATCCAGGAGACATCCCCTCTTCAGATCTCTAGGTTCCTTTTGTGTAGTACAAAAACAGGAAAGAGAGGCTCAAGGGCTCAAAGGCTTTCGCTGTTTTTCAATCTCCACCGCCTTCACTGTTCGGACTGTTCCTTCGTGGAGATGCCCTTCACCTGGATCTGCTGTTCCTACAGTGGCCAAGCTGAGCACACTGCTTCTCAGGAGGAGACATGCGCTTGCCCGTTCTGTTCAGCCCTCACATCACTGCTCCTCCTTTGAGGTGTGGTTTGCTTCTCCAGGGGGGCCTTTGCTGTTGCCATCACAAGGCAAAATGAGGTGGAGATATAACCTAATTTCTGACAGCTCCATCAAAGTCCATGTCTCATCTTTCATGAGCCATAAAAAAGTCTCACATTTGCAGTTATCTGTGAGAAGAAGGGAAGTTACACAGAGTGCTTCTGTCTTCCTGTTAGAAGCAGCTGCTGTAGTAGTGAAATGATTCATTGCATTTCATTAACTACCACCTAAGCGCTTATCTTCTAGTTACTCTGGTGGATACCCTTATTTACAGGAATTAAATATGTTTTAAGATCCATTTCTTCTTAGTTGGGATACATAAAACCTTGCTTTTAACTCAAGCAAATTTTTAATGACTATCTTTAATAATTAATGGAATATATCACTCAGGGATTTTAAATGCTAATTCAGCTCTGGTTGTTCTTTTTGTTTTGCTCTTTCCCATAGAGGAGCCAGTTGAATCATATGAACATCTCTCCTTAAAGGTTTTACGTGCTTGGGAAGAAATCCCTGGAGCTGGATGCAAACTGGTTCCGGAGCACATTGAGACTCGGCCTCTCTTTCATAAGGATAAACCAGGCATGGAACAGGTAGGACCACTCAGAGATGGTGGTGTCACTAGACCCAAGAGCAGCCTTCCTCCAATTACTCCGGTTTCTGTTAGTATCTGCAGACTTGCAGAGACAGCTTTCAGGTGTTATACCATAGAGGAGACTGCGCACAATGTCAGCCTCAAAATTGTCACACACATAGGTATACAGTGAGCTACCGAGACACACGATAGCCACACATGGTATAAAGAGATGGGTTAACTCAGCAGCGTGGGCATCTGTAAAAAGTAGGAGAATTCTATACTGCCCAAGACATAAGAATAAAAAAGATATCTATTTCTTTTCTTCAAGGGTCGCGTGCAGATGTGGGTGGACATGTTTCCTAAAGATATGCCTCTGCCAGGACCTCCGGTGGACATTTCACCGAGAAAACCGAAAGGGTAATAACTTATACATTCCTCCCAATGCAATGGCATAAATCTTCAAAGAATGAGTTTTCCTTAAGTGTCTGGAAAGAATTACTAAAAGAACTACCATTGCAAATTTCTGTGACCCTTTCCCTTGATGTGCACAATTCCAAATTGAAAGAGAACATCTAGTTCAGTCTCCTCCATTAAACAAGTCAAAGAACAGTTGTTGATTTTTGCATCAAGGGCTATCACACCTCTTTTAGGAAGATATCCCTTTTTCTTATAAGATTTCAAGTGGCTAGCGGCAAGAGTCCCTTAATAATTCTGATATCATCCATTTTCTGAGCTGAAAGGAGTAATTCTGTTTTCATTACCTCTTCCAGCTAGATAGTGTACTTGACCACTGGTTGAGATCTTTAATCTGATGCAACAGTATTGCACCTATTGTATTTCCAGCTCAAGGTTGAAAGATAAGCTCAAGAAGCACATAAAGCAGCAGCAGACAGAGATGCATTTGGAATAGCAGTTGCTCTTATTTCAGATGAATACTTCTCCAGACTTGTATGCAATATTATACAGAGCTCTTCAAGCTAATTAAATGTTTGTAAATGATAAAAAATGACCAACAGAGTTCTCAGCTCTTTCCAAATCAGCTTTATTCCAATATTTTGACAAGGTCTTTCCTGGGAATTTTATATCTGAAGCAGCATCAGATACTTTGCTTTGACAAAAACAAAAGTCCATGTAACAATTACTTTCTTCAGGCCAGAATTTTCTGTAAAGGACCTTGACAACAGACATTTGCCAAGCCAAAAAGATGTAAAATTAGTAATACCCACAAAAGCAAAAAAAACTGCCAAACAAACAAAAACAGGGAAAATATTGCTAAACCATCAATTATCAGAAAGAAGATAAACATGAAAACATGGGCTACATGTTTTGCAGAGAAGTGCAGATTTGCTGCAGCAAAACAGGTTTCAGGCCACACAGGATGCTTTGTGAAAACATTTCTTGTTGATTATCTTAGACTGAACCAGGGTCTGCTAGAGCCTTGCAGATGGAAATCTTCCTTGTCTAGGGTAGAGATCTGGTTTTCAGGGTGCACAGCTCTTGAAGAGCTCCATGGTTGCAGAACCACGAGCTGCTGGACCTCCTGGACACACTGGCTGCTCGTGCTGCCCAGTTTCCAAGTAGAGGACCTTGAGATTGGCCTCTAGTTGGCCTAGAAATCTGCAAGAGCCCAGGACGCCTCTCTGATGCAGTCTTCATGGCAGAACTGACTGCAGCTGCTGAGAGAGGATATCTGGTAGCTTCTGGGGCAAACCGATGTGTCTACCAGCTTCACACTGTGAGGGTATTTCCAACATAGCACATGCCATTTCAGAAAAATCATATGTCGCTGTTTCCAAACATATCTCTCATTTTGCAGTTCACATAATGACTCAAGGCATACCTAGATTTTCGAATACCAAATTTTTATGTCACCTGCAACACCTATATTTCATATCAAGCTTCCAGATCACTTGATGACCACTATAAATGTCCGTACATAGAAAGAATGAAAAAGTTTAATTCCTTTTATTGTTGTTCCTAAAATGATGATTGAACTTGCTTACTGAAAGTGTTTCTAAACAGTACTTCTCTTGCCTTTTAATGCACTGGATTGCACCGAATACCATATTTTTTAGTCATTTCTTTAGAAAAGCACCTCCCAGGGAGTTCTGTTTTTTATGGGCTCACTGTTTTGGAGGCTGCTCTGGTGATTTTGTTCAGACCAACCCTGTTTCACTGCAGCATTTTTGTGAATAGAATTGAAAAGGAACATGCAGGTAGAAAAAGAAAAGCAAGGACTCTCCACTTCTTGCAAAGCTGGCAGTGATACCTTCAGTCATTCTGCATGTCCAGAGAGCTGAGAGGAGTCATCGTCTCTGCTCTGTCACTAGGCACTCTAATAAACAGAAGGGGCCTGAGGCTGATCCTGCTTTAAGAGATTTGCACGGAGTACGACATTTCTCACTTTATAAAAATATGAAATACAGATCTTTTAAACTCAGCTATGCAAAATCCTGTTTCTCTTCTTTTTCAGCTATGAACTGAGAGTAATAATCTGGAATACAGAGGATGTAATTCTAGAAGATGAAAATATCTTTACAGGGCAAAAATCAAGTGATATCTATGTAAAAGGGTAAGTTCTTCAGGATGCCGTCATCATACTGATGCTGCTTGCTCCTTGAAAGGACAAATAATATCTGACTCAAAATCAGTCACCAAAATTACACTGTGAGAATATGTCATGAGCTTTTTCTGTGACCTTGGTCCTTTGCTCTGAATGCCTGTTCCAATTAGTCATCTATTTTGGATAGTGCTTCATCCTTTTTTTCTCTTAAAATCAAATAACTATAAAATGCCATTAGTCCTTACTTCCTGCTCAGGCAGAGATGGCATAAGAGAACCAAGCCCACAGTTTAGCAAACAGAGCTCAAACACAGAATTTGAACCATAAGGGCTTAGGCAGATGCAGAGAGGTAGAAGTAGTTAGAGAAAAAGCATTCTGAGCATATTAAAATAAGAAACCAGGCGTACCCCAAGATATTCCTACAGGAAATGCTTTCTAACTCCTTCTGTGGGTGAGTGACCGTGAGCACAGTGGGGAGAACGTTACATCAGCACCTCCTGCTCTCCCTTTGATGCTGCCGCAATCTAAAAGCCTGTGTCAGCTCCAGAGCAATTACTGTGATAATCAGTAAAAGGTAGGGAATTCACTTATAGAAAATCAAGAGATAGAGAAAGTGGAGCCTGACACTTGAATAAGCTCTTTCCTGATATTGCAGCACATTACTGCTTAAAATTACTTTCCTTCTTTGGAGTACTGCTTTGCATTTTCTGCTTCTGATCAGCACTTGAACGAAGGTATCAGAGGGGGGGAAGGGAGAAATTATGGTGTAAGTGGACGCAGGAAGTATTGAAAATCTCCGGTGAGAGACTGGTCTTAGATTTCTTGCTGTATTTCCAATATTAGAGAGTGAGATGATTATAGCAATATGAATTTCCAAGATGTCAGGCATACGGAGAAGTGAATCTCTTGTCTACCACCTCCTGCATTGCCAATGACCAGACGCAGAGGGGTGCAGGAGGGGCACTAGGAGGGACTGGGGGGGCAAGGATGGTGTTTCCCACCTTTCCCATTCTGAGAGTCAAACGAACATAATAAAAAAGCCAAAATAAGTATAAGGACAGAGCAGGCTGGTAGCAGCTGTTATTCCTTTGTAGGGTATACCTGCATGCATTTTTCCAGAGAAACCTGAGTGCGCTCTCACCAAGCTACGTGGGGCAGCGGGAGCGGTGCCAGCCCTTCGGAGCAGGCGATACTAGCCCGGGCGAAGCGCACTGACGCAGCCACGCGGCTCCCAGAACGCAGCGACCGTGGTTATGGCACAGACTGGCCAAGCAAACCCTCCCTGGCAGGTCCTTTAGCAGAGTTTAATTTGAAATTACTTGTGTTCACACAGATATAGCCACCTTAGCCTTAAATTAACGCATTCAGCGTAATAGCAGAGCAGCTCTGATAGCACAAAACTTGGTGCAGGCTAGAAGCTGAGGAGCTAACCAGGCAGTCCCTTTGGGCTGAGCTGCATCATAGTGTGGCAGCACTGCTGTCTGCACCAGAGCTGGCCGACAAGGAAAGCCAGGAGCAGAGAACTTTTTGCTTCTGTGCCCTAATGATTAAGACATAAATCTTATTACGTTCAGGTAGTGCACTTAGCAGCCCAGACACCAGAGTCTGTTACCAGGCACGGATCTGCACTAAGGACCGTGCCATGCTTGGGATTGTTACTGTTTTTCACCATTTCTTCTTGAAATAATGGGGCTTGCAGAGAGGTGGGCAGTTTTATGCCTACACTGCAAAAAATTTTAATCTGTACTCAAGCTCTAATAAATCATCCTCAGACCTGAAGCATATATAGCTGGATCATTACCTTCAGAAGAGAAGATAATGTATTATGCTTAGGAAAGCACTGTCCTTTTTTAACATATCATTGCACATCAGAGGTTGTTCACACTGTATCAGAAAACAAGAGAAAAACAGAAGAAAAACTGCAGAGACTTCTCCAGCCATGTTTATGCCACATTTACACCCTTAAACTGCAAGTACAAGCTATTTGGACTCTAACACCAAGCACTTAAATCAGCCCTGGGACACTGTCACAAAATTTATTAGTGCAGCACAACATGAATAGAGTGTGATTAGTAAAGGATATAAAACTCATGCTCTCTTTGCCTGTCCAAAACAAGACAGACCTCCCGGCCAATAGTAAATGGCCAAGTGGAATTTTTCGTGTCTGATCTAAATAAAATTCATGTTCTCACTGTCAAGTTTTGATCATCACTGGCCGTGGTTGCATCCTGTGCCATGACTGTGAGGTAGCTGAGACCCCTAAGCCACGGCCATCACTGCACTGCAGCAGTCCTGAACTGCGCTGTTACTTCCTACTGGTTGAGGAAGAGCTAGGAAATGATCATTCTTGTAACTGAATGCTAAAAAACGCGATTCAGGCTCCCCTGGTGACTGCCATGTATTCAACTATGTGCTTGCCATAGGTGGATAAAGGGCCTGGAAGAGGACAAACAGGAGACAGATGTACATTACAACTCCTTGACGGGAGAGGGGAACTTCAACTGGCGCTTTGTGTTCCCTTTCCACTATCTCCCAGCAGAGAAACAAATGGTGGTTAGTAAAAGAGAAAACATATTTTCCTTGGAGAAGACAGAGCGCAAAATACCTGCTGACCTGGTGCTTCAGGTGTGGGACTTTGAAAGACTGTCTTCAGATGATTTCTTGGGTAAGTATGCAAAGAAGCTGTCTGAACTTCATCTGAGGTTTCCCCAGACCCTTATTTTGTAGAGGTAAATACAAGGAGGCATCTGGGACCCAAAGTTTGCTAGTTTTTCTCTGAAGTATCAAACTGCAACCTTGTACCATTTCTTAGAGACTAAATAACTAGGCAGTCGGATGAGACAATGCTAAGGCAATATAAATGAGCGGCTGATGATGCAGAAAGCTTTGCAGCTAGGCAGCTTGGGCCCAAGCTGCTGTGTTGCTCCACACATCTCAGCTGGAAACTGCTGTTTGAGTATTTTCGTGTCTGTTTGGTCTCTGAGTGTTGTTGCATTATTTCTCCCTCCAGGCACTCTTGAAATGAACCTAAATGGGTTCCCTCGAGCAGCCAAGACAGCCAAGAGCTGTGACCTAAACATGGTTTTGGCAGTAAGTGAAGAAAACAAGATCTCCATATTTCAGCAGAAGCGTGTCAGAGGCTGGTGGCCCTTCATCAAGGCTGGGGAGCTCACGGTAGGCAGCTCACTAGAGAGTTATGGAGGCTTTTCTCTTAGATTGATATACTTTGCTGAGATCCTGAAAAGAGACAGATGCTAATTTTGCATAGCTCGCCTGAAGAACAACCAGCACTGGCAATCCATAGTACTTCTCTAAATGCTTCAGTGGTCCCCTGTGGATTGGGTTCAGATGATTCCAGGCAACCAGAGCACTTTATATTTTTCCTTTGCTTCCTTCTACTGCTCATCTCCCAGCACACTGGATGGGTAGAGTGGAGAAGCAGGTGTTTCCAGCCAACTTCCTGTCAACTGAGGAATCTGTGGGAGAAATCTCATCTGCTTATTTTTTTCTTTTCTACTTATTTCACAGTTTAAGCAGGGCAAAGGACCTGATTTTGGTCCCATTACTCTTCTTTGGTACCATTACTCTTCTTGCTAGTGACACATCTCAAGTGGAAAGTACATGGTCTACTCTTCGTCTTGAAGTATGCTCCTTAAGCCAATTATTTCTTTGTTTTAATGGCAAGATAGAATATAGAGGAGAATGACAGCTTCCCCAAAGCCCTACAAGTCTCATTATGTAAGAAGTATCCTCCTAAGATGGTTAGAAATGCAGCCACACTAACTTTCATTGACCCAAAGCCTTTCATGCAACAGTGCTTGCAGCAGGGTGTAAATCTCACTCAGCATATACCTATCCATTTATCTCAGGGGTTTCTGCTACGGCTTCTCTGCATAATGTTGGAGTGCTTTGTGAGTATAATCTGGGGCTACAGTGAAATCCTTGATGTTTAATGGAACTTCTCCCTTTTACCTCTCTTTAAGATTCCTCTGTGCTGTTACAGAAGCACAGCAGTCCTCAGTGTAAATGAAACACAGCTCTACTCCTCTGTATCCTAGGTACAGTGCCAGTACCTAGCCATGAAGTACGTCCTGATAGTTAACTCTGCACATGGTCTTTGGGGCACGTCTACCATTAAATCGAGCATGAAGCAGAGCTGCATAAGCTAGTGAAAGAAGACCTGAGCTGATGAGCTCATGTGGCCACAAAGCACATTGGGTGCTCAGAGCTGAACCTGGGCCTCTCTGCACCCCATCCCCACACTTTCAGTTCTGGGGTTAGCATGGGTGAAGTGCTTTTAGCTCTTTCCATACGAGGACAGAGACCAAGAGCTACAAGCTAGATTCCTGTAAAATAACCTTCTCCAAATTCACCTGCTGTGCCCTCATTTTAGGGGATCTCCCTCCCTCTCTAGACTTTCATTGCCTCTCCAAGGATTCTTGCCATCCACTTTCCTATAATCTTGCCCTCCTTCATCTTTCTGTCTCTTCCAGCAAGAAGAATGCTTTGATAAAAAGCATCATCCTCAAGTTCATTGCACTCTTCAAACTGAAGATGACTGCTTACTCTCCACAGGTTTAATGATGGACTCCCCTCCCAGATCCCGGCTTTGACTCCATCTGGAGGACCTCCAACAGACTTTGGATCCACCTGTCAGACACATATTATTTCAGCCTTTTTATTACCTGAACAGAGCCCAAACACTGCTTCTTGCTCTAGCATTGCATGATATTTCTGCACACAGATCTCATTTCTAGCCATCTTCCTTTCGAGAGCTGAGACGCCACAGCCCAACTGCTCCAGCTACAAGGCTGGCTAAATTTCCCCCCGCTGCGGCAATGCAGTGTCCTCTGCAGCCTCCTAGCTCCCGACTCAATCATTCAACTCTGCAGAGATGTGTGATAGCTGAGGTGAACAGGAACGGGTTTTGCAACAGGTCTTTTTGGATCAATTCCTTTGTAATTTAGGAAGCAGAAAAGTTTTTTATAAGTCCGGTTGAAAATATCCTTCCTCTGTCTCTTCACGGTCTTTGAATGTATGTTAGGAATTTGGTGCCTGCGTTTCTTCTTTGTGCTTTTTTTTTTTAATTACAAAGTCTTTCTCTTATTTTCTTTAATCAATTTCCTTGACCCTTGGCTGGTTCCCTTATTTCTCCACAAGCTGAACTCTGCTATGATTTAATTGTAATAACTCAGGATTGGGTGTTTATGTATGATCTCTCCGATCTAGGGCAAGGTGGAAGCTGAATTTCACTTAGTCACAGCAGAAGAAGCTGAGAAGAATCCTGTAGGCAAAGCTCGGAAGGAGCCCGAGCCCTTGGAAAAACCCAAGTGAGTAGGAGCATATTCATTAAACAAGCTGGGGGCAGAGGCATTCAGCGGGAGGCAGGGAAGAGCAGATCTTCTTGCGCTTCTCCTGGCTTTTCTCTTCTTTGGTGCTGTAACCTTGAGAAAGCCGTTTGGCCTATTTGTGAGTCCCGGTGCGCCCGTGTGACCGGGAGGGCTGGTGGCACTCATAGCTGGCAGCATGTTCCAGGTGAGCTGAGATGTCTTTCAGCCAAAATAAAGCCAAAATAAATCACGTTACTTTCCATCTGTCCTCAGCTAGAGTTCACATTCAATTTCACAGCTGACCTGGCTCTTACACCGTCGTAATTTATTCGTAAACCTGACACCTCAGTTTGACCACGTAGAAAAATCAGAGGGATGATATTGATTCTATTAAGAGGATAAGTATAAGTGGTTAATATTTAAGCGCTCTGAAATGATTGTATTCAACATTTACTATGACCGGTTTTTATTAATCTGGCTATTAGGAGACAGACTCTTAGTATTAGGAAACTAGAATTATTTGCACACATATGAGTGTCTTAATTGCTACATATCAGCAGAAAACTGACCTCTGTATATGTCTAATGCTTTTTGCATAAACTGAGCAAATTTAGGCACATAAAACATGGAAATCAGGGTGTATAGGAATCACACAACTGTAACAAATCTATCTCTGATTTTACCATACTTCATAATCAAAGAATGAAGGCACTCATTTTTCAACATAAGACTTTCTAATGAGGATATTTTAAGTGATTTTAAAAGGGCAGGGGATCTGGAAGGAGCACTTTATCTTTCAGTATTTGCCACACTAAAAAAAAAAATCAGTTGAGATTTTTGTATTCAGGAAAAAAGCACTTTTAATCCATTTCGGCTCATAAACTGTGCATATAGTAATGAGCTAAATAAAAAAAAAGAAATTGGATTTCTTCCTAAAGAAGAAATTTTTCTTCTAAAAATCAATTGAAAGTGATAATGGTAAAGGTGGCATATTCAATTTTATTTTCTGTTTGCATTTTATATATCTTGGGATAAACATCAAAAAGAATAAAAGAGCATAACGGTGGAATTGCCAATACTGCTAAAGAGGATATAAATTTAGGCTGAAAATTAGAGGTATAAGAGACTCATTGAAAATTAGGCATGGAAAAGCTTCAATCAATCATCTAATCCCACATCTTTACCAAAGGCGGGATGAGCTATCCCTGACAGAAGTCTGTCTCAGAGATTCCCAGTGATGAAAACGAAGGTGCTTTCTTACAGAGAAAGGAGGTCTGGGATAGCTCTGAAATACGTGTCGGGGAAGCAACCAGTCCAGGCAGATTTAAGAGGTAGTATAGTTGCTTAATGAAAAGTCTACATGCCCAGAGCAGGACCCACAAAGGCCTCTCCTTTTCCAGGCTCACATCACCAGGCTCAGCCTGTGCACCCCAGGCAGTCTGGCGGTCCTGGGCTCCCTGGGTTTCACCTCAAGGACACTTTAGCTGTAAAGGTGCCAGTGTGCAAAAAGGCTGTCACTAGCCTGGTGTCCCCTTCTCTGCTGCATGGCCAGCCCTGAGGTGTTTCAGCCCAGAAACCACAACACCAGAGTCATCTTCTGGATCTTCTTCTGACTTACTGGAGAGGCTCCACATCCTTTTTTTTTTTCTTTTTTTTTTTTTTTTAATGACAAAATACACAGCCAACACATGGCTCAACCCAGTCTACTCTTAATTCTGATGTATGCCTTAATTAAACTAAATTTAGGATGGGGATAGTCTCACCTAACTTTATCTATCTCAGAAGAGAGCATTAAGTCTGAGGCTAGTCTTTCAGTCTCCTTTTATAGCTGCTAGTGTACAGAGCAGGGAGTCATCCCACTTACCTAACACAGCTACCTTAGGATGGGAGCAGTCACCACCAGGAAGCTGGGGAGAAAGATGAATTGTCCTCTGGAAGGTCCTTCCTCTCCACGTTGGCTGTACAGGCAGCCCACGTGACTCACCAGACCAGACACCTAACTTTTAAAGCTAGGCAAGATAAATCCTAAAGTAAATAAGGTTATATCAGCAGATGGATAGCAGATACTACCTTGGCTAGATAGTCAGGCACTGCAAAAAAATAAACTAATTATTCAAGATGTTGTATGCCTCAGTTCAATAAAACACACATATTTGTTTAATGCTCTCCTTTATATTAGCTCAGAAACACACATGAACTGCGTATGAATGTTTACCAGTTCAGTGCCACTGAGGACTGTGTGGAATATGAGGTTTGTACAAGCACAGTAATCAAAATCAACTTGCAGATGGTGGGAAATTGTTTCTGCACTTCAAATGAATTCTTTCCAGGAAGAGGTGGGTCTCAAAGAAGTATATGTTAGGACCTCTACGTCTCCATGCCAGTACCTGTAGGCTCCCACTTTGGCTGTTAAACACACAGAGAGGAACAGGAATTTTCAGTTTGTTTCACATAATTAAGCTTTTGAATTAAGAAACAAAATAATTTCAAAAACTACATTAACTTCTAGCAGCTACTAGAGAGTAGCAGGCTCTTTGATGTACCAGAATAAGGGCTGACAAAGATTAGATGGGAACTAAAGCAAAACATGGACAATGGAAACAAGGTGCATTGTTTTTAGCAGTGAGGGTAATTTCCTACTGGCCAAACCACCAGGAGGTTATCTATCTGTCTCTTCAATGCTGCCGATCATGACAGGATGCTTTTCTGGCAGATGTGATACGCGAGCTTTCAGCCCCAAAGCCTGAGCAGGGGAAATTCTCTTACCTGTGTTGCACAGGAAACTAGTTAAATGAGACAGGGTTTGGGTTTTTTCTGTCTGTAAAAGTTATGAAAAGCCCTTGAGTAGCTGGAACACATGGAAAAATGGTTTTCTTACTCAAGTTTATTGTTCAATCAGTTTTACTACTTATAGTATCCATTTTTTTTAGAATTCCTTTATATCTGGAGGGCTTATTTCTGAGCCATGTCCACTGTTGGTGTAAAACACTTCTAATTAAAAGCTGTTCAATTGGCCTTTTCGATTTCCTGACTTTCTGTCAGATTGGCATTCACATCCATGTCCTAGTGAATACTGAATTCTCAAGATGACGGAGACATTGTTTATATTCCTTTAACAGCTTTCTGAAGTAAGACACAGTCATTGCTCTTTGTGATGTCTAGTCTTAATTTTATTCTCCCTACTGTGCCATCTGCACAATTATAGTAATATTTGATGGAAAAGACAATGTGCACCCAATTTTGCTGCTGATAATGTTGCTCAGCCTCCTTCTACTCTGTGGGTCATCCCATCATACACCGCTGACAGATGTTGTCTCAGCTCGTTGCAGGGGTAAGGCTATTAAAGTCAGAGGCATAATTACCTCCGAGGCTGTGTGGCATGGCAGAGAAGAGATTAAGCCAACATTTTTCCTAAGGAGAATCTCATGTTCCTCTCTGTACCCAGCCAGCTTTGTTGCACAGCGTGAAGAGGCTTCAGGTCATGAGGCTGCTTTTTAGGACGAGAATATGACATGGGACAACATTTGGAAAAACAATAGGATGGTGGAGTGCAGAAAAAGGTGGCTCTTCTTGCCATTATGTAGCCAGACAAACTAAGCAGATTTTGGGGTCCATCTCTTGTTGTCAGGTGACCTGTTTTACAACTCCTTCTGAACATATGGTATTTTGGGCTGCATGCCAGGCCTGAGCTCTCTCTGTGCCTGGTATGGCACTGTGACTATCATCAGGGAGTCAGATTTGTTGTACTGGCTCCTTACTCCTATCACAGTGCTAAATTCATTGCAGTGAATAGAAAGCTTCATACTCAAGAAGCTCAGGATAACTGCATTTCTCCTTTAGGATTTATGGTGGTCTTGTCTGTAATCTTGAACTCCATATCTTGTCTTAAATGGGAACAAATGGGAACAATTATGAAGTGTGAACTGGAATTTCATTTCTGGTGGTGTGTGGAGCATGCGCTCAGGGGCTGATGGAAAAAGAGTGACCCAAGAGTAGGCAAAATTCATAGAAATTCCCTCTGGAGAGTTTGTAAACCTTTAAGTGGGCTCCCAGGAGTTGAAAGCCCTTTTAGACTCAGTTTTGCAGTGGGGTCACCTTGGAAATATCTGGATCTGCTTTTACCAACGTTTTTCTTTCTTTTCTACTTTCTTCCCTTTTAGCCGACCAGATACCTCCTTCTCTTGGTTTGTAAATCCTTTCAAGTGTTTGTATCACCTGATCTGGAGAAATTACAAGAAGTACATCATCATCGGCATAATTCTGCTTATTATCGTTATCTTCTTGGTGCTCTTCTTCTACACGCTGCCAGGTGCGATCAGTCGTAGGATAGTTGTAGGATCAGCATAGGAGTATGGCTCTCATTGTAACTAATCATACACAAATGCTTTAGTTAAAAATAAAAGTCAGGCATACAGAATTAATGAGCCTGAAACATAACTCATTCCTTGTAAATAGAAAATGTAACTAGTCCTATCAGAAACTGGAGCTGTCTTAGAATAGTTTAAAATTTTACTTCTTTGGCTACTCATTCAGACTCAACCTTAATGTACATTAAGATGCCACTGTAGATCTAGTGACAACTAAAGTTTGATTCTGCACCTTAGACTGAGTTTGAAAGTAAATTACTTAATACCATGCAGAAACCTGACAAATCAAGTATTTATTATTTTTATTAATGTTATTATTATTATATAAGTGAATAAATACTGAAAGCAAAATCTGTACACAGAGACAGATCTACAGTTCAGTCCTTGCATAATTTTTAATTAATTATTTTAACTGTTTTCTGTTAACTGATGACTTTATAAGGGTGCCATTATTTTGAGATAAAAAGTTTATTTAAAAATATATAAATTTAAATTCTTTCACTTGGTGTTGTTTGCAGATTTTTCCTGCGTCTCTCTATAGGAGCTCTTATGAAACCTTGCACAATTGTTGTCAATGTCAAAATCTCAAACAAACGTTGAGAATACAGAAAATGCTGCAGTCTGTGTCATACGCAAGGCAAGGCTCGATAGTTTAATGGTCCCACTGGCCTTAAAATGAGTGAATGTGAATTTGAAGTAGCTATAAAAATCTTGTTTGGCTTCATCTGTGGTTAGACATGTCATAAGTTAACCTTTGAGAAAAGCCTTCCATCATGCTCTTGTGATACAGACAATGGAGTGTGAACCCGTATACAGGACTGAGCCTCTCTTCACCCTTCACAAATTTTAAAGTATCAAAGTGGAAGAAAAAGAAATCCTAGAAATGCTGAGAATGCTGCCAATCTCAGGGTGCAGGAATGAAGATTTAAACATGGGCATCATTCTCAGAGGTCACTTCATGGGATGCTGGCATGGCTCCAGTTTGCACTTGGCTTGTCTCAAGGCTGTGCAAAGCAGCTCTGTTATGCTGTCTGGCCTACAACACAGGTACCTGCAGTGCTGTGAAAAATGGGTGGCAGTGAAACTCCCACAGAGAAAACGGTTTACTTTTTAAAGCATTTTAGAGACTTTTCTTTGGATGGGGTGAATTGCCCTCTGAAAGTGCCTCTTCTTCTTTCCACTGCTGATAGAGGCAGATGGCTGAAGGTAAGTTGAAAGCATCCCATCCAGCACATGATGGCATTTAATATTTCTTCAGGCTTTCATGTTTTAAGTATTTGGTAAATATGGTTGAATTATTTAGGTATGTGAATAACTCCACTACAATTAGATGTGTGGCAAAGTACCATGTTACATGGGTTAGCGTTTGCTCCCTCACATGGCTCCAAGTACCAAGCCTTGGCCCTGGACCACAGCAGCAAATACACAGTGGCAGCGCCGTTAGGAGAGACTGAGATGCTCAAGTCCTGATCTGAGTCTGAATGTGCCACAACTTTGCATTGGCGCTGTCCCGCTCCTTCCTTCATACCCCAGGGCAAATAGCCACCCCCTTTAGCCCTGCTGCCCTTGGGATCTTGAACCCCTACAGCCCAGCCGTTCCTGAACCTCTCCTATTGCTGAACTCTGCGGTCCCCATGCCTCTGGACAACCCAGCAGCCTGGGCTAAAAAAGGCATCACTCAACCAAAGAGTAACCAAGTTAAATCCTCCACAAGTCTTAAACTGTTCAGGCTTATCGTTTAACTCCACATGTCAGCTGATATGGAGAGCATTGTCCCACAGGGCAAAGCTAAATTGAATATCTTTTTTTTTGGTCTTCCAGATGGCTGCAAAGTAGCTAGAGAGATAGAGCTGTCAGTAAGTATCAGAGACAAAATATAGCATCTCTCAATTTTGGGCTACTCAAGCAGATGCCAGGTGTTATGGTTTTGCATCTTAAGTGAGTTTATGGTGACATGGGCTTTGTGGTTAATAGGGAGTGAGGTATGTACAGAGGACAGTTGTTACTGTCAAGTGCTGATATCTATTTCCTACAGAAATAAGAGATCCCTGTCCTGAGCAGTTATCATCTCAACGTTGGTCTGCAATTATGTTGGCTCCATTTTGAGGCCAGCTGGTACAACTTGGACTTTTATCAACTGATTTCTGACCACAAATAGCTCATTAAATAGTGGAGTGCTGTCACTGGCAAACACAAGATTTGTGGATGCAAGGCTGTGCTTTCAGAATAGGAAGCATCTTAAAGATATTTGGAAATAATAACCTGCCACAGCTGTTCTAAAGAGGCACGTCCTGCTTTGAGTCATATGGCTTGCAACAATAAACACTGCTTTGTGCTTCCAAAGAGCTTCTCAGGTGGGAGCAGACGTTATCCTGGTGGCCAAACCTAAAAGATAGGGAGACCAATGCCAAAACCCATCATCAGTTTGTTGATGATGAATTCACGTTTGGGGTGTACTTACTTCTGATACCTCAATTTCAGGCACCTTGAGTCTGATTTTTAGATGCAAACCCACCTCCTGGAGGCATCTAAGGAGCAGAGCAGGAACAGAGACCTGTCATTTAGTAGCTGTGGAGCAAGAGGACCACTGCTCAGTTCTTCTTCCTCTAGCCTCCTGTCTTCAGCTGATTAGACCTTTCTGAAACTATGGGCGCATCCAGATGCATGGTTGAGGACATACATGCCAGACACTTGTTTTGACCAGATTGAATCCAGCTCTAGTCTGGAAACATGGAAACCTGGAAATGCTTTCAACAGGGCTCATCAGGACACAACACCAAGCTAAGAGAGTTCTCAGCTTGCATTTGGGAGAATGGGAAGAGCAAACAGTAATCAGTCATCACCCACACATGTAGCCATTGCTTTTAAGTGGATGTATAGCATTTTCAGTCAGTAATAAGAACCTTTGCTTCAAAATAAATTGCATAGGTCTATAAATCCTCCCGGCAGATGAATGCAGTACAGTGGCAGAGACAGCTCAACAGGGGAGAATGGACCTCTGCCTTGTTCTGATGATATAGCTGAAAAAAATCCGAGGAAATGAAATGGAAATGGAAAGCTTACTTTTAAGGAGGAAAAACAAGATATAATCGAGATATAAAGTGAACTAGTAAAAGACGAATGGTCCTCTACAGAAAAAGCTCAGCGCCAGGCATATTCACAGGCATATGAAAATGAAATCTTTATGAAACGTTGTTATTACGTGTGTCAGGAGGAAGGGGCATTACTGCCATTGCAGAGTGGAGATGTGAAAAACCACTCACGTTAACAGAGCAGGATGAAAGTGGTAGAAAAACACTATCAGATCTTTGCCAGCAGGGCATCCCGTAAAAGGGAACAGTATCAAATAAACTCAACAGATGATTACGAATTGTAAGGCCTCAAGGAAAATATCTATTAGTTTATACCTCTGTCACTTTTATTGGCTCAGTTCTGGAACACACACTGATACGTTAATACTACAGGCAAGTGAGAGCATGAAACGTTAAGTAGCAGCAGATGTTTTGAGCTGGACCCACAGAGTATAATCAAAGGCAGGATTTGACCCTTACACTCTTGGCCAATAAAATCAGACAGTTACCAGTAATACCACCACAGTAGGGTCACCACAGTCTCATTTCATTTCCTACTTTAAGAGGAGAGAAAAGCTGTTATCACTGATCTGCCTGCATGATAACTAAGGAGGCGATGATGAAGGATGAGTCTTACTGTGCTGATGTATTTTGACAATTTTGTATTACCATGTAGCTTATTAGGACAAAAAAAAAAAAAAAGAAAAAAGAAAAAAACTTAACCACTCACACTTCATAATGCAGCAAATTTCAAAGAATAAACATGCTGTTCCTGACTTGCTAGGGTAATATTCAACACCAGACAATATTTGCCTGTGTAAGCAAAAGCTATTCCAGCCCAAAGGTCTGCTGAAGACCAACTGTTTATGTTTGCTGCTCTGGAAAATGCCATGTTGTGAAATGATAACTGAACACACAGGGAGTTAAGGATGGGGCCATGTGCAGCACCCGCTAGCAGCCATTCCCAATTCATAATGCCCCTCAGAAAACCCTCAGAAAAGCTCGAGCATAGATTTCCCTACTGACACCACAATTCAGGAGCTTGAATTATCATGAGATTAAATTGAATCAGGAGAAAAATATAATTTCTTTTCCCTGTCTTTCTGATTCCCCCTTGCTGCCCATTGGGTGAGACAGAAACCAGCTGTGCTTGGTTTCACTGTGAGCCAAGTTCCCACCAAGCCCCCATGGGTGCTGAGACACCCAGCAGTGCACGACAACCACAGTGTCACCAAGCAGGCCCAGTCCCTGGAAAGGCGCAGCTCTGAGGCTGTGCTGGAGGATGAGGTTTCAGGCCCAGGTTCATACTGGGTCAGCTAGGACACACTCACCTTCATCTGCAAAGTCATTTCTGGAAAACTCACTGCGCCTTCTTCAGCTTCTGTAGTCTGTGAAGCTAGTCTATGTTTCACACCACGAGCTCGTGTCCCAGCAGAGCTCTGGTGGCACACCAGCTGTCCAGAGGGGCTAGACTCACGTCTAGAGCTTAGCACTCTCTCGAGCGATCTGCTCTGGAGACCTGTTTTCCTCTCCTTGTCATGTGGACTCTTGGATGCAGCACAGACTCCTTGGCAATGGTACATCCCTGTTTCTCTGTGCAGGAAAGCACCCTAAATGGGGAGATCTGACACCATTTCCTGGCCCGGCCATGGACTCTCCCTCTTTGCCTTTTAACAAGGCACAGCAAGTCAGGTTTTCATGTGAAGCATGAAAAGAACTGCATCAAGAACTGATTAAATCTGAAAAAGTTCCCATATAGGCACCTAACTAGGGACCAAACTAAAAAAAGTGAAAGGTCAACTTCTGGAAATGTATCTTCCAATTCTCAGTGTATAAGGAAAGGGTAAGGTTTTTTTGAAAGTCTAGTCTTTTTATTTTCTTTAGCTTCTTGCAACCAGTGTTGAAATGAAGATAACAATGTATTTGGTAGAAATTATGGATAGTTTACTCAATTCATTTCAGCGCAATTACCATTCTGAGGTTAGCTTTTCATAGCTAAACTGCATTAATGTTGTACTGAATACTGAATTCACAGACTGGCAGAGCAATTTATCCTACAAAGCAAAGCAAGGGGGAAAAACTACACTCCAAAACAGACTGGATACATATTTATCCTGTGATTATCATTCTTCTGAGACAATAGATTTGAAAGCACTGTGCCACTTCATTGTTTTTAAGGCTGATATGAAACTGCCTGAGATCTCAAGACTTCCCAGATTTCAGGTTTTGGGCAGGGAGGGAGGATTGTTTGTTTGGGGGGGATTGCCTGAACTTTCTTGAAAGTTAAAATTTTGGGAAAATTGAAGAGATTTTCTTCTGCAAAGAGATTTCTTTGCTACTCAGAAAAGGTTTGAAGGCACTATGATTGATGTTCATGTGACCATCGCGCAAGAGGTTAGTTTATCCGAAGGCTCAGAACCTGGGGGTCTCCCTGCCATTGCACCTCCTGGAGGTGGCCCATGATTTTGCATGGCCTGTATAACACTTGCTCAGGCCAGCCCTGGCACCCTTCAGGAAGGGCAAGGTGTCCTCTACTTCCACCGTGATTTCACTAAGGGAGAAAGGTGGTCACCACCTCTCGTGATATGTTAAGGACACACAGTAAAAAGGAAGGCATTACCCAGATCTTTGAATCTTTTCCATGCCTAAAGGTACCCATTGATGTTTAACTGTCACCACTCTGCCATCTGTATAGGTAAGAGACAGCCATAGACATGCAACATGGAATATTATAAATCAGGCCTAAATCCCAGGGCACAGTCTGTAGTCTCAGATTGTTCCACAAAGCACAGAAATACCTTGTAACACTGCGGTTGCTGCTGCTTCTGAGGTGTGCCAATAAGAGTTTGCTGGGAAGGTGGTGCAGTCGGGGTGGTAAAAATCAAAAGGATCAGTGGGAGTCTGCGGGCTTGCCTGGCTCTGCATTCTGCAGAATATTTTGTGCTTTGCTCCCACCCTGGGAAGTGCACTGCACCTGCCAGATTCATCTCTGTGGTGACTAATACCTACATTAAAATGACTTCTACATTTGGAAGAAACAAGTCCCCTGATGAGATGACACAAGAATTTGTTGCCTCCACATGTTAGTCACAGAAATGGCTTCTGGTTACCAGAAGCAGCTCCTCATCGTGCTGTGTGCTGTGATCTCCAGAAGGGATATTTATGAGATTGGCTGAATACCCCACTCGCCTTCAGCTCCAAAGTGTGGAGTGCTGTCTCTTTCCAGACAAATTTATACATTTTCTATCTGTTATTTGTGGCTGGGGAAAAGCTCGACCCAAGAGCTGATTCCAGGCTCCCAAACATTTGGTATATGACAAACATCTCTGCCTTCCTCTCTTTCTAACTAAGCCCTCATTTCAAAAGCAGACAAGCAAACAACTTTTCACGTCTTTCTGACTGAGAAATGATGATTTGTAGAAATCTTCTAGATTGTGTCTTTTAAGGATTTCTCCAAACAGGTATAGAGACCAATCAGAGCTACATTAATTAGCAGACTGTGCATTCGCTTCCCAGATGCCTCTCTCCCAAGGCTCCAGCACTCCTTGGCAGTAACAGAGGTCCACCTTCATTAAGAGCAAACTGGAAAGATCTCTAGCTGTTCCCCTCTCTCCTGCAGACAGATCAGTGACCCTGGCTAAATTCTCCCTGATGGCATTGGCAGCTAATTAACATGCTAATTCCAGCATCCTGGTCTTTCAAAGTAACCAGCCATTCGCACCACAGAACTTTTTTATATTTCAGCTCTTTGAAAGGGCTGTACTTGACCTGCCTGCATGGAAAGATGCCGTTACCAGCAAAGCCTCCCATTTTTGCTGCACTGATGGATGACACTTTTGCTGCAAGCAGCTGGGTCATCCTGGTTAGTGAAGTGGAAAAGTGCAATTGCACCGCATGCAACCCAGCTGGAGAGTAGATTTGCAGAGAAGGATCTGTGGGTCCTGGTGAACATGAGCCAGCAATGTGCCCTTGCAGCAAAGAAGGCCAACAGCCTCCTGGGCTGCATTAGGCAGAGCACTGCCAGCAGGTCAAAGGAGGTGATCCTTCCCCTCTCATGAGCACTGATGAGATACATCTGCAGTGCTGAGTCCAGGGCTGCACTCCCCAGTACAAGGGAGACATGGACATACTGGAGCAAGTCCAGGAAAGGGCCACAGAGATGATTAAGATATAGGAGCATCTCCCATACAAGGTGAGGCTGAGAAACCTGGTACTGTTCAGTCTGGAGAAGAGAAGACTAAGGGGAGATCTTATCCATGTGTACAAATATTTGATGGGAGAGTGTAAATAGGCTGAGGCCAGACTTTTCTCAGTGGTGCCCAGTGACAGAATGGAAGGCAATGCGCACAAACTGAAATACAGGAAATTCCTCTTGAACATAAGAAAACATTTTTTAACTTTAGGGGTGGTCAAACACTGGAACAGGTTGCCCAGAGAGGTTATAGCGTCTCCATCCTTGGAGATGTTCAAAACCTGACTGGACACAATCCTGGGCAACCTGCTCTAGCTGACCTGGCTTGAGCAGGGGAGTTGGACTAGGTATCTCCAGAGGTCCCTTTCGACCCAGCTGTTCCGTGATCCTGTAATTGCTGGATTAGAAGCTGAAATGAAGGGGATGCTGGCAAAGAGGAAGGAAACCACCTCCAGTTTCCATTTCAGCCTCCATTCTGCATTTCCCCTTGCCATCCATGCAGTGCAAACATGGCAAACTTGCAGTGGCTAGCTGCAGATGTTATGACTTCTTCTCCAAATGGCTTTTAAGAAAGACATGTCCAGTGACTGTCTTGCCTACTAACAGATTACAAAGAATCCATTATGTCTGTCATATATATACTGACATATATTAAAAATGCAGATCAAGAACACTTCGGATGTCTACATCACTAGGTGGGATGGTTTAACAATATGGTTATATTGCTGTTGCCTTCGTCCAGAGGTTTCCTTTTGCTCCACTTCATTATTATTCTCTGCAGTTTGCTTTCAGTTAAATCCTTATCCTGAAGGGTCTCTGTGTGCTCTAGCACCTCAAATCTGAGCAGTCTATCACTCTAGGGTATCTCACCTCAGATTAGATTCCTTCAGTCAGTTCTGCTACCTGCAGCCTAAGTGGCTACAGACTGTCTAAATACCTCCTCTGGACCCTGTGTCTTTCCAGCTTTCGTCATTGATCAAAGCACCTTGCATCCATGAAGCCGCAGTTGCCCCTGCAAGCCCCTGATGTGCTAAAGGACAGGTGTGCTCTCCGGCACAAAGCAATCCAAATAGGTTTTTTTGTGCCCAGTGCACACTGGTCCAAACCTTAGAGCTGTACACCACAGATTACATGCCAGATTTCAGGAAAACATTAGAAAAAGTGCCAAAAGCCAAAGGGACTCAAAGACTGCCTGCATATCATAAGAGATAAAGATGTATTTATTTATTTACTTATTTGTGATGGTATTTTTTTCCTGACAGATGAGCAATGGTTAATCCACTAGAAACAAGCACACAGTTCTAATACACTGACGAAGCATTTGCTTGTCAATATTACTGTATGGCAAAGGAAATTTGGCTGTGTTTGATGCATCTGATTAACTTTTAATTGGCCATTGCAATAAGATCTCATTGAAACACTGAAGAAAGCACTTTTCAAAAGCCTCTGACACCATCATAATTTTCTTGACTTTTGGCATGTGAATACTGTAAAGCAGCGGTTCTCCAGAGCTGGTACCATAAGTACAGCTGGATGTTCACAGCTTGTCTGAAAGTGCTACCCTATAGCAATTTCAAAGGCTATTTATTTCAGAGCCTTTAAACACCACAGGAGTAAATATCATACAATAAAGTCAATATATTGCAGAATTACAGAGAGGTTGAGATTGGAAGGGACCTCTAGAGGTCCCTTTAGTCCTCCCCCCACTCAAGCAGGGTCACCTAGACCATGTTGCACAGGATCACATTGAGCAGGTTTTGAATATCTCCAGAGAAGGAGACTCTACAACCTCTCCAGGCAACCTGTTCCAGTGCTCTGTCACCCTCACTGTAAAGAAGTTTTTCCTCATATTCAGATGTATTAAACCAATGAGTAAACCATTAATCAGATGATTAATGGGATTCATCTTATTCTGCTAAATTCACACATTTCCTTCCCTAGATATCTTTATTTGGGGTGACATTGCATGTCCCAGGCTTGGTTGTGACCGCTTAAGCAAAGGGTGCAGCCCATGCAGATGCCCCTTTAGCATCTATGACCACGAGGAGGGTCTGCTCACTGCTCTAGGAGCCTGCGCTGATTTTAACATACCAACGGTCAATTCTTCCCACTCAGGCACAGCAGCTGACACCATGGCACAACGAGCTGGAGTAGCTAATGAGATCTGTGAGGAGCACTTATGGACTGGATACTTTAAACATAAGAATATGGAGTTCAAGATTCAAAAGCCAGGCACTGTGATTGCCGTCCCAGGAGCATGGTGGATCCTCAGCAGAGCTGAATATTTTCCTTTTCCAGTGTAGTCTATGTGATGCTGGGTAGCCAGCATCTCTCATGGGTGATGCTCACTGCCCACCAGGACAAACCTTTGGAAGGGGGGATCAACACATTGGCTCAAGAAATAGCAATTTATTAATTTGAGTTGTTTGAGCTTTGGACATTCCTAAAATGTTCCTACTCTGAAAAGTGAGGCAGGGATTCTTTGTAAGCTTTTTCTTCTGTTGCTGTCACATATGTGACAGTGAGAGGAAAGAGAAAGGCTGAAAGCTTTCTACTGACTCCACAGGCTTTGGCTGGGGCCTTTGATTTGCAAGAACAAAGATTGTGCAGACAGCTAAAAAGGAATATGACCCATCAAGTTTGGAAATACTTATGTTTGCCAAGAAATGTGGTTCAAATTCTGTTTCAGCCCTCTTAAGTTCCAGTGACTGTAGAGCATCTAAAGTCCCTGAAGTCCCCGGGTTTTTTTATTTTCAAGAACTTTACTTTTCCACAAATTACTTCTGATTCTAAGACTAAAATTTTATGGATTTGTTTTAGTTCTTTCATTTCCATTCAGCGGTTTGGGAAATCAGGTGGATTTTGGAAAAGGAAGGTTCAGAATAACTAAAACATGGGATTGCTGTAACAGATCAGACTCTGAGATGTCAACTCCAGCTTTCCACCCCAGCTTTCCACTCCACACTGTGAGATCTTGCGCTGTTGAAAACCTCATCACCAAAGCCTTTTCTGACTTTATTTCCCAGTTTCTGAAGGGCTTTTTCCACTGGACCAAAAGGTAAGTTGCACCTGCAAATCAGTAATCACTGGGGTGCTGAATGGCATCTGGAGGTGTGTCAGACCTCAGACACTCAAATATTTTTTCCAGAGCAAAAACATTTTTTAGGAACAGAATAAAAAAGGTCTAACATCTGCCTGAAAGGTTGTTCCACTTGGTTAGTATTCAGATATGCTAATTTATTCATTGTGAGAGAATTATGCTGCTGCAGACAAAATTAAGACTAACTGCTGCTGTGTTTTTTGCCTCAATACTTTCACAAAAAGCGAAGGACTTGATTCTGAATTTACTGTGATTTGTTTTACTCTCACCGTGAGGAAGTTCCTTCTGACTCATCTGGAGAGCAGCCTGAAGCCCTCCCAGACAGACTGGGGGACGGACCTGTGGGAAGAGAAATACTGATTCATACTTTGGATCTGCTCTTGGAAGAGCTGCGATATTAAACGTGCCTTGCTGACCCCGTCTTTGCTAAGTGATCCCATCTGACAGAGCTTAAGGATGAACGCATCATGCAATATGAACAGTAACGCTTGCTTTCACCCTATTGGTTAATTATTTTTGGGTCACTTCCAGCTTTCAGACTACTTGTTTGCATGCTTGGAGGGCACAAGGCCTTCCCTGGAGTACCTGCTCACAGGACAACATGGTTTCTAAACCAGCTTTCACTCACCGCTAAAATTAGACATTGACCGCTGTCAAGTGATCCGCTAAAAACCCTGTTTCTATCACCTGCTGCCCCCCAGTCCCTGTGCTGCAAGGACGGGTCATTTTCTCCTCTTTGAAAGAAAGTAGCTTTATGTCTTCTTAATGCCTGTTTCATCTTAAAAGCTGATCCAGCAAGCTCATGTCCCAGCAGCAATGAGAAGCAGATGCACGCCTGGTTTATCTGGGCTCATAGCTGCTTTGTGTGGCGCAAAACACTCAGAGCATGTTCCTTAGGGAACCTGCATGTTTATCTTTTCCCTAGTTATTGGCTGTAAACGGAAGGATAAAAGCAGGTGTGTCACATCTCTACAGTCATTTAGATTGACAAACATGCACCTTTCTTGGAATTAAGTGAAAATGAGCTACAAAAAGAGCATTTTGCAAGAAGCACTGAAGGTACAAATTGAAGCCAGAACTTGAACCGAACTCCTGAGCATCCCTAACTCAAAGGAGCAACTGGAACCAGGAACCAGCTCCAAATTTCACAGCTGGCCCTGCTAGCTCCAAGTTTCAGAGCAGCTTGAATCTGACAGGAGCAGTTTTAGCAGCTGGATTAGGTGCCTTGTGGGATGTGTGCCAGAGGGCTGACTTGGATGCTGCAGAAGCACTTCAGCACTGATTGGGATCAGCCTGTGACAGCACCAGCCCACCCCCAGGTGCTTCCGTCTAATCCAAGCTCTGTGGCCCTGATGACATTCCAGTACTTTTTGCTGATCTCTGCTCTGTGCGAGTTTCTCACAGGCTTTGGGTGATTCAAAACCACTAGCAGTTTCTCTTGTATTTGTGTTAAATAAATCATGATCTTGGTGTCAGACATCCAGGCAGTATTTTTTGCCAGTGCTTTTGAGGAGGCAAGCCAATTTCATCAATCAAAAATGTTATTTTAACCTGGGACAGCTTGGGAGTACTTTAGATGTGATAGCGCTTTGATTGCATTGCTTATAATTACATTAACTCAGAGTTTTAACCAAGTTCTTGACTTATGAGTATGCATCACTATGATCACTTTTTTAATCCATCAAAATGCCTTTCATCCAAGGGCCTTAAGATCTTTTACACAACCATTCTTGAGAGGTTTGTTTACTTGCAAGGTATTACCACATACCTAGCTGAAAGGTAAGCAAACTGAGTGGGGCTCTGAATGGCTGCTGTAAAGTTGCGGGTCATCTGCTGAGCTGCACACAGCCATAGCAAGCCCTGCGTGCACCTTGCAAAGCTTTCCTTGTGAAACCCGAAGCCAGAGCAGAGCTCTGGAAACATTGGTATGCCAGAGCGCGTGTGCTAAACTAATTACGGAGTAGGCAATGTGGTTTATGTGGTCAATCATCCTGGTCACAGCTTAAGCATTAACGTGAAATGACTCTCTGCAAGCTTTCAGCCGCTGGTTTAGCAAAGCTGGTTTAGCAAAGCTTTACATGGGGAACCAATTCTGCTGTCACTGAAAGCAGTGGGAGTTTTTGCATCTGAGGTATGTAGAGCCTGAGACTGACTGACTTCAATAAGTCAACAGATTGAGAGCAAATAACTTCCCTGCTGAAGGCTTAGGAAAAACCTCTGTTGCCTCTCGTCAAAAATATGTTTATGATATTTTAGAAGTTGGAGGAAACTAAAAACACAGTAGAAAGAAGCCACTGTGATCAAATGTGCCATTATAAAAAAGGGTTCAGGGTTTGTATTTTGCAGTATAAAGCTCAAGATGAAGTCTGAAAGAAAAGGCTTCTTTAAACTCGAAACCTACTGCAGTTAGATCGCAGCCCCAGGGACCGATCTGGCTCAGCCCAGAATCGCAGGGTGCAGCTCTCGAGGAGCAGGTAGCACGAAGGGTGTCCCTGGTGGGACGCCCAGGCAGGGTCTGCACAGGGCGCCCGTCTAGTACTGTTACAGTGGAGTAGGTGTTGTGGGGCAAAGGGTAAATGAGCTAGTCGTTCGCACTCACCCCACGATCCCCATTTTAGTGCCCTGGTGAGGGGACACCTCGCCATCTTCACCGGTGGGTTTATGTTTTCTGCACGTGCGGATGCTACTCCAAGTCGATATATGAGCCATTGCTGCCATAACACCTAAAGGGCCGTATTGAGATGGGACCGGTGATCCCAGGAAGCCTTTTCAGTGGTCAGTGACTGCATAGTTGAACCCTCCTAGTCAAAAGCACCTCAGCGCCAGATAAGAGGAGCATATGGCACCCGCAACGGCCTTTCTGAGTGATGGTGGAGAGGGATCCACGGAGCTCAGAGTGGTTTGCAGCAGAGACCCAGAACAAGCCATTTCAATAGACCTAAGAGTCGAACCATCATGGCAGTGCTGAGCTAACAACCAGAGTGTTCAGTGGAGCAAAGCTAGGCCAATAGACAAACCTACTTCATCCAATTTACTGATCAATCCTTTTATTGCAAAAGCTGAAAAGCAGTCTGTGTAAATTCTAAATTAACCATGTCTCAGCAGTTGCAAAAGAATAGCATTTCAGTTCAAACATGAGTAAAAATAAACAATAAGACCAAATGAATGAGATGGAGAAGATTCTACCATGTCATTTGTGATTTTCAGCCACATCTATCATTTTCATTATGTTTTTATTGGAATGTCAATTTTTGTCTACAATGTGTGCTGTGCTTTCACTGATCGCTTGTTAAATGAAATGGAGCAGCCTCATGCTAGAAGTGCTTTATCTCATCATCGCTCCCAGAAAGCCTATATAGTGGCTTACTCTGACTCATTTTATAAAGCATGAAGTGACTGGTTCCATTAAAGGACAAAACTTGAGTCATCTACCCAGAGCATTACCATCCATTCCTTTTTCTCCATTTCCTGTTGGTAGAATAAGTAACTCACAGTTATATGCAGTAGTACTTTTTGAGTAAATCCTTTAGAAGAAAAACTGTTATTAAAGTGTAGTTACCAGACTGCAGGGGCCTGTAAATCCACCCAGGCTAATGAGGAGCCTGGTAATGCAACTGCGTCACTCCATATACTGCAGATAAACTGCAGCACCAAGCTCTTTCCGGCCTCCTAAAGCAAATCCCCATGCAAACATTTATTTTAAATATAAAAAAACATTCAAATGATTAATGCAAGACAGGCTATGTAAGTAAAAACACCATCTTTTATTAGACCAATCAGCACAGAAAGAAAAATCAGCCAAGTTTTTGGGCACATAAAAGTTTCTTCAGATCTGCAACAGAATCTGCAGCAGATTTCAAAGCTGAATACAAGCAGAGAAAAGTTGTCATAGCTTGATTAGCTACGTATCAGTTAGACCATCTCTGAAGGAAAGGCGGTTGGTATCTCTCAAGTGGAAAGATACTAATAGGAAGGAGAGAAAGGCTGTGACATAGATGTTTCCTAAGGAAAGAGAAAGCAAGATAGTTTAGAAAACCTGGAACATGGCTACTTTCTGTCACCTCCATGGAGCAGGGTGAAGAGGACTTAGTAAGTAGAGTGTGTTGTATTGCCCAGTTCAATGCTTTGTGCAGTATTTGCCCCATGTGGCTACCGGAAGCAGAAGTGACTGTTTTAACCTTGGTGGGATCAGATTAAAAATACATCAGTTCTGTAGGACCAAGCCCGTATCTCCAAGACTCTTCAGGGGCTGCAATTTGTGAGGCTGGGCATGGATAACCTTGCTAGGACAACACGAGTAACCAGAGCAGGAGGAACTTGTCCCCTTTCTTCTCAGCCTCGGACTCTCTTTGCTGGGCTTGTCTGCCTCCTAAAAGCTGAACGGAGGCAGGAAGCAGGGCATACTGCAAGCAGAGCCATATATATGCCTCACCCACCATTTCTTTGGGAGGGCTTGGCTTTCCAGATCCTTCCCCATCCTTGTCTCGCTGTGCAACAGTGACAAAAAGGCTTCTACAGAGCTGGGGCTTGTCAGGAGAGCTGCCTGCCCGAGGTGGGGGCAGGAGATAGACGTAGGGTTTTTGGGTGGAAAGTAATTTCAGGGAGGACAGAGGGAGCATCCTTACTGTGTGGAAATTCATCTACTGGGAACTGATTTTGGGGGAGAAGAAATTTGTTGGTGGAACAGATTTTTAGAGGAGAGACATTGTCTAATGGGAACCCAGAAACGGGTTGTTCCCAGGAACAGGAGGAACGGCTGTGGGTGGAGGGAGTTTCATGTCCTTCCTGCTCACATTACTCACTATGTTCACCGTGGGCGCTGTGTGTCCTCGTTAAGAGGTTGTTTGATGTGTGCCCTTTGAAGTGGGCTCGAAACTGTGACTAACACCTCCGTTCTGGGGGACTGCCTGCGGTCGTACTGAGGCTTTTCTTTACCTAGTGATTTCTGAACGCTTACACAAAGACAACCATAGCCTGCAATTCAGCAGAAAGGTGCACTGAGAACAAGAAAGAGCAGGGAAAAAGTCATTGCTCCTAGCACTTACAGCAGGGGAAATAATTCATTTACTGGTTGAGAGAGACTCAGTCAAAGAGAATCTGGAAGACACCCAACTACCTGTCCTACAACTGAAGTCCTGTAGCTTTCCCTTGGGTTAACACTGATCCTCGCCTTTCTTACAGCTTCAAAATAACCAAATGATGGCTGCCAGGGAACCGATCGCACGCTGCAAGGAGCAGTTTAGCATCCAAAAGAGCTGGGATCTGGTACTTTCCAGCTATGCAGAAGATGCTCACTTTGTTCCCTCTTTTCAGCATTCCCATTTATTCTATCTATTTGCTGTAATCAAGACTAGACAGGGTGGAAACCAGATTTTAGAACTGGTCGTGATTCAACATGAAGTTGCTACTGATGCCTTCTCTAATAAACAGACAAATAGGAAGCTTTCTGAGAAAATTAATTCAAACTCTTGGCAGGCTGCTGTTAAGATATGCTGCCTCCCAGAAATAAAAACAGCTCCTGACTTGTTTGTATCGTAATGGACTCATTCAGAGGCAAACACCTGCCTTTTCCCTAAGTCTCAAATGAGAATAAGCCTGGGATAAACCTATATTTATAGTATTTAAACTAGTCTCAGATCGCACAGAGCTCTCTGAGGAGGTGCAGCCACCCCGAAGAGAGGCTGAATGCTGTGAAATTGGGGACTCTGACACGATTTGTAGCTGAGCACAAAGGCAACTTTGAAAAAACTGCAGTAGCTGCGGCAGGGAGTACCCAAGCCCTGCTGAGGCTGGCTTATAAAAGGCTGTCTCTTGGGAAAGAATAAAACATAACCTGCACAAATAAATTTACCACCTTTAGTAACTCAGATGCTCTCATTTGACCTCTACCCTTTTCCAGCTGTACCGGTGATAGGTGTTGGAGGTGAGAGCTTGGTGAACATGCTGTCTGGAAGAAAGAATATGCTGATCCTTCCAAGCTGCAAGTTTGCTTTTCATTTTCCTATAAGGAAAAAGGCATAGCAGATTTTGGAGGGAGAAAAGGGAATTAATTTTTCTTTTCAACAAGGGAATAAGAGCAACTCTCCCATTTCCTAATCAAAAGTGATATGCTATGTCCCTTTGGGGGGAGATGTACTGAAGTAAAGATGAAAGATAGAAAGGGATGCACTTGAACCTGACATATGGGTAGAGTTAGCAACCCATCCTTTTCCCCTCCATTGAATACTTTTGGGAGAGCACTGAACAAGTCAGATCACCGCTACTGAAGAGCTGCCAAATCTCAGCTTCAAGGGAGAGCAGAAGGGGCTGTAAAAAGGTCATATGCCGTATTGCCCAAATTAGAGATAGGTAACCTCAGTGGTTTTAGACTACCCTGCTGCTAATATGCTTTTAATATACCATCTGACTATCAACCTCAGGAGCTCCCAAGCATCCCCTCACTGCACTAAGCAGTCTGCACAGTGAATGTAGCTTGGTTTTCCTACATCGTCTGTGTTGAAGATTTCTACAATGCTACCAAGTGTAGCATTGTAGCCACTTCCAGCTCAGAAAACTCACATCTGTCCATCAGCAGAAATAATAAGGGCCCTTCCGTGCCAGGTCCACCAAAAGTCCAGTAAAGCAATAGGATTTTCAAAGCAGGCCATACTTAATACTAACTGTATTGTGCTGGCCTTGGGAATCACTTCACTATTTTCAAAATATACAATTGCAATGGAAAGTTACTTGTCCTTTGAGGTATCTGCAAATCAACATTTTTAAAATCTTTGCAGTCAAGCTACTGCAGCTGAAAACTTCTGCAAGGACTGTTGTTTTTCTGAAAAATGGGCAGCTTTTTTTTGTTTTTGCATTGCTGAAAAATCACCATATGTTCATCTCCTGAAAGGGTGCTGAGCATGGTTGGATCTCAAATTTAGTCAGAGGGTTGTTTTTTCTCCTTGACCACTATGGGCTTTTTCCAGACATCTGTATCATTCCACTTCACTTAGGGCTTAGGTAATTACTGCAGGAGACTCGATTCTCACACTCCATTAAGAAAAAAATGATGCAGGGCTGCACACAGTTGTTCCCCTTTGCAATAGCTTTTGCACCGAACGCCCAGTTAATGATTTGCAGAATGACACACTGCTCCCTGTGGGACACCGCAGCTGTTGTCACGGAGCAGATACATGGCTCTGGCTTTGTGCTGTCTTTTTCAAAGTATTTCTTCTTATGGGGAAGCAGAAGCAAATAGTCCTTGTGCTGCTCATGGTTTTGGGGGGATCTTGTAAAGTAAGGAAATAGTTCTCATTAAATGTGATCACTGGGGGAAACATCCTCGACAGGTAACAGACACTGTTGGACTTTTCAGTTTTACTTACTATATTTTACTTTACAAATTTACTTACTACAGCCTCCTGAGAGTCCCAGTCTTCCTTCACCAGCCCAGAAACATACCGTGCTGAGCCCCATTTTGCTCCCACTTCCACCCTAGGCCAGTTTAGTGAATTTAATGGGGATGCAGCAATGCTGAGTTTGACATTTTGCCGTTGGCACAACAGGCAGGAGAAGAAAGAAGGTGGACTAGTGAGGGACTACGTGCAACCGACTTGGTTCAATTAATCCCAGTGTAAGTTAATTAGATAAGAATGATTGAACAGCTGTGCTCTGCCACTCAGCTGAGAGGCTGAGCTCGCCTACACCTGCTGCAATTAAATTAAGACACCCCCTAGAAACCTTAAAATAAAGATTTGACTTTTATAGTCACCACAAAATGCTGATACAACTAGCACGTGTCCTGCATGAAGAAAGAGACAGTTATTGAACAGAGGGTTGGTGTGCATGGCACACTCATGCGTGTAGCATACGCTCATACTGTGCAACTGATAGGGGGCTGGCAGGACTTATAGGGACCAGGGCATTCAGAACTTGATTTCTTTCTCCAGCCTCAAACAAGCTCCCTTAAGTGCCTGCAAAATGCTGTTCATTTGCTTTGAAAAGTGAGCATTACTCTAGATTAACATCCAGTTTGAGACCATCCCAGAACTTGTCCCAACTACAGATGCACCCACTTCTTTGTAGGCCAGATATGAAATTCAGTGCCCATCATGTGTATTTCCCCTAAATGCGCAACCTCTCTGTGCAACCTATTCCAGTGTTTGACCACTCTCATAGTAAAAAACTTCTCTCCTATGCCTGAACTGGATGTCCTGTATTTCAATTAGTGCCTATTGCTTCTCGGTCCATCACTAAGCCCTGTGAGCAGAGTCTGGCTGCATCTTCTTTACTCCCCCCACCAGGTATTTATACACATTGGTAAGATCTCTCTGAGCCTTCCCTTCTCCAGGCTGAACAGTTCACCTCTCTCAGCCTCTCCTCATATGAGAGATGCTCCAGTCCCTTAAACATCTTTATAGCCTTTTGCTGGACTTGCTCCAGTCTGCCATGTCTCTCTTGTACTGGGGAGCGCAGCCCTGGACTCAGCACTCCAGATGTGTCTCACCAGGGCTGAGCAGAGGGGAAGAATCACCTCCCTCCACCCGCTCCAACACTCTGCCTAATGCAGTCGAGGATGTTGTTGGCATTTGTAATACTTATGCTTAACACTTAGTTCCCATCTGTAAAATCAGAGGAGTGGCACTGTATCACAGAGGTGAGGAGAAGCTAAAACTCTTTCAAGAGGAAGAGGCACTTGGAAATTTTGGCAGTAGGGCCCTTCATAGTTATTTATAACATGGAAAAATGTTTTGCTCTTAGGCAATGACCAAAGTAATGAAAACCCCCTCAGCTTCTTCCCATACACCCCTCTGCGCAATAAATAAGTACCAGCTTCCCAGTGAGCACCCTGTGGTAAATATGTGGGCAGGCGTGGGAGTGAATAGTTTGGACACCTCCATCTTCTGCATTAGTGATGTAGCTCTCAGTCTCTGTGGACAGATAAAGCTCCATAGGACTGTGGGTTGCTTACAATATACGTACAATGAATATGCTTTACAACGTGTGATTTATTAAAGAATGAATGTCACAGCCAAAGAAGACACCAGAGCTGACGGATGGCCTGGGAGGACAAGGGAGCTCCTGTTGCATTTATGCTTTATACCTCCAGGTCTGTCTCCAAAAGACACAACCCGAGAAGGTGTTAGAGCAGATGGCCACATACAGCAATGGTCTGAGTTACTGAGACTGCCTCCCTACTACAGGGAAAATCTGGCAAGTGGAATTCAAATACAGCTGGGAAAGAAGGTCCTTTGCTGATAAAAGGAGCAAAAGAAAGTTCAGTCACAGCTGCCCTGAGAGGGATGGGGAATGTCTGGTTTTATTGAATATCAGAGTCATAACCTGAAAGCATTTCCATGAAATGTTCTTCTTCAGTCAGCAGAGAGGTATGACCTTATATAGCCATATCTCAGGTACCACCTCACTGCCCTAAATCAGGCACAACCTCACTGCAAGCACTTGAGTTAAATCACCACAAAGCCAAGGCCACTGACTCTGGCTCTGTCTACCAAGTACTGTGGTAAAGACAGCCTCTTTCAGCTATTTTTGTCAAGCTGGCCAAGAATCAACTGCTATATAACGGTTATACATGTCTTTGTCATTAAAAGAGATATTCTGTCTCCAGGAGAGGGATCCTAATTAATTGGATTTAGGATAATACATCTGTCTGAGGGCAGCCCCAAAAAAATCCACTGCGTACTTACATGTAATTACTATTCACCCAGTGAGCGAGTATTTTAATAGCCACAGAAGCAAGATGGTCATGTAGCCTGGGAAGACCTGCAGCTGCAGAGTGCTCCTCTGAAAGGCGTGGTGAGGAGACCAGGCTGGGGCTGTTTCCCAGCCCTTCATTCAGAGCCAGAGCTGCTTGCTAGCGCTGGAAACTACGCTCCTTCGTTTACCAATCGAGAGTCATTACAAGGTTATTGTTGCTGCTGAGATGTCTGTCTCCCTGTCCACTGCTGTATTGCAATGCTCCTTCAGAGGCTTGTTGCCAGGACTAAGGGACCATCACTTTGCTCAGGCTGGCCTGTTAGCTTCAAAGAGCAGTGCTGCGAACCCTTGGCAGCTGGCAGATGGAGCAAAGCTGCTATGTGATATATATACTGCTGGAGAAGGGTCTGACCCCGCTCTCAGAGCTGCCTGGAGGTCTCAAGCGCCCAGGGAAGACTGCATGCTATCAGTGGCACACATTCTCAAATGCAAAGGACTTTCTGGCTGAATGTGATTTTATGTATAACACTGAGCTTACATGCTAAGAAACAAAATGTAATCAAGCATTTGTCTCACCAGTGACTCAGCTTTTAGGAACCTCCTGTGAAGCTGGAAAATCAGCCTTAGAAAGTAGTTTCTTCAGCAGCACAAAAATATGCCAAGGAAAGCCACAGGATCTCTGCAACTTCCCCAAGTCATCCCAGCACAGAACTTTTTCAGGTCTCATTCAGATTACATCTCTGAGCATAAAAGGTGATTTCTCCCTCAGTAATACCTTGCTGAACACTCACAATCTGCTCATGCCTATTTTTCATCCTTGATTGCAGTGCCTTGTCAGAACAAGCCCTGTGACCAGTGCAGACTTCCCCTAAAGCACAGGCTCCGAGAGCAAGCACACTGCAAGTCGCACTGTGATATGTTCCACCAACCCGAGTGAGGAGACGAGTCCCCAGCATAAATCTTCACTGACTTTTGAATTGCTTCTGGCATTTCAGGGAGTCTCAGTCTGACAGCACTTGTGTTTTCTTGGGGGCTTGCCACAGCTGAAACTTTCACTTCAGTTTAATTTTTTTTTCTCTTTTTATTAGCTTGAAGTACTTAATTAATGTATGAAGTTCTGTTAAAGCATCTGAGTGAACTGACGTGCGCAGCCACGGTGGAAAAGGCTCCCTGCATGAATCAGCATGTGGGAAAGAGCGAGTGTCAGCCACTGTGAAAAGCTACTTTCAGTTCCAGTAAGTTTACAGGTTGAAAGTCCTTGTCCCTCACTGCTTGCTCAGGGCCCCCTCGTCATGGTCAGCAGGCAGACTGACTTCTCTTAGCCGTAGGAATGCAAGGAAGGATCCCCCGCTGCTCCAGAGGGGATCCACTTGCTCCAGTAAGAGACTTCTTTCGCTCGGTATTCCAGGAGAAATCTCCACCTCCAGGTTGGCCAAGAAAATCAAACAAGCGTTGACAGCTCCTTCCGCATCAGATGTTGCTCTGGGTTGGGAAGGTCCATGTGGCACAGGCAGCCTTGGCACCGGTGACTCTTCTCTTGGGACGGGGGCTAGCTGACACCAAAATACAGCAGTGCTGCTTCCACTCTGTGACAGCAGGCACCGGACACTAAAACCTGTCACTGCTACTGAATGATATTGAGTTGAATCTCCCACCACATTTCTCTTTTCTAGAACATCCTGTAGGGACATCCCCAGAGGTTGCCCACACGGCTTGCTAGCTGCCCTAACGCTTGTGGCAGCATTCAAGTGACTTAATGTGAATGTCCACAAATATAGGTGTCTACCTCTGACCTATACAAACCAGGTCTCCCTTGGAGCTGATATAATGCACCTGTTCAAGGGTACAATTTTATCTGATCCTGAGGCAGCTGTCTAAACCTTGTCATATTAGTTGCACCTTGCTTTTTATCGTTTCATTAGAAAAGATGCTCCAGGATATGTTAGTCCTCCTGGGCTCAGGCAGCCTCTTCTGCTTCTTTTGATGACAGATCAATACCTGAAATCCACAAGGCTGTAATTTGGACCCTTAGTGATGCATTTATGTCCCATTTCTCACTCATAAAAGTGTCTAGACTATGTGTTAAATTTGGTAAGGTTGTTATACAGTCATTGTTTGAGTAAGGCCTTTCTTCCCACACCCGGGTAGGCAATAACTGATTGCTAGTCCTGTAAAATTAATTATATGTGAACTATCACTTGAGGAAAAAACAAAGTCAGTTGTTGTACAGTAACTGTAACTTTTCTATGTGCCTTGTGCCTTAAACTCCAATATCCAGCATTTTTTTTCAACTTTAATCCAAAGCCATATTTTGATGGGCTTATGACTGATAAGGCTTACGGTAGCTGGGATTGTCCCCACTTTATTCTCAAGTCTGGCATTGCAAAGACCTGCTGGCACAAAGTGCAGGCCCACATGTGCTGATATTCAGGGGGCATGGCCTCATGTGAGTAGGATCACGTACGTACACAGAGGGCATCCTGAGCACAGGACAAAACTCCAAGCACTGCAGTTATTGCAGTGCCACAGAATAGCTTCTGGAGAAAGAAACCTGCTCTGGAGGATACTCCAGCTTTCAGCCTTGAACACGTAAGATACCTACAACAGCAATGCTGTAAACTCAGTTTGGGTATACTGGGAATCAGTAGCTTAATGCTTATTTTCAGTAACCCTCTATTTTTTTTTAAAAAGGAATTATATTACCATAAAGAAGAAAGCACCTGTAAAGGAAAGCACCAATTCTACTGATAGTTGTGTGCAAATGGACCTAAGTGGGGTTATAACATGCCAGCTAGGTTTCATGAAGGATTTTCTTGGGAAGATATAACAGCAGGATGAGAGGATGTTCTGATGCAATTCCTATCATTTCATCAAAGCGAGATGATGAATCCTGGTGTAACAGTCCCTCCAGGCAGGGAAATCATATGAAGTGACCCTTTCATGCAAGATAACCATATCTGGAGAGGGAAAAGCTTCCTAAAAGTCTCTGCAGAATTTTGAGTACAACAGGAGTAACGCAAGAATACAAAACATATCTCTAAAAGCTTTATCAGTTATCTGAGAGGAAAAGCACTAGGCAGTAAAAAACACATGGAAAAGATGGCTGGTGAAACTATAAACTGGATAGACTCATCTAACATTTGGAAAAAAGCTACATCTTCAATTTTTCCCCCAAACAAGAAACGATATCATTTTCATGGGCATCTATTTGCATATTCCTCTGGCATCACTCACCAAATGGGCCTTGACTGGGATTAATTATCTCTAAATAGGATCTTCCCAGATATATCTTTGGAGTGATTATTCTGAGAAAAGGAAAGAAATTATCTTCATTTATTCTTTCTCACAAAAAGACGTGCCTCTCGATATTCTCAGAGTCACTGCCTATTTCCCCTGTGGCTGTCATGCTGATGAAGCCCAGGGGGAATCAGCAACGCACAGCTGAGCACTTTCCCTGCTGCATACGCATGTCCTTAGTGTGAAACAGGTCCAAGCTTTCTCTTGTGTGGTCCGGCTAGGTTAGGAGCAACTATTCAGTTGGCATGAGTAAGTCTACAAAGGATATTTGTTAAAACACAGGCTCTTAAAATGGTGCTATTTTAAAACACCAATAACCACCATTTCAATGTGAAATTCTACCTAAAAATTAGCAGATTAAATGAGCCCAGATAGTGCTGCTTATAGTTCCTCCATTAACAGGCAGGAGCTGGAAGGATCCATAACATCACATTTGATCCTTGTATTGCCACCTTTGTAGAAAAACTTACAGGCCCATATGTTTGTGATACATAAGTCAGATGGTCAAAACGACTTAGCAGCTCAGCAAATTGCCTGTAATTGATGGCTGCTATGTGTCCAGGAAACCAAAACGCAGGGACCATAAGGTGCCTCATGGTTAGGGTCCTTAGCCAGAAGGACTAAAAGTTGCTGCCAAAATGACATATGTTTTTTTTTTTCATTTAATGATGGTTGATGTAAAGATGTGAAGAATCCGTGTGGGGCAGGGGCCGTACACATGCAAACCAAACCCACCTGTTATGTGCATACACACAAATACAGAGCATAATTAGCTTGACACATGGGATGGCTGAGAAAGAAAACCTTTCATTTTTCCCCCGAGATAGGTAGACTGATACATCCATCAGGTGTCCATTCGCATGGACATAACACATTCACATTCATAAACTTAGAATCAAAGGGGCTGTGTAGGTTTGTGGTAGTCCCCAGGAGGACCAGTACTCCAGATTAGGGCATGTGTGTGGTGGCTGTCAGATGCATGCCTCTGCACAGTGCTGTTAGGTGTCTGCCAGCTTTTGTGTTGGTTACCCATGTCTGCTCACACATCTCACCTTGTATGACCAGCAACTGCTAAGGAGTTGAATCAACAGCTATACCAAGGCTTTGGCGCTTTTGAAGAATGCACACGGTGGAGGGAACAAAGTTAAAATCTATTTTTTCAACCCTTGTAAAGTAGAAAAGGGGCCCACGTTAAGTTAATAATTGGTTTCAGGGAAGGACTTAATGCTCTAAGTATGAATTTCCATAGACAGGGAGCTCTCTGCCATGTAGCGATGCCATGCAGAAGAAAGCCTGGCTTCGTGTGGTCCCAAGGACAGCTACATGGTGAGTGCGGATCGATCAGTCTGTCTGCACCCATCTCGCTCCACCTCAATCCCATGTGGAGAGCTGGACTTCCACCTTCCACAGGACCATCACGCCAGTCTCCATCACTCGCAGCAGGTTTGTGTTTTCTCCTGCACCACATACCCCAGGGTTGGAGAATTGATCCTCAACTCTAGAGCTAATTGACTTTCCTCCTTCAGGTCCCTCCTTAAACTGCCCCTTTGCTACAGCACATTTGACATAGGTTACAATATGCATCTCCTGAGACTGTTGCTTTACATGCTGGTTGGTACTGTTTTATTGTCCGGCACGTCCCAATCAGTCTGCCTGTGTCTATTATCTCTTATTCTACCTTTTCTGTGGGATTCGTCTCACCTAATTTCAAGCATGTAAGGTTTTCCTTTGTAATAATACCTGACAACGGTTTCAAACAAGCCAGAGAAAGCATTTATTCACACTGTTGCAAATTAAGTTGTGAGCTTTTTACTTCAGGGTGCTATGGAGGCAAAATATACGAAAGTATTCAAAGAAAGGCCAGAAGGAATTTATAATGGGATAGATACATCAGAAGCCACTTAACATGATAGTTCAGATCCAACCTTTCTCACCAAAAGTCCCCCAAATGCTGATTTCTGGAGGCTAGAAATGCAATACTTAGGGAAGTGTCACTGCGATTTCCCTGAGACTTGCATTGGTTCCTAAGCATCAGCCACTGGCTCCTGGCAGAAATGTGCTAGGTGGGTGTTTGCTCTGAGCTGGTACGGCAGTTCTCACATTCTTATTCAAATTGCCACAGAATAATATAGTAATGTTTTTCTGGCTGGTTTGGGGTTCTCGATCTAGTTTAGATTGGGACAGCTGACTTTTAAGGCAGCCTTCTCTACACTGAGCTAAACACAGGATGTGGAGATTCAGTCAGCCACAATCATCTGACATGATTCTTGGCCCCTCAACACCTCACCTCTGCTGAGGCCAGGGACAGGGTCTTCCGAGGGCAGCCTAAAGCTGCTCCCACAGTACCTAGGCCAAAACGAGCCATCCCACAGCAACAGATTAATATAAATGGGGCTGGAATGAGATGGAGATCCCCCCTCCATGAGGGTTCAACCTACTGCCCTTGACACATGAGCTTGTGGAAGAAGGAGGCAGAGGTCCTCCTATGCAAATGCACGCGGTACAGGCCTTGTCTGCAGGCTGTGTGAGGCAGCAGGTAATTGCATGAATCTCAATGAAACTGCATACTTCAGGCTGTGTCATGTAACATCCACTGTATATGACATTATAAAGCAAAAAGAAAGACCAAATTAATCCCTGATGTATCTCCATTGCCACAAGGGCTCATCGTTTTCCAGCACTGAGAATTCAGCGAGGACAGAATGCCAATAAACCTCCTTCCCAGCAGCGAGTTGCTCACATCTTAATTTTTTTTAGTCAACAGTATGTGGCATTCATTTAGCTGCAGAAATCTGTGAAATTTACTTTTTCCTCTGAGTTCACAGCCTTGTGCTCTTCAGTAGTAAAACTCAGCCATTAAAAATGTCTACCTCCTTTTTTAATTTGTTTTTGAAGGTAGAGGGAAGAAAATCAACTCCAGGAGGAGGCAGTGAAATGCTCAAGGAAGGAGCAGAAAGGAAAAGGCAAGGGCAAGGGCAAGGGAGGCAGAATACGTTGGATTTGGATGTGAAAGACTCACTGCCTAGTTCCACCTGTCACTGGTCTTCTGTTGACTTGAACTAGTCGTCTCCCTATTCACCAGCAAGTATTGGTTCCACTTTGGCGTTTGTGACTCACTCTTCCTTGCTTCTAACTTTCATCCATGGAAAATAAAATGAAATTTTTTTTGCATTTGAAAATCCAACAAGAAAATCCTATTAGTTCCTTTCCTGGAAAAGAGGGGTTCAGCTACTCCTCTCTAGGACCTCTCTAGCTAGGTTTGCACTCTTCTACACTTCGGAGTGGAGTAGGAAATGTGTGCTTAGTAGGGCTCCCATCTCTTTCACCCTGTGCGCTGCAGTCTTGGAATTTGATGGAAATGACCTGTTACATGCTCCCACCTGAATGTACATGTGCTTTTCTCTTTCCCCTGTATGTCACCTTCATTAATGTCTTCACTCTCACAGCTATAAAATAAATAAAACATAGCTGCAAAGAATTTCAGTGTGAGATGAAACTTGCTTTTCTTTTTCCTGGATGTGTTTTGAGAACAGCTGATAGAAAGTGCTGCACAAAAGGAGCATGAACTTCTCTCCAGCGCATGCTGCCCAGGGACTGGTCTATGTATTCCTGAGTGCCATCTGCTGGCACCTTCTCTGGTGAGCTCTGGTGCACAGATATCACACAACACTCCTCAAATGCTGAAGGGCCAAAAGAGGTTAGCGTCTCCCTCCCTCCCTCATGGCTGCACAGTGCTGCCTTTACAGACAGATGTGTTCCAGCCCCTGCTGAGCCAGGTCACAGGCAGTTCATCCGGGGAGATGTGTAAATCAGAGGAGCCCAGATCTTCAAAGGTATGCAATTATGCTCAGCTTTGCCATGCCAACCATCTACTGGAAAGTTTCAGCCTTGAAGCCAAGTCTTCCTTTATAGGGAGGGGGATTTATGAATATAACTGGCTGATGGGCCAAAGATGGGCTCCAGCCAGAACTTTATCCTATATCTCTCTCCAGGTCACCTATTTAGATTTCCCATCCTCTTTATGTGAAACACTCTCAGTCCCTCCATCTGCTCCTTTCTGCTCACATTACTCCATCACAATCTTTACATAGCCGGGTACCCAGTAATTTTTGTAAAGAGAGCTTTGTTACCTCTTTATGTGTCTACTAATGTACTTCACATGTCTTACACTATTAAATGGTTTAGTGCATTAGAGGACCTTACCTAGGAATATTTTCTATCTATGTGTGTGTGTATAAATCTGGCATTTATTTATGCAGATGGCATGCAGCAGGTATAAAATCCATTAATAGTCAATTTGGATCCTCCATCATAATTCTGTGGGGAAATGAGGCATAGTCCAGCATCTACTGAAGTCAATGTAGGCCTCCCCATGGACTTCTCAAGGGGATTAGGTTGAGTACCAGGGCTTCTAGGGCATGCCCATCTTTTCAGAAACCCATTTCTGAAAATAGCCAATACTAATCTTTTGGTTACTTCCAAGCACAACATGCTCCATCTTTCCTCTCACTTGCTACAAGCAGTTAAAGTCTGGAAAAGTCCATTCTACCAGAAAATGAAGGAATCCATTCAATGAATCATCTAGCTGACCTTTAGATAGCAAACACAGCCTGAAGTCTGAAATTGCCTGTTCTGCTCTTGCCCTTATTAGAGCAAACACAATCCTGTATTAAGACACCTATGTCAGTTAATGATCCTTGGGAGAAGAGAGAGCTGGCAGTGTCAGTTGTGAGTTACTTGTGCTAAACAAGGCATGTGACTTCTAAGAAAATGTCAGTCCACTGGGACACTTGGCTGAACAGAAGATTTAAAAATTATTTTTTCTGGGCTTTTTATTTCCTCGCATTTTTTTTTTCAGCTATGAATTCAATCAGTTTAAATTAAGAGAGGATTAAAGGAAGATTGGAAAGACCACAAAATGGGCTCATTCAACAGTTCCCTTGGAAATGGTTATGATTTTGTGCCCATCGTGGCTCAGGTAGAGCTCTCCCTGCACTGGGGGGAAGCAAGGGGGATGGACCAGATGACCTCTTGCACTCTCCAAGCCTACATTAAATGGTTCTGTATTAGAGGTTCTTCATTTTCTGTGCATGTCTTTCTCTCTCTGTAGTGAATAAAACAAACACATTGTTTTTTCTCCACGTTGGTGTACCCATATTGTTGGAAAGAGTGAAAATTTTGAAATTGTGGAATCAGGCTTCATCTTTGGTCTGCTGGCAGAAAGCACAGGGATCTTTGGGAACCTCCAGAGTGATACTATATCAGAGATATGGCTGTAGCGTTGGATGTGACTCATGGAGAAAACAGCCACCTGGAAGAAAACAGCTCCAGGTGGAGTTTGCTAGTAGTGAAGTAACAGAGGAGTCTCACATACATTTTTCCCTCTGTGGGGCTAGAAGATTAAGACACCTACCAAATCAGTCAAATCCAGTGACTGTTTTTTCACAGACTCAATAAGCTTGTGGGTTTAATTAGACCCTATTTAAGAGTGTGAGAAATTAATATTCCCCTTGTGCAGAAAAAAACACCAAAGGGTGAAAATCTAACAAAACTGACGGCCAAACCTCCATATATCTTATTGAAGCCAATAGTTCTCCTACTCTTCCGAAAGGAGAAGCCAGTAAGGAATGAATACTTCCGAAGTGAAAGCAAAATGAAAATAATTTTGAAAAGAATTATTCCAGACAGTCATAAGACTGCTGTGAAGACCAAACGTATTCCTCCTTTGCATTTCAGCTTGCTGTTTTCTTTTTGATGTCCTGATCTGCCAAGCTGACATTTGTGTAAGTCTTAACCCAGAAGAAACGGAATCCTTATCATTTGAAAGACACAGAAGAAAACTGAAGTGATGATCAAGGTGAATGCCCACAGACCCACCTGCCTTTTGTCTCTTTGTTATGGCTGGTGTACAAATGAATGTCCTGATTTCTGAATACACATTCTGAATACATTTCAATGTGATTTCATTTTTCTTGATTGATTACATCAGAACTTTTCATCTCAGCAATTAATTCAGCCAAATGTATTTGATTCTTCAAAGACACCTATTCTTCCACTCCATTAAAATCGTTTCTGGGACATCTTTTTTTAAACAGGAAGAAACAATAATATTTTATTTCCCTGTACCTCTAGTTATATCAAAATGCTCCTTGGATGCATAGCTAAATGAATCCTGTGGTGCTAAGAGTATCAGGAGAGATTCAAATGGGATTTGAGAATAACTACCTTAAGAAGACATGTATCCTAGTGGCTATGTGGGCAAAGATGGAATGACGGTTCTTACACTCCATTACGCTCCCTGTGCAGGCCTGGAAAATGAGATGTGACAAGTCAGACCTCTGGAAACTTGAGTCATTCAGTTGGTTGTAACAGAGATGTTCACATTTATCTTTTTGGACAGGATCAGCCTCGCATGATTTCATTAGTCTAAAAATTAGTAGTTAATGAAAGCTAGTCATCTAGGCTCTGTATAGAGACAGATGAGTGCTTCTAAGGTGCAATCCATCCCAGCCTGAGATTGCTGGCCGTGCCAAGACGAGGTGTCTCAGAGAGTTATAAGCCATTTTCTACACTGCTTATTCAGGAGAGGTGGCTTAGTTTTTCTTTACTGGAAAATGTAATGAGTTAAAAGTAGTTAATTTAATACAGTGTAGGTCATGCCAAGTTTTCTAAATTTATGATACAGATTGTAAAATAGAAAAGAAATAGAAAGTGAATATGTCTTTTCATACTACCTAGAGGTCCTGGCTCTGCATAGGACCGATCCTACAAATGTTGTTTTCCAAAACCTCTTCAGCCATCAAGACTTAAGGCAGATTCTGGTGAACTGGTCAAGACTAAGTAAGCTCAGTAATTCTGAGCTGTAATAGCTCAGAACAGGACATTTCTTACCTGGGACTGGCTATGGCCCAAACTTGGTTAAGTCTAGATCCCTTCAAAGATGTATACCAGGATCTCTTGTTGGGACAACGTGGCTTTCAGGGCTTACAGCAGTCTGCAAGTCTTTTTTTTTTTTTTTTTTTGGTCCAGTTGTTCCTTTTTCTTTTTATTTATCCTCCTTAGTCAAGGCTAATTGGTTCTAAAATTCACTATAATGGTGGAGAATGTCAGGAAACACTAAAATGGTCCTTTTATCTTGCTTTCTTACCCTCTTACCAACAAATTTTGGGTGATGGGTGGCTTCTGTAGTTAACAACGTTATAAAGCTTATTCGTTACGAAGCTTGCTGAATTTATAAGATAAAACTACAAGTTGCATCCATGACCAGGTAACATCATACAGTCTGATTTGTACTTTGGGGCAGAGTCTGAGCATGGCATACATCTCAGACCAGCAAGCAGACTTGAGTGTTGTGTCAGAACCAATCTCAGAGAACAGTGGCATTTACCACAATGGATGAAATCTGACTCACCGAACATCTATTTGTATGATATAGACACCTATCGCCAAGCTAGTCATCAGTAGATTACCTTAATGATCAACAGAGAGAGATGAGTGCAGTCCATCTCATCCTATAGCAGACATGATAATCACACTCCATTTCTCTCCGTTGACCAGAAAAGAAACGCGAGGTAGCCAGTTCAAATGGAGATGTCTGAAGCTGGATAAAGTGATTCACATCCCCATCTGAGATAAGAATTGATCTCTTGGGTGACCCATAATTATAGAGGGGGCACACACAACCAGTTAAGACTAAACACGTGAACTTTTAAATGTCTGAAGACTGACAAAGAACCTGCCCTACATTCCTTGTTTTCACCTTCTGCCACAGAGGCCTTTGCCTCAGAAGAATGAGATGTCAACGTAGAAGCATCATGGGAACGTTCTGAAAAACATGGTAGATATGAGAGATTAGATATTATAATTTTAATATTTTTATATGATAATTTTATTATAGTAATAATAATTATTATTTCACTTAGGGTTGTCATAAAGACAGTTTTCTTCCTTGGGGGCTGAAGGTGCAGAGAACAGAGTGGGAAAAAAAGGAAAGGAAGAGGAGGAGGAAAGGCTGAAGGCGTTTTGCCAAAGAGATCCCTTCATACGGTGATTTGGGAACAGGATGCCCGTGAAGCCTTGGCGTGAGCAGCGCTCGCGCTGAAGTGCAGCTGTTACTCACACAGGAAACGTTAGAAGGCCAAGACAGAGGTGAAGCGAGGTGACGGCTTTACAGTCCCAGCAGGGCTGGCTCTCTCAGAGCCACAGGGCAGAGGTCTATCAGCTTTACTTAGGACCCAGAGAGTGCTGCAAAGTTAATACTTGTTTGCCTGCCATATAAAATCCCCTCCTTCATGTATCCCAAGCATGCAAATATGTGCACTTTTATTGCTTCCTCTAACGTACGCAGAATAAATCCCTCTCTATCCCTTTGTGCTCTTTCTGATTCCTCATATCCATATTTTCTCTCTATCAGCTGGAGAAAATCTCTTCAGATTCACTGAATCAGATCTGTCCCTTATTTAAATACATTGGTTTACACTGGGGATGCATCCAGCATTTCGTAGCTTTGCTACAAAAAAGCCAGTAGTTAGAACAAACACACTCTATTGGCATAAGAAGAAATACAGGGAAAATAATCAACTGAGTGTGCAAATAAGGTCATTACTGGATTGCATCATGACTTTTTAAGTCTGATCTTTACTTTTTAACTGCACAAACACAGAAGGTGATTCCATCTTTTACAGCATAGTTCATTTGCCAAGGAGATGTGATAATAGCAAATAAACTTAATCTTGCTTTGAAATCGAAAGGAGACTTGCAATATATATCCTACTGTTCCAGCTACCAATGGGTTTTCTGCAGAAAAGCTATTTGAGTAACATTAGCAAATGTTACAGAACAGCGTGCTGGAAAAATAATCTCTGCAAACAGCTTTCCTAAGCCAATATTCCATCAAGTCAGTAAAGAAAGTCAGAACTGAATGAAGAGATAGATTTGATTAAATTGTAGCTGAAAATACCCAAACTAGCAATTTTGATTTGAAAATACTTATTTTGTGGAATCCAAACTTTCTTCTTAATTCCCTGGCATACTGGTACAGCTGAAAATGTCTGTTTTAGCAGAAAATTTCATATTTCCAATTTTTCTTTCCAATTTGGAATCAAATGAAAAGTCAGAAAAGCTAGTTTTTCCCAGTGACAGAAACTGCCTTTCCGGGGAAGCTCAAAGGATGGAAATGACACAGAAACATCCTCTCTCAGACTCTGATTTCAGACCAGACCCCCTTGAAGAGATGTAGACTAGTAAAGTGAAGAAATTTCAAGGAAAAATACATAATTGGCAAGAAGCTTCAGGAGAAAGACTAGAAGAGCAGGATACACCTGCAGCAGAAGCCAAGTGGAAATTAGTCACCTAAATACTCTGACAAAAGGACTTTTGGGGGCCTTTGTCTATGCCTGAAATCTCTACTGGCAAAAGTTTTGTTGATATATTGCTATCAACAACTATTTCAGCAGAGTGAGAAAATATTAGACTGCTTGTCCTCTTCGCAATATGCTGTAATGTGCTCTGTGAAGTACAGTTCTTGTGGTCCTTATTATCGTTAGGAAGTGGAAGGGGCAGTGCTCAGGCATCCTCAAAGATACCAGATATAAAACAAAAATCCAGAAAAGAGACCTGCTTCAGATGGTGCTGCCTGCAGATGGTCTATTTATTCCTAGCCGTAGCCTTCCCACAAGGCCTTCCTCTGCTGTGCTTTTACTATGCATAAGAGAAAAAAGACTGTTTTACCTGGAAATACAGAGACAAAGATTAAACACTACTGGCTCTAGCAGATCAGTGAAAATGTCCCAGAGGACCAGCAAGCACTGCAGGTTCAGATAATTACTCCTTTGGTGGGGTTCATCTGATCAAAGGTTGAGAAGAGCACATCAGAGCCACTCACCTAGCTTAGTTATTAGTCAGTGGAGAGACCTAGGCATATCAAGGTCTGTTATCTCACTCTTAAGTCAGTATTTAAAGTCAGTATCTGTGATACACAAATCATATTTAAAATTGGCTGTTTGTTTGCTTTTCATTGACAATAGCAGGAGCCCCGGATGAGGAGCTCAGATGGAGAGAAATACACTACAGCCATCCAAACCATAAGATAAATCTCTCTGCATCTAACCACAGCAGACATATTTTAGGCACAAAAGTCTATGCCCAATCAGTTTAAAATGAATAATCCACAAAAGCACATCATTTTAGGACTTGTTTATTGGTTTGCATTTAGCATATAATAAATAAACACGCTTTGTTCTTCTTTTAACATATTGAGTTTGATTTGGTGATGGCATTGCCAGTAAATTCCTGCACTGTGAGGCCACTGAGGCTGTTTGCTAAGTGCCCATTGGGAATGATTACTGGATTATTCTGGCTGTTGTTTGTCTGCTTCTACCTACTCCCATTTCTGACATGATCTGGTTACTTTAGGACCAGATTCCTTCCTTGTCAGAAGCAGCTGGCTGCAAGCATTAGTAGGATGCAGATGGGTGTTTCAGAGCTCAGGAGGAACTACAAGAAAGGTATGACTTAACACAGGCAGTAAATTGCATTTATAAGAAGTACCTGGCCTCTAAGTGACCTCCTGAACCATGGAAGCAAAGAGAACATCAATATAATGATTGGAGAAGTGGCAACAATTCATATTTTGCTTTAGCTTCATTTTCCAATGAAAGGGGGTGCTCAATAGGAAGCCAAGTGATTTCAATGTGCTTTCCAGTCTTCTTCTGGCTCTCAAGAAGCAAAAGGCTGGATGAAGATGGAAATGCCCCTACCTTAGCATTTCATACACAAATCTGCTTCAGCCACCCGTTTGCCCCCAGCACTTGCTGTTTTGCCTGACAACTGCTCTTTTCAAACTGGCTGAATTCCTGTCTGTAAGGAATTGCCACAGCTACCATCTCCCCGGCAGTCCTGCCTTGCTCTGGGTTTGGGATTGCATTTCCTGATGTGTTGTGGTCTTGCTGCCATCGTATGACTTTTGGTAGGCTGTTTGTCTAGTTTTTTAGCTAAGTGTGCTGCGTGGAAGTGACTGGAAACGAAAGGGAAAATGTGTCCCTATCCTTCCGTGACATCTTTAAGATGCAGACCGCACTGCATTTTGCTGATTGTTATTTTACATTTTTCAGTTCTTACCTCTGTCCCTGCTTTAACTATGATCTTCATATTTGATTTCTGTGGCCATACGTGCCACAGGCATGACCCAGGATCTCATGCTGCTAAGTATTAATCATGAATAAATACAAGTGTTTCTTGCACAAGTCAACAACTGATTTGTTTCTCACCCAAAATTTTTATTTTAGTCATTTTATATTCCTGTAAATACTAAGGGCAAGCATATCTTTTTTCTCTGAATAACTGAGGGAAGCAACTAGCCAGGACAGGTCAAAGGAGACAGGCCTGTGCTCTGCTCTGCATCTCCGCTGTGATGTTCTGCATCAAGCAGCACACAAAATAGCTAATGGAGCTTAATGAGATTTGGAAGTGCTGTGCATAACGTCACACAGCAAGTAGATATGTATCCCATGAAACACTACCTCTTTTGTTCAAGACATTTGAAACCTGATTTTATAAGAATGCTTTCTTTCTAGTTCATCTACTGCAAATGCACATTTGTGGCTGAATTTTCTGAATCAGGCCATGATGCCATTAAATGCAGTAGAAGCCAATTGCTTTGGAAACCCAGACTAAAACCGAATATAGGACCAAATCCTCAGTTCTGAACACAGGCATGAGAGCTCCTGAATGTGACCCATGCTTTGTCTCATTTATCCCCAGGTGGCAAATTCATTCAGATAGGGATTTTCTTTGTTCTTTGCCCCATGGTTAGCACAGTGTAATCCTGGTGTTTCAAGACAGATAATAAATATTGCAAAGAAGTTTTTCCCATGAATTCAGGTCAAACCAAGCCCTAATCCTTCATTGCCCAGACTTTGAGGTTTCCAAATCCTTATCCACATGCCTGATTACATGCCTAACCGTAATCTGTTAGCATTCAGATCCTTTTCAGTCCTACATCTCTGCTCAGGCTGTGTTACAAGGAAAGTTTCCTCCACCATCCTAATATCTTAGTCTTTTAAACAGACATTAATGAGGGAAAAAAAGATCAAAAAGATCTTTTCTTATAAAAATGGTGCTGCAAAATTCCACGTCATTAGAAATGGAAGCCCACCAAGTCATGAAAATGCACTACCAAGAATACACCTGCAGGTAGGAGTTTAGTGGGCAAATAATACTTCCTGTTCTGGGCTGTCTCTGAGATCCACATGGCCTGGTCCCACCATCCTGTAGGGTCCAGCTGCTGAGGTAGGTCCAAAACCACCCTGCGACACCAATAGATTCAACCACTCCAACTTCACGACTTTACTTCAGCAAAATTAGGCACCAAGCCTGCTTCATGCAGTGCATGGGTAGCACTAGGTATCTTGGAGCATGGTCCAGGGAGCCAGCAAACATAGCAGAATTAGGTGGTAGCAGAATGGGGGGTGGGAAGGAGCCTCTTAATCTCCTGAAGGCTTTTGTAGCTCTAGGCATGAGCTTCTGCTCCATGGCTGAGCCGGACAGGAAGTCTCTATGCCATTCAAACGCTATTGCTCAAACAGTCCTTGAGAGGGGCCTTCCTTACCAGTTGCTTAACCCATTCCATAAACTTTGTGGCATGGTGTGTGTTTTGCACTTTAGAAAACAAAGACCAGCTGTATCTTGAAAAAAAGATCAATATAGCCAATTTACACACAAAGGTCTTGGCTTCACAAAGGCATAGGACATTCTTCTCTCCAAGAAAGGTCAACATCAGCCTCAGAGATGCTGCCAGTAAGCTGGGCAGCCCAGTGTAGATGGGATGCATTCACAGTATAAGCGTTTGCTTTGGCTCTTCTTAGTCCAGAGAGGCCTTCCCTAGCCTGAGGGGAACCTGGCAGGCTATGAGCAGCTTCACTATACCATCTGTGAAGAGCTCATTTTGATAGTTGCCAAGTCTGGTGGTCACAAGTGGGTGTGAGACTTGCTGCACATCTTCCTCTTCCTCAGGGACTGTGCTGTAGGCTGCTGCATTGGTCCTCGTCACACTGCACACAGGTACAGAGCTTAAAGTGGCTGCAGAATGACTGCATTAACCGTGCCAGTGAGCCCATATGGACAGTGTCAAATGTTGTCCCAAGATGCCCAGAGGTCACCTGCCTTCTGGTTCACAGTTACATAACAACTGTGCAATGTGTTGGGAGACTGTTGAAGGACATCCAGACAGACACTGCTTTCTGCTTACACAGCACTGCGGGGAACGGGTGGGCCAAATCCCATGGGAGCAGCAGGAGAGGCAAAACTGTAGTCAGGGAAGGTTTACTCGGTGTCTTCCTCCGACGTGGCATGCTTGGATCCTTTTCTCCCATGGCAGGTCCCTCCTTAGGTCTGCAGACGCTGAGGGGCCCAGGGAAACACCAGCATTTCCAGAACTGAACCGAAACCTGGCAGAGGATAAAATGAAGGGCGGTGACTCCTGCTTTTAGGGACCAAAGGGCCTGATTTTCTGCAGCCCTGCACTTTATGATGCTGCTCCCGTTGCAGGAAGTGAGCAAGAAATGCTGCTGTTCTGATTTTGGAAGGCATTTACATTCACTTTGCACTGAAATAAATGATTGGATAAGATGGGAGTTGATGGAGAATCAGATCCAAAGATCCATCCTTGTTAACCAGGAGCATATTGGTTACTCCTGTCTAACAAATTATTTGAAGATAATAATTTCCCAAAAACTTTTAAGGGGCTGGTTATTCTGTACAGCGATTATGGGTGAAAGGCAATGATTCTTTATCAATGTGTGCCCAGCCTGCAGGAATTCTCCCAACATAATTTCAAACCTAAAACCCACTCTGTAGTCTGCTTGCTTGCCAGCACTCCCTTTAATAAGTGCTGTGGTCACACCAAGCAGCCATTTAAAATAATACAGGTGTAATAGCTCTAACTCTTACTGGAAACAGAGGATATAATGAGCAGCAGCAAGAGACAGGGCAAAGAGGATATTTGATCCATTTGTCGGGGAAGAATTCTTTTACATTTTGTCTTTCATACACAATTGCAGAAACTCTTGAGAGTTAAACACAAGCTGAAGGGAAGAGGAAAGTCTTGGGCTGAATTAGAGCGAGAGAGTGATTCTATTGACTCGGGAGCTGGAGAGAACAGGGCAACATGATAATAACTCCTCGTATTCATGCTCAGTGGTTGCAAGAAAATATGTAGCTTGTGCGTCTGACTGCGTTGACTGCAGACTGTGCTGAGTTGTGCACACTTTTTTGTGCATTGCATACAGGACTTTCTGAAAATAAAGCTTCTAATGTGCATAATCTGGAATAAGAGTCCCACTTAAAGAAAAGCTCTTAAAATCCTTGAGTAATTGAATTCTATTTCAGAGCAAGATTACTACTAAATGACGTTTTTCCTCTGGGTGCCTCTCAACCTAATAAACTATTGCTGAAAATCAGCATGAACTCATATAACTAGTTTTTCAGACTTATCTCTAGCGTTTTGGAGGGTGCGTGAGTTTGGGAGCTTACCTGTGTTCAGCTCTCCAGTCTGTAGGCAGGACTTTGAAAAACACCCAAACTTTTGTTATTTTTGCAGATCAGACAGGATGAGTCATTCCCTACAAGTCTCTATCTCCATTGATTATCAAGATAGAATGAGACGGCAGGCTACTTTGGGAACATATAAAGTTAAATGTTTTTAATATACATTAATAATGCTTGGCCATTAATAATCAACTATGAATAATCTATTAGCTCTCCCCACTTGGAAAGTAATGTGATTTAAGCCTTTATCACTGGTGGTTAAGGTTGGTCTGTATTCTTTTCTACTGAATTTTGACTTACTGCCTCTTTTTCAGGCTTTACCTCTTACTGTAGTGACATGGGCAGTTACTCCAGTTCAGGTGACTGGAGGACTTGTTGGACCTCTAGTTACTGTCTGAGCCTGCGAAGCTTTTGAGAAGTCCAGCCTTTGTTCACAACATTCATTTGATCATATGGTAAAACTATGCAATGATTATGGCATAAATGATTTACCCTGCACTCAGAAAAGCAGACAAAGTCTGCAATGAAGACAGATTTCTAAACAGGCTTGCAATCATTTTTCCTTTTTTCCCCCCCACAGCATTGAAAACCTACTATCAATTATACAACTTAACATAAAAGACCCATGTAAAATCCCACTTCTTGCATAAGTTCTGATTGATTGCACTGTCACCTGGAGCTCTGAGAGGTGGCTTAGTCAGAGACAAATAGGCATATCTCAAAAAAAACCCATGCCATTCCTGACCTTGCAAGATGTGGAGGACTGGAAGCTTGAAAATCTACTTGCATAATGAGATGAGAATTTATTTCCTGATGAGAATATGCCTTCAGCTTGTTCTTCCACACTATAGATCAGCAGAAGGAGGCTAGGGAGAGATTTTGTGGCATTGGTGAACCAAAGATCAATCAACAGCAACAGCCTTGTGGCATAACACACTTTGTATTCTGTGTGTGGTGTCAGTTAGACCACTTAATACCAAGATAACAAGCGAGTATGGTTTCAGCACTGGCTGAAGTGAGCTCCTCACACTGATATGTTTGGCTTCTGCAGTGTTGACCCACCAAGCATGAAATAAGGCAGTATTAGCAATGTGCTATCAATAAAGGCTGTCTTCTTCTTTCTATTAGCATGGGACCTAATACCTGTCATGTAGCATACACTGCTTGGACCATGCTGAAGATGATTAGGCACTACAGCAATACAGTCAGTCAGTCTAGAGGGGAAAATATGTAGGTACATCTCTCTTCCTCTACTCTCAGGAACTGGAGCAGAGCCAACCATGTAATAGCTCAAGATGCCCTGCTCACATGGGTAGGTTCAACCAGCGGGATGAAATGACAAAGTGATGCTTTGTCCCTGTTCCAAAAAATATATCAGGGAGTTGAGAATTAGAAATGGGAGCCACGATCTTGCCTCCAGATCAGGGGGGCTCTGATTTGAGGACAGTCTTTCTGTCTCAAAGCACTTGTTTGCATGTTAGGTGGCCCCACTGCCCTTGCATCGTGGCTGCATCAGAGGTGGGAATGAAAAGAAAGAGTCCCGAATGCCAGCCAGTCTTGTCCATCCGCAATGGCATGGCTCAGCGCAAGTTAGAAAATTTACAGAAACACTCGCAGGCCTGTCTCGGGTTGTGCTCTCCTGGCCAGAGCTCCTGAGTCTGCTGTCCACTGCATGTGGACAGGAGCAAAACTGGAAAGCCTGCATGCAACTAGAAGTGCAAACATCTGTTTCATGATTCACAAGCAACCTAGAAGCGAATGGCAGCCATTTAAAATTCTTGCAGTTGGCAGCTCTCATGGCTTTAAAATGTTGTTTTCTGAAAGTCCCTGATGCTGAGTTCATATTTGGTAACGAAAGAATCTCATTTTTTCCTTAAACGGTTTCCATGCTAACCCTTAGTGTGGAACTGAGACGTCTGCATCTGTTGAAATCTTCTTAACAGAACTGGCTGCATTTCTGGAAGGCTTCTTGTATTGAAAACATGCTATTAGGCTTGGGCCAAGAGGCCCAAGGTGAAAGTCTAAGCTTCCACCATTCAGAACATCACACCAAATTATTTAACAGCCTTTGCTGGCATTAATATTTATCCATATAAATATTTTAAAAACAGATGGTAAATGAAAATAATTCAGCTGTTGTTGTTTTTTTTAATCTTGTGGGGTTTTATCACTTTCCTGATTTTTGAATGTTTGGAGATATTGGCTTCACTCTTCAATCTGAAAATATATTGCCATTTATTTTATAGCTAATACCTAGAACAACTGCAAAGGAGAGAGATCAGAGAAAACAATCAATAGGGTAGAGCCAGCGATGAATACGAGAGTAGCATCATCAAAGGCAATAGCCCTGAACTCTCTCTCTTGCTGAGAGCCAGGCCTCAGAAGTTTTTTTAGCCTCACAACATCTGTGGTTAGGTGTAGCACTACTATTTTTGGTTTACAGATGGGAAAATAGGATACTTAGAGGTTATACAACATGACCGCAGTCATTCGAACAGTCTTTCACAGAGCTGGGAATTGACATGGTTTCAAAAATAAGGACGTCTGCAGTCATTGCATGGCCCACAGTAGCAATGCCTGCACGAGCAAGTGATCTGGTAGATCAGAGCATTTGGTGGTGACACCCTTTTCTCTACACTGTGTGTGGTTGAGTTTCAGTCTGGTCCAGGGGACCAGAGGACCAAACGTCCCCATCCCTTGCGTTGCCCCAGGAAAGCGGTTCCACAGCCCTTTCCCCCTTGTCAGGCTGCCCAGGGCCACGGTGGGCTCCCGCAGGCCGTGCAGGGGACAGGAGTGTGCTGCTTCCCTGCCACCACCACCCAGGCGGGGCTTCACACCTGGGAGCAAACCGCACTGGTGTTGGTGCTCCTGCCTCATTTCACTGTCATCATCCTTTATACAAAAACATCCTATACAGCCTCGGCATAACCGGCTGCTCCAGACACTTCAGTAGGGGTTAGATTTCACTGTGACCAACAAGCCAGGCAGCAAACTGACACAACACTCGTCCTTTGCCAACAGTTTATGCACAAAAGGTAGAACAACTGTCTCCCCGGACCCCGATGTACCTCTCCCAGCTTTCTGCCTGTAAGTCCTTCTCATATGAGATACAGCAGAGTAGAGGATCATGGACCGGGACTGCACATTACAGCTGCTTAAATAATTCAGTCCAGTCCAACAAGCTGTGTGCTCAGGAGCTCCCCAAAGCTGCACTGAGACCAGGAATTAAATCACTGTCACCGAGGAGAAGATTATATATCTTAGCAGCAGATCGGTGCAATGGTGATCTACTGTTCTGGTATTTTCTACGCAGCATGAGGAATTCTCCATGGAGTAAAAATTTGTCAGCAGTGATAAGTAATGGATCCACTAGTCTCTGAGTAAAGAGCTCTCAGCAGAACCCCCATATTTACTGTTGTAGAGCTTGTCCCTAACCCTAAATATTCAAAAATCAGGAATCAGGCACAGAATTGTGTCTTTAGAACTGTGAGAGCTAGACAAAAATATCTTTTCCTTGGCCTTCCCTTGAGTATTTGAGCCACTAGATTTATTTTCCAAGTCTTTTCCTGTAACTGCAAGGACAAGGAGCTTGGAGTTCAGACTGTGGCAAAATGACTATCCGAGTCAGGAAATACGAGTGTATAAAAATGGGCACCAGAAGATGGGAGGTAGAAATAGTTAATCTTTCAGATAACTTTCCAGGTAAGAACTGAACTCAGTCAGACAATTTTGCAGCACTGTAGGTGCACACTTAGCCTTTTACCTCAGTTCTTCAGTCAATTCTTCTTCAATCAATTCAATAGACTGCTTCTTCAATGTCTTTGTTGAATGAGCTGAAGGGGAAAAAAAGTCTCTCTCTGAGATCAAAGCACTGGAACAGGCGTTTTAATACTGATTCCTGCCTACAGGTTTTGTGGGTGAAGGTGGAGAATCCTTTGGGGCAGATTCTGTAGGTTAGGTGGCCAAAGAGCATTCCCGTTGTGCAACTGTGGCCACCCAGCAACTGAGCTGTCCGAGTTGGAGACGCTGCACCTCTTAGCTGCAGCACAGTGCCTGACCGTGTGCACACTCTCTGCTGGTGTCATCTTAAAACACAATGGATTAGTTTAAACCTCACTTGAAGGTAAGTTTGGGTGAGTGGTGGTATGACCAAAGATGCATGCCACCACAGTCTCTTGCAGTCATGTGAACATAACTTAAATACCTTTAAAAAACAACTATAGTATGCTCATTGTGCATCTATAAATGGGGCAACAATACTCCTTTTATCTGTTTCATTTGTTTACATCTTTGGCTTCTGCATAAATTAACTATATATTTGTTCAGGTCTCAGCACAACAGGGTGAGAATATTGTTTTAGGTTATTAGATACCTTTCAATAGAGATATTGTAGACTATCAACAGACAAAAGACTTTATAGCACACAAACCATCAAGAAGAAGGATTAGAGCTTTATTGTCCTGGGAGGTGATGATTTACATTTCCTAAGAAATATGAAACTCTAACAAGTCCTAAATTATCAGAACTTTAAATTTTAGCACTGTGTTTTACAGCTGCTGTCAAATAATGGTTTTAATGATATATCACTTTATCCAAGCAAAATTTATTGGCTCCAGGTCAGGAGTAACTTGTGAAACTTAACGGCCTATGGCACATTAATTGACAAACTGTTCTGCACTAGCAAGAGTGAGAGACTAACGGGCATTAAGGAAAAGGCATTCAGGTGCCCAGGAAACTTTACTGAGAGAGATAAAACAGTCCTGGGAACCTCAAAAGTTCAACAGCATCTGAGTAGTGTTTTCAGAAACTATGTTTCAGAATCAGACACATAATATGGTTTTTCAGAGCTCAGGAATATGTCTGTGCTTCAGATTAGAGGTGTTGGGGAATGACGTTGCAGTAGCAGAGGCACCAAGCAGGCATTTACACAGGTGAATTACAAATGCTCGGTGCAGATTTTGAAGACTGAGGATTTTGTTGCATCTTTTTGTGTTGTCTTTTACAGTCCCTTTTTTTACACAGAAAAACTTAATTCCCTTTCATATAATTTCACTATGAAACATCAAAAAACTTTGTTAGACTCAATCAACAACCATGTCTTTTTACAGTCAGCCTGCCAAGTTACAGCACTGATGCAGTAACCATGGAAATGGATGCCCAATAGCATCTCAGAATCCTTTAACCATGGTAAAAATGAGTTTCCTCAGCTCCTTCTTAGAAATGTTGAATATCTAGCAGATAATGCATTTATTCCAGCAATGAATTACAGTACAAGGCCATCAGGCTGGAAAAAGGTCTTCTCTCCTGCATGGAACCAGTGTAGTGGGAAGACAGGGTCAAGCCACGCGTTTCCTCCTTCTGTTTGGCACAGCTTTGTGTATTTGTAGGGCTGAACACACTTCCACAATTGACAAAAGAATAAAATTATCAAGAGCTGGAGAAATCCTGCTGATCAGACATGAAATGGAGTGACTGAAATTTCTGACTGGTCTTAATATAAAAGCCATTCACATCCTCTTTCCAAACACGTGCCAGCTGAGGACATATTGCTTGTCTTACTATTTTCTTTCAGATGTCCTTCTTGTGAGGGTTTCACTTATCAAGTTGGCTGATTCTTTAGTAACTAATAGACTGAGGTTCTTTATATGTCTCAGCAGACATCAGGACTCAGACAGTAGTGCTGCTCTGAGAGGCAGTGCACACCGCTGTCCTGCAAGGACTGTGGGCCATTCTCCGTCTCCAGTAATTCAGTAAATGGTAACTCCATGCTCTGGAAGTGACATTTCCTTTCCTAATTTTTGCCCAGTTGTTTTGGCTAAGCCACTTCTGAGTTTAACTGAAGAATTTTATCAGCATTATTCAACTGCTGAACTATTTTCTCTTTGTTTCATTATGTGTAATGATGTATCTTTGCAAGACGATTATTCCAGTATAATTCCAATGAAGCAGTTCAAGTCAGGTTAGCACCTCAGCGGGGACTGGACAAACTCAGACTACAAATTTGCCACAGGCTCCGAGTATGAAGAAGGACCACGGGTTTGCTGAAACAGTAACATGATTGTGTGGCTGGCTTTCATCTCCCTGCGCCATAGGTACCCACCTGCAAAACGGTGGCGATGATAGTCCTCTCCCTGGTTGGGGCTTGCAAAAACAAATTCCTAAGAACCCTGAGTGCTGCCTGGTGCTTTGGAGGAGTTGTTACACAACACAGGATACGTGCTGAGCTTAGCACCAGTCCATGCCTTGTAGCCACCTCCTAACATTTCTCTAGGAACGTGTTCAGTACAGTGTAAATATGTGTATTATCTGTAGTAATCCACTGAATAGTACTCACATGCTTTTAGCATCTGATTTGCATGTTAAGTCACCAGTGACTTAGCAGTGAATTTAATGAGACATCAGTGCCAGTTCCTGCTTCTCACAGTAGCAGGAGAGAGCTGCCAGGTCTCCCACTGAGCCACGGGACCTGCAGGCTGCAAGCTCTGCCGTGATGTGTTCCCAGGAGAGGTAGTAAGTGAAGAGCAGCGTCTAGAAGATCTTTGTTCAGGCCACAACATTCAACCATTGATGTAATCCTTTTAAGACTTTAAATAAATATTTTAACATCTTTTTCTTTGATTTCTGCTGCTTGAGTCTGTATGTTTTATTCTGGCTGTGTTTTCAATTTGTCTTGCAATCACGGAAGAGAGACACTTAAAAAAGAAAGAAAGAAGGGTGAAATTATTATAAAAATACAAGAGTTTAGAAATAAAATTTCCTAAATAATACCAGCTGGGAACCAGGATCAAAACCATAAAAACCAACAGCAGTGCATCTCTCTCTTTCCTCCACTAGTATTTGCTCCTTTTTCTTCTTTGTAAAAAGCAAGAATCCCAGACCAACTTGCTACATTGCTGAGTGCATCTATTGAAGCCACGTACGTGGTCACAAATCATTACATGACACGCCACTGCAAAAACTTGCAGATGCCTAGGAAACATCAAACATCAAAACCAGGATCTGAGCTACACATGGACAGAAATGGCTATAGCTGTAACTTGGTATAATCTCAGCTGCAAAAAGATTCCCTTTAAAAATTACTGCTAACCCTTATGAATTCTGTGCTCCTTTGCTGGAAATCTTTTAAGCCTGTCTCATATTTTTCTCTAAGAGTTGTTCACACAGCTTCACATTTAAATGTGGATGTAATGTAGTACTATCGAAGTCAGTATTGAATCACACCATTAAAAGAACTAGAGATTTGTCCTTTTCAGTGAAGCGCATGATAGCTGAAGAGAAATAAATGTTCATCAGCTAACACAAGTCACTGCAGCACTCAGCCAAAAAGCAGCACTCACAAGGCAGGAGAAATGACTAGCTCTTGTCCTACCCTGTCAGTGTGGCATTTGCAGCTGGTTAATGGAGGAAAATGCTGCTTCGTACATATATTCTGATTTTTAAAACTCCAGCCATTTTGTGAAATGCTCTTAGAGCAGGAGGGATAAAACAGTTGCGAAAAATAGCAGTATATCATTGCACTGAAAAAGGACCACGTTTCAGAATTTCTAAGGCTCTCCTCTATTTTCTTTCTCTGTTTCTGGTATACCAAAGCAAGACAGCTTTCATGTGCTGCATTGCTTTAATAGGAAAGAAATTCAACGCCTGAGTCTAATCCACAGCCAAGTGTATTATGAATACTTATTCATGACCCTTCAGATTTCTGCTGCTGGATCAGGAAACACACATGCCGTGAAACCAGGTCCCTACAGGAACAAAATGTCAAGCCTTTGGGGCAGCCATGAGAGACAAGCGTATTTCCCCCCAGAGCTTATACATGGTCACCTTTAACGCACCTCTATGGTTTGTCACTATATGTTTCAGTGATTTGCTGTATTTAGATGCATTAAATACATATCACACCTTGACCCCCGTATAGATACTAATGGGAAGAGGATGGTCTTTCTCCCATCCTCCGCTTCCCAGGAAAATGAATCCACTCATCCGTAACTGTGTGACAGCAAATCCTCATTAGTGCTGCGGTTCAGATCAGGAGTGTGCTTTTGGAGCGAGTCTCCTGATTTTCTTGCGCTTCGGTCTGTGCCCCAAAGTGGTGCTGGAAGAGAGGACCTGGACCCCTCTCAGCCGGAACGAAACCAGCAGAGGTGCTCCCTGGGCACCTCCCGCCTGCCGGCTGCCGACGGGCGTCCAGGCTTCCTCCCAGGCTAGAGCTAGTCCGCAGCGAGTCCCCGAGATAGTTAGGGTGCATTACAATTAGTGTTTTGGTGATCTCTCAAATGGAAGCATCATCCAGATAAATGTATTTAATAGTTACTGATAGCCCATCACTGCATGAGTTTATCTATTGCCTTTTGGAGCCTGTTTGTATTTTGATCTCCACCACATCTTGTAGGAAAAAGTCCAACTGTTGAGTTGCACGTTCTATTAACAGCACATCCTTTTCTTCCCTTTAAACCTATTACCTGGCAATTTAACTAGGTTCTCTCTAGGACATGTATTGTGAGAAGTAATGAATACTTTTTTCCTTTTCATCTTCTCTGTGATGCTCATAATTTTACAGACCTCTGTCACATCCCCTCTCTGTCATTTTCACTCCAGACTGAAGTCCCTTTTAAAGTCTTTCCTCACGCAAAAGCTGTGAAATTGTCCTTGTTGCCCTCCTCTGTACTGTTTTAAGTTGTACTGAATCCTTTTGGAGATGGGGCCACCTGAACTACATAAGCTATTCCACATGTTGGTGCATTAAAGACAAGCATGATCAACCAGTCAGTCCTTTCGGAGGATACTAGAAAACTTCACTCAGTATTTATTTGCTGCATTGATAAACCTGGCTGCACCTTGGCACTTTGAAATTGTATTTCAGGAGAACACTGGGGAAAAAGGACTCAAAATCTGTAATGAAGCAGAGGCAGAGGCACAAAAGGATTGTTTGTATCATCTGATCTTAGATTAAATGAACTGTGAAAAATCACAAGAGAGCTGGAAGGCAATGTGACGAATTTGCAGTCTTTGAGAAAACATCTCAATTCAAGTGACAACTGAATGCCAAAGTTACAGGCAGCTGAAATTGTTCGTTTAATAGAAAAAAAAGCTGGAGAACAAGCTTTCCATCCCACATAAAAAAACTTTTAATTAGGTCAAGGCTCACCTCTGAAGTGCCGAATGCTGTGTCAGAGAAAGAGACATTCAATAAATCTGCCATTCAGCCTAACTGAAATGTTTTCCAACAAGATGCTGCAGCAGCAAAAATATTATAGAGCTGACCAGAACAGAGAAATTATCCTTTCCAAGTTGGTGTATTTTCATAATGTGTGTGATCCTGCCCCTTAACAGTAAACAGAAGCTTTGCCATTACATTCAAGAGACGCAAGAAAAAAATAGTTTCCCAGGCACATTTTCAACTCCTAATTTCTAATGGACTAGAATTTGTTTATATTTCAATCTTACAAACTGGCCAACGTGCATTTGTGTGCTTTCTCCTGCGCTGTCAAAAGTAACTCCTCTGTCTTGCTTTTTAACAGAGGCAAGTGCATTTTCAGGAGCACCTGGAAGCTGCTGCAGAAGTTACTGCATGAAGATGGCTATAAACAAGCAGGTATGTGCACCTTCTAATCCAGCACATTGAGATCAACATTACAGACATTAAAGCTCTAATTCTGGAGTGTCGTTTCACAGCTAAGAAGAAGAATCGTTCATCAAAGCTTCCTGAGAGGCTATGTACTGCTCATCGAATATTTCCTGGATTCTGCCAACTCTTCAAGCTCTGGCAAACAAACCTGCTTTCAACGTCTGACCTCCATTTGCAGTTCTCACTGGTACCACTTAGTCTCTGCACGAAGAGCAAGATTCAGCCCATAATGTCACTAAATGGAATAACAATAAAAATAAAAATAAGGAAAATAATTAAAGGTGAACCTGCACTTAGAGATCAACAGCTGGGGCTTGCAATGCCCCACTGGGGCAACAGTGGGACTGAGGTAAGTCGAGGATGTGATATGTCCCCACCCGTGTTAATTTGATCCTTGGATCGCAGGGCAGTGCAGAGCTATGCAATAGGCTGCTCAAGGCCACCCAGGGCTCCTTACACTCAGTCCCAAAAGCACCTGGACTTCTGTCCCCTCTCCAGCCTTTTTTCTTATTTAAGTGCCTGGATAACCAGATGCCAGCTGAAAATGCATGACTTTCATGAAGCTTCAAACTTTGAAATAATGTAGCTGATAGAGGTGTCAAGCAGCAGAGCTGGTCACACGTTAGGAAGGGTCATAGTTCAAAGCAAGCCTACAGAGACACTGGAGCCACATCATCCCTGATGGGGAGTGGGAACTAGAGCCCCCCCTCCTGCAGCTCTGCTCTTGATAATTTTAATTATTACCACTAATGGTGATGCACCAGTACATAATGCAATGGTGAATGTCATGTGATCCAACAGCACCGTTTTTGTTTTCCTCTCTAACTGTTCGCTTCAGTTTGTCAGCTTATCATTCTTTTCTGGAGATAATCCAATGTAATGTGCTGTCATATTCCCCTTCCACGAGAGTTTCTTTGAGAGGGCTGCTACGGTGCAAGAAACAGTCTATTCTAATATTCTGCCACTGGGATCTGATAAGGCATGGCAGCAAATGTGTTTTCCTCATTGCTCCATCTAGGTGATAGGATTACAGATTTCTGCTGCAACAAAATGAATAACAGTCCTTTTAGGATAACAACAGAAGCAAAATGAGAATTGAGGAAATGCATTTGCTTTTGGTTGTGTGCCAGTCTGAAAAGACCCCAGCTGTTCTCCTGTAGGGTTTTCTTGTTTTCTGCTTTTTTCACATTTTAGAAACCTAAGCACGCACACACACACATGCATGCACACCACTTAAATCTATTTCCCTGCTAATCTCACTCTTTCATTTTGCAAACCCAGGCCCCCAAAAGCACAGTGACCATCAGTAACAGGTCTGTTCTGACCCACCTATCACTTTTTCTGCTCATAGTGCTTCTTTTTGAAGATAAAGTCTAGTAGTTTAGACTGCTTTCCAGGTATTATTTTTCATAACTTCCGTATAAAGAGAAGTTTGACTTTGAGCGTGAGTCACAGAGTCAAGGTGGGGGAGAGGACACTGCTGAGCCCATGGGGCTGGACGCCGCGTGTATTTTGGTATGCTCTGAAGTTTAAGTGACGCTTACTAGACGCTGGTGCCCTTGCATGGAGGTATGTCGAGCTGTAGGCAGCGGCTGCACGGCTGCATGGCAGCTCTGACCTGCATGAAGTCCTCACAGGCTGCTGCCAGCTGATGCACATTAAAGCTCCTCTGTTGGCCACCATAATTTACAGCCATGGCAGAGGTGGACCTGCAGATGCAGAGGCTGAAGAAGCCATACAGCCTTCCCAGACAGCCTCTGTGAAGCCGAGAGACCTTCTTCCATGTCCCTGGCACTTTATAATGCTCTGAAAACTCTTGACTTACACAGACCAAGGTACTCCCACACGCCTGTGTCTTGGGAGACACAGGACTACTGCAAACACTTTGGTTCCTAATTTTAGAAGATGGGAATTAACTTTTCCAGAAGGACAAATTTCCCATTTCTGCCCTCAACAGTTTGTGGGATATCATAGGCTAGGCCTGGAGAATATCAGACTCTTATCTACTGTGTCTCAGCTCAATGTAATCTGGGGGCAAAGTCTGGGGAAGCTAGAGAAAGGAAAGGCTTTTTGGAGTAATTGCTATTCCAATAGGTGTAATTGCTATTGGAAGGTGTTAGGGCAGGGCAGTGAGGACCGATGTATCCCTTGGTTAGTGGGCAAAGTTCAGGAAAGAGGTAGCACGGAGGTCACTACACCACTCAGTCCCTTTTCTGCATGGTCCTGAACAGCTTCTCACCCCCCTCCATGTGCCTGCACGGGCTGCGGGAAGAGGTAACCTGAGGTCATTAAAGCCTCTCCTGCACACCTTACAGACTGAGCACCCGTAAAGACAGCCGCTGTTCGAGGCAGCTAAAATGAATAAATTCTTGTGCCTCCGCATTAAAAATAATCTCAGCACAGCTTCTGAAGGCTTGTTTGCTGGTGCTTGTCATGAAGCCCTGAGCAGTGCCTGGCAGCCTTGTGGCATGGCAATATCTCAAGAGAAGCTACGTGTCCTTTCCCATTCTGCTGACGCCTGAGGTTTGTACTATATCACCATTGTCAATATTATTATTATATATTATCATAACCTGATGGAGTGAAATCAGTTCTCTTGGGAAATTTTCCCTCTGGAAAACTGCCTCTGTGGCTTGGGCTAATCTGGATAAGATTTAGAGCGAGAAGAAGCGCTATCCTATATATTGCCCTAATACTGAAATATTAAATGATCAATCTTTTGCTGTCAATAAAGGCTTCAAATGGCAACTGTGGGCATTAATTTAATATCTATATTTAGGAAAAAGGAAGAAAAATGGGCATTATGACCTGTTTTGCTTTTTTTTCTGCAGCACAATCTCAAACCAGCATCTCCTTTGGAAGGCTGTATGATAAGTGGGAAAAATGGGAGAATTTCTCTGAGCAAGAAAAACTGCAGGCAGAGTGCAAAAGCAACCTCATCCCCATGTGACAAGACCTGGGTTTGATCATGGTGCTGATGCCTTCAGCAATCTTTGATCATTTCACTTCTGCTTTGTTTCATCTTTCACTTTTTAAATGTAAGAGGTCAGAAGCTGTATCCTGCCTTTAAGTTTTTCCTACCAAGCAAGTCAAGATCAGATCTTATCTTGACCAATAACATTTTGGGGCAGTTTTATTCTAAAAATAAACAAAAAAACCTGCCCATAATTCAGTGATGGCACTTTTCCACGTAAAGCCTTGAGCATATTTGTTCTTAGTAAACATGGAGTCTAGGACATACAGGGCATTGTGCAAAACCCAGAATTCATTCTTAATGCCTTTTCAAATCCTCAAATGCCTATAGGCTTTTAGAAAAATAGAAAGGGAAAAAATGTAACACAGTCTTTTCAGTGCAGTCCCCAGACACTGTCTCCCCTATGAACAATGATATATTCCCTATATCCTCATTAGCAAGCTTTGGGGCAGAGAAAGTAGAAAAGCCTTGAGGAGATATTAGGGGGAGAAGAGGGAAGAGCACAGAAGAAGCTCCAGTCAAGCAGCAAAGGAAAGCAGTAATACAGCTCAGGCTAAAAATAACTTTGTTTTTGGTGACAGAATCCAGACACAGAATGAACTGGAATTCATGTCACTCAGCTCTGACCAAAACACACGCAGCGAGAATATAAGCAAAGAAAGGATGATAAAACAGAGATATAAAGCAGTGACTCATGGGATCAGAAAGCAGCAGCATTCCAGTTCCCACACTGAAGAAACCCGGCTAGCCGGGCACAGCCATAAAATAATAAAGCAGCCCAATGCTTTTTATATCTGAGAGCTTTAATAGCACTGTAATGTCAAACTCTCCTTTGCCAGAGATTAATCTCTGCTTTCCAAGCTCCTCTCAGCTCGCCTTGTCAGCCAGGTGCTCTTGACCTCGCTGCAGCTTTCCTGCTAGGCTTGAGGTGGGAGCACCAAGACACCAGCCAGGTCGGAGGAGTGCTGGGGAGGACAATTTGAGAGGGCAGAAGAACAAGAAGTTTCTTTTCTTTGAAACATCTTTGCTGATGTTTCCTGTGCTAGTATTGTTATATCTAGCACTGCTGTGGGCACGATGAATAGGAGCAGAAGCAATCATGGTGGATCCAAACTGCGGGGTGCACATCACGTTGAGTAACACTGAAAGAGGGAGTGTAGCCTTGGCAAACTCACCCTGAAAAGAGGTATAAGTGAAATCAAATGTTTTAGCTGCACGACACAACTGCGTACGCTCACTGGGACCCCTGTCTTGGGCAGTGTGACCTGGGAAGGCCTAACACCGCAGTTTGATAGCATTTTGCTTTAGCAGTCCTGCCAGGTGATACCGGGCCAGACAAATTGGGAGAGCAGCTGATTTGGACTACAGCACTGGGGATTGAGTGGCCAGCAGCACAGAAGAGCTCGGTTTGCCCTAATTTCCCTGCTGTCCTATGAGTAAAGGATGACCAGCTCCCGTTTGTGTCTCTGAGCCCATCGGGTTCAATCCAGTCCTGGGAAAGAGGAGACAACCCTCTTGTCTCCTCTCAGTGCCAGAAAAAATGTCTGGGACCAGAGGAAGGTTGAAGGGCGAAGGGATGCTGAGCTCCTCTGTTGCCATGAACCACACTGGGACATGACTCTTGGTACCTTGGTACCGATATCTCTCATCTCTGCCTCTGAAACTCGCTGGCACTTACTAAGTTCCAGGCTCCTCATCTTTGTCAAGACTGGTCTAAAAGCTGGATTTGAAAGGTACTGTGAGGAAATGACTCACAGACAGATAGAAAGAAATGCAATTGCCTAAGTTTTGTCCTATTGGAATACAGGCTTAAAAAAAATCCTCTCGGCTAATTTTCTTGTTATTACCAAAATCTCTTCAAAATAATCAAACTAAAAGTGGTTGCTGCTTAGAAGTTGTTTGCTGTTTCCCCCTGTACTTCAATTGATGAAAAGTCTGTCCAGCTTACAAGAAAAATGTTTTGGCCCAAATTATTTATTAGAAGGTTTAGACTCCACCATCAAGAACAAGCAAATACAATTCTGTCTGGTGAAAAACACTGCAAGTAAGATTGCAAAGTGTGTCAGTTCTGCTTCAAAATGTAGCTGCTCTAAAGTGTAACAGCCACCATGCATTTTGATAATGGCAACTTATTCATAAAAAATCCTTCCTCAAAACGCTCATCCTAAACTTTTATTTTTGACCTCATGATAAATCATTTTCCCATTTATAGACATTTTTCTGGTTATCTATAGGGTTATTTTTGTGCCAGAACAGTCTTGAATGACATACCTCAATGTACAGTCAACATAGCTACACAATGTCCCTGGCTGTAGGAGTAAGAGTCCAGGACCTCCTTCCTCATAAAATTAACTCTAATAATCTTTCTATACAGCCAGCACCTTATGGAACTGTTCAGTCCTTTAAAATACAAGAATAGCTAGTATAAATCCCTCTCAAAGTGAATAACACCACAAAGAAAGCAGTTTGACTCCTGCTAAAACCTCAGGTATTTCCCAAATCCCTCCCTCAGCTTTGCCCAGCTACTGATGAAAATGTCAAATGGTCCTTGTAGGCTCTCCGGAGGGGACATGGATGTGAGAGTCAAGGAGCCATGGAAATTTGTCCCATGACTTCTCCATTATTTTCAAGCTGCTGTGTGTGAAAAGGAGAATTATTAGAAGATCAGCACTGAATAACCTGATCTCTCTCTTTCTCTGTATGTATACTTTGGCCCAAGTTTTTCCAACAGAGCATGTGCTGTTACAGCAGCTATAAAAATGGGAATTTAATAGTAGTTGTGTGGGTATTTTGATGACCTGGTTCTACCCCGGAAAACCTCGTTTCCATCCCATTTCCCCTCTGGGAAGAGTTCCACATATCGGTTTGAAATGCTGGTGTGGCATATGCCCGAATGCTGGACCGCTCTGACAACCGCGAGGGTGCATGGAGCAAGCCAGCCTCCTTTCTCTGCTTGGCAAGATTAGCACTGGAAAGCAGCTCTGGAAGAGAGGAACTGAGGGACAGAGAGGGCTTCGCCGATCATTCCTGTGCTCAGCATTGTATTGAGCCATTTCCAGCTCCCCGAGTAGCCCACAGTCACTAGGCTTAAAGCCATGTTAGTCCCTCAGACTGCAAAACCAGGATATTAAAGCTGCAGTCCAACCTTTCATGCCCAGATCACTCTGCCTGTCTCTTAAAAACTGCAATTGCACTGCTTGAAATAATATGCAAAGCCAGGTAATAGGAAGTGCTGGGAGGAGTAGCCCTGCCATGTGTCCAGGATGCTTGGTGCCTGTTGGGCTAGAAAGGCTTAGATGAAACAGGCCGGCATCTCTGTGTTTGCCCAAGCTCTTCCATGCTGTGTCTGAAGTCTGATAGCCCAGCCTGTGATCCAGCCTGTCTGCCTGCAAATGAAAAGCATCAAAAAGCAGCTTTCATCATGCTAAAACTGCAGAAGATATATTTCTAAGAAGGACAGATATCAAAGCAAGCAGTAATGTAGGCCATGAGTATTAATAATTACTGGTTAATGGTTGTTGATACAGAATTCAGGGGAAAGAAGTGAAGGCTCAGTGTAGTCCATTTAACTACTCGAGCAAAATCCCTGTGTTTGGAGCATTGAATTATCCTGCTCTCTGACCCAGCCAACTTGGGGAAGGACAACTTCAGGCCAAAGAATTGTTGTCAGGATGTTGCACTGCCAGATCTTCCAACATCTTGTCAATCTTCTTCTTAATAAGAAATTGCACATTGCTACACTTTTCACCCCTTTGGTTTCAAAGTACTTTGCAAACTCAGCAACGAGTAGGCAAACTTTGGCTTGGGCGGCACTTCACTCACCACTGAAATTGGGCTGTGTGTTGCATAGAGAAGTAAAAATAGAAAGTGCTCCCTCTCTCTTTCTACTCAGAGCTGCAGAGAGGTGTTACACAGGTGGGATGCAACTGCTCAAGGTAGATATAAGCCACAACACATTCCCATGATGAGCACACCACAGTTTTTAATGGCTTGGTTAATCAGATCTGTCATTTAGGCAGGACATACAGCATCTACCATGCCAGTTCCACCCCATGCAGCCTGCCCAGCCAGGTCCTCCACCTCTGAGAAAAGCCATCCCTCGGGATGCAGAAGGTCCAGCAGCTTCCCCCCGGGGAAGGCAGGCAGTGATTTGCTCAGAAAGGTGGTTTCCTCCTACTCCCTTTCAGGTGTTAATTAGCTTGTGACCTGAAACGATAAATTAGAAATCCCTTCCACAAATGCACATATGCTTTTATTCTGTCTGCTCTAACTGCAGGTACCCCTGTTATCCAGACAGGTGCCCAATCTTTTCCTAGCTCCTGTTCAATTGTCTGTATAAAGCAGCTGATCAAAATTTCGGGACCTTGTCCCTCTGTGATGTGTGATCCATTCCTCTGCAGGAAGTTTCACTGGGGGGCAGGTATAATTTCGATTTCTACATGGTTCCTCAACACACAGTCAATATTTCTTTCTCATGAGGGGAACCAGAAGTCTAATCTATAGCAACACAGCTGAAGTATTTATATTCACAGGATTAAGGATTTCAGTCTACAGGCTATATTCTTTATGTCTGTTCCTACATGTTCTAGCGTCCCTTGGGTCAGCCTGTTTTGGCCTCTGTAATGTGCATTGACTTAGAGCACGGCAGAATGTGCTGAATTTCCTACAGTTCTGCACTGATCTGTTGTTCATTTCGTGTCAGCCGGGTGCTCAGGCCTCACTTTTCTTCCATGGTTGAAATTAGGATTGACAGAATCAATTTCTACTGGCAAATCTGAAAAGTTAATTGAAAAAGGTAGAAGTGCAGAGATTTTGAAGGCAGCACAGAGTTGCTCTGTATTCCTACCAGTAACCTTAAGTTTCCATAGCATTTGAGTTATGCTTCTCAAAAATGGACCTACAGTAACATCTGAGCACACTTTGTTCCTGACATTTTTGACTGTGCAAGAAAAAGTGACCAACTGAATTTAAAATAACAGCCATATATATCTCTTCTGCAGTCTGTGCCTGGCTTAAGCAGAAAGCAAATCTGCAAGTATTGACTGAAAGGTGTTTAAATTGCAGCTGGAGGTGAGCTGGAAGCAAAGACTTGGCACACTGCTAGTGGAGAATATGTCTGGCCGCAATCAAGGTGAATATCAAATATCCAGGTTGGCTGATCAGGAGTGAACAGAGCAGCTGTTGCCTTCTTGTGCAAAACCATATGCAAACTCACTGTGGTACAGCAAGCTGAAACAACACAGTTTGCTCTGCTGCGTTTGGGTGAAGGTGCTGTATTATGCCAGATGCTGAGCCTGCACAGCTGCGTTACTGCGATGGCCCGTTGCCACTTGCAAAGGCACAATGCCACAGCTGTGTACCGCTGCATTGGCTTTGCGAAGGACGTGAATCAAAGCCATCCACTGCCTCTTGTGGAGATAAACATGATGCTGTCTTTCACCTTTCCAGACAGAGGTGGGGAAGATTTTTTTACTTTATGTATTAGAGAAAGAAAGAAAGAAAAACCTTTATTTTAATATATACTTTAATATCATGATTAAATTAAATAATTATATATAAAAATATATTCTTTGCAAATACATATATGCAAATAGAGCACACGCATCCACACATGCTCACTTATATATACACACATGCTCACACATGGATTTGATTATACTGTTATTCATACGTTGATGCTGACTAAGAAAATGTTACTTTTATTGATCAAAGATAGAAAAATGCCTGAAAAATAATGACAATGGAATTACTGAATATTTACAGTTAGGCAGCTGAGATTAAAGTTGCTGCCTCAGACTCATACAGTCTAATGTATTTACTGTATGTAGAAGGAAAAAGCCGTGCCAACTCTGCTTTGTCTGCTGAAGGCCACCTCACTCTTGTAACCACCAGGAGACTCATTTTTCTTCCTGATAAAAACTACATTTGAAGAGAAACTGAGACAGTCATACATGCAGGGAAGATACAGTAAGAAGCTTCCTAGATATCCCAGGCTATCATAGCTCTAAATCTCAGAGGGAGTGCTTATTTCTAAACAGCTGTTGTCCTTTCAGAAGCGATGGAGGGCTGCTCCCAGGCTGCCTTCTCTTCTTGCCCTCCATGGAAATGCCTCTCTTGATGTATGGGGAGAGCCAAATGCATCAGGACTTTGTCAAAGCTAGTGGATTTCTAAGCCAGCAGACAAGTGTGTGCTGTGAGGAGCATTTTAAGAAGCAAACATGACTTTTCTATAATTATAAAGTCAGAATCTTAGCTCGTAGGTCAGTGCACTAGGACTGTCTCATACGCTGGTTTCTAAAAGTTGTGTCTCTTCAGCTGTTCCCTGTATCTATGGCTGCCAGGATTTTTCCTCAAATGTAGCAGGATATTCAATGAGCCTTTACAAATAATAAAGCTGTGATTAGATTTGTTCTCTTCTATAAGGAAAACACAGACATTTCAGTGCTGAATCGAGAGGTTCTGTCCCCTTTCTGTGCAACAGAGGAGGTTGTATCTGCCCACGGCTGTATCACCTGCGCCATGAACTTGTGCCACAGGGTTTGGAAGGGAATTGCTTAAAGGAGGCTTCTAATGTACACTATAAGACATATTTCTGGAGATTCAGAAAGCAGTGGCTTACAAGTTCATTATTTGTCACCCTGCAGAGATATGAAATGATTCCTAGCCATTTTCAGTGTTTTACTGCAGGTTTAAGTAGTTCATTTCATCAGGTAGCTCCGTGGTCAGTGCTGCGTACTCGGCTTGGTGGCGGTTGTAATGATTTGCATGCGCAAGTTCTGTCCCAGCAAAGTCACGGAAGCAAGTGATGGGATCTACATAAGCAAAATATGCGGGAATGACATCAAGCACAAAGCAAATATCATTCTTGTGAAAATGGCTTTCATTACTTGCAAGGATTATTTGCAGTATACTGAAAAATGGGGAGAAAGTGTTCACTCCAAAATAGCTGTCTATACACACACTAAACAGTCAAATGCTGAATACTGGGTGGATCATATTTGTTTCGCCAAGTTGCAAATGAAGAAAAAAGTTCCATGCTAAACAGAAAGCAGAAAATAAAATAGCAGGCTTCAGTCTCCAGGTTTTTAAAGCTATTTACTTCTGCTGTTCAGTCAGGAGTCCAAAGGCATCATTCCTCATTTTGAAACTCATTCCTCGACCTTTTCACTGTGCAAAATGGAAGGCAAGAAGGGTAGCAGGGCAAGAGCAAGCCAGAAAGATGCATCAAACCTGGCTACAGACAGCCCTGGAGTAGCAAAAACCTCAGTAGCCTTTAAGGATGGAAAGGGCCCCAGTTTGCATACAGCAAATTGCAAATCAAAGTACATCCTTGAGTGGGTGGGTGAAAGCCTATCGTATATATGGGGAGAGTATCTTACAATTATATAACAAACTCATGAGCAGAAACCATTAGTAGCTATTTCTCTTTCAGACAGAAGTTGCATGTTTGATTGGACATCGGTAGTTTAATCTGTGATGAGTCCAGCAATACTGAGCTATCCGGAACTGGGTAAAAACTTGAAGAATGTCATGTGATTTCTGAAGGTTTTCTTCATTTCTCTTCTGGGGGAGTTTCATGCTTCTTCCTAGTTCACTGACAAACACCACAGAAGCATCATTCTTTGACCTTGCTTATGTTTTTGGTTGTATAAAACCCTATATATGTGAAGTTTCATACCACTGGGATGGGATAATTACAGTGACTCAAGAAATACCAAAGCCTTCCTTAAAGTGAGAATGGAAAGGCAGACTTTCCTTAAAATTTATCTATGACACATTTGCTCTTTACAACTTAGTTAATGTCACACTCCACCGAGAAATCTGCACTTTACTCCTGTTTTCATTCCTATGCGTGTAAGAATTTACTGTCACCTTTATTATGCCTCTGCCGAAGTTGTTTTATGGCCAGTCACATTTCATTACAAACCCTATTGATCCATGAAGAAAACATTGAACAAGACTTGCTTTGCCTCAAGTTTCAATAAATACTTTTTTTCCTAACTTTGCTAGCTCAACTCCTTTTATCAACAATCGCTTAAAGTTTGGTGTTTTGTTTAAAACCAGAACTTCTGAAATCACATGGTCATGTGAACACTTCCATTTCAAAAAAAGCTTCTCCCATATGGTTGCAGAAGAAAATATTGAAAACATTAATACCATGATTTTTTGGAACTTCATTTCCATTTGAAATTTTAAGGAGAGTGGTCGTTCCTCCAGTTAGGTAAATAAATGTTTATATTAATAGATGTAGAGCTAAGATCTTGTTTTCATCAGAGGCCTTTTGAAAAGAAACTACTGCGATTGCCTTTGTAAACCACAATGGTTTTTAACCTTGACACTGCAATTTGCCTGGGCTGTTTGCACCATTTCAGCCTTTGCTAATACTGACTGCAGGGAGATCTGCAGCAGAAACCTATTAGCATGCTCTGAACTGTTTTCGGCTCAGCATGGAGTAGGATGTCTCAGTACTCATTATAGCAACACCCTGTCATTTTTGAGCCTTAATTAGTCGTTGATAAAGCACTTTTAAATCTTGAGGTGAAAGATGATATGCACTTACTAAATATTATTACTGATTTGCTTACTTTGCATGATCGTCTTTTACATCATTTCCTATTAGGAAAAAAAAAAGTGAAAAGTGCATTTAATGAGCAAGTTGAGCTCACACTTTACAGATACGTGTTGGTTCATTCCTCAGCACCAGATGCATACGTCTCTGTAACAGCCATGCTAAAGTACTGACCATTCATTCACCTGCGGACCTGAAGAAGCAGTTCATTAAATTAACTGTAGAGGCAAAAATAAATAAATCAATACAATGACTGCCTACTTCTGGTGTCAAATGATCAATCAATGAGCAAAAGGAAATCAAGCTACCAAAAAAATGCTTGATGGGGTCAAACTAAAAACTGCAGCTATGGTGCTAAATAAAGCATAAGTCAACTTTGATTCATTCCCCCATACCCTAAATACACTCAGGTTGTAAATAGAGCAAGGGAAGTAAGAAAGGGCTGGAGATAAGGTACTTTCTGTATCCATGAACTCATGCCCATGCTCTGGCACAAACAAAAGGTCACATTACTGAATGTCCTTACATGCGCCGCTGCTTGTGTCCTACCAGCTAAGAGCTTGAATGCATGCTAATAATAACCACACAATCTAACCTTTCTTAGGCAGGCAGGGAATAAAAGTACTAAGTACCGCACAACAAGGCCCAGAGCTCTCAGGAAAATACGGCCTGAGCAGGTCAAATCCAGGAGTCAGTATCCCACTGATATCAACAGCAGTGGAACAAGGCAAAAATGGAAAAAGACAAAAAAAGCAATGGAAAAAGACAAAAAAAAAGAGCTTATCCAGAGTAAGCTGCTGAAACACTACCAATATACAGCTCCTGGCATCTTTTTTTTCCTACAGCGTGCTTCACACTTGATTCCCTCAGCATACACAGCACACCCCCCCCAGGACATGGCTGTGGTAGGACCATCAGGGTGAGGGGTCTCCTCGTTGCTGCATCCAGCTCAGGAGGAAACGCGTGTTGCTGTGAGAAAGCTTCCTCCAGTCTTCGGGATGAGGATGCCGCGGTCCTCGGCAGCGTGCCCTACTCACCCCATCGGAGCCCAGGCCAGGAGTGGGCCACAGCAGTGTGCTCTTGAAGAGCATCTGGCTTGGGACTGGACAACTCTCCAGGGAGTGTAGCCACCAGCCAGCCACGCGGGGCCATGCAGTGCGTCTGGCTGCTTGGCACCGGGACTCTGGGCGGTACGCAGGAGATGACAGATCAGGTCCATGCGGTGGGTTTCTCCTCCTGCTGCAGGTGATACATGAAATACGTATCCTGGCCCTGCCTCTCCTCCCCGTCCTCCCCCGGTGCACATCCCCACGGCAGTGCAGCATGGGCAGGGGAGAAGAGCTGCAGCGTGTCAGACTAACGCTGAAGAAAACCTGTTATCCTGTCCCCGGCAATGGTCAAAGCAGATGCCTTAGGGAGAAGGACAGGGAACCACAGCACAGCGTTGCCCTGGAGTACTCCTGCAAACTGCTGCTCAGGGACTTTACAAGCTGAGAGTAAGATTTTGGAGCTTAAGAGTCTTTGATGGATTTTTCTTCCACCCTCAAGGAACTGCTAGACCAAACCCATGTAAAATCTTTGTATTCATAACACCCTGTAGCAAGAGACCTGCCATTTAAGTGTATGTCATAGGCAGAAGTACCTCTGGGAGTTTGTTTCGAAGCTGCTGTGCAGTACTCATCTGTGCAGTGAAGAGACAGTGACCTTTCTTTCCCTATTTACTTTCTCTGAACAACCCATGATTTTACAGATGTTGTCAGAAAATCCAGACTTAAAGAGCATCAGGAATTTCTCACTGACACCAGTGATGGCTTCCCCTAGTGATCACAGGGACACAAAATGTTTTCACAAGCTTCAAGTAAGGACCTTTTCCTCCACAGTTACATATTCACACTGGCGGTGTTGCTGTGCTAATCGCGTTTCCTAAGGTCCTACCATACCCTCTCTTCCTTGGGAAATGAAGAAATATATCAAGCATAATGATCTGTCCTACAGCAAGGAAAAAATGTGCTATTAAAGGAGCAGATGCTGGATGATCGCAGTGTGTCCCTTTGGCAATTTAAGTAATCAATAGAAAGGCCTTATGAATACGCTGGAAGCTGCCCAGCATATATTTCTGTTATCAATGCAAGTGTTTTGCACACTGATTGAGAGGCCGGGAGAGACAGGCGATTGCTGGGGCGGGGGCTGAGGGACAAGCCATCTGCTGCTTTCCAGCAGCCACCTGCAAGGCAGTCACAAGAACCAGCCCAAGCGCTAGAAGAGCGAAGTGAGCCCGAACTGCACAGCTTGCCCCAGCTGTTTATGGCAAATATCACAATGTGATACTCCTTGCCTGTGGAGTCAGGAGCTGGGTATTTTTTCCTTGAAGATAGCATTCCTGATCAGAAGAAAAGGGAGTTAAACTGTGTATCTGCACCAGAAGAGAAGGAAACAGAGCTTGGCCTTTTATGCAATATGGATTTGTGCAATAACACTACATAAACTGCTCAGAAAACCAAATGCCTAGCCACAGCCTGTGACAGTGCGGATGTGTTTGGTAGTCCCATTCTCCAGTGGTGGAATGATCTTCCCAATGGTCTTCCCAAGAGCATTCTGATGCGCCATGCTGGGAAGGGAAGGCACACAGAGATAGACATGGTTGCACCCAGTACAGTGCCTGTCGAGGTGGTCCTCAGGCTCTTTGCTCCCTGAGACTTTGGAGTGCCCCATTTGCAGCACAAAGATCTGGAGGACAATGTTGTGCTCCTTTTTGTGCTTTTCTCTCCTCCAATGTGCAGGCCCACTTTCAGCCTTTGAAGTTTCATGCTTTTCTGTGAATGCTTCCAGTTGTGTATTTTCTTGTTTTATTATGGGAGGTCTCAGCTGATGTAGCAAGAACAGCTCCTCAAGGTACTACAAGCTACAGGTAAAGCAATCAGACTGGGTGTCATTGCTAAACTCAAAGAGGTTAATGTCAAAATATTAACCTAACTCCCCAAAAACACAGACACACAAATTCATGAGTGTAAATGTACTAATGGCTAGTGGACAGCTGCACAGCTCAGTGAGATCATGGTACACTTCTGGATCTCCTAGTGCCGTAGCTGTGGAGGGGCTGACTGACTTGAGGGAAACAGCGCAAACTATGGATTTTCTTATGTGCGGTGGTGATCATGGTGGATTCATGCTTTGGGTGGATGCTATAGGCCAGATAAGGAAGTTGCCTAAGAAATCTTGTGCCTGCCCACCTCCATACTGTAATTACTGTCCCTCAGCAAGTCCTCTCCAAGATCTCTAGAGATTCCTGTGGGAAAGGTCCTGAAGCTGTGTGAGGAACAGGGCAGCTCTGCCTAGGAGCATCCAGGCTGTGAGCAAACACCAGCTGGGTGAAAAGTTCAGCAGAATTTTTCCAAAGAGGCTGAAAATTGTGCAAGCAGAGGTAAAGCAGAGCTTTTGCAAAGGATGAAAAGCTGTGATCCTTGCCAAGCTGCACCCCTTCAGCTAATTGGGCATGTACTGGTTTTGGCTGTTTTCTTAATCTAATCGCAACATACAAGTACTGTATTATGAAAACTTGCGTTCAGTAACTTTGCAGCCTGTTTTTCTGCAAACTCACATAGTCTGTACTCACAGTTATTCGTTGTTTTCAAATGCTTCTCTAATTCCAGTGTATTTCCTTGTTAGCAGGAAGATACTGTCACCATAGCTACCCTGAATGATCCAGTACATCTCTGCACATGGCTTACACTCAGTAAAAGCTCATTTATTCATTTGAAATGTGCTTTGTTGGATTACAGCAAATGCCTGAATTTTGTATGCAACAAAGCTTAGATTAGAAAGTGTTGATGTGAGAAGACATTTTGGCTGCTTTCTCCTGTTTTTACTTTGTCAGTGCTGCCTTGTGTTGCCAGGTCATGCTCTCAAAATAAGTGAGTTATTTCACCAGCAGAACTCCTCTGCTCCCTGCCAACGCATGATCATCTGTCATCCAAGTAGGGAAAGAAGGTGACTTTTTGGAGGCTCTAAGAAATACATAAATTAATGGATTCAGTGAACCCTGACCCTGCCTCAGAAGGTAATTTGTCATCTTTTTCAGCTGAGTATCAGAGAGTTCTTGGCTCTTTGGTGGTTTCTCACCACCTTCCAGCCAGTTCTGAGGGCTCTCTCTGCCCTTCCTGGACAGTGGCAGAGTCCGCTCGCTGTGGCCTTAAGCTCCACAGAAACGCTGCACTTGGGGGCAATGCCTCCCTCTAATTTCATCCTTGTTTAAGCCTGTCACTGTCCTCCCTCTTCGGCCAGCTCTGGGGTTTATCCCAGTCACAAGCCAGTTTACAGCTAAATACTCACTAGGCTGGGCAGAAGTGTACGCATAAGCCAGGGTTTTAGCTGAAGCCAAACCTGGGTGCATGCAGAGGTGAGCTAGCTACCATCTCCAAAGAGCAGGAGGGACTGTACAGAAACAGCATGCTTCCAGTCAACAGAGCTTCTGGGCAGGAGGGTTCAAGCATGGGCAAAAATGTGGGGCACAGACCCCGCTGGTTTGCTGCCAGAGGAACACAAGCACAGGTACTTCAGCAAATATTCATGCATGGGGCTAGTAGAAAGCACGTGTCACCCAGGAAAGGGGTTTTATATCCCTTGGCAGCATTTCAGAGTGCTGTCAGCATGACTCAGACTGTGTGTAGCAGCCCACAGGGAAGCTAATGATGCTGGTGCAACTTAGCAAGGCAGAGACAGTTGGGCAGGCCTGTTAACCAGAGGTCTGCAAAGCTCACGTCACCTAGTATCTCTGATACATCACTATCAAGCTCATTGTAAATATATTCCCATGGATAGTGGGATTGATCTTGCAACTCTTATGCACAAGGGTAAAGCAAGCAGGAGCATCCATCTGCTTAAGCTGTATTCACAGAATTAAGCACGGCAGATATTCAATAACATATGGGGCCAGCAGCAGAACTGGTGTGAGTCCATGTGCATTAGCATCACTGAGTCAGTGTTTTTGACCTACTGACTGTACTGATACTGCCATTAATATAATGACAAGTCTAAAGGGAACAGAGTGGTAAAGAAGGACAAGTACCTGCTTAGAGTCTTTCTAAATAAAAGTCAGGCTTTCGAAAAATCACTATAGTGAAGGTAGGTAAAATTACACCCTGTGGTTAGGTTTTCTTGGTCTGCAGATGTGTTCCAATTTTCCTAAAAGTCTACATGTCTGGCTGGTCTGATTCCATGTACAGTCACTATAGAGAAAAGGGACCTCCAGAAGGTAATGCATGCTATCCTAAAAGTCAGGTGGGATGATAGTCCCTCCAGATGTGCTTGTCCACCTCCCTTGGCTATCTCTGAAGTTTTAGATGGCTGAAGGTAACTGGGAAGAGTTCCTTTCCCTGAGTAGGTCAGCATGCAATATCTTTACAGGTGTTAGGCAGAGGATGAGGATGGAGCTTGTCACTGCTTTACCAGTCCTGTGTCTCATGACAGTTGGCTGTCAGTCTCAGGCCAAGTGGGAGCCCCTGCAATGCAGAGGTTTCCTCTTTAACAGCTGCAGTGTCTGAGAAGGATGGCTTGTGCTGACAAACAGGAACAGAAGAAGAAGTTTCAGTCTCCATCTTTTCACCCTGCAAGCAGATCTGTGGCCACTGGTGACATAAAAGGGACTTCTCCAGTCTTAATCCCAAGAACAGGGGGCTGAGATCCCAGGGAAGTGCTGAAGGAGGCCTGGGCACCCGATGGGCTGGGTCTGCTCCCAGCCCTGCTGGCATGGCCCGTGGGGTACAACAGCCGGCAGCTCTTCCCACACCAGGAATACGGGACCTCCCTGGCACGGTCCCACCACCCAACCCCTGCCTTGCCTGTGGCAAGAGGGAAACGCTGTCTCCCTCAGGCTGCTGCTATTCTTCCGACTTTTCTGCCTTGAGGGAGAAGGGACTGGGAGGAAACCTTGGTAAAACCTTTCAGACTAGTGGGGAAGACGCTGCACCACGACTCAAGCCTAGATACATCCCTGCCAGTGCCAGAGCAGCTGAGGTAATGTCAGAGGATGGCCCCAGAGCCACGATCCACCCAAACTAGGAGCACTTTGCTGAACACTCAGCTTCAACGAGATACAGCAAAATATCTATCAAAGCCAACCTTCTCCTATAAATAGCTTCAGTTTTGACAAATATCTTTTTTTTAAACTATTTATTTAATAGATACAATTTCTAGATTTGAGAAGTCATACACACTTTTTCTAAATCAATAATGGCCTTCACCAAAGAATCACTCTCAGATCACTTATATACAGGAACAGAGCACCTAGGGAACCTATTTCGAGGGTGTTTCAGATCAACATCTGTTTTTTCACACTTGTAATATGTGCTTGGAGATATTTAATATACACAAATATTGTGGGCATTTTTCTCTAGAGTGTGATCGTATGTTTTGTTCAATAACAATTTATTCAAAGCTTATTAAAAAAATCAGAGTTACGTGCAATTCCTTAAAAACTCCAACCAATATTTACATTACTTTCCAATTCATGTTCATTCTACACTGACTAGTTGGTCTTCATTCAAGGATTTGGAGGAAGCGGGCTGGTTAATTTATAAATGTGTATACACCACCTAGCAGCATGCTGATCTCTGGGTTGGGTAAGGAGGTTTAGGCAAAACCTTCGTCTAAAAAAACGCTGATCTGATTTTTTTTAAGAAAAAGATAACTGATTTTTTTTTTAATTCAGGGGTTCTGTTATCAGTTTCTTCCTCACTTAGTAGGTATTTTAAAGGAACATATATATCCTTCCAGACCTTGGTTGAGTTCCAAATATATTTTGGGACTGCAAGGCAAGTACAGAATACTTTGGATGATATATTGTTATTTCATGGCTAGAGCAGAAAAGTTGTTTGGCATTTTAAGTTACGTTATTGCATTAAGGCAGAGCTTCATTTGCATTTAAACCACTTTTTTATGGTTTGGATGTTTACGGCAAACCTACAGCAATTGAAATATCAGCATTATTCTGCTTCCACTGAATTCCCTGCCAGACTCCTGCTGCCAGTCCTGCGAGTGGAGTTCAGGGAATTTGGGTCCAAGTGCCAACAAGTTTTACTTTTGTTCCAGGAAAATTTTTCTGCTCAGCTATTTGCTGAAAAGAAAAACAAAATTGTTCAGAAGGCAGGTGAAATGAATGGACTTCCAATGCAACTAAGCAGTGGCCTCAAGGGAGAAGCACAGGAAACAGAGGCTGTGTTTGGGCTCTGAAACTCATCAGGTATCATTTGAGCATGTACAATTGTATAAATTAGCACAATCAGTTTTCTTCTTCTCAGACAGGCAAATAGCCGCTCACCTTCTCAGATGTGCTGTGAAGATGAGTTAGTCATGATTTTTAGGCAGATAGTCCTAAGAAGCCCTAAGTGGTGTTGATGATTATTCCCACAGTATCATCAATCACCATAAATCACTTCCTAGACATGGTCTAGCAAATGCAGTCCAAGGCAGGATTCCAGGTATTGCTGAATTCAGAACCTAGTCTTTAGAGTAACTTGTCATACATCCATCACCAAATCATTTAGATCCAGATGGTAAAAGGCACCTAGGCATTACAAGACGTAATTGACTGAAGCCAGTACTAAAAATGGGACCATGAAGTTACTCTGCTCGTCACAAGTCTAACTGCAGAAACATTAGGCATCTCAATTCTGTACTTTGCCAAACAGGACAAATACAATCTACCCACAGAAAAAAAAAAAAAAAAACCACCAAAAAAAAAAAAAAAAAAAAAGAGAGAGAGAGAGAAATAATGCATCCAAAATGCTTTGAGAGTATCAAGCAGATATAAAATGTATTATGTATTACTGTTGTCACAGTGTTAAGGCAAATGCTGGTGTGATTTGTGGCATGGGCGTATCTCTTTGTTAATGGAAAGCTATGGAAATGCTGTACACCATTTACCCCGCGCTTTTTATTTCCTTTATATTCAGATTTATGTTTTGTATTTTAGGTTGTCTAGCACTTCGTTTCATATAGAAAAACTGTAAACTGTTTCCCTCAGTGTGATAGTGGAAACTAATATCTTCACTGCTTCCTTCTGACCCCCTGCTTTCAGCGTTTTCTTCATGTACTTTGGCTGAGCGTACTTCTCTGGGCTCCCTGAAGGGACTGCTCCACAATTCAGGGCATAGTCACACATGCAGTGGAAAGTGTAAGGATTTCATGTGAGGTTTTTTTCAGCTGACAACTGTATGAAGAACATGCTTTCTGTGACATCAAGGATGATTACTGCAGCTGGAAAGTGCTCAGCAGTGGCCATGGCCCCACACCTCCTGACTTTTGACACTTTCAGATGCCAAATTTGAACTAGGAATGTGAATCCTCTCTAAAACAGCCTGGAGAACCCCAGCCCCAAATGCAAAGATGTCAGTGGATAGATCTTGGCAGAGGGAGCATAAACAACGGAGATCTGCTCAGCAGAGACTAGGCAAATTCACCTGCCTAAGACACCAAAGAGTCCTGAGGAAGAAACTGGAGACAAGGAACGGTCTTTAATAGGCTGTACATTTTGCCTTAGCTCATTGTCTCTTATCACAGCCTTTGTGTCATGGGGGTGGTGACTTCATCCAGTGCTTTGATGTGGTAGCTCCAAGGCCACAGCTGCTTATGACACATTCTCCTTCACCTCTTCTCCTTGAAAGTGCCCCACCAGGTAAGACCTGCAACTGGGTGACTAGCCAGGACACAACCAGAGGAGAGGTTAGCTCAGGCTGCTTCAAGCAAACACAGAAGGAAGGACCAGAAAAGAGGAACTGGGGTGGTATGTGGGGGATCGTGCCCCCCCCCTTGTTGCTCTTCTGTGGCTGGGTTCCTCATCGAAGATGCAGAACAGCATTCCCGAGCTGCCCCGAACCAAAACAGCTTGACTGCTGCTTGAAAACTTCCTCAGGGGATAGTGGTTGCCCACTTAACACCCAAGGGATCCTGCTGGATGAAGAAAACTTTCCCTCTTCACTCCAGCACCAATGGCTGCTATAGCTGACATTTATGTTCCTTAGCCCATGGAAATGCCATATGTATTACAACCATATCCTGACCTGATGAGGCAGAGATCATCAGTTACTCTGTCTGCCTGGGGCAAGGTTAGACTATTTAGTGAAGTAAGAGATTATTTTGTGGGTTAGATCCTCTCTGAAATAGCTTGCACCACAAATGAGGTATTTTATAGACTTCATGCAAAGGGATGTCAAATTCCACTCCAGATACTAGAAATAAGACAAATCACTGGAAATGAGGCAAGCCAATTGTCAGTGTCAGTGAATTGTTTAATCTCCTTGGCTTTGTTTTAATGAGATTATCTAAAGAACAGCCTTTTTCATTAATTGCCTACTGAATAGTCACCAATTATGAACTGATCTTTTTTTTACTTTATCTAGGTTGTTTCAAATGAAATGGTCCATCCTTGCTTTAAAAACATTGTGCTGTTTTACACATTTGTTCTGCATCTGACTGAGGATAGGGCTAGTGTCGAACAGCCGGGACGGCAGGGAGCCGTAACAAAATGGGATCTGGGATTTTGTACGTGGTCTGTAGCTATTTCATACCAAAACTACAGGGACGCTACATGGACTAGGTCCCAGATGGGTTCACACGCAAAGCATGGTGGCTGCCGGCACTGACAGCTGCTGAAGAGCACGGGACACAGCAGACGGGGCTTGTTGTCCCTGTGCTTGGGACCGGCCCCTCCCCGCAGCAGTGTCGCGGCACCCGCCAGCTCCAAGGGCTCCCGGCTGGGATGCACCGCGGCCCCCGGGCGCAGCACGGTCGCCGAGCTTCTCGGCACCCTGCCAGCTGGATACACCCCAGTGCAGCGCGTGCAGGTGGGCAGCCGGTGCCCGCTGCACTTGTGCAACCATCCCCGCACCTCCACGGCTCCTCCAACACCAGCAGACGTCCAGGGGAAGGATGTTCGGGTGCTGGGCCAGGCCAACCGGCTCTGCACCGGTGACAGTGCCTTCTCCCGCTCCCAGGAAAGGTTGCTTTTGGGGGCAAGTCCGGCTGTTTTCTGTCCCTTTGCTTTGCAGCAAAAAAAATGGCCCATTTCCATAAAATCTTTGGACTTCTGAAGTGACTGCAGATGCCCCGAGGAGGTAGTGCTCAGTAGCCGAAACCGTGAACATTTCTAATGGGAGCTTTTGGCCTCTGCAGAATTAGCTGATGACCTGAGACCTGTGACTGCTGATCCCTGAAGCACCAGCAGATAACCCTATGTATAAATCACCAAAGCAGTGCAAAGACCAGAACAGTGGGTTTTTTTTTTTTTTTTTTTTTTTTTTTTTTCCAGTTTCTAACAGCTCTTTCAGCTTCTAAGCATGACATTCAAAGAGGCAGAAGAGGCAGGTTAGGCCAGGCCAGAAGAAATGGAGCGTCGGTTGGGGGATTTTGACCAGAAATATTTTCACTACCAAGCTTTACAATGCAAAGGGATGTGAACTTGCGTATGTAACGTGTTAAGCACTGCAGATCACTGGTGTCTCATGGAGAGAAGTGGGGACTGCTGTGATTTACTTAATCATTTGAAAAAACACATTCCTTCACCAAAAAAATGGCAAATTTATTTAACTGATGGAGAAAAGAGAGTGCAGGGCTTCTCCACCACAAGTCTGAAGCAGGAGTCATTCTCCTGCTGTGAAGGTAGTTGTGCCTTTGGGGCAGCAGCGTGAGGCAAAGAATAAAAGCAGCAGCAGCAGGACCTGCTAACCATTGCACAGATGAAAAGTTGTTCTCAGTTACTTATTATTATCAGTCACCCATTAAAACACCAGAGAGCCCTTTCTCCAGGTCCAGGAGATGAGTGGACTGCATCTGTATCTTGGGAAGAAAAAAGCAAGTGAGGAGAGCTATAATTTATTCAGCTATTTGGTCAATATGTGGTATCCACGTCTTCCCCAGCGCGCAGATCCTGCGCACTGGAATGTGCTGAAGGGATAGTTTAAATCAATTATACTGTCCAGTTTAGAGGCTTTTGCTGGACTGGGCAACAGGGGAAGTAACAGATGAGGGAGGCAGGGGACTTCACAGCAAAAGTAGCCTCTAGATCCATGCCCAAGGCCAGGACAGGGACAGGGACAGCGCTGGGTGAGTGTCCCTGCCCACAGCAGAGCAGCTCTTGGTGCCGGGGTGCTGCTCCAGCCCCCGGGAAGCAGCAGGGCTGACATCTGTTACCACCACGCTCTCTTCTACCCTTGTCAGTTCACTGAGTTCAACCAGTTTAAATGCACATCAATTCACAGATCTGAAATCCCTTCCACTGGGCAAATAAAAGCAGGATGCTCTGAAGTTTCAGTCTGCTGTGGATTATATTTGGCTCAAGCTGCATAGACTGAAAAGGATCTCAACAGTTCAGCAAATGCTCATGCAAAATAAGTAGTTCTGCTTTAAGTGGCCATTTAGAGAAAAATTCTGTGGTTTCTGAATGACATGATAAGATTCCAGCTTTTTAAAGCTTACTTAAGGTGAGTTGCCAGTTCCCTAACTGTAAACCACCTGAATTAATTTTTAACTATACTAATTCCAAGAATGCGGCACTAATTAGTTGCTAAACCACTTTTTACAAGTGTAATTCCTAAATGAATGGTATCACGTGTTCCCAGCTACTTCCATGAGGATGGAGGAAAAAGAAAAATAAACTAGCGGATCAAGGCTGGGGTTGGGGGAAAGATCTGTGGGATGAGAAAGGCCTCCCCACACACACACACACACCCCTCAGTGCCACCGAAGCTGCTGTAAGAAACTACAAGCTGACTATATGCTAAATACATGGAAGAAAAGTGAGAGGCAAGAAAGGGGATGCCAACCTTGGGCGTCTGAATTGGGCGAGGCATCTTGCACAGCCACAGTCCCCAGGTCAGAGAGGGGACAGCAGCGGGTCAGGATGAGTCCCGAGTCCTGCTGGAGCTGAACTGCTCTGGCGAGCAATAACGGGACATGCCTCTTGCGGGAGCCAAGCTGTTCACGGCCTGAATGGGGGCAGTAAGCCCACCTCCATGGTGGAAAACCACACATACTTACATACAAAGGTAGTTTGCTCAGTGTCCCAGGCCTCATATAATCCAAGCAATCCCTGACACGTTAGCCCAAACAGACACTTTCAATCTAATTCAGTGCATGGAGAGAACTCAAAGAAAAAGAACACAACCAGAATTAATAACATGGATACAGGCAATCTCTACACATCAGGACATCAGTTTCTGGGCTGCAGGACAGTTTGCGTGGCCAAGACAAGCTTGAAGCAGAATCCATATTGACGAACCAACTGGCCAGCGCTGTCCTTGGAAAGCCACGCTGCCTTCGCTCCAGGAGCTTATTTCCTTTGCTGCTGGGCCGCATGCCTGATGTCTTTAAGCCAAACTAATATAATGTCCAACTGTAGCAGATCCCACTGTCTTCCCAGTGGGGTGATTCCCCCTACATCCGAATAGGCTTCCTCTTTCCTCAGGGAAAACTGCGGCAGTTTTTCAGCACGAACAAGGATGCAGCTCACCCTGTCCTGCAGAGAGACTGCAGCTGCTGCCACCCCAAACCAGCTCTCCCAGAGAGCCCGTTTCATAACTTTCCCAACTTTGCCCAGCCTGTCAGCAAAAGTTCTCAAACAACATCTGAAATGAAATGGTCAGGAGCCAGGAAGCCATTCCCAGGGAAGATGGGTTTTCCCTGCATTCCTACAAGTCAGACAATCCAATATCCCCCTTCATTCTGAAATATTCTTCTGGTGTGGAATAAGAGTCAGGTTATACCTTCTCCTGATGAGTGACAGTCTCAGAGAAGGGAGCTCTGCCCACCCTGCCTTTCGCTAGTCTCATAAAAAGCACAGAAATCTGGGGCTTTCCAGATATCGGTCTCAGCTCCTGAGCTTTCCTGCTCTGACCTTCAAGAGCCAGATGTCATCCTTCCAGATGCCATCAGCCTTTCTCCTCAAAGAGATTTCAGCAGAGACTGCAAGGAATTAAAAAGAAGGAAGCCGGTACATAGTTTTCTAAATTGTATCAGGTTCTGTTCAGCTTCATAGCTGCCCCAGTGACCACATCCCATCTTACCTGCCATCCATGTACAACTGTCCTCATATTTTCATTCAAGCTTTTCCATTACCTTTCACACTTAACCTCCTTACACGCTTCCATCTCATCACAGTAAATTAGTCCACCCCTCACCAGCTGTCAGCTCAGCTTTCCTCTCCTCCTAGCTTTCAAGTGTTTTAGATGCACAATACTGAGTGACCACCTAGGATGCAAAGTTGTTTTTTTGGGGGGCACAGTGGCATTTATCCCCAGAGGAGTATAAGCAGCCATAAGCCCATATATATATGAAATATATGATCTAACTACAGAGGTATCTGTAGTTGAGGTAGTCATCCATAACTCCCTTTCTAGTCAATGCAGATGTCTATTTTAGGGGTCTTGTTTAGGAGGCACTGTTTCTCTCAGTTGACTCTGAAGGAAGGCAAACAACTCAGTGTCTCTGTACCTGAGATGCTGGTCAGATGAATCCCGCTCAACATGTCTGCAGCCACTCTCCAGCGCCGTTGGACACGACTAGTACACCCTACATCTTGCAATCTGCTGCCATAAGAAATCACCTCTTTCTTCCCCTCTTGCTATTGCTGTAGCTTTCAAACACATTGCATTCATGGCCTGAGCTAGTCTTAATAAAAAAAAGAAAAAAAAAGAAAAAAGAAGAGGTCAGGATACTGTTTCTTCCGATTAACTCAGGAAAATGTCCTCTCCTATCGGACAGTGTTTAACAATACACACACAAAAGTCTACAGTTATACCTCAGACATTTGAACTTACTGCAGTTCTTGGCTGTGCTCAGCTGTATTGCAATTCAGACTATCAAAAGAGTAGATCATAATTCTCTTCCTCCATCCCAGGATGATGACCCACATTTTACAGCTGCTCAGCGCAGACCAAGTCTTTATTCATTTTTAGCATCGTTAATTATTTAATCTGCAGAAGAAATGGCAGATCAGAAAATGCAGAGGCCATTCTGAATTATGATGATATTGTTATCACTAATAGCTCTTTGGCCACATAACACAACACAGCTGTGCTGGGTCCTGGACAAATATGAAATGAAAAAATGGGTCTGATCCTCAAGACCTTGGAGAAATAGTGGTCATACCATGTAGACTATCACCCCGGAACGAATCACCTTTCACTGTGTTGCACATATGGGCCTGGGCAAACCAAAAGGCCAGATTTTGCCTCCCTGCTAAGCTATATTAAGTTGTGCTAATTATCAGTTCACCGAGTCATCTGCAAATTACCGATGAGTGCTTATCCAGCATGTTTAAACACTGAGATCTCACACTGAAAGCCATTATAAAGTCAGATTTTATTAATTCAATGCAAGACATTTAGAAAATATGAAAAGAGCACAGCGTATGAGCAAGACTAATAGCAACATCGAGAAGGCTTTTTGAGTATAATGTGCAGCAGTAGGGATAATCTGGTTCTGCTCATTACTTTTTATCTTGCATTCCTCCAGGCAGCATTCACCTCGGATGAGACTGAATCCCTCCTCCCTGAAAGCCATGTCAGGAAGGGCTCCCTTTAATGAGACTGCTGCCAAAATGACAGGTAGGGAATGGGGTTTCAACCCTTGGCAGCGGACAGGTCAATTGGCTTGGTGACTGAAGGTCTGTAGGAGAAGGGCAGGGAGAAGGAGATTCACTCTAAGGATGTGTCTGGGCTGCTCCCTCAGTTAAGTCAAAAAAAGCTAAAGTTTGCACAACAGGAAGTTTTATGTATTTATGTGTAAAAAAAGTTTTCTTGCTTTCAGGATAAAGGCTACAGACTTTCACAGAGGCAGAGGACATGTAGTGGATGTTTGGAAACAAGATGCTTGGCATTCCCTGCTCATAGTCATTTTGGAAATTGCCAAGATGCACATCCTGCACTGTGTGGCTGTCGTGCTGCTTCTGGAAAATGCAAGAGTGTGTGAAGTGAGAAAATCATTCTGGGAAAATTGAAGGGCAGACATATTCTTCTCAAATGTATATGAAAAAGACCTCAGATTTGGGCTACTCGCAAATAACTTTCAAGCACGTGACTTTTTAGAGGCTTTGCTGGCAGTGATGTGGGAGCTGAGCTTTGGTACATAGCTAGGTTACTGCCATCAACAGAAGGGAGGGGGCACATAAGACACAAGGGAGCTGGCGTGACACAGGGTGTCCTTTTCCAAAAATAGCAGTCTGGATGGCAGCGGTGACCTCAGACCATCCCCCTTAATAAGGAACAATCTGCGTGGAAAAGTCTCGCCAAGTCCCTACTATTACTAGGATTTCAATTCTCGAAAATACGACACAGAGAAGCTGGTGCTTTTACAGCAGCTATAAATGTATATAAACATAACACGCACTTTCCTTTGCTCCTTCCTGCCTAAGTGCACTTTGGCCCAGTTATTTTTCTATGTCAGATAGCAATTTACTGTCAGCAGTTAAGTGTAAGAAAAAAGGCACAGAGGAGAAGTGCATAAGGTCAATCATTTGTGCGTGCCAGGAGAGGCAAACCCAAAGCTTTCAGCGAGGGCTGCTAGGGCTCAGCGTCATTACCATCGTGCCCTCTTTGCTGCATGTGTCTGCATACCTTTGCCACATGTATCTGCGTGTGCCAACGCTCCCTAGCTTAGTCTGCAACACGAGCCACGGCTGCTGAAAGAAATAAAACATATGTCCCCGATCTTCTTCCCATGTCCCGCTCTATAAACAGAAGCACCAAGTTGACTCCCTTATGGTCTGCCAAGTTGGCTCTTAGCAGGAGAGAAGACGGTCCTGGACTTCCTATCACGTCCTGAGCAACCATCCCTGGAGGGGAGGATGAAACCTCAGCATTGCAGATAAGGTCAAAATCTCTGCCAAGCGATGGGGTTATTTTGCTTTGTGTCTGAGTTTGTAAGACAAGAAAAGACTCCCTCGTTTCACCATTCCTTCCACACGGGAGATTTTGAGCAGCGTTTTGCAAATATTCCGGCACATTTCAGCACCATCACCAGTAATTCACTTTTTTCTTCTTTGACCTTTCTGTTAAAAAACCTTTAAACAGTGAAGGTGAACAGGCTTATTTTGGAACACTTTGATGACATATGGCTATCTTCAGCCAAATAAAAAACAGTTCTGCTTGTGGTTTATATCTGTCTTCCACTGAAATTTCCTGCCCATTAAGAGAGGCATCAACTATATTAAAAGTTTAAAGCCATGCAATTCATGCAATATAGTAACAGGCCAGACTGAATATTCAATTAAAATCAAAGCTTTGCTTTGGACAGATTTGCTCCTATTTACAACAACAAAGACTACAAGCCACGTGTATTTATTATTCACAGGCTATACTGCCTTAACTCTGCTTACCATTCCTTATACATTGAAAGACTTAAATTGGCATTGATTTTGATTAGTGCTAATAAAATGTTAATCCCTAGGAAGCGTGCTTTAAATGCAGCCTGCCCATCAGCCTTCAATCGGCAGTTGCATGCCTTTGTTTAGGAAAATCCCTGGAATACACTGGATCCAGGGCTGATTTTTTTCCCGTTGTCGTTTCTCAAGCATGACAGATGAGCCTCAGACTTTTTCATCTTAATGAATTGGTCAGTTTACAAACTCTTCCAGGACAAGGTCTATCCACTTGGCTGTTGCTCTTTTATTTTGCCATCAGTGGGTTCCTTTAAGAAACACACTCTTTTTCTCGTAAAAGCCTTCCAGTTAAAACAGAGTGAGATTCACCTACCGAATATGGATGCCTGCAATGCAGACACTTACCTCTGTACTAACTGTTACCTCCTCTTTTTAATCAATGCAGAGCAACACACTCTTTGATGGTTCTAGACATCTCACCGTAATGAAGATGCCTAAAAAGAGTCAGAGGAGGCCTTCAAGTTCCTATTTCTCCCCAAAGCATAGTGAGAATCTGACCATAGACGTTTACAGCCAAGTGAGAGCTATCACAGTATCTTTGCTCATATTCGGCAGCACCGATCCATTAGATAATCACATAGATGTATATTTTTAATACAGTTCATGAGATTTAAGTCTGTGGGTTTTTATATACATTTATATGTATTTGATTTTATTAGTAATCAGTGATACTATAGTATTTGATTGTATTATTAATACAGTCAAACAGAGTATAAAACATCTGGGCATTACCACATCAAAATCTTTTCCCTCTGTCATACAGGAGGTTGCGATGGTTGTTAATGGCTCTTCCTAGACTCAAAATCTCTGACTCTTCAATGCGATTTTGTAGCTATCTTTTCGATATATTCATCACTGATCCATTTCATTATCTGAGCCAGACTCCAAGCAACTGTAGTGCTTACCCTGGGCTGGATCAAATCAACTCCTGTTGATAACAGCAAGGAGAAGAAAGGCTCCTTGGTCCCACTTGCCAGTGCCCTTGGAGGTTAGACCAAACTGCAGCCTATGGACTTTGCTTGTAGACGATAACATTAAGCTTCTGTAGAGGGACTGCTTGCAACGTGTGCTCTGAACTCGCACTCACCCAGAAAAGTTCATCCAGCCCAGTTTTCTTCTGTGAACACCCTGGAAAATTAATTAATTGACCTGTGCTGACTGGCAGCTAGCATGACATTGAACTCTGTTTTGCTGCACAATTAACTTAATACAGAAGTGCGAGTTTGTTCCATTTAATTAGTGAAGTGAGTAACTCACCTGACATTTCCTGTTTGCAGAGAGGGGTTTTCTTACACAGACACTCAAGAAAAGCCATCTGTTCCTCTCTATTTAGACCTTAGAAAAGATACTCACTTGATAAACTGCATTAGACTGTAAGTCTACCAGCAAAACCTTAGTAAAATAAATACAGCTGGCATTTTTATATTAATATAATGCAGTCCTAGATTAAAATAGGATGGGGATTAAAATGTTGAAACTATTTTAATATTTGTGGTGCTTGTGTGTACTTATATGTTCCTGCCCCTTTCTGCAGATTTTCCCATATTTTTTCTTATAAGTTTCCTGAGGCTTTCAGTGGTCTCTCTGTTGCCACCAGAACCCACCAGCCCCATCAGTGGATCATTAGGCTTTAGCTTTTAGGTTTTGTTCTGTGGAAGAGGTCCAAAAAAACAGCGACCTCCACAAAGGCATGGGAAGGAACATGTCCCCTCCCGTAAGAGTAAGTTGAGTTACAATCCATCTCCTTTAATATTAACTACCTAAAATGATGCAGCTAGAGCTTATGAAAATCCTCAATAATAACTTGCTTGTTGTTAGGGAAGCTCAACCTTTGCTTCTGTTACTTAGTCTAGGAGTTTGGTTTTAACCTCCATTAATTTGCTCACTTAAAAGTCAAGCTCTAATCTAAGAGAGCTACCTGAGCTCCTTCCATAAATTGGTGGGTGCTTCCAAAGAGAGATTGATTCAATTTTAAAGTGAGTAGCCAAGACAAGTGTAGTAAGTTCTTCTCTCTTTCTCAAGCAGGACCACAGAAAACTAGCTTAGACTAGATGCCTAACTTTTAGCTAGCTGGAGATGGACGGATGGCACTCCCACCAGCTAAATAACAGGGGCAAATGATACCCTGTAAGGATTTGAGAATAACTGCATTTTCCTAGTAACAAGCATATGGCTGTCAAGACCCTTCTGGGTTTCCTAAGTAGGGTAGAGTTTTATATAGGAAGAGACTGCCCACCACTTTGAGTTGGCTTGGCAAGGAAGTCCTTTCCTTCCCTTCAGGCGTGGGAACAAGGCAGACGAGATTCAAGCTGTGAATCCCACACAGGCTCCTTGACTCAGGCTACCTCTCCCCAGTGACAGCACAAAAAGCCCAGGTCTGGCAGCCCCAAATCACTCACTGCTGTTCTGAATTTCGATACTGTGGTAGCCACTACATGTGAGTCAAATACGTGAGGAGCTCAGAATTGAGCTTGCATTTCTCACAAACACACAAAAAACATAATTCAGCACCTATCTGATGCCATTGGACATCTCAGAAGACCCAGTCCCCAACCGTGAGGCAGAGGACAACATCCCTCTTGACCCACCAGAGTCCTGGCCAAAGTGTTTTGCAAAGTCCTGCTGGGTCACTGAGCTGATAGCTAGAGTTAATGCCACCTGCTTTCTCCCACCCTTCTGATCTTGCGTATTTACACTATGAACTCTCCATAGCATGGATTGTCTCTCACCACAAACAAGTGCACTGTGTCTACTGCAGGGACATCCTCTTCTCAGTAGACACCTCAAAACAGTAAGGTGGTTCAAATGATTAATAACAACAACAACAACAACAATAATAATAATAATAATAAAAGTAATGGTAATAATAATAGTAATAGAATAAGAGTCATACACAGAGAAAGCTTTGGGAAAAGAGTCCTGGAAATGTGGGCTACTGCTGGAACAAGGTTGGGTCCCAGTAGATTTTATCTGAAATTCCTACATCTGTGCTGTAAATCATCCTTTCAGATTTTACTACCTAAACCAGGCAACTGAGTCAGGAACATCACTTATGTTTAGTGCCAATAAATCTGTGGTATAAAGCCCTCAGGATCTCAAATGTAGACTAATCTACAGGGAGGCCACTGGCAGTGCTCATGAGGCAGGAATGAAGAAGCATGGGAACAAAATGATGCTTTCATTTTGCAGTAATGCTCTGGGAATATAGCTGCCCTATAGGGCTCGGGGGAGTTTTGCTTTGGAATACTGTTATCTTACAAAATATTAGTGACTCTTTTACTGCAGATACTAAGGGGGTCAGACCAGCCACAAAGTTCATTTATAGCATTTCTATGGAGGTTTTTTCTTTTTTTTAATACGGCTTTTAACCTCAAATTCTAAATGAAATGTCAAACCGTACACACAATTCGCTGTAATGTTAGGTCCAGCTAATGCAGATGAGTCAGACATTTCCATATGAGCTGTGTGACCTTTAGAGATACACAGCCACTAGCAGGGCTCTCTCTAGCACTGTGTTTTAAGGATAAGCCGCAGACAGACTGCTTGTCGGCACACAGCACTGGAGAGAAAATCATTCTAGCAAGATTTTCTTTTATTTGCTCAGGTGTGAAAGATGAAGTATTATCATGCAGCCACCTGAAGGAGGAAGAACCTGGGGAAGGGCATGCACTGAAGTCAGAAGATGTGTGAGCTTAGAGAAACCAGTATCCCAGTGTCTCCTTCCAGCTCTGCTTGACTGTCATGTCTATTTAGACAACTCCCCCTTCCCACAGCAAACTTCTGGGGCAGTGACCTACGCCTTTCTGTTGCTGCCTGTCTCTCCACTCACTTTGGTAATATTAATAATCCTTTTGGAAACAGCTTTGGTCGGTCTCTGAAAGGAAATCAGATTCTACCAAGCACCAAAAGTCTTGGTCTTTCACACAAGACGTTTATGGCCATGTAGTGCTGCCCTGGCACAGAGGCTATTCTGTGCCCTACACGCTGACCCTCCTGGCATGCAGCTCTTTCTCAAATGTGAAACCAAACTCTGCACCGCTGCTTTCCTGCAGAAGAACTAGAGCATTAAGAGCTGGGCTGTATCCTACACACAAAACAAGTGAGCTGTGTTTCTCTGGTACTTTTTTAAATGATGCTTTGCACTGAAAAATGTCCAAGTCGCAATTCCCTCTTACTGCAGCACTCTCCTCTGATCTACAAGCTGTTGACAGATCTGCTCGCTACTGTCAAAAAAATTAAGAGACTATGCGTCTGGAGTGCACAGTCATTCCCCTGCAAGGAGCTGGGTGGCCAGTTTCAAGTCAGCCATGTAATTAGCAGGCACTCTACCATCATCACATGAAAATCAGAGGATGCTTAACCAGAGACATTTGTCAACCCAGGTCTTCAATGCACTTGAGAAATAGTTAGCAACTTTACTTTTTAATGAGGCAGCAAGGCTGTGGAAATTCACATTTTGGCAAGGTAAACCATCTCACACAACAGGAGCACCTAAAACATTTTGGTGGGTCCTAAAGACAGGATGGGGCTCTAGCTCCAGATTCAGTGCTCCTTTTCCTGACTAGCTTTACATGTCAGGGAATTAAACTGGGAAGCAATGTGCAGGATGAAAGGCTTCCAGTGTATTGTGTAGGGCCACTGAGCAGGGCTGCTGGCTCTCCTGTCAGCCTCCCAGGTACCTAGCACCGACGGGACGGGCCCATGGCCATGTGGGTTGCTGTTGGGATTCATTGAAAGGAAATGTAATCCCTGCTTGGGGGTTGTACTAGAGTTTTTGAACAATGATAAAAATGAGGCTTCGTTCCACATATGCAACTACAGCAGACCTGCTGCTGTTCATTAAACACACGAAAATACCTGTCGGCTCCTCCTCGCCTGTTCTGATTTATGGCTTACCTAGCCCATGTAATGGCTTTTTGCAAAGACTGGCTGGCCCTGACTACAGGGCAGCATGGTGGGATTAAGCGACCTGTTGAAATACTTGTTGTATTTGATTTCTTTTCTGAGCATGGTGGGAATATAAACATGTTATGTTGCGTTGTCTCCACCATAGACAAATCATCCCTTTCAGAAAGAAAGGAAAAAAGTGTTTTCAAATGCATAACTGAAAGCAGGATTTGCAGAATCACAGACCCATTCAGGTCAGAAAGGACTTTGGGAGGTCTCTAGTCCACCCTCCTGCTCAAAGCAGGATCAGACAGGGGCGCATCCAAGGTCTTTTAGCCAAAGGGACCTGTGAATGATGTGCTGGAGTGTGGCTTTGCAGAAGCTCTTTGGATACCATGAGGTCTCTGGGAGATCACTGGAGATACTTCTGCTCTCAAGTGGTGTTAATGCTATTAGAATTATGTCCTCAGCAAGTCAGAATATCTTCTTCCGAGCTGATGACCCATTTGATGAATTTAAGCTTAGTTCATCTCACTCTTGCATAATTTATTTTGCAATAACAGTACATTATTCCTGTGTACTAAATTATCAGAGAAGCAGCCTGTCCAGGCTCCACTGCACTAGTACCAAATGGTCTGACTGGTGGGACCGATGTCCAAGATGTGGGGCCGAAGTCTCCAGATGATTATTGTCAGCAGAGAACTGTTTCCATCTGGTCTGAGAAACTTCCAGTAAATTACAATAATTTATCATATTCTAAGACTGATTTAACAAACAGCTGGTTTAACTGGGAAACTCACTCCCCAAATAGACAGCTTCCTATGTTTCCACTTGTGTTTGAATTTGCGTGTGTGCATAGGAGTGCATATGTAGACTTTTCCTGTATTTTTTGATATTCCTGCACCTCAAATGCCTGTCTTGTATAGGGCTTGCCTCTTTTGGAAATGGTTGCTGATATTTATTATGAACAGCATTTTTTAAATTTAACTAAGACTACAAGCCAACTTATCACTTTCAAATTCAATAGATGTCTGGAAAATGATTATATGGTCATTAAAGTAAATTCTTCTATTTGTAGATTTCATTTTTGGAGAAAAGCTACTATGGAAAAATCTGATTATGATGGGGACAGAGAAAAGGTAAGTCACCTTTCCTCATGTATAAGATTGTTTCAACCTCTAATATTTCATCCCTTCCAACCCAGGGATAGGGGATATATTTTGAGTAACTGATTCAAAAAATGACATGAGTGGGGTCTCTGATACAGAGCAAGATCCAGATAAGGACAGAACTAAGAGTCAGGGCTGGCCTAGCTATACATGGGCATTCAGTTCACTTCTGCAAAGCTCTGTTTTACTGCTTTTTCTTCCTAGTGCTGGAAGGGAACCTCACTTTGCTTTTCAAAATGACAGAGAAAGCTGTTTCTGAGCAGCCCTTCCACTCTCCTGAGACTCTGTAAAAAATATATAGTTGGTACAAGTGTGAATCAGGACTGATAATCACTCCATTGTTCTCCCTTTCTCCCACTCCTACTCAGCCCTTTTACCTCTCTTGTTTTGCCTGCTTTGTCCTCCTCTTCCCTCTTCCCCCAGCTCCACCTCCATCCTGCCTCCTCTGTGTCTGAGGCTGTCTGTGTTCCAGCCCTGTCTCTTCCCTTAGCATCAAGACTTGAATTTAACTCTACATTTCATTATTAATGGAGATTGCCTCACAGGCTGTATTTTCCAATGCAGTCTCACTGCTTTTCTCCCTTTTCCACCCTTTCCCACCATCAGCAATGCCCCTGTGTTGGCTGCCTGCTTCACAGAGCGGCAGGGAGATCCCCAGTCCATCTTTAATGGAGGTTTTCCCCTTTATAGACAGCCTTGCACAGCCAGCTCCATTTTAAACACTTTGACCTCTCAGCCAGTGCTGTCAGTCCACCTTGGCATACAACCCATGGATGAGGAGAGCTTCAGCATGAAGGTTTCTCTGGGAATCTGCCATGGGGCTTCATGGGTTGCTGCGCAATGTCCCAGTAATGAACAGAGTGAAATGCCAGGGCCAATGGATGGGTTTCACACGGCTTTCCTTGATTTACAAGTCTCCCAGAAAGAGTTGCAAGGCTTGTAAGAGCAGCAGACTTAACACTCGTCCCCATAACGGCACGGTCTCACCCATTCATTATCCAGCCTCCCTGATCACGTTCTCAGAACTGCAGATGATGCCCTAGAATAGAAACGGTGTTTTAAGCCGCTGACCTAGTTACAGATCAGCAAGCTGCTGAAAGCTGCATAAGGGTAAAGGGAATGAATGAACAGAGCATTACTTAATGTGCAGTTCTAGCAAAACCCCAGCCTAAAAGGCCCCAAGGGATTGTATTAAGATGGTAATTTGAATAAGATTTATGGCCTTCAGCTTTGCTCTGGGGGCACTGGGGCTTGCAAAGGCTAGTCAGCATGCTGAAAAGCCCTGTAAGTACCTCCGAGCTTCCTCTGTGTGGTCTGGCAAAAAAGCAGCAGGGGGGGAAATGATTGGCAAAAATGAGATATTTATCAAGTGGAGATGATGCTATCTAGGGGAGGGATCAAAGGAAATTACATATCATCATTTATCCTGGTCCTTCATTCCTCCTAGCAGGGAGGTATCCAGTGGGACGGAGACTGTGGTCTGAATCAGCAATACATAGAGATATCTCACTCCCACTGGTTATTTGTTCGGGCATTAGGGGCCTAAATACCTTTGATAAAAATCCAAGCACCTAAAGAAAGCTTCCTATATTTAATCTCATAAGTATGCTGCTGTATATAACTTACGTGTGTGCACGTTTGCAGTTTTGCTTTCATGACCTAAAGATGTGCCTTTGGCTGGAGATCCTAAAGGAAACATTCCCTGGCACAAGAACTCAATACCCTGCACTGTTATATGTTTACCATGGTCCCTGGTGCATTTTTGGCCCAGGCCAGCTAGCGCTGTCCCAGGTGATTCCCAGGCACAGCTCAGGGACTAGCATGGACCAGACACTTCTGCCAGTGGGTGGGATGTGGCCAAGCTGTGTGTCTGGGAGACACAGGCCACCCCACAGCAGCAGGCTCAGGAGCTGGGAACAGTTACAGCTGTGTTTCATCAGCCTCATGTGGCCCAGGGCCGAGTGAGTTGGCCACGGCTGCAGCGAAGTCCATGGCAGAGGAGGAAGCGGTAGTGTCCATCCTTGCTACGGGTCCCTTCTCAGTTATGGAGCCAGCACTACTCATGGTATGGTCCAGCATATCCAGTCCCCATTTCATGTGGAGCTTTAGTGAGAGACTTGAAATATTTTGTTTTCAAGAACAAACATCCTTCTTTCTTTCTCTCTATAGTAAAGCTTTGCTGCTCTTCCAAAATATATAAGAAGTCAAAGCAGCCACAGTCAAGCACAAATGAAATGGCTAATATCGCTCTTCCATATTTGTAATCTCCTGATTGTGAGGTGTCAAAATGCTTTGTAAATGCACCCTATCCCTTCCATCCCATGAAGGACAGTACAAAACATGAGGACACTCTTTGCACGAGACACAGGGCACGGGATCTTTCCTGGAGGCCGCAGAGGTTGTATTTACGTGCCATTTTGCAGCGGTGCCCTGGATTAGCATGTGTTTGACACTGCACTGCCCGCATTTGCACAGCTGCTGGCTGCCGAGGAACACAGCCCGGTGAGCAGCCAGGCAGTATTTTGCAAGGATAAGTGAAGTCCCTTGGTCCTGGCTCCAGATGTGGTGCTTGAACCACTGAGCAATATCTCTCCTCATGGTTTACCTGGAGAAACCAAGCTGAGTTGTTCTGCTCATGTAGGCGTCTTTAGGCAACTGAAAGACCATGTTGAATCAGCTGTATTGACTCAATGACATTATGTGTCTCTTCATAACACTGATACAGCCCCCCCCCCCCCGTAAATGACCTGTCCAACCTTTTTTAACTATTCCTCTCAAACTTGTATCCTTTGTTTTTCTACTTTCCGTTAGTGATATCTTGTTGCCCCATTGCCCTGCCCCCGTCTGCTGGCCTAGAAGAGCTAGCCCTGAATTAACACTGAAGAAGATGAAGATCAAATCACAGAAATTACTGCCAGAACAACTCCTGCCAGAGCTGGGATAGCTGAGCGAGGGGCTTTGAAATCCTCAAGAGTTTCCTTTGTGCCTTGTGGCGCTCAGGATGCAAGACACAGATGTGCTCAGACAGCGGACTAGCAATGCTGAAGCCCAGGGGACCATCAGCACGGGCTCTTGCCCATGCTCCTGCCCACTTCTTCTCTTTCATCTATCATAAAGGTGATGGGAAGACTTCATTTAACATAGCATCTTGCCAAGCTGAAATTCCCACTATGATAGAAATTGTGTAAATCCATTTAAGAGCTCCCCCTGCTCCCAAAAGCTCATGGAAAGTAACTGACTGCCTAAGATTTACATACTCACAATCATAAAAAGTAGCAGAATTAGCAACAACTTAGGTCCCTTGACTTCAGTGCAGCGTTCCCTCCTACAGGACAGTGCTGCTGCACAGCCTGGAGAAACTGTGACTCTTCTCCCATTCAGGTAATGTCCAGAGAGCCTTTAACTCCAGTGGCAAAGACTAGACAGAATATACGTTCTTGGGCTGCTTTATCTCCCATCAGCATTGGTGGGACAGGATTGTGGCTACAGCTGTTACATAACCCACTCCACTGAGAGCTTCCTTGGGAAATACTTTTTCCTCTCCCCTGGCAGACTCTGTCACTATATATAACTCCACCATTATCTGTGAAGTCTAGAGGAGGCAGAGTGAAAATGAATCAACAGGAACATTTTAAGTGAATGCAAAAACACTTTTCAAAAAACAATTTCTGAGGCTGGGAAGAGCATTTTGTTTATATAACTTGCTATTTTCAGAATAGTGGATGATTAATAATAATCAAAGATGATTACAGAGGCAATCATTTTAAAGATGGATGGTTTTCAAGCTTGATAAAAAAAAATCTGTTGAGGCTTTGCATTCAAGGCAACTCTACATATTTTACCAAAGGGAATGGGGGGAATCAATAAGGGTCACTGTTCAGCTGAAAAGTGGAGAAACGAAGGCCATACAGGCAGTGGAGAGGCACAGGTTGCTGAAGTCTTGGTCACCTTGCAGGTACACACACACAGAGCAAGATACTGGGGACACTGTCTCCATAGGCACCTCAAGAAAGATGAGGAAATAACAGAGATTCAGGAGATGCAGTTGCATTCACATCAATATTCCTGCTTTTAATAATGGTAGGAGGCTTGCGAGGAGAGAGATGCTTTGCAAAGTCTTCTCATTAATTCTGCAGTGTATCACGAACTGATAAAAAGCTACCGAAAAAGATTCACTGCAAAACTCTGTCTATGTATGTCTTTGTATTGGAAGGCTAATTTATTCACTGGGGGCAGGTTGCTGGTTTGGGGCTTTTCTTTAACTGAGCGCTGGAGCGAAAACAAACCCCGCACAATAAACACCACCTGGTGTGGAAATAAAGCCGACCTGATTTTCCTTTCCTGATAAAGCTCTACCCATTTTCTCTCCCTCCACTAGTCCAAAGAACTCGCAGGATCTGCCTTTCTGTGGCTGGTTTTCATTCCACGATAATGTGATTGCCTTGTAAAAGTGAAATGGTGCTGAAAACATGTACAAAGGATTTGGTGTGTGTGTCCAATTAGGGGAAAAGTGCATTGCAGCTTTCTGTCATTTGCCTGAGATGATGGGTGTTTAGCCACCTTTGGACACGGTTTTCCATATTGTGTGCCCTGAGCACTTACTGCTCTGATCAAATTAGGGAGAGCTGTTGTTGCCCTTCACACCTGAAATAAGTCGATATGTTAAAAGAAACTCATTCCAGCTTACAGGGACTTTAGGCAGCACAGGACACGCATCAGCTCCATTTTCACAAGCAGCAAAAAGAGGACCTTTTCCATTTCATTGCAATAAAGTGGGTCTTCAAAGTGTCGGTGGAAGATTAACATTCAGGGACCCAGACTCTGCTCTCACGTTTTGGGTATGGCAGCAGCTAGTGTGGCAGCTCAGCTCATATCAAGGACTTTTCTGAGACGAATTTCTTGCTCAAAAGGAAGCTTTCTAGATACGGTGCCAAGAAGGCAGAGCCTTGAAACCTTCCCTGAAATATTTGCCTTAATTTCTCTGAGGTTGTGGTCATTGCCTGAAGCTCCTCTCCTATATAGCAGGCAGTATCATCTGGCCCTGGGGTGCCACAGATAGGTGTCATATGCTGAAAAGCAACAAGTAGGTCTGCAGTAAAGAGTTTGCTGTGCTGGTAGCCAGACCCCAATCTGACCTTTCATCTTCACTGTCTCCCTTGGTTCTGCTTAATCTACAAAATAACTTAGTTTTCTGAGTTACTTGCCCGCTGTAAGTGGCTCTACACAAGTGGATGAAAGGTCATTGCAATTTTTTTTGCAAGTGTGTAAAAATCTTGACAAAACACTTCCAAGGAGGCATCCTTCAAAATTTATAGTTTCTTACTGCCTTTTTCCATGTGTTTCCCTGATAAAGAGACAGAAGCATAAAAGGAAAAACTTGAATGCCATCTTCTGTCGTCATGTTGCCTCTGACTTCTGAGCATAACGAAAGTCCAGCCTATAGCTGCCTGTCTGACTGAGCTCTGCACATAGCACATTTTTAGTGAAATCTGGATGAAGCAGCCTTGAAATGTGCAGGTCTCCATTCTCAACCCTGGGTCTGAACACATGTCAGAGCCATCCTAATCGCCAGCATGTTCAGGCATATCACTCTGCTGGTCATTAGCACTGTGTTAGAGGAGCCCATCACTGCCCTCATGCTCATCTGGCATTGATATCAGGAATGAAGACCTAGAAACACGAGCAGAATTGTGGACAGCTTTTCTAGCCAAGCTGAAGTGTCCAAGATGTCGAAGAGGTCCAAAATCTTCCATCTTCTGCCACCCTCCTACCTACCAGCAGGGACCACGAACCAGAGATCAGGCAGACACTGCCAAAGTATGTATATGTTTAGAAGTGCGTACAAAAGTACCTTAAGGACTTTATTTAAAAAAAGGATCACCTGCATGGGGTGCAGTTGGTGCTAGATCAAAGCCTAAACTGTCTCATAGTGGTGATCGACAGCAAAAATTGACATGCTGCCCGTGAGCAGGAGAAACGCAGCTCTACCCGTGACTTGCCCCGGTGCCTTCTCCATCCTTATTCACAGAAGATGCTCCTGGCGGCTGTGCAGCTTCCCACTGCCCCTGAGTCTGCCTTTATCATGGCCTGCAAGTTGGGATTCATTTGTCTAGACAACACCTAGCAGGCAGGGAGCTTCTATTAAATATGATATAATAGTGAGATTGACTCATCTCCAACTAAAAGCAATATGACAATAATACTTGTACATCATTGGATCACGGGGAACCAACACTTTTAGTTGACCTGGCAGATGGGGACTTTACCGGGGAGAGGAAAATAGACAATATAACTATAGATGGCATTGAATTGCAGGAGGAAAACAATGCAAAAAGCATAGTAATTTTATAGGCAAAGATCCTTTATTTGTTTAGTGTTTCCTGGTTATTGAAACTGCCCCCTTAACAGAAGTTTCAGAGCCCTGAATGAAACACTGGGGGCTGCATGTGAATCCTGCTGTCTGCCTGGACCATTACTCTGATGGTAATTTAACATGGCCCATCTGTGGCATGAAAAGATCACTGATTTTATCTGCGAAATGCTGAGCTATTTCAATTAGAGGTCTTCTGGAGCACACGCTCTGAGGAGCACAGTGCCCAGAAAATCAAAGTAATTTCATTGCTTCTTCACCTCACCAGGAACTGCTTCAGATTGTGACTGGAGGGTCAGAGTCAAACACTTCTCAAGGGACTAGCTGTCAGAGAGGAAATCCTGGGTACAACAAAGCTGCAACATTTTCACACCAAAGCGTGTTGATTTTAGTGACATTTTAAAGGAAAACCTTCAGATTAGCTCTCATCAGGTTTCAGTGCATAGGTTTAGACAGTTGTGAAGTGTGTCGTATAATTGTTTAGTTCTTTAATTCCCAGATTGTTGTGAAATACCCGGTATTCTGTGGTCCCAGCCCTACGTGCTGCCCCGCTAGCAGGCCGTGGCCATGCAGAAGGGAAGGGTGCCGTGTGTTTTAGCCTGGGTGCCACACACTGGGCAGTGTCAAAGCTTGAGGAAGCCGCCGCACGCCTGCAGGAGCAGCGAGCCCACTCAATGGCAGACACGTCGAGGGGGCAGGGCAGGGCGGGGGGACACAGCCAGCACGGCACAGGGTTTGTGGTCACAGCGGAGCCCAAGCAACTGCCCTCGACCCATGAATGAAAGGCTGCAGGGTGAGGAACACTAGCCCCCGCCTCTGCAAGCAAACCAGCTTCCGGCCAGACTCAGGAAACCTCTGCCAGAAGCTACACTTGCCGGGACCCCAGCCTACTGCACTCTCACTGTACTCCAAAAGGCCACCTTAGGTCTCGTTGCTAGTGGCACCACAAACTGCAGCAGAAGCCAGGGCAGTGGAGCCCAACAGCGAAATCTGGTGTTTCCTTAAAAAGAATCCTTTTCTGCTCAAGCTAGTGCCACCACAACCCAACCGTGCAACCCACTGAGGGTGGACAGCCCCCCAGCCACCTCAGGGAGCTGAGCAAAGAGTCTCCCAGCTGGTGCTCCACCATCTCCAGGGCAGGTGCAGTGTGCCTGCACACACCCAGGAGCTCGGCCGTCACAGGGGGAAGAGGACTAGCCAGGCTCCCGGCTTTGGCTTGTCCATGCTGAGCTGCGAATGAAGCAAGGGGATATATTTAACCTGCGTGGTATTGGTGAAGGCAGTGTTCAACCCACAGGAGGAACAGAGGAGGAGGTGAAGCACCATCTGCTGAAGTTTGCAGCCAAGAACCTTAGAGGGAGGAACCAGAGATATTTAAACATCTCTGGGGAAACTACGGAAATTACCATGAGCTGAAAAATTGCAGAAGCTCCCACAAGAGAAAAAAGAATAAAGTGGTGACCCCAGGAATGTGGGAAGGTTATCCTGGATCACTCAAATGACCATTTAATTTAGAGTACAGATCAGCAAATCCTGAGAGGCCAGCCTGCAACTCAGCATAGGCTTGTGAAAGGAAAGATTTGGCATTTTCCTAACAAGATTACAGATCTGGTAAGGTGACACTATCTATATTCTAAGACTCTCCTGCAACACTTGATCATTACCTGGTGAGTTGATTAATCAATACGCATGATAGGGAGGCAGGCATTAGAACAAGCATTAAATGGATTAAAGGCTGGCTCAAGGACAAGTCTCAAAGTGCTCCTAGGTGCAGAGATATCCAGCAGGGATCCGTTTGGTGCGGGCTACTGCAGAGATCAGTGTTTGAGCCAGCACTACCTGATAAATGTTTTGACTATGACAGAGACTTTCTGCTGGTAAAATATGCAGAAGATGTGCAAAGTAGAAAACAAACAGGAGAACACGTTACCTTTGCAAAGTGATCTGGATTGCTTAGTAAAATGGCCAGAATCCAAAAGGATATGTTTGAATACAGGAAATTGTACTAGGGAACCAGTTTCTTTACACAGGATAAAGCAAGCATATTTATAAGCATGGTATGGAGAGATCTATGGCTCTTTGATAGTAAAGCATTAAAATAGGCTGATGTGTGTTTGGTGTCAGAGAATAGAAGTTACATCTATTAGAAATATTCCTCAGAATGTCATAAATTTTAGTCTGAAAAGTGAGATTTGCCGAGGTGACATGCTCCATCAGAGAGCTATCTGTGGCATTTTAGAGACAGCACTAAGGAAGAGCGTGCAGCAAGCTGTCTTGATTTTCATTATTCTAATTACCCTAACACTGCAGAATAAATCCATGGCTTTGAATATATACCACACGAAAAGATTTGTGATGAGTTTTTGACTGATACAACTATTAGTGTAGAGAATGAAAACATTGAGGGATGTCGGAAACACAAAACGAAGTCAGAAAATTATTCTGATTAATAAGAAAAAGCATTTCAGAGCACGATATCAATATTTCAGTTTGCAAAAGCCCCAGAGAAATGACATTAAACTGACATGAAAGGTCTTAAAACAGCAACATCTTTAACTTAACAGAGATTTGATCTATTTACTCTCTCTTTTCCTCATGGAAATATAAGACGTTTTCCAAGACTGACAGGACACACATACGTAGTCCACACCAGCAAATCATCTACCACTCACAGCAAATCATCTACCACTCAATGGAATCACCGTGCATATTTATCTTGTAGCTAAATATCTGGAACAGAACAAGCCACTCCAGACAGTAGATTAAAATATTTCTTTCAAGGAAGCTAACGCCCTTTCTGAATGACTTCTTGATAGGTCCTGGACTGACAGACACGTTGCAACTTTCTGTCTTTGCTAACTTCCACATCTCCCATCTGGGAATTCAAGGTGAGACCAGAGGGAAAATCTTTAAGATACATCTCTGTTTGATCTCATTTTATCAAATATATATAAATTGCTCACCCAGTCCCTGCAGTATCAAGCACTGGGCCTCACAACCCGCCCTGCAGGTTTGGCCCTGGGGCAAAAATAGGGCAAAAAAGGGGCATGATGCTAATTAGTCAAGGCTAATTTTGAAGAGAGGTCCTGTCGCCCTCTTATTGTGCAACTTTTCAAACCCATAATGTCCTGGAGGAAGCATAATCTGAGCAACAAAATCTCCATCTCTCCTTACCAGAGATGTTCCCAAAGCACAAAATGAAGTGCCCCTTTAAAACTGCATATTCTTTACGAGTACCGTACCATTAGCAAACTAATTTCTGCCAACATGATTGGTTTTACTCAGAACTTTCTATGTACTGCAAAAAATTGGTGCTATAATCTGATATTATTTCCTTTGGCTTTCTTTTCTTCTTTTTTATTTTTTTATACAGAGTAATCAGAGTTATCTATATCCTAACAAAAAATTTGGTTATGTAATTCTGTGTCCTCAATCAGCCTACTGAGGGTCTTCTTTATATTTTAAAAACATCTCACTTATCTGTTTTTTGTACCTGAATTCTTTGCCTGCATGCCAATCCCATCTTATTATTAACTCACAGAAAGCCTCTGCTTCCATTCTCTCCTTCATGCCCTGGAGGAATAAAAAAAGAGTAATTCAATTTTATTTCTTAGTTCAAGGAAATGAGCCAGTGGAAATGAATACAAATTTTGCTACCGTTGTGAATTGATGAAAAACTGAAACTTGAAGCTGGAATTCAGGATTTGTCTTCATTTAGCATAAGAAGTACTTTCTGCTTGGCATTCAGAATACATTTCTACAAATATTAATGCTTAAAACAGCCCTCAGGGGCAAGAATTTTTTAACTCTGTTTCACAGTTGAATAAACAGGAGTAGGGAGAGACAGAAATAAGATTGCTGTTTTACTGTAAATATTGGAGCCGTTTTTCTCCTCTGAATAGAAGCTGACAGCATATATATTTCACATTTAAGAGATACCTGGCAGACTTGTTGCACATTAGCATTTCTGTGCAGGACAGCAGCCGTCTTTGTGCTTTGAGGAACCTGGCAACTTTACTGTTAAGAGAGAAGAAGTAAGATGTCGGATAAGAAAGACCAGTCCTGAAACTGTTTTGAAAATAGGTGATATTCGTTGCTGACTTGAAGCAAGTCTCTTACAACTGCTCAGTAGCAAAGATATGACAAATCCTGTTTTTCCCTAACAACCTGGCTTTGTATCTTCTCTCTCACTCACAACTCAAACTAAAATGCACTGCAATTGGAGTGACTTGTTGAGCTTTGGAACAAATATATAGGAAAAATGCCTTTTGGGAACCCATGGAGCTATATTTAAGGGAGTAAAAAATAGATATTATAGCTAAAAATGAGAGTAAAGTGTAGGGCAAAACATGGGGAGCATTTTCTTATAGGTGAGTAAAATATTTACTGATCCAAGGTGCAAACACCATCTTTTCATTTAATTTGTAAGGGGGCTTTATGCCTTAAGTAGGGATTGAGTCATATTAAGCAAAATCAGTTTTGCCAGGAGGCGTGTAAGGAAGCAGCTGCATTTTGGAGGCTCTGTTTACAATCGTAGGAGTTCTGAGAACTCTGAAATACTTTTGTTTTTTTAATGTTTTCTGCTAACGGCAACTTTTCTCTCAGTAGCCTGTTAGGTTATGGGCCAGCCATTGCCACCCCAACTCCTCTGGCATGACAGAGTCTGCACACAGGTGACTTTGGTAACTTCGTCTCTCTCACCTCGCAAAAGGCAATGTGATATGTGCTGCCTTGATCCACATAAGCACATTGAGAGGCACGAATTCAGGCCAGAGGTGCCTGATGTATAGCAATATTCTTAGGATAATTACAGAAATAAAGTCAGTGAGACTTCCAGAAGCACCCAGCACTGGTCTTTGCACCCCTGCTGAACTGCACAGGAGTTTCCCTGTCGAGTTCAAGCAAATCGGAGTTAGCTAAACCCCAAATACAGTCTGAAGTTCTGTTTCAGAGAGGTGCACTTCAACGCTGTAACATTTATTCATTCTCTTCCAAATTAAGGAACCTGGTATCTGTATAGTATTCAGTAAATCAGAGTAAATCACATGCTACCACCATAAAACACACAAGGAAGAACAGGTAACCATTATATGACTCATTAAAGGCAGAATCACTGCAAATCAAAAGAATTATCCACTCGTAAGATCACTGTTGCCTCAGAGATGGTGACAGACAGCTGAACTTTTAAAGTGGAATTGTGTCCGTCTTTCTTGCACACAGACATTTGCTGCATTAATATAATACAAGCTGAAGAGTTTCACCCATTAACCTCTACCGGCAACTTATTAGCTGCAGCATGACCTGTAGAAAGACATTCAGCATTCATTAGTAGATTTCTAGGGAGGAGGAGCATGTTTTTTTTAATTAAAAAAATGTACAAAGCAAGAATGATCGATTTGTATAAGGAGGGTGAATTATGGATGTCTTTTGCTACACTCATAATTCACTGCTTCAGTGCACTGCTGTAATCAAGATGTGTAAGCTGTAATTAGTTTTCAGAAGATCTTTAATCAATAGTAAGCACAGGAAAAGAGAAAAAAACCTTCTGGATGTGATGATGTGTGTGGATATGGGGAAATACATACATTAAGAAATATATATATTAAGAAAGAATACTTCCTATCCCACTTATTTAGACTACAAACTCTTCAAGTAGGGCCTGGATTTTGGTATGCATTTATACAGTGCCAAAGCTACATCTGTGCTGTGGCCTTTAACCGCTGTCACTGGTAAAGATGCCACAGCTTTGCTGTAGGAAGCAAACACACCTCCTCAGAGGGTTGCCCATTCAATTTGGGCCAAGTCAGCAAGAGCTTGGAGCTCTTTCTGCCCAAAATCAGTTTAAGAGCCTGTGAAAATGTGGCCGTGGTCTGCTCCATGCATGGGAGGTAGGAAAAAACAGAATCACCACTAGCTAGAGATGCTTTAAAGTTCACCAGTGGCACAAACTTCCACCTGGCCAGTGTTTCCCAACAGGTTCAAAGTCTTCCCCGGGAACACGCCGGTTTGGTGGCAGAGCAGGGGACGCTCTAATCCAGCATGGGTTCAAGGTAGGAGCCCATCTATGCCACCCAGCTCTGTCTGGGGGCACAGCACAAATACCTCCTCCTGCAGCAGCCCCACCGCAGCCGGATGGATGCCAGCTTTGCTGCATGCACACAGCTGCATTAGTACAAAATCGCTGGTGTAAACAAGGGAGGAAACGTCACTCCTCAGAGCTGGCAACTCACCTTCCCACCCCGTGACCGCGTCTCCCTGTCTGCACGATGCAGGTAGTGTGTAATAAAACGCTGTTGGTCTATAGTTTGCATCCCATAGCAAGCATGAGGTTTCTCACCTGAATCTCCTATGACTCTCCTGCAGACTCTCTGCAAGGACTGGAGGTTTTCGCAGGCACTTAATTCACCTCAGATTTTAACAGAGCATCTCAAAATAATGATGAGAAGAAAAACTTCCTATGTTATAATAAGGTATGCCAGAAATGACCTTACCTTTTTCCTGACACTGCTTAAATTAGTATTCTCTGGGCATACATTACTGTGAAGAAGTTGATGAAATGATTCATTTGTTCATTTGCCTATGCGTGTTAGTAATTATATGCCAAGAATCCAGTGATTTGTTAGCAGCCTCATTTATTTTAAGAAAGCTGCTGTCATTCATGCAGCATGGCCAGCTGCCACACATCCCTTCACCTTTCCCTCCTGCCTTCCTAAATCTCCTGTTAACCTCACAAGCATCTTAGGCACTTTATGAGGGAAATAAGAAGAAAAAAACCCCAAGAAACAGAAAAAGTCTGTTCTGAGGCAAGTGCTGATCATCTGCTCACCTTGCAAAGGTCTCCTGGGCCCCTGCCCCTTTGGCTGGCCATTGCATTCTGCTGATGCAGTTCTTTTCTTGGAGCTAGAATGGGCATTTTGACCTTTCTCATCTTAGTTTGGTGCTTTGCCGTTATCCTGTATATAATGAGAGGAAGCCCCAGCTCTCCTCTTCTTTTAACCTAGTAGCTAAGATTAGTCACAAACCAAATAATCTGCTGTCTGGTCTTAGCGTGATCTGTTAAAAGCTGCTGTTATTCTCTGTTATGTACAACATGCATCAAGGAGCTGCCCCTCTGCTCTGGAATTTGGAGAGGAGGCCACCAGAAACCAGTGACTAGCACCTTTCTCATCCACAAGTACTATGGGCATCAGTCCAGCCTCCCTTGATATTTCAGAGCACCCAAGTGAGACAAGTGAGTCTGTGCCGTTATCTCATTTTATACGTGGGTGCTCGAGGCACAGAGCTGAAATAACCTCTTCAAGGTCACACATGAAGCCTGGAGCAGATCAAGAAATGGAGCATATGTTTTCCCCTCTGCTTCATTAGATTATCCCCTTCCAGCCTTTGTGGCAAAATCACCACTCTGGCCCACAGTACACCCAGACACAAGGAGCGCTTTTACATCAGTTGTGTAGGCAACTATTCCCATTGCATAGGTCCTCTCCTAGCCAGCCTGCAACAGGAGAGTACTGATGAATATGATAGACTATTTCTGTCACCACTGAACGGTATTTTCATTATTTGCCAATCAGTGTCACACAGTTAACAGCCTTATTTTGTATTGCAGTGATTTTCAAACTATGGCCCATGTGCCCTTGCAGTCTCATTTGCATTTGTAGCTGGTAGGTTTTACATATTAAACATTCGCAAACTTGTCAATTAAAAGTTCGGTGATATGGACACCTGGCAGTCCACCAGGCACTGCAAGAGTAACAAATGGGCCAGTCTGAAAAGGGTTGGGAATTTTATGGACCATTATTGCCAACAGGAAAAATATCTGTGTCCTAGCTTGTGTCCCAGGGTCTATATGGCATGCTTTATCTGAAAAATTTAATAAAGTTCAAGAAAGATACTTGTCTACCAAGAGGAGTTGAATGAGTTACAAGGAATGGAAAATAAAGAGCAGGCATCCAGCTACAACAGCGGAAAATCATGAGAAACTTGTAGGATGCAACTTTGACATCATGTAACATGGTGGTTAAATCCTGTAAAAGCATTTATAGGAAGGAGGAGAGTCTTGGACCTTGGCCACTTTCAGGTACGCCCCTTGGCCCAGATGACTTCAGGAAATCACTCTGTCCTTCAGGTCCCCGGAGCGAGCTCCAGGACTTCTCCTGCCTCTTTGCTTGCAGTGCCTTGGTGCTGCAGACAACCCAGGCTTACAACGAGCGCTGCAAGCCTCAGCATCTGCAGATTTAGTGACTGGAGGCAGCCTCTGATCATGACACCCTGGCACAGATTAAAGCATTTCCTCTTATTTTCCAGTTTCATATCTAGATTGAAACGACACATGCTGGTACAGTAAGCAGGACCGGACTTTTGTAATGTTGACTCTGTAATCTCACTAGGTCTCAAATGCTGGCCTGATGCATAACCCTGAGAGAGTCTATACCCCACACACCACTCCTTCGTGTTGTGCTATGCCCTCTTCTAGATGCATCAGTAGGACATGATTAGAATGAGAAGCAGCAACCTGCATGGTCCTTTAGCTGTCTGTATATCCAGAAGGACCTAGATTACATTTCAGTTTCCTTTTTCTACCACCTACCAACTAACTGATGTATGAGGCCTCAGAGGAAAAATGTTTCTAATTTCATCAAATTTGTGTTAACCTGGTGCTGTGAAGCAACTGAAGGAAAATTGAAGTGTCTGGCCCTTAGCGCACAAAGTGATGGAAGCAGGTAAGATTTGAGGCACTTGCCCTTCTATCAAATAATACTGGAATTACTCTTGCACAGATGCAATAGCAATGCATTTGGTCCTTGATTTCATAGAAGACTACACTCATACTGCTCAAGTGGAGTTGCCCTAACACATCCTGGCAAAGATGAACAAACGTCACAAGAATTTCTCTTGCTGGGTTCTTTAAGAAGTGACTGTGCCATAAGAAAATTCAGTGCTTATCCTGCAGAAAGGTGACAGCAGCATAACATGCACACAGATCCCAAGGATAAATTCAGAGCTCACCCACACCCACAGCCAGGCCCATGGCATGCAGGGCTCATTCCTTGCCCCATCGGAAACCCAAAGCTCTTCTCATTTCGCCAGCTTGCTGTTTCTTCCTACCGACTTCCATCCCGGTATGCTGGCATACCCTGCAGAAATTTGGGTAGTTGAAAGATGCTGATAGCTGCTACTCCTCCAGCAAACAGCTGACTTCCTTCCCCTATTACTCCTATGGCAGCCTGCTCCAGGACACGCTGTGAAAAATTAGGACAAGGAGGTGAATAATATTGCCTGCTGCTGCTCATGTTTCAAACAGGGCACCTGTGGCTTTTCAAACACCCCTATACATTTTTAGAGGGACAAGAAGTATTCAATTATACATATATTGCAATCTGAACAGCTGGACTTATGTTATGAAGCAAACTAACTTCACAGCAAAAAAACACAGAAAGACGTCCAGTAAAGGGTTCTAAAGTAAACCATTTTTCCTGCAAAATAAAATGGTGATGCTCCTTTAGGATGACCCATATTCGTGTCAATAAAATATTTCTACCAGCTACATATCTGAAAAAGAGAAACCAAACTTCTGCAGTTTTCTTAAATTTAAAAGAATTTAAATGACAACTGAATTCAACTGAAATGGCTATCAGTAAAATGCTTTTATATCATGTTTCTAAATTAAATTTAGTTTTGTTCTGATATGCAGATTGGCCTAAGGGCAGGATTTATCTTGCTGAACTTTGGCAGTTCCAGAAGATAAGCAAAAAGTCCAGTAGCCGTCTGGGCTCCTATCATCAGCAGAGGAAAACAGGCTCTTCCAAAAGGAGATGGTGCCCACTTGAAAACCGAGTCTAAGGCAGGTGCGACAGCTCACCCCTGGAGAGACTTCCCTCCCTCCACTGAACACAGGAAACCGAGGTAACCAGGCACCACCAGATTAATTCTACCCTTCATTTAAAAAAAAAGGTAATGACAGAAAGCCTAGAAAAAAAGCAAACTTTTTTTTTACTAACAACAAAATGAGCTTGATAAAGCTTAACTGAGCATCTTCCTTGGAAAAGCATAAGCCATTGATGAAAGGTATATGGGCTCAGGCATTTATTCTAGCCCATCCACGCACATTGCTTTGTCTCCCTCTGTCTAGCTTTTGGTTTGACAAATTAAAAAAGTCAGCATGGTTGCCACTGCAAAATAATGGAAACTGTAATTGAAGAGTGTTCACAGCTCATTAGAACAGTTTTTAAATTATAGGGAGTATTACTTTGCTGTCATTACTACTGATTTAATGATGATTCATACCCAAAAGCAATTCTGACTCTCTATAGTCAGCCTTAACCAACCAGATGACTTCTATTTAACAGTCTACAAATAAAAAAGTGGGTTTTAATGCAATCACTTATGACAGACAGAACAAAAACAACTTAAGCATAAAATTAGTTTATTAGTCTACCTACAAGAAGGATGTTTTCTGCTAGGAAGTTATGCAGACTGAACTACCAAACGCACAAGGCTACAACACACCCAATTCAACCTATCAGGATGGCACTCTCTATATGAATACCTACCACCCCTGTGGAATTAATGGAGACTCTTCATGACACTGTCAGAGGGTCTGTTCAGAAGCTGCCAGTGGCAATGGGGAACAAAAGAAACTAATTCAGCCAGTAAAAGCTAGTTTTCCATGCACAGTATATCAGAGCTTCACTTCCATAAGATGACCACAGAATCTACTCAGTTTCTATACAGGACACCCTACTTGAAAACCCAGGTGCAAAAGGCCAGAACAGCCAAGCTCTGCAAGACAGCAGAAGAAAATAACAAAGTCCTCAAAGGATGTTAATCCTGTAGTTTTCTGTATATGACAAGGACCTCTCTTGCAATCACTTTATTTTGTGATCTCTCCCTCCTCAGTCCGCTGCTATTGATGAGGACAGCAAGTGGGTCCTGTAAGCCCTCCCAGGGCTTGCGGAGGCTGGCACTGCAGTAGGGCTGGGATTAGCCCTTGTGGATTGTCCCATAAAAGAAATCTCTATAAAAAACGATGTGCCTTTGGGAGGTTTCAGCGCATGAAAATGAACAAAGAAATATGCAGGAAGAGACAGTGCAACTCTGAAAGAATGAACTGCAACCACCCTTTGCACTTGGAAACATCAACTACAGGGTTCTTTTCTGTTAGAAATGCCGCTACAAAATGCCAGTTACTGAGCATCCACATGTGGCACCACACGGCTGAATCCAACTGTGTTACCACCAAAGCAGGCCCTTTTGTCTGCCTAGCCATCCAATGCCATATGGTATCTACCATGCACCACTAAGAAAGAGCAGTGCCCTAAAAAGTTGAGCCCAAGCGAACACAAGTGCTTATGTTTCAGAAGTCCCTAAAATCTGAAATTTTAATCCATGGTCCTTACTGAGGCAAGGCCCCAAGCAAGTACAAAGACAACAGCTTCCCAGTTATGAACCTCCCCAAGAGCTGATGTTCCCTGGCACTGCCAAGGGCAAGCACCGGCAGTGACTGACCTGAGCGAGACAGCGCTTCTCTTGCCGGTCAGCAACTATTTGATCACTCCTTTGAAGTGTTGATTCTGCTCCTAGCTCTTCTTGAAGGGTGCCAAGAGCAAAAGCATCCCCCTCCTCTAGGAGGTATGTGGCGTGCAGACCACCACTCCAGCAAGGCCAGGAGTGATCTCTAGCCCCATGCAGAGGAGCACATGTATAAAGCAGCATGTTTCCAGCACAAGCTTCTTCTAAATAGCAAAGGCCATTCTCTGTGGTATTAAATGCCACCACTCCTTCTCCAGAGATTTCGCAAAGGGGCAGCAGAGATTTGTGGTGCTCAGGGACCTTCACAGCTCATCCCCGCACCAGTGCTGGCAGCACTGGTGCTGCTTGAAGACCAGCTTGAAGCATCCCTGCGTGCCGCAGCCAGGCTTGCCCCTGCTCCGGGCTCCCCTTCCCGGAGGGCCAGCAGGGAGGGAGGTGGCAGAGCCAGCTCTGGCAGTGTCAGGCAGCCACACCAGCTGGTGAGAAACTGCACTAAAATGTGCTGTTGCCAAAAACACCAAGTTTGTCTATACAGTTAACTACTGCTGAGTTTCCACACAACAGTATTGCTACTTCCTCTAAGTCTCCTATTGTATGCACAGATTTAGTGCTTACAAAAAGGAGAAATATAGCCTGTTTAGGATAGCAGGGAAGATATTTAGTTCTTGCTCAGATGCCTGTGGTTTGTTAGATTTCCAAAGGACTCCTTAGATATTTGAATCCAGGCTTGCTTCCTGCTGGAGGCACTGGGGAGAAGGATGACGCCTCCCTGAAGCTTTTAAGCTGCAGCTTTCCAGGGACAGAGAAAACTTGCCTGACATTCCCAGTAAAAAAAGAGTGCCAGCAAAATTTTGTAGTTTAAGAAACTGCATAAACAAACTTGCTTTGTGTTTTAACTGCTTGTCCACCCCCAAAAACAACAAAAAAACAAAAAAAAGAGATAACCCTATTTTTTTTAATAAGCTTTAATTTATTAACTTTGACAAGTGAAATGTTGGAAATCTAGACTCAGACACACATTCAAACCAAAACTAGGAACTTCAATTTTTTTTTCTCCAAATCATTGCTTCCTGCCTAACAAAAATGTGGCCTGACAATACGTTGTGTTAAGATAGATGCAGAATTCAATATTTTGAGAAACTGCAGAGAAGCTATGCATCAGACTTTGCCTCTGCAAACACTGAAGCGATTAAACATATCACCTATTTACTCATTATTTTTAATGCCATAATAATAAGCTGTAATGGAAAAAAAAAATTGATATTTAACCTGAAATGGATTGGAAAGAGAGATAAATTGAAATGCTTAATAAGAATTCTTATCTGTATGGATAAGCGTAAGAAAGTCAGATCAGAGTGGATTAGCTATATGCATGCTTCATTCAAATTTGAAAATGTTGCTTGTGAGAGTACCCATTGCTGTGTTTAACTTACAAGCATAAAACTTTTTTGTGCTTTGTTATTTAATAGCCATTTTAGCGCCATATAATAGCCAAGAAAACTTGAAAAAAAAAGAAATTCAGTTAAAAAGTATATCAGTGCATCATGTGGAAAGAAAATAGGTTATGAGAGGACAAATTTTTCCCTTCAGATGTGTAACTAACACACTGTGCTCTCTTGTTCTGCAAATTATATTTCCTCATCCAGAAGTGGTTTGCCTAAAGATACCAACTTATCCCTGACTGCCTCACCTGCGCTCTTCCCGCTACCTCCTTTTATAAGAGCGAGGCCTGGCACTCCAATGCCACTAAACTTTGGTGAAGAGGGTGTCTTTTACACCAAGCAGCAGGTCATACAGCCACAAGCCTGGCCCAAAGTTGTGTATTTATACAGCTAGAGAACATGCCAAGGTTTCTGAGAAAGCACATGAACATTTTAACCTGTTATCATTTATTTTGTCTTTTAGTCAATGTTTTGTGCACAATCAGCCAATTATCTTCTCTCTTGACAAGAAAATCCTTACAGCAACACAAGGAACAACAGGAAAACCTTTCCACAGTAGATTTTAGAAAATTACATATGAAGTCAGATGTTCTTCTGGCAAAAATCAGTATATGCTTCACTTTAATTGCACATTATTTATGCCAAACAAGCATCTGGTTCAGTATCTAAAGCAAGCTTCCAAAATTTAGAAACTTGGAAAACAACATGTAAAATCTTTCCTTTCCCCAAAAGCATGGTGTTTCCCTTTAAAATTCCATAAATCTCAATTGCAGGATAAGTAATTTTCAACAAATATCAGGTTTATTTTCCAATTGTGAGAAACGAGAGCTTCCGACTGCAAGATAAAATGAACTCCCAGTGCAACTCTTCCCACTGTTGGGAATTCGCACTCCCTGGAAGTCTGCTACTAAGCCTGCTCCGCTCGCCAGAAGACCCAGCCCAGGACTTTGACTTTTTGTCCAAAGAAAGAGGAGGGAGTGCCAGCGTTGTGAGCAGGGAAGAGGGTCATGATGTCTTCGCCTCCTTAGGAGAGGACTGAGACATCTTCCCCTCCCCAAACGCACAGAGTGGCTGGCATAAGGCACCCGTTCTGCAATCTCAGCCACCACAGTGACTTCTGGATACGCTCCCCTTAACTACTGGGAAAAGGAAACAAGATGCAATACACATTTATGCAGTCAATAATCAAGAAAAGCCACTGATGCTTCATTATACACATTTTTATGCATTAAATATTTGTTTTTCCCACTAAGTCTGTAGAGGAAAATCATGCAATAGCTAGAGGGCCCTTACCTTGCAGGCTGTGGCATATGAAATACAGTCCTGACAAAAAATTAAGCTAGTGTGGTGATTTGGTGAAACTGGATTTTCAGCACTTGTTCAGCAAGCCCTGAATAATTCAGCAGTAGCTTCTCTTCCTGTGAATAATACATTCAATCTTGAACTCATGCCAATAAAAACTTACATCGCATCACTGTGAATTTTCCGCTGTACATAACACTAGCAGTAACGCTTACAGATAAATGTCTAATGGTCCTTCGTTACGAAATTGCTCTGTGGGTGCTCCCAAAGTTATGCGATTGCAGCAGAACAGTGGTAACCTCAAACTAATAAACCCTTCTGGCAGGAGGGACATACTAGGTTGAGTTTGGCACTGCATTAGTGTGGCCACGTGGCTTTAGATCAGCTTGGAGAACGAACAAGAGAAGTTCACTTCTGTCCAGATGTACAATGTAGACATACCCTTGCTATTAACACCTGTCTACCATTACTGAAATGCTCCCAAACACAATACTTTTCCATAAAGCACACTGGTTGTTCGCTAGATGTCTTGATAGAGAAGAAAAGTGAGATTTTCTCTCTAATCACCTTTTTTCATCTGTATGGGAAAGCGCGGAAGAATGTCGAGGAGGTAGATAGACGATGGAAGCTAGCCAGACCGTTCTGTGGGAAAAGGAGCATCAACAGGGCATGTTGACCCATAGTCATGTAGTTGAGCCTGTGCCAGGGTGGTGCTGCACCTGGGCTTTGAATCAAGAATAACAATGAGCTCAACACGCTTACTGCACATGTGTATGGTACATAAAAACTTCATCTAGTGCCCCCCCGCAGTGTTCCTCACCCTGGATCGACGCTCAGCGGTGCCAGGGATCCCCCACTCCATTATTGCCTCGATCAGGAAAACGCTGGGGAACCCCTGTTCAGACGCAGAGGTAATAAATGCTCCATATTGACCATCGTATGCCTTGTGTTTGTGTATCTGTCCCTGCTGGGAGTCCAGGCGGTGCCCCCGCCTCACCCTTATATCATCAGTCCCCCAAATAACTTCTGAATCTATTGACTACTTTTAACCACATTTGAAACGGGGATAATGGTAACGATATACAATACTGTGTTTCTGCAAGTTTTGTGGAAACTGGCAGCTGGGTAGAGGAGAGACACCTAAATGAGTGGCCCAACTAAAGGAAAAGCTGCAATATGAGCTCAGCAGGTCTCTGCTCTCTCCAGCCCATGTATTCACTCTCGTGGCCATCCGGCTCGTGTGCGCTGGTTAGACACCTGCTATCCACACACCCAGGAGTCACAGAACAGGCTGCTCCTTGCCCAGGCTGCAGTTAAGAGACATAGGAAGGGGCAAGGGATCTGTGACAGAATTGAAGACATGGCCTTTATAGACCTCTGTCGCCTCTCGCCCTCAGTAATCTTATCCAGGGTGAAGAGCCTCAGCTTGCACTCTAATTCCCCATAAGGGAGACATCCCATCCTCATCCTCTCTGAAACTTTTTGGGATGGCAGATCAGAGCTAAATGCAGTATAAATATGTGGCCACACCATTAATATTTTCAGCTGTACAACAATGTTCTCCATCCCTTTCCTAGTAGTTCCTAGATACCCCAAATTTGCTTTTTGGACCATTGCTGAGCAACTGAATTGATGTCTTCATGGCACAAACTATCATAACCCAAATACATTACTCCCAAGTGGTAACAGTCAGCTCAGAGACAATCATTTTACACATGAAATTAGGATTGTTTTTCCTCACACATATCCCTGTACATTTACAGATACTGAATATCATCTGTTTTTCTGCCTCATAAGACCCTTCTGTTATTCTCCACACTTGGTCTCATCTTTATTGTCCAAAAAAATTTAGTGCTATTATTCATTCCCCTTCCCAGTTTGTTATGAATATATTGAACAGCGTGTTCAGCTGCCTTAGCCATGAAATCATTCTCCCTTTGCACAAGTCATTCATCCTGCCCCTTCTATGCAAGTTGAAAGAACTGAATTTTGGAGAGGGATGAAAGAGAGAAATTGCAAAGAAAGAGGTGTAAAAAAAAATACAACCAGAAAGAAGCAGATTACAAGAAAATAAATACGGCTGGGAAAGCATACTGCATTTCTCCCATCCTTAGATTGCCTACTGGGGACACACCCTACTCTGCATTCCTCCTGGGTGCACCCATTTCTGTGCTGTGGTGGGACAACACAGGACAACCTCTCTGTGGCTGGCTGTAAGCACACACTGAGGCACAGCCTGTACAGGGGACAGGACCAGCCAAGTGCTTCCCTTGAAGATGGGGTTCAGCAGAGACAACGTAGCACTGAGCAACAGGACTTCAGTCCATACCTGGGGCCATGCCAGGAAAGGGGGTTATCTTGCTTGCCATAAGTGAAATATTTTGAATGAATAAATCCACATCCTAAAGCCATCCAGTCTCTGGCATCTTTACAAAACTGCACCACATCTTTAAAGCTAATCACTCAAGGCTGACTGATTGCTGAACATTGCCCCTTTGGCCTCTGAGCACGCAGGGCTGGACTATTTTCCAGAGCACCAGACAAATGCCAGGAGGCATTTGGGAATGCCGCAGCTATGTCCAGGTGGTCAGTGATCAACCAGCAGCTGCACGTGCTCATCACGCTTTCATAGCAAGAGATCTGGGTCCCTCACTCTACACTACAAAAAGCAAAGAGGAGGTTGATCAAGCTCTAGTGCACATGCCAGATTTATCCTTGGTTCTTTAGAAAAGCACCAGCCTTCAAATGCATCACCTTCCACAGTCTCAATTCACCTTTCACAGTCATTCATACATCTCCTCCTCTGCCCCAGGTTTCTCTGCTGCATTATGTTTTGTCTCAGCCTGCTTAGCTCCAACAGTGAAGCAATGCATGAAGTATCAGTTTAAGTGAATAAGATACTGGATTCAGGAGGAGAATAATAAAATCAAATTCTATGAGTCCATGAGATCAGACTGTATAATCTCACAGCTGTGCTAAATCCCTAACAATAAAAACCCTGAATATACCACATTTTAAGATCAAATATCATCACAACCAAGGTACATCGTATTTAGAATAAATTCTCCTAAAAATGTACTATTAATAAGCACAAACATTGCCAATAGCACATCTGACAAGAAACTTCAAAAATTAAAATTTTTCTTTTAAATCTGTATTTTGTATAGAACAAACATTCCTAACATTTTGTATTAAATAGTTCTGGAATATTTCATTTCTCTCATTTCCATTTATTCAACTCAGAATGTTTTATTACACTGAAGAGATTGCAATAACCTCTTTGTAGAGGTAAGTCTAAATGAAACACTTTAGCACTTAAATGGAAGAAAAGAGGTTTTCCAGTTAGAGACCCATAAAAATCAGCAGGTATCTGGTAAACATTTCCATTTTGATGAAACTACACTCTTCACTGGAAAACTATCCCACCTGCAGATTGGATTCATTCTGCTTAATAGTTATAGATATCTGTGAACCGCTGCTGCAAAATACAAAACCATTAAAAAATGCCCATATGCGAGTGATGATTCCAATTTGTTTTGATTATTAGCCTCTGTAGGATGGCTGGCTTGCAGTACAAAAGAAGTAGGAAACACATGTATCATATCAGTGAAACCAGCCCCCTGTTCTCAAAAATGTGAAAGGGACTTTTCGTATATTATTTTCAGGAGCACTGCAGTGCCCGTGGGGTCCCTCCCAAGCCTCAGCTGCTAGGCAGCCACACTGCGAAGTGTTGTGTTCTTCTGCTCGGTGGGACCCAGGAGACTGCTTTCTCTTCCTGTGCAAAGATATAACTTAACGGTACCTGCATTTTCATTTTGCCTTACTCTTTGCTATTCATTTATTCAGATTTATACCAAAAACTAAGAAGAGATGGCCAAGATTTTACAGCAGTCCTTCCAGAGGTTATAAAAATTATGAATAAAATTTAACTGCTCACCAAATTGCAAATTCCTCATTCTGCCTCCAAAGTGAATTTGTCCTCAATTCCACCTTGTCTGAAAGGCAATGCAGATCAGTGGCATCTCCGCCAGGTTAAACTGAGCAATGTCTCTGTGTTTGGTCTTACACTGCACCAAAGACATTGCCTACGCCAAACAAATGATGCTCTGAAACGATCCTTGAAAGTCTCCCTTCATCTGACTCCAGTTCCTTCTCCCAGCTCCCAAGCCAAGGCTCTTGCCAAGCCTGGGAGACAGGACACTTCCCTGCCATGGCTGCACCAGTTGCTGGACATCTATCTTCGCTCCCACAGGGCAGTGAGTCACGCCATTCCCTCTCCCAATTTTCTCAAGCATTTAAATATTTTTTCTTTCTATCAGTGTCCTTGTTACAGTGAGATGGTCTGAATGGTTAACTCCTGTTCATGGTTTTACTGTATTAAATGCTGCTGGTCTCATGGTTCCTCACTTCTGGGTATGGGTTTAAGTACCACAGTCCTCACCACAATGCTCCAGGGGGTTGTTCCTAGATATATTAGGCACCGACATCTGCTCATCTCCGATCTTTTTGTTTTCTCAGTCTTGACCAGTGCTAGGGACAGCTTCAACAACAACCTGAAAAACCTCTGTACTCAGGAAAGGCACAACAGATGATTACCCCAAATGGAAATTTCTTCACAAAATGGCAGTCATCACCAGAATGAAGAACAGATTGCAACACAATTTGATTCTCTTTAAGCCTATGCAAAATCACACATGCCCTTGTTCCATATTATCTCATTTGTTTACAAATTGTCACAAACACTTGTCACTAACAATTTTCTAGTATTTAACAAGACCAGCCTCATTTCATGCCAAATTTTAAGGGTTTGGGGTTAAAGGTGTTCTTAGAAAATGATGGGAAGGAAAGAGCTTTCTCCTGCAGTCCAACACCCAGCCTGACAGGCTAAGCAAAGGAGTGAACTGGCACGGCAAACCTCAGCTTTTGCCTTGCCTGCTAAAAGATTCCCACACTGAAGCAGTTGGTCCCCTGGAGCCTTTAAGGACACACACAAAAGCCATTATTAGAAAAGAGGAAAGTCTTACAACAGAGACTTCCTGGCAAGTCCTTAATTTCTACGGTTCAGGTATTCCTGAAGCATTTTTAAGAATTCTTTGCAAGTGGGTGTAAGTACCCCCCTTTCTCTGACAGGCTCAAATTTGCAAGCATCAGTGTTCAGGAGGCCGCTTGCAAAGCCTGTTAGCTGCAGTTCCCCCACGTGTCAAAAGATTTGGCATTCCTTAATTTTCCTTTGAATTCCAGGTTTAATTTCAGGCAGATATCTAGAAGTAATCAGGTTCCCTAGGCAGCTAAGCACCTTTGAGGGCCCAAGCCTGACTGACTCCAAGTGAGCCTCCCACATGACAAACTAGTATTCATAGCAATCTCTGACTGCCTCATCCTTTTCTGTTTTCCTCCCTATTTCGGACCATGACCATTCGTTTTCGCTATCTCCAGTTCCAGTGCACTGCAAAGGCCTCCCCCCGTAGCCAGCAGCACCAGTTCTCGCTGGCTTTGCATCAGCCCAAATGTTATCTGTGTGCTGAGATGGCACTGTATGGTTTAGTGTCAAGGAGGCCTGAGGAAACATGGGAAATGAGTCCTTCCCGAGCAAAGGTCATTTTTTGCCCCACTGGACATGCCTCATCCCTGGGGCTGCCAGGCAGAGAAATGCAAAGGGCCTGCCTTTGCAATGAGTGCTGTGAAAGCAAAAGAGGAAAAAGTTAAAAAAAAAAAAAGCGCCTTTATCTCCCACCTTGTCCAAGTAAGAGGCAGCAGGACTTTTTTCCTCATGAAGGAATCCCCGCCCTGCATTCCCATGTGCAGGAATCACCAAAAAGTCTCTCCTGCTCACCTCGACCATCCTGCAGCCAGTGCATGACTTTCAGTACTCCCAGCATTCAGGCTCCCTGCACAATCTCTGCCCAGGCTCAGGCCCTGTTACAGCGAATTCACAGTACTTCCCAAAAGGCCCAAAAGTCTTAAGCATAGAGAAACTTGAGATCTAGGAGCCTCAGCCAGACAGCTGAGGGAAAAAAAAGAAAAAAAAAGTAAAAATAGTGTTTGCATTGTGTCATCCCCCTGTGTTGCCCAGGGTCACTCTGGTTTTGAGTAAGAGCCTAGCTGTCTGATGGCCTCCCCCACACTACACAGGCATTGCAAAGCAGTAAAGGAATAAAAAGCAGAATTCTTCAGGATAATCAGGGTTGACTTGCAATTAAATAACAGCCTTTATTTGTTCCAATGATTTTAATCCAGCAGCTTTAAAATCTCATTGTGTTCAAGACATTTGTTTCTTATCAAATGTTCACATTAAGCTGATGATGTGCAGCAGCAGTTATTAAAAAAAAACCTCTTCCTCTCCATTTTTTGATTTACAGTAATAAATATATTTAGAAGAAAATTCTCTTCTCCAGCTGCAATTCCACAACCCACTCACACATTAATTATATTGCTAGAAAGCCTGGAACCCAATATTACTATTTAACAGATGGTATTTTATAAGTTTCTATTGCTAACATCTTTTTGACCTACATTACAACCAGTCTTTTCCTTATACCCACCTCTAGGCAACTGCAGATTATATCTCCTCCCAAGCCACACTTTAAACTATAATTAATGCTGAGGTTTTCTGAAGATGGTTAAAATAAAATTCTTTTGTTTTCTTGCCTCTCCTCTCCAGACAACAAGCAATGCTCACTTCTGCTGCTGTTATCTCCATAACAGAGAGAAACTCAAATCTGCTAGGTTATTCTATTGAAGTGACTGATATTCTCCAGCGCTGATTTGAAAACAACTGCTTTCAGAAGGAGAATAGCTGGAGGGCAGGGATAAGGTTAGGTGGCTTCAACGAGATAAACCTGACTTGCAAGAGAAGAGGAACTTTGCACCAAGCCCTGCAAGCTATAGGAGGATCAGGCTGCATTTCTCACGTGTGCTCCAAGTAACTCATTCCACAGAGATCAGCTTTTTGGCCAGCAGACCCTGCAGCTGTTATATCGCCAGCTGCTCACAGAGAGGACTGACCTGGAAAGTAAACACCTTTTGGGACACACACACAGAAAAGGGAAGAGAGACAGAAATAAGCAGCAAATCAGAGATGCATTTAAGAAATAACAGAGATAACAGTCCTGTTTCCCGCAGAAAACGAGGCACAGCAGCTCAATAAGCTCTTCTAGGAAACCCCTCCAGATGTGGTATGTCACAGAGAAACACAATTACAGTGCACATGATATGCTATTTTCAGGAGCTTATTTCTCTAAGGGGACTCTATGGGAAACAGTGTCAAAAGCTTACTAAAAACAAGATAAACAACATCTACTGCTCTCCACTTGTCCATCAAGCTAGTCATCCCACTGCAGGATACTCGAGAAATGGCACATATGTACCACAGGATCAATGACTGTTATTTTAAATTTCAATTAATGATGCTTCTTGATTAGCAACTCAATTTATATGCTCAACTAAAGCAATATATATTCATGTTTCTCTTACTAGGAACTAATATAACACCTGAGTGGAGTGTCATATTACAAATAGTCAGGTGAGAAGCTGCTCTTCCCCATGCCTCTCCAGGAAAAGTACACTAGCTAGAGCTCCAACAGAGATGTCACCAGGATAGAATAAATATGCTCTTCTGTGAAAGGTAGATACCACAGCCACTCATATGCTGACTTGACCTTGTTGCCTCTTGACTTAAATTCATCATCCATGTTAAGACTGCTCCTTTAATTATGAAAATTAAATATGAGCTCTGAAATACGCATGGTAAAGGTCCCATTTGAAACCATTTGGAAGTGGAATTTGTTGACTTCTATCTGCTATTGAGCCATACAACTTTTTTCCTCCAGTTTACTCAATTTCCATTTTGCAATGCAAAAGAAGGGCACCTATCCACCAACCAAGTCAATCAACACTTAGAAAAGCAGTCCTGAAATCATAGAGAAAGCCTAACCTTTCAAGCAGGTTAGACAAAGCAAGGAAATACAGTTCCTCAAGCTCCTCGCAACCGGAGCATCTCTGGTTTTCACAGCAACACCCACCAGCAGAATGCAAGAGTACTGGCAAGCAGCATCCCAGCACTCTTGCTGCCTGCCTTAATGTCTGTAAAGGACCACCACCCCCACGAGTTTCTAATATAGTTGGTTCATTTAATAAGATTTTGAAGCATCTTTTCTTCTTTATCTCCTTCTCTCAGTTCCTTAGAATTAAATTCCTAGTCCTCCTTCATTTCCCCACTTTCTCTCAGTGACTCCTCATTTTTTTACACCAGCCCAGTTTTTAACACCCAAATAACATTTTCTCCCACACTTTCCTCCTTTGAATCCTGCCCCCCTTTCACCACTGGCTCTATCACCCTTCTTATTTTTGCCAGGTACAGACTTCTGCAAACATTCAGGCCTCCCTCCTATTGCATTCAGTGTTCAGTACAAGCAGCTGAACTCAGCACAGTGCTGCGATGGCAACTATTTTTGTGTCTGCTGCCAAATTGATTTTTAAAAGCATCACAGCTCCCTGTTGCTGGTGTGAACCCAAATCTCTGCTGGTGCCAGACTGGCTGGTATCAACCCTTGACCATCACTAATACAGCTCCCAGAATGAATGGGTTTCTCAAGCAAACTTCTTCACTCACATGATAAGAGGCTAAATCATCTGGCTAGCTAGGGGGTCTGCAGCCATGAGCAGATGCCTGAGTGCACCAAGCCGGCAGGAGACACACTGTGAGACAACAGAGAAGAAAACATCATATGGTTTCAGTATCATATACTTAAGAAGAAACTGCACTGGAATCTATCATGTTTCTAACAGAAAAGCCAACTTTTTCCTGTCATAAGAGGGAACCTTTACTATTATTTACTCCAAAAGATAGCGGGCCAAGAAGTCGTCCTTTTCTTCTAGATTAAGTGAACACTCATACCTCTCTTACATGAGGGACTGCACTAACGTAGAGTAACAGGAACCATCTATCCAGAACACTTCTGCAAGGAGACACTGAACAGTGTCTTCACAAAGCTGAGTGACTGATTCTGGCTTTCAACAGACATTTGCAAAACAGTCAGGGTTAGACCCTTATTACTTTATGTATGTATTTTGATGTTAAAATCCAAAGTGAACTGGCAAATGATTAGCCTACAGCATTGCGGAGGAAAGGAATGCCTAACTTCAACACTTAGACACTGTCTTTATCTATGTATAGATTTAATAGGCTCTATCAACCTTTAGTTAAAGGGTTAATCTCTAGAAATAAGAAATCAGTGTAGCCTCAGCACAGGTATCAGCACAGCACAGGGTTGCTTTTGTGTGCACAATAGGTGCTCATCCTGTAGCAGCTGAGTCTTGGTCTCAAATTTAAGAAACTTATGCTCAAGAAAAAGTTGCTTTCCGCCTGCCCCAGCTCCCACCACACACCACACATACGTACCAATACTGCCATGTGCTAATAAAACCTGTGCTTCTCACAGTGGAGAACCAGACCAGCAGTCATTGGCCTGAGGCCCTGTCACCTGTTCAACGATTTTCACAGAAGTCTTAACAGATTTGTTAATGTGTTTTGGATACAAACCTGCCAAAACTGCTTCAAAATGCCCAGAAGACTTGACATACCATTACTAGTGTCTGTTCTGACACAGTCTCCCATGTCATGCAGAGTAAAGACTGTGACAGCGGCTTAGCAAAGAACCTGAGCTGCTTTTCCAAAAGTCACTTTATTTAACACATGGGGGCAAATCCCTGGTACGGATGACGCCCTGTGTTTTTTTCAGGACAAGAATGCAGCAAGCTCCCTCCTTTTCCAGTGAAGGACAGCAGCTTTTTTGCTGCTTGCCAACATAAATGTGAGTGTGCAAACCCCACACCACAACCAGAAACAATGCCCTTATTTTTAGTTTAATAGTGTCTAGCCTTGAAGGTAAAAGACTTTATTATAGTTTTGGGTTTGCTCCAATGTGGAAAAGAATTCTATTAAAGTAAATTGTCTCATTCACCACTATATTCATCTCTTCACCAACACCACTGCAGAAGTCATGAATCTTCCAGACCTGACAAGCCACGTATCAAGACCATCATAAGGCCAACAGTAACAGCAGTTAGGGAAGTGGAAGCAGGACAGCCCTAGGAGGTATCAGAGGATCTGCGGACGCCCATTTCACTGGGCTGGGTCACAACCGTGACTCAGATGAATGACGTTCTTTGCTGGCTCGTTTCCTCCCAGGATTCACATTTCCTGGCAGCAATCCTTTGAACACAGCACCAGAGCCCACTGCCCAATGCACCATGAGTGCAGGATCCAGTCCTGAGGAGCCAGAAAGCTGGCTATAAAAAAGCCACAAATTGGCAACTTTTGACCTACCCTATCTACACCCAAAAGTCTAAAGCTTGGTGCACAGCTTAAAATTAGTTGAGGTCCCTCTCTAGAAGTGGAGAGAGACATCCTCTGGAGATGTCTGTCTCTCTCTCTCAGTGGCTCGGAGGTATAATTTCTAGACAGCGACAGTTAAGAGAGACAAATCTTAACCTCCAAATAGAATGACAAGCTGACATGCTGTAGGTTCTCCAGCAAAGTTAAGTGATGAAACTGCCAGTTTCTATAAATTGTTTCACTATTTCTATGGTCAGCAAAACCAGAGAGTTTCCTCTTGTGGCTTGAGCATCTAACGGTTCTTGAAAATCATGCAAAAATGCTAGAAAAGACAAAAAAGAGAGGGGGGTAAAGATTGTAGAGAAACAGCAAAAATGTTGAGGGTATTCTTTACACAGGTGGTCAGTAATTCCTTTCCTCATATGGTCAAAATAATGATGTTTAGACATAACTGACATTTAGAAGACAATAAACAAAATTCTAATATTAAGAAACAAACAAACAAAAAACCACTTTTCCCTTAACTTCTGCTAATACCAGGATACTAGAAAAAGGATTCAAAGGGATTAGAGGAAATTCAGACATTTTAAATACAAATTAAAATCTAATTGTACACGTAGGAAAAATCGGAAATAACCATTTAATGTTAGAAGTCAGTAAGGCTGGAAACACCAGAATGAGAAAAAGTGAAGAACATTTCTGCTGTGCAGTAAGGGAGGCTGACACAATTTTGGCTGCACAGACAGTAGTATTTGGAGGAAGGAAAAGTAAAAGCAGTAAAATTCTCCTATTCTGTATAGCTGTCTTGTGGCAACCCTTGAAATACTCCATCCTGTGATTATAAGCACAGGTAAATGGAGCTTGCTTACCTGCAGAGAGGACAGCATTATATAGAATTAAGGGGCTGGAAGAACTGATAAAGGAAAGAGTAGTATGTCTCAACAGTGGCTAAAATCAGCTAAAAAAAAGGATTTCTTTGCAATATATGAATATTTTTTTAGTGCAAATATACCAAAGATAGGGAGGAATTGCTTGGTATGACACACCATGGAACGCTAACCCAAAGCGGTGAACAGTTACAAATGAAGATGAGGGGAAAAGAAAGTATTGGAAAAAAAAGAATGTATCAAAACTGTAGATTACAGTCTGGAGAAGAATGATGGAATCCGCACGCCTGTAACATCCTGGATAAAATACTGCCAAATGCAGCCAGAGCAGTCATTCAGTATCAACAACTATTTCTTTTTCCTCCTTCTTTTTCTAACATTTACACATCTCAAAAGCATCCGAGCAAAGAGGAGAGCATGCTGAAAAAATGCAGGAACTCCCCTATGCCTTTTTTTTCCTAACCCTCTGTGCCACCATTGCTCACCCTGCATTTTCTTAAAATCTGGAGGAAATAAGAGCGAGCACCTCATTACGAACATATCAGAAAGACACTAGAGAAGTTTATGAAGAATAAGATTAGATGTGGATGCCAGATAAACATGCAAAAACCATAATGTTACTGAATTACAGGAGGTTTCAGACACAAAACCAGAGGGTATAAACCATGAAATACCATGATATCGCTTGTCCTGCAGCAGACTGGTATTTTCTTAAACTGGTGCTTCTTGGCAGCATGTGCACTAATCCACAAAGTTTTCATGTACCTTTCAGCACTGTAGCATGAGCTCAATTAATAGCTGAGCAGTAGTTTAGCTGTTGACTGGGAGCCAGTTATCTTAGAGCAGTAGAAGGGCAGCCCTTGCCTGCAAACAGAGCTTCGACTAACAGACAGAGCACCATGGCTTGATTTCAACGTCATATCCAACACGTTAGTCTAAGACATTTTCAATAGCACGTATATTTATCGCACGGCGTGTGACAGCACTAGAGCAAGCTGAAGCCTTTGCTTACTGCGCAGCCATACCCAGCCTTACCAATTGCACATGGGCGTCACAGTCCGAAATAATAAACTCATGGAGCTGGATCCGATGATTTCTTAAATCCTACTTCCTAATTAGGTACCAAAGCATAGCATCATTACTGCACCAGACCAGATCACAGAAGTGAGTCATGGCATACTCTGGAGACTTATATTTAAAGGGCTTTCAACAGAAAGCTTTCGACCTGATTTGCATGAACTGATGACACAATCTAGATTATTTCTGTAGCAAACTATATGAAAAACTCTCTGCCATAACATTCAGACTCCACCACCACCAAGATGTATATAAAATCAACGCTATAACAGAAAGCAAGGGAAGGCTGCATGCTTAGTCCAGGAAGAAGTAGCTACAGAAGCAAACATGAAACCAGTGTGGTAAGTGCACAAAGCATAAGCAGCTACCACTGTACTTTCCATTGTGACTTGCAAAGTATTTTAAGCAGAGAGCCACATAATAAATAAATAGTAATTGATTAGAACACTTCTCTATCACCTAATATAAGTAAAATTACCATTACAGATTACCATTAAGGGGGAAAATAAAGTTAGATTTTAGTAACTTTTCCCATTTTAGGTTCAAAGTAAGAAAAAAGAGTTTACACATGACACTGTCTTAACAGCATTTATCCCCCTAAGAACAGTATGATAATAGTTCAGAAACATGCTGAGTATTATTTTAGCACATAGTAACAAAAATATACTCTATTGTTTTCAATAATCATTTACAATGACAAGTACAAAAACTATACAGGGATTGTTGCTCTTTCACAGACTGACTGCACATATGGGGAGGATCAGGATTTACCAAACTAGAAAATAAAATGATGAAGAAAAAATACGTGCAGAATTCATCACTTTGTTTTCTGCTACATCACCCTAAATCAGAGTCAAGTCAATATAGGACCTGTGCCAAAGCGATTTTGATCAGCTGGAACACAGAACCATCATCTTCCATCTTAAATGGCACTGCTAGGATGAAAGATACTGATTTAGAATGAAAAATTGCTTTCGTCATTTTTTTTCCAGATATTTTAATGAAATGAATAACTTTTCTTGTATTTCTCTGAATCTCTGCAAGAGAGACTTCATTTGCTTTTCAAGCTCTCTTCTTTCACAATTATATTTCTTGCGGTTTTGTTGCATGTGGTGTTCAACAACGGCAGGACAACCACAGATGACTGAAGGAGCAGGAGTCACAACTAAGATCCAGCACTAAGAGGGCCAGCTACAGAAAATTCACTCAAACCTTCGTGTCTCTTTAGGCCAGAACCTTCAATAATATTGAGAGCAACACTGTTTGGTACTCAGAACCACACACCACTGGCCTTTCTTTGGGCTCACCTTGTATTACAGCAACTTTCAGCAATACCAAGCTGACAGGATTTAATAACATGCTAGTTACAAGCATGCTACTTGTTTTTGTTGGTCATAGCTCACAGAGCTCTGGGAAATAGTTGATTTTAAGTTTTCGTTCTTCAGGCAAAGCAATTTACAACAGAGAGCCAAAGAGCCCCGCAGTTGTGCAACACGTGACCCTCGCATCGTGTGTCACAGCAGCTGAAATGAAAACAAAAAGTTGTAATTTGCTGCCCACATGGAGTGTCACGGAGAACAATCAGCCAGAAATAAGGGATTCTTCCCTGCTGGAAAGTTTCAAAAGAAGTCATTTGTTTGCCTGTCATCCCCCTCGCTACCATGCTACTCCACTTGCAATTAGAGTTCTCAGCTTTCTTTACAACAGTAAACAGTTTTATCCAATACAGTTAGCTATATTTCACTTTGAAATAAACGTTTTGATTTCACGCCTACTCTAATTTGCACAATTAGCAATTGCACTGATCAAAAGCAACAGAGAGCAGGCCAGGGAGATCAAAAATTGCACAATTCCAGGCTTCGTTTTTAGCAAGCAGAGAGACGTTGGTGCTTGCAGAGCGTGACCAATCTCCTCCTGAAAGGGAGAGCTCAAACACATCAGACAAAATGAGTGCAGGTTTCTATTTTACGTGGACAGGTGACAGGATATATAACCCAGATGAGGATGTCCAGTTACAACATCAAAGTCCACATTTAGTCAGAGAAATCCCACGTAGTCAGGAACTCCCAAAACACGTAAGAAAACCGAGCCTTGAAGTCCACAGGGTATCTGTGAGTGACAGAGTTCATGAGTGCCCAAGCACACATTCCCGTGCCACCTGGGTGACCTGTATAAACGCCCTGTGGAACTGCATTTTGGGTTGCCCAGGACTTCATAATCTGCATGCTCATATAGAACCCGCTAATCTCCTGCAGAGATAAGCGGATGGTTATCCTAAGAGACGCTATGGTTTGCAGTGTAGACCTGAGCAGGGAGGAGCCTCCTTTCCATCTCTTTTTAGTATCTATATGAGCAACTGCCCTGTTCCTCAAGCCTGCCAGTCCAATAACCCTTAGCACAAACTCATGCAACCCAACAAAATAACTTATTTTCCCAGAAGAACTGTCCTCGTGTCTGACTGTTTTAACAAAGCAGCTGAAGGAGTTTGTAAATCAAGATCAAACTGCCTCTCACAGCATTACTAGTTCTTGTGGTATTTTCCACAAGTAATGGCTCTAGACACAGCCCAGCTCCCAGTTCTGCTATTCCAGTGCTCTCACAAGGGGGGGAAAAAGGGTTGCAGGGAGGAAAAACAACACCCTTGGCTGTTGCCACATCAAGTTGGTCAAGCAGTTAACAAGGACAAACCAGGCAACAGGCAGAGAAAAAGTCACTTGCAGAACTGCATTAAGTCTATACTGAAACTTCACAGAAATGGGCTGTTTCCCTTTCCCTTCCCTTTTAAGATCTGTTTTTTGATGTAGCCTTTGATAACTAGGCAGTTATATTGCAAAGATAAACCACCTGCAATCATTCTCTTATTCAAGGGCTCCTGTGTTCAAAAAGGAGTAATTCAGTATCATTTTTCCTTTGAGAGTTGCCTCTAGGCAGGGATTATTGGCAGCTCAATAGCCAAGATGCACAGAAATGCCACGCTGGGAGAGGGACGCCACATCAGCTCGTTCTTCCAGTCTCCCAGAACGCTAAAGGAACTCAGAGGCACAGAGAACAGTGGGGAAGCAGCACAAACGCAAACCTCAAATCCTGCTTTCTTAATTGATCCTCCATGCATTCCCACGAAGGGAAAATGGCCCAACAGAGTCCCATTCCCCTCCCTTTCCTCCTCATTCCTACCAGGATGTAACACACAAGCCATTTTCAGCAAAAAAACGATAGTAGCACCCCTCTGCAAGCAGATCACCATGGCAAATCCAAGAAGCAGCGGTGTGCAAAGACAAGAACACACTCCGTGGTCTTGCACTACCGCTCTCCTCAGAGCAACCTCTTCCCAACAGCAGTGGCAGCTGTAGGCCTAGTGCAGCAAGCTTTATTCACAGGATACGTTTTTGAACTGAGGAATGCCACCATTCAATACACTTCACAACCCACTGCAGAAGAATCTGCCTATTTACAGGTTCTTCCCCCTTTGTCATTGGCAAGCAAAAGATAATCACACTTTTGGAAGGGCTTACACCCTCCAGGCAAAAGCATAAGGCCCTTTTCATAATCGAGGCTATGAATAAGACACTTGCTGAAATGCACAAAATCAAGAAAAGAAAACAAAATGGACACATAATGCATTGGATTAAAACCTCAAATCATTTAAAATAGGTGTGACATTTCACAGCAGTTTAGTCTTTGCACGAGTACACACAAGTGTTCCCAACCTTTCTTGCAGCAATAACTGTTAACAGTCACAAACAGATATTAGGCATGATGTTACAATAAAGAACCCTGCAGGAGGGAGGTATGAAAATGTCTTGGTTGATGCCTAGGTAGAGGAAGAGCTCAGTGTCTGTCTAGTGCCTTTCTCCTGAAACATGAAACCATGTAAAACTCTGTTCATTAACTCCCAATATAAGGTGAAAAGAGATGCCAGATGCACTTTCAGTGAAATTACTACTGAATCTTGGATTTTAATGTCCCACTTTGAACATGAACAGCGCTCTGACTTCTTGAAAAGGACAGCCATTCACTGAATACCAACTGGCTGTTTACTTTAAACATTTGCAGACAGAGCCATCTCTAGCCTGAAACATAAACAGATTTTGAGAACACAAGCAGTAATTCACAAAAGGGAGAACCAAGTTTCCAGTCGAGCCTACTTGACTCCAAGAACAGGGTCAGAAAAGACATTCCCAATCTTTTAATACAGCTACAGCATCATCTGGAGGACTTCACCACGCGAGGCTGGTGAAGAGCGGCCTCTAGAGCAGTTCTGTAACCATGAGCTCAAGGGTGCTGTGTGGTATGGACTATCAGGTGTTATTACTGGCCACAAACACACAAGTTTGGCTGAATGCTGTACCATTGTATGGAGGCATTGACTTTGGCCAGAAAGGACACACTTCTAAAATGTCATTGTTAAAAATATTATCTCTTACCATGAGAGGGACTGGAGAGCCTAAGGAGAAACTTTTGGCTTCCTTTTCAAATTGTGCACCAGGCATCAAAGGAAGACACTACCTTATATTGTAGGAGCTTAATTCCCAAAGTAGCAAAAACTTTGATCTAAATTAAAGTCTTCACAAGACTCAGTCCCAGGGACAGCTGAGCCATCAGCGATACACGTATTTTTGGATCTATTTCAAATACCTCTGCCAGAGTAATATTCAGAACCAACCCAGGCAAAAACCAAAAGATAATTAACAGAGATGCCATTGTGGAGGTCCCTGTAGGGAAAAATCTTGCTAGCGTTAGAAACTTGCACAGCATCACTGCCACTCATCCCTGACAGTGCGCGACATCCCTGAAGATACATGCTGTGGTAGGGAAAAATAGTTCAAGTGAATACGATTCAGTTTAGACAAAGGCAGTACAAGGCAACTGGCTCCATCAGAAGGGGCCCACTCCTTCCAACTCCTAGAGTCCGCTTCATCCAGAGAAGACCAATGGAGATGCCTCAGTAGCTGGCTATTTTTGTTAAGCATGCATAAGGAGAGTCCAGCGTGAGCTACTGTTGGCTCTGCACCCACTTTGATTAAAGTTATTCATGGTACTATACTCTGTGATATTTAGGAGAAAAATGGGGATGGGGAAAAGAAAGAAGGGCATTACACTTTCCAAATGCCAAAAGTATTTCAGCTGGACTTGCCCAGAACAGTCAAAACAAAAAGGAATGCTTTTATGCTTGTAACTTGTGAATGTAAGGGGTAGACTGTATTCTGTCCTCTAACAGCACAGGTCAGGACAGCTACCTTCTTACAAAAAGAAAACCACATTTTTCACACTGAGGCTTGTCTCCTCTTCCAAATTCTTCAATGATTAATGTGGGGAAAGGTTGGTCAGAAAGCAACGTAATGTTCTCTTCTTCCGTACCACCAAAGCTGTTTAACTGTATAAATGCTATGGAAATATAATGGTATTCATGACTCCTCCCACCTCCAAACCTGCTGCAGGAAGGTTCTAGGAAAGCTAGGTGTGCTATTTACCTATGCTGAAGTTGATACCAAACAATTAGAACCTTTAAATTGGTAATCATTAATTAGTGCCACTAGCTACCATGCTCAGTGAGCACAGTAATTGGTAGGGTATAGACAGCAATGCTATCAGGAAGGCTGATGGGACTTCTCTTCACAGCCATCTATAGGTCTCATTAACAACAGCACGAAAACCGCCTTGGGTCACACAGCTGGGTGAGAGCTTTAATCAAGTGAATCTATTTCTTCTCTTTTTCTATGATGGCTCTGAAACATTAAAGATGCCACATACTGGGGAATAGCTAATGTTGTTGCTTTTCACTTTGTCAATGTCTTACAAATCACCTATGTGCATATTCTTTGTTACAAGTCACATAAACAAGAAAAATCACAACCCTGCAGTAGTTTATTCTAACGACCACTGCCTACCAAAGACAGTAGGAGCAACTCATGAGATTGTGAATTAGTGTTCATAGCTGTATCATCATTTAAGCCAGTTGCTTAGATACCTATTGACTTTTAAGGTGAAGAAGTATTCTACTGTAAATGTTTCTTGATGATTCTCTTCATCCTGCTGCAAGAGGCCTTATTTTTGGCATCATCTACTTATGGTACCATACTACATGCCAGCACTCCTCACTGTCTGCTGCAACCCAAGATGACTGTTTCAAATTACACATTTGAGGCTCAAAGATTGCCCTGCTCACATCCTAATGACCACATCCACTCAGTTGTGGATGGGGGGGACGAGGGGGAAGGGAGGGGACAGAAGAGCACAGTTATGTCCAGAGTGGGTTTTGTTTTGAATGGAGGGGGGCTTTGTCTTTCAAAAAAGAAAAAAAAACCAAAAGAACTCCACCCAACCCTTCTGCATTTAACTTGGTTTTTAAATTCCAGTTTGCTCAAAATCCTCCCTCCCCTCCACACAAGACTGTTTTGAAGCAACACTCCAAGAGCATGACCTCAATAAACATTAAATAAAAAATTTAAAACAGGAGCTTGAACTGGTGTTGAGAGCATAACTGCAACACTGGACTAGCTCTCACTAGTCTCTTAATATTTCAAGTTAAAATGTTACAGATCCATGAAAGTCTCAGAGCAGGACAACAATTCTTCAATATTATTAAGGCCTGTAGTTTATCACAGCTTATCACTAAAGCATGTAAACCATGACACAGGTAGGACAGCATGTTGGCCGGATGTGTGATAGACCATATGAACAGCACTTACGAAGAGTTCTATTATACAGTGCAACCAGAATAAAGTAAAAATAAAGGACAACATACACAGGTTGTCAAAATGAGATTAGACCATCATTCCAATACAGAGATGCTTTACTCATCTTCTTGTTTATGGACACCCATCCACAAAAGGATTGACCAAGCATCGAAACAAGTGAAGAGCCCCAAAGTTCAATGGAGAGTTCCAAAAGGCTTAATTGGGATACAAAACTCAGTTATTACACATGATTAAGTGCAGGTGGACTTCTGACTAATATTAATCACAAATGCCGCCATTTTTACCATGCAAACATTTTAATTGTTCAAGTTGTTCTCTTCCAAGCACGGAGAGAATTATCAGAAGGACAGAAGTGGACTACTCCACAGTGGTACCGCATACGAAATGACCAGGGACTTCCTATAACTTTTGTAATAAATGCCTGTTGTGTTAACTGAGGCTGAATACCCACAGGGTATTAACATTTCCCCTCCAGCAACTGGTCTAATAAAGAAACACAGAACAGCTTTGCTGTAGTACAAAAGTTTACAGAAAGTTTGACAATTTAATTGAAGACAATACAAAATATGTTGTCTGAATTCAAATAATTTATGTAAAAGTACATGAATGATGAAAATATTGGTGAGAAGATTTGGGTAACCACATTATCAGATGCATGTTCTTTACTTTTTTTTCCATCCCTACAGTTAACATACAGTCAAAAATACATTTATATTTTAAGTTACAATAAAAGACAGCATTGCAAAAATAAACACAATTTCAGGTCTATCAGCCCTTTAACATGAAAATTTCCTGTTAATATAGGACATACTTGATAGAATAAACAAAGTGGAATAATACTGAAGTCTCCGAATAAGCCTGGTTGTGTTTGGTTTTTCCTTTTATTGGGGAGGGAGAACAGAAAAGAGACAACAGAAAGCAAAGAAGAGAATTTGTTAGTGGTCTTTCAATTCTGTGTTTTAAATAGCATATGCAGAGCATGGGATTACTTTCACCTATTTACCCCAGGAAAAAAACACCCTCCTTGTCAGGAGACTCAGGGTACAGATCAGGCACAGATCTTCCATTTCACATGAAGCAATACCACATCCATACAAAAGTAGATCCTGTGGGCAAAGTAAGCTACCCCAACTGTATACAGGATGGCACGTTGGCCCCAGCAAACACTTTCTCCCAGCCTCCAGCACAGCCACAATTCCACTCAAATCATGGGTTATTTCTTCATGCTTGTCAAATACCGAGACCCAAAGAGTCGCTTTCATGACTATGACATCAAGCAACAGCCTGAAACACCCAAGCTTTCTTACCATGCGTCACTTGCCCTCCACATTTTTGTGGTCAGCTAAACAGTTAACAAGGAAACACATGATTAATTTCTTTAAAGATATTTTAGTTCATTGCTTCTTGTTAAAAGCATTGGTTGCAGTACAATAGTTTGACATACAGCAACAAAAACGTACTCGATTTACATGCACAAGCCATTAAACAATAGTACAGTCTTTCCTATAGCCTTTCTAAAATGAACACTATGACAGCTGACACTTAGCTTTCTGATTGTTCTTATGAGCTCTCAAAAAGTGATGAAAATAGTGTTCCAGTTAATACAACAGCAAAGGACAGAGATTTGGCCATGGCTGGAAGATTCCAGTGAAGATGCCAGTATCTTAATGGGAGGCAATGTTGGTATTACTATAGTCACAGCTATAAAAGCAGCTATGCAAAGTTGTTTTAATGTGTACTCCAACTTAAAAAAAAAATGCATGAGAAATACTTACAGCTTTGAATAGAAACATACCAGAAAACAAGAAAATGTATGCAGCAGCAGAAAAGTTAGAGTTTAAGGCAAGAGAAACGTGTGGATGCTTTAAAAACCTTATTATTGAAGTACTGTATAACAGCAGCAATCAGTAATCCATGGGGGAAAAAGTGCATTGTTTTCTAGCAGGGCTTTTTTTTTAAAAAAAAAGCAGCTTCCAATTTTGAAAATGCAAGCATTCATGTTCCATTCTTGCCTAGATGAGATTTCTTTAACTTTACAGTTTGGTCCAGATTGTCATGGTTTAACTTACAAAGAACAGTATACGCTATTAGGACTACTCACTGCAAGTTTACCAAATCTGCTTTTCAAAAACAGATGCAACTGTCACCTTCATTATAGATTGGTGTTAAAGTTTCAGTACTGCTGTTATGGTGCTTCTGGAAATGAGAACAGAGAAGTCAGATTTATGACTGAGATGAGCAATCAGCTCTGTAAAACAAATATGCATTTTTTTAAAACATTTCTTTCTAGGTTTTGAAAGAGTTAATAGTTCTAGCAATAAGACTCTCAAAGTGCCCTGGCTGTGCCCCTCTTTTTTAGCAACTTTTCCAAGCGATATTCAGACAGGTAAGAAAGCCTCTCCTCTGTAATCAACAGTCTTCAATTTAGAATTACACTATTGGCAAGTCAGATCCTGAAATATTATGAACATTCAACATGATAGTTATAATTCATTCATGTCCATTAAAAAAAGCACAATTATATGTGACTGCACTGTCAGATCTATGATACACCAAGTAAGACTGCAAAAATAAAAGGCAAAAAAGAAAAAAGGCCCCAAGTCTCCATTTCTCTTCTTACCAAATGTCCCACAGCAAAAAAGTAGCAAAGGTTTAATCTTAAGTACAAAGTTATATTCTGCAAATCAGGTCCTCTAATCCAGACTGACGGTACTTTGATTATCATTTCAATTGAGCCATCTATTACAAACTCGCAATGCCAGCACTTTTTCATACCTTCAGTTCCCCAGCCTTGTCCACCTATATCAATTATTCACATCTTATTTTATATAGAACAATAAATAATGCTGTGGTTTGCATTTCTGAAATAGGTAGAGGTCTCAATTCCTGTAAACCATGTGAAAAAGCTCAGGAAGATAAATTAACGGATACTTCAACTGAATTCTCAAAATATTGTTCATAATGGAAAAAAAGGCATGAACATGAAGGTATAGAAGGTGTTAACACACCGGTCTAAAAAATGAACCTGGTAAAGAGACTACACTGGAAACACTTACCTTGTCAAGGCATTTAAATGATGATCTCAGAAGATAATTAGTAAGAATTATAAAGAAGTGCAAACTAGACTGTAGTAGATGGCTGAAAAAATCTGTTTTAAAGGCAGTGTAAAATCGTGGCTGGTGAGGGGGCAACCAGTCATCTTGCTGACTTCAAATCATCTACCACCGACCCCCTTAATAATCTGCATTAAAGGACCTGATGAACAGCAGTGAAATTTTTACCATGCAATTACAACTGTTAAGCAACCAATATGCAACTCAAGAGTGATACTGTCATCCATGGGGAATTATTAAAGTAATAATCCATTAAAGAACAAGGTCAAAAGGGGAAGTGGTAAACATTTGTTGCCGTAAGTGAAAACACTTCAAAAATTTACATTAAATAAAAAGCTAAATGGTTTCTTATAAAAAGTACTGAACACGACAAAGCCACAATAAATTAGTGTTTCCGTAAAACGACATGCTGAAGGTTTTGTTCCCAAGTCTATACATTTTTTTTTTACTGTCTGTTAATTCCTAAATGTTGACAGCATAATTGAATAATTGAGGTACATTAGTTTACATTTGTATATGTCTTGTAAAAATGTTAATTTTTTTCTTCCAGTTTTTCTTCCTCATCGCCAAAGAACAACAAAGGAAACATTCCTAAAATGCAGCCAATGGTCACTCCAATAGCTTTACCCTAGAGAAAGGGGGAAAAAAATGAACAAGTTTCTCACAGATCAGTTGTTACTTATTTTCTGTGTAGTACCACCACAACAGGAATATGGACCCTTCTTTCTAGCTTTTGGTTGGGAGCCACACTTTTCTCAGCATGCAGACTACAAACACAAGCTAGAAGGGACACACAGATATGTATATGGAAAAGTGACAAGATGAGAAACAGCATACGCTGTGACAAAGACAATTTTGAGTAAAGACAAAGGGCATGACCCATTAAGAGTTCCACATGTGGTAAAGGAGGAGACCAAGACTCAAAGGGTCAGTAAAACGGCCAGGAAGACAGGGCAGGAAAAAAACATTTAAGGTGCAACTATAAAACATATCTTCTTGTATGCGGTAATGCAAATTATCATCAAGGCCATGAATGACTGTCATGTCAAACATGACAGTTTGCAAGGGCACAAGGTAGAGACAGAAAAATAGATTGGAAGAAAAGATTTCACAATTGACCTAGATGTAAAGGTCAAAAGAAATAAGAAAGGCAACATCCAAACCACATCTCTACCAGCAGTAGGTGGATGGCATCAAGAAGCTTTGGATAGGATAGCGGGCAAGTATTTAAAAGACAAAAGAAAAAAAACAATAAATAAAAGGAGCATACAAGCTAAGACACTCAGAAGTCCTTTGTATAGAGAAGGGCTGTGAATGAACTGTACTGGAATGACTGAAACTTGTGCTACAGACTCAGCTTCCACTGAGAAAATCCAAATGTGAGACAGAGACTAGAGGGAAGCCAACTTGCAACATGACTAGTTCCTCTCCCCTGCTCACTGCCATGATACAGCACTGCTAAAAGCAGACTTTTTTCCTGAACCTTTCCTCAGTAAATGTTACTTCTCTTCCCTTAAATTTGCAAAGAAATTTTTTTCCTCAGAAGTTTTCACTCTTGCAAAGTGAAAAAAATCTCAACACTAGTCATAGTATTTAACCACAAGTGACTTGGTATAAAAATAAGCTAACATGCTCATTGCTAAAGTGGGACTGTTCAAATGTTTATATGTTAATGAAGTAATCATGAAAATGCATCTACAAGATGAGTGTCCCATAACTGAGCAAGTTACTAGAGACCTCGGTAGTATTACTTGAATACTAATTTATCCAGATAAAAGTTAATTTCATATCCAAGCTAATTATAAAATATCAGAAATGAATACATACTAGTACAGATATATTACTAATAAGCACTTGACAAAGAATATATAGGAATAAAACTGCCAAGGGTGATGAGACATACATACTGTCATAAATTTCACATTGACTGTCTTACCGCTGTAGCTAGAGTTCAATCAAGGGACCTGCACAGCATACGTCAAGTCATGGCAGAGATTATCCATGCTACATCACTCATGGTTTGTCTCGTACAAAACACACCCACGATCAAAACAGTCCAGTCTCATAACGCTTCCCGACATAAACTTATAGCCAAACCTTCCAGCAAGTCTTCAAGATTTTAGTGGTCATTAAGTATTTAAGGGCAAAAGTGACAAAAAAAAGTTATCTCCAAATATTAGTAAAGAGAAAAAAAAGACCAAATTCCACATAAATAATTCTGAAAGGACACTTACCAAGTGTGCACTGAGACGCGTTTGCCACATATCAGCTTGTTTGGGTGTCAGATCAGGAATTGACAGACCCAGTCTTGAAGCTAAAGCTTCTACATAACCTGCAAGACTGGCAAGACAACAAAACAAGAACACATGATCTGGGATCTGAAATGTCTCAAAGTCAGAATTTCGAACTATTTGAAGCACTGAGCTTCGATAATGAATAGCTTTTCCTTCAGTACGCATAATGACAAAGCCATCAAGAGGCAAATACAGGAAAATATGCAAAATGTGAACTTAAGTCTGAAATATAAATTAATTTTCTCACTAATTTAGTATGCAGTATTTCCAAAAGAACTTTATGCAGTAAGACACAACTGGCCTGAATGCTACTGTTTTAGCACAGCTTGCAGTAACTTTTACAATTGGAAGTGTTCCACCACTTGCACACTGTTCAGCAATAAGCTTTGTTATATACAGAAAAAGAAAAGAGTGGACAATATGCAAACTTAAATAAAATAAAAGGAATCCGCTGCATCTCTTTTTAATAGAAAAAGAGCTCAGGTGCCACATATTCACTTATTAGTAACAGAAAGGTATTTCTGGCTGTGAAGATGTTTCCTTTTCCTAGTATCTGGCACCCTAAAAAATATATGCTGTTGCAAAAATGTATTTTCCAAGCTGTTCACAGCAGTAGCCACCCTGGCTCAGAGGAAGGGTCCCCCAGGTCAGCACCCTATCTCTGATAATGAATGACTGGCAGCAAGCGCTTACAGGAACCGTACAACAGGACAAGAACACAATGAATCCTCCTGCAATATATGCCCTCCTAGAGGCCAGAGCTTGTGGGTGAGGGAAAGTTATATTCACTGTTATGTGGCTTTTTTGAAAAGGTGTTGGACTACAGAAAGCTAAACTGAGTTTCTCTTATCTGAACACAGGTTTTCACCTTCTACTGAAAGACATCTAACACACCTTGAGTGTCAACTCAGTGACTTCAGAGCCAAGCTTTCACATGATGTTCTTATCAATCTCTCCTTCACACGTGTGCAAAAAATGCATATAAGTAGCTCACATCATTTTAACAAATGCACTTTTTAATGACCAAATTCCCAGTACTTCTTTACAAGCAAGCAAGACCTACTGAGTACATTGAATGAGATTAAATGCCATTCCCAACTTTATCAATTAAAACATGTAATTTCCACAATACATTTTGTCAGAATATACCGGAATAGTGAGAGAACTATTCCCTGTTTCAAAACTATGGCATTGTAATTTTAACTTCAACAATGAATACAATTCAACTTTTTATTTGCAAAGCCAGCAACCATTTCTACAGTCACATGGTTTACTGAAGCACAATTCAAGAGCTGGGAAAAAAATAAAGCAATTTCAACAGCTTATACGGTACTAGTTTGTTAGCACCAACCAGCAGCACTAGTTTGTTTTCAAAGCAGCAAGAAATCAATATACTGTTAAAAAAATTCAGACATACCCCAGTCCAGCTAAATCTGAAACAAGGTTTCCCAAAGCAGCAGCTGGAAGGTGGAAAGGGAAGAGAAGGGGAGGGGAAGGGGAAAAAAGTATTATTTTAATAGCACAACCAAAAAAACCCCACAATCAACCCCCGCAAGTGACTCTCACCAGTATATGTTGCGTAGAGGACTAAGAGTTCCTTTTCTACAGCTAGTCTTCTAACCTTATTACAATTTGTAATAACTGCAGTAGAACTAACAATAGCAGGAAGTGCAGCTATTTTTCTGAACTGATATTAAGAACGCTTTGTAAACACAAAAAGACAGTGACACTTGGAAATTGGTATAACAGCTTTTCAGATCAAAGATAACAACGGCCACCCACAGTTGCCAGTTTCATACATTTAACACTGGACACCAAAGAACACCTTCCAGTGCCTGAAGAGACACAAAACCACTGGAATTAGAAGGAACTGTTACTTGCATATGTAATTTCAATAACTATTTTAAAAGCAGACATGATATCCACAAACTCTGTTAATTCAGGAGTCAGTACTGCACATGCAGTTGAATACGTAATAAAGTTATGTTCTTAAAATATGATTTCACAGCAGATCTTAATAAGGTAAGCCTGCCTGTGACCGTCTTGCATTGCAACAGAGGTTGCAAGCTTCCAGATCACTAGTCTGTTCTGCTATACAAACTTTCATTTAAGCAATTAGGGAGCTTCAGACCAGTGCTACACCTGCAGCTTGTGTATTGCTTGAGCAGAAAGCACAAAATTTTTTAGCCAACAAAATTCTGGTCTTTTTCTCATTAAACTGAGACCCAGCATCAAAGATGCAGGAAAGACACAGCAGAAAACTTGCTATGTAAAACACTACATCCTCATTTTATTACATTATTTTCTTCACATTCAAGATGTCCAGTTGGGGGGGGGGGGCAGGCACACTTAGCTCAGTAGCAAAGACTAGAAAAGCCTGGCATTCCTAAAAATAAGCAAATTTCTATTGTCCATGAGCAGTTTGCCTCTCTCACACTAAGCATGACTTTCTCGCAGATACAGCAAAGCTGTTGAGCAGGTTTGGCACAGTGACAGAGCAGGGCTGCTTCTGTGCCATCGCATGGTCTCACACCAAGGCAAAGAAGCCACCAAGAACATGGGACAACATGGTAAAGGGATGCCAAATACTGATCTTCACTTAGTGCTGCAAGCAAACAGCAGCTTGCCCACCAAACAACAGCAGCAGCTCCATTACAGAAACGTAAATACGCTTTTCCAAGTGACCCAGGATTTGAATTTTTTTGATTAAAAACAGAAAAACCCACAACAACACACACCACAACAAGAGCCAGCACTCCAAAAGCAATTGGAATTGAAATTCCATTTCTGCAGATGGAATACCTCCTTGCTTCAGCCAACGGTTGTTTCTTTATTAGGACAGGCAGCTGTAAAACCAGGGCCGTTTCAAGCCCAGTAGCCCATTTTCAGCCTAAAATATAGTGCCATATTAGTCTACATATGTTACATTTTTATTACTTGCCTGCCATAGTTGAAATTCCTAGGACAACTCCAATTGACAGTTCTATTTGGGTTCCCTGGAAAAAAAGATTTTTTTTTCATTATTTGATGGATTTGGAGTGAAAATAGATGATACCCCTTCAGCTGGTCTAAGTATCGCTTACTGCTTTTTTATGTTAAAATTGAAAGGATAAATGAATGTTATTTCTAATAGATCTGCACAAATCCTATCCTCTCAGCCTATGTATCTCCCCTTAGAACAAGGTCCTACTTCAGATATTGTTTTAATATTATATATATCTCGTAATAGCCACCTAACGGACAAAACAACAATCCCTGTCTCTGCATACCACCTTCCCACTATAGCTGCTAGCTGAATGCACAGCAAACTTTTTCTACAAATACTGAGCAAGCTAATAAAAAATGTAGTATCATATCTCCTTATCTTTTCAGTTAAAGAAACAGAAAATCACAGTGAACTGCAGGATGATACAAAGTGGTGTGTAGTGCGAGGATGAGACACAATGGGCATAAACTGAAACAAGAAAGGTTCCAGGTGCACATAAGGAAAACTTTTTTCACTCTGAGGGCAGTCAAAATTGCAACAGGTTGCCCAGAGATGTTATGCAGTCTCCACCCTTGGAGTTTTTCAAGGCCCAAAACCCAGGTCTGACCTTATTGTTGACCCTGCTTTAAGCAGGACGTTGGACTACAGACCTCCTGAGGTCCCTTCCAACCTGAATTATCCTATGATTAAGATCAGGGCATCAATGACTATTCGACATAAGAAACAGTGTCTTTGGCTTTTACTCCTCTTCCTGTCCTACGAGCCCATTTCATCTTCCAAACGACCAAGAAAATATTTAAGCGTTGCTCAGCAATGCCAGGCTACACCAATACAAATCAGCACCAGCACTAACTATACCTGCATCACCCAGAACAAAGGAACACATTAGTAAAGGACACTGAAGACCTACTTATCAGTGCATTATAATTACATTTGGCTACCAGTAAGAAGAAACAAAAGAGTATTGACTACGCAATCATAAATGTCTTACAGCACAAATTAGGAGAGGGGAAAAAAAAGCAAGCGTCTTTTCAATCCAGTAAAATCTGTTCGTGCTTGCCTTCAGGAGGAACAACACTCCTTTGAAAACATTCTGCAAAGTCTGAATAAAGCATGGAAATTTTCTTACTGGAAAAATTAAAATAGAAATTAATGTGTTAAGGCAGGGGAAGAGGACTCTTCCTGAAGCCCTCATTTGCTTAGTTAGCACAACGAACACTTGAACATGATGAAGCATGCTGGCTTGATCAAGGAATTAAAAAACGAACTTACCGCAGCAATCATAATTGCGTTATCCAAAAATCCAAACCCTACAAAAGGTAATGCATTGTGGAAGAACACTAAAAGAAATAAGTAACAAAGAGATCATAAATATCTATAAGAGAGTTTACTAGTTTACATAAACAACTGACATATCAGTTTAATCAGCAGACATTGCCTTTAAGAGAAACAAAGAAAATCCCTTTCCTACTATTTTTGTTAGTGACCTCTTTTTATTTCTAGCAGGTTTGGTAAACCCTCTGCTACATCTAAGTATTATTAACAGCTTCTGAAAAAACAGTTAAACCAACTTACTCTTCACAAATACTTGTAAAATTTTGGATAGAAGCCACTATGCCTGCTAGTGCATAAGAGAAATATGTAAAACTACACAAATTTTGATACTACTTACAATCCTTCCAACTGACGCTGCAGTATCACAGAAGATTGCCAAACTCTGTCTCAGACTCTTTGCATTCTTCTCTCATTCTAGGAAGCAGCTTGAAATAAAGCCCTTACTTTCTCTGCAATTCCCTCTCTATCCCAGTGCAAGAGATCCATCTTCTTCAAACATTCCTAAAAATTCATTTTATTTTATTTTTTTAAGAGTATAACCTAGAGCTAGGCAGTTCTTATCATATAAAACAGAGTACCCAAAGACTCCTTCAGCAAAGCCTGCAAATGCTCCTAAGACAGTTTTCACTAATGTGTTAATTATCTCACTATTCAACCCAAACTTCTGTATCTTGATTTTCTTGGGGCACTATGTTAAATACAATTAGACTTGAAGAGGCTTCTCAACATATGTTTTAAAGATTCAAGTTCCATCTTTTATTTCATGCATCTTTTCATTCTTGAAACTCCAAATAAATTCTGTTTGAAAATATTTCCTTTTGCAGCAACTTGGAACATGCTGGTCTGAATAACTTCTGGCAATAAGCACAGTGCTACTGTATCTTTCCTTTTGTCCTATTCCATTTTCTCTCCCAAGTTTTAGCTTATAAGCTTCCTATGGAATTTGCATGGCATTGCCTCCAGCTGAGTCTTAAGGTGCTAGCATCGTAACACTAAATATAGCACTAAGGACAGACTACTTGACTAAAAATTCAGTTTAGAAAGATAGTTCTTTTCACTTTTTCAACTTTTAAAATGTATCAGCTATTTAGGGCTTTTTCACTTCAGATGTGATCAACAAACATTTTATAAATGTACACAGACTCAAACATACAAAGAAGGAAGAGAGAAGAGTACGTATGAACTTCACAGTCACATGAAAAGAAACAGGTAGCTCTTCCTTTTGGTTCTACTTCCCACTGACAGCATGAATACATGATCACGTAAAAAAAAGCAAAAGCCACACTTCAAGAGATCTTCCATGCTGAGGAACCAAAACATGTTTGGACTTTCAGAATTACTTTGTAAGAGCATAAGCACTTTCCTAAATGTAAAGATAAGAAGAATAAAGCATGTAATATGTGGGCTTTAAAAAAAAACTACAGCAGGACCAAAAAAACCAACAGAAAGATAAAAAGGAAAAAGAAGCACACAAAAAAATGCCACCAGTTTTCCAGATTTGTGCACCTAACTGTGGATCTACAGAGGGGGCTCAAATTCTTACTGAAGTTGACAGGATTTTGGAGTCCATGGAGCAAACAGAATTCCAGTTACCAACACACAGGCACAAAAAAAGGCAGATACCCAGAACCGGAGGAGATTTGCATAAATGATTGCTCACTGACAGAGCTTAAGAACACAAAAATGGATTGATTTGGAAATCGAGTCAGAATTTAGCATTATAAAGAAGGGCAAACCTATTTCCAAGTTCTCTATAGTTTCGTATCACTTCTCAGTCCATTTAAAGTACATGTGACTAGAAGCAAGTCAGTAGTTTCAAGCTTAAACACACAAAACCACACACACTACTGCAGCATCAACGCAGCTTGGCTTAGAAAAAGTAGGTTTTGCTACTGGCTTTGAAAAATGTTCTTTCCTTTGGGCTTCCAGTCCTAGTCCCATCATCTCTCCAACTGAGGTATCATGAAATAAAGATGACATGGTGATTGTAGGTGCTTGCTTTTGTTCATCTACTACTCAGTACTATAGGGATGAGGACAGAGTAACACTTGTAGGAGGAAAAGATGAAGCAATTCAAATACAAAGACTGCACAAGTACTGAACTACATTCAACAGACATTCTTATTTTACCATGTCTCAGTTGTCCTGGAGATGGTGGTGCAACCTCCAACTTCTCTAGAGAAGTCAAAATGAAACGAGAAAGTTAGCTAGGTCATCACAAATTAAGTTTATTATAATATAATGAGTCTACAGAATTACTAGCAGGCAAAAAAGTAGTTATGTTGATTAATATCTTTAAAACTTGAGGAACAAAAGCTTTATATCTCTATATTATTTTTACATTAGATAACATGGTATTAAAAGCCAAAAAGTCTCTCAGATTGATATTACAAGATTAAACTTATAAATAGAAGTGATTATGCAAAATAACAGCTTATACACTAGAACAGCCCAATAGCCATCTTTGTTATTGGATTAAATATGTTAGAAAAAACACACTAAAATTAGAAAAAAAGGACATCTAATGAATACAATAGTTAACTATTTGTTTTTAGAGGTACTGTAAGCAGGCAGCAGACAACCTTCATTTCCTCCAGTCAGTTTGCAAAAAACCCCTACCAGTTCTGTCCTGACAGCAGACATCTGTTAGCTAGTGTGAGAATAAAAGAGAAATACTACGACACTAGAGACTACGGGTTTCGATCACAGCAGACCAAGAGTGGTCACTTGGTGCATGTTTCGGGAATCCTGGGCTCAGACGGCTGAGAGCTTAGGGCAAGGACCCCCTTCCTGAACCCCACAGGATATTGCATAGGAAGCCAATGCAGTTTCACCGAGTGATAGGTGATGCGCAAAAGGCAGCGGCAACAAGTGCCCATTTCACAGCAAATTGCTAGGGCAGAGGGGAGGAACCAAGCTATGTGCTCAGCTTTTTTAATGTGCCAAACATAAAACTCCTTGTCAAAGGAGGAGGAAAAAAAAAAGTGGCCCCAATATCTTCCAGCACAATGAACCCTGAGCTTTTGACAAACAGCTTACAGATTTTTGGAGCAGGCAACATCTATAGGCAAAGGTTCTCCTGTAAAATAATTGTGAAGCTTACATCACTATCCCAGGTTTTCAACACAGAGTTGGAGCTACCACACTAGCTAGCGTAAAAAGACGGCGCTACAAACACAGGCTGTCAGTCACCCAGGCACAGTCTGCATCATGTCTGAACTGCGCAGATGAGACCGAGCACCCCTGCAGCACCCAAGTGAGCTGGCATACTCAAAGCTATTGCAAAGGTCTAACTAGTAAGTTCACCTAAATTGATGTTTCTGTTTGGTTGTTTTTCAGTTTAGACCATGACACCAGTATTCAGCCAAACAGATACTGGCTTCCAGAAGAACTGCATTAATTCAAGGTCTTAAACTATAAAACCTTTCAAGCTTTAACAACTGCTCAAGAGCTGCTTTCTCCACCTGCCAGAAAGATGTAATACCTAAGCTCCACAGAAACAGCCAACTGTATTTGCCACGCAAGTGAGAGAAGTACAGCCTAAATACAACAAAAATTATATGTATATTTTTTAAAATAGAAAATGCTACAGAATTCCCAGATTAAAACCTCGAGCTAAGGGAAGAACCAAAGATCAGCCAATCAGCAGGTGGGAGCCCTGTAAGAACCAGTTTGCCCCAGCTACAGGCATCATTCATGCCCAACAGCCAGAAGAAGTGACGCTCATATTCTCGGCTTGTGTCCAGGAGGGCTTGGCACCAGGAAGGGGACCCACCTCCCTCCCAAACTTCCTTGTACCTGTTTGCATTTGGGCTCCCTGGGGGTAGCCAGGCAACCTACGCCAAAACCCAACATCCTCTTGCTCCACCTTGCAGCATGCCAAGGAGAGAGGAATGAAAGCACAAAAATCATGAATGCAGGCATAAGGGAGTACAGAGCTCTTTGCTCCAGCAGGAAGCAATTACATCGATCACGAGGGCTCCTTGCTTCTAACCCCATTACCGAAACCATCCTCGGGGAAGTATCATCTGTTCTTCAGGTCTAGTTCTCCACAAGCAAGAATTTCATGGTAAAAATCTGCAACAGCACACACAAATTTCCAAGTAACATGCCTTTTATTTCTGAGGACATGACATCTTTTCACAGTTTGCCATAATTTTTAAAGGGCAGTTTTCATATTCAGCTAGTTTAGGTAACTCCCAAGTGAAATATTTTGGGTACGAATACAGAAGATAGAAGCCTATTCAGTTTTATCGCACAAAACTGCAAAGCTTTAGCAGACGAGTCTTGTCAACTTAACTACAATTGATCCTGTGTTTGATAGCACATGCCATTCTTCATAATTAAATTCTATTCGGTGTAGCCAAAAAGATATTAAAAAGTTAAAGTGCGTAATTTTAGAAACTTATTACTAAAAGGAGGAATTGAGGACAAGCACTTGGTATGAGTAAAAATAAATAAATAACTATGAGTAATGGGAGTTTCAACAGTCGCATTAACTGGAACGGATATAAACCTCCTACTTCGGCATATAAATCAAAGACTATCTCGGAAAGTTTTTAATAGGATGGAGGTTGTGTGACACTACTTTGGAGGCAGAGGAGAGATGAATTGGTGCGATGTAAAAGAAAATAGCAAGGGATCAAATATAGCCTTCCTAAAGAGAAAATTATTTCACCATTGACATAACGCATTTCAGTAGTGCAGGATTCCTGTAGAGTACCCATTTCATGAAGCGGGGCACCCAAAATGAGAACTTCCTTCAATAACACTGGTCAAATAAGTGTTGAAGAGAGGTCCTTAGGGACCTCTATGTTCCCTATGGAACATCGTGGAAGCTAACGGCACCACACTGTGGAGACTACACTCCTCTCGTCTAAATGTTGGCCATAGGGAATGCTTGTTTGGTAAAGGCGTCTTCCTGCCATGTCCATAAAAAATCTTGTTTCGTAGAGGAGTCTTGCTATTTAACTCTTCCGGAAATGTCCCCCCAAATATAGCCTCCTTCATTGCTGAGACAAAAATTAATCTGGGAAAAAAAGCGATCTGGGATCATTAATGAGATGCGGATAGGAGAAGTCTGACAGAAGGAATTCAAGTAACCAAGCAGAGGTCAACCCTATGAGCACTCCAGAGAGGGACTCTCCAGTCCTGAAGTCCTCTTTGCCGGAGCCAGGGCACACAGGTCTTTAAAGCCATGGAGCAGTTCAGGCTGGAGAAAGCCCCTAGTGCCACCCCCCACTCAAAATAGGGTCAAACCAGAGCAGGTTGCTCAGGGCCCTGTCCACAGGGTAGGTGCAGCACAAGACCCAGCTCAAGGAGAAAGCTGGCCCCTGGAGAGCGCTCTAGCCAACCTTCACACGCAACACACCGACGGCCAAAGGGGGTCTCACACGTGAAGAAAGAATTAATAAGCCAATAGCGTTTTTATAGAATCACTTCCAATACCATCTCTTCAAAGCCTTACACGCTTTAACACCCTGTGAGGGTGCGGTCACAAGGGGATCACTTTTCAGGAAGAAACAGGAAAAAAAAACCTTTAAAACAATTTGAAACCCTAGATACACTATTCCCAAGCACATTTCACAATTTATTCATAGGATGCTATCCTGGCTCTTTGAATTTTCAAGGCTCAGCAGAAACAGGAAAAAAAAATCTTCAGAGAGCACAGCAAAGGAAACATATCCTTCACTTGTTTTCCTGGAGGAAAGAAAAAACATAAATACAAAACTCAGCTTCGAGAACTGAATTCACTCAGAATTCAACACTTCAGAGTTTAAATGTCAGGGAGGAAAAAAAACAAAGCACTGCAGTATCACATTTCAAGACGGACATTCACCAGCTCTTCATAAAGCACAGCAAGGAATAAGACACCAGAATTCAACTTAGCACAAAGACTAAAGTAAAATGACAGAATAAGGAATACTTTTATTTTGAATTGGCATACACAACCCTAAATTAAGTTATAAACCAAGGTAAAAGTGCAACACAGGCCACAAGCCCTGAATGAGCAAAATCCAGGAAGCAGGAAAAAAAAATTAGAATTGGTTCTTAAATCTGTTCTGAATCCTTTTTGAGTTTAGAGTATCACTTTTTTGTTATCTACACATTTCCTTCCCCTTTTTTTAAATAGTGGATGAGCTAAAAACCCAAGGGAGAATATGAAACTGTCAACATAAACAACAACATTATCTACATCTTGGGCCAAATCCAGCAAGTTAGATCAACTCTGTTGATTGTAGCCCGTTTAAACTCAGATGGTACTTACAATTTAGTTGCAATTTTATTATTTTTAACTGATGAAAGAGTGATTAACAAGTAACAAGGAGAGATATTTATTCAGAAATTTGGTTTAAAAAACCCAGAAAGTTATCAACACTAGTTTTCAAATTATCAATTTATTAGTAACTGAAATACAAGGACACTTGCAAACCTAAAGCAACATTTTCTACACAACTGAAATTGCAGCTAACACTGCCATAAGATTTTACAGCTAAATCCATTATTGTCATCGCAGGGCAGGAAACACAAGTAACAGTGATGTACTATGGCCAGGGCTGCTCGAGGAAGATACACACTACAGTCAAACACCATTAAATCTAATGCAAGAATCTGATAGGTGTGCTTTATAAAGTTTTTTAAATAAAGACTGAATTCTTAAGAATAATGGTTTAACAATGAATAGTAACAAGGGGGAAGAATATGAAAAATATTAATAAACTGGATCCATTATAACACTACTGCTGGGTCTAAATCTCTCATCCAGAAGATAAGGAGGGCTTTGCCTCAAATCCATCAGTCCAGAACATCAGTTTTGTCCAACTTGCCTGTCCAGGCAATTCCAGCAAATCACTCAGATACACTTCATGCAGACAGCAATAGCTTCACATATGCAGAACAAGGAATCGAAGCAATTTGTGCATCTATAAAATAGCTGTACTCCTTTCCAGATGTATTCATAACAGGATAAAGGTCTACGGAGACAAATTCTGGACTGGAGGATAGGAATGAGGTAGGTGTTATCATTTTCTTCTGTATCTAGAGATGGATCTTTAAGAGTAAATTCTGATTATGAATTAAGAGTTTATTCATGGAATAGTCTCATAAGATGCATCCTCATCCCTCCTTTTTTCTCCGAGCTTTACTAAAAGCTGCAAAAACCTCAGCACGTACAGCAAAACACAAAGCTGAATAACCATGTTCATTGATTTTCAATTGGCTTCCTTTAATATTCCATACAAGAACAGCCAAGCGACGAGCTGACAGCAGAGGAAAAAAAAAAATCTCCATCACTTGTTATAACTCACGAATGGTTTTGTGTTACTACAGCAATTAAAGCATGAAAGGATGCTGACTCGTGCAGTGCTAAATATAGGCTCTACTGTTAGCCAGTTCAGTCATATGCACAGAAAGAAAAGAAAGCTTAGCAAAGCACCAACAAGCAATGAATAAACAGAGGAACTTGATGTAATAATTTTTCTCTACGACCAGTGAAAAGATAACTGTGTCCAAAAAAAAAATGTCCTGCGTACATACAGATATGGCACTACAGGTATTAAAGACTAATTTATGTTCTCCCTAAAACTGCAGAAAATTACATAACATTCATGTCCCATCTCCCTCCCTCAAAAACCTTGAAGTAACAGAAGCGATCATCATTTTTACTTGGAGCTGCTCTTATACCTAAAGACCAAGCATTGGGAATAGTTCACTCCAGGAATCTTCTCCCAGCAGGCAAGCAGCCACAGGTCCCAGGACAGAGCCAGGACCGAGTGCCACATACAGTGGGTGCAGTCAGTCTGTTCCAAAGGAAAAGACAAACAAATAAAAAACTAACAGCGGGGATATAACTACTCTGTACCACTTGACCTAGCGGTCCAGAGCAGATGCATTTGTCAGCATACTTTTTATGAGATATAGGTTTAAACATCACAGAACTTCATTTCAACTTTCTCTTCAGTGCCTACAGGATGTTCATCATCAAATAATGCAAGTGTGCAATATACTTATCCTATTAGCCCTTCCAAAAAAGGGATACGCCATTAACAGCACTTTAAAGATGGTTGCCAAAACACAGACACCTAAGGTGGGAAAGCCATACTGGAGGTCTAAGAGAAAGCAGAAAATGAAAACAGGTATCTAGAAATCCAAATCACTGTCTGCATCCCTAAGAGACTTTTCCTGATCCATTCCAATTTTATTTCAGCAGCTTATAAACTTAAAACTCAGCCTTTCATTTCCATCCAAGCAGGATCATGCCAAAATATGATTTGTAGAGGTTTGTTTCGCAAGGTCCCAAACTGCAGTTGCAAAATATTAGAAATAAGATGGTTTCTACAAGATTCCAGGGGGTTAACTCAGCTAAAATGAGGACAATGTAGAAAGAACTTGCAGTTTATAACAGAAATGCAGGATAGTGATGGAAGTATGGCGTTTGAGCTGCTTAGTTCAGAGAGAAATGTCAGAAAGAAACAGCTGAAGTGTTTACATAGAAATGCCAGAAACACGGGAAATAACATTGTAGGGATTTGAAAGTGAACAATAACGCGGCCTTCTGATCCATGCATTCAGACATGAATGGATGAATACTATTTAAGAGAAATCAAAACCAAGAAGGTGCAAGAGTAATGCCAAAAAATAACTTGGCTGTAGTCCTTCCCCGACGTGTGAGTCATTCACAAAAGTCAAGACTCTGCCTCAAAAAGGCAAACTCATTTGCTGAACCACAGTCCCCATCGTCACGAATGGGGGTGGGCTCTTCTCTCCCTCCTCACCCTCTACGTCCGAACGCTCAGGGACTGCAACGAATGCAGAAGCATCTCAGGCTGCAGGGTAACGGAGGGACACCTCTCACATGACATAGCAAACTATCTTAGGATGAACAAATCTTCCCCCGGCATAAATACTACTCTCCCCGTTAGCTACGAAACAAGACTGGATAAATATTTTAGGCTAACGTTAGAGTGGAATTAATCTCATCTAAACATATGCTGGTAGTTGTGTTTCAGTAATATGAAGTGTTAACACTTCTGTCAGCACTGAATTCTCTTGGGCATCTCTGGTTTTGGGTAAGTATCTGTCACTGAATTCACTGGTTTCCAGCCAAGCAGCAAAGGAGCTCAGCAACAGTGTTGAATTGGAAGCAAATAAAATCATAGCATCTATATATTATCATGGTCTGAGGTTAGGTTTTATGATTTCCTTTGTAGTAGCTTCACAGAGAGAAAACAAGGAGAACAGTTCTGAGCGACACCACAAAAAATGCGGTAACAAGGCTTATCACAGCTCTAAGCACAGAGATCTGATCTAGTACGCTGCCTTCCTCACCTTGAAAGAGAAAAGTGTTACGCATTGCTGATGCCTACATAGGAGTGTTCATGAAATATCTAGGGAGGAATATATACAATTTAGGAATTCTTTATTTAACAATGCTCCCACCAGGTCCTGTTTTTAAAAAGAAATCAGAGAGGGTGAGAGATGAGTTTGTTTCCCACTCTGCCTCTCATTTATGCCTTTCTCTCTCCTGCCCAGAAACAGACTTGTTTCCCCAGAAAAGGAAAAAAAATGGTAGTTTGTGAGGAACAGAGAGCAGTGCTGGCTTTCAAATACAAGCAAACCACACTGTATTTGTAGGCAGCAGCGCAACTTTGGAGGAAGAAGCCTACTGACAACTGCCTGCACAGCGACAAGAGGGGGCTGGGTGTTCCCTTTTCTGCCCTAGCATGAAACACAACATATTAATAATACAGGGGCTCATGCCTCAGAAAAGCAGTAGTGGGCCAGGTCCATGCTACACTTGCTGTTTACACAGTCATTCCCAGGCGCAGAGTGCAAGCTTTTGCCTCTTGCAGAGGCTAAGGGTCTTGGAAATGAGAAGAGGCTACTTGGGTGCTATCAAGAGAGATGCAAAATCCATGGCAATGCTTACTACAGGAGTGAATTCAAGGCTGGCAACAGCAGTGCTTCCCACACTGCGTGGTACGTACCAGCAGCCCCAGTGCCTGCATTCAGGCAGACAGCAACAACCGTTCCAACAGCCAACACCATGTACAGGCAGTTACTGCTGTGCAGTGACACAGACAGCTGGTAAGTTTAGAGGTTTTAGTTTGGTTTAGGGTTTTGTTTGCTTTTCTTTTTCCTTTAAGAAAACTGTAATAAAACTACAGGCAAACTGCTATTAAACCACATACCAGTAAGTATCGGGCTTTTCTTGAACTAACGAGCACTGGAGTTTATAGCAATGGAAAATTCCACTCCCTGCCTGAGGAGGAGCTCGGAAGCAAGACTGCAGAAATCAGAGTCTCTCTGAAGCAATTTTAGAGACTTTGAATGCATATGTTCTTGCTTTTCATCTGTCTCAGAACTGAGACACCTACCCAGAATGACAGAGCAGACAGATAATTTGAATGGTGTCCAAACATTTAGTTACAGACTTGCAATAAGTGTAATTATACTCCTGCTAAACTCTCACAGCATTGTGGCAATGAAGACAAGGACTTGAGGGCAGCACCTGCATTTAGGAAACTGTTAATACCTATCAGCAAAAAGAATAATGTTTAAAACAATTGATAATTTAAGTTCTAGCCATAAATTACACTCAACTAGTTTTTACCTCTCTGTATTAAATATCTAATGAATAAAGAACCCAGTAGCAATGAAGCTTTTCTCAACTCTTAACCCTGCTGTTAAAGGAAGCTGAGCACTTGGGTACCTTTCCTCTTCTTTTCCCCATGTAATTTAGCAAGCTTTCTTGCTACAGTTGTGAAACTAGTCAGATTTTACCACTTGGCTCTTTGCAGAGAGAAAAACCAAGATGCAATATCAGCTTTGACAAACAGCTGAAGGAATGAATGTTATACAATATAATGTAAAAATAGGTAAGATACATTTCACGTGGAACTTGACCTCAAAATGTTTTCTTTTGGCTTTTAAGTTACAAGAACATGGAATGCTTGCTGGATTGTTATACAGCTGTGTTATTTAGTAAATTATTCTGCACGTGAATCAAGTTTTACTAAAAAATATTTTACTCTGTTTATGAGTGATCTGAAGTGATTAAGAAATTCAGTTACTAAAAGTTGATTTTATAAAGTCTTATAAAAAAGGAAAAGCAGAGGATCACAAGGGAAGAGTAGAGCATTGTAGTATATAAGCAAACAGTTCACTGAGTTCACTTTTAACTCTTTCAAGCAATTGCCTTTATTCTGCAGAACACAGGAAAAATTCTTCTACTGGTGTTCCTGCAGAGACTCCTACGTTTTGATAAATATGATGTGTCCCCCCCCCCCCCCCCCCCGGAGGATTAATTAGCTCAGTGCTCAGGATTAATCAGCACAAGTGCATCTATGCAGCCTCCAACTACAGAGCTAACTCAAGCTTCAGCACCAGTCACGCTATTGCAAGGTATGGCTGTGCCCAGGCTTTCTCTAAAGCTACTCTGGCACTTCTGCTTTATGAAGTGCTACAAATCTGATCCATTTATTTAACACGTGTTGATTAACCTTCCCTCGACACTGAGCAATGAACACTTTAAAAGACTACCTTCCATCATTTAACATTCTTATTTCAGCTTTGCATATTTTCCCTTCTGCTTTTTCACTGTTGTTATTTCTCTTTTTCCTGTTCCTTCACAGCAATTTCAACTGTGAGGGAGCAGCAGATTCCTACGTGAGAGCGCTGAAGTTGCATCCTCTACCTATAGTTCTGCTAATCAATTTGCAAATTAGCAAGTTATGAATGTAAACCCACAGCTCAGTCCTCAAGGCTTTTTGCACACAGAAAATGTCTGTTTTGTTTTCCTCATGGGAAGAAACAAGGAATCTAACCTATTTAACATAATTCCCCTTCTATCAAGATGACAGTGCAAAGTTGCCTCTACTATGACGACCGTGTATTGCCTGCATCAATGACATACCTCTAACACCAGCATTTACTGGAGATCTGGATTAAGTTTGTGCTCCTGTTTGCTTCATGCTCTCCTGTGGGGCCTGACCTCAGTGTGCCTCCAGCATCCTTCCCTCCGCTCATTCTCATCTGCTTCTCCAGATCCGGGCAGTGTTACACAGCCTCTCCTCCAGCAACGAGGAAGGGGAAGGATGCGAGGCAAGCTGATGACTCTGCAGTGCTGGAGCAGAGTGCTGCACTACACAGAGGTGGCTGCTGATCCAGGAGGAATAATCCTAGACAGAAAGGCAGAGGAAAGGAGAGGAGAGACAGCTCCCTACTTATTCACTAGAGGTCAGAGGAATTTTGAGATCTATAATACTCCCACATACAGTTCTGAGTGTTTGGTCTGAGTGTACCAAAAGTAACGTGGGACATTTGAACAGTATGGCTCACGAGTGCAAGTCACCATATGTGCAATAAGTGACAGACCTCACCGAGGGATGAGAGAACAAACCCCAGCCTGAGGCAGAAACCCCCTGCGGCATTTCCCACGAGACAAAGGGAAAGGCGGAAGCTCAAGTCAAACACAAAACTGTACCCTGAAGTGATCTAAATTCATGCTGCTGCTGCAAGAAGCAATTTGGCACATTTTTCTTCCCATTCCTAAATTCCTTCTTGACCCTGTATTCTGGACTTTTCCTTTAACCTAGCATTTGTGCTCAGCCAGGTACACAGCTAGATCTACAAAAGAATACTAGTGCCAGCATGGAGAAACGCAACGGCACTGCACACCCAGAGGTTGTCAGGGCAGCGGAGAAGACTAGGACACACTCTCTTCGCAACAGCCTGGCTTAAGCCAAAGGTGAACCTGTACCCCCTACAGACAAGATATCTACTACACATCAGCTAGCCCACTTTCCTGCATGGTTAGGAAAAAATAATTAAATGAGCTCAAGCTTTTACAAGAGGTTGGACAAAATCACAGTGGAACTCAGCTATATACAATCTCCAACTCCAAAAAACTGAAACAAGTAACATCTCGAAGCAAGACTGATCTGACACATTCCTAGCATCCAATTCAGAGAACTAAACAGTAAAAAAAATCCAGTGAAAACCATGCAAAATCCAAAGACTTTTTTTTCCTTTCTAGTAAACCATATATAACAAATGAAGTTGTAAACAACAAGTAATATGTATTTCACAGTCAAACCAGTCACCTTTGGCACTGGCTGTTTATGCTGTATCAGAACTACAGCTATACCTTTGTTACATTCACCCTATTCAGAGAGAGGGAGATACTTTCCTGAAAAGTTTGACCTTTCAAAGAGGAAAAAGTGATCAAGCTGGTTATTTATAACACCACTGCCACTTTTGCAGCTACCTAGTTCCTTTGCTGCCTTTACATTACTTGATGAAATAAAATAAGTACTAAATAGGAAACTTGGCAGGGGAGGGAGGGAGGAGGACGGTCAGACTTCTCTCCCACCCACCCTCTGATCAAAATCCTTATTTATTTGGCAAGATGGCTGTAGATCAAGCTTGCAATATGATGAACAAAACAGTTAACTTTGTATTTGTGACACTACATCTTTCCTTGTGCTTTGTAAAAATCAGTCCATTGCCAGTATTCAGTGAAGTAAAGAAATGGCTTGGATTGAAAGGCTATTTGTAATCTGAAAATAGAAGCTAACAGCATTTAAAAGAGCAGGTGGATGAAAAAAAGAGTTTGTTCCATCCACATTTCTCTCCAGTCTTCTATGAAAGCCAATGAAACAAAATTTCTATCCATTCAGCTTGTGACAAGAGTTGGGATAATATACAAATGGAGAATGATGACACACACTTCATGTAACATGAGTCAGAGAGCTGGGCACTGTTGGGTAAGGGAGAGGTCATTGCACACAGCCAAATGCTACAAAGAGCAACTAATGAAAGCCATGAACAAAGTTTTTGTTTTGTTTTGTTTTTTAAGGCTACAAGTAACTAGAAACTGATGATACTACGAGCACACAAATGTAACAGGTTTAAGTATAGCAATTACCTGTTGGGTCACAAGGAGCATCTGGACACTGAGAGAGTATCAACAGAGCTTCACAGCAACTCAACCTTACTCACACCAGCACACCGAGAAGCAGACAGACTCCTCTGGGGCATGGATAAGAACCACTTACCATTTCCTGCACTTTCTAGAGAGCATTTCTTCTCTAAACCTTGTCTGCAGGCTTCCTAGGAGGTTTCGAAAGCATTGCCAGTGTCCAGATTACAGGTCCCAGATCTGCTCTGCAAAGAGAGCTTTGGAACCAAAGCCCGGGCCAAGGCGAGACTCGTGTCTCTGGCTCCTCTCAGTCCAAGTTGAGAGAAAGAAGCTCATACAATGAGGCCAAACTTTTTCGTTCTTTTTGAAAGGAAAAAGATTTTTCAAGAACGTGTCCCTCCCTTAGTCAAGCAGGAGCCTTACCTAACAGATATTGACCACAGTAAGGTGGATTTTAACTCTGGGAATACCTACTCTCACATCTGGCACATACACAAGAAAATGATCTTCCTTCCCGAAGTGCAGCACAACAACCGCTAAGCAGCAAATTATGGTACATACACTAAAACCCTAAAAGCTACAAAGTATTTAGCAAGTGTATTGAGAAAGGGTTATGTTCCTGGGTACAAGAAACAGGAGAGAAGAAAACAAGCCAGCTTCTCCTTAGGCCTGTTTTAAGATGATAAGAAGGCTGAACACAGATTATGCCCCATCTCTAAACACACGAGTGTTCAAATATGCTCCCGTTTGCTCATTATAATCCAGAGAAAAACATTTACGTTAAAAAACAACCTGTTGGGCTTTGCCAAAATGTGATGCAGACCACGGAGATTAAATAAAAGTAGTTCAAACAGTACCCCAAAAAAGCAAAGAACATAATGAGCTCATTACATACAAGTGCAAACTGGCAAATGATACAGCAAACAAGATGTAAGAAGTAGCAAGACTGAATAATGTGTATTACAGCTGCTAGAGTGGATGCTTTATTAATAATTAACACACCAATATCCAAGTATCCAAAATAATGCAAATGAACACGTGAAAAACACCTATGATTTTGTATTACATGGTTTTGAATGAAATACCCATTTTAATCTAGTAGAATGGATATTTGGGGGGCTCTGCCCTCAAAATCTCACTGTGTTTCGGAGGATACAAGGGTTTAGTCGCAGGCGTTGTTAGTGCATAGCCCAAGAAACCCAGCAGGCACTGCAGATGTTAAAGGAAGTCTCAAACACAGCAGCAAAATGGAAACAAGAACATCTGCTTTCAAATTTGTGAAATAACACCATGCTAGCTTAAGAGGAAAGAAAGAAAAGAGAGACTGGGAGAAAGAGAGAAAGCAAGCCCTCTCAAATCTAACTTTCCCCAATCTGAGACACTTCTCTATAGGCAAAAAATAAACTGAGCCAGAGAGATCCAAGACAGCTTCCTGAAGCATATCATGCAAGCCACGTGATTATCTTATTTTTCCATTTACTTTGTCTTTTATAAAACATTTTCTCCCAGAGACACAAGCTATCTCCGTAGTTCCATACTCACATTGATTAAATAAGACAGAGCAGAGCTGAGTTTTCAGCTGAAATGAGTAAGCTTTAAGTAATTTCTAAGTAAACTGATTGAACTAAATGAAACTTCATTTTCTTTTAATTTAGATTACACACTAAAACAAGGCCTCTGTATTCACAGAATATACATGTTCCATTCCATTTATACCTATAACAAGAAGATCAAAGTGTTTGTATAACCTAGGATTCTAAAAGCTTCAAGTTACTGTAAAATACCTAAGTCAAAAGCACTCCTCAAACCAGAAGAGATAACTTTAAAAAAAAAAAAATCCAACTCCGATGGCTATAAAATGTATTATTTTACACACGACACATTAGGAAAGCAACAGCTGAAGGTTTGGTAGTTTAATTCAAGATCTAACAAAATGCTTGTGCATGACAATTACTTTGCATGTATCACATGCTTAAACACATGCAAAATTTGGAAAACAAATTTTAATTTGAGCAATATTCTATTTGATCTTGCCCAAAACATTAATTTCAGAGAGGGGCAAAGACAGTTAACTGAATTGTATTTTTTATATATAGCAGTAATAACATTTCTGTATTGCATTTGGACGACATAATTTAATGCACAGCACTTTCCTAGGAAAACACAACGACACTGAGCTTAGCTGAACGGAGATGACACAGAGCTTCTTAAAGTGAACACAGTTGTCTCAGTCAGCAATGTCTGGTGTAATATTTTCTAGAAATTATGGTATAGCTCAGAAGACTTTCCACCAGACTGGGACATGAAACACTTCTCCAGTCATTTTAAGAATAAGTCTCCAAAGTATTAAGGGAATCACTGACATAGAGACTGAAGTCTTTATATTAATTTAAATAAAGAAAAATTGTGAACTTTTATTTCTGGTAGCAACACATGCCAGCTGCATCAAAACAAGCAAGCAGAAAGGTTGTCAAACCAGCAGTTTGCTGGCCTTATGCAATGCCACATCTCAGCAAGCTTTTTTTTTTTTTTTTACTGTACCAAAAGTACTAGTCGTCTCTGGTGATACTACCTCCTTCTCTGGCTTTTCAAATGGTAGCCGTGGTCTAGGATATCTGGATGCTAAAGTTTTTCAAAAGCAAGACAGTAATAAGTCCTCCACAGAAACACATGGCCAAGTTCCTGCATTCAAGCAGAGAATGCAGACTAGAACCAATTTTGTTAAGTTACACAGGTAAGTAAAACAACAGAAGGGGGGAGAAAACTAAACCATAAGAGCAAGAACAGCATGAACTTTAACTTGTTTAATGTGGTTTAAAGGTGGACAGTTACAGTCATATTAGACATTTTTAGAGAACAGTTTCTGGATAGTTATACTACAGGGGACCAACATCCAACGTTGTTGTTTATTGGCATTAAACCTAAATCCTTTCTAATACTTAAGCAATATATGTATGGCCTTTTCCTGAAGTACTATATATATTAGCACAGACAGAATAAGACTCACAAGCAGACTTTGAGTACAAATGAAATGTTCAGGAGTTTAAAGCAGAAAAAGAAAATCAGCAAATTTACCCTAATCAAGTTAAAACTCAATGGAAAAAATTTATATACAGTTAATTTCCAGGAGATACTACACGTAGGCTGAGATGACAACATGACGAAAAACGTAACCTTTCTAGGTACCCAAATTTGCAGCTTTATTGTTACTTTAAAAAGGAAGTCCAAATAAATCATAAGCAGTCAGTTACAATAAAGCTTAAGCACAAAAGTACATCAGAATAAAGACACCAAATGTAGAACTGACTAACACAGCACAGTAGCGCTGGAATGAATAATGGAAATAGAGATTTTCTACTGCTTGGGAGTACCTTTTGGAGATGGTTTTTTTTTTTTTTTTTTGCTTTGGGATCTTTTAGGGTGGGTTGTTTTATTGTGTTTTGTTTTTTCTTCACAATTTCACTTTCAGGTTTCTTGAGGATGGAGAGTATCTCTCAAGTGGACTTCAAAAGTATTAAATCTCTTAACTAAGGTACTCCCACCCCATGCAGTGTCCAGATCCTCCCACGCAGTTGGTCTTTTCTTTTAATAGGCACCATATTCTTGAGAAAGTATGCAAGAAAAAAAAATCCTAAAAAAAAATTGAGGTAGGTTTTGTAATAAGTGAAAAATTAATCGAGGGAGGAAAAAGGGGGTGGACTCCCACCTCTATTACTCAACAGAGTAGTTGCAAAGTTACTTGACCAATGAGGTTTTCCCTGGTACCATTCACATAACCGCCTGGTGAGCTCTCTGCAGAAGCGCGACTCGGCTTCCCTGGCCGAGCTCCATCCTTGTTCTCTGAACAGAGCAGAAGGCAGGACTCTCCTCTTCAGCAAGGAGGCCTGGGAAAGCCAAATGCTGAGTATTACAGATACAGAAGCATGTGACAGCTAAGGGCCTTGTGATTTTTCCTTTCAGAAAAATACTGTGTCAAAGCAGCTACAGCAAGATCTAACTTAATTTTCCTTCATTCTTATTTTGGGGGGGACAAAATAGCATCAATTTCGAGTAAATGGCTAGGGTTTAATATTAGTGTTAACTGACCTTTGGGGTGAAAATGCTTTTATAATAGTTTACTTTATCACAGGTAATAAAATATTTTGCATTACAATTTATAGATGACCACCATATGAAAATACAACAATTCCATTTGTAGAACTTAAAACAGCCAGTACAGCCTGTATAGCCTCCTCCTTTTGTACTCTGCCTCAAAGCAGGGGCTTCATGAGTTTGAACAAAAGCGATAAGAAAAGCAGTATGTGTTTCCATCTGAAACACCTTATTCCTGTCATCACTGAGTATTTTTGACTCAGAAGCGAGATTAGCAGTAGCCTTGGTGTATGCTGCGATGGCCTAAGAACGCAAAGGGATTGCATGCAGGCGAGCTGCAAGGTTTGTCATTTTATCAGCTTGACAGAGCACTTCAGTCTGTCAAATTGCACATTTACCAGCAGTCTGCCAGAAGACCTTTTGCTAGAATAGCAATCAAACACCAAAGCTTAAAAAAAAAAAAAAAAAAAAAAAATTCCTGACCTAGGTCACAGCAAGACAGAGGCAGATGGTCCTTCTCCATACACAGCTCAGTTCACCTGCATGTACGTTAGGCCTATGGAGGGGACCAAATCACACGAGTGAGAGTCCCCTCCTCTCCCTGTCTCAGCTGACCAGTGGTCCTTCCAAGAACCCTCCTACTTTCACTGTAAAAATCAGTCTTTAAACAAAATAGCAAGTAATCCCAGCAGGATCAAGTTCTGCTTTGCTGGGTAAACACAGATTAAGTTCTACCAAAAAGAGGTACTAAGAAGAGTGATACCTAGACCAAATCAGATGAATCGGTTTGTTCATAGCAGAAGGAGGTATCAGACCCACACAAAAACCATTTTTTATACTGGACCATGCTTAAAGAGAGTAAGAACTTCAGTTAAATTAACTTTCCTTTAAAAGTTACTGAAATAGTGGCACCTAGACTCTTATTATTCCTTAGGCTATCCGAATAAATGGGCAAGTTCATAAATTTTACACCAGACCACAAAACAGAGAATGATTATTTTGACATCAAAATAAGATGTCGCCTAACATTGGCCAAAAGCTTGCAATTCCCTCAGAAAGATCTTGCCACAGCTGCCAACCCTATCAAACGCATAGAGGTGGTGCCCTTTACCAAGCAGTGCCGACACTCTTACAAAGGTAAGCACGATACTTTAGCTTATGAACATTTTTCCATCAGAATGCACCAGTTGGGTCAGATTATTAATACGTTTGTGGTGTGGCATGCTGCTGCCTTCAAATGGAGTCTAGCTGAAGACTGCATTCTCCAGATGTGCAACATAACCAACTGCCAGGACTGCCTTGCTACTGGGCTTTTGCATGTTTTCCAGTTAATACATAACCTCAACAGGACAAATAAGCAACTACAGCTCAAAGGGCTTGAGTTTTCTTTTATTTAGTGAACACATTACAGAAACTTCCATTAAATGATAAGATGCAACCTGGCGCTTTCAAAGAACTTTGTGTTCAATGTACATACGTAACTCCAACAGAAACTGTTTTCCCATCTTTGCAGCAAAGATGAGAAATAACTATTGCTATCAAGACTTGATATTTCTAGAAATGCTAGATACCCATTGTGTTAGTATTATTAATGCAAAAGTGTTACATCTGGGCATAAGGATATTTTAACCCAATACACATTTAAGAACAACAGCACCCTTAGCATGTCTGCTGTGTCTTTATTTCTCTATGTTTAATATTTCTTACCTAAGAAAGTCAACGCCTTCAACAATTTCCTTCTGTGCTACTCGGCTTGCTGCACTGCTTAGGAGTGCCTTTATGAATTACTTCATAACATAGGCTGGAAACTTAAGGTAGAAAACCTGAATGTAATCACCTTTCCTTAAAAAGAAGTTACACCTTCTCTTCAAAACTACTCTCTTTTAATGGAAAATTGCTAGAGAAGGACACAGACATTAAATCATTCTCCAAATCGCCAGGAAGTTTTTTCGTACTTTCATCTCCCTCGCTTAAGAAAGTAAGAACAGGAAGGAGGATTTGACTACCTGCTGCCAACAAAACTAAATCTTGCTCATGGGGCACCGCTTCTACAAACAGGAAAGCTGAACTGCTAGAGTTTATCTTAAAATGAATTTCTCAATTTGCCACTTCAGTGTTTCCGTAACTATGAAAAAAGAGAGCATAACCTATCTGTATTCAAGTCCGCATGCATCATCTTTGTCTGGCATCGCTGACAAGCTTACAAGGAACACAAGCTGAAATTTTAAAACTCTACTTTAAACCTCTCCTTGGGAAAACATCAGACCCTAACTATTCACCTTTCAAAGGCTGAAGGAAAAAAAAAGGAAAAAGTAAAAGGCCTATAAGAAGAAAAAATAAGTCCAGGTAGGAAGTACTGTAGCTTCCTTTACTGAAAGCAGCAGTTTAGTCATGCTTTGACTAAACTGTAAGTTAGTTGGCAAGAGAGAAATTACAGTTTAAATTGGGACACTTTGCAAAAAATCTACTAACACACTTCCATTAAGATTCAGTTTCATACTCTTCCCCCCCAGCTTCTCCTAAGCAAAAAACTTCTATTATTTCAGTCTCACCTCCCAGGTGAGCACCGTTTCACAGCCATCCTTTAGCACAAGCTTACAGATAGAAAATTTCTGACTGAAGCATTAAAACAAACAAAGGAACCTCAGTTTTTATTAATATGTCAAATTTCAAGTGCTTTCATGAAGCTAAAGTGTTCAAACCAGCTGCTAGTGCTGGAAGCTGTAAACATCTAGATGTTTTCCAGGTAAGACACTTGATGATGAGGTGACAGGAACATGCCACCCTGTGACAAACCTCTCCCCATCTACAGGTTTTGTGACTACAGTACAAACAGAGGTGTTAAGTTTCAAAATACTTCAGACTCACCTAACTTAAAGATCAACAGCTATGGCTCACCTACCTGAGGACCGTTCTTCAGCGTAGGAGCCGTGGCAAAGGATGGGTTTCCCTGCAGCCTCTACCATTAGCGGAGGCCACAGATAGTGTGTCCTGTCATATTTCGCGCTAGGGCAATTAGCTGATGAAACTGCGTCCTTCTGGTGGTAGGCCTGCGCACGGCCTGAGGAACAGGCCCCTTTTGGTTCTTGATGTGCCCAGGTCTCCCCATATTGCTGACAGCTTCCCCTAGCTGTTATGGGGTCTGTTAGGGCACAGAAGAGGTAGTGAAGGGAGAAGGTCAAAACTTACCCCAATAAGGACTGTGTTAAGAAGGGCACAGACTAAGACCTCCCTTTCCATATAGAAGTATGAAAAGATCACAGGCATGGAAACAAGTGCACAGAGCGACAGAACTGCTTACACCTTTCACGATTGAAGAGAGACTGATTTCCCAGACTCAAAAGGGATACGGGAATTTACTCAGCAGATAGGTAAGTAAATGTGAAGGCTGCATTTGGATCACTTTCATGGGAAACGAACATCAGAGTAAAACTAATCTAAAGAATCAACTACCCAAAGCTGCAGCATGCTGTGACAGATTAAGATGGCAGGGCTGAAACACACGATCAGGATCATTTTGTCTAGATTGAGCTCAGCAGCTATCAAAATCAAAAGTGACACAAGCAGACTGAGGAAAGTACTTGGAAAGTGAGGAACAAATGCCTCTTCCCTCCCTGCCAACCCCCACTTGCCACTCACAACCACAACCCGTGTAACCAGTTAGATTATTGCTATGCAATCATTTTAACTAAACATACAAAACAGTATCTAGTCATATTAAAGCACATAAAGTATACCATCATCTAACCAGGTAGCCATATCATTTTCTTTCCACTGCAGACCTTTTATCCCCTCTGTGTGCATCTGTCACTACTTCATGCTGAAGCTGTGTTTTTATCTGCTGGAAAACTGGAGTAGAGTGCAGCAGCCACTCTAAATGTGTGTATTAATCCATCCTCACATAAGACCCGAATTCTGTCAATACCAACTCTCTACAGAAAACAGCTTTGGCAATACATCCCATACAGGGGCTCCTTTCAGCACAGTTCCCTTCCTTCATTAGACCTCAACAGCTTGAATATATGAACACCAAGGGAGAATCCAGTGCTACAACGGGAGCATCTACTGAAAGCAGAGCACCTATTTTAACTGTTTTCAATTATTTCTGTGCCGTGTTTCTCCTCCTGTTCAGAATGAATGTGCTTTTGGTTCTCAAGAACATCAGGGAACGTGCAACAGGTGCTCACTACAGTTTAAAAATTAAAGATTAGACCAAAAAAAAAAATCTTAATTCACTGGACCTCCAGCATCTCTTCATAACCAGGATGGGCTTCCAGGAAGTCCACTGATGTTTTCTAAAACACGTCAAGAAATAGCATCACTTAAAGTTAAAAGCTGACAGTGGCCATCGTAGCAAAGGCCTCACTAGAGCCGGCTAAAAGAAAAAGTTCATTCTCAAAGCAGCTCATCAAATTACTATTTGGGCAGGTCAAGAATTTGGCTGGAAGGACTGAGGCCTCGTACAGTTATTACACTCTGTGCAATCCTTATCAGTGAGACTAGAAAGCACACAGTTGCGGTTTTGTTGAAATGATCTCTGATATGAAATGATAACTTCTGGCACAAGTGAATTGGAACTTCTACTGCTGAATTAAATCTGTAGTTTATGAATAAGGTCACAAGCAGATAAGTTTCTAAATTAATGCTTTTGTTACTCAGTCTTCTAAATCCTAAATTAGCAGGTAGTCACAGTGTTTTATAGAAACAGACTTTGATACGGTATCTAACAGTAACTGAGCAACAAGATATTAAATAGGACCATCTGTTGAATCATCTCTGTGTAAATTTTGAGATGTTATACTAAAATACATTTCAGAGATTCATTTTGAAATTCACAACATGATCCTCGCTACACAGAAACACTGTGAGCAACCAGCTTTACCTGAGCAGTGACTGCTGAGACAGAAACTCACTGAAAAACCTTACGGCAAGAAACCTCCCTAAGCCAATAAGGATCTATTTTGGAAAAGTATTACTTGTTAGTATTCAAAAGTTAGTGTCAACTTACAGCTTAAAGAACACTGCCTGCTATGCTGGGAAACAAATAGTGACTTTATACATCACTCTGCAAACAGTGCTCCTGCTCCTAAAAGGAGCGTTTAAGTGAACTGCTCTTGCTCTGAGTGGAAACAATAGTGTTTCTATGCAATAGTACACTGTAAACAAAAATGAAAGAGTACCTGAAAAGGTCACTTTACGCCACGAAAGCAGCGTTTCTACGGCCGCGCCGCAGAACCGCTTTCTGCCCCCCGCGAGGTTTCTCCGAGGCCCGTGCGGGGCAGCCACGAGCCACGGAAATGCCCTTCCCAAGGGCACGCCGCTGCCGAAGGCGCAGAGGGGCCTAGGCCAAGCGCACGCCCATCTCCCCGCACCTGCCAGCGCCTCCGCTGTCACGGCCACCGCAAACCGCGGCGGAGGCAAAACCCGCTGAGCTGGTAACTAAGGAGATTTCATTTTCTCTTTTTTGTACTCTCTTTTGGGCATTTGTTCTGTCGGAGAACAAGTTTGCAAGCACAGCTGGGCCAAAAAAAAAGAAATGAAGAAAGAAAGAAAAAGCCCTCCGCGAAGTGTTTAACCGGTGCTGTGCAGCGCCAGGCCCCCCTCAGGCCCCCCAGCCAGGGGAGCAGCAGCCGGGCGCTCTGAGGAGACCCGGGACCAGCCCGCTGCCGCGCCGGTGCCCCCTCCCGCCCCCCTCGGCGACCCGCCGCCACAGGACGCCCGGCCCGGCGGCGCCGACGCTTCTAGAAGCGGGACTTGACGCCGGGCGCTGCGAACCCGGAGGCGGCCGCGCGGCAGCCCGGGCGCATGTGCCCCGCCGCGGCGCCTCACGCGTCCCGCCGCCGCCGCCCGCCGCCGCCGAGCCGGGCCGCGCCGCTCACCTTGGGCGATGGCGATGGACTCGAAGCGGTGGAGCTCCCGCAGCAGGCAGCTCCGCTCGGTGGAGTGCAGGCTGTAGATGAAGTCGCGGGCCCCCTGCGCCGTGTTCAGCGCCTCCATGGGCTCCTTGCGCGGGTGCGTGCCCAGCGCCCGCCCGGGCGGCGCCGCCCGCGGCAGCAGCGGCCCCTCCGCGCCGCCGCCGCGCAGCGTGCCCAGGCGGCGGCGGCAGCAGCAGCGCGGCGGGGCCCGCAGCGAGCCCAGGCAGGCGGAGGCGCAGGGCGAGGCGGCGACGGCGGCAGCAGCGGGGCCCCCCGGCCGCCCCAGCCGCAGCGCCGCCCGGCTGAGCCACGCCGACATGGGGCAGGGGAAGGCGCGGCGCTCGGGCCGCCCGCAACGCCCGCCGCCGGCTCCGCTCCCCGCCTGCGGGCGCGGCGCGCTGCTCACGGGCCGGGGCGGGGCGGGACGGCGCAGCCAGGCACCGCCCCGCCGCTCCCGCCAGCAGCAGCGCCGCCGCCGCGCCCCGCCCCGCCCCGCCCCGCGCCCCACTGGCCCCGCGCCGCCCGCCGGGCAGCGGCCGCCCAGGGGCGGCTCCGCGCATGCGCGGCGCGGGGCGGGGCGGGCTGCCGCCGGCGGTAACGGTCGGAACGGCTGCGGCGCCCCCTCAGGGCCGGGCTGGGGCCGCCGCCGGGCTCCCTGCGGGGCAGGACAGGGCGGCAGCACCGCCCCCCTCCGAGCCTGGCCCAGGGCGAGCGGGAGTCGTTTCGGAAGAGGAAAGACGCCCTCAGGCTCCAGGTGGTCATGACGCTCCCGACTCTTAACGGTATCGCCGTTACTACGGTGCCGGTTAACCCCCGAGGCTCCCTCGCGGCTTCAAAAAGCGCGTTCCCGGCTCGTGCTGGTCCGCAGCGTCCCAGCAGGTTGGTGGCGGTCCCGAAAGCAAGGTGGCACTTTTCTTTCCCGTTTTTGTTTTTCGGGCCTTTGCCTTAAGGGTGTTACACCATTGTGTGTAATACCAAACACTTCACGTTTTGTTTTAATACATGTAGCTAGTTGTATGTGACGTTTGTATTTGTACATTTAATCGATTGGCGTTGTCTTTAAATCATCCAATATGATTTTAAAAAAATACACTTTTATTACAATTATGGTTTACATCTTCATTGAACTAAGGCTTTTTTCAACTATTTCTTAAATGTTCTGTCGCGAGGCCTGAGCAATTCCCTGGATACATTCACTGCACTTGGGGTTATTTTAGGTTCCTTTTTTTTTTCAAAACACCGTACAGAAATTATTGGGTTGTATAATTAGACTGCCAAAAGCCTAAAGAGCCACAACCGGAAGGGGCTCACTTAAAATTCATTGTAATTTGTCTATTTTTAACCCTTAGGTAAGAGACCTCTGGAAGGGGGGAGCAGGGGCAGATGGTCTCTTAAGCGGGGCGACTGCGCCTTCTCGGAGGCTGCTTCTCCCCCGCTCGGCAGGGAGAGGTTAAAACTGTAATGGCAAAAGCAGTATTTTCTCCCCAGTTCCACAGCTGCAGACTTAAAACATGGTATGGAGGCAAAGATCTCATAGTAAATAGAGGTTTCATCCCTAGAGTATGTGTTCAGCGTTATAGATATTTGTATATAGCATGTGTACTATTGACAGGGAGAAAAAAGTAAGCACAAAAATACACAAGACAAACCATAAAGGTCTGGATATGTGATGTTATAATTTTCACCCTGTTAGAGAAATAATAGAGGTAGATGGGTGTTGGCTAGTATTTCCAGTTAAACGTGTTTTTGTCATGCAGCTCACAGATACTGATTCTGAACCGTTCTCTGCCTGCAAGACATCCTTTACAGTTCTCTGTCTTTCTCCCAGTGCTTACTCCTGATTCACAGCTACTAAGTTTCTGTTAATACTCAGAACTCTACTTAGCTTCTCAGATGTTTTACTGAAAGCACTGTCTGTACCTTCTGCTGCTCTTCAGGGGCTGTGTGGCAATCAGTAATATTTTTCACCTCTGTAGAACTGTAACAACAGAGTTTATACAAGTCTGTTCCGAGTTGGTATTAAAATTCTTAATCAAATAGCTTTTTCAATAAAAATGGAAGCTTTCACACAAAAAGACCAAACATGGAACGGGATTGCCAAAAATCTGAAAAAAAGTCATCAGAAAAATAGGAAAAAAACAAACTTTTCAGATGCCCAAAACTTTAAAGCTTCATTTAGACAGATTTCTGATTTGATCAGTCTTGACAATAAATTAAAATTCATTTAAACTAAAATAATTTTTCAGCTTCAGTTTCTTTCTTCTTCTTATGCCTGTTTAGGTCGTAAAGAAATCAAAATTTAGCAGTGACTTTAACTCCTTTTAGACCTCTGATAAATCTAATTAGATAAACGGATTAAAATTTGGCAGATTTAAAATCTGTGAATCTGAGATCAAGTACTCTCCACTTTGCAGACCATGGAATACTTTATTACGAAAAATCAGGTACATCCTTAAGTCTGCTTGTCAGAGTGTAATGCAAGTTTTATCGTATTGCAAAACAATGGTATAACTGCTTCATTTTCACACAGCTTGACTGCACCAGAACACAAAGATGGAGCAAAACACCAGTAACTGTCAAGGAAAGGAGACTTTGTGCCAACACAGCCCATACCATGTCTATTGCAAAAGGTGATTACATTTGGATTATTCCTGGAATGTTTTGACAGAACTGAAAACATTGCACATATTTTTAAACACTCAAAGAGAGAACTGCTTTGTCCCAAGGGGCTGGCAATCTATCACGCCAATCTAAAAGAATTTCTTGCAAGCAAGACCTTGTGCCCATGTGGAGGTGTGATGAAATGAACAAGAAATCAATGACAAAGAACTGGGAGTTTACAACTTGGATACTGTAGCCATTAGGTATTTGCAGTATAGGAATACCAACCTCACATAGATGTGCAAGAACATTATTTAAGTAGACATGTTACAATAATATTAAGAAAATAAAATCAGTACCTGTATGTCAAGATAGAGATCATCTTTCAGGGTCTGTGACAGACTGCAAATTCTTCTGTGGGTAGAAGCCATGACTTACGTCTTTCTAAGCCTTTAAAACTGCATTGAACAAATCGTAATAAAAATGTCTTCAGAGGAACTAGTCTGCAATGACAAGGAAATAACTAGATGACCTAATAGGTTTTTTTCCATCTTTCACTGTTGGAACTTTTATTTTCTGAGAAAGTGACATTGAAGCCATTGGCTAAATGACACTTTAATTAATGAAACAGTCTCTTTAGGTCAATTCAGGAGGTGTTGTAGAGTAACTTTCATTCATCCTGACACTCCAGCGGAGCTTGTGAATCTGCTGAAATACATATTTCTCATAGTGTTCTGAAAAATGCAAAAGTTTCTCTTTATTTTCTTGTTTTCTTTCTCATAGGTTAATTTTCTTCTAACTGGACTTATAAAATAAGTCACCAAACTGATTAACGTGGTTAACAGACCAAGTGACAGAACTAGGAGGAAGCTTTTTAAAATGCTATGTGGAAAATATGGCAGTGTTCAGCCATAAAAGCTGGAAAAATGATTATGTAGGTATCAGCAGAAAAGTGCGAACCATCTTTAACAGAATTTCTGCAAGCCCTTCTAAAAATTTCAGAAAAGTGCAAAAAGACTTCCACAGAGCTCCTATATCTATTGGCACAGATGGATTTTAAAGAGGCAAAGCTGAGAGAGATATCTTTTTCTAGAGACTGGCTGGAAATATTAGGCAGCCCTAGCCACATACAGCTATGTGGTCCAGCTTTAATAATGATATTTTTATGTGATGAAGCAATTTCAGAAATATTATTTTGCTCATGTTCGTGTAAATTGTTCTCTTTTTTTCACATTATAAAAAGTTGATAGGTATGCTGTGTGGCTGAAAAAGAGCTGAGGATCATGGTAGACAATCTGTGGAATATAAGCCCCTGTGGAACACTATACCCAAAAGGGATAGTATGTTTTTTGAATAAATAAATACGCTATTATCAAATAGAAGATGAGAAGTTACTCTTTTTCTGTCTTTCAGGGTAAACGCTTTTAGAATATTGTACTCAGTTACAATGTCCACAGTTTAAGATAAACTGAACATACCTTAAAAAAACTTCAGCAGGAATTATTAAAGGTTTTGAAAATTGCCTCTTAGTAACAGACTACAGGGATCAATTTATTTAGTGTATCAGCTGGAAGTCTGTGAGTTAACACAATCATAGTCTGTAAGTAACTTAGAAACATTATAAAATAAAAATTTCAGCACAACAATATTGTACATAATGATACCCATCATTAATGTATAGCAAGACTTGAAGCTGAAACTAGGCAGATTCAGATTGCTGTACAAAATTTCAATAGTAAGAACAATTAGCAACTGAAGCAACTTTATAAAGGTTGCAGCAGACTATCACTGGTAATTTTTAAGTCAAAACTGGTTATTTTTCTAAAAGATGGGATCTGCTTGAGATAATAATTAAGATAGTGAAGACCTATATCTTTTAGCTTAGAAGAGCTGATAGGAGGTGTTTACTATAATTCCTCCCAGATTTATAATTTATGGATGCACAGCACTTCTTAAAATGAGTCCTGGCGTTTTTCCACACTAAACATTTTATAAAACTTTGCCCTGTTCCTCCAATATTTGTATTTAACTTGAAAAAGAGAAAAGATCAGTATATCCTTTGAGTTCAAAAAAAGGATTTTGTTGATAAAATGGGAAAGGTATGAAAAGTATGAAAGAAGAGGACCATTCCCCAAGAGAATAGGGAATGTCAAAGAAATGCATTTATTGTGCCTACTTGGCTATTTTCTTGCATATATTTATCAGAAAAATGACTAGATGGCCTAAAATTATCTGTGGGAATATCCACTGTACAGAAGGTTTCCCTCATCAGTGTAAAGCTGAGACTGTGATCAAGGGCCACCTCAACATACCTTCAGCTTTCTGGCGTTAATTTGGGGTATGTAAAAAGCTGAGCATGAATTAGAGTGGCTCTGGGGCTTTTCCAACTTACTGTGAGGACTGAGCAGCTCCTGTACAGCTCTAAAATCAGGTGAACACACAGATGCTGTAAAGCACCTTTGCCCAGCATCTTCATCTTGCCCCTATGCATCATGCAATGGATATTGTACCATTATCTCTCTTCTGAAGCATGGAAGAAAGATAAAGCTCTCAAAGTGCTGCTAAGCGGCTGGTTTAGGACCTTGGAGACCTTGAACACTTTGTAGGGAAGAATGGATCAAATGACCTGGAGCTCCTTGTCATGGTAGTTCTTGCTGTGCCTAGAACAGCTGCACCATCAAGTTTTATAGAACGCTTCTGTCAGCATTAACTGCATTGCCCCTTGATCCCATTTACCTCTATTGGAGTGCACTAATTAATGGCAGAAGATAAGAGTTGAATACCACCAAAAGGGCAACACAAGCAGTCGTTCAGTCCATTCACCCATTCAGTCCATTCACCCGTTCAGTCAAAGGCAATGAGGAACACCAGCTTTGTTACCTCTCACCAGAGGTTTTCACTCAGTTTTACATCACAGATTTCTCTGCCTTCCCTGTTTTTCCTCTTCATCAGTTGCTTTCTTTCTCTTACTCCCTTGCTTTCTACTCTCTTAGTTTCCCCTCCATGTCATCCTATTAACATACTCAACGTGGCTTTTCCCAGTCTATTCCCTGAAGTAGAGCCACATCTGTTATTTAGAGGCTTTCACCAATCCACCATTGCTCCAGCTAGGCTCCTATTATTCCAATTTAAGTGATTATCGCCAACCACCCTGAATCCTCCAGCTCCAAAATTCTAAAAAGAACTAAGCTCTCCCTTAAGCAACCCATCTCCCACTCTAACATGCAAATTGCTTGCCCAATCCTTCTTTCCTTCTCTTCAACATATGCTTGGTTTAGATTTAGGCCTCTGGAGAATATACATGTAGTTCTGAAAATCATACCTCATATGCAAATCCACATCCATGAAGTATCCAAATGCTTTAAATGCCTTCCCCAGGTTTTCTGTGGTAGTCAGTCCCTCTTTAGATAACACTTTCTTTAGGTACTTAGATACTTACCCTAATAACCCTAGTAACTAATCCTTTTAGCCACGTATTCCACCAAGTCCTATATCATAGCATGTTTTCCTTAGAAGAAATGAGGTGGCTTTTCCTTGCTTTGCTATGCGAAATTGCTGTTTGACTGTCATGACAGCAACTGTAGAGAATGTATAGCAAAAGAAAGAGCAAAATTAAATAATGCTGAGGGCTAAAGTAGGAGTAAGTTATTTTACCCGATGAGTAGCACAGATACATTCTTGGAGAGACTAGTACCCCCACTTTGCTCCTTGAAGAAAAGGAACAGTGTACTGTGCTATCTTTTGCTCCAGTAAACCCTTAGAAAACTATTGCTCCCCCTTTTCCTTTCTACTTTCCTGTAATTCCTTCCTTCCCTGTAATTTTTTTTCCTGACTTCTCAACACTGAAATCATAGTGGATTTTCTTCTCATGGGGATGAATATATTTATGAAACTCCTTCTCCCCTATTCCTGGTGATGTGTAGGAAAAGCATGTTTTGCTTTCATCTTCTCATGATGCCCTTCAGTAACCATGTTAGTTTAAATAGCTTGTACTGAGGTTCTCCGTACAAGGTTTTCAATCTCCATTTGCTGATTTATTCTATTAGCTGTTGGAAGCTGCCTCATTGTACAAAAGCAAATTTGATTATATACAATGATAAATAATTTGGACGAGTCCTTTTTACAACTGTAAAATTTCATAGCCTTAAGCTATTTTTTAATCTCATTTTAGAAGTCACATGATGTATTAAGTTCTGTGAAGACAGATTAGGATGCTAACTAATTAACTGATTCTATTACATAGGTAATTTTCAGGAAGCAAATAAGCAGGCCAACCCTCACCCCCTCCAACATTTTGTTGTAAGATTATTTGTATCCTCACTGTGTAGAAGCTTCAGTCTCTTCCAAATCAGTGAATACTAACTCTTTTCTCACAAGGTGTCACACGTGTGTCCCCTCAAATTAAAAAAAAAACAATTCAATAATTAGAATAGATTAGAATCTGCATATAGAATTTATCTGATAAAATAGCCGATGTGCAGATTTAATAGGTGGATTAAATCATCTGGAGAGTGGCGATGAATTTTTAATTACTGTCTATTTAAAATTCAGAATACTTGCACAATATTCCAGTGAGATCCTCAGCAGTTCTATTGAATACAACATGCTCCAAACATTTTATTGAAATTTGTATAGAGGGTGTATTAATCTATTTAAAATAAAGAGATGAACTATAATGGAAAGGTGAAAAGGGAACAGGAGCAGAAACAGATGTGATGACAATTTACACTAATATTTAATTCATCAGTAAAAAGAAAAAGTTACAGATATCTTGTAATAACTACAGACATGTAGTCATCTCCTAATTGTGTAAATAACTGTCAAATGCTAAACTCGCCATCACACCAAATAGTGTTTTTAACACTGTTATATGTTGTTTTTGTTTTTGATTAATCACTTAATGTCTATAGAGATCAATAAGGATAAAAAATTTGAAATTAATTCCTTAATTCCACCTTCCCTTTACAATAAGAAAAACAAATTAACATACTAAGAATATGAACTACAAGGTAGATTAGAGGATTTTTTTCAAACTGTCCACCCACAGGACTGAATGTGAATATGCATGTTATGCATGCATATCTGTCTTTTGTGCAGATAAAATAAAGATGAGTAAGCAGGATGAGTCCAGCAGACATCTTTTAATGTTGCATTCAACTTACTATCAAATTTGGACTATGAGAGGAGGAGACTGGAGATTGTTAGTAAAGAGAAACTCCTCCACCCCCAGAAAACAGATACAGATGCAAAGTGAATCGGTAGTGACCGAAAGTCACTGTTCTGTAGTGACTGACCCAATATCACAGTTTGAGCATGTTCCTGACCAACATAGTGTTGTATCTAAACAGAAACAATCGTCAGATGCAACTGAATGGGTACAGAGGCGGAGACGAAAGCGCTGTGTCACGGTTACTTAGGGTGCACTGTTAGCAATCCTTGAACGTGCTGTTGCTGTACCAGTTCTGTAGGTAAACCAGAACTATGAGGAACAAGATAAGCAGTCTTGTATTGGCATGAGATTCAAAATAACCCAATGAAACTGATATCCAGCTGTTACAGGACACAACTGTACTTGTTTTATAATATTTAACATAATTTTATTTATTTAACATAATTTTAACATATATTCTGCCAAAGTTAGTATCCGTTATATTTTTAGTACTTCTGGTGATAATCATAATAATTATTAATGTATTTTGAAAAAAAACATGTTTCATTCCCAAAATTTGGATACACAGGCCTTGTGCAGAAGACCTGGACAAGCAACTGACAGAGGGTATTCTCCTCCTAAACTCAAAGGCAGCGGCAGAATGCTGACAATATTCATTGTAGCAAAGTATTATACCTTGTTTTTAACCCACTAAAGTTTCTTTTGAATTTTTTCAGCACCTTGATAGGCTTTGGAAGAGTGTAGTACTGAAAAAAGTGACCTATTTTCTCTCAGGTGGAGAGTTGCCACTATTTGTTTGAGGTGGTTGCATTCTTGTTCGTTAGGGGTATTTTTAGGGGAAAAAAATAGTAGACCAGCTTTGAGTCTGTTTATTCCAAATGCAGTAGAACATTATTTACTTTTTCTCTTGCTCTCACTCTATACCAAAGACTCTTTAAATTTGTTCCTTTTCAAATGTGGGTCAAATAAATCTGCTGAATATGCATGTGGGCAAAGTATGCCTCATAGCAAAAATGCTATAGCAGCTGAAAACGTTTGACCTGTTCTTCCAGGCACCTTAATGCCAAAGAAGAATTCTTTTCACAGAGATTTTGCTTTTGAAAGAAATAAAAGATAGGGGTGGGAAAAAGCTTCATAAAAGCAATTTACTATTTAATGTATTACATAGATATTTCTACCTGGTAAACAAACAGAGGGTTTGACCTTTTGGTGCTTGAAGGTAAATAGGTTCAGTTGAGACATAACAATTTTATCGACCAAGGAAATACCCCATAACCTTTCAGTCCACAGTGTTGCTTAAACAGGACAACAAAAATATCAGGGAAACAAACTGCAAGTTTTTATTTCCAGTGATTTTTTTTTAAGTCCTCTGTCTTTTTATATGTTTTCATGGTAGTTGAAAATAAATGTTAAATATTATCCAAGACTATAAAAGTCATTCTGAACACCCTAAAACAGAAAATAAGGCAACCTACTCAAATACCAAAGCAGGATATTCTGGCCTTGCATGGTGAGACACCAACGTAGATCATGAAAAGACACAACTATAAGAGATAAGGATCTTATGTTAAAAAAACCCCTTTGCCTCCAGTCCTTAGCATCTAAAACTGCTTGCTCATACAAGGACAGCTGTACTCTATCCTGCTTGATTTCTTTACAGCTATGTACTCCAAGAACCTATTGATTTTTTTTTATTACTATGTTTCAATATTGCCCAGACCTCAATGATCTCTTCTACTGCTAGACTTGCTAGATCTTTGATTTCTTGCATTTCAGCTGTGCACTGATTCTTGGAAGTTCGCCCAATACACTCTGAAGTTTAGGTGATCTGGATCAGTACCATAAACTTTACAGTTCTGACTCCATGTTGCCCTTGTAGATTTTATATCAGTCACCTAACCGTCCCACTCTGACTGAGCTGTAGTTTCTCCCCTAGGCTTTACTTTCAATAAACAGCAGGATTCATTGGCCTGAACTTCAGATTTCCATGGACTATAGACACTAGGGTGATTAGTTCAGCTGTAGACACCAAACTTTATGGATATGTAGGGTGGCTTTTACAGTATAGGTGTCTGCATGTGAGCTACATGCAAGCTCCCGTCGCAGACAACAGGACACCTCAGGAAGGCAATTTGCTTTCCTTACCATAGGAGTGTGCCTTACGATGAGTTTAACCACCCACTGCAGGTGCCTGGCTATCACCACTGAGTATAAAGGGAACTGCAGGTGACTAACTCTGACTTAGATGTTTAACTTTTAGATATATAAGCTTCAGCAGATGAGTCTCACTGCAAACCACCTTTATAGTACTGACCTGCTAGACTTTCCTCAGATTCTACTTTAGCTAATATTTAAACTACAATTTCTGGGTAGGATTTTAAACCTGATCAGCAGAGTGAGTGCTTGCTCTCAAGCATTAAATAAACACATAGGACAACAGCACACAGGCTAGGTGTGTGGCTTCCTAGCTGTTCTAGTGATTTGTGCAGAACAGGAGATCCTACATCTTGTTCCAGGCCTGTGGCAGAAGGTAAATACCACAGTCCAGACTAATTTCAGCCATTATATTTATCCTGTCCTTTTGCACCCTTCACTCTCTAATTAATCTAGAATATAAACTTGTTTTGTTGGTATAAGTGGTTATCTGAAGAGCAACCGATATTTTTTTCACAACTGCATATTTTCTCCGGAAGAAAATGTTACTAGGCCTTTGTGTGTGAACTGTAATTGAGGGAGAAACAATTACTTTTCTAGCAGTTGCTACTCAGGCCTAATACACCATAGGAGCTATCAGCTGCTGCCAAACTTTTGCTTTTTTCTGCTTTACTACTACTAACAAATGCGATTTTTAAATGATTTACAAAACTATTCCTAGTAGAGAGTTTGAAAGTGCATTGTGCCTGATAAAAATAGATGGTGACACAGACGTGATGCTAAGGATACAAGGCAAATGTTCATCTGTAGACATATTAGGGGTATTGTATTCTCCAGAGAAGCAGCTCCAAACTGGAGATTGCAGTGCTCGGTCACTTACAAATACAGATGGACTCATGAGCAGAAGTTTTGTTCTTGGTATTACTGTAAGCAAAATAAATAATCAGTAGCATAGCAGTGATAATCTCATAGTCCTCACAAAAAAAAAATTTCAAGATTTTCATCTCTGCAATATGCGAGCTAATGATGTGATTAGATAAGGAAAAAGAACCAGCTCTCCAACACATCTGATGAAAACATGCATTGTGTATTCGCTTATGATCTTTGTGTGTATCACTTCTTTATTTCTGAAATTCTATAAGCTTACTATTCTCTTTTTAAAAAACATATTTCACAAGGATACCAAGGAATGTGAGATCTGAAACTTTGTTGTTTAAGATGTAGTACATAAGCCATAAAACAAGGATATGAGATGCAAGTCATAAGAGTAAGTGATCTGAAATCCATTAAAGAACAAGGACATTTTCTAGTAATTTTGCAATATGTATCAGACAGCACAAAAATGTATGTGAAGAATTTCAGAACAGGGCAATATTGGACTCTCAGTGATAGAAATGGCCTTTGATTTTCCACAGCACAGAAATTTGCAGTTGTTGATTCCAGAGCTGAGTAATTTCATTACTGAAAGTCTATCTGGCCAAAGAGATCTATAAATATACACAAAGGATTTTGAGGGTAGAACACATGAGGAGTAAGTCATTAACACATCTATAAACTGGGAATAGGTTCAGTGATTCAGACTCAAAATACTTCTATAAGTTTTTTATTCTGATCCAGCCTGACAGAAGTTCAAAGTTCACTTGTCTACAGCTCTTAGGTTCCATATATGAAAGACCTTGGACACTTCAAAATTAGCCTACAGCCTGCAGCTACATCAGAGATTTGCTTAAAAATTGTGCTGTTTCCTTTTTACAAGATACTTCTTTGGTTATTTTCTTTTTTAATTATTATATAGGAGTCTGAAGTTTGTAGGGTGCGTTTTGCTAATATCTTCAAGGCCTTTATCATAATCACAAGGACTAGAAACTTGCATAAAAAGACAAAAAAGGAGACTGTCATGTAAACTTTAGCCTCAAGCGCTCAAGAAGGAAAACACCCTGTTGTATCGTAATAGTCATATTAAGATCATTAGGGTTTGTCCAGATTGGAGTTTTACTACAAGTAGGGAGATCTTGAAACTGCTGGAGCATGATCTTCAGGTGTGCTTAGTGTTACGACCATTGTCAGCTTCAAATGGAAACAGGGGGATCCTTGGCACATCTGGAAATCAGATAACAGCTGAGAATCCCGGAAGCAAGAGCTCCACATACTTTAATTTGAAGGTTTGACATACTTACAGAGTAATTTGGCAGCACATGTGCCAATTTTGACTTTACAACTGTATTTGTAAATATTATTTATTTATAGTCAGATGAGTAAATTACAGTTCCTAGAAGTACTTTGAACAATCTGTGCCAAATGTCCAAATATATCTACATATTAAGCCTCTGATTTTTGTGGGTTTCTGAGTATGCCTGATCTTCAATACAACTCTAATATTCAACCAATGAGATTAGCTTACTACCATACATAGTGGGATGAGTGTTTGGCAAAGACAAGACTGAAAGCTTATTTTATTTATAATAATAATATTATTATTATATATATTATAACAATATTATAATAATAAAACTTATTTTATTTATTATAATAAGGCCCCCTTAAGCTAGTCTGACAATGTAACACTTCTATAAAGTGTAGGGAAATAAAGCCCTATTATTCTGCTGTTATGCAATAAAAGCATCTTACTATAACAAAACTCTGGCTCAAGAATGTAATTGAGAAAAAGTCAAATCTTCATGAGGTCTTAAAAGAACTCTATGCAACTGTAATACAATCAGCCAGTCATCTCAAAATTTGTGTATTCTCATATAAAATATGAAATTATGTATTAAACATGTCACAAAACTTGTTTCAAATTCTAGTTGTGTATGCACTCTACCTCTGGGCAAGTTCTCTCTTGCTTTAGAAGATCAGACTGAAGCTTCTCTTTCTTCCATCCCATTCTCAGTGAATATTCAGGAAGGGAGTTGCTCAATAGCATATTTTACAAGTGAAGAAAATTTGGAGTAAATATAGCCTGTGTAGGATTCCTTTCATGAAATGAGAGGAAAAATTTGGCTCTGTATATAGAAAGATATTCTATAAGGATCCAGTTAGATAAAAAGTATAGAATTAACACCAGATAGCTACAGTTCTGTGGATAAAACTACAGAAGAATATACATATTCATGAGATATAATACATAATAATCTGTAAGGTTTAAATTAGAAGTGATAGATTATTTTATTTGTCTGAATGGTTCAAAATAGCTGCAGAAGTGTGATTGCTGCAGCTGCTACAAGCCCTGTGTGGGAATCAGGCCCTGACTCAAAGAATTTTGTGCCAGAGAAGCCTGGCACTGACTGTCCTATCCATAACTTTGATATGGAAACCACTATGAAATGCTAGTGAGAAGAATATATAGCAACCAAGGATTCACAGGTATATTCTCCTCTTGCCCTTCTGATAATGTATTTATATAGCATTTTGTATTTTCAAAGAGCTGGATAAGTATCAGTAAATTCTCAAGATAAGGAAGTGTTTCCACTTTATTTGACAAGCAGGGAAACACTAATAGTGAATCACTGATCTAAGTCCTGCCAAATCTCATGCACTGCATATGAGCCTTATTCATCTGGTTCCCTCTTCATCTTTCCCTGCTGTGGTACTTCTAGGTCATGTGCTTGCTATATAGCCATGTCGACCATCTTCTGCCCTACGATCTTCACCAGCTGCACTTCAGATCCCTCTACCAGCTGCACCTTCTGTCCAGAGACAGGTGAGCTATTCTGCTCTGCAGCTGTGGGTCACCCCCAGCAGGGCCCTGTGCTCCAAGGAGCCCTTTCGGAAGCCAGATCCCTCAGCTGTAGATTAACTCAGCATCATGATTAACGTGCAGGCTTTCCTCATCGTGCAATCTGACACACAGGCACACACCCCCGCCTCAGACCCAGGGGACACATGGACAGCCCTGCCCTGTGGTATGATGCAATTACATGACCTAACACAGGAAACTTGCATATGGCATCAGAAGAAAACGTGCCTAACTTGGAAATTTTACCATCATGTGAAAAATTCAAGTCAGTTCCCAAACTATTTTACCTAAGCCACTTTTAAAGCCATTGGAGTCCTACTGTAGGTCATGTTGCAAGCAGCCTGAATTAGCTTTAAAGACCTCTGAAAATGGCTTTTAAAAAGTTTGGTAATAAAAGTCCGAGCCATCTAAAGCTTTGTCTGCACAACAGCTGCAACCAAGTTTAAAATTGAGAAAGCATCCCTCCAGTGTACATTAGGTTTTAAAAAAATATTAGTAGGATTGACATCTACAGTGAAGTCTCTGGAGCTTTACCGTAGTCCTGTACTGAGTCCACTAGAGGCCACCATATCTCTGTACTAACAAGTAGAGATGTTGAGAACAAATATACTATACAATGTTTTGGAGAGATTTCAAAGTATTCCCATTCATTTAAGCATGCTTGAAACTATGCATCAATGTAAAATACTTATGTTAATACTGCATATTGATGCACTACATACTTCTCCTTCTATCCAAATATATTTTTACCAATTAAAATATTTTCTAATACAATGATCAAGCAGGATAATGTCTTCTCTGCCATCCTTAGAGAGGGTGAGATTTATTCCAGTAATGGAGAACTGTGCATATTGGTCTTACTAGCAAATATGCAATCTACCTCATTGCTGAAATACCCCCTCAGCTAGTTACATGGAATCCTGTAGCAAATTTAGGTCTAAAGCCCATTTCCAGGCACTCATCCAGCTAAATTCAGTATAGCTTTCCTCAAAACTGTAGCAAGGCTAAAGTACAGTTCCCTCCTGAGTCACGTAAGGGTAGCGCTCAGAAGCACAGACAAGCAAGAAAAAACAGGAGAGCTTTGGGGGAAAGCATGACATAAAGGAATGCATATTAATCTTTTCATTCATTTTCAGGATTGTTGCAGTTTCCATTATGTTGCAGAATATACATAATCAATCCCATACAAGCACGGGACAGGTGCAGGCACAGCTTAAGTATTTGTCGGTAGAAGAAAATCAGAATATTAAAAACTCTCTGTCCTCTCCAAAAAATATATTTATTTACAGATTATACAAATAAATGGGCACATGCTATACAGTAACACCTGCAGCCTTTGCTGACACAGTTTGGAAATGTCCCTCTTTTTTGTGAGACATTGTCTTCTTTCCTTCTCCCCATTTTCTTTAAAAGGCTCTTCTTCCTCTGAGATATGTTATGCCTATGGTAAAAATGAGGGATCTTTTGGAGAGAAGTAACACATGCTGCTCTTAATAGAGATTTTCCACTGGGTTATTTTTGTATAGTCATGTGATGGTGATTTGTAGACCACAAAGGTCCAAACATCATTTCTTCCACAGATGTTGGAGGAATCTACATTGTATTACAGAAACCTATTGCTTCTGCATACTGATATCATCATTTCACTGCAGCTAAAAGAATTGCAAGCTCAGATATGATGAACTGACCTTAGAATTTCATTTCCAAACTGACTAGTCTCTGTGTTCCTCTTTTATTTTAAATTAAAGCTGTTTGACCACTAAAACTCCTAGCTCTTCCTGCAATCAAAACAACAAAATTGAAAGTTTGCATTAACTGATAAACTTGCAAAATAAAAGTAATATAAATAAAAAATCATAGATTACATGGATTTAAAAATTCTTTTCTAAGTCCCAAGAGAATTATCATACCAAATTAGGCTATACCACTTACAGGACTAGATGATACAGTATCTATTTGACCACCAACAGTAAGGAAGGTATTACATAACAACATGAAAAGGATAACTGTCTTCCTAACCGTGAGTCATTAATAGTTGCCTCATGTCCTGAAACATTCATATCCATTTGTAAATCCTTGTCAACATAAACATTTTGTGCTTTTCAGCTAGGCTGTTTGATTCAGTGTCATCTAGCAGCAAAAAAATTCCTATAATATTTACTGATAATCACTCTTCTTTGACCTTATCCCAGTTTTATCTGTTCCTGCTATATAACTCCATCAATGACTGTGTAAATTATATGGAAACTTTTCTTTTGAGAGCCTCTAAAGTCCATGAATGAAGACAGTTTTCTCTCTTTGACATATAATAAGATTCTTTCACTGACTGGCTTTATGCGAATTCATAGACACAATACAATAGTAATTGAACTCAGCATCTTTCTTCACATACCTGTCACCTCACCTCTTTCATCTGTGACTAATGGTGTTCCTACCACCCACACTTTCTAAATTGGGTGTGATTTGTTTATTCCTTTCTTAAAGCACTTCCTCTTCACCATCTTCTTCATTAAAATCAAATTTCTTATTCTCAGCTTCATGGCCCTGCAGGATGCCCCATTAGCTTTCTTTTTCCTTTCTTCTTAGTTCCGCTAGCCATCCCAGTTCTTTTATGTCTTCTTATTCAAATGTCATTACTGAATCTTAAAGAAGAAACTCCATCAGCTGAACATGTCCTTTCTCTGAAGACCCACACCATTTAGACTTCTGACTTGCAGCATGGAGAGAAACATGGATTTAGAAATGTTTTTCAAATTGCATGCATGGTCAGCCAGACACATGTGTAGGCAGTAATATATCAATGAATGTTTAATGTCGCTACAAATATTTTAGGAACAGCAAATCACCCCTGAATTATTTTGATGTTGTGCTTGACATTTCAGGTTATTTTCGCTAGTTCTGGAGGAGGGAAGATGGTGAGGGGGAGTGAAACCTACTGTCAATATTTTTCCTCTGAAGGTTTGTGACATACTTACCATTAACTGTCTTCAAACATTCTCAATTTTGAAATAATTGCTCTACTGTGCACAGTGTGCTGAAAGGAATATTGTTATACCTTTAGGTGGATTTGATCAATGATTATGAAACTCAGAAGCATGGTTTTTGTACCTTGTGATGGATTCAAACTTGCTGTTCTCTAAATTTCCTTGCCCTAGAATCTACTGTAATATTGGACTTCCGCTGCCAAATTCTCTTCTGGACTCTCATCAGAATCAGAAAGGTCCTATTAAAATGCAATTGTTTGTACTTAGTGTTTGATGTTACAGAAGGATTTATTAGCGCAGCAACTGAATTGAAACCTAAAATAGGAATTTTGGTCATATGTGGAAATGAGCCTGTAAGTTTTATCTTAGTTCCTATTCATTTTTAAGAGGCCCCCATGGGGGAGGAAGAAAGCAGTTTTCTCAACCTGTGCAGTGGACATTGAGTTCTACAGATTCTGAATGGGTGGGATGTGCTCCTGCCTGTCTACTGACCTGCTAGATTGGTTTCCTCCAGATCTCTTATTCTATTGTCTGTCATGAAGCTCCATTGTCAAAGTCTGTGATACAGTGTTGGCAGCACAAATGGCTTAAGAGCAATCTAAAATTGTGAGATTTTATAATAATTCATTACTTCAGCTTTAAGTAGTTTTATATTTGTTTCTGGGAAAGCAACAAATATGTTCTACCAAGAAGCAAATAAATAACTTATCTGAACAGCTACTTAAATATGTTGCATTATAGAGGATAGTATTTGTAGCAGAAGTGAAGCTGTCACACAATGCTTTGTAGTAACATTATACACAGTAAGTTAAGGTTATCCCATCTAAGTTACCATGGAAGACCAGCCTGCTCCATTCACTCATCCCAGGAGGCTGAGACTGCTGTGTGCAGCTGCTTCTATTCTGATCCTAAGTGGGCAGCAGAGAAATGGGAGCAGGGAGGTTTATAGCCTGAGGTCCCTGGGACCCTAACCCAGGACTGTAGTAGTGTAGACAAATAAGGGCTGGGCAAGGACTAAAAAGGCACAAAAGCTTGTGTGGGGGCATACCTGAAGGTGGCAAATGCAGACAGATCACTCCAGCCTAGGGTGTCTTCAGAAGCAATCTAACAGGCCAGTGAAGACATAGCTAATGACACATCACTCAGACACTTCTGTATCCCCATCCTATGAAGCCCAAAGGGCAGTTGGTGCAGCTGCAGAGCACTGTGCCTGCACTGTACATCTATTGGCAGCTCAAGACATCAGTTTGCAGGCTCAGAGCCCAGCCAGATGTGAGCCAGTGCACATGTTCCTTGGCCTTTGTTTTATTTTAATAACAAGTAAACCCTCAGTAAGAGTTTGGTTTCCTCTTATGTTGATAATCTTCAGTTTTTGCAACTGAGAAGTTAACAACAAAACTGAGTGAGAGGTATTACTTAGAGCTGTGTGCAGCCACAATGCAGGCTTGGGGAAGGGAAGGAGGACTCTGAAACCTCACGTCCACCAAGTGACATGGAGCACATGCCACACCAGGCAGTAAAGCTGCAGCTAAAACTCTCTCATCCTCCCCCAGGAGAGCCACCTTGCCAAAAATTCACTCCAACTTGGAACTGGCTCCATCAGACAAAATGAGTAGTGAGAATGGAAAAAAAACATTAACACAATGAATTCAGTAGCAAAAGTCGAGGGTCGCTTCAAGGGACCAAGATTTTAGCCTTTGCATTCAGCTATGGAATTGCCTCTCTTGAAGTGCTTAGGAGAGGTCCAGTAGTTACTTTCAATAGCCCTTAATGAGATAAATAAATCCTAAAAACCCGCTGCTTCCTAGAACTGTGTGCTTAAGTTAATCTTCCTGACTCACGTAAGTGAAGATTAAAGAGTATGGTAAAGAGCAGCTAATGGCTCAGGAAGGAGTTTTTCTTTCTCTTCCTGGTTACAGTTCTACTTATTTTATTACCTTATTTATCATCTCTAATGATGTGTGAGTACATATGGAAGCTGGGGACATTTAGGAAAGAGTGAAATGGCCCTTGCTCCAACCACTTTCTGTGTATACAGCAGCCAAAGAGATAACGTGTCCCAGAACAGGAGTTTAATGAACTTATTTAGTGGAATATGACATTTAAAAGACAGCGAAGTGAGAACGATGGGTTTCATATGGCTAATTGCTTAAATAATATGAAAACTACATGAGTCTGAAGAACAGCCTGAACTGTTCAGAGGCAACGAGAGTAAATGACTTTTTCTTCTCTAGCATATTCGTGAAAAGCTTGCCAGGTATTTGGAGGTAGACAATAACATCTAGTGTGTTAAACTTTGTTGTAATGGTTGGTGAGAAGCAAAAACTACTCAATGCATTACACCACATCTATTATTGTATTTTGAATTCTTGCACATAGACAAAAGTGCTTGGCTAAAAAAGAGGTTGAATTCATGCTTACCATATGCAGAAATAAAGCGGATATCTTTCTGGGAAATGAAGAGTAAACTATTTCTCCACAGAAGTCACTGGGAATTTTTCTTTGCACTTCAGTGAAGCAATCCAAAGACATTAAGAGACGAAGAAAATTAGCATAATCAGCTCATGTTGTTTAATCCTCCTAGTCCAACCCAGGAATATTCTCTATGTGTTACTGGTTAACTCTTTTGTCCAGGCCAGGTTTATATGACCTGTAATTTCCCTGTTCCACTGACTGTTGTAACTGGCACAGTGTGCATCTTGGATTTTGTAGAAAGATGCATTACATTTAATTTCTATTTTAAAATTGTAATTATATTAAGTGCAATGGAGAAAGGAGAGCCTAGAACAATGTGGGAGCTACAAAAGAAAGTGCTTTCCAATCTGACTGTTTGTATATGCATAATACATATATATTTTTGATTCCTTAAGAAAGCCGCCAAGATTTGGTCCTGACAGGAGTGAAGACCAGGATGGAGCTCAGTGATGGATGACAGACTGAAGGACACAACAGAAGAAGAAGGGCTTGTTGTAGGAGTTTAACGAGAAAACTAAAGGTCCTCTTGAAAGCCATACTATTTCTTTCAAACAGCAGGAGCACTGAAGGCTCAGAACTACCACAGGTAAGAAAATTAGTTTCTGTTAAGCAAATATTTATACCTCACTTCAGTAGTGCTTGGTGCCTGTCACTGTAATGTTTAATTCTGTGTGGTCAGAGCCATGACTAATACAGAAATCCTTTGGGACTTCATTTCAAATATTAGAGCTGAAAATCCGATCCCTCAGTTCAGTCAGCACCTAAACTTCCACTGATCAAGGTGAAATCATCTGCAGGTAGCCTCTATCTGAGACGAATGGGATATGCATTGTTGACAGAGCATGCAGTGATTGCACATTACCATTTGAACAGAATTTTGACATGAATGAATGAGTATTAATGAAATGCTCTCTGTTACAGTGGAAAAAAGCATGTTAAATAAGTTGTTTCCATCATTTTCTCTTCATAGATGAAGAAAATCAAACACTTAAAAAAGATTCCGATACTTCTACTTGATTTTGTGTCACTAAACAAAAATAATATCAATTACGAAATAACTTTTCCTGTTTTTCATGGACTCAGAATAAATCAGTTTCTTCAAATCCACTGCATCAACAATATGACAATTGCTGACAATTTGGCTTTATGGCCTAACACTGTTCCAATACACAATCTGGATGTTATTCCAACACACAAAATCTTAAAGAGGAAGCGGTAAAACTTAGTTTAGTGTATTATGCCAGTGGCTGGGATAAACATCCTGACAACCAGAAATGGAGATGTGATAAAATTTGACAACATAACTTGGCTGCAAAAAGAATGGATGGTTTTAAATGGTTCTGAGAACACTGGACAAGGATGAAACCATCTACCAACAGTGTAGGTTGTCCTGTATAACTGATTTTGGGCAATGGCTGTAATTATTTTGTGCTTTCTAGAGATTAATGTGGCTTTGGAAGTTGCAAAGTGCACACACACATACCTATGAATCATTTCTGAGTGGCACATTTATATTCTTGCAGATGTTATCTTCTAACAAGAAGAAAAACATTGCAGTCATCATGGTTTCTATTTTTAAACTGACTTTGAAAAAAAAAGGCAAACAAAAAAGTGCTACAAAAAACCTGCACCAAAGAGACAGAATAATAACGGCATATACACTCAGTCCCTGACGGACAAACACATCACTGTAAGGTCTAACATGTCCGAGCTCTTTCCATGGCTTTCTTGCCCTCCTCCTGCAATCACCAACAGCATGTGTGTTTAAGAGTATGAGCTAGTCAGACCAGAAAACACTTCTTGCTTTTTCCGTAAAGAGCCTAACCAAAAGGGATTACAGGTTTTTTTATTTCAAGATTTTGTTTTTGTTGTTAAAAATACCAACTTTTTACCCCAAGAAATATTCCCCCCAGTTAAATTTCTTGCAGAAATGTTTTAACTTTTACTGCTTCAACTGACAATGGAGATTATTTTGTTTTTTAATAAAATATATGCATATCAAGGTACACAAGATCCACCTACTCTTCTTCCCTCTGTGATGTTTTTAATATTTTTTCAGTTTACTCCATATATGTGCTGCCAAGGTCAAATAAAGATATTGAAGCTCTTAGTGTCAACAGTTACCATCTTTACCACAAGAGGACGGGGTACATGTGTGTTTTCAGGCTGTTGTCTTACGACTGCTTTAAGCTTCTCTGCGCGTATGCTACTGCTAGATGAGGCGGTTTGGTGCTTAACCCTGCTTCTGGTGCATGACCCCATCCTCTTCCTCAGGCCAGCAGTTGCAGTCATGGGTTAAGGATAATCCACGTCAGGGAACTAATCTAGGGGGAAAGAAAACAGCTGCTCAGTCCGTAGTCTGGTTCATGTTTAGCCACATGAGCTCTGTACTGGGATTAAGGGAGGCCACAGAGCCGTGTTGCCAGGAGATGAAAGAAGGGAGCACACATTTCACCCATGGCACAGATGTCAATCAGATCCAGCTGATCAAGAAACGGCACCCAGATGGCCTGAGCCAAATCCTGCTAAAGCAGTGCAAGCACTCCACATCATCTCCTCCCACTTGGAAGGATTTCAGGGGTGGCTGACCAGGGAGCGCGTAACTCACACAAAGCAGCGTTACAAGCACCCTGGCCAAAACACCTGGAAACAGTGTCGGGGGGTGTTCAGGAGCCAGAGTTGCTCCTGGACTCCTGAATTATCCTTCACAACTTGAAAGGGTTTCCCACAATGCTGATCAGTAGGGAGCAAGTCCTATTTAATCAGACTCTGGGTAGGGGCCAAGAATTTGGCTCTCAAAAAGGAAAATGTGCATTTTTTTTCACTGACAGTGTAAATAAAGATCGTTTTATAAGAATTGCCATGCCAGACAAATTTTCCATACATGATATCTGCAGACTTTTTTTATCTGGGGAAATCTAATTCTGGGTAGTCTGAGGCTGTAATTACAGGAATATTTGCTCAGAAGCAGTACCAGCACAAGGCTTGTGCAGAAACTTTTGAGCTGGACTTTTGAACTGTCCAGCTAAAAAAAGAAAAGCATTTTTTTCTTCCAGTTTTTTTCCAGCAGGATCCCTTTCCCAGTTCAGTTCATCATGAAACCAATGCTGTGTAGCTTAATGTAATATAATACATCATAGTGGCAAAATACAAATTTTAGAAGGGAAAAACTCCATTCTGGATGTAGATACACCGACGCAAGTTATTAAAATAAGCATTTGTAGGAATTTTGCTTCGGTTCATCACCAACCATTAGTACCAGAAATAGCAATGTGCTAAGTTACTTGAAATTAATATTGAACATCCATCTTCTTGCTGTGCTAGGGTAAAAAGCATCAAGAGTATTCCTTTTAGCTGTTTCTCTACCCTGCTGTTATAAAAATCGTCAATGGCAGAATTTCCACAGCTTCCTAGGAGGCTCATCTCTGTGCTGAGCTGCCTTTATAGCAAGGAAGCTTTCTGTAAAATCTAATTGAAAAATGCTTAACTGCTTATTAGGCCACTGTCGTCTTGTCCTGCTCTCAAAGGTTATGCAGAAAGCATGATCACCAACTGTCTTTTTTCCCCCAAAAATCTCCTGGTATTCTAGGCAATAGAGTGCCATCATCATTTATTTATGGATATGTTTTGTTCTGGGGGTTGAAATGCTTGTAACTAAAAGAGATAAATTTTATCTTTAACATGAAATAGTGGGAAAGAGGGGGTTAGGCTTCTCGCCCAGTCTCATCTATAACACCAGACTTTGCTGCAAAATTTGGAACTTCTTGTAAAGCTGGAGTATTTTCAAATAAGCAGTAGAAACATATTCCTCTTTCCTTTCTACATATACTTTTAAATACTGTCAAGTTTAAAGCTTCTGTTTCATTCCTTGATCCTGACAATTCTAGCTGCTCAAGAGTATTCATATGGAGATCAGGTCAACAAAAGTTTTAGTAGTAAGACTAAGGCAAAGGTAAAAACAATACATACATTAATCTAAGTACTTTCCCCTCCTTGTGATAGATTATATTTTGTTTTTATCAGCCTTTTTTTCCCCAAAAATCTTACCCTGCTCTTTAGCTCAACTGCAAGGAAAGTGATTGTATAGACGGGAGGTTTTGTACAGCATTAGTGTTTGAGTCCACCCTGAGCAATGATGGAAAATTACACTTTCTACAGGGATCAGTTCTCTGTCTGGTCCTATTCAGTAAATGCATGGAGCCCCTGCGTGATCTAGCAGTACATACTAAATGGTACACAATTCCCTCTATGCTCTCACATACAGTCACTACAGTGGCCTAGTATGCAAAAGTCATAACTAAAATGTAGATGATTGAAGCCTACTACATTCAAAACAAAAATTATGCTGGTGGCAGAGAGGAACATTTTGAGTTAGAAGAGTTTCCTCTTAAATGCATATCCACAACTAAGCCAATTCTGAATGTAAGACCCTTGGATTCCTCACTAGCACCAACTTCTCACATAGCTACATCAACATTATTGCTGCCACCTCCGTGTATAAAGAATTTTCGTTCTGTCCCGGCGGACAGTGACTTTACTTCAGCTAATCATGCTTTTGTGACATCTCAACTGGACTATAGCAATACAAGAAGTCTGGCCATAGAGCTTTTGATAAATGTCTATGTAATATATATGACATTTCTTCAGAACCCTGTCCTTTGCTCCTTATACCAGTTTCCCTGGCAATATTTAATTAAGTTCCATTCTCTGTCCTTACCCTTATGGAACCAGTAACCTGAGCCCAGGATATCTGAGAGATTAGCTAAAGTCTATGAATGAAAATCACAGCCAACAATTTCAGTTCTCTAGTGAAGTGGAATATCTTACAGTCAGAGTAAAGCTCCTCTGTCTGGAAAGTTATGTTTCTTGCGGTGCTGGACCAAAGCTGTGAAATGATCTCCCACAAGTAAGAGATATTATGAGCATCTTGACATTTTCTTTAAGTGCTAGATGTATTTCTTTGACTTCGTCTTCTCTCTGAACACAGAATATTCCCACACGGGAATGCCGAATCAGTGAATAGTTTGGAGCTTTGTAGAAACCGAAAGTTCAGCCCCTACTGGAAAGTACTTTGGTTTACTTGACACTTCTAGCCAACTCAAAAATGAGTTGATAAATTAAGAGTCTTATCCAGTTGCCAACAACTGGAATGATAGGCAGAATTTCTCTACTTCTAAGGAAGTAAAAGGACTGCTTGTCATTCTGCAAAATATTCAGAAATTGCCAGTCCTTGGTAGCTGTGAAGGGGAAGTGCCAGACTGTAAAGCAAATCTACATTCATTTTGTGTTTTTCCTTGCTCCTACCCATGCTGAAGTTATGGAAGGAAAGAAGAAAATAGCAATAATAAAGCAAATCAAATAATTAATAGCAGATTATAATTCATTATAATTTCATAATGCAAGAAAAAACATCTTCTGCCCATCATGAGAGTGCATGCAGGATCATAAAGCCCAGAGTTGGGAGGAGGTGTTTGATAATATTTGTAACGTCATTTGTCTGCCTATTACTGAGGCAGACACAAAATGAAGGGCTGCTCAGGTGCAAAAATGGCACCATGTTACGTCACTCGAGAACACGTCCCACATCAGTGATGCCAGTGGGGTCAGAGGAGCTCGACTCCCCGAGCACTCCTCTCCCCCAGTACATCTGCAGCTGTAAATTCCTGCAAATTTTGTTATCGTATGGTTTAACCATTGCAAAGATAACTAAAATGATGTAACATTTCAAGTCTTGACTGTGAATTATTTTATTCTTAAAACCCATTGGCACACTGGCCTTCCTCCCACAAAACACGCCTGCCATCTTCTGGCCAGCCCACCATACATCTAGGGGCTGGCTGGAAATGCATTTGGAGTGTCTGTACTGAATGGACTTTTCCAGTTGTTAAAGCAATCAACCAAGCAAGCAGGCTGAAATTAAACTTTTTTTTGGAATGTCATGTTTCACTGATCAGAGAAGAATTAATCTTTCAAGTTGTGCAAAATTCCTCTCTCTTGCTTCATAAAGATTTGCATGAGCTTTTCCTTTTATCCTCATACCCACAAATAGCCTGAGGGTTTCGTTTTATCCAAGTCTAAAAAAGACATTCAGGCAAAACAATCATTATTCAACTGTCTTTACATTTAAATCACAATTTTCAGTGGAATTTATAGGAAACCAAGTTTGATCAAAATGGGAATGATGGTTCTCATGAACCTGTATTGAACACCAAAGTTGTAGTGGAACTTGAAGCTGGGCAAAGTTCATGTGGTGTTGGGTTCCAATGCAAATATTTGTTGTGGCTGTAATCGAAGCCAATGCTAGAGCTTGGTATCACCTTAGGAAGCTTCAAGGAACTTGCTAACTAAGAATAAAAAAACTTGTTCAGAAGTCAAGTGTTAAGTTTTGACAACAATTCTTTGCTCCTCAGAATCTTCAAAACAAGGCTGAACCTCTTTCTGAAGAATAGAATTTGTTATAGGTACAGGGACTACTGCTTGCAGTTTCACAGCCTGTTATACAGAACTTCAGATTGGAGGCACATAATGACTCCTTTTGTTTTTAAAGTCTGTGATTAACCCACAAGAGCAGACTGAGTATTTTTATTTCAGGATAGAGCCATTCTGTAGGAAAAGGAAATCATATGAAAATTGTAACACTTCACAAAATCATATTTCATTAATAAATTTGAGAGAAAATTTTAAAAAGTTGTGAAAACCTGTTCCAAGCAGCACAATGATTTAGATTTTTTTTTAATTTGGGAATATTTTTGTTTCATTTTCTACTATGCTATATATTACAATGTCATATATAGCCTATAATATAGGCTATAATATATGTAATACATGCATATAACATACATATGACGTGTATTATACATATACATATTACACATATACATATTATATTATACATATACATACTGTATGTATCAATGAAGATACTAAATCTTAAAAACTTGAATTGCTCAGAATTTTTGTATTTTCAGTGCCTCAATTTTAAAATATAAAATTTCTTCATAAAATAGAAATTCTGCCCTCCACATCACTTATGGTGAAGCAGGATAGTGTGGGAACTGAGACTATCCATACAACCATATAAAAATCAGTTGTGCAAGTTTCAGTATCCTCCAAAACTACGAATGCCATTATGCCCTTTCCTACATCAGTTACAGAGATTGTGCTATTCGGCCCTTAATGACACACTTCACCAAGCTTAAGTCAAGTGAAGGGTTGGGAACCATCTGGGTTCCCAAGACAGTCAATGAGAAGATGCCTTCTCTGGCATTTGCAGACAAGGATTCAACCTGTCTGAAGTATCTAAGACAGTGGATATCCGTCTCTCTTTGCGGACTCTTCAGGGAGCCTAGGTAATTAACTTAGAGTAGGCTTTTAGATGGCAGTTAACTGGGATGAATCCTACTCAGCATGACTGCCCAGACTGTATGGAGACACAGAGAACAGGCTACTCTGAGCACTTTTGCTGTCAGCTGTGGCACGCAGCCAGTCACATTTGCAAGACAGGATTCACCCCTCCCACAGAACTAGATCATGCATTACCTCATTTTTTTCTAAGCCTTAAGCCTACTCTGTAAGGTTCATGATAATCTCTGTACTGAGACACATTTTAGTCAAAAATTGTAACCCAGTTCAGCTAGCTTTAGCTTAGAAGTCAGGAGCCATCCTAAACTAGATACCCAGGCTCCAGCTGTCGTAGGCACAGATTGACAAGTACCTCCAACTGAAAATTCATCCTCCTTGTCGTTGATACAATCTTCAGATGAGAGAAATTTTTGGACTCTTCCTGCTGACTGTAGATGATGTCTCAGTCTGGCATAATCTTATCTAACTTTAGGTTCCCCTGTTAGAAACAGTCACATTTGGCCCCTCAGTATAGTCCATGGAGAGAATAGGAGGCGTCTCTAGACGCTGATGAAATCGAAGAGCTGATATGCCTTTGGACCAGCTTGTTTCTCTCCATCGACAACAGAGGAAGTGAAGCTGACAGGACTTTCAGCTTCAACTCTGCAGCTCAGTGCTTAACATTAGGCAGAAGCAGTCCAATCTTCTGCATCAAACCTGCTGTTTTATCACCATTTATCTCTGTTTAATCCAATCTGGATTTCCCTGGGAAGGAAAGGCCAGAAAGGCCATTGCTCTGAGTCTTCCTTTGCCCTATACTACAAATCACTTGTGCTCCACTTCCCATGAGACAAAACTGTGCTAGCCTCTTCCTCCCATCCCCTCATCAAGATGGTGGCTGTATGCAGTCCTAGTTACATTGATCCCTCTAACCCAGCCTCACGCATGGTTAATACTCAGAACTGTTTTTTTTTTTCACTGACCAAATTCAGTGTTTTAAAAACACCTTGGTGAAGGCTTTCCGTGGGAGCAATGGATTTGCTCTACCAGGGAGGATCTTTCAAGACCACCTTTTTTGCTGTGGCTGGTCTAGCTTCCAGTGCAAGTCTGATTCTTTCCACTTTTGTCTCTCATAAATTGCCTATAAACAAAGATCTCCCAGGTTAGTTCTTTTAAAGACTGAAATCATCCTGAGAAATGTGTTATTTTAGTTGAAAATAGAAAATGATTCTTTCTAGTGCACTTTATCAATCAAGAAATTGTTACATTACAGAATAGTTCACACTTTCAATTGGTTTTAATTAGTTTGATATTAGCTAACTGATGTTAACTAGCTTGAAGTTGTCTAACTGGTGACTAGCAGTACACTTCTGGCCTGTGTACAGTTTTCAGTTATCAGGGACTAACTAGATTTAGTAGCCCAGCCCACAGATTAGCAAAAAACAGCTCTTGCACGTGACTGTGTATGCAAAGGGCAGGGGAACTAGGGCCAGGGCTGCTCTGCACGTGACTTCAGAAAACTGAGCTTTGCGACTGAGATCTTCTCTCTAAGGCTTTGTACTGGTAGGGGAGTAGGGGAGATTGGCAATTACTGTGTGAGACTTAAGAATGTCTTTGTAACATTGGCCAGCTTTGCCAGCACAGACGTCCACTTCCACTGGGAAGTGGGGGAAAGCTCTAGTGGACAAGACACAGCCCACTCACAACAGAGAGACTAGTGACTGACCAAGGAAACAAGTAGCACAAATGGTGAAAATAATGTCACCTCCAAAGCCATGGGAACCTGCCTTGCTCCTTGATTTTTCACTTTGTAATTTGGAGGCTCTACGATTGTATCCCAGATGTTGCTAAATATCTGAGAGAAGCAGTTCTACAAGGCCTTTGTTTGTGTGTATTGAATTAAAATAGCAAAACCTTGCCTTTCAGATGGACGACTTATCACATGCAGCCATGCATGACCTTTTAAGGGAAAAGAAACATGGAGACTAATGTATAATTGTTTGGATTAGCTATGAAAAACAACATATAGATCTAGGTTCTGTATGGTGCAGCTGCTGTCTAGTTTGTGTTTTTAAAGAGGAAATTTTCATTAATTAGGTTAAAAAATAACATTAGGACTGTACTTTATTTCAAATATGTATCTAGGGCCATAGCTGTAAAACACAAAGCATGGCTAAGCTCAGAGAGACACAATGGCAATATTTGTTCTCTCACATCCTCCACACAAAATATCTGTTTCTCTCTCTAAATCAGGCAACATCATTTCTGAACTTTTGCCTGGTTTTGAAAGATGCAACTGCACTGATGGTCAGGCTTTTCCAGCTGCCCACCTATTTTAGAAAGACATTTTTCTGTGAACAAATAGTTACTAAGCTTATGAGAAGTAATAGCCAAGAACAAAAACAAATATTAAAATCCAGAAAAATATTGAATATCAATTTCTAGGATAAATTTCTAGCATCTGTTCTGAGATACTTTGATGATATTTTACTACTTCAACATTCTAGAGTTATTTTTACTGGATATGTATTTTGCAGTAAAGCATGCTGCCCTTTCTACCATGGATTAATAGCAGAACTAGGTTGGATATGTGAATCTGTTAAGAAAGGACATGGTATCCAAAAGGCAAGCACCTAACACAGCCTGCCTTTAGCAAGATGCACTCAAAAAACCATCAATCCAGTGACTCTAATACACAACCAGTGAACCTGACTAGTGATCGCCCATCTGGTACATAAGGTTATTTCTCCTGAGTTTTGGTTCCTTCCTGTGGTCTGCTCATCTCTGATGTCTATATTGTGCCATCTGCACCCAGCCAGGCAAGTAAACCTCCAGATGAAAAGAGGCAGCTGCTTCAGTTAGTCTGGCAGGATAAGAGCTTTGTGCTGGAGTTGTCAGCCAGCAGCAGCATAAAGGTGGAGCCATCCTGAGGTAAAGCATTGTGCAAAGGAATATCTAACTCTGTCCAAAATCTACTCACTCGTGGCCTGAAACCCCCCACACACTTGGCAGTAACAAACATAAACATGATCTATATTCATTCTTTCTTTTTGCTTACTTAGTTAAGCCTTTAAATCAGGTCTGCAACACACAGTTAATAGTTTTGGAAAAGAAGGCAAACCACTGCAGCAGAAGCCATGCTTGTGAGGGAGGGAGTTATCAAATGCAGACGTCTCTATGGAAGACATATGAAGTGCTCAGAAAACAAAACAGAACAAAAAATTAGTGTAGGTGAAGGATCGGGGAGGAACTATCTGAAGTAGTGCATTCCCCATAGGTCCTGCTGTGGAGGAGAACTGGAGCCAAGGAAGCAAAAAGTAAATGCTTTCCTAAGCACTGTCCCTCCGCACAAGAGCTGGGCAAGCATCCAAGTGCTGCTGTCCATGTCTGATGGTCCTAGAGGGAAAGGAGGACAGTGGTTGTGCAGCCCTTCTCTCACATTGCCAAAGAAACACTGGGAAGGGGTCTGCTGTGCTTAGATATATTTGATGTCTCTTGCTTTTCTAGTTTCCTTGCTAAGTATGCTGGTCATGCAGATAGGAAATGAGATAAATGAGTTATTGCATGTTCATATAATTTGTTCTCTCTACATAATTTTTTCCACAGGAGGTGAAACCTAAAAGCTCTTTCTCTGCAGAGCTTAACTGAAAACTATAGTGCTATAAACAGCAAGGTCTTAAACAGCTGCTTTGCAGTCACCTCTTTGCTTTGAAGAGAATGAGAGAGTTTGCCTTTAAATATGGGAAGAATTACAGGACTAAGGTATTTTCCTCATGCTGGTGACGCACTTGTGTATGACTCTTATCTCCTTTAAGAGATGACCCATGGCTTGTCGCTGTGTTTTAACTCTCCAGTGGGTCCTTTACTTTGTAAAGACACAAAACTCTTCTAGGCATTTTTGCTTTCCAAGTGATCATTCTTTTTGAATAACGAAAAAAATCCTATTCTTTACTGAGGGAAACAAACAACAAAAAAAATGACTGCTAATATATTATGGCCATTGTCACTTCAGACAAATGTGAGTTATTTCAGTTAATTTTGTCAACATTTTTAATATGAGTAAATTGATTTCTACAGTCTTAGCTTCTTTATAAAAATGATATCTAAATGCATGGCATTTAGCTGTAGAGAAGGAATAAAAATCAAACTGATAAAACAATAGCTAAATCTTATACACATTAATTCATATAGGAAAATTCTTACTATATCAAAAAGGTCCCTGTCTCAGTAACAAGCATTTGCATCTCTTACCTTTCTTTTTCTCTCAAGAAGACGGCACAGATATAAACTATTCTTAGGTAAAGACTACCAGTGTCTTGAATTGTAAGGTAAAAAATAGACTTGTGCGTGTAAAACTTTTACATTAAACCTTAAGTAGGAACTACATTAGTCTTTAAATATCTCTTGCTTTGCAAGTAGCACATATGAAAGTCTATATATACTGAACTGCAGAACAAGAAGTTCAGATTTAGGAAAGTATCTATCTGCTCTAGTTGATATTTTGATCTTATCAGTAGCACACATCTTTACAAGCCTGCAAACACTGAATTCACACAAGCAGAACTGATGACATAAGCTGTCCTCTACAGCTGGTTATTAGCTATCTTTACCAAGACACAGCTGGGTGTCACCCACGTACTGAATCCACCAAAGTTTACATTAATAAAACACTGATACTTGGCTTTTAAAAAAAATTCACATACATTAGTCTCTCTTATGCTAGAATATCATCCTAGGAATAGAAAATATTGTCACCCACTTTAGGTTCCTTTCATGATTCTTGGGTTTTGTTTCAGTACAGGATACGGACGTCCTTATTCATTTTAATGAAAAACTGCCATGGAAAAATGAATGATATACTGTACAGAGCTTTCTTCTCACATAAGAAATGTTAAATCTTTTCAGATAATTCATTGCAAAAGACATTTGGAAAGGAGAAATAAAATTTGGGAAAAGTTAATGGATTGTTACCTTCATTGCAAATGAAAACTTTTGATTTTTGACACACACATTTTGAACTTAGCATCCAACTATTACAATTCTTACAAAACTTATTTTCTTTGGATCAGGCTACATTTATGTGTCATATCTCAGGGAAAAGATGTATTTATGGATATATTTAAAGCTTTGCAGGATCTCGTAGCTAGAAATAGAAACAGTACTCTAAGTCTTTCCCTCCATTTTTGTCCTCTTTAAAAACACGATTTTTGCAAGATCATGTGATTTTGCAATATCTGACGCAAGCATTGGCTTTAATCCAGTAAAGCTGTTGTCTGGAAGGGCTCCTGAGAGCACTTAAGCGAGAGGAGGAGTTTTAAGAACTCAAAAGTTGTTTTGCCAGGGAGCGGTTGTAGATGTGCCCAACACATATGTACACAGACCCCAAACATTGCTTCAGGAGACAGGTATAAAAAGTATGCATTTCTACCATTCCACAGGATAATAAGGATTATTGAATCATGTTATTAAACTAGCTGTAGTTCAAAGAGGTTCATCAGAGGCTGCACTTGATAATTTGTATTTATGCAGTTACTGTTGTTCCAAAAATCTCAAATTTAGAATTTTTAATAGCTTTTGAAAATGATATTTTGACCACTCTGAGCTGTCAGAAAAAAACATAAATCATTTTAAATAACTGAGAATAAAACCCCAACCTTCTGCTACATGCTGTAGAAAACATCAAACAATTCCAATGACTTATATTTGTTATTTAAATGAATTGAACAGGGATTTTATGACTCCTTGCCTTCAACAAGAGGTGCATTTAATTCTTCAGAAAACACTTTATAGTTCTCATGAATTATCAAAGAAACATAGAGGGCATGTTCTTTTGTACTGTCTTGTCATGGGATTTAGGCTTGACACTTGACACTTTCACAAAGTCGGGTACATGCAGCCACAATGACATGGGGAGCAAGCTTCACCTTGGAGTTCAGGACTATTTGCCCCTGACAGTTTCTCTAGATAGTCAAATAAAGGAATTTTTTGCCTAAATTATATGTTAGTTTATCAACAAGAAATTGCAGAAGTCCCCAACTGTATAAGAAAACTTTTTTTCTAGGATTATTAATATGAATTTACACAGAATAGGATTTAACCTACGATTTACATTAGAAAGAATTTGAGACTGGATTTAACCCAAGAAAAAATATGACAAATTTTCTTTAATGTGTATATATAATTGAAGTGAATTCAATAGTTATGCTTATGTAACAAAGTTGAATCTGGCTTATTATTCCACATTTAAAGCTTTCAGTAGCTCAAACTGCAAAATTACAAATATCCAGTAGGTGTCATCTTCATACATATCATATGTATGATAATCAGGTTTAGAATTTTTTTATCTAATTTAAACTAACTGCAGGAGTCTTAAACACTGGAACACATTTTTCAGAAGAGCATGAGTAAAAATGTATGAATTTGATCTGATACACTTCAGTAACATCAGGATTTCTGAACTACTTGCAACCTGGAAATGTTTATGCACAAAATAATTTACACATACCCAGGACTGTACTTACATGTCTAAATAATATGTGTAAATATGCCTGTAAATGCACATGTTTAAGCTTGAAAATCCATTTAATGGATTCAATTTAATTCCTATGTCCTTAAAGCAGTATAAATATGGACTGCACTATAACATTGCCTTTGATTCTGAAGCCTGTACTGCAAAAATAGATGTAAGATCCCCTTTACTCACAGGGATCTTAAGTGAAGTTGGAAGTGTCTCAGGAGGGCACGTAATTCCACTTCCATAGATGGTGTTTTATGTTGCTGAGTTTTTGAAATTACACCTTATAGAAATGAATATTTTCATATGGATTATTCTGAGCTATCAAGTAGACATCACAGATCCACTTGATTTACATTGCTTTTCATTGCAAATCAAATACTTTTATTAATATTTAGCATCCTTATACTTAGCTGAGGCATAAATTTACTCAGGAAAGGTTGAATCACTTTGATTCAGCCATCTTCAAATACAAGTAAGATAAAGAAATACACACACTATATTTTAAACCTCTAACCTCCAACTGTTATTTGGCATGGGGATAGCTACTAGGTCAGAGTTATGCCTTTTAGCATGTGATTAAAAATGCACTTTGCCCATGTAGATGGATTTTGTAATACAATCCTTTAGCAATCTGGCAATGTTTCTGGTTTTGTTAGTGTGGAGCATTGCTTAGGAAAAGTTCATATGGAACACAGTTGGGCCTGATCCAAAATCCTTTGACAATAATAGGAGGACTTCTAAGGGCCATGAATTAGTCAGACATGTGAAAAGACTGAGCTATGACAGGTGAAGCTAAAGGCAGACATTTGCAGCAAATCATACAGTGACAGATGCCAAAAAGCATACAAGCTGATTTCAATTGCAGCCGTAAAACTGCTTTTAATTCACACAGCTAATTGGGTGGAAAATGCCAGTGTTTCAGATGGACTAATATTGATTACGCATTTGCATTTGCATTAATTTACTTTTAATCAATGTTTAAAAATCAAGTCAGCTTGACGTTTCCAAAAGTTAGATTCTCTATAATCTATGCTTCTGTGAAGATGCATGAGGAGACATGATTTCGAAGGAAAATGCCTTTCTTCCATACGATCTAGAAATATGCTTATGCATAGAAGATGACAGGGCTTTTCTATCACACATGAAAAAACAGGAAATTCTACATAACCATTCCCTAATTAAAAGATCTTTATTTTTTCAAGGTGAATTACTCACTTAAAAGCCAGGAAATGATTATGTTAAGGCTGCCTGCACTAAACATTGGCAAGAAGGTGAAAATGCAGACGTGTGGAAATTTTACAAGGAAAGATATGGCACGAACTGGCTTAGAGAGTAAATTACAGATTTCTTTTGAGAAAACAAAATCGCTGATTTGCTAAAAATGTCACGCTCTTATGACTGTGTTTTGAGCCATAGCAGCTTGGGGACGAGAGTTATGGCCATCACAGAACAAATAAATTTTCTTATTTGAAAAGGTTTCTTTGTTAGGAAGCAGTGTTTTTGTGAATGTGATGAATGAATCCTGATTTATCTTTCATGTAATAGCACGTGCTATGTTTTGTTGTTGTTGTTGTGCTCTATAGGTAAGAGGGGAAAGGTGAAGCTTCGTGAAAGTAGGGCATAATGGGAAGAGTGTCCGTGTGTGCTGTGAAATACAACGTAGAAATCATTTTCTGCTCTCCTAACCCTCACAAAAATGCTATGCGCTTTTGTTTTATGCAGGGATACAGAGTTTATTTTCCGAGAAGACGGCAACTCAGCCACGCATGCCTGCAGAGCAGAGCAGGGATGGGACCTGCTTCCTAGGGCCCTCGTGGTCGATGCTGGATTCACCTAAAATGATGCCTACGCGAACCGGGTGCGTCTGAAACGGACGTTCAGCGCCGGAGCACAGATACCCTGTGGTGGGACATACATAGAAGTGCAGAGAGTAGCTATTTCGGGAGACAGGTATGAAGCAGAGGGACAGGGATACCTTTGAGCTCTGCCACCACGGGATTAGCAGCGTAAATGCTTTTAGGATCGAGGCTGTGGCAGGGTATCAGCGGGAGGAGAGCAGCTGCAGAGGGCTCCCTGTGGGGTGGCCGCGGGGCTGCACTGCCGCCGCAGAGGGAGCCGACGCGGGCGCCCCCAGAAGCGGGATTCACCCGAGCCGCAGGCCTGCGGCGAGCTCGGGCCGCCGGAGGGAGCGCGTCGGGATGGGCCGTGGCGCAAGGAGCCACGGCGGCTCGCTGAGGGGCTCCCGCCACACGCAGCAGCTCGCTGAGGGGGCGCGCGCGGGGCAGAGGCGGTTGGGGCAGCGGCGGTTGAGGCGGCGGCGCGCGCCCCAACCGCGAGCCGCCCCTGCGGCGGTTGGGCGGTGGCGCGGGGGAGGGGCGGGGGGAGGGGAGGCCGCCGCAGCGCGCGGCTCCGCCCCCGGCGTCCCCACGGCGGGGGAGGGGGGGCAGGGGGAAGCGAAGGCTGCGCTAGCCGCCATGTCCCACCCGCGTGGAAGCTGGGGGCGGGGCCGGGCTTTGTGACGCGCGCGCGCGGCCCCGCCCGTCGCCCCGCCCCCCGGCCCGGCTGGGGCCGAACCTGCTGAGGCGAGCGGAGAGGGAAGATGGAGGCGGCGGCGCGGCGGGGGGCCTGGCCGGGCCGAGCGGCGGGAGCGGGGCGGTAGCGGCTCCGCCGGGCTTCCCCTGCCCGCACGCCACCCGTTGAAGGCGGGAGACGCTAGGCCGCCTTCCCCTGCCCCCGTCGCGAGGGAATGGCGGCCCCGGGCCCTCCGCAGCTGCCGTGGCTGCGGCTGGGCCCGCGGCTGCGGACCGGGCTGGAGGTCGCGCTGCGGGTGCCCAGCCTGTTCCTCATCGACGCCATCTTCAACTCGTCCCCGCTGCCGGGGGGCTCCTTGAGCGCCGCGCTGCTGGGCGTCCTGCTGCGGCTGCTGGGTGAGAGACCTTCCCCCGCGGCGCCGGCGCGACCCTCGCCTCGCCTCGCCTCCCCTCCCCCCCGGCCTGCCCGGCCAGCCCGCTGCCACCGCCGCTCCCTCCTGTGGCCGCCCCCGGCCCCGCGTCCTGCCTCGGGGCGCTGGCGGCTGCCCGCCGCCCCCTGGCTCCTGCCGCTCGGCCTGTTTACGGCCGCGCGCAGGGGGTGGGCGCTGCTGCTCTCCTCCGCTCCCCCTGCGCCGCTTTTATTACTAGTTTGTTTTCCCCTGCTGTTACGGCCTGTCTCTCCCCTCCCCCCTTTCCCCTGTCTCTGACCCCTTCTTGCTGTTTCCTTGCCCCCCGCCCTGCTCACTCGCTCCTCCTGCTGTGCTGCCCGGCGTACGCCATCCTCCCGCCGCCGCTTTCCCCCCTACCCGCCGCCCCGGCGCCTCCCCCCGCGCAGCCTCCCGCTCGCCGGGGCCCCGCGCGGCTTCCTCGGCCGGCAGTGCTTGGGGCCTCCGCGGCGAGGGAGCCCCCGGCGGGGGCCGCGCGGGCGGTGCAGCGTCGCGCCGTGGCCGGGTTGCGCGGTGTTTGGTGGAGCCGGATGGGTTTCGTGCGGTGCGGCCGCTTTGCCGTGGCTGCGCTGAGCGCTTCCCTGCTGAGGTGGGAGCTAGTGATCGCTGTCGTCGGGAGGCGTCCGCGGTGCCCGAGGGAGCCTTGTGACTCCCTGATTATAGGTTTTTTAAAAAAACAGCGCTTGGGCAGTGCGGTGTCTTACTGAAATACACTGCTCAATCCCTTATTTTAGGAATGGCCGTTCAAAAATGCTGGAAACTTGATTCCCGAGTGAAATAGGAATTGAGAGGTCTCTTGAAACTTGAAATCACATATTTTAAAACTGTTTTTTTTTTTTATTCCTGGGCTGAAGGCTGAAAGTCACTTGTATAAATCACTATGTGGTCCTATTTTCAGTATTACATATAATGTAATGAGAGGTTCTTTATGTAGCCTGAGCAAGGTTGGGCTCATTGAGTTATAAACAGCATTGTGCTAACAGCTGAACAAGTGGCGTTGAGTTATACAGGAATCCTGAGACAGGAAGGCAAGGGGAGGAACATGAAATGCAGCTCGGATTTTCACAGGCCTGTGACGTGCTGACATTTTTGGTGGATTTCATGAAAAATTATGATACTATGAAAAAACTTTGATATGAAAAATGAGGAAAGTGAGAAGGGAGGTGAACAGGAAAGAACATACACAGTGAGAAGTGCAGGGGTGATAGCACTGCAATAGCTGGAGAATGGAGGGGAAAAAATGAAGGATAATCTGTAGTAAGATGGCAGATAAGAGGAGAGAGGAGAGAAAATAACAAAGCAGGTACTTTAGGTGGGCTTTTCTCCTTTGGTAAAGGATGTCTGGGGAAGTTGCTGTACACATGAGAAGTGCAGGCCTGGGAGATTCTGACTTAGCTACTTTGCCATGTGTTGCAGCTGGTACTGTTGGCTTAATGACAGTGAAGAGGGAATTCTTCCTCCTCATTTTCCATTTCCTAGTACTTCTGTTCTACACTTCTGGAACTGCTAAGAGTGCTCTTTGGTGATAAAAATAACTCCTTTCTAAGGAAATGGACATTGCAGTGCCTTACTGAAATCATTTTCAGAGCCTTTTGTTGTATCATTCAGATGCTGTAGGAAGTGCCTTGAAATTAATCCCACGTAAATGAGAATGGTAGAAATGTTATTGGATGATCTCTCTTAAGTGTGTGATAATGAGATTAAATGATTAAGGAGCTCTTCAGGATTGTGTTCATATGATCCCTTTTCTGGAAGGGTTTGGGGAAAGAGGTGGGTAAATCCCTCCCCTACCTCCTGCAAGAAAGCTTTGGCAACAGTGTATGGTAGAATAATCTTGTACTTTGAGACAAGTTCATGGCTTCTCAAAATTAAATAAAAATCAATATGTAACCACTTAAAGATAAAGATCTTTCATGTGGTTCAGGCAACAACGTTTATGCATATATTATCCTTGTCTGAATTTAAGGATTACAGGGGAGGAGTTGTTGTTAAGACAAACTGAAATACTTTTTTTGGATCATGCTATATTTAAATACTGGGGAAGTTGCCCTTCTAGTTGTCATATCCAGGCTTTGAAAGACTGCTCTGACTTTCCTGTAGCAAAGTGCTATTAAGAGTAGGATAAGCGAACAACTTATCCTATAGATACGAACATTGTAGCTCTGCAGAGATTCGATAGCTTTTAGGGGTGATGTTGAACAGTTCAGAAAAATTCTGGGTATATATTTTGATTTGAGAATTTTTTTTTTTTTTTTTTTTTTTGTAAAAGTTGCCTGTAGGATTCCTCTGTTTGTTTGTTTGTTTTTCCATTACTTTCTATGTAAGTAACTTCACTGGGTCATAAAGAGCGTAAATCTAAGTTCTAAAACTGTAGCACATTATTTTTTTTCCTCTCTAATCTTTTTGATTAACCTTGTTTTATGTCCCCTGCGTGATGTTTACCTTTCGTATCTTTGACTGCAGATTTTGTAAGCGATTGCAGGAGAACCACCAGCTCAGAATTATCAAATAATTGTGTTGGAAAACAGTCCCTCCTCAGTGAGGATGCTGATTTTTTGACAGAATTACTATAAATACTGTACTTCGGAGAAAGATGCAGAAGCAAGCAGAATGTCTGGGGCTAGGAAAACAATCATTTGGCAGTTCCATGTGATTAAAATATTATCATATAAAGGTAGTTGAACCCTGTAATTGACTGGAAATTGAATTCTAGTATGCTACTATAGGGATATCAGCAAATTACAGGAAATAATGGAAAAAAATATGAGGGAGAGAGTCATTGTAATAGAAAGAAGTGATTTAAGGTAAATATGTATGGTTCGATTAAGTGCTCCTTTTGGAGGCGATAGTAGACAAATAGTTGGTGATGAGGTGATACCGGAATAGTAAGTTGCACAAAAAAAGCAGTATATACAGAAATATGAGAAAACTCTTACAGAGATACTGTTGTATTTAATAGTATCAGAAGGAAAATGGGAAAGATCTACTGTTTGGTGAATACTTTTGGGGGAAAAAACCTCTTGTCATGACAAAAAGATGGAGTGAATGACAAATTTGAGGGAGGGGGGCAGTGGCTCACCTCCTGTTCCAAGATTTCAGTCACCATGTGTAGTCTTTGGGGGTTCCTTCAGGGGGCTTTTCCACAGAAGTTTTGATAAAGAAATGCTACTGTTATGTTAGGCCCTCTCCAGGGAGACAAGTAAGTGTAACTTTTTTCTTTTTATGACTCATTATAGTACTGTTTTTAGGTATGTGTGTAGTATGCAAAAGGTCAGTATTTTAAGATGACCTGTAGTATTTGAATACAGACTTGTTACTACAGCTGCAAGGAAGAGGAAACGGATTTTGTAACCTTTTGTTAAGGTATGTTTCAGAGCAACTTGGTTAGTACAAAATTTATCTCATTTGGCTCAAATTGTCAAAATTATGTAAATAAGGATGTCGTTACAGTTATTTGAGCCTTTTCAGTGACTTCTGAGGAAGGAGAAAGGATACAAACTTGTCATCAGTGTTGATGGGTGTTTATTACGGCATGCACAAAAAGGGAACGAAACTGCCAAACTTATGAAAAAGAGCACTGTATATAATGAATGTTTAGCTTTCATGAAAGAACTGAGCTGTGATACAGGGCAATTCCTGAAAACTGATTGAGGCTTTTGCTTGGTCAACTTCTCAAGGTTAATGATTAGTTAGGAAGAATGTTTTTTTTGTATGGGACAAAACTGCTTGCAAGTTATACTGTAAAGATACATTCATAACTGGGCACTTCCTTTTTTTTCTTTTGTAGTCTGCCTTTTGCTCTTGATTCATGTTGACCCTATTTCTTCTTGTTCAGTCTTTGAAGCTTTTTCTGGCTATGAGCAGTTGCCAGTGCTACCAGTAAAACTGAAGTGCTGGTTCTTAGCAAAGTTTCTCATTCCCATGATCAAGATACTATGGCTTAAAATATTTATTTTGAAATACTTGATTCTGGAAGACTTGAAACAATCTAAAATACTATTTTCAGAAAACACTGATGCTATCCTTAAATAAAAAGCAGAGTACTTGTTTTCATTAGTTTTAGTACATAAATTGAAAGCAACTCATAATCAAATACAAGTTGCACAGATCAAAACCTCTCCAAACTGGTTTGGATGTGAGAGCAGTTGCATAGACTGGAAACTGATTGAGAGGCCCAAAACAAAGGTGTTTACTGGAGAGAAAATGCTTAAGGAAGTATCAGAGAATTTAGTCATGTGTGCCATTTCATTTAACATTTGCTGGGGTAGGGCACACATTGAAATTCATAAGTTATACTACAGAAGGAGTATTGCAAGGACATAAATGTAATACAAAGGTACTGTGGATATCATGATAGCATTTCTTATAGGAAAGTGCATACTTTAAATCATGGGCAAGATGTATTTGTGGTCAGTATCAGGCAAAGGTTAGCAAACAGGAATTTCAAGATCTAAGTCTGACTTCTAGCACTTAGACACCAGTTCGAACTGGTATTTGGTAAAGAAGTGATTGGTACGGTTTTGGATTCTGTGTGCAAGTGTTATGGGGAAGACCTTCTTCTGCAATATATGACTTTTAGTTCAGGATGCCTTATTAGAAATGCAGGATGTCCTTCCTCCCCTCTCCTCCTTCTGAGTAAGCTACAGCAATTTTTCAGTGTTTTGACAGTTGTGGTAAAAACTCTAAAAAGTTGTCGGAAGCAATTAAAATATTTTACTGTTACAAACATCATGCATTCTGCACTGCCATAGTAACTTGATATTAATGAGTTAAAAATGAAACCTAATAAAAATTACTTGATATCATAGCAGTGAGATCTGTCAAGCTTTAGATAAATAGTCTGAAACAACTAGTTTACCTGTTTCTCATCCTTCAGTGTTGTGCCTCTTGTGACAATTTCTCAACATACTCAAATTGATATGTTGCTGACAGTACAAGAGTAAACAGTAATGATTAGTCATGAGTATTATTAAGATGGAAACCTTGAAATCCACATAGTTACGTTGTAAAAATACCACATTCATTGGAACATAACTAGCAATATATAGTAAAATGGTATGTTCCCATTTTCCTAGTAACTTTCTGTAAGCCTCTTCTCTATAGCATTCTGCATGAGTTTATTTCCTTGAGTAGTTTTACTGTTTTGCTTATTTTATTGGTGTCAACTGAAATTAAAAAACCAAAGACCCTGTTTGCTGCTGTTCAGTTCATTTCAATTTTAGATTGAGGAGTGGGGGAAGGGGAAGGTTGTTAGCTACAAAAGCTTGACTTTTAAGAATGTCTGACTCCAGGTTTGCTTCAGTTTCAATAATGTATGAAAGTCGTTAACCTGTGATAACCTACTTGCATTATACTCTACCACTGATTCATGCCCATACTTAATGAAAGGGTTTAGCTCATCTGTTTTGGAGACTGTTTAGTACTTTGAATAGCTTGGACCCTGCTAGTTCAGTGCTTTGCTCAGGTGAATTAATGGCCTTAAGGCAGGGTAAATGAGTAAAATTTAGTAACTTTAAATAGCAAAGCGAAGCTGTATCTGGTAATTCTTTCAGCTTTTAAAATTTAGGTACCCTCAGAGTTTGAGACTGATCTAGAAGGATCTTTGAGGGCTAGGGAAGGTGTCATTGCTCTAGACTGAAACTGCAGATAAGCTTGACAGTTGTGGCAACTTATGCTTGCATTGTCTTTGCATCACAGCTGCAGTGCAGTGATGTCTTAAATGCAGATTAAGTGGTTCTGTTGAACTCTGAAAACGGCACCATCAGCAATGTAAAGTTTGAATAACAGCTAATATGAGCGAGTAACTTGAAAGCAATAAATTAAATAATTGTAGCTCAAACTAATAGGTAAAACTTGTTGCACAGCTTCTGCTGAGAACTAAATTATGTCAATCTGTTTTCAGGTGTCTTTGTATCCAGTGTTGTTCTGGTCTTACAACAGCGAGCACTTTTCAAGTTTTATATGATCGCCTCGGCATTTCTGCTGGCTGCAACTTCAGTGTTGGTGAATTACTATGCTTCTTTGCACATAAACTTCTACAGTGCCTACTACACAGCAGCTTTTGGAATTCAGTTCTTCCCTCATAAAGGACCTTCGCTATGGATGGCACTTTCCATCCTTCAGCTCACCTTTGGAATTGGATACGTTACCTTGTTAAATGTGCAGTCCATATACTCTCAACTAATCATACTGGATATATTGATTCCTGTAATTGGCTTGGTTGTTGAATTACCTTTACATGTCCGACAGATGCTTGTTTTTATTTCAGGCCTAGTTCTGACGCTAAACACCACAGCCATCTTAGTTATGAGAATTAAATGGCTCTACTATTCTGTGAGATATGTTTATCTGCTAGTAAGGCACATGTATCGCATTTATGGATTACAGCTATTGATGGAAGATACGTGGAAAAGAATTCGTTTTCCAGCTGTACTGCGTGTCTTCTGGCTAACAAGACTTACAGCACAAGCTGTGGTATTAACATATGTTGTAAAGATGGCAGAAACTAATACAGAAGAAAAATTCTTCTTAATATCATGGGACAATTGTTGGGAACTGATTTGCAGTCTGATAATAAGTGGGTGTGATTCTACTTTAACTGTGTTAGGCATGAGTGCTGTAATTTCCTCCATAGCGCATTATTTGGGACTTGGTATCTTGGCCTTCATTGGATCAACTGATGAAGATGACAAAAGGCTTGGTTTTGTAGCACCCGTTTTGTTTTTCATTTTGGCTCTACAGACTGGTTTAAGTGGACTGAAACCAGAAGAAAGATTAGTTCGCCTAAGTCGAAACATGTGCCTTTTGTTAACTGCAGTCCTGCATTTTATCCATGGAATGACAGACCCTGTGCTCATGTCTCTCAGTGCCTCCCACGTGTCATCCTTTCGCAGACACTTCCCTGTACTGTTTGTTTCAGCTTGCCTTTTCATCCTGCCGGTTCTGCTCAGCTATATCCTCTGGCACCACTATGCACTAAATACGTGGCTTTTTGCAGTTACAGCATTCTGTGTAGAGCTTTGCCTAAAAGTAATAGTTTCTATTACTGTTTATATATTGTTTATGATTGATGGCTACTATAATGTGCTATGGGAAAAACTTGATGATTATGTCTACTATGTTCGTTCAACTGGCAATATTATTGAATTTATATTTGGAGTAATCATGTTTGGAAATGGAGCTTATACCATGGTTTTTGAATCAGGAAGTAAGATTCGTGCTTGTATGATGTGTCTACATGCTTATTTCAACATTTACTTGCAAGCGAAGAATGGCTGGAAGACTTTTATAAATCGCAGGACAGCTGTTAAGAAAATAAACTCACTTCCAGAGATAAAAGGAAGCCGGTTACATGAAATAGATGATGTATGTGCAATCTGCTATCATGAGTTTACCACATCTGCTCGTATTACTCCATGCAATCATTATTTTCATGCACTTTGTCTTCGGAAGTGGCTGTATATTCAGGACACTTGCCCAATGTGCCATCAGAAAGTATATATTGAGGACAAAGAAAATGTCAATATCTCTAACAACAGTGGGTTTGTTGCACCAAATGAAAATCCTGTACAAGCTGCAGAAGAAGCTGTTGATGCTGAAAATGAACTAAATGAAGATAATGACAGTTCGGAGAGTGATGAGGAAGAGGATGACTGTGTGGCACAGCACTTGAATGAGACTCTTAATGTTGACTCTAATTCTCTTAGTGATTAAAATGTCCTTTACTAAACCGTGAGGTATTTGTTTAAAATTGACTTCAACAGAATAAAATTATCACTTTGTAGTTATTACACTTAAGCACAACAGCAGTATCTCAGTGTTGAGTCTGTGAATGGTGGTTGTTTACTGTGGTATGTGCTACTGTAAATATACCTCTAATATTTGCTGGTCTCTTTCATGACCACCTTAAACTTATGTACATTATTGTACATGGAATAAAATGTTTTCACATTTTTAAGATGGTTGGAAAAACACTCTTTAATTGATGTAGTGCTATGCTGTGCCAAAGACTGTATACCAGTAATCCCTGATCAGTGAGTTTTGGGTGCAAACAAAAAATATTGGTGAAAATACTGTTCAGCAGGTCTACTTAGAAATGAAAGAAGCCTGAACCAAAGCAGCTTTACTTACAAATGCAGTATTAGCAGAGCTTTATAGCTATAAACTAGTGAGCTGTGTAAAATAAATAAATAAATAAAATAATTTAGGTTGGTAGACTTAACGTTACAGCATTTGCATACGTGAAGCAAAAAATGAAACTGCTAAGCTTTCTGGTAAAGTTAAGTAGTAAAGCATGCAAGTGATTTGTTAAACATTTTACTTCTGAATTTCAGTACTAGTTTGGAGTATTCTACATGTGAATTTAGCCACCTGGCATTCAGCTTGTAATACATACACGTATTACAAGAATTGCTGGCTTGGATTATCCTAGAAATTGATTCTGAATCTTGATGCAAAGGGAATAGGGCTGAAAAACTGCACAAATGCAGATCACCTTTTTCAAAATCATCTTTAATCTTGCACAAAAAGCAGCACTACATATTGGTTCCATTGCTGAGAATGTGCAGACATGATCATTCTTAAGTTTTTGCAATACATTTACTGAAGTTATGCTGAATAAATGTAAGAAAAACAACTTTACACATTTGGAAAGAAGACTTTAATAGTGTTGTTATATAAGGTATTGGCCAACTCAGATGGGTCATCTTCCCTTACTGCTGCCATTATTTCCAGTATTTGACTAAAAAAGAAAGAAGAATATTAGTAAACTCAAACTCAGTATTGAATATACTTGTCTACTGCATGTATATGTAGACAAGTAACTAAGATTAATCTGGAATAAAAACTATTCTGAAAGCAACAGGGAAGGTGCTCAGATAGGCAAATAGCTTCACTAAGTCACTAACTTCTCTTCCCTCTACACGGAACACTGGTTGCTCACTGGTACAGATTCATCTTTGGTCTTTTGACTCTTTTTTGGACGTAATTAAACAGCTTTCTGTTTCAAAGAAAGTGTCATCTTGTGGGTGTCTTTATCCATAGTCTTAATTTTCAGACTGAAATTTATTAGCCTCCTTTCAAGGCTAAATCTGCATTCTAAATAGACACTGGTCTATGGCAAAGCTTAAATTCCTGCCATAAATTTATCATCTATTTTGAGAGTATAGCTGCCAAAATGGTTCATTCCTACTTTTGATTTGTCTATATTAATTTTGAGGAGTAAGTTCAGATAATAGTGGTAGTACATGTTAAATGAGCACTTTTAAAAGGCCTTGGCACAAGCCAGGAAAGTTAAGAGGGAAAAAAAAATGGGGTGAATAATAATAAAAACCAATCAAGTCCTCACCTTTCTCTGTACTTATTTTCTCATGGTCTCCTAGCACTTAATCATACTGAAAAAATGCATACTCTGTACAATTCCTAAGAGGTTTTATATCATCTTACCATTTAACTAGAAGTAGGAAGGAAAAAAAAAAATCAAATTTTCATGGTAAAGCTGATGACCCTCAAGCTTGCTGGTGGTGGTTTTGGGATCTTGTATCTAACATACATAATAGCCAGACTTCTTTTTGAGGAAGGAGGTAAAGCTCCTTTAGACTATATTTCAAATGCAAACAACTTTTTCCATAATGCAGGAGTAGCCCGTTTCATGCCCATGCCTGGGCTTTGTAGCCAAACAGCTTCTTGATTTAAGGGGAAGCTACTAACTGTTCATTATTCCAAGAGAAGTTGAGGCGCGATCAGGCCCTTTGGCTACAGGCCTGCACCGAAATAAGTTTTAAATAACCAAGAATTTAAGCCTTGCAGTGTTTTGGTAGGGCTTACGTATCTGTCCCCCATTGGATATAGCTGGATTAGCCCATGTTACTGTAATACTGTTTGTGTGAAATAAACCACTGCAGGGGGGAAAAAAACTTGAGGGCTAAAGTTTTAATGAAAATAGCTTCTAAGGAAGCAGTCTTGTCTCCGAAAGACAAGGGGGAAACTCCTCTTGCCAACTTATCTATGCTAAATGGTTGTGAGCTGATGTTACTTGCCACTCACACTACATCTTGCTATTTGAGAAGTCATAAAATACCAATTTTCCCTTACCATTTACCTTACCTTCATTTTTCCTAAGGTTTAAGAGGTTTTCAGGTTACTAATCTACAACTAATATGGGCTATAATTTTAAAGGGACAGTACATCTGAAATAAGGTTGACCTAAACAAGATTATTTTATAAAAGACCAAAACCCAAAGTATAGCACTTGCATACTGTTTTAGGGCAGACTCCCTGCACGCCTGCTTGTGGGGTTTCTGAAACACTTTCACTGTAACTTACAAGTAAGGCAGCAAAGGCTGGGGGTGGGGGTGTTGTTAACACATACAGGCTTGCCTAAACAGGCACCTCTACTGTTACTGAATAAAGCTGACTCCCACCTGTCCTCAGTGCATTTTCAGAATTTTTTTTTTTCAGTTAGTCTCTTCCTCTGCCCCCAAATCCCTGGATGACCCCAGAAGGTGTAAAGTACTGAAAGAACATTAGAACATTTCCACGCTCATGTGTGCACTTTGTATTTAATACACCAATAAAATGAACTTCAAGGAATATTACAAATTATTACTGCACAAAATATCTAAACACTAGTAGATGTCACCATGTAAGCTTAACCTGTGCTTTTAGCATGACTGGTGGTCTTTTCTGGAAAAACGTTTCTTCAGGTCTCCTAACGAAGAAGCAGAATTCCCTTCAGTTCTCAGATAAATTCCTGTACAGATACCTTGCCAAATTCCTAGATACTTTAGTAGTACCATGGGAAATATTTCAAACGGCAACAGGTGTTTTATACAACTTTCCATAGAAATATATGTAGACTTCACAGCAAGAGATCTTCTGATGAAGTAAACAGGCTTTGCATTTGGATAGGTATAGCTGTGAGCTTTATTTACTGGGTTGAAAATTCATTCAAATACCATACCGCCGTAAGAGAATTTCATGAATTTCTTTTTTTGAGAGCTGATAACAAGACAGAGAGGATTGGTATAATCAACCAATCAGACTTTACTACAAGTTGTAAAAGTCCATCTTTTACAATTGTAGTCATCTGTCAGAGCTATTCAATGGATATAACTAAACTTTTTCATTAAAACAATGATACACTTCCCTGCTTTTCAGTGCATCTGGGAGGGAGTGTGTTAAGGGGTGGTAGAAAACAGGGATTCTGTCCTTTCCCATTCGAACAGTGAGTGCACAAGTCCCTAGAGTTTTAACAATTCCTGATGTTCACTACGGTTCTTCCTATCTAAACTGTATCACAGGGTTTTGTGAACCTCGACACATTTTTAAGCACAGTAGCAGAACGAAGAAGTGATCCTAAACAATTTCATGTTACTGTAGTTAGTACCAGAAAGGCCCAAAGGCTAGTCTGCTAGGGAACTGGGAGAAGTCATTTATAAATGACTTCTTATAAAAGACTTTTTAATATGACTGGTTTATATCTACTCAATATCGTAGTACTCTCCACTCTTCAGAGGATCACACAGCTCTAGCGCTGAATTCGTTTAAAAGCAACTGGAACAACAACTGAGTGAAATTTATTCCAGTCAGGTTCCTTTACAGAATATGGCCCCTTATGCAGTGTATTGAGTGAAAAGATAAAAACAGCACTGGTTTCACTTGCTGGGAGCTTTTTGCATTGCTGTGAAGAGCTTTTTAAGATCTTCCACAACCTGTAAAGCAATACCTTGCTCAAGGCTCAATAAACTTAGAATTCATTTCCATTTACTACGTTTCCAGTGAATTTATTTTTTTCACTTTTTTCTGTAAAATGAGATTTGAACTATTTTAATTAATATAGTACACTTACATTATGTGGCAGGGTTCATTTCTGTCCTTCAAGCAGTGCCCTATTTCCCATTTCTTTTTTGTAGGAAATGTAGTTTTTATGTATTTTGATCCCGCATGAGTATTTTTCACTCCACACCAAGGTGCATCTAGTTTCATTCAAGAAAGAATTAAAAGTATTAGAAGTCCTTACAATCACTTTCTAAAGATTACTTCTCTTCCTGTTTGAAATGGAATTTGAGAGATTTGGACAATTTAACATCTTCACTGCCTTTGGATTTTTATACCAACATCATCAGGACTTTACATTTTAAGAATATCAGCAATAATAGTACATAACAGTAATTTCTTCTGTCATAAAAAAGATCACTAGATAGACTACATGCATTCCACAAAGGTTATGTACTCTTTAACAGGTCTGTGCTTCATACGTAATTGCAATTTAAGGATTTAGGCAGGATTTTTTTTAAGTAAAAAAAAAATTCCCAGATTCAAAAATTCATATAAACACTGTATTTTTAACCACCAGTTACTGATATTTGAAATGAAGGCAGCTTAGTCCTTCTAGCAGAAGGCTGAAAATGAGTATTTCTGGAGTCTGTAAACTCTTTTCTAACCTAACCTGCTTTCTCTTCTCCCAGTTTCTCAGTTCTTGATTCTGTCTTATCATTGCTATACAAGCATATCTCCTTATCTAACAGTGTTTTAGTCAGAAAAAATGTTGATCGAGATATAAAATCTTACCAGTCTCTATCATTAATCGCTCACTAGGAATGGATTTCAGGGTTTCCAAGTTAGCTTCTGTTTTCAATGAACTAGAAAAATCACAGGAAGAAAATGTGTATAAAAGTAATTATTTTGCCTGTTGAAGTGTTTTGTGGCAAAGGCAGCTTCCTAAATAATTTTGTAAGTAAATAAAATCTGCTTCATCTTTTAAAAGCCCTGCCTGCAAATTCAGGATTTGCAGAAAACAGTAGGTTTGGGCAGTTATTCACAGTGAAACTGTCTCAACCTAGCAAGGGTGTAGAATTCCTACCTCCATTGTCCTACTCACCTGGCCTCAATAACCCACACAACTTAGAAAGTCAGGCTGGCTGGCTTTTGGGCACACAAATACTGAGAATTCAGGCTATTTAACTATTATGAGGCTAATCAGATTGCATTTAAATTACTCCTGGATTTGACAAGGCAGCTTAAAATTACAGAATTTAAGTAGGCCTCAGAAGGATTGCTTCTGCATCCCACAACCTCATTTATTTACAAACAAGGATTGAAGCATAGTAGCAAGGACCCTAAGACTAGATTAACTCACCAAGCTGTGAGTTAAGAACTTTTCGTAGCTAACAGATTTACTGTAACGAGTGGAATTCTAAATCTGTCAACAGACGATCATTAAGAGTCTACTGAGCTTTGAAGACTTGACCTGATTTTTTTAAAAAGAAAGTAACCAGAGTTCAATAGAGCTGACATTTTAGAATAGTTTTAATTCTTGAAAAGAACTTACCAGCCATTTATTCCAATATAGAGATCTAAATCTATCATAGCAGCTGCTTCCTCCTTTGTGCCATCAAAAGAATGTACCTGGAATATATGTCATCATTTAAACACCTGTCATCCAAAAGTACATATTAATTTTTATTTGTGATATCAATACCTCTGACAGTATGTATTACACATGAATATAAACATCATAAAGATGTGGCCTGGCTCAGCTGATTCTGAATGTGGACAAAGCTCAGTTTGAAGACCTTAAATACTGTAGGTAGACCACTGCAAGTAAAAATCTGTTACCAGGTTTCCTTAGTAGTAAATACATGTAGAAAGGGACTACACAAAGATACTGCTTCTGGCTCAGGAACTTGCTGAGCAATGGATAGCTGGAAAACTATACAGAGGAAGTAGCACTGTGCTCAATTTTTACCTCCCTCCCTCGCTATTCCCTACAGGCTGCCATCAGAGACAGAATAAGAGCGGTATTACATTCTACACAGACTTAGTCCAGCAGAGCTGGGGAGAGGGACAGTACCTGCCATTCTGTCGGCCTGGGGACTAAAGAGGCAAGGGACAGGTCGCAAGGTGTGACCCTAATGCATGTGGGAGCTGCAGCTTCTCAGTCCCTGACTGGAGCAAAGAGAACTGCCTGTTCTTCCATGCTACGAGGGGAACAATCAGTTGCAGAGAGTGCCTGCTCTTCATTTCTCTACTCAAAACCAGTTTGGCAGAAGAGAGGAAGGAAAGAGAGATTGTACAGTGTTACGTAAGAGCAAAAGTAACATGCAAAGTACTGAGCTAGGAGAAGGTTTCTGCGGTAAGGGGGAAAGCTGGGGACTGAGATGGTATTGCAGGAGATGGGGTCCAATGTTAGCAAGAAAGAACAATCCAAACATTTATGAGTTTTAGGAAACTCTGCCATAACGGAAACCTGACAAAGTGTTGCCTGGCTTTTTTAATCATTTCATTGAAAGTTTTTCCTACTATGCTTCTGAATTAAAATACACAATCTGAATTGCTAAAGACAAAGTAATCAAAAGTTACATCTGGATATAATTTAAGAAAGGTATCTGATGTCAGAACCAAACATTCAAAGTTATGGCTCATACTGGGAATATGCATCTGAATTATCTTCAGTCTGAACATACTACATCCACAGACACTGTAGAACTGGGGAGAGGCCAATGTGATTTATAAGGTGCTTAAACCGTCCTTCTGACGGGCCAAGAAAAACTGCTCATGTCAGCAGCTGAATTTTTTCTGTCTATCCTCTTACCTTGCAAAAAATTGTTGAATAAGCAAAAATAAAAACACTGGAAGGGATTGGAAAGTGGTTACTAATTTGTAATAACTTAAATCACATAAAAGGAAACCCATTCAGATTCCATGAAAAACAAGAAGTCACATACTAAGGGATAATATTCACATCCCTTCCCCTCTCCACCCACAATATCTACACATATGTGTATAAAAGTGAGCGCTAAACTGAAGTCTATACTTACCACCCCTCCCACAAATCTATCTCTATTTCTTCTCATTATATCTGTGAAGTGAAATGAATAAAAACGTAAGAAAACAGCTTTATAACAGAAAAAGGCAAAAGATTCAGGTTTTCAGATTTTTTCATATTCAGTATTTGTTAGCGCTTGAAGCTTTCAAACAAAACCCACCTAAAAATTCAGCATGTGAGTTCCTACAGTGGAGAAACATTGGCAGTTCTGTTTGTTCTGACAGGTCAAATTGTTTTTCAAAATATCTGTAAAATAAAGAACACTTAACCAGAAACTCAGTATAAGAACACATAAAGATAGTAGAAAAGTTTTTCCATTGCTTGTATGCTGCTGTCCTCAAGAATTAAAGACACAATGGATTTGCCATGCAGCAGTTCTTATTTGTACATGGATTTAAGAATTCAGTTTTTAAAGGAACCCTTTCCCATGGTATATTCATATATTAGCAATCTATTTTGGAAGACAGATAAGAAGTGGCCAAGAACGACAATAATGGAGGAATCTACACTACGCAAGTACTCTACTAGAAGCTGGCCCTTCTCAGCTTTTTGACTGCTGTTTTCTGGGGAGAGGAGGGGGTTTAAATGAAAGAAGAACTGGCTGTTTTCTCCACTATGTTTTGAAATTTTAGGAATGGAAGAGAGCATATATCACACAACACTACTGCAAGAAGCCCATGTAAAAGCAGGCAAAGTGAGGGAGCGATATGCAGACTTCTGTAGCCTCGAATGGCCGAAACTGGGTATCAGAGCTGGCTGCCTTGTTTGCTCTTCACTGAAGGTCAAAGTGATGCCTGTCTTGGGGTGGAACAAGTACTAATATTAGACATTTTATTTCTGCCTTTTGTCTTCACTCTCTCAAAATCTTCAACTGCTTCCCTCCTCCCCGTTGTGTGTCTGCATCCTTTCATTATCACTCATTTTTATCCCTCTCCTACCTTCTACTCCTAGTACTCCCTTTGAGGAATCAGTAACAGCGAGGCAGCAGTCCTATGAAGAGACATAAAAAGGTGGGCAGAGGGAAGGCAGCTAGGCAGCCGGTTTCCCCAATGCGCTTTCTAAAGGAAACTAATTCACACTGAAATAACCCTGTCACCTGTCATTTGCAGCTAGTTCTGACCCCAGAGTATCATAATTTACCATTTCTGGCTATCTATCTGCCATGCTACACCGAGGCATGCAAATTGCAAATGCTGAGGAAACATGGTAGAGGAACATATGCATGGTAGAGGGCCAACACCGCATAGCTCGGTCAGCCTGCATACATAATGTGTAAGATGACAGGATTTGGACAGGGCAGGAAGACAGCATTGCTTCTCCAACAGGCTGGGACCATCTGCACATATTGGATTTCTTTATGCGTTGCTGCTAAAAGCAGTCCAGGCCACTGGGACATTCCCATCATCAGATATCAGGAACACTTCAAAAGGAAGCTCCGATGTCCACGTACTGCTGCATATGTTTCATGTATGAATTGGCAGAAAATGGGAGCAAACCATTGGTTTGATTTATGTTTTTGTACCATAAAAAAATAGAAGACAATATAAAACAAAGACAACTCAAGTGGGTTATTTAAATTTGTTTAATCTTCACTATTTTCTGTTTATTACATGTTGCTATTTCTCTGGTATTGTTAACTTCTTTGTTTATCAGTCCAGATATTTCACATATAGCATGTGAAAGAGAAATCAGGTGGGATGTTAAAAAAAGACATGAAAATTCACAGCATGAATTACAGCTGCTTACTATTTTCTAGATACAATAGAATTTTAACTAGAACTCATGATTGCTCTTGTGATTAACTGACTAAAATAGCTTGATTTAAAAAGAAACCTAAATTTTTAAAGGTTCATTTCACATGGAAATGAGGCTTGAGAGGTTCTTCAGGTCACTGATCTGCAAATAAGCTCCCTTCGGAAATCCTGAACCTATTGGCCAACTTCAGTCTAATTCTGAGAGAAGGGTAGTGGTCCTGAAGATATTATGTGCCCTGCTGAGGGAAAGACAACTCAAGCTTCTTCTGCTCTTAGCAGCAATGAAGCCCAACACATGCTGCTACTTACTCTGTCAAAGGGACAGGGGATGTGGAAGTTCTCAGAGGAAAAAAGGAAAGGGATCACAGACCCAGGGAAAGTGTGAAGAAACCAGATATGTGGCAGTCAGGATGGTAACAACATAAATCAGTACGAAACCAAGCCTCACTAGTTCCACAGCTTAAGGAACAACTTTTTTCTCTTGGGCGAGTGAAGTGTCATTTAATATGCCTGTTCTGTGTTGCTTCTCAATATGGAAGGTCAAAAATATTTTTGCAACATGCTTGTTTGCAGGTTTAGTTTTGACCATAAAAGTAAGTTTAAATGCGGTATTTTTAGTTTTGGAATCCAGCCACTAAAGGAGTTGAAGCAAACCGGTCTTGCTGAGGCAGGGGCTCTCTAGATAAGCACTTCTGGATCCACATATGAATAACAATGCACGTGATTTTGGGTGGCCTCCCTTCCCCCATTTGGTTAAAAAACCCTCATTTCCCATGTTGCTGAGTCCCACAAACCCAGCACAGTCATGACAGCAGAAGTGAAATCTCTATATACTCCTCAATTTACGTGACCTTCATTATATATAATAGGAAGGCAGTATCTTCATCTAACTACCATTTAAATCACCAAACAATCACCACATGAAAAGTTACGTGAAAGGAGGACATAAACAGCTCCTAGGGCTGATTCAACACAGGAATTTCATCCTTATTGGCTTTTTAATCCAAGATACTGAGTGGAATGATCATTTGCATGGTGGAAAATCATCCAGAGGCAAACGAATCATAACCAACTAGAAAATAATGATTAAACATTAAACAAAACAGAGAAGTAATGCTCGGATACCATCTACTGGGAAACAGTCATACTTCTCTTCTCTGGGGTAACTCTGCAGCTGCTTGCCAGCAATCCTAGAGACTGGTAAAACACCTGAACTCCAGCTGAGCTGACAGCTGGTGAACTGGCCCCTCAGACTCCACCCTTTGCTTTCCTTTCTTAGTTCACTTATCAAGCATATATCGAATATTAATTTGAAGAACCTGCCATATAGTCTGAAAAAGGTCACAAGAGTCAGACTGTACCTAACTTTATAGCATTTCATTAGCTGAAATGGAAACCGCAAAACAATCTGAAACCTCAATCACGTTTCACAAACATGTGAAGGATGAATACTAGGGAAAGCGGAACATTTAGAAAACAGGAACTTTACAAACATAATGCTTGCACACATTTTCCCTCGGGTCTTACCCTTTCTCTTTGCTTTCTGTCTTTTTCATCAATCACCTCCTTCTAATTGCAATTTCCAGCAAGGGCTTTCAATAGAGCTCTTAGAAACCAGATTCATGTATTTCACACAATTCACTGAAAGAGCATCAGCTAGAGACTTTCTGTCATTATTAATCTTAATTAGAAAGGAATCACCTATCACTTCTAAAAGGTGATTTGTTTCACTTTGTCACTTCTTTCCTTGTACCCCAAAATTTAAGTGCACCTGATTGCTTTTCCACTTGTCCATCAGCTGCAGTCCATCAAAAAAGAAAAATCAGATTTTTTCCTTAAATTTTCTCATCAATAACATGAAGGCAATAAGAATCTTAAAATACAATACTCCACCAGTGTTTTAGTTTGCCACAAAAGATAAACAGGTTATCCTCCAAACTGTGCTTTGCTCAACTTGGTGTACACTGAATTCAACCCCCCAAAAAGATTCTGCCCACTTGGCTAAATATTCTACTGTATGACTGTAGTATTACAAAGAAGAGATTAACTCTACCAACTGCTAACATGTGGCAATTAGAAAAAACACAACTAACCACTGCCCCCCTGTGACTAATTCTACTCAGAACAGCAATATGCAAGCATGACTCATTAATCCCTCAACTCATTTGAATTTATCACCTACCTTTTTCAGTCAGTTCCCCGTGTAGACAGAGTTTATCACTACAAGAATATGAGATGATTTTAGGGACTATGCTAGTTTCTTTCTATTCAGTACCTATGCTGTACATATTACTTCACAGTACATCACTTGCCAGCTCCCCAAACTACCTTTTTAATCAGCTTTCCTCGATTACCTTACTCCCAGCTAAGATCTCCCTTATTAAAAGGCCTACTCTTGTCCACTGGTGATTTACCTTATTTGACAGTTCTGTTCCCTTCCCCATGCCTTCCATTAAAACAACCCCACTCTTCCTTTGCACGCTACAGTGATGTTATTCTCCCCATGAGAGTCTCTAACAGTTCTTGAGTATAAGCAAGAATGAACATCTGTCACACCCAGAAACTCAAAAATTCTGATTGATTTCACAGAAAAGGACACGTTAAGTCAATGCCAGGCAGGTAGTCTGGCAAAATTTAGTGTATAACTGCTTGAATGTAGGCCTCTTTGTTTAAGGTCTTTTTTTTTTTTAAACTTCAGGTCTCTATCTGACAAAATGTCACCTGGTAGAACACAAGATAGAAAATATTTCTGCAAACTACTACAAAGTCAATTTATAGTTATCAAAAGTTTCTTACTTGAGTTGGATGTCCTTTGGGCAAAATTCTAATCTATCAAAATCTACAAATGGAGAGAAGAAAACCCTGTTAGTTAGTAGTGCTGGGGGGTTTCTTTCATATAAAGGAAAACAATAGTATTGAAGTACTAGGTTAATGCTTACCTAAGCCACATTCCCCAACTGCTATTATCTTTGTCTTATTTTTTTCAATTAGATTTTGTAATTCGGATAAATACTCCTCAGGCTTACTCTGCTCAAATTCTCCACAGCGGGTAGGATGGCAGCCAACTGTACTGTAAAACATATCTAAAACAAGGGAAAAATAACAAATTTATGTAAATTATAGCTATTATCTGGATTTTTTTTAGTTCATAACTTTAAAAGAAACTCCTTCTGAATGTCTTTTTATCTTTTTGATGGTTTTATTACACTGATATTTTTTACTGTAACAGTGTATCAGACAGTATCTCTACAGGGGTCTTTTTAGAACACATCATTTAATAAACCCCAAAACTGCAACTCACAGTTGAATTATTTTGTTGGAGAAGCCCTCAAAGGGAAATATGACTTGTTCAAAATGGATCAGGTTATCCCCAGCTATAAAATTTGTAGATAGAATGTCAGTTCCCTTGCATGTCTCTGCATTAGCACAGATTTAGCAAAACAACATCTGGCCTGATTTATCTAAAAATCTAGTCTAGATTATCTAAATGCCAGAACTAAGAGTACTGCTGAAGTGCCTTTATGGAAGATGTAAACACACAAAAAAACCTTGAATACGTAAGGGCCTGAGCAACATGACCTAATATTAAAGCCAGTCCTGCTTTGCTGGCGTGGGGGAGGAGGGAGGAGGGGTTGGGCCAGATTACCTCCTCGGGTTCATTCCAATTTAAATTATTCTAAGATTATATTTTGTAAGCAGTACTTTACTTACGTATATTTGAACATATGTTAATTAGCTGAATGATATTTGCCAAAGGAAAAAGGGTGGGATATTTTTCTTTAAACAGAAAAAAAGTGAAAGCTAGGAGAACCATAAAAGAGAAAGATACCTCCATTGCTCATGCTGGTCATGATAGCTTGGTAAGTACAAAACAAACAAAAACCCACAAAGCAACACGTGCTCCACAGTATATAATCACGTCAGCTTATTTCTGGGAGAGGGCCTTGTCCTTTCAGAAACACGTGCAGTTTGATTTTTCTAAGGATCTGTACTAAGAAATACTGATACAAATTGCAGGAAAGGCTGATTCCCTCCAACACCCAGGGGTCTAAGTAACAACATGAAGAAACTCATGCACAATACATTTATTCCATTCTGAAACATAATTTCTGGTTTTTAATTTGAAATTCTGTCAAGACCTCCAGGGACATGTTCCTTTGAACTGTTAATTCTGAGAGAGAAGATTGTGTTTTTGACCAACAAAAAAAGTTTAAACTGAGGATACCATTAGTCTGTGCCAGCTGCAATGCATCTTTACTGTCTTGTAGACTTCCACCTGTAATCAAAAACTTGAAAGAAGAAAAGTACTGTCAGTCAAGGCACTCAGCTTCCAGCAAACAGCTGCAGAATGTTTAAGAAACCACTCAGATACAAATAAGAATGTAAACAAAGAAGATCAAAAGAAAATAATTGCTAATTTATATATAACAAAATTTCATAAATCACTACAAATCTCAGTATTCCTCACAAGCTAGTACTGATATACTAGGGACTAGACTGGAATTTTTTCTTCATCAAGTATCTTCCACACTAACTATTTTAGAACATTTAATAAGTAAAATGGTTCTATTTGCAGCAATATTAACTTAATTATAGAGTGACTCAAGAAATTTTACTTTTTTTTTGCTCAAGAAACAGTATTCAGAAAAGTATTCTCCCTGTCTTACAGCTAGAGAAACAAACATATAAACAAACAAACAAACAAAAATCACAAAACAATCAAAACATGATAAATAAGTAGATAAAGCAACAAAGGAGTCTGTATCAGGGCCAAGTTTACAAATTTAAGAATGTCTGGCTCCAATCTTGTATTTTGACCTAACGAGCAAAGTTTAGCATACCAGAATTGCTGCTAACAGCTTTTTTTTTTTCTTTCTTTTTAAACCACCATCTGCAGAATCTACACCCTAGGTCATAATCTGGGAATCTCATTCTATGACTACATTGCTTTTGCACAACAGTTATCACTTCATATGCTATGTACCAGACTTGGTCAATGCTAACTCAGACATTTCTGTGGCATACTCCACTACAGGGTGGACATGCCACACTACTGCCACTCCAGAAATGCATAAAGCCAAAACTGACTCATTCCACATAAAGCACAGGGCAAAACTTCACAGAATTTATCATAAATCAGCATTTCTTGGGGGGGGGGGGGGGGAGGGGGGAAATCCACCAGCCTTATTAGCATAGCAAAACAGCTTTGTAAGAGCATGCAATGTATTCTGTTTTAATTCATTTCTGCAGTTTAGAGAGGTACATATAGGTGGGCTGGACTATTACAACTAAGGGAGTGTGCTCCAGTCCTGAAAAGAGTGTTTTTAGGCCAAGAGTTCCAAACCTGCTCATAATGATGCAATTTTAATACATGTAAGTTAATATTTACTAACAGACATTCAGATATCTGTAAACATCCATGGGCATTCCTAGCTTTTCTGCAGTCATCAAGCTACTCTACATATAGGAACATCTGAAGGATCACTGTCCTCACAAGAGTTTTTTGTTTGGGTCTATAGTAGTAACTATTGAGTTAAAGAGTTGCACAGGATACAAGAAGCCAGTACTGGCTGCCTATAACATAACTAAAATGGAAAAATACACATTGATTGCAGTAGGTCAGAGGAGAACACCTGTTAAAACGGTACAAAACAAATTTGACGCACCTATCACATATGATATAATTGAACTTAATTCATGAGTATCTAGTGATCTGTTCAGATGAAAGATAAAGCTCTGCTTTATGGTACTGCAGAAAGTTACTACATTCTCCATAGCAAGTTTCAGAAATATTGCTTTTGTAGTGCTCCACTATCAAATCAAATGTATTGGAAAGCAGTTAAAATATTAAAGAAATTTTCTAATTATAATAAATTACCTTTTTAACACCAACTTTGACTGCTCTCTCTACCACATCCAAAAAGTCATCTGCAAAAGTTACAGAAACATTGTAAGTTAAACATGAGGTTTTACAGAATAATTTAACTACTTTTTAACTATAAATCACTTTCCTGTAGTCAAATGCCTATATATCATGATAAATCTTTAACCCACATTTGAATAATCCTTAGAAGGGAACAAAAGAATACAATAACTGAAGATCTGATTCAAATCAAAGAAGTCAGTGGTAATTTTTCATATATTTCAATGGCCTGCTTGCTTTTGCCTCTATATCTAAAGACTCCGAGAGCCAAAAAGCATCACATAACTATGTTTCAGCAACGCAATACTGTGATGGCTTTTATTTTTCCTAAGGCTCAGACAAGTTTCTTTCATGCTATTGGGTGTCTCCTACTATAAATACAGCATCGGTAATTTTCCATTTTTCTCTAGAAGCACAGTTACCTGTACAACAGCTCAACAGCAGCTGAATAGAAAGGAATATATGTCACTCTGAACATCTGACTTATTCTGTTACAGCTTCTACTTCAAGCGCTTGTAAATAATAAATCTCCAGTCTTTGCGGAAAAAAAGCAATCCTAACCTCACCTTCTGACAAAGTTTTTAACAAGAGAAACTGCATCTTCCAGCAGATAAAAAGAAACGTTCACCTTGATGTTTCTGCGTCCCTCTGTAGACTCCCCTGAACATAGGATCTGTCAGGTTAACACCAATATCTGCGAAGAAAAACACCAGCAAATACGGAATTAGGCGTTACAGTCATTCTAGGTTTCACTCTGAGAATTAGCACAGTAGTGCATGAGCACGGCGGTGACCGGGACACAGACCCCGCTGCCCTCCCCTCACCGATGAACTTGGCGCGGCTCATGGCGGCGGCGGCGGCGGCGGCGGCGGCGGGGTGGGGGTGGGGGTGGGGGTGGGGTCGGTGCGGGACGCGCCTGCGCCTGCGCGGGGCGGTGTCCTCCAGCTTCCCGTCAGCCCCCGCGCCTCGCCGCCCCGCCCCGCCCCGCCTGAAGGTGAGCGGTAGGGCGGCGCGACATGGCGGCGTACCTGACGCACCAGCAGAAGGTGCTGCGGCTGTACAAGAAATCCCTGCGGCACCTGGAGTCCTGGTGCATCCACCGGTGAGGGAGGGAGGGAGGGAGGGGACTCCAGGGAGAGCGAAGAGGCCTACAGTCTCTCTTGCTTTGTTCCCCGGCTTGGCTGGGCCGTCGCCCTCTTCCTTCCTTCCCTCCCCTGGGCCATGGCGGCGGTGGGGAGGAGAAGCCTCCTCAGTCGCTGCCCGTGCCCGCCGTGCAGGCGGGCGCTGTGAGAACGGGAGTCCCTCAGGGGCCTGTGGCCAAGCCCTGTCTTTACACCGGGATAACTAGTGAGGTTGCTATGCTTTATTTTGGTATCTGGTTCCCCCCCTCCCCCTTTTCTCTCTCCATCACACGTACTGCGTTTGTCACTATGCGTAACCTCTTTCTGTAGAGACAAGTACCGCTACTTCGCCGTCCTCCTGAGAGACCGGTTTGACCAACACAAGAATGAGAAGGACATGGTGAAGGCAACAGAGCTGCTGAAGGCAGGTGAGGAAGAGTTTTGGGCAAACCAGCATCCTCAGCCTTACATCTTCCCTGACTCTCCTGGGGGCACTTCTTATGAGAGATATGAATGTTACAAGGTAAGGTGGCCTGTGAGATTGTGTGTTAGTGTGTGTGGGACTAACATGCTTACCTTTTTCCTTTTTCAGTGAATGGAAAGTGTTTTAAGTAGCCTTTTGTACGCCTGCTGTTTGACTCAGCGGTATCAATAGCTCACTGCTGTTAAAAGTCTTATTGCTTCGATGGGAGAAGCTGTCTGGCTTGTCTGATCCTCTGACGTGAAACTTGCTGGTCTGTCAGAAGACAGCTAGTTTCTTTTTGCTGGAATAACCTGCCCTTTTAGCAAGTTGGAGCTGCTCAGTGATGGGTTGCACAGAGCCAGTGAAATGTGGCAGAGCTGTGAGAGGAGTAAGGGTGGAGGAAGCAGCACTACCCTTTATGGTGGCATCTGTTCACAGCCTTGGTTTCGCTCTGGTCCTGTCCAAACTTTGATGTCAGCTTGGTCTGTCTTCACTTCACTCAGTCCCATTGTTCCTCCAGCAGTTTGGGCAAGGGTACAGATGGTTGTTTCCCTTGGTATGCTGTAGTGCTAGATAAGTATTTGAGAGCCGTGGTGTGTTAGCCTAAAAATAGTAATATTCTTAGAATTTAAGGTACTCCTAGAGATTTTTTCTCTAGATTTTTTTATTTACAAGTAAAGAAACCTTAGTTTCACATAAAAATACGGTGTTTTGGCTTTCTTGGCATTGGCTGTTTTAGTATATTTTTTAAAAGTTGATATAGAGGGAGTATGCACCAGTTTTTCTTCTGCATTTTGAAGAAAATGCTGATACTCAAGACTAGATCTGTTCGGGTCTGTATGTGTAAGAAGCCATATGGAAGAAAAAAACTGATATAGGTTTATCAGAGGTGGAAAAAAGAAGATTTAGGAGAGAGTATGGAAGAAAGGAATGGCTGAGGTTAATGCCAAAGTCTTTGGCATTTAACAACAGTAGAGCTAACGATGATAAAGAATAAGAATCCAGGCAGGAAAAATGTTGGTTAAGTAATAAGTGGTCAAGACTGGTCTTGATATAGAAATATAAACTCTTTCATGTTTTCTTTTCTTCTTTTCTCTGTTTTTTTATGCTAGAACTATCATCATGAGGATTTGGTTTGTTGCTATATCAGTGATTGTCTATTGTGGATGTGGCTACTTTAAATGTAGTTTTTAGATCTTCCTGTATTTGATGGGTTTAGTTGGTGCTTGTTGCATATGGAGGGGTGGGTGTGGAAAATATATATATGTATCTTTTTAATAGCAGCTCTGCTATTATTGTTAAGCCTAATTAGTGGTGAGAAGCACAGCAGGAAACTGGAACTGTAAATGTCACTGGATGAGTGATGGTATTGGAGCCACTTCTTAATCTTCCTAAGGTGGATTTTTTTTTTTTTTTTTTTTTTTTTTTTTGGTAGATGTTCCTATCTTTAAACTGTCAATATTCAGTGATGTTGTTGCAGAATTCTAAATTCTGCTTTTATTTTTGATTGAGCATCTTAGAGGTCATATCATAATTGAGATCTTACAGGCCACTAATTATTGTACCTTAAGTTACTTGGAGAGCTTTAAAGTAAACTGAGATGACCTGGGATCAGTCTTTGGGCTGCTGTGACTTAAGCAAGTCACTATGACTTCTGATAACCTGTGAAACCAAGATTAAAAACATTGACCCCGACATAAGTATCTTGTGATCAACAATTCAGATGACTCTTAAATTGTTTTTATGTAGTACTTTATTTCATGGCCTATTTACCCATTTTAACACTGGTTTCAACGATCAAATGTAATTCTTTATTGCGTACATACATATATTTTTATCAAGAACATGTGTGTTTTCCTCTTTTTTTGGCAGCTTCCTGAATGGTGTTTGGATTTCTGGCATCCTTCTGAGAAGGCAATGTATCCTGATTACTTTGCCAAACGAGAGCAGTGGAAGAAGCTGCAACTGGAAAGCTGGGATAAAGAGGTCAGTGCTTGTTTTGTGCAAAGTGAGCTCTTACAGCGTGCAGGTGTTTTGTGTTACACGTAGTTGTGTTCTTGGAAAATATTTTAGATGAGAACAGCAAATGCCCACTGCAATCTTACTTAGACCTTTTGTCAGCATGAAACACTGACTTGACTTAAAATGCATATGCAGATGTCAGAGTTACAGCTTCTTAAAGGATGTGAAGGGAATTTTAAGTTAAACTTTATCACAAGGCTGTCGTAGCAGTTTTGCTAAAGGTAATTCCAAAGGGGAATGAACAGAGATTAATGACCAGAGCATTCCTCTTCTGGTGTTGTGAAGCTCTGAACACTTCTCAGTTGCACTTTCGAAAGTCAGTTGTCACAGCGTTCCACATTTGGGAATCCAGAATAATTTCTGGTCAACTTAGGTTTAGCTTTAGTTAGGAAAAGTTGCTGATGTTCTTATTTTTTTTTTAATTATTATTTTTTAAAAATGTATTATTTATTTACTTATTTTAAGCTCAGTTGTAGAGAAGTGGCTGGATTATATGTAATGTGTCATTTTTACTAGAATTAGCATAGTGACAGCCAGCACCTATACTGCCTCAAGAAACATCTGTTGAATTTCTGCAGGCTGTTGGTGGCCTGCAGAAATAGAAAATCTAAGAAAGTGCTTTTCTAGAAAGCTGCTTGTGGTCTGAGGTCTCTCTCTGACTTGTATGGAGGTTGTTCAGGACTTGTAATTATCTGGAAGCTTTCAAAGCAGCAAGGGAATACAGTCTGTTTTTAATTTGCAATGGCAGACATGAATTAGGAAGAGATAATGACCTTCTAAGTGAAACTTTTCTTATAAATCACTAGAACTCCTTTTTAATGACATAATATGAGCCTGCAATGATTACTGAGTTTGTAAGTGAATATTGAGAAACAAGAAATGTGTCTGTCAGCTTAACAGAAGACGTTACTGCATAGTCCTTTTTTTCCAAAATGAGGGCCAGTTTCACTTGCTGTCTGAGCAGCGAAATCCACAACATGGAAATGGTGGTGGTATGTACTAAAGCAATTGTATGTTTTGTCTTCTAGATTAAGCAGTTAGAAGAAGAAACTCCACCTGATGGTCCAAAAACTGAAGCCTTGCCTCCAGCTCGTAAGGAAGGGCATCTGCCACCACTGTGGTGGCAATATGTAACAAGACCCCGTGAAAGTCCTATGTAAAAGCATTACTTTCATGTGTGAATTAAAGCGGTCTATCTTCTGCAAGCAGTAGACATGTCAGTAAACATACTACTGTAAGTAACACAAAATAAAGCCACGTAAAATAAAATGGAAGGCATTTTTGTGATATATTGGTCTCCTATTATAGCATGCATACAATTATCTTCAGTTTGTGCAGCCTCTAATAGAGGACTTAGTATCTACACCATATACCTGTAATGTTGATGAGAGCACTGACCTGCATGTGAAAAAGTCTTAACACCAGAGCAAGTTTGCTAAAGGTGAACATAGCTTGTGAAGATTAATGTCGCTTGAATTTGTGGTATTGCAGATAAATTATGGATGGTACTTCACTCAGACTTTAACTTCTGTTAATACTTCAGCCTTCTCAGATAGGTGCCAAGCCTACTTACCCACTTACTTACCCTTGCTTCTTGCATTGAGCCCGAGGTCCCAGAGGAAGAGGGGGAGAAAGGCACAGTCAGCTTTCTGGCTTTTTCAAGGTGCCCTGAGAGTCTGTATCCCTTGGCAGGGAAAGCTGAGGTATAAAAGGCTGTCCAAGAACAGGTATTGATGACAGAGCAGTTGCATCATGCCAAGCATTGAACTTGCACTGAGTTCCTAAATATTTAATTTTCAATTTAAGTGCTCAAAGATACAACTGTTTTAAAAGAAAATGCCAACCCGTAATATCTGGCTTGAAGCTATAATCCCTGCTTTCACACGAGTAGCAACCAGTGCCTTGGAGAAGTTAAAACAGATGCAATGTCAGTAGAGAGCTAGGAAATTAATGCAATATAATTATCTGATGAGGCTGGAGAACTCCCTGAACACACTTGTAATTTTTTTCGAAGTAGTTGGTCTTACTGAGCTATAATATAGAATGACAAGATTAATTTCCTTATACATAAGAGAATTCCAGTATCTTTCCTCCACAAAGACTAGAGTGGAAAAGGTTACAGAAAAAGTGATCCTTAGGGGAAAATAATGCTAGTTAAATAATGGCCTGTGTAGGGTGTTGGGGAGGAGAAGGTGCCCAGGCTACAGCAGGAAACAACGTGCAAGTAATTTGATGCTTAATTGGGGCATTAGAGCTGGTAGCAGAACAGGAACCACCCACTGTGCCTCTTTGGATGATTGCCCCTGTCAGGTTCAACAAAATGTCAGACTAGGCTGCTACGAAATTCATCCTCATTCTTACATATTCCAGCTTTTACAGGAAACTCAACTCCTGAGACTGGAAAAAACTGGCCAAATAAAAGTATTTTCCCTGAGAATGAACATGAGCTTAAGGCAGAAGGAGAAGGAGACTTGTTGGAGGCCTGGATCAAATGATAAGTAACTAAATGGAGAATAACACTGAGTGGCAAGAGCCTGCTGGCCAACGTAGAGAAGGTGGGAGGGGGTGGTCCTAGAGGAGGTGGATGAAAATTATTAAGTAATTTGGATCAGCCTGGTAACTTGGAATTTGGTACCACATGCAGGCAAGGTGGTGAATGCTTGTGCTAGGACTGGAGTTTCAGGATACTGACAGCAACAGGCAAGGGCTTTGGTTGCTCCTGGAAGGAAGGTATTTTTACCTTGCTTATTTTTACTTTGCTTACAGGTAAAGACTTCTTGCCTTCCCAGCTTAATAACACTATTTTAGAAGTTTTTGGATGCACCTGGATAACAAACCTTACTAGACACAAACCTTCATGTTATACTTCCTTGCTGCCATGGTTGAAATTGCTCTACAGCACCAGACAAATGTTCATGCCTGTACGAACTGAATTTGAGATGTCTATAGAGTTTTATCAGTAAAGCTAGGTCGCATTCTGAGGAATATAGTTCTCATATGCTCACTTATGGATCACAACAGTTCTAGTACTTGATACTTAGGAAGAGCTAGTGATGAAAGCAGTTCACTTTCAGCTGTGTGCCAAAAACATGTATGTAAGATCTAGGAAACTTCACTAACATTAGCACCTATAACCTGTCAGGGAATAAGAGAAAAGACAGGATATAGGCTCATAGGAAGAGATTGCTCTTCTGTTGTAACTATTCCCATTTTTTAGGGCTTCAAGAGAGGTTTATTACATTATCTAATCTGACTTTCATTCTACAGAACCTATTTGACTGTACCACTCTTAGCCATGTAAGTCGTGCTTATTTTTTCCATGAACTCCTCCAACTTAAGACTTGAAGATAAGAGATGGTAAAGCAACTATCTTCAGTTGTTTTAAGGACTTGCATTCAACTGGTGTATAATGAAGGGCTTTAATCTGGCTGCTATTTAGAAATTTCAGGCTTAATGAAGATGGCTACCTAAATGCTAAGGTCTGCCTGAATCTGTAAAAAAAAAAAAAAAAAAAAAAAAAAAAAGATTTCATTTGCTGACATACTCTACTTTTGAAAGTGTCAGTCCTTCCATGAGGCTGGAGCTCTTCTCTGGCCTCTGTTAGTCCAGAGGCAGTAACAGAACTGAGGAGTGGAAACTGCAGTTGCCCTTTCCCAGCATTGATTTCTTCTCTCCACTCAGATACCAATGCTTTTCAAAACTGAGGGTACCTGTTCACATTAGGAGTTTCAACCTGTGCTGCCCCCTTTCCTAACTTGTCATGGCCTTCTAACACAGAATCTGCTATACCAGAATTGCAAAATTGCCCTTATCTAAACTGCAAAAGCAGATTTGTTTTAACAGCTACCTGCGTTAGCCTGTATAGAAAAGGCCAAAAATGTTTACTGCCATCTTTCCTGGCCCTTGACAAGCAGCCCTCAGCTCAGACCTGGGGCCACAACTGGGTACCCTGACTGTCCTGGCACCTTTGCTTGCCAGAGGGCCCCACACCAGGGTTGAGGTACAGCCACTCAGACCACAGCCAATTTTTTGGCCAGGAAACTGAGCAAAAAGTCTCTCCTGCCTTTTACAACCATCTGAGCAGGTTTCATTGACGTTCTCTAAGACGATGCATGCTCCACCTCCCAGCACAAAAACAAAACATTTCACATACGCCAATGTAAGCCCATCAGAGATTCATTGTAGAAACATCAGCGATATGCTTCAAAATTACTGAACCTGGCCCAGCAGTACATGGAATTGTGAAATAAGTCACAGCCACAGAGAGACACTGGAATGAAAATATGATCCTTTTAAGGACAGAATGTATTTCCAGCCAAACCACCTTGAGTTTTCCTTTAATGTCTTCATGACAAATTGAAACCTCAGGACTAAATGGATCTATTGCAGTGGTAAGGAAATAAATTAGGCCACTGCGTGATAGCTGTAAGTGGGAACAATACCTTTCCTCTCTACCTTTGTTCTTGAGCAGGCTCAACAGCAACTCTTCAATCACTCAGGCATGTGGCAGACAGCACTTGCCTTGTGCTTGATAAATTCTGTCCATAAGCGTGTGTGGTGTTGACAGCAGCAATTTCCCTCCTCTGGCAAAAGGAATTGCAGTCCATTACTGGAGCAGATGCACAAACATGTCATCTGTGCTTCCTGGCCAGATAATAACAGCAAGGGACAGAGAAATGTAATCAGTATTTAATGGGAATTTCCATCATTAGCTCTGTATCTTTGCTGTGTTACTTCAACTGCCCTTTCCAGCGTGCATTAGTAAAATGTAACTATAAGCAATTATTTTTGAAATCTCTCTTGCTTCTGTTATGTGTATGAAACTGGTGGCTGGAGTTCAGATGGAATCTGCATGATCTTGAGAAGTTTGATGAAGGAAAACATTGATATCCAAAGCTCTGGAAGCAGAAAGTTTTTTTTAAAAACTGAAATACAGAAGTTTTCCAGCAGTTCTTTATTCATAATGTAGGCTTAAGCAATCATTACAATGTAGAAGGGAGACACACTTACAGCAATTATTTATACCAGTTTAGAACAAAAAACTGCACAGGGAGAGGTCAACTCTCAGTACAAACTAGCAACTAAACCACAATAATTTACCATTAGAAACATTTTATTTTTTAGCTGTGACACTGCTTTTACAATATGCAAAAACACAAACAATAGAACTATCCAAAGTGTTTTGTCACATTCTTTCTACATTGAATTTGGCAACATTTTATATTAAATTTTACTGATTATACTAACGTTTAAGAACTAAACAAGTGAAAAGCTGTACTCAGGTACAGTTACATCCATTTATTTCAAAGGTTTAAATAACACTTTTAACTATTGAGATTATCTCCTAGCAGTTCTTGTTTATGCAAAAACCATCTCAAAGCCTCATTTGCACAATGCATCAGCTACTGTATCAAGATTGGTGGGCTACACCACAGGCACTACTGTTTATAATATTCTGTAATAAGGAGCTTGTTTTTCAAAGAAAGGAAGGTTTAATATTTTCTAAGAATCATGCCTTTTTTCTTTTTTTTTCTTTTTGCTTTTAAGCCATAACAAAAAAAAATGTTAGCAACCACAGCAGTGTAAAATGTTATATCAAACACAGCGACTACACAGTTACTAGAAGTTTCACGTCCAATGCAGTTATGTATTAAAGCATAAGAGGTTATGTAGGCAAGCCTAGAGCCAACAGAAATCTGCAGAGGATTTGGTGGGAACTAGCTCCTTACAGAGTATCTGGTGCAGTTTTAAACAATCCCAGACGTACAAGTCGGTACCCAGCCGCACGTGGGCCTGCTGCGGGCGGGCAGACCGCGTCCTTTCGGACTGTCTGCATATTTCTATCGGCTTTAGGAGACGGGTATTGCGGCAATAGCTTGCTTTTACTTTAAGGAAAAAATCCAACTCTTATAGTTCTATCAACAGCGTTCCAAAAAACATGACTTAAAATACAAAAAAAGAGAATATAGTGGTCAGACTCCCAGGAACATCAAATAAAAAACAGTATCTCTCCCCTCCCCCCACCCTTCACCCCTTTCTTTTCAGTATTTAATAAAAGCCAATCGACTGCCATTTAAAAGAAGGTAAGAAAAACAAGCCCCTGTATTGGAAAGAAACATTTGCGGTTTATTAGATCACAAGCTGGTTACACCTGTCAAATTGGTACATGTTTTCTCAAAATATTTGGGTTTTCCAAGGTGCCCAGCCTGCTGGGCACAGTCAGAAAAAGGCATTTTGATAGTATCTAAGAACTCCCTGCTTGCATTTTAAAAATGTTTTCGCATTTGTAACTGCCTTGAGCCTGTCGACCTTGTTTGTATTCGGTGAAAGGATGAGTGGAACAGAAAGTGAAGGTGGAAGAACCAAGCCTACACAGTTAAGGCTGCATGCACGTGACTGAGAGTTGCTGCTGTGCAGTCAAAAAGAAACGTGGAAAAAACCCGAAGTCTTTAAAACACCCTACAAAACAAAACACTGCAATCCAGTATGGCTTATTCTGATGCATTTACCATGAAGCTACTAGTAATTAATCCTACTAGCCTACTTTTGTGCAACAGCATCTGCTATTTTGATGGCATCTCCCTCCCCCCACTACCCCCAAATACTCTACACCAACTGCAGGTTTCTTCCTTGCATTATATATTGCTTTTATTATCAATTTTTATTCCTGCTTTTCAAACTTTTTAATACTTAAATGAGGATCTAATTCCTTACTGCTTGACTTAAACTTTAAAATAAGTCCCACTGTTTTTTTTCTTTTTAACCTCACTATTACAAGGCGCTCTACAAAAGCTTGCAAAAAAGCCAAATTCATTAAATCCCTTTGCTGAAGTTAACTACTCAACATTTTTTTTTCTCCTATGATTCAAAACTTTACAAAGAGTTATAAAAAAGGTAAATGGGATTTGGCACCTTCAGAAAAAATTAAAAGTGTAACTTAGATCAAAAAAATGCAGAAACAAAATCATTGATATTTACAAATTAAAACACCAGTGAAGATTATGTCTTACTATGCTCTTTCACCTTGTTTTCTTTTAGAGTACTTTCAGACTGTCTGTTACCGAGTATCCTAAAAAATTCACTGATTACAGATTGGAATGGATAGAGACAAATTAGTTTTCCTCACAGTTCCTTCTCGGCGGCTAGTACTCTGGCAGCTGCTTCGCTCCTAGGAAATACGAGGTGCTGAGCGATCGTTTGTGGTCGTCTTCTTCAGTTTGACACCGCGCCGGATGGCGTTCAGCATATCTTCGCCTTGCGGGACATCCCCGGGACTGAGCTCCCCGGGCTCCAGCTCCGGCTGGCTGGTGGGTGTCAGGGCGCTCCCGCCATCCCGTTCGCTCTCCTCGCCCTCGCTCTCGGCAACCGTTTGCCTCTGCTCCTCGGCAGCGCTCAGTTTCTGGCTCGACGGCGGCGGGTTCACCGACGCTTGCCCGCTCCACGAGGAAGAGGGCATGCTGGTGACTTGCCCGCCCTCGCCGGCCGCCGGAGACTCGGGACTCTGCTCGGCGCATTCTTCCGTGCCGGCGAGGGCCCCGGGCAGCCCCCCCGGCATATCGGGGACCGTCGGCGTTTTGACGGGAATCACCGGCGTCTTGATCGGAATCGGACCTGTCCCGATGGTACCGCGTCTGACCGAAGGCTTGGTGGAAGGGGTCCGTCTGATGGTGGCGACGCCAGGGGTGACGATGACGGGTCCGAGCGTGGTCGGCAGACCTGCAGTGGAGGCAGGACGCTTGGTCTGAAACATTCTGCGATAGGACTGGCTGATGTCACTGTTTCTCGGGATGGTGGAAGATTTGTCAAACTCTTGCTGCTCTGTCTCCTGGTCACCACTCACAGAGAAATAATCATAATCTGAAACTGATGCCAAAAGACACTGTTAGGAACGAGCTGGAGAAGACAGCTGTGTCGTGTCACTTAAGTCTCAAGTATTTGTATGTGTCTGTAACCTAAAAAGCCTGGAGGGCGATACTAACTAAGAAAGGGTTCACCTGTAGCAGGAAGGAAGGAAGCCTGAAATACTGAGATCAAGATTCTCACACTAAGTGACTGAAGCCAGGCACTAAAGCAGTTTGAACCTAAAGCTGCGGAGTGCCAACATCTCTCATGAGAGAGAACAAGGAACGGTTCTCTCTTCAGTACCTCCTCTAAAAAGAACTAATTAAGTAATGAAGACTCAATGTTTGCTACCGAACAGACTTAAAACCTTCAAAAATCTTCAAGCCATATGCTACTACCGTAGATACAAATACTGAGAACTGTCAGTGACCAAAAAGTAGGGCATTGTGGGGCTTAGGGGACTGTGCACTAGTGATTTCAGCAGCAAATATGTTTATTTTGCAAACAAAGTAAATCACACCTGACAGCTCTGAAAACTCAGCCTGAGCATTAATAATTACATCCGGGTCCTTCCTTTCCGTGTAGCGGCTGAGCCAGGCGAGGCCTCTGCAATTGCACAGCACAGCTGACCGCAGCTGAGCAAACACCACGGTTGCCGAACTCCAAATATCATCAAACTCAGCCTCTCTCACCTTGCTGTTAGTTCCGAAAACGGGTACCAAAAATTCAAGACCTTATTGTAAGTTCCCAGACATGCCCAGTTAAGGTCTCCAATGGACTTTTTTCCCCAATTACAATGATTTCTGCTTATGTAGGAAATAAAAGCTCGTGAAGGGAAACCAAGAGCAGATTCAGAGTTACTGACAGAGCAAGAAAGCAAAGGTTATGAGCGCATATTTGCTAAGACAATAGCCCAGAAAGGATCTTGCCACCACAAGAAGTGCACGATGCAAACCCAGTGATGTTCTGCTTAACCCACTAAATATAATTCCAGCATTCTCTTTAATAGTATCCTTAAGCTAAAACTCTTTCTAGTAACATAGCATAAAATACAAAAGTTCAGTGCACTATCTAGCAATCCAAGTCCCTATTTGGTTAATAAATCAAGATTGCATTTTGAGCTGGAAAAAACTTCAGGAAAGTGAAGTCCATCTCCTTCCCCTCAGCTGCCACCTCCAAGGCCAGCGATGGCTGCAGGAACGCTCCTCCCCGCTCCCGAGGGGCCAGCACCCGCCACAGCCTGCGCCCAGCGCTCGGGAGGAGCGGCGCCTGGACAGCAGAACACAGAACTGGGCACCTTGAGATGGGATGGTGTCCTCCGAGCAGCACGGGGTGGTCGTCTGGGTGCTGTAGCCGCTGGAGCACTGCAGGGAATCCCGACTGCTCCGCTGCGTGTCCAGCTGCAGGCCTCTCGTCAGGGCCAGGGCCAGCTCCTCGCAGGCCTCCATCTCCTCCCCCTGCTGCACACGCACGAAGGAGAGCCGTTACTTACACAAGGTTTAGCCAGTCTTCACTGAGCTTTTAATCCTCTCCCCTCCTGAGCAGAGCTCATCTCCGTCCCAACCCAACAGGATTGTGTCCAACAATTTACTACAGTCTAGAAATGGGGTTTTTTGGATGCCTTTGTTCTACAAATGCTGATATCCTCAACAGCGTTATCTCTCGTGCCCACACAACTTCCACCCCCCATACCAACACCACACAGGTCCCACCCCTTGCAAAGAGATGTGCCAACACGCAATGCAGCAGGAAAGTACCAGCAAGGAGCTAGCACATCCCTTTCCTCTGCGCCAAGCAGCACATTCACAGTCTGAGCCTCACCCTCATGGTGGCCGACACCGTCATGCTCCGGGGTCTCTGGGCCTCCTCAGTGGGCGCCGCTGGTCCGCTCTGGGCTCCTCCGTTAAGGTCCGGCTCACGCTTTTCTTTGCGACGTTGCAACGTGTTCACCGTGGGTTGGTCATACGGGCCTGGTTTGGCCCAGTCCTAAGGAAACGTGTTTGTTAGGGACAGCTTATGGTAGTCGCTGTACTTTAACTATAAATAAAGCTATGTAATAGGACAATTTTAACGCAAGAGATTTATGCATCAAATTGGAGGTGCCCTTCTGAATAAGGCCAGATGTAAATTAATTTTGAAGATATTAAAAATGTTTTATTATAAAAAAGCTATCTCCTTTATTAAAGGGAACCTAAATTTATTAATCTACCTAAACTTCCTTATATGAAGATATTTAACATTTGAGTGTTATAACTTTCTTTAGATGAAGGCCCATTGTGTTTAAAGACTATATTTTCAGAAGTTCAAATACAGAAACCACATGTGTAAACTTGCACACAGCAGCAAATACACCTAAGCTTCCAATTAGTGATTTAACAGTCCTAGGTGTATGCAAGCTCTAATACTATGTGTCGTTACGCATGCTGGCAACTTCGAAAAACTAGTCCTAAATAGATTTTTGATACACATTTAGAGGTGCAAACTTAGTCAGGGTAATCTCTCAGCTTGCTCACTAGCTGAAATCTAGATTAATGACCTGCACTGAAGAAGGACTAACTTCACTCTGAATTACTGACACTGAATTTGAAGCAAACTCCCCAGGCCACTAGGCCTACGTTCACTTCGGGCTCTATTAAGCAACGCCCTGCGGCCGCCTGGAAATTGCACGTTGTGCACGAAGAGCAGGATCCACCAGGGACCTGCGCGGGGGGCCAGAGTCGCCGCGAAGCGGCAGCTCCCCCAGCACTATCTGCTAGAGGCATGAGCGAGTCTTCCCTCACCAACACCAGGGGTGCCTGAAAATAAATAAATAAATAAATAGAAGCAGAAGGCACCTCACGCCCCACCGCTGGCAGCAGCTGGCTGCTGACCAGCCTCCACACAGCCTTGTGATTAAATTAATGACAAGCTAAGACCATGCTTTAGCTTTTACTGAGATGTGTCTCACTAGGGGAAGCACAAGGCAGCTGCACGGACAGAAGCCTCTTGTGTAGGTGGATATCTCAGTTTAAGCCATGCAAAACTCAGCTTTGCCTGAACAGCTTTGTCTTTGCTGTGTTTTGCTGCAAAACAGACTGGCAAAGTGTTTCTAGCATGGGCACAACTAGTAACACTGGAGCCCGTGATCACCGTGGCCACCCTGTGCACGTCTCAGTCTCCAAGTGCTGGAGAGGGCGATTCAGGAGTCTGCAAGGAGATATCTCCCATTTTACATTTATAGAAAGGTCCCACCAGAGCGCAAAGCGCGTTGCATATCCAGGCCAGGGCAGAGCAGAGCAGAGGTGGTGCGATGCAAAGAGAGACCCTTGCAGATCCAGCTGGAGCGACTCAAAGAGGTTATTGCTCTCCGACATTTGGGACTGTATCCCCCAAGACACCAAAATGAGCTGTGTGAACGCTTCCAGTCTGGACAGCACAGCATAAATCAATACCTGCGTCCAGCGACTGGGGGCAGGGGACTTCTTAAGCCACCCCAGCTGGGTCTACAAGAGCATGCCTGCCTGCGGCTGCGGGAGGGGCGAAGCGCAACAGCTCCAGCGGGAACCTCGTGTTGTTCAACGTACGATTGCACTAAACGCACACGAGATGTCAAGCCTGCACTTCGCCGCTCACGTGAGTGTGCTAAACCAGCTCTTCTCGCTGAATAGAGCCCAGAGTGCTTTCGACAATGTCACGTCTGCTCCAGACTTCCCTCTCTAGGTGTTGTCAGTTTTCATATATTTTAGGAAGTACCAGAATAGACAAGATCATTCAGAAACGCTTGCTACCCTTATTTTAGCTCTCTAGACGATTACCACCATGCAGCGCCCATACAGAGGGATGTTAAACAGCAAATCAACAGGCAATTACAGGGATCAAGAGGGAGCAACTGCCGCGAGCGCAGTGCTGGTAGGAGGAGGTGAGGACGGCCACAACAAAAGGAACACAAACCTTCCAGCTAGGGATCTTAGATGATGGCAACATGCCTGGCCCAATGGTGTAATAATGAACGTAGTCTGGAAGGAGGGCTGAGGGAGCCCGAGTCCACGCGCGGGAGACAGGCGGGAAATGAGGGAAAGGACCTGCACCAACTGAAGCTACGGATGGGTCACTTGATAAACTACAGTGATAAAACCCATTAGACAACTGGAAATGAAACAAATAAACAAACAAAAAAACAGAAATTAATATAAACAGAATGAATATGAAACTTTGATGACTTTGATGCTCTAGGGAAAAAAAAGTCTGTTATCTTAAAACAAACCAAAAATTTGCTTTGCTGCAAATAAACAACACAAAATTGATACAATGCTTGGCTCAGAAGAGAGATTGTTTGAAAATTGTTATTTGGTATAACAAATTTCAGACATCAATGTGGCAGTCACCGTCGCCAGGCCCGGCAGCTTTGCCTTCTGTCCAGGGAAGCGGCACACCGCGAACGAGCCCTGGCAGTTTAGCTGCTCTGCAGACTGCGGACACAGAAACAAAGCATTTCCAACACGGAAGGCGTTTGCAATGGTGGCGTTTCTTCTGCGTAACTGGACAGAGAGGAAAAGCATACGGCCTTCGAAAATGACATTGTAGCCACGTGATGGTATGGAAGAAAAAAAACAGCAAGGATTTACCAGATGAGAATGGATACCGCTGTCACTGTCTCCCCCAATTTAGAGCGTATCCCCCATGATTTATTCCAACCGTGCTCTAGCACTGTGCATTTTCTTTTTTTTCTTTTTTTTGTTCAAAAACACACCCAAATTCCTCAAGAGCGTAACGCAGGCTACCTAACGGGAGAGAGGGGAGAACCCACCAACAGCATGACCTGGATGAGCGGCCCCTTGGCAGGTGACCAGCTGTGTTTAGGCAGCGTTTCAGTCTCTTTAAGCAGAAAAGGTGGACGATGAACTTTCAGAAAATTTTATCTCTTTGCAAAACCCCGATTTGTAGCATCCCCCATCAGCTACTTTAAAGGGGAGTGTCACTGTGGTTTATCCAAACATATTTGCTTTTCAGGGACTGCGTAACAGTTCCTATTCTCATCTCCGCAGGGAGGAATCCTGGCTGCGTCCCATGCACGCTTGTTGTTCAGATGTTGCTGGGTTTGGGTAACGAGCTAATAGGTTTGTACATCTTTGAGATGAAGTTTTTCACCTTATCTGTGGAGGCCCAAGCCCCCATGGTGGAGCCTGAGCTGACTGAGGTGGGGGAACTGCACTCGCTCACTGACTGGCAGGTTTCAGAGGCTTCGGAAGAGGCAGAGCTGGACGAATTCTGCAGCATAAAACAGCACCGCAACAACGCAGGGAAAGGATACACAAGCCACCGAAAAGAAAAAATAAAACACAAACAAAAAAGAGACAAAAAGCACAGACACAGAGACACACACAGGAGAAAGGGAAGGATGAGAGAAGCAGAGGGTTAGGGTTAAAAAAAATCAATTATATACTGCTCAAAATCATTGCTAATGTTCAGGAAATCTATAAGAGAAACAACAAGCCCATTGCTTAATGCGAGAACTTGGCATGCTGCTTGCGAATGAGGAAGTCGAGGGATCGCTCGACTCCTCATTGCAATTTCAGCAGCTCAGTCGTGTTAGGCGTCTCAGAGCAAAGAGCTGAGGGAACTGAGGAAACCTACAGTCCAAACATGCACTATACCACGACAACCCATTTATACAGAAAAGCAGGTTGTCCATACGTCAAGGACACAAAGTTTAGATTTAAAACACGGAGCAGCAAACGCCGCTTACATCCACAAGTTCTCGGATATTTTGAGCTGCAAAAGCACTTGTGAAAGCTAGTGTGAGTTTGAATATTACGGAACAGAGAAAGAAATGATACTTACCAACGCTGGAGTTTTCCAAAGTGCATTATCTGTATGCATGAGCCTCTGTGGGTAGTATGCATACATTAAAAGTACTCTAACTCACACTTTTCTGCCCAGCAGTCACTACGAAGGTACCTGCTGGTGGCCGCATGAATGGTTGCCTGTGCCTGCCACCTCTTCACGGCAGAGACAGAAAATATCAGGGACTTGAAAGGAGAAGGAAGGAAAACGCAGGACACTGAATATGCATATAAGGCAAAACACCCTGAAACACTCAGCTCCTAGCAAGCAGGCCTGACTCGTATGTGAATAACCACATGGACCATTTTACCAAGTACAATGCTATTGTATCTCTCCCTCCTGAAAGCGGCATCACCCTCAGTAGAGGTTTTGTGCACAGGTCCAGCTGGGTCCTTTGAAATCATCAAGAACACAGGCCAAGTTGTCAGGACAGCAACAAACTCTGCTTGCTGCCAGAAAATCCAGCACTAGCACCACTTTAATTCATCCTGCTGTAGTCCAAGACCTGTAAAGCAAGTCTAAGGCCACCCCTGGCATTTTATTTATGACAGTAGAGACAAATGGCTGAGATTTCCAGAAACGTGCTCTCATACCAAGGTTGTGTAGCAAGGCCTCAGATCTCAAGGAGTGAAATTTTGAAGGGGTAGAGGAAATCTCATCTGAAATAAAAACGCCACCAGTAACCTTAGGTGAGGTCTTGCTGTGAGTATGCAAAGAACATGATAGCTGGATAAGAAGTAACGTAGAGAGAGAATAGCTGCTAACACCCAAAACTCATTTTGCAGCCCACTAAAAGCTACATAGAAATAACAGCTAACTGCCAAAGCAAGAGAGGATGTTGGTCTCCTGAGATGGGACACCATCGCCACATGGATTTTGGTGAAGACTACAGGGGCTGCTGAGAAGCCAATATAGGATCAGCAGCTTGACCTTATTAGTGAACTGTGGATTTGGGTAAGTGCTGTGAAAATTTGCAAAGGCAAAAAAAAGGAAGAAGAAATAAAAAAAGGCTAAAAGGATGCACATCCTGTCTTACGTTGACAGCACATCAGATCGGCAGGTGACTTCACAAATGCCTTTAGGGTACAAGCAAGCTCAGCTAACAAGGCTTGTACTCAAAGTACAGTAAGAGTTGAGGTGAACACAAGAGAGAAAGAAACTGCAAAAAAATGATGACATGTAACTAGAAAGCACAGAAGTGCAAAGTATCTACGGGGGCACTTTGTGATGTACTGGTTTGATGTTTTCTGCAACTTGTCACATTTTTCTTGATTTAAAGAAACACCCACTGCAGGAGAAAAACCTCCAAAGATAATGTATCTGACAAACACGAGCTCCGGTTGATTCCATCACAGTACACTGAACAGTGAGGAGGCTGTTTTTTGTCTATCCTTAGAGAAAAACACATTTTGGGAAATTCTTTTTTGTTCTAAAACTCCAAGTGCTGCCTAACGTTCTAGGCAGCTCAGCAAAAGAAACTATGTGAAAAGCCCCATGAGAGCACACGCTCCCATTCAGAAAAAAATGAGAAAAATGTGATTTCAAAAATGCTTTCTGAAGCTCAAGCTCATAACCCAAAAGAACTGTTGAAAAAAACATCCAGGGTCTAAGTATTCTGCATGTGACAGGACAGTGAAGGAACCTGCGTTCCAAAGGCCGTATCAAACCAGCTTGTTTTCTGCAGATGCCTTGATGATGACAAATGAGAGTTTGGAGTTTACACCTAACAGACTGTTCCTGTTTACAGGCCAGAAACTTCAGGAGATTATGTCAAGCAATGGTGGAAATGGCTCATAAATGAGCTAGCAATAACACTGCATAAAGCAAATAAAGGGAGAAAGACTACAACCACAAATTCTGCAGATGCAAGGATTTGCTCAACTTACTTGATATATAGAGGAAAAAAAGACTGGAAACGGTTAACTTGTTACTGCAATTAAATGGGCTTTTGCTGGTTTTTCTACCCATGGGTGGACTGGGATACAGACAGTAGATGGGAGGATACCTGCAATAGCATCCTTGTGATCAGAAGCTGGGACGGTTCATTGGACATTATTCAGCTACATGCCAGCTCTGGCAAGAAGTAGGTGACATTTCTGAGAAGCACAAGCAAACCTGCCACCGCTCAGTGGCTGCAAAGAGTCTCCTGCCCAGCATGCCAGGATCAGCCACTGACTCCTCCTGTGAACCAAAGAACCAAACCTCATCAGGCCTCCTGGTCCAGGAGATGAAAGAAGGGGCTGCCCCAAACTCCATACGGCCATTTGCAATAGACGTAAGTAGGCAAAGGATGAACCAAGATACCATCGGGGACACCATCTCGGTAGTGGAAGGAAAGGCAGGAGGCAGTGGTAGGGAAATGGGACCTCGTCTTAAGAAATTCACATGGCACAGGCCAAGGGAGGCTCAGGTATCGCCAAAGGAGGATTACAAAAGTGAGAAAACGATGGAGAGGGAGGCAGCAGAATACTGAACTCTTGAAGGGAAAACATAAAAAAGCATCAGGGAGGCAAACGCTACCTGGATCAGACTGCAGAAACTGCCTTGAACTGAACAGTTGGGAAGCACAGACCACCCTTTGCTTCTCAGCAGAAGCGCCGAGAACAGGAACCGCACAGTCACTGCTAGGGCAGAAAGTCTCCAAACCTGAGCGCTTGCTCTAGGTGCACACCCCTCCCGTGCAACATGCCCCCAGGGAGCACGGGCGGGCAAAGGCTGGGCAGAACGACGTCGACCCCACATCGCTCCGAGTGAGAAACTTCACTGTGCGATTTTTGAACTTATCAGTTGAATCATTTTTAAAATTAAATTCTTTCATTTTAGCTATTTTAATCGCAGGAGGTTGATTTTTTTTCCCCCTCAAGGCTGTCGTAACTGTAGTTGTGTTCAGCTCTCAAACCATCTCTTCTAAGAAAGAAGTTAAAGTTAACAGTATTAGCAGAAACCTAAACCGGTGCTTTGCATGGTAACAACCAGTTCCTCAGATGACCATTATACACAAGTGGCCTGATGGCTGGTGTCTCAGACATTGTCCTATGGCTCGTTCTTCAACAGTGTCTCTCTGCTTGGTGTGGGATATAATGAATTCCAATGGGGATACAGAAAAAGCTACATTTTGGGCCACTAGACTGTATGATTTTATTTTCCATCTATTGTCCCACTAACCTACAAAAAGACTGCAGCTATCTCTGATCACTTGCATCCTTCGTTTGCTACATTTTCCATTCAAATATAGTATTGCTTTCTTAACCCTTTCCCTTCCTCGTATACTAGACAGAGCTTCCTGGGCAAGGTTTCCCCAGGAGACCAGATCCTAATGAAGAGTCTCATCCAATATCCCTCTGAAACCAGTGGAAGACCCAGCGGTTACCTTTCAGGAAGCTGTGGATAGTGACTCAAGGTCAGTATTTGACTTCCCTCATTTTCAGGAACATGTCTCTACTGACCTCTCCTCTCTAATCAAGAACAAACCCTTGGGAAACTTATTTAGAGAGGAAGCTTAGGAGAAGCAAACACCTGGTGGTAATTAATGCACTAATGGTGCATTTCTGGTTTTGTTTAAGGTCTAAATTAGGACCATTTCTTAATTTACATGGAAAATTGAATAGTCATAATGAACTATTTCCCCTTTTCTAACTTCATGTTATTTCAAGCAATAGAATCTCCTGAAATGCAAAATCCTATCTGCTTCCTAATTTCTACATGCAGAAACAAATTCACATCTAGTTTCCCTCCACTTCACTGTCTGGGGAAAGCTATTTCAAGAATACACTAACAATAAAGACTTCAACAGTCCTCTGCAATTTGACAATACACCAACACTTCTCTTTTCCTCCTTTACCTGCTTTTCTCTTCATCTAACACCTTGCTTTCATCCCCATCAAATCAGGAGTTTTAAAATCCAACTGCATAATCTTTTCCCACGTTATTCCCACAACGTAGGTTCACTCCGGCTCCAGTGGATCCTTTTATCATCCTCCTCCTAAATCAAACACCACTATACTAGGATCGTACTACTGCCACCACCACACTACTTGATCCCTCCCAGACCTCAGTTTGTCTCCCCCATACGCTACGTGTAGGTTCAGCAGCACTGACCAGGTCGGGTGTTCACCCGAGAGCTACTCCGTGCTCCCAACCAGAAAGTTTCTCACGCAAGCTTTACACTGTTCAAGTATAAGCCATAGGCAATGCTGACTTCAAATCTGGCATTTAAATAAGCTATTCAGCTCCAGGAAGAGAGCTGTCATGTTCTTCAGGTGTTCAACTATACCCAAATGCACTTGCTTAATTAAGATTAAAGCATTTTACAGTGACCTTTCCAAATGTACCACTGTCTGGTACAGGCTAACACCTTCTCTCCCAGTGATGTTAACAACAATGCTGCAGAATGGAGATCACACTAAAGCAGAAAAAGGACATCAGAGTCTGGTTTAGTAACTGCTCTTTCTCCTTTCTTCTATGCAGAGTGTAATAAAGAGATAAAGACTTACTACTCGAGGATTATAATCTGAAAAGCAGTCTTCACTTTGCCAGTCATCTCTCCTCTGGTAAAGTCTGTATCATGTTTGTTTAAATCCCTAGTTATTCCTTTCTTGAGAGAGTTTCACTGAAAATTAAACTGATTTTATTCAGAAACCACAGATAGGGAAAAAATGTCTAAAATGTAGGCGAGAGCAAAAAAGTCTCATATAGCTCTCAGTCTCACTCATGTAATATGGGAATTTTGTGGCCCCCTTCTGCTTTTTTTATTAAAAGAAAAGAGCCTTTGTTGCTGCTAATAGCTTCCAAAGCATGGAGCTAGCAAACATTATCAGCAAAGCATCCACCTGTGCAAGATATATAGCTTTTAATTTCCTTTCCTGGTTCTAGGGCTTGCTTTGCTGCTTTCCCAGCGTCACTACCAGAAACAAGGACGTTGGTGTTTTAGAAACAGCAGCCACTATCGCTGCTCCTGCCCACCCGCCACCGAGCCTCGAAAACAAAACACCAGAGGAAGAGCTGTCAGTTGGTTAGAGACACACAACACGAAATACGCTGTAAATTGATCAGCTTTTCAGTAAGCTCACAATCACAATTTTCTGTCAGCACAACACACACATTTTACTTAGTGCTGAACATATAAAGCAAGACACTCAAGCGCAGATGAAGCGGCCAGGCAATGATCTGCTACCTTTCCCTGTGCAAAGGCACACAGAACCGAGACACACAGAGCACATACCTATTCGTTATACCAATACACTACACTTGGCAAGGCAACGTCACGCTGCTGCAGCCTCCTACAGCTCATTAATAGCTCAAATGATGTTTGGATCAATTTGCAACTTTAGGGATAGTGTCTAAAATGAAGTAAAAGCATAGGAACAAGGTTCTTAGCTGGGGTAAATCAGCATGACTCCAACTTTTGGGATGTTCTGCCAGCTGATACCAGCCTAAGTTCTCTCCCCAGCTTAACAGAGGAACTCGCAAAGAGGGATTTTTTTTTCATGCTAAGGACAATTGCAAGTTAAATCCTCATCTGCCAACATTGCATCATCATGTAGATTACCACTTTTTTACACCGGTGCAGTGGATACTATGAAAACCAAAGATGATGCCAGCAAGTAAAACTGATGCATGTATCTTAAAAGTCAACTTCCTTACCTTGTTACTATTCCAGTTTATTTGTGCTCATTTACTTTTTGGCATTTCACTTAGGTTAGCCATAGCCCATCTAAACAAAACATTCGTTTAATTAGTCTGCACAAAGTTCTAAATCCATCTGTTCCAGGATGTCATCTATAAAAAAAATGCTGATGTGTCCGGACTGAGGACACTGCAGAAGACGTACATGTTTGAAAACAAAACATTTCTATTAAAATGAAAGAGACAGAGAGGAGGAAAAAAAAAAACTTGAGCTTCCCTTGAGAATATGATCCAAGCTTGAATGAACCAGGGTTGTTTCAGATGATATCCTAAAAATTTCACTAAGTGCTGCTGACTAAATGTTTCTGCAAGAAACGGGGGGTCTATGTGCTGTTGAAGGTGGTCTAGGAGTAGCCAAAGCATGCAGATGACACTTGGTAACTGGCAACGCTTGCTGAGTGTGAGGATTAAAGTTATCACCGGCTCCAAAACCACCTACTCCCCAGCACATGAAGAAAAATACAACCGCATTTACTAAAGTAAAAGGCAATCTACTCTGGTGACCACAGAGTGTATTAAAAATGAGCAATACTCAGCAAAAGGAAATGAGGCCCACCTCGGACTGTGACTAAGATTTACGATGGGATTTATAATGTGAGTTGGCGATTCAGCCTCAATTAAAAAATACTGCAGTTGCAATGTGTTTTGTTAAAAAAAACCCAAACCCAGAAAACAGAATTCAGGTGCTGAAAGATAAGTCAGGGATGCATGCAAGCCTCTGCCTTCAAACGGCCAGCAAGTTTTTGTAGGACAGTTGCCTTCAACAAATTGAGAAAAAATTTCCCTCTGCAGACCAGAAGACATTATGGAAACGTTTCACTTATCCTTACAGTGAAGTTCTCTTAATTTGACTGGGTTCAGGAAATCATCCTATCTGTCGAGTTTGTTAGGATTTCCATAAAGAATCAAATATAACATGTATTTCCTGCAGAAATCTTGTTTCTACAGGGAGCTCAGTGGAGGGCCAAAAAGGACAAGCCTATCTATACAAAAGCACATCCCCAAAAGTGGCAAAACCAGTTTCACATGATGCTCTGCTGGTGGTATTTTGAGGATTCTGGGTCCTTTACAGGGGTCCATCTGGAGGGAATAAAAGTAGCTGTCCTGCTGCCAAAGCCACCAGTGTCAATACCAGTGGTCATAAGGCTGTTCTGGCATGGATGTTTGTCCATTAAGCAGCAAACAGCCACCAGATACTAATAAATTGCAATCTGTGTAGGATTATTAACTAATAACCTCAGTGGGTGAAGTGAATATTGATTCCCTCCCATATGGTGGATTTTTCTCGCTCTTTCTCATTTGTACATATCCGAAAGTTAGGTGTCCTGGGCCAACAGAGAAACCCATAGCCCCTAGAGAGTGATTTGTCCCATCCTGCAGTGCTAACTGCCAAGGGAGCATCAAGAGGTCACTCCAACTAGAGGCCCAACTTTTAGATGAACGAGGTTCAGAAAGACGTATCTTACCCTCAGTGCTTAACCTGGCTCCAAGGTACCCCCAAAACCACGTAAGATCCTTTTGTGAAAGGTGAACCAAGCTACGGTCTCCAGCTCACTTCTCGTTCTCATGCTTGCACGTACCTGGTTAGGTGCTTCTGGTGGCATAGGGGATGGCGATTTGGACTGGAAAGCATCCTGGGACATGAATCCAGAGTCATGGGAGGACACACTGGACAGCCTCATGGGTGCCTGCTGAGGCAGATTGGAGCTGCGATAGCGATAGTGTGAACTAGGTGAGTGCGAGTGCGAGCCACTGGACCGGGAATCACTACTGTTAACGCTGTTCAGACTGCTGTGAGAGACAAAAGGAACAGAGAAAGGAAAGGGGAGAGGAAAAGACAAAAGGGGGGGGTGGGGAGAGACCCATATACAGTACAATTAACATTCCACGTGTTGCTAGCAACAGGCAGCATAAACCGGAAAAGAAAAAAAGAGGTTGACAAAATAAATTTAAATATATATATATACATATGCACATATATATCAGTAAAGAATAGTAAGCAGCTGCAGTATCCTTTGTGACCACAGAGAAAATGGCACTTTACCCTGAATTTTGCTCAAATGATCACACTGTGTAACCCAGGCACTAGGAGCTGAAGGCTGGGTCAGGTCCAGAAGAGGAGATCGCTGCGTGCCCGCCCCAGCCTTAATGCACGTGCAGCCTCCACATGCCCCCAGCTCGCTTCTGCTCTTAACACCCTGCTGCTCTTGCACTAAGAGCCAAATTCTTCCCAAGCTCCCTACAGCAGGGCGTCGAAGGTGTAACAGTGCACCTAAAAGGCTGCACCTGGGCACGCGGTGCCAGTCAGCCAGCAGGCCAACACACGGGATTATTGAAAGCATCACGAAACCCCATACTTCAGAGTGCCTGTGACCAGCTTCACCCGCCTGGTGACTCTCTGCCAGGAAAAAAGGCGCGCACGGGGCAGTCACACCTCTCGGCAGCTTCAGTTAGAAAGGTGACCAAAGAGAAGCAGAACTCCCCAGTTAGGAACTACGGAGGAAAAGATTCTGAACCAAAGAGATGGACTTTTCATCTCCAATATCCGTGAACGATGGCAATGCCTAATGGGTCACGACGCGGGAGCTTCCAAAGTTCCCTTCTGCTGCGGAGGTGACTGAGAGGGACTAGCTGGGTGTGTCAGTCTGAAGGCAGATTCCTACTCTCGTTGGCAGAAGCCTACCTCCTAGCTAAAGGGATGGCTCTAAAAGATACACGGGCAAGGACTGCACCTTCTATTCCCAAATTTCATGTACAAGTGAGATGTACAAGTCTGGTGCAGGTGAAGAGGAGCACTGCATTTTTTTATCCTCACACAACAGTCTCTTGCCATACAGTTTTTACTACACAAGAAGATGAGGTTGATTCAGAACAGGTGATGGATTTTCCAGCCATTTTCTTTTACAGCTTCAGGATATTGCATCTTTAAGCCTGTGCTCAATGCTTTAAATATGCGTGTTTTCACATATATAAAAAAGTATAGCATTTTTTTTATATATATATATCTGCATGCAGAGGCAAGTACATACATACAAGTAGTCATGTTCACTTGTTCTGACATGCTATAGATAACTTTGCTCATACACAGGGAACCTGTAGTACATTATTCATAAAGCAAACTAAAAGGTAATCATCTGAGAGCAGCTACAAAGGTGTTAGAGCAGAATACACAATAGAGTATCTTCCTTTTCAGTAAAAGGAAACAGTAAGTGTAGACATCAGGGTACAGGGGTAACATGCTAATAAACTGTTTTATGAGAGAAAACAGTTTTTACAGAGAAAGCGTCGACAGAATCCAAGTGTTCCAACATATTTGGGGACAGCATTAGACAGCACTAAACAGTCAAAAAACTTTTATCAAAAAAATGCATTTCCATCTACCAGACTGATAGGGTAATCGACAAGGATGTTTTTCCTTTTCGAACACTTTAACTTACTGATTAGTAACAGCTACTTAGAATAATCTAAAAAGCCATCATATGAAAAACAGAAAAGGAAATTATGAATGAACAATCCCAGAGCTTAGATCAGTACAGTCTGCTCTTCGATCTGAAATGGGTTCAAGAGAACTGAATCAAAAGCATCCTCAAGTTGTCTTGAGTTCAAAAGTTGTTCAGTCATGCCCATCCTTTTTAATATTCTCAGTCACACACATAAATGGATGAAGACCATGAGGGACTGATTTCATTAAGAGTTCTTACTTAAGATTTAATTATGCAAATACAAATCTGTACCACAGTCTGAACTTTCCTCCTTTTGCCCCCAAAGAGGTTAAAACAAAGTATTACCCATCTACTTACCTGCAAACACTAGATTTTCTGGACATGGTAGTACTGGGAGAGGATGGAGGAGTCTGATAAGACCAGCTGTAATCAGAACCTTTCAAATCTAAAATTACCTGATGAAAGATAATCAATAGTATCAATGACTCAGAAAATCTTTTTTTCCTATTAATAGAAAGAATCTGCTTGTTGCAGCATTCTTCACCACAAGTTTTCAATGTCTATTGACCTAGTTTGTTTTCTGCTAGAATGAGACTGCGTATGCTACAATTCCTATGCAAGGTAGTCAGCTTTATCCTTGGGTTTCCAAAAGCTAGCATACTTCAACACTACAGCTGCTATCACAGAAGGACAGTTTACGTTTGAACAGAAAAATCTTTTAAAAGGAAACTTAAGATTTAATTTATTTAACCAATGTTGTAAACTGTTCTTCCTTTAAAAAAAAACCACAGCTGTTATAACCCTAGAGTTTAAGAACTGTCCCATTAAAAAACCCTCAACGATTCAGTATTAACTCACAACAGAGATTCCCTCCTCTATACTTTTCAGTCAATGATAAGGGGCTTAAGGCGTGATAACAAACACGTAAGAGTTCACGCAGCAGAGCTGGAGGAAAAAGGCCTATTTGGAGTCATTTAACAATACATATTTTCCTATGCATTTTAAGGATAGCACGGGAAAAAAGCTCAAATGTTAGAACGCGAGGAACTATCTAATCTCAGCCATGCTGCTTTCACCACTTAAGAGGGATGCTCTGATGTAGGGGCAGGAGGTGGCACTCATTTCTCACGGAGCCTCGGTGGAAGGTGGGCATCTTCATATGCTTCAAAGTGTTACAGCTACCATTTTACATTGTGCTGCCCAAATATTTCAGGACCACTCAGTTGGTATTTTACAATCAAATTGTTAAAACGGCTCATGTTAAAAATGATGTTGCTGCAGTGAAGCATCTACAAAAAACTAATGTAAAGCCACTAACTGCTAGCAGTCAGTATTTCTCATAACACATAAAAACAGTACAAGTTGAAAGTTGAAATATTTTCCCAGTAACAAGAGCTAACCTGTTCACTTGAAGATGGCAATTTGTGTGGATCCATGGTGAGACTTTTCAGGTCATCTGATATGGTTTGTAAATGTGTTATTTCTCCTAGCATTGATATTTCTTCTTCCTGAAGGGACAAACCAGCAAGGCTAATGATGGCCTCGGTTTTAAAAATGAGATCCAAAACACAATATATACAATCTTCTGCATTTTGCTGATGACTGTAGTCATCAGCTCCAGTGGAGTTGCTTTTTCTCTGTCCATAAATCAATCACTACTTATGAAAGAGGCTTGGAAATACTCATTCACAGAGTTTTATGCCTACTTTAAGATTGCTTAAGTTCTCAGGCTTAGACATCCTCTCTCTCACCAATGAGATAAATAAGTCTTAGCGTTCTTTTGGTCACGTCTTCAGAAAAAGAGAGTCATCCTCACCGCATTTGAAATAGGTTTATCCTTTCTATGTATACTCACTAACGTGCCTTAAGGATTTTAACCTTGCATGTAAACATGGGTTAAATTCATACTTCTTGCTAGCTTTGGAGACTTTGACAAAGGCACCATACAGATACAAAGCATTACCATGTCTGTGATTCATGCTGGCTCATACTACATCAAGAGCTAGCTCTACTCTGACAATATCAGCACCGTAAGTTACCATAGCAATCTCTCAGCTACCATGGTAATCTCATCCAGGTCTTCTGAGTCTGCAGTTCCCCTACTACTGCTCAGCCATCATCTTCCTACTTCTCTAACTGTGGTTTTCTGCTGAGGCTGATGCTCTTTGTAAACAAGCATCGGGAACGTTTTCCCAGGACACCGAAGCCTCTTCAGAAATACACCAAGCTTACACAAAGCCACAAACGTTCTGGCGCCGGGCTGCAGACAACCTGAGATTATGAAAATATACTTAAGCCTTTGGAACGAATTGAAGAAGCTGTCATGTAGGAGGGAAAGAGCTGCCAGAAAACTGCATGGAAGCAGGCTGCAATCTGTCAGATAATGTCATTACATACACAGGGGAGATCTTGAAATATTTCAGTCTTACTGCTAGAGTAGGAGTAAAGAAGGTTTATATTAAAATGTGATGTTAAGAAAAAAGTGGTGGAAGCTACATTAGCGGTGCCCCAGGGCCATATTCATAGGGGCTCAAGGGCTGTTTCCCTGAGTTGGCTTGAACATTTTCAGCGTCTTTGGTCTCCGAATCACTCCAAGGGCCCATAAGAAAGCGCCCAGCTCTCACCACTGCCTAGACAGAGATGCAGGCAGGATTTCGGCTAGTTTCTATAGCTCTAGAAATCCCTTCCAAAGACACAACGAGCTACTCTTTTTAGAGGCTGGGGGCCACCTAGCAGACTTGTGCACTGTACCAACACGAAATGGAGAGCTCTTACTATGACAGGTCGCAGCATCGAGATGAAAGTACAGAATCGGCCACGTTCCTCAATCAGAGCTTTCCTGACAGCTTGCTTCTCGGTTTCTTCAAGCAGCAGGTACTTATCATTGACGTCTTGTAAAGCACTATCCAGCTGGGGCTGAATGTCACCCCGTCCTGCACACAGGGAACAATCAAGAGTGCATTTTATCAACACTGTGGATCTATATAGACAAATCCCTTGTTTTCAGTCAGCACTGCTGCCAGACTGCTTTTGCAATTCAAGTCTCAACCAGTATTTTCCCTTAATTCAAATTAATAGGGCTTCTTTCATTGAAATTAAGCATGTTCCCCTTTTGCCTAGGGAAGAAATCCAGTTCAATTCAAAGAAAGTTTCACCAAGGCAAAGAGCATTTCATGTAGGGACTCTCTCAAGCTGTTAGTTGTTAAAACCTCTCACATCATCCTTGCTGACAATCAACACCTTACTGATTAGGAGGACATTCGTCACTAATCCCAGGCATGCTCCTCTTCCTTCCTACTGTCATGCTTGGCAAGCTCCTGCTGGCAACGTTGTGGAGTCACTACATGAGTGAATGAGTCTCCTATATGACATGACAGTAGGGACATGATACCGAGCGTTGGACCACAGGATTCAGCTGCTTTACACAAGCCAACTGGTAAAACAGCTTTCTTCATTTCTAAGTCCAAAACGAACAAACAAAAAATAACTATTCACATCTAAAATATATAAATATGTCCAGTCCAGTATTTGTCCATGAAAAATAAAAAAAAACCCAAAACACACACAATGCTTTGCCAACACAAAGCTTCACCTAGTTCACCATAAGCCAGCTCATACATAACACTAAAATTTTCTGTGACAGTTAAGCATCTTATTCTGCAACAACTGCTTACCCCGCATCATGTCAAAAATTCGTTCCTCTAGTAGTGAAGAGCTGCTTAACTCTAGCATTACTGAGTCAACACTGCTGCAGTTACAAGATCTTTTCATGCAGCCTACAACCCTGATTATTTTAAAGAGCCTCGGTTGCATAAATTTTTCTCAAATCTTCCAGAAATACCACAGACAAAGTAAGAATGCCAGGTGCATTTCCATTCCACTGTTGCTCAATACCAGTAAGACCACATTTAAAAATGATGTGCAAGTTACAAGCAGCTACCAAAAAACCAATTTTTATGGACAATCCGTTTTATGGACAGTCCTTGTGCATGCAGGATTTAAAGCTATGAGCAGGAGGAAGAAAAAAGCTTCTTGATGCGGGCAGTACAAAATGCCATGTTCCACAAGACGACTCTAGGTCAGAGGCACAAAGGTAAGCCTTTGCCTTATTACCATACCTATGACTTAATACTTCACAGCAAGGTGAAGCCATCGGTTCCCCAGCACTAATAAACAACCAGAAGAGAAAAGACCAAGCAAGAGTGGAGCAAAGAGAATCACTGGCTTAGAGGCATTACAGGCTGGATATACCCAAATCTCCTCTGCACAGAGTTAAACATAATCCAGATAAAACTGTACAGGTCCCCATGCCCAGCGCTCCGAGGTGCATCCCTGAGGAATGGCGTCCCTGCGGGCCGGGCAGCCCCAGCACAGCCTCTGCCAAGGGCACACAGGGACCGAGTTATCGGCATGAACTCCCAATGTCCCACCCTCGAGACCAGACTGACTGGTGCAAGGTGGATCATAAAACTCTTTGGGAAACAAATAACTTTAAAACAAAGTCTGAAGCTGTAGAGTTATCTGGTCTTTCTCTCAAAATTACTACTTACCAGAAACAAAAACTTTTTAGAAAAATTGTAGATAATTCCCTAACTGGCCTGTGCCTTCTTATTTGTCTCCACCTCAGGGGATAAACCGATGGCCTTCTCTTTGACCACTGCTCTGTACGTTTCAGGCCCTTTCTCCTACTCAGTGTTGCAAGCAGATGCAGCAATTAATCATTTTACACTTCCCTGGAGTTGTGCTTTCAAACTCCTTACAAAACTGAGATTTACATTACTACCCAGAACCTTTATTTGGAGAGCTGCCTGGAAATGACTGCAGGTGAAGTAAGCTCATGTTCTTCAACCCTAGATACTGGATCGTTCGTATGGCTGTACCAGATGCAAAACATATAAACTGCTAACTAAATCATGCACCCACCAGTTCAACTCTGGAGAACTGCTGTGTATAAAACCACATAGCTCTCCAGCACCCTTTGCACCTCTGTAACATTTGTATTTTACTCCCTTAAGTGAATCAGGAAATTAATAGACATACCATCTACTCACAACCACTTTTACGGAGCTGAGGCTCTTGGGTGCCTGTGCAGTCAGTGAAAACAGCCAAGCTCTCCAAGGCGTAATTCACAGCAGTGAACCAGCTTAGGTGCTCTGAATCGCCTGGATGAGCTTCTCAAGTCAGATGTCTACAGGGCACAAAAACAGCTCTCTCTCAACCCTTTTCCTCCTGAGCACAGCCCCGGGCAGCCCTCCTACGCCTGGGGACACCGAGGACGCGTGGGAAGGCTGCGCATCTCCGTTGCTCCCCACTGGCCTCCGGCCTTCCTTGGTCCAAACCCGCTACGTTTCTCAGGAGGAAACATCAGTGTCAAAAGCCATTGTAGACACCAGGTCTCCAGGGCACCAGGGCTACAAACCCTGTGGGCACTGCATCCCCTGCTTGAGATCGATGATGGTTTTTCCCCTTTGAATTGTCAGGGAAGGTCACTTATTTAGGGTATCCCTGACAACCGACTGCGCTGTTTTTGTAGTCTATTGGAAAATCTATTGCAATCTATTTTTGTGGATATGAGCTACACTTTCATAAGGAACATTAACAATTGATTATTCTCTCTAGCACAGTAAAGGCTTTAGGTTACACATTTAGAAACGTTTCCAAACCAATGCAATTTTTATAACGACAGAAAATAGTTCCAGAACAGTCTCATCATTTAGCACGTGATGGTGATGGTGGGCAAAGGTGGACCTGAACGGACACTCCTACCCCAGCTGCAGACTGGTTTGAACAACGCACCAAAACACTGAGCTCTAGAAATGGTCAAACTTGTCCACTGTAGTCACCAATCTCTGACTTGGAGTCAGCCAGAAATGAGTATGCTGTAAGGATGGCTCTGCAAAACGCATCCCTTTGCACGCAGAAGAACGAGATAATCTGAAAAGCCAGGAGAAATGTGAATCCACCCTTTCTCCAAAGGGAGCTTTGGTGCTGTAGTGAGGAACAGAAATGCAGAACCAGAAGTTACAGCTTGCCTGCATCCTGCCAGGACCAAAAGCAGCAGAGAGAGCAAACTCCAGTTGCTGAATCACTTTTCATCAATATTGACATGAATCCACCATTACTCACCAAATAGTCTTCATATGTTATGTTCAGAGAGGGTGTTTCACATCACTCGCATGACATGCAAGAGCTTTAAAGGACTGATGTGCATTAAAACATCAGTTTTATAGTGGTCTATGGCTAAAAGCCTCATGCAAATTCTTAAATAACCACTGTTTGAAATAAAACTTCAGTCAAAGGAATATATTAGGGAGAAGACAAAAGGTAAGTCTAATTTTCAACCCAATTTCATGCTTATATTTTATAAGGCAACTTAACTAGCAAAACTATCAACAATAGCAAAGAGCAGCAATGATTTTTAAATGCTCAGTCTAAGTCTGACTGCTAAAGTTATGCTATTATTGGCAAAGTAGATAATGCAATAAATATTGGTGAAATTAATATTTTCCATGTTCCCATTCTCACCTAAAGACTGCTCCCTCTCATTCTTTTGGGGTGTCTTAAAAATTCCACATGGACACTTTATAGGGAGTGCCAGCATTGACACTGTATAATCAAATGCTGAGCGCACATCTACCAGTAGAAACCAAAACGAGCTCAAAACCATTCGTCCCCAAATCGTTTCCTTCACAACAGCATACCTGCTCAATCTTCCAGGATGAGCAACTCCTTTGAGTCCTGCACAGTAAAGTCAACAAACTAATAAGGACCTAGACTGAGAATAACGCAATCCTGTAGCAGCTTACAGAAAGGTGGAAAACCTCATTGCTGGGGTTAACTTTAGAAGCTAATTCCAGAAATTCAGCAACCAAATCTGAGTCTTTCCAGCGACTGCTGGAGATCTGAATCAGCTGCCAATGTTCCCAAGTACTAAGCTGTCTCTTAAAAGACAACGTCCAAGTTATCAAAGGAAACTTGCAGATCGAATTGCGAACCAGGAAAAACAAAGTGCAGTTTCAAACCAGGAGCCCAGGTGGTAGGTGCCCAGTGCCCAGCTCCAGGAGCCCAGCCGAGGCACCTCGATTAAGAGCCTCCCTGTCTGATCAATCTAGGCTCTTCCAGAGGGCAGTTTTAAACACCTCCATGATTATTCCTACCAGCTGAGGTCTGGTATTTTCTCTCAAACACACTAAATTTCACTTCAGAGAAGATCAAGGCAACTACTTCACATTTTCAATATAACGACTGAAGATAGCACTCCGACTTAAACAGATTAAAGGTGTGATCAGGCAGCAGAAAAGGAAACAGTTGTGAGGCCAATTCCACCCCTTCCCCAGCATGAAGTTATACGTGATTTCTTATCTATCATTTAAGAAAGGTGCATGCGAATTTCAGAGAAAAGGGATTTGGACCACAGGTTTACAAAAAACACCACTAAGGACTAAGCTCTAGACTTTAAAAGTCATATTAACAATAAGATATTCAATTATGGGAACATCACCTTGATGACAAGTCTATTCTATTTAGCTTCTCTCGCAACTGTGATACAATTTAATCAGTCCATGTTAATCCCTTTCTAAAATAAACCAGAGGTTCGGCTACAAAACCGATTTTCTTCTTTTACAGTGCTCCAATTAGATGCCAAAAGAAGATACAAATCAAAAGATAGTTTGTTCACTGAGATTGGGCAATGTTTTAGTTTCATTAGAAATTAAAGTCTAGGCAGTTAGTGAAGACCAGACACCATAAAGAGGCCACAGCAAGGGCTACAATAAACCAGCCACCAGGGTTACAGCATGGCACAGACTTACCCAGAGCCTCAGCTGTCAGGCAGGTGCGCATGATGAGAAATTGCAGGACACAAAATTGACACAGAAAGGAAAATAAAAAAAGTCAAACTGGTATTCCAGCACTCCTAGAGTTTAGACATTATCATCAGCTCTGAGACAGGAGAGTGAGCAGTTTGGAGTAGCCTATTTTGACTTCTGCTGCTGCTAAAGGCAAACGCATTAGCTTTGCTTACTGATGAGCTGCTGTAAATCAAACACCCGGTTATTTATCATGCAGTTTTATTTTAAGAAATTTAAACAGTTTAGGAACTCTGTTCGGCTTGCAGACTCTTAGGCAAGAACACGGTAATGTGTGTTTCAGAGAAAGTGCACGACATAGCCAACCGTCAGACTCTGCTCGAGCGGGGGAAGAGGCACAAGGTGCACACCCCAGTGCGGAAAGGGGAACCTCGGAAACTCGGAAACCCGAGGCGGCTGCCGCACTAGTAACCACAGCACTTTTTGATGCTCTCCACTGCCATTACATTAATAGATTGTTAATTAAATGAAACACTAATTGCCGATGCAGTGTGGAAGAACATCAAAAAGATTAACCGTGATATGCACGTTTTAATTAGAAGAAGTTTATATTAAGCTCTGCAATAACCCTGGCTAGATGTCAAGAAGAAAAGTGTCAAATGACATTCAAACTCAAGGAATGAAATTGAAACTCAGAAAGATCTGCGGTCACTGAGCTGGCAACATGTCTTCACTGAAGTTTTATAAAGTGGAGCTTACATTGCAAAGGCTGGGCCGGGGCAGGGGGGAACTCAGGCACTACAAAAATCCACACAGGATTTTTCCCTGAAACAGATAAGGATAATTTGCTAATTAGTTCCCCTCCTCCTGAGCCATATCATATCTGCAGAGCGAGTCCTGGCTCTCCCTTCGCTCATCACCCCACGCTTGATCCATTTGAAGAAACAAGCTAGTGGAGCCGGGGTCCGCTCAGAGGTCCTCCCTCCCCAGACTGTCACTCCGGGACAGTGCTAAGCACAGGACCAGGCAAAGTACCCGAACGAGGAGGTCTGCATTTGCTTAAAAACTGGGATGTTCCTCAGTTATAATTGTGTGGAAGAGTTTCGTGTTTTTTAGCTAAGAGTCATAGGATTTGCACAACCATCCCTGAGAACAGTACAGCAATTATTATAGTTTGCAAAGACCAGAGTGTACAACAAAAACAGCTGCAAAGGCTCTAAAAACACAAACATGTCATCTCAGCTAAGTGGGAGGAGGGAGAAGAAAAGGCACTTTCGACAGTATTACATTAAGTTGATCATCATCCTGCTCTCTCAATTTCATTAAAAGGCTGGTAAGCATACTTTCAAAAACCGCTGAATAACGCAAAGTACAGGTTGTGCATTTGGATACTCAGCACTGACAAGACAAGATGAAATGTTGTGCTGAATGTTTATGGCACTCTGCAGAAACATCTCTGAATAAAGGCAAAATTCAGCTTTTACATTAATATATGTTATAATAGTCTTGGTCTTTTATTGGGACTGTTATATGTAATTCCTTTTCAAAAATCCCTTTGGATTTAAACACTTTTCTTCTCAAAGTTAGCACACAGTACCATGCGAATAGCCTCAAAGTGAAACCTTCCAGATATGCTATGAGCCGAATTGAAACCTGTCTACTCAATCATAAATGTCCAAAGTCAAAAAATACAGAGAAAAAAGCCAACACACACACACACCAGATTTCACATGATATGTTGTTATATATTAAGTTAGTCATTTCAGTGTTACAGTTAGATCCTTTTTTCTTTTTTTTCCTTCTTCTTTTTTTGGAACTAGAAGTCATGCATTTTGTTAACCTTCCGAAATGGTCACAGGCAGAGCCAAAGCTGCTGCTGCCTTTTCTCTGAGCTCAGTATAGCTGCAATAACTTCTAGCAGCTATAGCTTTAACTCTAGAGGCCTTGACTCAGCATAAAACCTAAACATGGCTTCGTTTTAAATATACGCATAATTATTCTGCTGAATCAGGTTAGGTAGGCCGATTTTTGATGTCCAACGCTTGTCTGAAAACAAAGAGCAATTTGTAAGATGGTGTACATAAGTTCATCCACTGGGTAGCCTCATCCGTTTAGAAACTGGGGAAAAGAGCAAAGTTTCAGTGCTGGGGAGGCGATGTGCCCTACAGGCCTCACCTCCTGGGAACATGGCTCTAAGGAGAGAGGAGCAGGACACCCCAGGGACCACATCTGGTTCTCCAGGATCCTATTTAGACTGCACATATTTTGACTTCACATGGATTTCTTACAGTCTAAGATACCAAAAAGAATGAAAATCACTCCTGAAAGGTCCTTCAAAGCACAATACTTTCATTTCCACAAAGACTTGTCATTTATCAGCTATACTCCAGCAAACTTCTAAAAAGGACTCATAGGACCTTTTGGGTTTGTTTCGGAAGTCTGTTGTTTTCCTAACCATTTCCTGCTTTGGAAGTACCTTTATTGCAATTAAAAAATAAACAACAAAAAACAAACCTACTCTGCAAACATTGAGAAACGATCTCAAATGCCAGACCTGAACTTTTAGCTTGGCTGCATGGAATCGGACCAGACAGACCATGCAAAGCCAGAGAAGAGGCAAACCCCAACGTTCCCATCCCTTTGGTGCTCCAGGGATGCCCGACCTGCAGCATGCCTGCCGGGATGAGCCACACGGACCACAGACCTCTCCCCCAAAGCCCTGGAGATGCAAGCAAGGAGTGAGCAGCTACCATGCAAGGGGCAGGCCAGATGCTGCAGGACATAGGCTCTGCAGCCTGACACGATGGTGAGAGAGGACACCACCGTCATAACACATGCGAGTGAGAAGTGCAGGGCTGTATCTCAGCTTCTAGATCTAAAGCTGTCCAAAGCAAACCACTGCCCCATCCAGCCATGGCAGAAAGCTTGCTTAGAAAAAGCTTGAAAGGCAATTTTAGTAGCATGCACAGTATTTAATCAAATCCAGAACTGGGCAAACATCTCACTTGCCCACAGATGATCGTAAGGTCAATTCAAAACCATTCTTACGAGCACTAGGCAGAGAATGGGTTTGCTGTTTTAGAGGTCCTGTGAGTCAGTAACTTTGCAGAAAATCAAGGGACAGGCCCTGCTCAAGGAAGAACAGCACAAAAGAGCAAGTCTGATCAACAAGGAAACAGAAGAGCTGAAGACACAATAAAGGGAGCGTCCATGCACTCAGCCACATGCCGGGAGCAGGTCACCAGAGACTTTCCCTGCCAGCAAGTTCAAACCTCACTTGTGACCCAAAGCAAAATCGGTTTGAGCGAGCTACCGTTTTGTAAATAAACCCCTTCTTGTTTATGTTTTTGCCTCAGCGAAAAAAGCAACGTACTGCACAATGTACCACAAAGAGACCTGTCAGGAGAAGACATACAACAAAGTTCACACAGTAACATCTGACACTGCTCTTACAAATTCAAACAAATGCTTTCCTCCTGCAAGGTAAGGATCAAAAAGGCAAAGAAGGCAAAAGGCACCTGCTACGTTTTTCCCTTCTATATTTAACTGCTTTAACTAGTCTGTCAAAAGATAGATTTTCCTCCCACTTCCCTCCCATCTGTGCCTGGCAGGTTCAGGTATTTGTTCTCACGTCTGCACGAGCCTCAGCACCTCGCTGCGTCTCTCCTTCCCACGGGCAGAGGGAACAGACGTTTACAGCTCTGAGCTCCTAAAAAAGTTATTGCAGCTCCTCCTTTTCCTTGTGCTGGCTACCTGGGTGCCTTCATCACCTCCATCATCCCCACGCACCTCTCTTTGCAGCTGGCTTTCACCCTGCCTCAGCCCCATTCGGCTTCAGTTCTGGACCCAAGTGCCACGTGTGTGACACCGGTTCGAGATCCCACTGCCTGGAAATACAGGAGGTTCACTGACAGCTCTGAGAGCATCTCCTAACATTGCAAAATGAAGCGAGGGAATGGCTCTAAAAAAATAATCAAGATACTTAATTGCAGCACTGCTGCTATAAAAACGATAGCAAAATGAGGCCTATTCCACTCCCCACTAAAGATGTTTAATTCTGAAGCAGGACAAGACACTGGTGGGCTGACCTCCTCTTGGTTAGGCACGGCATGTTCAGGGGAGGGAGAGAGGAACCCAAAATGCAGGGAGAAAGCACGAGAGCTTCAGCCTACTTGCTTTAACTATTGCTGACAGAACAAAATATCTGTCAACTTAGAGGAACAAGCTCCAGCTTAATCACTGATCATTCCCAGGACATGGACATGCTCTTCTCAGTTCCCACCTCCTGGACACCAAGGGACTGCTCCTGTTACAGTGAACAACAGGGGTCAGACCAGAAAGGGGGAAGGAAGGGAAGAGAGAGGGAGGGAACAGTACACTCTCTAAAGCAGTGTCTGAAATCAGGCAATTCATCGCACAAAATGGTAAACAAGTTAACAAAACAACCAAAAAAAGGTCTTATCACAAAAAAAAAAAAATCACATCCCCTAATGATAAACATTCTGACCCAAAATGCTGGACTTCTCCAGCAACACACAGACGCACTCACTGGGCACACGTAGCTAAGCTCTTCTGTTAGCTTGCGTCTTTCCGTGCCCTTCCTCATCCCTCTTGTAAGTCAGTTAAAATTGAAGAGCAGTTTGCCAGCCATGTGGCTCTACCACTGTAATCATTAACTCACCTATTCGGAAGGACAGCTAGGGATCACCTGCTCTGGATAAAGTACAATAGGTCTAAACTTACAGGTTTTGAAAAGTTCAAGAAACTCCTGGCCCCAGTGTTCATTCTGCTCACGTTCCAGGCTCATAGTTTTTAGGCAGGAGGGGAAGCACAAGCTGCAACCTGCAGCCCGAGAGCTGTTGAAAGCTGGTAGGAGCCCAGAGCCAGGAAAGGGAGCGAGCAAATCTGCTTCCATACAAGCTCCAGATGAGTTTGCACCTAGCTAAATAACACCCTTAGTGATGGTAATGCTGCAAGTATCTGAGTGGATGCATGTTTCCACGAATATGATGAAGAAACTCCTATGACAAGTTGGTGGTGGGAGAGCAATAGAAGCATGAGGTTCAGCTGCTAAAAGGGAAAGACCCCTTTTGTGGAGACCTCCCATTCCTTTCCTACTCATCTCTAGTTTTCTATGGTTGCCAAGCGCCCTCCCTGATGACAACCCATACCACCTTCTTACACACTGAGGAATAATGTAAGATTTAGGAGATTATAGGCTGCAAAAAAAAAAAAAAAAAAAAAAAAGAGGGTGGAAAGGCAGAACAGCGAGAAATGTTAATAGTTACAGAGCATTTACATAATGGCTTTTTTATATTATTCCAAAAGATTGTAGAATATTTTACAGGTATCTGCATGCGTCGTGTTACAGCATCAATGCTCTTAACAGGAATCAGTTAGCAGCAAGTGTTCTGTTTCAAAAAATGACTGACTCTGTACAAACAGCTTCAAAGCTTTTGTGTAAGAACATTAGACAGCAGCATTCAAATATGATTTAAGTGACACAGAGTAATTGTACCCTGGTATTCAAGCACATATCAGTAGTACATTACAGGGGACTGAGCTATTAGACTAGAAAGCCCTGTTGTTGTTCAATCTGCGTCAATAAGCACAGCACAAAAGGTGCTTAAGAGCACAAGTATGGAGCAAGTTACCTTTCTTTGCTTTCTTCTGCAGCTTCAGTGTGTCAGACGACTTCTTTTTTATCTCTTGGCGGGCTTTTTTGTATTCTAAAAAACACACAGTCTCTGTATCAACACACTTGATATTAAAATAAAGGATTTTCACAGAAAAGGCTATGCTTAAAGACATTAGACTACGAATTTTAAGAGGACAGTTATTTTTAATCAAAACAGCTTAGAATTCATGTTTTGTAGTGCCTATATGTTTGGCTAAATAAAATGTTTTAGGGTGCGAGCGCATTCAAACTGAATCTTTCCCAAACAAACAAGTCTTTACAGAAGTAACAGCTGAGAACACAGTACAAAATGAGAGTGCTTTTTGTTTGAGAGACTCATCCACTCTCAGGAACAGAAAATGGAGATGACAGGCTTCTCAAAACATCTGTGTTCAAACACCAGGATCCCGAAATGGCAAGGCAGAGAAGATCCTATGATCCCTATCCAGCAGGAAAGCCAGGCAGAGGGAGAGGGTGCTAAGACTTTGCCCAAGAAAGGGTCATGTTGCCAGCTCTTGCACATGAAGTGGAGCATACTGCAGCTGTCCTCATTTTTAGATGAGCTGCAAACCCCAGGAGAATTAAAAACCCAGAACAAAATATTCCACCTCCATCTAGGCACGCTAAAGATACCAGATATGAAAGTTGATAGTAAAAAAAAATAAAAATAAAAAAAGAAGATGGAAAGTATGTATGGGTCTTCACATACACACACTTTAACAGAGGAGGTCAATGTTACTGCTCTTCTACAGATGGGAAAACAGAAGCAGGCTGGTGGCAGGCACAGGAACTGTGTCTGGGCCAGCCACACCTCCAACACCCAACCCTGTCCCCTAAACTCTGGGGGTCTCTGCATTTTGGTGAGTTGGCCCTACCTCCCCGTAATAAACCACCATGGTGCTGCTTTTACCAGGCAGAGCAAAGTCTTGAATTTTCAAGGGTCAGTGGTGAACCGTGACCAGCTTTTAGTGCCTGTGCTAGAGGGCCATCATCCCCTGGCAGGAGCTTTGCAAAGCTGAAGCCATCTACCCACAAGCTCTAGCCGTGCAGGACCCCGCTGCCCCCTGCTCGCTCCCCCAGGAAAGCCTCCGTAGTGTGCTCAGCACTGCAGCTCTGAGCACCTCGGGTGCAACGACACAGCTTTGCAGCTCCCTGGGTACACATCTCTGTATCCCACCAGATATAAAATAACTGCACTGAATGTTTTAGAGAGCTGTGCTTTCTCTGGAGAATGCTATGGCTGAGACATACCGTGATCTCACAGTTAGTTTTTAACTACACCTCAGAGCTTTGCAGAGATAGATGTGGCATCCTCTGCACTATGGGAGATCATATAGCGAGAGTATACTAACTGAGTTAAAACCAATGACTGCCTACCAGCCTAGAAAAAAAACCTATCACTTGGGGTCCTGCAAACTACACCTTCAAAATATATGTGCAAGAGTGAAAAAATGTTAGGCACTTTTGGATGTAGTGTTTTAAAAGAGAAAAGTTGCTATACATATTTAAGCATGCGTCATTTCATTCCCCAGTACAACCATTAAAAGAGGAAGAAAAACTGGTATTACAATTTTACTCCTATTAAAGAATTCTTCCTCTGTAACTACCTTTTGCATGGTCTTTATCCAGTTGATTGGCCACTTTCTTCCACTCTTCCATCTGTTCTTGAAGTGGGTTTATCAGACAGTCAATTAAAGCACTAATTTTGTTGAAAAAACACAAAGAGCAATCAAATCATGCAGATGCCCCTATTCTTACATAGAGAACCAAGGTCAACACTGGAATATTTTTACTTTTTGCTGCGACAGCTACCAGTGTCACAATGTAAATATCAGAACACAAAAATGCATGAGCTGGAGAAAGCTAAAGAAAGGACTGGATCAAAAAGTCCCCATCACAAGATAAACCAGAATTACTGTGCAGCAGTTCGTGGCGGGGAGGAACTGAGTGTAAACCAGAGGAGTGACCTGAAACAGGGCCAACGTAAACAGCTAGATCCCACTCATCCGGCACGCAAAGAGTAGTCTACACAAACACCCTGGAGACTGAAGGGTTTTACGTGCCCGTGAAGGTTATAAACTTACGCAGGACACGTACATGCACAGGATGACAGCGAGCAGCTGTAGGAGCTATCAGCATCCTGCCCACTAAGCAGCCTCACCTCTCACCAGCCGGGGCTCGAGCGAGGAGGTAAGTCAGACTCCGCGCCCATGCCGTGCCTGGCACTGCTACTGGGAATAGTAAGCAAGAAGAGCCATAGGAGCAGCGGAGTTTGTGATACAACACTAGCAAGGCTGCGCTAGGTTAACTGGATTGAGACGGCACTATTGAAACAGCTAACTCTGGGTAAACAGAGGTGAAAGTTCCCTCTGTGAAGCCAATTCCTTCACAAATACCTTTTAAAAAATAAAGGGGAGAAATCTCAAGTCATCAAGCAAATGGTAAAGCATTACTTGGTTCACCTCGGGTCAAGTACTCATTTTGCATCTCTGGTTAAAGAGAAACACGTGTACATACTACAGAAGCAGGCTGTGCTTTATGTATAGCCCCGCTTACTTGCAAGTTGCTACTCTCCCATTACCTTCACAGTCCGACTTTAACTGGAAGAAAGGGATGATGGAATTTAACTTTTCCATATTAACTTCTTTTTTGGTTGCAAGCTATTTGGGTTCTCAGGTAAGTCAAAGCAGCAGCACAATACTGCTGCTGCTTTCAGACTTGGTGAAAAGGCTTAAAGTCCCAAAACACAAGGACAGGTCCCTTGCCCCATCGGCAGGCTGCTCAGCACCGACTGACAAACTGACGATGGGAACTTGCAGCATTTAGTGTGATTTGAGGCGATGAGTCCAAATCCTAGAAGATGCAGGGAAATGCTGTGTTTCCTGGCTTTTAAAACACTTAGCGTGCTGGGGGAGAGAGGAGAAAGGCTGTTCTCACCGAGATCAGCTGGAAAGCCAATGCTGGGGAACAGCTTTATGCATTCCTCAGTAACAGGGGCTGCACAACAGCTACGCTGTAATTGCGGTCCAGCAGCTAACGAGAGCCAAATCTCGGGCTCCGGGCCAGGCACAGAACCACTCACCTGGAGAACTGCCTGAGTTTGGACTCTATACTCCTGTGTCTCATACACATCCTGGTCAGGGCAGATCCAATCTCTCGGGTGCCACCTGCAAAACAAAATGTGAGGAAGGTGAGACGTCTGATAAGACGCCTTCCTGTGACGGAGGCATGGCAATTCAAAAGAGCGTGCCAACTCTTACGCAGCAACTCAAAACCGTATTTGTAGTATACAATCACCATAAAATCAGCCAGGCTATCAACCAGGCAGAACTTAGTGGTGTCAGTCACCGTGGGGAGAGACCAGAACTGAACCATTAAGCAGGATTAAAGCAGTTCTTCTCGGCAGCTCTTTGTGCGGTGAGGCCCAACTCCTTGGCAGAAGGATTGAGGAAACAGGGCTGGAGATGTCAAAGCACAGGGGAAGAAGCCTGGCAGAACACCGAGCATCTACAGCCAGGTGGGTTGTCAGCAGTACGCCGAATTTCTGAAACAAATCCAGCCGTTTGATCCAATTTTCTCATAACCAGGTTCTTTACACCAATGCTCAAAAAGGATTTTACTTTTCCAGAATACGTAACTAACCCTATCTACTCCCTCATGCATTGATGAAGATATGCATCACGGACATATTGTCACCATACCTGGATCTCAGATCAGGCATCTAGTTATCACTAAATGCCAGAAGATGGCACTATTTGCTCTACGCCCCGACTCACTTCAGTTCCTCTGACAACTGCATAACGGGAATAATTTTTAGCAACTCTTCCTCTTCCAGAGTTTTTCTTCTTAAAACCGCAAGTTCCACTATTTCCCACTTTGATCAGCATTTCCAACTTTGATCAGCACGTTAGATTTCAATATTATTTTGTTTCAGTGAGCTTTAGTTTTGATAACAACTTAGTCCTCATCTGCAAACCAAATCTATTATCAGAGAACAAACATCAACTTTTGCACCAAGCCTTTCCAAACTGTAACGGTCTGCAGAACAATGAAGATACCCACATCTATTTTAAGGTCTCATCTAATTATGAAACTAGCCTCAGTCTTGTAACGTACAGTATGATATCCTTCTTAGGCTTTGCTCATTTTTTCCCTTGAAAAATGGTACGGTGCAAGAAAAAAAAATTCAAGCAAAAAAGCTTGATGTCTTTAATCGTTTTATTTATTTTTTTTAAACACAAAATCGAAAGTTACCATTTCCCTGCATTCTTACAGAATTAAACTCTGTGCCCACAAAACAGTGCTGGAACAAAGACACTAAATAACTGGAGCAGATTTTGGCTACTGGGTATTTTCCATTGTTCAAAAAGATAAACACCAAGTCCTTTGTCACTCGCTCACTTACTTGTATTTTTATAAGGAGCTTTTGAAATCACGTTCTTCGGTACGGCTGAAGAGCTGCGGCCTCGCTAGGTGACGGGGCCAAGCGCAGCTTGGAGCTCAGCGGAGGAAAACCTCCAACAGAGATACCAAGCAAAAGGGGCTGAGAAATGACCCAGAGAGCTTCCATGGCCGTCAGCAGAGCGAATCTCATGCTGAAAAACTTAAGTGTTAAGGCCTGTCAATGGTTAATTGACAGTGCTTTCCTAAGCCCCACCATAAGAAAGAAAGGGAAGAGTCATTTTAGAACAATAAATAGGAAATAAGGCACCATGTGCTTCGGAGAGGAGGAAACCAGGGTCAGCTACTATTAATATTAAACTGCAAGGTAACAATATTTTAACTGAAACACCAATAACCAAAGTTTAAATATATTTCACAGAGTACAGATGAATGGGCAAGGTCAGCAAAATAGCTATGCAAAATTAGGTCTACAGTGGCTTTTTTTCTTTTTTTTTTCTTTTTTTTTAAACCAAAGACACTGGTTTGGGGTATGGGAAGTTACTGTTTTTTGGTTTTGGGGTTTTTTTTAAACTGTTCTTCCCATCTTTTGCAACCTCATGTTATCCTAAAGAGTTTATAAGAGCATGGAAATACCAGGTGCTAGCTATTCTAGGAATGACAACTACCCTAACAGAGCAAAGGAAAAAGGATAAGACCAGTTCTGAAGAGTTTTTAACGGCCCTTTTGGAAACAAGGCGTTGCGGAAAATGGGTTTCGGAGCACGCACGGGAAGGGAATGAGCCGCGCCACGGGCAAGCATGGAAGGGCAGCGCCGGATCGTGGGTGGGTGGTGAGGAGAGGCCCGCAGGGTCAGGGCTTAGCAGGCAATGGTGCTACTAAATGAACCTAAAGTGATGAACCAAGTTTGACTATGCTGGACATGAGATTTCTGCAGCACGGCAGAACATGCACACCTTAACCCATCCGGGGTGAGCGCCCTGCCCGTACTCATGCGCTGAGCCGGGACGCGTGCAGCGCGGAGGGTTTATCTACCGGGCACCAGGTTGCCACCAGGGCTGGTCCCACCACCACGGCGGCACTGGTGCGCCCGTTTCTGAAGGGCTGGGACCAGCTGCCTACACAAACTGGCACAAGTAAACCATTTTGTAGCACTGGAGCTGGCTCAAAAACGTCCAACCATGGAGAGGGACGGCAGATGGGATTTTTTTATCCCAACCCAGCCAGACAGCCTTAGTAAGAAAGAGCAATATATGCTTTATTTATATAAATTATTGCTTGGCATTAGCCTAGTGGTTCACCCACTCACAGAATGAAAGGGTTAATCATTCGTATCATACACGCTCTACAAAACAGGGTCTGACCTTGCAAACAATACCAATGTGCACACGAATCTTTAGATTGGAAATGCAGCCCAGTATTTCAAGTGTAAGGCTAAAGAGCTTTCAAAATCTGATTACTGCACTGGGCTATGCCAGGATCATAAGGCACCTAGTTAAGCCTCCAAGTTCATTTACGGTTTTTCTTCCCCAAAAGACTGGCTCCATAAGTGTCCAGTTCCTTATTTGTTCCAGGATAGAGCTGTGCAGCGGGAGGGCAGTACACCAAGTGGAGATAGCTGGTTTTTCAGGGCTACCAACACACATGCTTGGTGGCCATGAGCACATCTGAGCCAGAAGTGCATGAGGAGCATGCTCAAAGTACCGCCAGTCTTCACGTCACTCAAAGCAGGTCCCCAGCACAAAGTCATGACGCTCTCCAGTAGCTAAAAATTTCCTGAAGATAAATATAGTGGCCAGGTTAGCAAACTTTTAGTCAGACCAAGAGTGAACTGGAAGACCTGGGCTCTATTCACTGCTCTCCAGCTGTTTAAGTCAAACTCCTTTGCCTTTGGCTCTCCATTTATAAAATGAGGCTAGGAATTACCTGCTTCTCTGACACACTACAATAATTCATCCGTTAAGGCAAACAATGCTTGGGAACCATGTAAAGTAACAGTACGAAACCAGAGACTAAAGCTGCATTCATGAGAATTCCCTACTCAAAGAAAGTGGTTTAACAAAACACCCAAATTTGATCCAAAAGTGGGTGATGACATCAGACTCACTTCTCATATGTAAAAGGCAACTCTGCAAGACAAGCGTGTTTTTGCTCTTACCTGCCATGCTTTTCCCTACTCCTGCCTAAACCCATGAAAGGCCAAAAAACTCTCTCTCATGCAAGATAATTAAATGAAAGCCTGTGGGCCAGCGCGCTACAATGAGTGCACTATGAAGCCATAAATGATGCTCTTTCTGCACTTGTCATTCAACGCTGCAGAGAAGCAACAGGGAGGGATTGTAGCAAAGAGACTCAATTGTTTTATTCAAATCATTATGTTTGCACTTAATAATGCCCACATATGAAGGAAATGACTATCTGATGAAATGCGCAGCTGTACAGCTTCACGGCCTCTGTACGCTCAAAACAGCTCCCTACAATCGACCTCTTATCTTCCTCCTTGGGCTTCAGTTTTGAGCAACCCCGGGCGGCTCAGAAGACGACTGCCTTTTGGGAAGTGCCTTGAAGGCTCCAGCTTATTAACCAGCTCATCTTTATCTTCAAGGGCAGGGTCCAAATGTACCAGTCACTTCACTCTTTCCTGAAAGGGGCGAGGATGATGAAAAATGGGTGTAATACTTTCGTAATTTCAAAGTTATCAGAAGAGGCTTCCATTTCACAGCAGAGATTAAAGCAGCAGCTGAATATAGGCCAGATTATTAAATACTGCTCTGAACATAGAGGCTATGACAGGATGACTAACAGTGGGACGTTTTAAGCTAATGGTCATTACTCAACCCTTATCCAAACTCACGCTGTTAAAAGAGCAAGCAGCCTCCATCGCTGATTGCACAGGGCACGGACCTTGATCTTGCAAAACTGTTTATGCCGATGGCCCCACAAAACCCAAGGATGATGGGATCAGTGCCAGGGTAGCACAGCAGACATGGAGAAGAGGAGGGCTTTTGCCTAAAAGTGACAGTGACTAACACAGGCGTTGTAGGAATCGCCACTGAGACAGGAGCCTAACAGAACTATGGCAGCATGTTTTAGGGTATCAACAGCCTACAGATAAGGCTGGTAAGTTGGAAAAACACATCAAGAACTGCATGCATGGTGGTGTTGTCTAGGATCTACTACCCAGCAAAAAACAAACAAAAAACCCAAAACCAAAAAAAAAAAAATCCACCCTTATTCCTACAGGTGCTAAAAGCCTCTCTGAGCAGCACTCGGCAAATGTCTCTGAAAGCTGCTGTTCCAAACAAGCTAAAAACTGTTTCTTAAGTATTTAAAAATAGTTTTAATTTAGACATCTTTCAAAAAACTGAATCAACAAATGCAAATTAAAGGTCAAAATCATCTAAATATTTCAAATTAGCCAAATTTTAAAAACTCAAACGACGGTGGCAGACCGTTGTCACGTACTGCATATCCCTGTCGCCGTCATTGCAATGGAACAGATTGCTTGCAATGTTCAGCAGAGTGCCCTTTTGGTTAAGTTACTTGGAAAATATATTTATAGGAGCCTGATACTAGCCTGTCGTGCTAACTAGAACTCCATGCAGTCCAGATGATCCTGAGAAGAAAACGTGTTAGGTTCCTGTTTTGCAGAAGACGCTAGCATTTGTTCATGGATGGGGGTAGCAGGGTCTTAAATTGCATTTACATCAGTTTTCCAAAATTAAAAGAGGAAGAAGAGGCAGTGAGCTAAAGCAGTAAAGAATAAGCTAAGACAAGAGGAACAGGAAAACAGAAGCGACCCTAGGCTACAGCCTGCTCTGGCAACCGCCGGCTTCAGGAAGTCCCTAAAACAGGCTGCGAACATGCCCAGTCAGTATGTTAAAAAAGGAAACGCAGGAAAGCTCTTCCGACCTCTCCTAGCCTAGCTGATGCCTCTGCTCAGCATCGCTGGGCCTTGCCACCACACTTTGGCGCTTCTCAGTAATGAAAGCCTCCAGTTTGGCCACATCAAGGCTTTAACGCCACAAAAATAAGGCAGCGTTAGAAGCAGATTTGCTCAGAAGAAGAAATACTGGGCTTGTGTTTTCCAAGGTTATTCACGTTTTCTTCTTTACTAAACATTGATTACTGAACACTACAAGGTCTGACGAACGCTGGTGCTCGGTGAAGCCACCCCTGGTAGCACTGCTGCTACCTCTCCCCATCGCTTTTCAAATTTTGAGCCAAACCTACATTCGAAACCGCTCTATGAATAGCTACGTAAACCTCACCAGCTTAATCCGAGCAGATCCAGCTGCTTTACTCCAAATGCTACTAAGGGCTTAGGGAAGACAACGTGAGTCCCCGTGCTCACAAGCACCTGCAAAGCGGCAGCGAGGACTGCCTCTAACACGCCAGGGAGTCCGGAGCGGCCGGCGGTTTGGGGACAACCTCTCACCCGCGCAGCACCCGGCCCCAAGGCGGGAGGTCAGTGATATCTAAAGAAATATCCCCAACGCGTAGAGCCTTCACTGCACCCAGCAAAAAGACGACAGCCTGGGTGAGCAGACGTGCTGAGCGAGCCGGACCGCTGATTGCAGATCTGGCGGATCTGGCTCTAAATGAACTCCTAATGCCATCCCAATGCGCGAAGGCGGCAGTAATTCAAAATCCTTCTGTTCTTCGGAAGCGCAACCCTTTATTTTGTCTGGGCAGAGCTGTGAGCTGCAAGGTAATCTGATTAGACTCCAGCGATACTCAACAAGGGAAGGAGATAACACACTTAAAGCAAATGGGCTGGAACAGCAAGCGCAATCTCCCTCCGCGCTCGGCATCGCATGCAACCGTTCGCTTTGACCCCTTACTTCCATACAGCAAATGCACAAGCTACAAGTTTTTCTTCTCTTTTTTGGGTTCAGCTACCAGCCTTGCCGACACCACCGGCTCCCAAAGCGAAAAGCGTCCGCAACCACCCAGCTCCCAACCACCCGCGCTGCCAATCGCGCTCCAGCCGGGACTTCAACTGCGACCGAATGGCTGCTGCCTCTGAAACACAGCATCAGGCACGGCTAAGACAAACAGGTGCAAAAAGCAGAACAAAAGCAATCTTTTTTTAATTAAAATCAGCAGATCTAACTGAAACCCCACAGCAAGCAACTCTGCAGACGGAGGCAGGGTTATTTTTACATGCTGCTGCTCCTCGTGCTCTTCCTCAGTGCATGTAAAGCTGCCTTAAGATATAAGCAATTTGAGAAATTTCAGAGAAAGCTGGTTACGCCTCGGTTTGTTGCAAAGAGACCCAGTGACATCAATAAATAAAACAAATCAATGCCTGAGTTGGCCACAACGGGATCTCACTGCCCGCACTCCCTTCGCTGGGGGGAAAGCTCTGCTCCTCTTGAGGAGCCCCAAACTGTCCCAAATGAACCACCTTTTCAGACTTCTCCCCAAAAACCCGGGAGCCTCTTCAGCAGGCACACGGAGCACTCGCATGCCTCTTTCATCGAATGGCCGGTAACACAAAGCCTTTGCAAGAATCCAGGGCACTGATTTTATAATTATCTAGATTGCCCCAAACCTCTTAAAGCCTGCTTCGCCCCGTGCTATATTTAAAGACAGCTGCTGTGCTGTTCAGCATATCAGCTCTCCAACAGTTGACCAGCTTTGCACTCACTGAAATGCCCTTTTTTTTTTTTTTTTGGCAGCATCCCACTTATTTTCAACTTTCTCAACCGTACTACAATGTTACGAATTTTCACATTTCAAGGGAGAATATCGCCACATGGGTTTGACACCAGCTGGCCGCGTAAGCCTACAGTGCGAAGGAATGTGGTACACAACACTGACCTCAGTTAAAAAAAGTAAAAATTAAAAAAAACACCTGTTATAAAAAAAACAAAATGAGGACAGTCATCTCCAAATGGGCTTCTGCCCATAAGCTCAATAAACACATGCTCAGGAAGACACAGCCTAACAGCAAACTCTGAATCCAAACTTTTGAATTTGGAAAAGGAATTGGCATTTTCTCCTTCACTTGTAAGCAGCAAGCGATGCAAGCTCCGTACACAAGTCAGGTTGCAGACGGAGATGGTGAGACAGCTTACGGACACAGGCCCTTGCTCCCCAGATCCCTGGCTGCTTTGACCGCACAGATTCGCGTGCTCTGCAGGCAAACTGCTGTTTATCCCACAAATCCTTCCAAACAATCTAAGCTGTCACACTGAATTTAAAGCGTGCCTGCTTGAACCACAAAGAGGACGGCGGGAGAAAAGCTTGGAGAGTTCTCTGATTCACAAAAAAACCCAGTATGTCTTGTAGAAAACATCAAGCGAGCTGCAAAGTCGCATGGCATTGCGAACATGGCATTTTGGCACCAAGCAAGACACGCAGCAACGCTCATCGGCATGCAAATACCAAGCACGTGCTTCTCACTTTCTGCCTGGGCACAGCAACTGGATTTCGTCTTCCAAAGACTCTGCTGGACTGTGACACATCTTCTGACCGCTGGAACAGTGGATGCACCTAATTCTGCTGCACAGCTCTGCTCCAGCACACACGCACAAAATGCACACCAAGCTTATAAAATCGGTGCACGAAGGCTAAGTATTAAAGTACTGCGTAACCCTCCTCCTCGGTAAAAACAACTGCAAAAAAGCTTCAGGTAATCAGGATTTGAATCAGCAAAAAAGGCTAGAAACCCAAAGAGAGAAGAAAAAGACAAAGTAAGAACAAGGCTTTGCAAATCCTGAAATTTAAGTCTTGAAAGGGAAGCAGAAGTTATCTTACACCCACAAAAGTTGCTTTACAGCTCTGCTTTTCAACCTTTTTAGCTTTCACCTCGCTGAAGTACAAAAATCCTTTTGTGCCTACCCTATTCTGCACACCTCAAAGTACTACCTACCTTTTTAACTCAGTCCTGCTTATTTTATAGTCTTTAAAAACTTCAAATCAAGTGGAGTTGGGTAATTTTAAGTAAGGCATATAGAGTGCTGCTAAACTTTCTTAGTGACAGCATACAAGCTACCTACTACCCTTCCTTACAGGATGTGCCATCTTCTACAGGTGGAAACCCCTTGTTGCCTACCCTACTGTCCTCCAAATATTTGTGTAACTGGTTTGGTCAGTGGTCCTTCCTCTCACTAACTCCTGCAGAAAAACACATAATCATAGAATAACTCCTGCTGGCAGGGATCTTTGGAGGTCATCGGTCTGCTCCCCCACTAAAAGCAGGGTCAACTTAGACCAGATTCCTGAGGTCCTTGTCCAGTCTTGTTTTGAGTGTCTCCAGAGGTGGAGATTCCTGGATCCCTCTTCCAACGGTTGACTATTGCCATCGATGTTTCGCAAATGCCTTTCGGGAGGCTGTACTCCTCCGACACTACTTCATCAACATACATTAATACGTAACACAATAAATTCATGTGGTAAGTGCAGCCGATGAAGTTGTTTAACTGTTTTACCAAAGCAAAAGCTTTGAGTGCCAAAAAAAATCCATCTTATGCACACAGAACAGCACTGTCATAACCCAGTTTGAAAAAAAAAAAAAAAAAGTAGTCTATGGTATATCCAAAATGACATAAAAACCAACTAAAGCCCACCTGCAAAAAGGCCCCCAGACACTAGCTCGTCCAAATGCATCCACAGACATTTCCTTTCTTTGCATTTCTCACAGTTTCTCAAAAAAATGAATTCATACTACTAAAAGCTTAAGCCGATTGTAGTCTGCCAGCACAGAAATGCGCATCTGGTCATTTGACGTTTTTGGTAATGCACCGAATCCATCTAAATCTCACATCTCCTCACATGCTCTGCTGCTCCCTTGTTCTGCTGAACAGCCCTCAGCAGCCTTCGCCTACACACGCACTTGGCTGTGATCTATTGCCATTATACTGTCTATTAAAGACAAGAGGAAGTGTCAAAGCAGGCTGGAGGATTTCTGACCTACGTTTTAAGCTCTGTAACGGACAGGACTAGCACATAAATTACAAGCTGAAAGGAAAGCGCTGAGAAAGGGTCACCTCCTATTTAGGATTTATTAGCTGTTCCTCCAGAGACCACCTTGATTTAGTACCACGTAACCTACATTCCCACATTTCACAGTGATGTTGTTGCACGAAAGGCTTCCCTGCATCCTGCTCTGCCATGGAAAGCAGGAATGATCAATTTGCCCAGCTGTTCTAAAGACGGTCAATGTGAGACACAGGATGCGCAAAGAACATCTGTATACAACCAGAGAGATCAAAAAAATCTCACATGTGTAACATGGAGCTGGATATGCTAGGGAAGAAAAGCTTTGCATCACTCAACAGAAAGTCATCTTTCTATGCGCTCTCAAGCACAGTTAGTAACACACAGACCTTGGGCAAAATTCAAGCTACGGAGACCAGGAGATCCTGCTTCTGTTAACCAAAGTGAGACCCACCCTGAGTTTTGGGGGCTTTCAGACCTGGGTTGCAGTCCCAAATCCCCAAATGCAAGCATGACTCAGATCCATCTGCTGCTCACCACTGTGTTCAATTCTGGCCTAGACTGGTCGGCAGAAGTCTTGGGAAAAAAACACTGAAAAATACAGTTTACAGAATAAGGATGCAGCAGCTTTGAAAGGGTGTGCAGGAAAGAGGCGGCTCCCGAACAGCCAGTTGGTCTACCTTGACCCTGACAGTAACGTCTTAAGGCAGTGATTCACAAGCTGCGTTTTGCAAGACCATGGTACGTGGCCTACCGCCGCTTTGCAGACAGCAACAACCCCAGGCTGCAATCGTCCCTCCCCGCCCTGGAACCAGGAGCACTGTGTGTGTGTCGAGATCACGTGCTCAAACACGGTATACAGCAAAGCGCTTTTTTAGCGTATGTTCCTACGAACGAGTTACTGCACATCAGCTGTTCAACATCCCATGTACCCATACTCAAAGCCTGCGGTGAGAGGTAATTTACCCTTTTATTTACGGGAAGCTTCCTGAAAGAGGGCTAAGTTTCCTCAAATTGTTTTTCCCCAGAGTAAAGCTTGTATGCAGACAATTCTTGAGGAACCACTAGCACACAGGAGTTTAACAAGAAGATACCATTCTTGGTCCTTGCGCCCCTGCCATTTTCCCGGGCATTACAGTGTCAACGCAGGCTAAAACTTTCACAAATTCAAAGCTACAGGTAAAAAACAACGCATACGCTTTTCACATCACCTATAGGCACAAATTCTACTAGAAAGAATCAGTTTTTCTCCTGCTTGGACAAACACCTCCCAACCAACTAAACCACACTAAATAATGAAACAATCATACTAGTAACGTGATTTCTTACAATAGCAGGTCAAAAGTTAAAATGAACCTTAATAATGTATACAAGATTTTAAAGGGTCTTTTTTTCCCCTTCTTCTTCTTTTTTTTTTAAATGTGGTCAGCTTTAAAGTTATGCTCCGGTAAGCATGACATATCATCAGTCTTAATAGACTTCCAAAGCAATAGCACTTTCTGATTTATTTCCTCCCATCCCACATCATCTTCAGAGCCCATTTCTATTTCAAGCATCGGTACCCAGTGTTTGCAACATCTGCAGGTTGCCAAGCCAGTTTATCTATGGAAAAATGGATATGAGCTACTCACTAACAGCAGAGGGGGAAAAAAAAAAGAGAAAAAAAAAAGACTGTGCTGAAAACTATGGCTAGTTCACGCTTTTTCCATGTATCTATAAATAACGCAATGCCAGCTGCTAATTAAAGTAGACAGGTTCGAATGGTGTAAGAGCACTAATCACAACATGACATGTTAAGTCTCTAAATATAAAGAAAAGGGAAGCTCAAAAAAAAAAAAAGAAAGAAAAAAAAGAAAGAACCCCCCCCAAACCCTGCAGCAGATAAGGGAGAGCACAGCGTGGCTCAGCATTAGGGAGAAGGGAGGAGAGCTCGTGGGGAACGCCCCGTGCAGCACGCACAGGGCACACAGCGAGAGCCACAGAAACGCGGCTGGTGCGATTTGTGCCGTCACCCCGTACCAGAGCCGCGCTCTCCTGCGGCTCCCGAAGAGCGAACACTTCAGCAGCCTGAAGGTCTGGCCGTGACGTAAGCTCGCAGTAACTGCAATGCAGCACTCGCACGGGCTCCGATTATCGCAGAATTGGTCTTGGGAGGCAGCAGGGCTGTCACTCATCCCGAGCGGGACTCAAGGGCAAGTCCTCAACACGAATAATTGCTGCCTTCAATCTGCTCAGCTGCAACCCGTTTCAGATGCAACTGCTTGCAACAGCTCCAGCCTAGATTTGGTAGCAGTTTGTTTAAAGGAGGTAAAATAAGCCATTCAATTAAAAGGATAGCCCCCGAAGAACTGGGGTTTTCTGCAGTAAGAGTAAGGACGGTATAACTGAATCGTGATATAAGCAGTATTGCTATGGTTAAGAAAAACCTCTCCAAAGAAAGTATTTTGTCTTGTTAATCTGCCATTTCCAAAAGGATCAAAGGGCTGTGAAAGACATTACTTCCAGGGAAGATTATAGTAAAACAAGAATGAGGTACCTCAGTCAGCAACGCAAGATAAAACAGCAATACACGTGGGAGATATTCTATGTGGTGCATTATTTTACAAGCCGGGAGGTGGGTCAAAGTCCTACCACAGCAGAGATAGGAAGCACTAGAAATCCTTTGGAGACGGATGAATTTTAAAACGTTAATAAAAACCAAATCACATTCAAGGAGCTCCAATTTATCTACGAATAACACTTTATAGCAGATTTTACTAAAATGTAAGCAAGCTACAGGCACATTCAGACATGAAATAATGAAGAAACATACTGAGTTCCAACGAGAAATATGGCGAGTTATCTGCTAAAAAACAAAATAAAACCTAACACTATTTTAAAGCATGTAAGGAGGTGACTGAAGCCACAAAATAGGTACAATTCAGCAGCAGCAACTGCTCTTCCAATATGCCCCCCCTTGCTAGAGGTAGTGCTTGCAAGTGCAGTCAGCAATCTCGATGGGGAGGAGGAGAGAGGAGATCCCCAGGGACATCCTTTTGACCAGGAGCTGAACGTGAGAAGACTCTGCCTGAAGCTTACAGTGCACACAGAAGGTGCTACAATATGGCTTCTTTTGAAGTTTAACTGCCTTTGCAGAGGTAGGAAAAAAATATATCAAAAGAAAGAAGCCTGCAAAAAGGTGAAGGGATCTTTTTAGCAGAAGCTGTTTCTCAAGAGGGTAGTACCTTCCTTCTGCCTGGCCCGTGCTTGGAGAAGCCTACGGGGAGTCGCGCTGTCGGAGTGCTCCTTGTCTGAATGTACCTTCTGGCTACTATCGTGGCATCTTTATTTTAAGGTTTCATTAACAGAATTATGTTGGACACATTTCAAACAATTTTGATTGATGCTGCCAGGTTTTGCCAGGCTACAGTTGAAACCCCAACCTATCCCTAGTGTGAGGAAGTCAACGAGCACTGAACTGAGCGGGAGGCACTGGAACATTGCGGGCAGGACGAACAGTTGAGTGGTCTCGCTGCCAAAGCACAGCCCCTGCCCCATGCTACAAGCAAAGACATTGTGAGAACCGTGCACAGATAGAGAGTAGGAAGTACTGTGTGATGTGGTCATTCTCAAACCCTTCCCTTGCCAATTTACTCCATTGTTTAAGCAAAGTTAACCCCAAAATCCAAGAGAGCCATCAGGTCCTCACAGGTGAGCATCCTACTTTCTGCAGCCAGCGACACACAAGTGGTTGAGGTGTCCGGGATTACAGTCAGCTGCCCCTGGCTCTTGGGACAAAGTGACGTGGTACATCTAGAGCAGGCCTGACTGGGGACAGCCTTAAGCACAAGTCCAAATCCAGGCACAAATGGGGGTCTCTGGATCTGCAGCAGGATGCTGTTATCCACGCTGCTCCTTCACACGCTTTGTTCCCTTCTATGTCTAAATGACTAGCACCATCATCTCCCAACAGGAAAGCCACAAGAGTATCCATGGATCCATCCTAAAAATATCAAGAACCACTAAAGATGAGAACACTCCACTGAAAAAAAGGGCTATAAAAAGGGAAAGCAACACAGAGCATCTCTCAACAGCTCACCTGATGTCAGGCCAACATCCATCCTCTGTCAGATAACAACACAGCTGTTTGCAAGCAAGGCATCCCCTTAGAATAAAGTTTTGCTCAGTCTCACACGCTTTCAGGACGGTAAGGCAGGAGATCTCAGCAGCCATTAGGAAATGCATTGTTCCTGCACTGTGCTCTCTCAAACCATGATTTCCAGCCCTTTCCAAAATTAAGGAAGTGGTCAAGCTCAAAACATGCCAGTGGTCTATCAATTTAGTACAGCCAACATTTCCAAAAGGAAAAAACTTCCAGGCTTAAGTCATATGTAGTCTTTAACCTAGTCTCCAAAATAAGCTAATTTGTTTATAGCAGGATATGCTTCCTGCCATAAAACATCCATATGCAGAAGATATTGCAGAAAACTTCCTTCAAGGTCTATATTTAAATTGGGATTACAATTCATTGCTGATGTCTAGTTATCTGGTCACTGATTTTCTAAGATAAAGATTTAGATCTTTTAACACTGTTTACTGTTATTTTACCTCCAAGTTTTCCTCTACTGACATCAGATATCTCCTCCAGGAGAGCTGCCAAGACAGGTACCTCTCATCCCAGTGACTCACAGGAAGGAATTTGATGCGATATAAGCAGCGTGAATCATAAAGAAGAGCTTCTTAAAAGGAGTCCAGCATTTTGATAGGAAAAGTGTATCTTTGTCCACCTTAACAGCTCTTTTACAGCAGAGTACAGCAGAGGACTCGTGAAGCAAAGAGCCAAGCTCTCTCCCTATCCAAACTTCCTGACAACGGTGCCGGGACCACAGGAACGGGAATGATAGTCCGGGGTCCAGCCGACACAGTTCCCCCACCCACCTTCATGACGGGCCAGTTCCAGAAAAAAAAAGTCTATTACTTTCTGGATCAACACAGTAAAACTAGAGTCCTGGAGTCTTCAGGCACAATCAGGAAAACTGTTCCCTAGATGATGTTCTTGGCCCAGCGAACAACAAAGTACCATTAAATCCAAAATACTGGACATGGGAGTAGGGATTTCAACTCCACCTTTACACCTAGAATTTCCCTGTGATAAACAAGAACGAAGGCCCCAAATATCTGTGCTTTGAATTTGAGGAGGTTTTGATTCTCCACAGCAGACCAACTCCACACTGGGTGTCTTTGGTGGAAATTTGGGCAAAGCCAAGGTGACATTCTCCAGCATCTAGCTACACCGCGTGAGCTGGCATGAGAAGTGCGCTGAGCCTCCCCTTCAGCATACGCATCTCCAAAGAGCATCGTTTCTCAATTTCCCCTAACACCTTCAGCCATAACACCGGGGGTGGGGAGGGCAGCAATACTATTACAATTACTATGCCTATGACCTTTAAATGTTTAACTAGCAATCTATTCTTTGCAGTCAAGATAAAGCAGCAGGTGATTAGCTTCACTATGAGTCACTATGCCCCTGTAGTGCAATAATTCAATTAGACACTTTAACGGCCTTCAATTTTGTGCGGGATCTGTTTACTAGAGCCGTACTCCCCAAGCTGCAATTTTGTTTTGCCTCACGAGCTAAGCAAGGTCAGTTCAGGCCAGCACCAGCTGGAAGGAGAGGTCTTGCAGAAAATCCCAGACACTGCAAGAAATGGGGCCGACGTTTATGGCAGAGGCGCTAGGAACTTGAGCTTTGGGAGAAGTCTGCAGCTTCTGCCCGGATACGACTCGCGAGCTACAGCTGAGCCCCTGACCTCCCCAAATCACTAATCTCAGGACAGTATTTCACTTGCTCACGCCAAATCAGATACACGAGTCTTCATCTGCTCTTGCAGCTGCTGAACATATACTCTTAAGCAAGTGTTTCACATCTCCAGAAATGGTGCGATCGCAGTGGTGTGTGTGCACATGGACACCTTCGCCTTCTCCCTCCATCCACTCCTCAGCTGGCTTTAGAGCACCAGGAAGCAGCTGGGGCAGCCAAGGAAGGTTTCCAGTGTGTAACGCACTGCCTCGTCTTCATCCAACCGCACCTGGATTTTAGAAACTGTACCGGGAAGTATCTGCTCACGCAACCTGTGTTCATCACAGCTGAGCCTGTTCCTCACCTCCAGCGCCGTTTCCTTACCCCCCTAGCTCGATAGACAAGTCTACAAGGGAGTAAACAGATTTCCCTCCTGCCCAGGGCAGAGTCAGCCAAGGCGACCGCAGGTGCACCCTGCTCATCTCTGCACTGGAAACCTGCTCCGCTTCCCGGCCCCACGAGGTCCCTACACCCCAGCGCAGGTGCAGCAGCCTGCAGGGGCGTCCCCAGCTCCCGGAGACCCAGCTCGATTCCTGCCCACAGCACAGAGGGCTACCAAGACCCACAGATAAATCAGTGGCAAGACCAGACGTCCTCCTTTTCTTCAAGCAATGGCCAAATACAGCTACTGAGAATCAACCTCTGTGCAGTATTACCTCCTGCTCTAAACTTGCGCCACCAGGCACACAGGTTAAGCTTAAAACTATACTTTTGCAAGTTTTAGCTTAAAAATATCCTTTGGTCACTGTCTACTGCCCACTTCACATGGCTTACGAATCTCTTGCTGGCTGCAAGCTAATAGATAAATGCTTTAGCTCAGACGACATTTGCCCGTAGCTTTAGACCCAAAGGTCTTGGGTTCCAACACTGCTATCAAATGACAAATTTCCACAGAGTGCAGTAAGAAAGGTTTTGTTTTGTTTTACAACACCTAGCTCTATCAAAATCTTTCATTAAATAGCCTTCCCTTTCTTAAAGCATGTATCTGCATTATGGAAGTGGTTATTTTATCTGATAACTATTCTGGTTGTATTTTTAAGGCCACATTCAGTGCAATTTTTTTTTAATTCAGGATTAGACTAACTGAGAATTTTATCAACAGAACAGGGAGTTTCAAGGAAAATATTTATATCATAAGCCCCAGCATGCACGCACTTGACAAAGTGTGTCTTATAATGGTATATTCTTCTTCTCCTTTAGGAATAGCTTCATTAGCATAAGCACATCCAGCCTAGTAAAACTGCATTTACAACAGCTGTTGCATTGCTATTCATATAGGTGCCAAAATACGGTTACTGTTTAATGTGTCTAAAATTACTGTGACATAGGGAAGCCCTAATTAGAGCTTTGCAATACTGTATTGCAAAAGGGCACCAGCAGGAAGACCTATGCCAAGGACATCTCTAGGTCTACAAATAGGAGATTTTTAGTATTACAGGGTTAAAGAACTAAAACACTTGGTGATTCTGGCTCCCTAACAGAAAGTAAAACAAGACAAAATAAATCATTTTATATAGCAAGAAGATAAGCTGGCAAAAAAAAAAAAGCAGGTGAAGTCACGCATCAATCTTGTGACTAGAAAGCAAAAAAAAAGATACTATCTACTTGGCTTCCGCTGAAGTCCAAAATCTCGTATTTCTTCTGAGAAAGAGCCTTCAACAGAGCCTCTTATCTACCAGGAGAATCTCGTCCTTTGGCGGATACAGTAACAATAAAAGCCGAGCCTGTAGGCTCCAGAATGAGCTCTTTCAGTTTTCAACTTGCAAAATCACTTTTGATTTTCAAACTTCTCAGCACTCTTACGAGAAAAACCCAGTGAGTCACAACGAGCAATCTGAAGGCCCAAGTGCTGCCAGGCGACCCGTGCAGAGCTGCGAAGCCTTTTTCCCACCTACGGCATTGCACCGACAAGCTTCGAGACAGCAGGTCGCAAAATCCGAACTGGCGACTTTCGGCGCTTTCTGCCCGAAGTGAGGCACGTCACAGCCATCGCAATTGGAGTGTGGGGCGGGGAAAAAAAGGCAAAATAAAACATGTGTTTAACAGCTGGCCTAGACGAGGCTGTAAACCTTTCCCTTTAAAACAGTAATTCAAGCTCAGCACCGCATCCCACTCTGCAGAAGCGTGGGAGCAGGCAAATCCCCGGCAGCGCTGGCCGGGCTTGCTACCTTACAGCTGCAGCGCTCTCAGCCGAAAGCTCCTGCCTCCACCGGTGGTTTTTCCTCTGGTTTGCAAGAGAGAAAACCACTGCCAACCCGCGAGCGGCACCGGCTGGGCTCCCGGGCGCGCGTGGGAGACGGCCGCCGTCTTCGAGGGACGTGAGCGACCGACGTTGGGTCAATTAATTCTACATTAACATGAACCTGGGGACCCGTTAATGAGAACTTTTTTCTTTTCTTGATTTGATAGAAAAGACATCGAGACATGTTTTAATCCACAGAACAGACTGATAAAACCAGCTGCCCGACACGGGCTCTCTCACGAGGGCTTAGCTCTCCTCGGAGCGCGCTGACCGTGAGGCTACACGAGCTATCGGCAGGCAGCGTGTTTTCCAATACCGCCTTTCTGCTCGTGAGTCAGCAAAGAGGCCAGGAACCATCAGCGGACACAGCTCCTTCTGGGCTCTCCAGACCCAAAACAGCCACGGCACTAAAACCTGTATATTCTCTCTTATGTCCAAAGAGACTAGAGAATTTATCAAGATCTTATCAAACATGTTTCTTCAGGGCTGGTTTGTTCGTGCCCCTCTCCATCCTCCCCCAAAACTAAGCAGCTTCTTTTCTAAGTTAATCAGAACTTATTATTGGCTTTCAAGCCACAGACACAAAGCAGTACCCATAAATACTCCTAGTAAATTCATGAATGTAAACCCCAGAATACGAGCAAAAGCTGCATGTTCAAGAGTATAAAAACTAGCAAACAGATTCATTTACCTTACATAAATGAACTGCTCAAGTACTTATCTTCCAAAAACAAAATGCACGCAGATCCTCATGAGGGGCTAAATACGGTGTTATGGACAGATAACTACGAGGCAGATAGGCCTTCTTGTTACTTCATGAGCATTTATGGACGTCCTGAAAATGGCAAACGTGCATGAACTCAAAAAGCAGCCAGCAGTTCAAAAGGAGCTGTGCGAGATAACAGAACAAGTAAAGCAATAAGGCAGACCCAGCCCAGAAGAGAGGAATTCTGCACGGCTCCTGCTGTACCCATTTTCCAAGGTATTTCCCACTCAGGTCGGTGCCTGGTGGAGACGAGCTACAACAAATCTGGTTCAGCTCACGTTTAAGGGAGGCACAGCAATTCCTGAAAGAACCAGAGCTAAAAATAAATATGAGTGACCAGAATAAGCACGTGAACTAAATACAAGGCACACGTAAGAAGATTTATTAGGTCTCACGCTGTAACAGTGCTGGGAATCACAATGATGCCCTATTTGCTACCCAGATACCCTTGTAACTCAAGGATGAGTTTGCTTGGTGCTGAAACAGAGCATGCAGGATTTCACCAGAAAAGGCTACATCTCGTCCTTCCCAGCTGAGCTTCATTCACCTGAAAACTGGCTATCTTGGTGGAAAAGGGGGAGAAGTCCCATGGTGTCTCCCAAATGGCAAGCACGAGGGGTCGACAAGCAACACACCAGGCTGAACTGCTCCACAGCGTCAGAGTCCAGGATACACATTAGACATGCCAGTAAGTCAATCATTACACAAGTGATAAGAGCAGGTAACCTTATCTCCAAGAACTCCTTTTTACTAGGAACTTGGGGTCTGAACTCTCAAAATCGAGGCAAGCATTGCAGGAATCGATGCTGGTGTTGCTGTTAGAGCACTGGGCTGGCCTGCAGGCCCTGCTGGACAAGGTGCGGTTGGGGTGGTAAAGTCCTCCTTGCAGGGGTAACCAAAGGGAAAGCTCAGAGGGAATATGCATGCTAACGAGGGCTGCAGTAACGAATCCCCTTCAGGAGGGGCAAGGAGCAAATGTGCCCAAAGGACCATGCTCAGATGACGCTATGAAGGGCACAAGCAAGATCACCATTACACTGGCTGTAAACCGCCAATGGAAACTACAAGGAGCAATGGGAAGTGTGGAGAGGGAAAGGACTGCCTTTGGAGCACCGAGTCACTAATAGTAGCTCTGTTTTTTCCTCCTTTTTTCCCCTCACGCAAACTGACTACACATCTGCCACCACAATCAGACTCTTCTGCATGCCAGGCTTGCTGTTTCTCCTGTGTCTCTTTAGGCTATAAAAGATTTTGCAACAGGTTTTTGTAACACACGCTAGAGAGCGCATACAAGCTCTCTGTAGCTGGACATATGCAGAGGCTGCCTTTTCAAAACAGTATTGGTGTTTGCGTTGGTGACCTTTCTTGAAAGTCCCACATCATTGTCCTGCATCCTTTTGTGTAACCTGGCTTTTGAAGCTAAATACACAGCAGCAGCACAACCTTGGTCACTGCCCTCTAGAAGAGTCAATCTTGCTCTTGTTGGAAGTGCCAAGGCCACATCAGTTGATCCAAAGACATATCCATATCTTTGGTTCACAAGCAGACACTTCCCTTTAACGCTAACTGTGGTGAGGGCTTTCCAGATGGGGAACATCTCTCTAGTAGGAAGAGGATGGTAACCATCAAATCAGTTTGCACAAGCCTTTGAATAGCCACAGCTAGAGCAATATTCAGTCACTGTCAGTCTGCTCCTAGTTAAACTACAACCAAAGTACACTTAAAGATACTGAAGCCACATTTCATCTCCTAAATCACCTATTTCCTAATAAATTCTGGACAGAGTAGGCTTTCGTGTGTGAAAAGCAAAAGAAAAGATACCAAAGCCAAACTAAACCTTAACCAAAGGTCCTAATTGCCCTTCCCTTCCAAATATACCTTTTATTTACTGATCCTGTATCCCAATTGTGGAAACTTATCTGGGATCATTAGGGAGAAACTAGACGGAAATGATAGTTCTGAAGTGTACATGCTTTTTCCATGATGAAAAGGGTCTCTCCAGAGCTTGTTCAAACAACAGCTATGGGAGGTGAGGAACATCCTGGCTCTTGCCCAGGGATCTGTCCACATTCCCTGGATGCTCCCTAGTACATTTGCCTACAGTATCTCCTATTTCACAACGGGTCCTCCTATCCACACAAACCTCACACAACAGACACTGGCGAAGGACAAACAAATCTGGCAGAACACAGTGCTGCTCCCAACCAGCTACTGCATACCCTGGCCTTGATTTCTCCTTCTGACACAGATACTGCAGAAGAGACATAAGGCAACCGCTCACACAAACAGTCAAGGGAAAACAGTCAGAGGCTACGCTGTCACCTCCTCCAGCATGCAGTGAAGGCTGCAGACCTCGGAGGGGCCATTCCAGCTGCAAACCTCCAGATGCTGAGCACAAGACCAGGCTGAGCGCGAGAGGCAGCAGCTGGAGTGAAGGCGAGGGGGCTTCGTCACAGCCCTGCGTGGCCCCAGAGCTCCAGTGCCTAACCACCAAGAGCTGTTCTGCACTTAGGATTATTGATTATCCTCTCCTAATCCTGTGATTGAATGCCTGGGGCAAACAAAGTTTCATATTATATATAGATAGATAGCTATTTAAAATCATTAACAGAGATTTATATCTCTGAGCTAGTCTGCCATTCTCTGGGGAAACCAGACAGCTGCATAGTAAGATACTGAAAGCTGCAATAAAATGAAGAAATGAACTTCAATAAATCATCAAGCTAAGGCTCAAAATGTTTATCTGCAATGTCATGTCCTCGTAACCTACAAAAGCAGATGTGTAACTTTTTGTTTTTCTTTTATCAACTATTAAATGGTCATGTAGATATTATGGAAGATTAAAACTTTTTTGAAGCACTGAGCAGAGGCTGCAGTTTCTTTTCATGACAGGGGTACTTGCACATGCCACTGTACCACACGAGAGGAACTGGAGATAAAAATCTGTGGAAAGACACCCTTGAAGGGGCAGCTTTAAACATGCTGTTTATCTTCTGCTGATGTTCTGGCAGCTAGACATGCCCAAAATGCCACTTCAGACTTCACTTGTTCATTAATAAGAAAGCATGGGACCAATTTTACTAGCTCTGTTCCATCTTCTCTCATTTTTTCTTCTTCCAGCACCTCCCATCATACACTTAAAGGGAAACACTGACACAACCAGGCACCACAGCAGCAAAGCTGGCTCAAGACCTCCCAGCAATGCAGGCAAAATTCACTGTGGCTGCAGTGCACGCTTCCTGGAGGAGGAACAAGAGAGACTGTACTCCAAGACGGTCCTAGAGACATCCTACCTGGATGCGACCAGGGAGAAACACGGCTGATCCTGCCAGGTATCTCTGCCTGTGCCTTGGATAAAGCTGATCGCCAGAGGGCTAAAGGTTGCCAAAACAGAGTCTGCAGCAAGGAAATAAGCCAGTTCCTGCAAGTCTTTGCCGCCTGTCTCTTAAATGAAGTCTCCGCACCAAAGGTGCTTGGAAATAAGATTACTGAAAGCCTACCCTGAGACTCAGAGGGAAGAAAGAAGTGGGGGAACCAGACATATGTTGCACCGCATCTCTGCTGAAAGCTCAGAGCTCGTCCCTCTCCAGGCAGCTCCATGAACATCGTGGACATTTTCCAACTTTGCACTGAAACACCCTACAGACACAGACCTTCACCTCTTTCTTCAGAGCTCTACCCCAGTCACCAGCACAGAGAGGGGGGAAGAAATCAGATAGCATTACAGGTGTGTAAGAGATCCAAAAGTTTTTTTTTTTTAACCCTGTTTCCTTTTTTTTTTTTTAGAAAAAGAATAGGGCAGGAAGTCTCTGCGCGCCCTCAAGTGCAACATCCAAAAATTAGCATTTGTTTGTTTTACAGAACAGGCCCAGTTCTATCCAATTTACACTCAATCTGTTAATCTACAAAGAGAGCTAATAAATGCTGAAATTATGACTAAGGGGGATTTCAAGAGGCCTGCACCTTAACTGTGTTTTTTTATGCAGTAAGAACAGAGTCTTGCATTATTCTACCGTATTCCCTGCTGGCATGAATACAAAATCCAGCAATTCTGCAGCTTCTTTTGTCTGCAGATGATGATGCGAAGTGTGACTATGTGTTAAATCCAGCCTGGGAGGGCTGCTTTTTAAAACCTCATTGGAAGCATGATTTCTAAGATTTTGAACGTACAAATCTGCAAGCAAATCTCAGCTATTCTATGCGAGCCACTCGAGCTACTGCTGTATTCAAGTCCTTGAAGTCTACCAAATTAACTCGCTCAAGCTCTCATGACTATGGTTCACAGAAGTTCAGCTGCAGCTTACATAAGAGACAGAATCGGTGTGTTTGCGTAAAATAAATAAATAAATAAAAAGGGTCAGCAAACATGATGCGCAATATTTAACAAGAAAAAAGCTAGGAACTTAACAGGCTTCACAGCCTAAAACCGTTCCTGAAGGCAACAAACATGACATGATCATTCTGACAGCTGTGACAAATTAGGTTTCATTTGCCTGAGAGCCAGCCATGTTCATTTAACTGCAATTACTGGCACATCATGATCCCCACTCTGGAGAATGCACCCAGTCATCCCAGCAGACAGCGAAACAAAGCCTCTTGTACAGATCAACATGCTTAAATTGTCCTTCTGTAAACAGCAAGTCTTCAGAAACAGCCGTTTGCTAATACATGTCAATAGCTTCTACAGGTGTTTATCGTGGTCCCTTTGCTCTTTTGCAGCCAGCGGAACAGGCAGATCTGGTTGCGATGCTTTAAGCTACTCACCCGTTCCCTGTATGTCTGGTTGGCGAATAAAGGGCTTACAGGAGAATGTGCTATTTTAAGATGTTTATTCTGTTGGGTCTAATCCAGGTGATTTGAAAATAGACTGAAATACTATTTTAAAATCCTAAACATGTAAATTAACAATTTTTGTGTTTGTCTTTATGTCTAAATTCAGTAACATATTTGGGCTTTCTGGGATCTTAGAGCAAAATCCTGCGCACATACCTACGATTTCAGAAGAGTCCTTTCCTTGCCCCCCCAGAGACGAAAGCTTCATCCCGCTGTACCTGTGCTGCTGAAGCATTTTTCTTTGCGGGGCCCATTTAAATGTATGGCCATCAATGTCCTCACAAATTCCTAGGTAACATACCCATTTTGTGTCCAATCCATTTAGTTACGTCACAAAAAACATCACCATTCTTCAAAACAGACTTTATTCTATCCCGAGCAGGACTTCACCAGCGCATGCGCTGTGCAGGCAGCAACGCAGGAGCCCTCTCGTGTATGTGGTTTCCAGCCACCAGCTGCACTAACAGGTGGCTTCTGTTTTTCTTCTCAAGAGAAAGTCCCAGTCGCTATCTTTGGTGGAATGCAAGAAAAAACCCACCCCACGGAGGCATTTAGGCCCTGGGAGCCCAACGCGGAGCCACATTCCTCCCAGCGGCAAGGGGAAGGATGCTTTCCATTACACGGTGATGGACAGATCGGGACACACCAGGAGCAAGCGCTGTCTGCGTACGTGCACTCAAAACTCGCAACGAAAACAACACTCGCAGCCTGCAGCGCTGGCTGCGCAGGACGCTATCGGCGGCTGAGAAGTCTTACGTGGCAGCAGCTAATTTCTAGTCAACATTTCTATCCGGGGAAAGTTTCTGATCTTCCAAGGCATAGAAATGCATTAACCTTCACTCACGGTGTGTAGTCCTGCAGTTTTAGAGCAAATTACGTTAAATGTGGGAGTAAAAAATGCCAGCTTAGAGGCCTTTTCATCCTTTTTTATACACTGGAGGATTTTAGCTAGCAAATTCCTCATAGCAAAGCCTGACTACAGCACCTAATGCACTCCGAGTGCGAATGCAACACGAACAACAGAACTGCTGCCCAAAATCCAGCCGCGTCGCCCACGCCTGCAGCGTAAAAGTTACGTAGGCAGCTTTTGAAAAGGTTATTTCCCTCCAGGCCCTCCGCAAACCAAAAGGTTAACTTCAGACGCTCCTCTGCCACAGCTTTTTTTTTTTTTTTTTTTTTAAAGACTAAAGTCTTCATTTTAAACCAACCCTCTGAGACATTTTGCAAACAAGTCCTTGGAAGAGTAAGCTCAGAGCTAAAAGCCCAGCTCACCTTTTTATTTACTGCAGTCATTAAAAACAGAAGTGAGGTGACAAATGGAGTTCCCCCCTCTGCTTACCTTCTGCTCACCCTACCAATACAGCTAAATCACAGCGATCCACCTGCTCAGTCAGGGCAGCTGCTGCACGGCCGAGAACTGAATCCATCCAGTCTTTACCCTCCATCCCCAGAAGCTTTTACGATGGAGCAGGAGGGGACATGGATGGAGCACGGAGGGATGTCAGGCCGGTGACACTTGCTGGCCCGTGCAAGTTGCATCGCTGGCTAGGAGGTAGAGCCGCGAGGTTCGGATGGACGGTTCCCTGCACGGGCAGGCAAGATGCTGAAAATGCAAGACGTCATTTCAGCAAAACCCAGCGATGCTGCGAGCTGAGCTCCTCCACCATTGCCCACCGATGCTCTCTTACCATATATTCATTTATATTTATATGACTTGCCAATACACTTATTCACGGGTCTCACCCAGGGGTCTTCCCCGCAGCAAGTCTGGCATTTCAGGGGTCACTGGCTCGCTTTCTACAATTCTTCTTCAAAACAATCAAGTTTTGCCAAAAAAAGCACAAGCGCGGGAGCTTTCTGAGCGCGGCTGTTGGGACTGGCAGCCTAACCACTCCGGCCTCGGGGTTAGATCATTACACGCTTTTTGCCATAGCCTAGTCCTTAACAGGCAGCTTTCACGGCTGCTACCTTTTGTCAGCAGACAGACGGACGGACGGACGGACAGCCAGGCAGCCTTCTTCACAATGAGATGGGCTGCACAGAGGCTATTAGCTAAAAATATGAGTTACTGTGAAGCTACTGTAATATTAAAAGCATTTTTTATGCTTAAAAGCATCCAAGGCTATTCCCTTGTCACTAAAAATAAGGTAAACTTAAAATTCAAGAGGAACCCAGTTTGCCACTAGGTTTCCCAGATTAAAAAAAATAAAGTGTTCAATTATTTATTCCTGGGGAGAAATTAGCCCCCCCCCCATCCCACTTCCCCCATTTAAAGAAAAATAAAATAAAATCAGTGTCCACACAAAAAACACCCTCAGGCCCTTTGGGCATGTTTTGAAGAAGCTATTTAGAGGAAGGAACATGGGCATTTGCTGTCCTCGTATTTATAATGAGGCTCCACCATCCCCAGGAGCGAAGGCAGAATGAAAATGGGTCATATATCTAATTAGCACTATTGAAGCGTGAAGCCCAAACATCCCTGAAATGTAATAGATTTTTTTAATAACTCCAGCTTCATTAGAATATCCCACGGTCACCTAAGCGATGTGCCAGAAGCTTAAAGAAGGGTACTGTAAAGCAAGCGTGTATCATGCTGCTTTACTATTGGGGAAGACGAAAGAGCGCTCTTGACAAAATCTAATCTCTTAGCTAAAAAATAAAGCGATTAGTCGATCAGCCTAGCACAGACTATTCTTTAATCATATTTAAAATAAAATAAAATTTAAAAAAAACCCTGTTGACTACAAAAACATCATATACAGGCATGGATGAGACTGCTTGATAGACCTGTAATTTTGAAAGCAGACCGCTGGACGGAAACCATGGCAAATTCCACCTCTTTCATCCACAAAAAAGACACACGGAAGAGGAAGACTTTCCTTTCTCAGTGCACAAGTCTCCTAGCAGGATGCACGATCACCTGCACGTCAGGCTGCCGCAATTCCCACCCTTCCAGCCCCATCTGCTCCTGCCTCTTACGCTTGCTTTTATCAGAAGCGGGATCCGCTCCCTGATCTGCACCCAAGCCCGGTCTCCTGCACCCAAGCTCTCATTTGCTTTGGGGGACACTAATGGCAGTGAATCTACAGGGCCAGCTCGGTTCCCCCATCCAAAAAGACGCTCCATGAAGGCTTCCGCGCTCAAACCCACTCACAGGACCCTCCCTCCGCTTCGATCAAAGTCAACAAGCCGTAAAAGCCACCCATGCGTGAAGTTTTGGAAGTCACTACAGCCTTCTGGAAAAAAATAAAGTGGAAAAAAAAATCTGAGGGGGGAATTAATTGAGCCTGCAGCTGTCTGCTCTGCATATCAAACGTCACCAAGTTCATGTTGCTGCACAGGTTTTTTTGGTACGAGAGAAGAGGAGGCAACAGCAGCGCAAAACCAAACAAAGCGCTTATTCTGCCCGTCCGTGACTGGGCTCCTGCCCTGCAGGCAACTACATCTTTTGTGGGACTTGGCACGTGAGTGCTTTGATGCGCCTCCTGCCCTGATTTTGCATTTCTGTTTATTACGCTGAGGCCTCTTTTTAAAGTGCTCTGTCGTCACAGCGGAGAACGAGGCGCACCAACTGCATGCAAGTGAAACCCACAGTATTTTATTTGCAGAAGAGAGTTGCTAGATTAAACCAAAGGGAAACAAAAATAAAAACACACACTAATGCTTTGATTATAGAGACACATATAAACATTTATATCATCTTTTCTTCAATGGTATGGTGCAGGCAAATCACCATGCTCTCCAAAACTGCTCAGACCCGAGGGAAGTTAAATCTGGAGCAGAGCAAACAGGGATAACCCACGCTGACTGTGGGGCCCAGCAAAGGCTGGAGACCACCGGTCCAGCGTCCCAAGTCCAGACCTCAGGTTATCACTGCTGAGGAAACAGTGGCCATTTTCATTGCTTGTATTTGCAGAATTTCAGTTCCATTAGCATAACCACAACTTGCACCAAAAGCAACTCTTCAGCTCTTCTTCTGGAACCAGAAGTTATTCTCCATCACTTCATATTAATATCGGTATTAATGATATGGCTGTTTAAAGACTCAGCTGCTAGTTATCTCCATATGCTTTAGGTGGTACAATGCTAAAACATACCTAATTTTTTCCCCAAGCCATAGCACAGCAATTGGTTAAACCTGCTCCAGCAGTCCTGAGGCCAGATTTCCTGCAAAGCCCACCCGGGTACCAAATCTGCTCAAACTCTAGCTTAGGCAGTCATCCAGCACACAGTTTGTAAATATCTAAATATTTAAATTTTAATAAACAAATTTTAAGTAGATGCTAACCCACGGTGTGTTTTCCACTGTGTTTTACATGAAGATCTCCAGGTCCTGAGGAGCAGCTCCCAGGGAATTTAGCACATACACCCAAAGCGGCTTCCATGCGCTCTCCGCTGGGGACTTGGGCACCTCACCCAAGGCCACGTACACGGTCCGCGGAGGAGCCAGAAACAAAGTCCGGAGCCTCCATGCCACAAGAAAGTCTCCTTTACTGCGGAACAGAAATAGTTGAGAGGAGGCCTTCAGTGGAAAATGTGATGAGAATAGAGAGCAAGAGAGTAAAAGCCCTGTCAGCACATTTCATAGACAGTCGTTTTAATGAGGAGATAAACAGATAAAGCTTTCAATCCATATATGGAGTATTTTTTTTTTTAATTTGAAAAGAAGCTAACCAAGCACATGCAATTCAATGGAAAACAAAGGCCGAACAAAACATTTTCTGACAAGGCCCAAACTTGATCTGAAAAATGTCAGTTCTCAGGCCACGGTGAAATGGAGGGTTTCCTCACGTTCCCTACCTACCCCTTTATTTTCTTTAATTATCTCTTCCTTTCAGATATCTGGCTGGGTAATGAAGTTAACAAGTGCAAACAAAAACCAACCCGCAGTTTTGTCCAAGACGCCCCAGCTTTGCTGCAACAGCCCAGAGTGCCGGGGCAAAGACCGCCGAGCAGCGAACTGACGCCTCCTTCCCCGTACGCAGACCAGCCGGCCCACGGACAAGCGAATGGCTCCCTTGTTATGTTCACATGCATAAACGCGCATGTGAAAACACATTTATAGAGTTTACATAACGGAATGCTGCAACAAATATACCTGAAAAAGATTTCTGCGAGTCTTCTGTAGTATTTCTGAAAGCACAGGAAAACACTTTGGAAGAAAACGAACAAACAAAAACCTTAAAAAGGGAGCTCTACCTTTGCTAATAGCATGATGAGGACAACGTACGCTTTCTGCGGGCTTCCTCTTTTGTTGCCCGTTGGAGCCTGAGTCAGGCCACACAGCTTGAATCCAGACCTCCCCAGGTGCCAGGCAGCTCCACCACCGTGGCGAGACCTCATCATTACTATGCAGTTGCCACCTATGCTCTCTGCCACCTCTACAGCCGCTTGACATGCAAAGAAGCCGTCCCGCCAATAACATGCTGCTTCTTAAATCTGATGCAACACATTTAAATCAGGCTGGTAAATGGAAAGCCGATGCTCAAAAGCCAGCCCGAGACTATTAAGCAACAAGAGCAATTTCTTCATACAAAGATCATTTTCAAGACAGGCAGACTGCGATTTTTCCCCATGAGGTGGGATCTGGGCAAGGAAGCTTGCAAATGAAAGCCCTCTCTTCAGAAGCCACGTGGCAAGAGTGAAGTCTTCTTCTCTCCAACCACAGTTACTCCTGTCGTAACCTGGAGCAACCGCTCCGCACAGGGGACGGCAGCTTAACTTCAGCGGCCCCTCGGGTTTTCCCCCTCCTGGTGACGCTCACCCGTTGGGTGGAGTCTTCGATAAGCCATCTCCTGTTCACAGTCCAAAGCACTGAAAGCCAGCAGCCACTAACGAAAGGCTCTACATCCTCCATATTACATTCCCCTGGATATCTTGCAATACCTTAAAATTTTATATGTGACATTTTCAAAGGTAAATGGTTTAGGGGCATTTTCAGCACTTAAATCAATCGGAGTCTACCACTGCAGCTTTAAATATTTAGTATTACTCTAACCTTGCCATTTAAAATCCCGCATATATACAGCTACGGACTCCCCCCCTACACACAGGGATATACGTCGATGAAAAAAGTGAACTTTAATTAAAAGGGAAAGCAAAAAACAACCTAATATATGAAATCCAACTAAGCGGCAATCATACAAAATCTCTATGGTAAAGAAATCTTATTGTTCTGGGGTTTTTACGCTTCAGAGATTGTATTTCATGTTAGCAGAAAAAAATCCATATCCTAAAGAGCCAGCGACAGAAGCCCATTACATAAACACATCCATGCTGGAGTACGTGACATTGCTGCCAGACTCCTCCGACGACCTCCAAACTTACTGCACGTTCAACCACTCTGAATTGTCCTCCGGGACTATTTTCTATGATAATATTCAAGATGTGCAAGTGTCACCATGTAGGAAGCAACACTGTTCTGTAATCTATCACCCAGGTTGTACCCGCTATGCAATTAAAAACATGTAGGTTTTTATTCTGCAGCAGTGAAGTAGGACTAGAAACTGACCCCTGTACATGGCTATAAATACAGAAAAGCAGAATTAAATCATTGCCTCATGCCAGATGCAATAAACTCTAATGTGGTTCCTTATTTATAACAGCTGGGCCAAAACTGTATCTAGTCATAAAGGGTCACGATGAGAGCAGCCACATCATGGACCTCCAGAGCCATCGTTCACATTGCCTGCACTTCAAGGCTGGCAGACCCGGCTCCCTGCGGCAACCACAAGAGACAGAGCCCATCTGCAGACCTGTTGGGGTAAAGTGGCCTAACTGGGATGCTGGGTTGGTGTCTTCGCACTGCCAGGAGCCACGTCTAGCAGAAAGTCCATTCTGCTGCTTCTCCCCTTGAATGAAGATGCCACGGTACGTGCCTGTATGCATTCTCAGCACTGTATAATACGGTCTGAATACAACCACTGCAGCTCTCCCTTTTCGTCTGGATTTGTTCAACTAGCCAGTTAGAAGGGTATTCTTCCCAAACTATGGCGTAAGCGAGTGCTTCACAGTTTGTTTTACAAATTCTTCCTTGCTTCTATTTTGCAGAAGCAAGCTGGGCTAGACTAACAAGAGCCGTGTACCAAAGGAAGCAATAAATTCATCACCACTTCAGAGTCCTGAGATTTGAATAGCCTCCCCAGAAGTTCTGGGCTCAAAAGCATTCCTTTCACACTAGGGACCTCTCAGTACACAAATTCCTATGTGAAATTCTCAGGCTGCATTGTGCAAGAGATCAGATAAGACAACAAGGACACAGACTATTTTCAATAAGCCTCTCAAAATGCCCATGCTTTCTGAATAGATGCACAAGTTAATGTGTATCTACCTAGAACTGCAGGTAGATACTTCAGCTGCACAAGCGATTCTTCCTGAAATCATGGAATAAGCCCAAATGGATGGAAAAGCGCGAAATGAAATACCAAAAACGTAAACATCTTTAGCAGACATCCAAAAGCAGAAATAATGGTTGTTTGTCCTACTATATCCAAAGATGTGACTTTAATTCGAAGGCATCTTGGATCAACCACCACGTTCACCACCACAGCCTACTTTCAAACTCACCATAACACAAGTGGTGTCTGAGCTAGAAAGTATGCCAGTCATTAAAAACAAAAAATATGATATTTTAAGTTCTCTCATGCCTGTTTTCCCTACCCCCACAGACAGCAATCTCCACCAGAGAAAGGTCAGCTGTCTACAGAATCCCAGTTCATTACAATAGTTGGCCAATCTAACTAAGTATGATTTTTTTTGTGCGTCTTAACCTTAACTTTTAAATTATACCCTGTATTACTTTTCTCCAACACTTTTTTTAAATTTGAAAGCTGACTTCAGTATTGAGAAACCAGTCTATGCTACTTATTAAATTTTTGAAAAGGAATTCAACTGCTAAGCAGGTTTTTTTTAAATTGGTATTTCCCCTGGTCCACAGCATTCATCTCTCTCCCCCATCAGTAGAGGAATTTGTTAATGTACTTTGCTTCAGCTCCACTCACTTTCATAGCGTGTATCTACAGCAAAGAAGTTTCTACACAGATGGCAAACTTCCAGCATTTGCTCCCAGGCTACTCTTCATGAAAAATACAGATATATTCTTTAAATATTATATGAACCAGAGCAGTAACTCAAAACCAGAAACAATTATCTTCTCCTGGATGACATTCAGCAACCCATTCTCCTCTTCCCTGGCCTGCCAGCTGCCTTTAGCACTATCGGCCCCGTTCCTCCTTTTAATCGCCTGTCCACTCCCTGGTTTCTTATGGTTTGGTCTTTTCCCAGCTTTCTTCTCACCTCTCCCACTTGGGGTTTCTCTAGGGGTTGTGCAGAGCTCAATCCTCAGTCTTTTGCTCTCTGCACTTTGCTCAGCTTCCTCCCACAGGACCAAGCTCCCACTAAAATAATTTTATTGTGATCAGCTGGAGTGCAGCATCCCCAATCATGAGTTTTCCATATTTTTGAACATAAACACCATTTAAACTTCTCGGCATTGATGACTCAGATTACAACAGGGAACAAGACTGAAAAGGAGTCAAACACCTTGGACCACTTCCATTTTTTGATGGTGTTCAGGCATTACTAAGTAAAAAATTGCCAAAAAAAGAAAAATAAAGGCAGACTCAAACCATGCTCCAGCCCCATTTCCCAATAGCTGCAGACACTGCAGCTACCTTAGTGACGGACCCTTTCCACTACGCCCTTTCTCCACATCGCCATGTTCAGGCTGTGCTCATCTCATGGATTTTTTCAGAAAAACAGCCAAGATGTCGTTTTTTCCTATCCATCCCGGCAACTGAAGCTCACAACTAGGCTTAGCTTTTGGTACTGCAACTATCTCTTGGTTCACTCACACTTGGCTTTCTTTCCCCTGATTTAGCTACACCAGTGCACTTAAAACCAAGACACCCTTCCATTTTTGCACTCCGTCACTGCCTGCATCCCATCAGGCTACTGCTACTCTTATCTTCATACACTATGCCATACTACTAAAAAGTGTCAGCTCCAGGCTCAGACTGGCCAGCTAGGCTAGGTATCATCGCATCTTGCTCACTGGTTAAATTCACAACATATACCTTCATTATTTTTCTCTAATGAGCTGACCATTCACCCTCCGCCATCTACAGCGCAAGTCTGTCTGTCTTCGTACCCTTTGCTGTGACAGCTAACAAATTGATTAGTGATTTTTGGTCATTGCCTGTCATGTTGATGCTGCTGTCATGGTTATGCACTGCAAGCATACGATGAAAAAAAGCTTCCAGTGGGCTTGATGCTGTACAGTCTTGATCCAATGCAGGCCAAAGTAACCTGCCATCTATCAAAATTTAGTCAACTGGGTCAAAACATTCCCAAATATTATTATGACTCAAAATATTCCCAGCTATTTCATAAAAAACATTCCCTGCCTGCCTGCTGCTTTTTACTTTCAAAGCATGTCATACTAATAGCAGCTCTGATACTAGCATACGGAACAGACTATTTTAAAGCTGCCAACAAGTTTAAACAAACAAATTGCACAAGCTCAACTTTAAGTAAAAGCTTCTTCCCAGAAACAAATATTGACATTAGATACAAAATATGAAAATGCCAAGCCAATGCAAATACTTGAGGAGACAAAACAAAACTAGGCAGGAATGTTTTCCATTTTGGCATAAATGGCAGCAGTTTTGTGCCCGGATCGCAAAGCCGAAGTTTCGTTTCTGAAGAATATATACTATACCTCCAGGCACGTCCTGAAACACCAGGCGGGCCGGGGAGGCTGCTCAGGAGAGTCGCGTTTCACCTGCCTGGTGACTCACCGGGTAGATGCTCGCCAGCTCCTTCCCGGTGCTGTTTTGAGCTGTTTCGCATGGGGCAGATGGGCAATTCCCTAGGGTGGCCTTTCGTAGCAAGTATTACCCAGACAGATTATTTTTCTCCCTGGAATGCTTGTCCACTTACGGCATCCATAGTGTGTGCAACTTCAGTGATGGAGACTTACTTTGATATAACCTATTGGATTAACTCTAATCCTGGTGTGACTAAGTACGTTATTTGCTATCTTTACTGCCTATGGAGGGAAATTAAATGATACCCCTGCTTATTTTCCTTCTTCCAGCAAAAGGCTGGGGAAAAGATAGGCTACAAGTGTATTGCACACTCAGCTGTTCGCTTTTCCCCTTGTTTGAATATTGAAGTAATACTTAAACTATCAAGAAATTAATAAAAGAGCAATCCAGGCATCCTGGCCAATATTTCCTCCAAACGAAACACATGCTGTTGTCCTCAGCTTCATGTGAGCTGTTGCCATGCACTTAAAAAGCAGCTTCATTTGCCTCTGAACATGCTGCAGAGACAGCATGGAAGCTTCTCCTTTACGCAGCACTTTGAAACACCTACCATGAGCTGTTCAAATTAAAACATACGTAACGAAAGCAGCTCAATTTTGGAGCATTGTCATTACATTTCCAAGCCAAAATTCAAAAGCTACTCATTTCAACAGCAAGCTCTGGTTGAAGGAAAAGTAATCCATAGCCTACAAATACCACTTTAAGTGCATCGAATATAGCACAGAATTTTGTGCAGTTATTGTGTTACATGACACAATCGCTTCAGGCTAACATTTGGCCACCACAAAAGACGAAGAAAGTAATATGGTGGATTAAAATTAACCAAATCTTATTTCAAGACCTTTTCAATCAGAAGCTAAACAGCAGTTTATCTCAACAGCAGATCGCTGGTATAATCAAGGATGCTCCATCACATTCTTCCCACAGTCCAGGCTAATATTACATCGGCAAGTCAAATGAGGTCACCGCCATTTAACTTTCTCCTTAAATTCAGAGTGCAGAAGGAAAGCATTTTTTCAGGGCTACTTTCCTGCTCAGAGGAGGCAGTCATATTCATATCTGTAGTGTCCACAGGCCTATGGGACTCGGGACCAGGTTGTCCCAAAGACATCTCCCCTTTGCCCCAAGGACTGTTGTATGCCATTGCCTGCCTTCCCTGCAATCTGGGTATTGGGAGCAGCATGGGACTAAGCAATTCATATGGTTTCATTTTCACAGTCAATATGTGATGGACTCTGACTTCTTGAAGTCCCTTCTGGCCATATTTTCTAAGATTAACTTGTAGAGCTCGGGGGAGGCAGTGTCATCTACATACCCTGCCTTCACCTCCGTCTGAACGTCACAAGCAGTGAAGTTCTGGTTGCAAACAGTTAAGCACTGAACATGCCAGCACCCAGTTCAGGCAGCACAATACCATTACTTAGGAGATATCCAGATAGCTGTAAAAATCAAGACCGTAGGAACACATTGACTCTTGAGCCCAGGCAGGTATTTTTCTACTGAATTGCTTTTCCTGGTCTACAGATTACCCTGAAGTCATTTGTCGCAGTCTGCATTCCTCCAACTGCTTGCTCACGGTAAGTACCTGCTTACTTAGCTGTTCCTGGTCACGTACACAGCTTGCAAAACTCCCTGCCCACACTCGGTGTGGCCTGGAAATAAAGCAGCTCCTTCCAAAGCTGCTTTCGAGTAACATCTGAGCGAAGCATCCTCGTGGAAAGCAGACCCATACAGAAGGTCTGATAGACCACAAGATGGTTTACTGGAGGAGAAAAAGGCAGGGAGGAGAAAAAGGCAGCCAGCATAAAAAGGCTCAAATCACCCTATAAAAATACTCTGCAGATTCCTAGGAGGAAACTTTTCTAAGTATTAGAGGCTTAAAACAATGGGAAGTTACATGGCTAAAGACCTCTGTGGAGTCGCACCCTCACGCCAATGCCTGAAGGTCTTAGCCTGCATCCTCCTGCACCTCTCCCAACAGCAGCCTTATCTTGGGGAGATCAGCTGCACCCTCTACACACCTAAAAGGAGGATGTGCTTTGTTTAATTGTTTAGGTGCAAACAGCCTCTCGGAAGTTTAATTAAGTAGCTCCTATCAGAAGCTATAATATTTCTTCAGCCTCCATTTGCCTACACCTAACACTGTCAATAACGTGAAATTTGGCACTGTGTTTACGGGAACTGAGCTGACTGTGCGGCAGGGCACTCTTTAACGTTGCCAGCAGTCTAAGTACAGAATACCAACTGCTCTCCACTTCTGCTCCTGATAAGGCTCTCAAGGTAGCAAATCCCCGCATGTGCGTCTTTGCACTTGAAAAAAAGCGCAGGGATGACTCACTCGCGTGTATGCAGAATTGTTATCATCAGTCTTACACGGCCATTTGTGCCACACCCCCTGACACAGGAATTAAACTCAGTTTCAGTTCTCACTTGCTTGTACCCAGCACAAAGTCCTGCCATTAGTCAGATGTAGAAACTTCATTTCTCCCAGCCAATGTCTGGATCTTCGTCCCAATCCAGGTCACTCCACTGGCCATAAAGCAGCTACGTTAGGACCACCAAAGCATGGAGGATGGATAAACTTTGGTATCTCTAACACACATCAGACATTTTATCAAGGCTGAAGCACAACAGCGACAACGAAAAGCAATCTCCCGTGCCCATTTATCACTGCCTGCATGCGAGTCTGCTGCAGCCTGTCAAGTATCTGGAAGCTCTTCCTGCCATCTGCTTCCTTCCTCTAAGGGTGCTGCAGCTTTCCATCACTGCTCTCTCGTAGAAAAGTCTCTATTTCTGTGAATCTGAAGTAGTATTTTTATATGGGCTTTGTACTTAGAGCCTGCCTTCACCAGCTGTAACAATTGCCACTTGCTTAAATTGAGAACATGCACCGCGTTACCGGTTTCCATCCCCGTAATAGTCACCAAATCCACGTTCCCCCCCCATCCTCACTTTGTGAGCTGATAATACTAAACCAAGCCAGCTAAAACGGCAATCGCAAACCAGGCCTTTTCCAGAACGCGGTGGCCTACTTATTCCTGCAAAAAGCTGTCAGCCAATTACCAAACCAATTAACAGCCAGGAGACTGATCTGTAGAAGGACTTGCTGGAGTTTCGGTGCTGGCCGGTAGTTTTATTGTTGCCCTTTGAACACCAAAGTTTACAACAGCTTGTTAAAGGTGCCTTTTCTGCAGCGCTGAGGTTCCCGCAGATTAGCATCCGTCTCCGCTCTATATGTAAATATTGCCCTTTTCTTCGCTTCCCACAGAAGGCAACTAAGAACTTTACCATTTCAGGAAACAAGCCACCCTAAATATTTAAGGGGCCTTTTGAGTTTTAAGGCAAATAGCCCTGAATGTACACAAACATCTACTCACTATTACAGCAAAGTCTATCTTCAAAGTCTGCCTTTTCCATAATGCAGGAGATGCATTTACACACAGTAAACTGTGTTTAGAACAACAAAAATAATCCAGTGCCTCAAATTACAAGTACTAGACTTGAAGAAATAATGAGCTAAAAATCCAAGTCATTTACTTTCTGCAGCTACTAGCTTCAATAACGTAAAACTGGGGGTAGGGTGGCTGCTCAGCATCCATTTTTTCCATTTTGTTTTACAACACAGCCCTCTAACAGACCAGGGAATATGTGACTTTTCACAGAAAAAAGTCATTTTCATTTAAAAATTTGGATTAGAAAGTGGAACATTCACATTAAAAATGCCATTGCAAATTCAGAAGCAACACAAACACTGTGGTGTTAACATCACATTTGGAAGTAAACCCTAAAAATCTGTTAACTGTGTACTTTGCAATTGGTCCCCTGACAGCAAAGAGGAACCAGAAAGTGTCCCACACCAGCTAATTGAGAGTTTTAATAATACCGTCTTTAAGTAATCTCACTAGACAACACTGAGCCAATCTGACCTACATGTTCTAAATAACCTGCTGCTTCTACTTTATGGAGAAGCTGGTATTAAACCATTAAGCTAATAGTCGGAGCTGTCTACTGTTTCGATTTTAATAAGATCTGGCCCCAGCTGATAACATACCGGGAGAAACAGCTTTGCAAATGGAAGCTTCGCATGAAAATCTGGTCACGGCGAGACCAACTCAATTTCCCCTCTTAAGAAGGCCACAGAGCTGTTGTGCTCCAGCTAGTAAAAGGTATCAATACTGACCTCTATTCCTGCAGGCTCTGGGAGCAAAGGCGTTTACAGTTTAAGGATGTCTCTGAGAAGGGTATACACTTCACTGTTTACATACGCAGAGCTGAGCCTTATCCATATTCCCCACATTTTGGGTATTGAGGAGCCTCTCAGCATGAAGGACAATGTGACATGGTACCTTCTACAGAAGAAGAAGGAAAAAAAAGCTAGAATGTCCTTTTTAATTAAGCATCTCATGAGATTTACAAGAAAATTTGCAAAAACTTGAATTAATTATTTGGATACCAGCACAATAACACTTTATATTTGCAGCATCCTGCAAAGAAGCCCTTAAAAAAAAGCCCTGTCTAAAACAGCAAGCAATCAGCACTGCACTTCTAACTCCTTAAAGGTGGATTTACTTTGGGTTCAGATGTTTGGAGCAAGTTATGCAGTCTGCACAACCCGAACCATTGCGTGCTGCCTGGATTTCCCTCGAGGAACATAATTAACATCGAGTTAAAGCCCTACCTCCAGCATCAGGGAGATAATTGAAATCCAGGGAGTCCCAAGACTCTTCTCAAATTGAGGAGTTGCTAAACCAAAATGTAAAGCTGCAACAAGATGTTTATATTAATTATACTAACCAATCATCAAGGGGCTCCTATCCGAGGGCACTTTTCCATGGATAATTTATGGCAGTGTTTAAATGATGGTCTATAATACACTGTACATTCTCCAACAACACAAACAAGCTGTTACAACTACTTCAGGCTTCCAGTACGAAAGCATAGTGGCTGCTTAACTCCCAAAGGGAGCCACTCTCTCAAATATCAGCTTGCAGTGAGTCCTTCGGCACAGAGAGCGGCATTTCATGGTTTATTTTCCAACAACACACTGCCTTATAGCACTTTGGAACTGTTACTATCTGATGAACATACCTACATAGCTAATAACACGAATTTTCAGGCAAAAACTGCCTATAAAAGTGCTTTGAAAAATAGCTCTGTTACACTGCCCTTTGCAATGCCGTCCCTATTATGGCTTTCAGCCACTCCATGGTCTTCCCTTGGGGCTCTGCCTGACCCACCTGTTGAAAGCCCTCTGTATAAATCTCCATGGAGAGTTACTCTAATATAGTGGGTAAATACTTCCCCCTTATATGAGTAAATCAAAAATTTATTTGACTAGCTACAAAGTTAATCAATTAGACTAACAGCTGACCTACTTAAAGATAGGGAAAAGTATCTGATACTAATTTTCTGGAAAATAACATGCAATACAGCATCAGCACATGACAAGTCAGGTAGTCCAGATATAAAGTAGGCTGAAGACTAAGAGCATGCACAGTAGTGGAAGAGCGTTAGTCTCAGCAGGGCGTAAAGGACTTCATTTTACCCTGGAGCATTTAGATGAACTTTGCAGTCTTGGGGAGGGGGGAGAAAATGCAGCAGGACTAACACTCTCCACGTAATACGGATAGCATCAGCTCAACACACGGAGCTTTTCCAACAGAGGGAACTTCAGTGATCAGAACTTCTCACTCTGGTTTTTCACAGTCTGTGGTTTAGGGTTTCACAAGTAGATGGGAAGGAAATAATACAATTCAAAAAAAACCCACAAAAAACAAAAACCAAACAAAAAAAACCCCAGCATGAGCTCAGGTACACCCGTATTTCACACTGTTGCATCTACTTCTTTATAAGCTGTCTATCCTGCATCAAACTATGGCAGAAAAGGTTTAGCGGCGTTCGCCCTCAACCACAGTCAACAGTTATCTCACAGTAGTTACTACTACGAGGCCTTACTTCTGCCTAGGGATCAATTTATTGGACATCTAATTTTCTAACCCATTTCTGTTTGCTCTTTGGCTGCCAGCATTTCAGGGACATACCACATTATGAAGTGATTCACACCGTTACTCCAAAACGTTTGGTATGTTGGGGAGAAGGGTGCTGAGCTTTCCATTTTTGTGCCTTTTTTGTTGTTGTTTTTGGAATAGAAAGCTTCACTGGGAGAAACTGTGCCTCAGACAAAGGCTAGGGTTTGCACCCCTCAACAGGCCAAGCAACGCTAACTTAGCTAAGTGAGCATCCACTCAACACTGCAGCTTCTCTGTCTACAATTTGGTTTCACATCTGCATCACTGGATGAAGGTAGTCACTACAGAGTAGAAAGCCCAACAAAGTTTTTTGATGAAAGCTTCCTGTGGAAGCGCAACACTACTCAAAAAGATCTCTTTGCACTGAAAACTAGAGCTACTGCAATCCTAGTAAGTCATTTCTTCAGTTATTCAACAACCAACATACACAGGTGCACTTGGTGGAGGCTGCAATTTTTCTTGCATAAAATGCTTTCCTTTAGCGTAGTCAATCTGAACGTCATAAGTCCAGCTCATATCAGACTAGGTATAACGTCATTTATAATTAACAAAGCTGAAAAGCAGCAAATAATTCTAATTATGAGCAACAACAGAACAAATGATGTCAGCTTTTGTGAAAAGGCAGTTATGCCAGAGGCAATGCAAACAGCTACGTTGCATTAAACCTTCTTCAGAAAAAAAGTTCACCTGCTCTCTATTAATTTACTCATTCGATATTTAAGGACTGACAATGCTGGAAAATGTGTCATTCCATTAGATGAATAGCGTCCTGCCTACAGGGGAAACATCATTACTGTAATGGAAAGAGATTTAAGACTTGTTTGCCGCCAGTGTGGGCCCGAGCTGAACAGCTGGTCAGAAATTCTGCGTAACCACAGCAGGCTCCGGCTGCCGGAGCCATTGCTCAGGAAACCACAGGCTGAAGGGGAGGGCCAGAGGTTTCTCAAAATGAAAAGCATCTCTCATCCCTCAGAAGAATGCGGGTAAACAGAGAGAAGAACAAACAGCATGGAGGGGAAATAGAGAGAATATTTGGTGCGGAGGCAAGCCCCTAAGGAATGTCCACTAGAAGGAGACCAGTCAAAGCGGTAGGATGTAATGAGAACTACTCTGCTTTAAAAGGTAAATCAGGACAATTTACTCACGGTTCTTGCAAATATTTACTTTGAAGGTAGTCCAGCATATTTCATCCAACACATATGGAGAAAAAGTAATTTATTATTTGCATTCTTACTTGCTCCCAAAGATGCCTTTCCTCTCCGTTAGCAAAATAAAGAAAACAAACTGTCATTTTGGCTGCACCTTATTCATTTTGTTTCCAATTTTTCCCTCTACTTTTCCCAAAGGCTCCTACTGGAAGAAATTTAGTCTTGGAAGACTTCAGCTGCATACTTTCCCTTCATTCCCTGTCTCCTCAGTAAGTTTGAGAGCCTTCTCATATGGTGCCGTCACATGACTTAGTTCCTAGTCGTCTAAACGGTACCACTGTTCAAGCACAGCAGCAGTACTCGGGATGGACAAACGTCCCCTGCCGCCAACAGTGATTTCAACTCCCACCAGGCAAGACGAAACCTAAGAAGCAGAAAAACAAATGCTTGCGGGAACCTGACTATGGGGGAGTCCAGCTACAAATGCAGTACGAATAGTTTCCAGCCATTTCATTGCGTTTACATATTCGGTGACAGCATATCTTTTCCGTGCCTGCAAAGACGGCACTGCTATTCCCTGCTGAATGGGAAGTATGCGAGATAAGAGATCCTGGCTATTGCGTTGCAGGTTAAATATTATTTCCCTAATCCTTCTAGTCAAGCTGACCACGATGGTCCTTTTTTAGACTTTCTGATGCCTGGATTTGTTTCCTGGCACGTACCTATTCCCTAGCTTAGGGGTGTGAGGAAAACCGGGTTTGATATCTTTAAAGCAGCGTGCCAATACTTCTCCCAGCCCTTCCCGACCCCTCTATCTCAAAGCAGCGGCATTGCTGGTTGCATGCCATCCCGACCAGCTGGCCCTCTCAGCACTCTTCACAACTGCCTAATATCTTTGTGTGACCTTCACGCGGTGTCAACCAAGCAGAGAGAGGACCAGGCAAACAACCCAAGGAAGAACACTAAAAATAGCCCAAACATGCGTTAGTCACAGGAGCACGACCCTGCTGAGAGCACAACTCACCGCTCGCCTTCAGAGACATAGCCCCACTTTTCCAACTCAAATTGCTGTGTCAAGTCAGATCAAACACCTCAGTTTTGGTTATTTTAAAATGGCAGAGCAGAAATACAGGTCTCTACTGCTGCTTTTTGTCCCATGACCAAGACAGAGCATCAGGAGACAGCTCACAGCTTCGAATGAGCAACGGCATAAGGCAGCGTTCAATAGCTTCCCTGTGCCAACGCAATACCACACCAGAGCTTTGCCAGGGTTGGTTGTCCTCCCACGGTTTACCAAAACCAGGCTTCCTCTCACCAGTTGGTCAGAGGACTCAGCTGAGGAAAGTACTTGCTTGCTCCTTATTTCAGAAGGAAATTCCCTGCAGACATGGACACCAAGCCGCACAAGCTCCATACGGAAACGTGGAGTACCAACAGCTACTGGAACCCGGGCTCAAGTGGAAGCAGCTATTTAACTCCCATCAGGTTAAAAGAAAATGCAACGTTAAGGAGAGATGGAAGCTAGAAGGAAGTACAGCAAAATAAAGTTCTGGCCCAGAGAGGGTTTCGGAGATTAAAGGGAGAGCAAAAAATTTAAGGCAAGGAAGAGCAGACAAACAGACACTAGACACAGCATAAAAGCTCACTATTTTGCTAATATGAATGTTCTCCCACAAATGAAATCCTTTCCCCATTCCCAGAAAGGCTGGTCAGCTGGTTTCCCAGTGGTTGGGGGCGATGGGGCAGGCCAGGAGGGCTGGGGCCCCCGGGTGACAGCAGCTGCTGCGTGGCACAAGCGCACACCAGCTGCGTGGCCACATGCCGAGCCAACTCCAAAGAGTTAAATTCAGTCGGTCACTGCCAAAAACTCGTGCACGCGAAGCTGCCTCACCCCGGGGCAGTCATCGTATTTTTGTTTATCATCATTTCCATGTTTTGGAGCGGGTTGCGGATGCGAAGGAGAGAGGCGGCATCGTTCTCAAGGTTTAGAAAACTGTCTTTTCAGGATCGCGTTTTGAAGACGAAGGCAAGGAAAACCTCAAGTGAAAGTGAAAACCCACTGAAAAGCACACTGAAGTGGTTAGTTTCTGCTGAAAGCTGTCACTCCACGACGTCTGTCTTGCGCACGCATTAATGCAACGCTGCGCGTGTCGGTACCGTCTCCCACTAACAAACTAGAGGATGTTTCTGCACTCAGTGACAGTACTGCTGAACTACAACGGGCACCTTCTCCTGCTGCTGCTGCACAGCTATAGAGCAATTTCAAACCCCAGACTGCCTCATTGCTCCAATACACATAAAACACAACCAAGACCTACACACAAAACTGCCCGTTTCCCGCTCGAGTTGAAGTAAAGTTGAGGGTTTTGACTGGCGTCTTCCTCCGTTGAGGAGGCTGGCCATGACCTTCCTCCCCGCACGGCCCCGTCCTGCACAGCACTTCTGTTTCGGTGGAAACATTAATCTCACGACTGCGGCACACAAAGGAAACAGTTCTTTTTTTGGAAACAAGCTCTCTGAGAGGAGTCGGGAACAACCACAAACCTCAACAGCTGCACAACGAAATCTAAAACACAGACTCGGGCTGGCCTTCCTGTCGGCCACAGCCAAAACAAAACGAGCCCTCGGGGGCACCCCCTCGGCCTGGGAGCAGCGTACAGGGTGGTACAGCGACAGTATAGAGCCTAAACGTTAACAATCTTTCCAAGCACAGCACAGGAAAGGAAACCTTAATACGTGTTGTCTGCCAAACCTGTGAACCACCTCCAAAAACGCTCTCAGACACCTGCACCTCAGGTGCCTGCACCAGGTCTCCTTTTTTCTCCTCCCATTCTTGAGGGGGGAAGAAAGGCAAATGTTTTAAAGTTGCAACTATAAAGAGGTCAAGTCTTACAGCTTTCCATGCACACCAAATTTCAGCAATTCCCAGGGGGCCTTTGACGAGCCCTTGCTGCCTGAAGGCACAAAAAGGGACACCAACGGGCAGCAACACGAGTACCATCGCCATCTCTCAAGCTGACCACCGCTCAGCCAGCCCGCGTTAGCCAGGCAGGAGTCAGTCATTCCCCACAAGTATTTGGCTATTAACAATCATCTTTACATTTTCAAGAGAGGTGTATGGCACCCAGTAAAGTTACAGAAATTGGTTTGTGAACTGTGAACTTCAAATCCTACTCAAATCCCTCCAGCCCTGCTGAAAGGAAGGCTTATGTGCTGCTGTGTACTGCGGTAATCACTGGACAAAGCTACTCCTTGACTCTGCCTTTTCCCGGGGGCCACGCCAGGCAGCCAGAGCATGCCACAGCCAGCAACAGTCACTTACCACCTCAAATAGTTTGCATTCTGCATCTAATGGCAGGAATGCATTCCTCTCATCACGCCGCAGCCACGTAAGATTTAATGAAGACACACACCTGGAAAAAAAAGCGGCTGAAAGAAAGGGATAAATTATTTAACTACCAGTGCATATCTTTCCCCATTCCGAGCAATCACATGAATGCCCTCCTCTGATACAAACCCTTACCAGATAACCAAATACCAGCTTTCAGGACCAGGGACTGGGAGTGAATTATACTTTTCTCCAAAACAGATTGATACAAACAGAAAAATGCAACAGGCTACACACATGAACACACACACACTGAACAAAGGAAGGTGCTTTCAGCTTGCTACAGCCATCGTGACCCGAGTGACACAACCAGCCTCCTCCCACAGCGGTGAGGACCAAGGAGCACTGACACAACAAACCATCACACGTCACCAAGAGATGCCACTGCTGGTGAAAGCTGGGGCCCCTCTTTTCCTTTGACCCATGATAACGGTAGAATTTGGCAACAGAACCACGGATAGAAGCAAAACAGGACCAAAATGTTTATACAGACAGTTTGCAAAATATTTTGGAAGCTCTGCAGACACTGATTTCGCTACAGCTTTCATTAAGCCGGTAGCACCCCCACCACCGCTACAAGGCACAGATCCACGAGCAGCCTCACTGGAGGGGGACTAGGAACCTCTGGGTGAACAGGGCACCATGCTGTAGCTTTATCACCCAAGGGAAGAAACTACGTCCTACTATTCCCTAAAATCTTAAGATTTTCACTGCAACTCAACGTAAAGAATCAAAACAAAGCACTGCAAAAAAACCACCACCCTGAATTATCAGGAGGGAAGCTAGCTTTTCCCCTTATCACTGGCTTAAGGTGAACATTGAGCTTAAGTTTCAGCGAAGAAAAGCGAGGGTAAACACTAATGTATACGTAAAAAAGGCCACCAGAAAATGGCAACCGCAAGGAGTAGGATTTGGCTACGATTTCTCAAGTTATTCCACTGATGTCATCTCAGCAAAAAGATCACATTTAGCTCTCCAGGTTATATTCAGAACATCGTCTCGTACGACAAGTCATAATGATACTGCGAAAGACCACAAAAGCCAAAATGGTAATTCCCCACGAAGAAGGTAAGCAAGCTCATACTTTGCAGGCCTTATGAGGGAGACTTTATAAAGTCACTGGCACAAAGAAACGTTTTCAGTTGCTAAACGTGGTCAAGACAATCTACGCCATTCCTAGGAGTGGCTATACAGAACTGGCAGTCCCAAAATTAACATTTGGAGAGATGGAAAAAGAAATACACACTCTAGCTTAAGGTGGGTTCTCACACAGCAAGCACAGTAGCAAGAGAAAAACAAGGGCCGTATTGCAAAATCACCGAATTACCAAAATATTCACTTCCTTGTCACTAGTATTTTTACACTAGCTGCGGTAGCAAGACAAAGAAAAAACAGTTCTGGAATAAACACCAGTGCTATTTATCCTGATGCTTTCTCTGTTTTGGGTGTAAACACATCCACAAGAATCAAATCATACGAGAACTACTGAGACATATATGCGTCTTTCCTGTTCCACTGAACTTGCAGGTATCTAAGTGCAAATAGTTTCACTGAAAGTGCATTTTAAGCAAGCCATGGTACCAAATCTGCTTCTCACTAACCACACGCTCCACAGGGCACAGGCACTCAATAAGAACATGCTCTGGAAAAATGAAGTGCAAGTCCCTTTGATATGTATACATTTTTTAAAGTTAATCAGAGCAGTGAATTGCATTACCTTTAAGTGGCTGCATTAAACACGCTCACTGCCCCTTAAAGGGCAGCAGGCAATCTTCAAAAATGAGCTAGGCAATTTGAGAAAGAGTATCAGGACACATTAAACCATATAAAGCAAGTCCTATTAGTCTGTAGGAAACAAAGAGGATGGTTAGATACCAGAATTTTAGCCTTGGTAAAATACTGCGAGTTTATATTCTTTAGCGTTTCCCTGTTCATTGTGGTGCTGGAGTTAAAGCAGCTGGGAGCAGTTTAAACTAGGCACCAGCCTCCTGGGGGTTACAACCCGAGGACAGCCACTATCGGCCATTTGGCAATTGCACGCACATGCATTTTGGGGGAATCAAAGTTTACCTTCTTACAGGAAGGCAAGTATTTTCCTTGGACTCTTTGTGATCGGTTTTGGCAAGTCAGGGACAATATGCTCTCATGGAAGCCATACAGCCTATTTTAATCCTACTTTAAGTAAAAGCCAGCAGTATTTCCTTACACTTGGTTGACGACAACAGGATGCAGCTTTTTGTCAGTAAGCGAGAGTTACCTATATCCAAGAGCTGCCCCACAACACGTTTCATGCCATTTTAGCACTAACGTTTGGATTGATGCGTTCTGCCTGTTCCATTGTTAAACCATTTCGCTATAGTCTCCCTCCCGGGAGCTCGTTTTCCTCTTGAAAACATTCACAAGAAAACAAAATGCCTCCTCAGAACTAAAGACTTCTACAATGATGTTCAATAATTAAACCGTAAGATAGAAGACCCCTTTTCAAAACTATAAATTTCTGAAAATAGTTTTTTTCCTTTCACAAAGTAGTTAAATGAGCAATAAAAAAAATATTATTTTTTAAACCACTATTAGAATAGTTACAAATTATATTAATGGTTATCAAGTGTACCTATTTATGCTAGTGAGAAAAAACAGAGTTCCATATTCCAGAATTAACACCCTGTTATTAGGTACTGGTTAGGCTTGAGAATTGAATGAGAAAATATAAACTTCCCAGTGGCAATCTATTTGAGGCTAGGGTGACTAATTATGTATTCAAATGCTGCTTGATTTAATATCCACTCAATGCCTATTCTCTTTGAATGAAAAGAAAATGTCACGCTCGGACTTCGGAAGAAAGTTTTCCCGACTGTGAACCAGGACTTCATGATGCAGTATTTCAAAAGAAAAAATAAAGCTCATAATTGGAGCAACAGAAGCTAATCTGCTTCTTTGCAGAAGAAGTCAAAAGGTTTCGGTTAGCAACCCGTGAAAATGCACAATGACAGCAAAAGCTGAACTAAAGCGCAGTGCCCCTCTCCAGCTGCAATACTAACAGCTCCCATGTGTTACTTCAGCATAATTTTTAGCTCTGAAGAAAAGCATATGAAGAGCAACAAGGGAAAATCAGTTAGCTCAATCCCAAAACAAAGTTTTCCTTTATTCTACTGAAATATCAAGGATTTTGGATAAAACAACACTGGGGGGAAAAAAGAGAGTCCAAATTCTACAGAAGCTTGAAAACGAACAGATTTTACATCAAACAAAAAGGACTGAACTTTCCTTCTGCACTGCCGAGCTGAGAAGCCTCCAAAACAACGCTCCAAATTTTCCTTCCCCAGCACAGTGTAGTAACACGCACACTTAGTTGTGCACTGAGGATCTGAGCCCCAGCTTTCCAGCCAAGCTGAGGTTGTCAAATGGGTCGCGGATTTTAGAAACCCGCTTTAGATTGTTCAACAAGTATCCGGAGCTAAAAGCAGACACCTATTATACTTACGTGGGTTTGTAAATATAGCTAATATACTTTTTTTGTAGGGGTGTGCCTCTGGAAAAATATAAATATGTTACTGGTCACTTCATTGCAAATACAAAATGTAATATGCAACTGTAGTTAAAGGAGTAAGGCAGAAGAAATAAACCATTTGTTTAATTCTTTAGAAAGCCTGCTGCAACCCAATTCACACATCTGTCTAACCCTTACTTCTTTCACCCACACATGAGGTTACGTGGAACTTCGCAATTTCCCGCTTTGCCTCTGGTTTTAAAACATCAATTAGTTTGAACGCAAGTGGACACGTACTGTTGGGTGGACACAGGGAAAGAGAAGTCAAAACCATTTGCGTATTCTTAATTACACAGTAAACAGGTTTCTGTTCTGTTTCCGTGAAGACTAAATGACAGCACTTCCCCTAAGACCAGAGACGCAGGATGTCAGATTTGGCGCCACTGCTTCTTTATGGACATTCGTTTTATCTCTAAAAATGGCACCAGCAAACAAGGGCGCGCCACCGAGACAGACTTATTTCTGAATTTTAACCTTTTCCTCCTATTTACTCATTTTTAAAAGGACATGAAAATCAACCGAGGCCGACTTGCTTTGCGAGCCGCAATAACTTCAGTGATACTACGTATGAGTTTGCTGCTGAAGTGTTTTTGGTGCATATCGGACTGCAGCAAGTAAAACACCTCAGATATTTTAAGCCGATGCCTATTCCCACAATACATCTCCAAGTATTGCTATTCACATCTTTTACATACAAAACAGACTGCAACCCAGCTAGAATTTTCATCTTTTAGGCAACCAGGAGCAAGGTCACGCTCAAGGCAAGTCAATGGAGCCACCTGCAATGAGCTCGCTGCAAAGTTAAGTTGTTCCACGTTTCATCAGAAGCTTCGTTTTGAACAAAATAACCAACAGTTTCAACGCCGAAGTCTTAAAAGTCCGCCCTGCCTTACCCTACCCCCCAGACACTGTAGAGACTGCAGCAACGCTCGTCGCGAAGCCGAGACGCTCATGTCATCTCTTGGCACGCATCAGCCGGTCAGCTGTACCACCAGGCTTCCTCCGTGCAGAACGAGCAGACGCTGCCAACCGCCCTTCCGCCTCTCATTTTCAGTCACTATTTCACAATTAAGCACAACCTCAGGACATTTGAAAATAAAAAGTTCAACCAACAGTTTCCTTGTCCTCCCCCCACAAGCAAATACATGTTTGATATTACTTAAATATTTCATATGTGAGGTTTTACTGTGCCTGAAGTATAGGTAGTTAGGAGATTACTGATGTTTCTGGAAGATGCAGGTGTACCCTAAGCAATCAGCAGTTAAACGCGGATTCATCTTTCACCACTTACTGGAAACACTGAACAATCAAAAATGCATGCCAGTGAAAAGGAACTAATATGTCATGAAGAAAAGGAAACAAAAGAAACAAACTTCAACTTTTTTTTTAATGTAATAGAGACTGCATTGAATATAAGCAGATTTTCTGAGAGAATATGCAGATATCAGAAAAGAAGGGGCAAAAGGAATTTTAACCATTCCAGAGGAGACACAGCAAGAGGTGAAGAAAAAAAAAAAGGAATAAAAACAAAACCCCCACACCCCAATTTATTCTTTGTCATTTTGGGGGAACTGTTTCATAAACTCTGGCATCCAATATCAGCTTAAGGTTCCTCGGATACTACAGGATTCTCCTTTTTGTCTTAATTTGGTCTGCGCTTAGAGACCACACAAACATTCTTCTCCTCAAAGCATTTGTTTTTTACGGTTATTATTAGACCTGAAGAGCTAAAGCAGATCCGTTCCGCTGCGCTCACAGCCCAGATGTGGAGCGCGCGAGCGCTCGGCACCGGAGCCCAAGCCAAGATTCCAGAGCCGCGGACAAGAGGGCCCGCAGGAGATGAAAAGGCGGCTGTCTTCGGCATTTCCAGCCTCCCAGCTATTTAGAGGGCCGTGACTTCACACTTGTTTGTTCTTGGAGCGGCACAGATGTGCTCTATCAATTCAGAGCTGGAAGACAGTAAGTAGAACTAAAGAAAAATGACTTTTGCACCCAAAGTTTCACCAGGACAGATACAGAGCACCGACAGGCTCTACTGCATTATCATCGCGGTAGAATATATGTATTTACATAAATATTTACACCACATTTTGTCTGACCATCCAATCTGAAGAGATTCTGAAGCCAACAGCAAAAAAAAAAGTCTATAGCTAGAAAAGCATTTATTTTATGTTCTCAGCTGGCCTGAGCTGCAGCAACAACTGCTGTCTGAATTAGCAGCAAGCCTTCCTTTTGCCATGTATGTTAGCTGCAAGACGGTAACTGTTGAGGGGGGTTTTCTGTTCTATTTTTAAAGCAAGTAATGTCACTTTTACACAAGCCATTCTGCCTTCAGAACTCATAGCATATAAAAATTCAAACAAGCACGGTTTCTAACCTCGAGGATGCTAGTAGGTCCAGAAAATTGACTTGCTGTGCCATAACACAACTTCTAAGTGTGGCAAGGAAAGAGGGAGCAGTACAATTCCATCTTATCTCGTTGCAAGTTTGCAACACTTTCTGTAATTAAGGTCTAAGGGAGAATACTTTTTCAAGCAACCTGTAAATTCCCCTCTCCTATGACTTCTCCTTCACTTACCACACTTCCACCTCCTTTGCACACACAGCAGTTACATTTGCCACCAACTTGAGAACGTAGAAACATGCAAACATACATCAGAAGGATCAAAATTTGTGAAGAATTCAGGAATTTGCACTGGAGTGCTCCTGAACATGAGGATGCGGCCGGTAGAAGCTGCGCTGGCTTGCTGCTAAGACCACTCCACTGATGGTAACTACGGACTGCTTTGTGATATACTGCAGAACAAACAGAACTGCCACAACTTAAGGGATATATTCTCCACGCGCTGTCCTTATTCCAGCCAGCGGTACAAATTAGCAAGGGTGGTTCCTTAATTACAAAGTGCTGCATTTAGAATTGCTACTTACTGTTCAGCTCAGAAGGTTGCAGCTGTTTCTTATTCCAGCAGCTACAAAAATCCACCTTATTCTTTAATGCTGCATGTGTTATTCAGCATGATTTATGGCACATAACATTTAGTTTAAAAATTTTTGACTCCACAAACGTGAACACTCCCTCCCACTTCTTTCCTCCCCCATTCTCCCACTACCACTAAAATGAGGTTAGTTAAGAAAAACCCTGTTCAAGCTGAGCTACGACGGTATTAAGAGTTAAACATTCAGTCGAAGCTTTTGCAATCAACAAGTAGCCGCAGTTTGAGTTCCCTTCCCATAAACCTGCTCTAGAGGTTTATAAAGAGGACCCTGTATTTTTTGATTAGAATGAAACATGTTTGAGCTATTAGGGACACCTGCACTAGTGATGCCTACCAGAGAACTGAAGAGCTGTGGTTTGCATTATTTTAATCCAAATATAACACCGCTGCTTTTAAAAAAACATGAAGATCCACAGATAAAAAGAAGTCATGCTACTGTACAAAATCCTACATTTTCACTTATAATGTAGAAACGTTCAAGAATGAGAAGAGCTAAGGGTTCAGGCTGTAATTTTTACTGTACTATGAACAAAATCTCTTGCCATTATTCCTGTCCCAAGGCAAGGCCAGCCAAACGCACAGTGCTGAGCATGCAGGCGCTGTCTCAAAGGTCTTGCAACCAGAAAGTTCATTAAAAACACTGCGTTAATTATTAACCTCCAGTTTACTGAGCTGCAATTGCATTATCACTCAGCTTCCATGCTCTTCATCCAGCTACAAACACGTTTCAGCCTAGTCTGGGTTTTGTAACATTTAGCATTATGCTACACGAGAGATGAGAACTGGTCACCAAACAGGGCGCACACCTCCCCTGACCGTTCTGCTATGCTCCATTGACCCAACCGGCCAACAACTGGCAAGATCAGTGCTTCAGCAAAGCTCAAAGTACGGTAAATACACGGATCTAGCACTAAGTCTTTCTGTAGTGCATCCCAGAACGTTTAAAATAAAGATCCTCAATCCTGCAACCCAAAGCTCTGTAGATCTGTGCAATTTCATCTCCACCCAACCGGCAGGTAAGAAAAGCTCCCCTAATCACTAAGGTGACCACTGTTTACTGCTAAAGAAGTCCCACATGCCAAAAACCACAGAAGGAGGGTATTCTGTGGGAAACCCACTTCCCACATGGCTCCTCAAACCTTTCTCTTGGAGAAAGATGATGGTTTAGATTCATCAGCCACAGAGCTGCCTTTCTTCCAAGTATGCTGGGCTCCCCCAAGTTTTACATACTGTCGTGGTCCACAGATATTTTCCTGCTTAGCACAGTCACCAATCCAGCAGACCTATCAAAGTGCCATGACAGTTATTTCCATCCGCTAACTGGTAGGAGCTCTACGTTCTCTCAGCGAAGCCTCACAACAGCCCATTTGCAGTCCGTTTACAGCATGTGATGATAGGTAACACCATGAGTGGTTTTGTGCCCCTTTGCAAATGTATGCTACAATGTACATGAAGTTAGCAGCCTACTGAACAGACTAGACATACAAGCCACAGGAATTCAAGATAAACCAGACATCTAGCTGGTGAAGTTCTTACTGCTTTAATAACAAAAATACAGCACTTATTACTGAAACACAGGCTCTGAAGTGAGTAACTATCTCAATATTAAGTAGCCTTAAGATATTATTTCAAAAGCCATAGTAATAAAAGTATTCCCCCCCCCCCCCCAGCCTAGCTGCTGCACAGAAGCACTGGAGAATCTGCAAGGTCTGAGGCTGCTTCCTCCAGATACGGTGGACATATCCAACTGAAGTGGTCTGGAGTGCAAATCAAAACTGCATGCTACAAGCTGTTGGGCATCTGTTGCCAAATGATCTGTTAATTCTTCTGAGTCTTCTTAAATGGAAAATCTCATCCTTTTAAAATAAAAATCTTTTTCTCATCTAGCAGTAGTTGAAAATACATCATTTAGAGAGAGTGAGACTATGTCCATAAATATGTAAAATTCAGTTATGAAATGACTAGGCTATCAACTCCACCAACAGATAAACAGATACTGAGATATTAACTTGTTTACATTAAGTGCTCACTGCTTTTGTCCAGATAGTTGAAATTTCAATTCACACAAAGTAGCCTCATCTCTTTTTCTGCAAGCTGGAGAGAGCAGTATCTCACCTCTCAAATTAAAAAAAGAAATTGCTGAATATATACTACATTTTTTCCTCTAGATGAGGATGACAAACAGTTTGTAATGCATTACACTGTATTTCTGCTCTTACAGCTGCTTGCAAATCCTCTACTTCCAAAAATAAGTGTTTCAGAGTAGATAGCAGTGAATTTAACTGACCCTCTTTTTGTACAGTCCAGATTTACAGAAGCAACAAAGGCTCTGCAGATGTCTCCACATCTAAAAGAAAACCAGTTCCCTCTGTGCCTAGCTCCTTCTTGTAGTGCAAATGAGGAAGAGAGGAGAGAAAAGCCGGCGTGCTCCGATTCAAGGATCTTCCTCTCCGTTACCTCAGGAAGCTGCTTGGGCAGGGAGCCGCTCAAGCTCCGTGTTTCAGAGCACCCAGCAAGGGGCTTCCCTGCAGCCACAGCGCTGCACCCACGTGCTCTTCGACACCCCTTCCGCTGGTCCTCACCACCATTGCTGGGAACTATTATTAGTGCTATCCAAAGCATGGCGCTAAGCACATCCCTCTAGCCAGGGCGACACAGGCCTAACAGCGTTATAAACCGCTCTGCCAACAGTACCAGCGAGCCTACGCGGCTCCGAGGCATTCTGTAAACAAGCAGACCTGCTGCTTACCAGACAGACAGATTTAGCAGCATCCTGGAACAGGGGTTTTAAAATACGTAGAGGATACATCACTGACTCTACTACAGTAAGCATCACACTTCTTTTTTTTAATGCTTAAGGTTACTATCTCATTTTATTCACTTTAAAAGGTCTGAACACAGGCACAAAAATGGGCACTATATACACAAAGAAACAAAGCAGTATGTTGCTTTTCTCCTCTTTGTACAATCTTACAAAAACAAGACCTGCGTTTTCTTTCATTTCTTCGCATCTTCTAGATGGCAGAGGATGAGCATGCTTAAAACAACAGAGGGAGAAGTCCTTGAAAGATTAAAAACACTGGCCAGGGGACCACCTGCCTTCATCTCTCACTGACCTGATGCAATTTCAGCTCTTACACACTCTTTCATGGGCTTCTGGCAAACCACCTTGGCTACAGAAGTGGGAGGAAAGCTATCTTCAATTGCCCACCGTGATTCTGTATTCTTGCTCTCATTTCAGGCAAGTGGACTGCGAAGTCGCACAGCATCAACACAGAGAGCAAGCTGGCATCTTCCAGCCAAGCTCACACCTGCAGGCAGCTTCCACGAGCCCTGCTGCAGCGGTGCCTTTCCTCTCCTCTCACCCTGGCATGGACAAAACCAGCAAAACACACAAGTATAAATGAGCCACCACTATTGTGTGTTGTGTTGATGAAACCTGTCCATAGCAAGTCAAGGTGATGGGCTATGCCACCGCCGATGTAACTCTACTGGTACCATTGCAGGAGGCAACCTTAGGGCTGGAGGGGCTGGGTTTGGGGTGGGGGTGATGGGGGTGTTTTTGTTTTGTTTTGTTTTCTAAGTCCCATTCCAACAACAAAACAGTGAGAAGAACGGAAGAGCTGCAATACTGACAAATTCTGAAGGGAACTAGACGGTTACTAGTGCCAGCATGAACCACATGAGATCAGTGCTAAGCAGGACTTTATGAGTCCTGCAAGGATAAAAGATGATCTCTTCCCTAAGTTTTTACTTACACTCTTGCAGCTAGCCACAGCAGGAGGATAGGAATTACCAGGTCTCTCAACAGCTTGCTACTCATCCCTGGCCAAGGCATTTCATTCCAGGCCACAGCTCGACACTACTGGTTTCCGTGAGCACCATGAGACCAAATGTGACACAAGGAGCAAAGCATTCCTGTTCTTCTGGGATGCACCAGGAGAATCCCTCTCTTGTGCGTCTGTGAAAGTTATGCCAAATCCAAAGATGAAAGACCTCACCAAAAGCCAACATCTGTATTTCGCTTAGGATTCGAGTCAGGGAAGGCAATTCAAAGCAAGACTTCTTGTGGGTACTGGTTGGGTTAAAATTTTTTTGCGTATCTTCATGCAAAGAAGATGCAGCCAGAGCATTTTCCAATGCATCTTCAATAGCCCGGCCCCTGCCCGTTCCCACACCGCTCTCTGCTAAAGGGCAGTGGGCACTGCTCGGCCCAACCTGGCTTTCAGTAGACTAAGCACTGAGCAGTGCTCCACAGATAATCAGGTTAGATGATCTAATGATCCTTCTGGTCCTTAGAAAGAAAATTTACTGCAAATCACTGCGATGCTTTGAAACCCTGGTACGGCTTCTCCCACACACAGACCAGCCACTGCAAAATGAAACTCAAATAGCCAAGTTTTACTTTGTGGTCAGCAACACACCACTAGAGCCGTGCACATCTGAGACAAAAGCGAGGTGAAGCAGACAACCAGTGATGAGAGACGAACCAAGAACAGCCGTTTTCTGACTTTAAGACACAGGAGCATCCAGTTTGCTAAGAAACAGAAAGGTATGGAGACAAGGGGCCTGAGGGGCTCCCTGCCTTGAGCTTTGCATACATAACCCTAAAACAGCAGTCACCTGCCTGCCACAGCTCGCTCACTCATCCCTGTTTACCAACACACGCTTGTCTCTTAGCTGGGTAGAATTTGTCGCCTTTCCTCTTGAAGGAACTACAGTGAATAATTCATCTTTTAACCATGCTTCACCCTAATACCACAAAAAAAAATCTGAATGTGCATTAGATGATTATTAATATGATACCCCAAGAGACTTTTTTCAAAGCTCAGAAACTAATTTTTGCCCAAAAGCTGTCCAGCTGTCAATACCAAGGTGACTCACTGATATTTAAATCATGCTAGGCCACTGCTGTTTAGCATTCCCACAGAAGCCTTCTCAAACAGATTTTATCAATCGATAAATCATATTAAGAATTTATCCACTCGACCTATGGACACAATTGCTGCTGAAGTCATTCTCCTCCTCCTCTTCCTCCAGCATGACGGGGTATAAAAAAAGCTTCATAAAAACATTAAAATGGATTAATAAATAAATAAATAAATAAATAAAGTCCTAGCTAAAAGTAGTGAGATGGCTTTGCAAATTCTCTCCACAAAACCAAACTCCCTATAGAGCTTTTCTAAAATATCCTAAAAAGGGCTGCACCTTTAGCTACAGGATTGCAATCTAAAACAAGTTAACCAGAAAGCAAAAGAGGAGGTAAATTACAAGAAAAGTATTCATTGCTGCATGGAAAAGTCTTTGTCTAAATATATCGCACCTAAGAAATCTTAATATTGTGTAATTAAAATCTGAACTGACATGGACAGGGAAGTGGAGCTTCAAAAGCAAGGTTTTCAGGATTGTCTAGTTTGACATCTACTTTACATTGCAGGAACGAGTTTGTCTGCCTTCATCCTTCCCATACAATCACTGAGAAAGGTCTGTGCGTGTTAAGAGCACCTGGGGTTTTCAGAGCTCAAGGAAGATGGACTAATAAAACCATTGCTAGCCTTAATGCCACTCAAACAAGATGCAGTATTCTTGATTGTTTCTCTCTCACTCTTTCTGGTCCTCCTGCAAAACGGGCTATTCTTCAAGTCAAATGTTTACGGGTCATGCAACTTAATGCAAATATGCTGAAAATACTGCAGGAAGCATGCACTACCACAGAGAGAAAGGAAAAACCACAGAAACCCACAGCAGCTGAAAACAAAAAACCACAGATTTTCTTCTTTCTTTCCAACGAAAACAAGCCCTTTCTTTGCCCTCTGCAAAGCAGAACTGACCGACCCAGACAGGGAAATCTAGACAGACCCAAGAAACACTAGGAAACAACAGTTACCCCAGACTTTGTATTTATTTTAAAAGAGGCAGAGGTAAAAATCCAGCTGCTGTCAGTGTGTGCCCCCAAGTTATTGTGAACTAGGTATCCACCTGTTTAGCTCCACTAATATTTAAGTATTGTAGTTGCTCTGCAGAAGTTACATGGCATCTCATGCTGGATCTACAGGATAATGGATACTTAAATAACTTACACGAGCTTCACAGACTTTAAGACCAGAAGAAATTCTTATAGTTATAAACAAAGGTCACGCAAACCAGATGCGCCTGCAAACATTTGAGATCCAAGCCTTGTGGTCAGACTTCCACTTCACACCTCCCTCCCAAGGGATATTCAGACCTCTACAACCCAGGACTGTTCTTGGAAGTCTTTATTTTATTTTCCCTCAGACAGAACTAAAGCTCCCCTTACCAAGAAACTATTGCAATTATGTAAATTGCTATTTTATCATTGGTTTTTGGCATGTTTGCTTTAAAAAAAGAAGAAGAAAAAAAGAAAAACCTGAGTGTCACTTGGAGGTCATAAATTTTATGCATCTACCTACTGAAAATATTATTTGGGGCAAAATATGTCATTATGAGAAACAACTAAAGGAAGAAGCTCATATTTACCTTGTGTCCATTCAACCTTTTCTAACTGTTGGAAGCAGTGAATCAAAGGTAAAATGAACTGACTTGCCCCAGTTTGTTTCCATGCAACTTAAAGCTGTAACATTAATGTTTAATGCTTACTCCCATTGGTCATGAGAATCTTTTTACATGCCAAATGCATTTTCATCTAAGACGACCTTTTCTCTTTAAAAAAAAAAAAAAAAAAAAAAGAAAGAAAGAAAAAGAGCAAGGGGGAGAGGGAGAGAGAATAAAGCTGTTCATACATATATTCATTCTCCATTTTCTATGAAGACCTAAAAAGCTCAGATTTTTGTGTCCAGCTTCCATTTTTGATAAAAATCACATCTGAAAATAACCTAGAACCAAAGTGGGACTAACTTGAAGTAAACAGAAGTTAAGTATTAACTCAAAAGCATAGGTAGTTTCATCCATTGTGATCATACCCTCAGAAACAGATCTGGCACCAAAGTCTAAACTTTGACCATTTTCAACAGCCAAGAGACCATTCAAAATATGGTGCTAGACAGGGAAATCAGGAAAAATTACTGAATAATCTTACTTTTTAACCTTACTATACTTTAACCCTCATTAACCAACTTCTCCTCAGGGAACAGGACAAAGACTTCTTGCCAGTCTAGTCCAAAAATCCCCTGGCAATATTCAGGATGGGCAGATGGGCAGCTGTTTTTGAAAGCATTAGCTTGTTTATGAGAGAGCCTATTAAATCTAATGCAAATCCTGAACAAAAAAGCTCTATTTTAACAAAGGTCGCATACTTGTTTTAGAATATTCACTTCTGCACTTTAAGCTCACTTATGCTGGTACAGAAAGTCACGCTACACCAGTATCTCATTCACTTTCTTCACTTTCCTTATATACACGCCAAAAGTTCAGCACCACCATCACCCTTTCTGGTAACATACACCAAGCTCTTCCCCCACCCCCACAATTTGGGGAGCCGTGTTAAATTAGGAAGGTTACCAACAAAGAAAGTACATTGTGTAGAACAAAGAGGCTCTGAGAATAGGCAGCCACTTCAGGGGGAAGAGCTCAAGTCCTTGTTAAAATGCAGCTTGAGACACGTGAAGTTTCTAAGTCCCTACTTAGGCCAACCTCAGGCTTACAGAGAACATTAAAGCCTGTTAGCAACATCAATTATCCATCCCGAATGTACATGGTGGCATGTGAACCACGTGGTCTGGGGAGGGCTCTGCATCACAGTACGTATTCGGTGACGGTCTTCATCTCCCCAGCAGCAAGCTAAATTTCAGCTCAATGGCTCAGACATTCCCCTGATTATAGCCAAAACCAAGGCTCCTGCCTGTACGGCAGCTACAGAAGAGCAACATGTGAACTCTTTACCTTTGAACCCATACGACTAACGCTCACGCTGAGCTGCTCTTCTCCCTGCGAGATGACCTAGATTTAAAAGGCATACACAATCACACCAGCATCAAAGGCAAACACGGGCTCTTGGTCTACAGTGATTTTGCAAACTAGTAGGAAGTGAACAAGCATCAAATATCAGGCATAATCCATCATAGTATGCAGTTTAAACATTTATTTAGTAAATATACTTTGGGTTTAATTTATTTATAACAACTCAGTCTCAGACTTGTATCAGTATACTAGGCAAATTTAACAAAATCTTAGCCTAAGACCTCGTTGCTGGACTCTCCATAGTACCTGCTTGCAAATGCAAACATTTCAAAGGCATCATTACTCAAAAAAAAGAGGGCTTTTTGCCCACTATCCATTTCTTCTCCGCAGTCTCTCCAGCTGCCTCCGGCATTCTTGACTACCAAACGAGCAAGGGGCAGCTCCCGTGGTGGCTGGTTCAAGGCTGCCCTCGTGCCCGCTCATGGAGCCAATGCTGCTGAACTAACCCGAGAGCTTCCCCATCTCTTTTCACCCAGCCATCAATTTTCAGAAAACATTTTAAAAGTTTCTTTTCTTGGCACCACGCTGTCAATCAGGTGTGTGTGTGTGCGCATGTGGGTGCCTGCAGGTGCACAAAAGCCAAATGTCTTTTGGTGGAAGAAAGTTTTGGGGTGAACACAGACTCATGCACATCTTTTCTGAGAGAGATGTGTAAAAAAACACACCCCAGCTGACTTCCACAGATGAAGATCTCTTCAAACTTCCTCAATGCTGTGAGCTTACTTGACCACAAAAGTTTCAGCATCAACACAATTTTGGGGAGCGACCAGGAAGAGAGAGCAAGTATTACCTCCTGGCTAGGTCCAATTTCTATACTTAGAGGACTCCCCTGGAGAGAGACCACTATTCTGCATTGCTTCCCCAACTCCGTCACATGGACGAGATTTACTTTGAAAGGGACCCTAAATGGAAAGCTAAGCTTCATTTTTACACACCTGACCCCACTACACCTTTCTGGATTACCTGTAGTCCCAGGCTTCCCAAATTGCCAGGCACCCCACAACCTACACGTGAAGCTTCAGCCCTTTCCATCTCCCCCTCCTTGCTTACCCGTGCAGAACGTGCACGTTTAGTGGTCCTGCCCGGGCCGAAGCAAGGGCAGGGGCTGGTCCTGGGGACGAAGCCGCATCAACAACGCTACTTCTCACGCGCAGCGGCACAGAAACCAGCTCTGCTTCACAACAAAACAGCGACCACGGCAAGGGCTATTATTCTTTGGAGAAAACGCACCCAACTCCTGGGCTTGTGCCATACTCCGAGGTGGGCCAACGCGATGCCAGAACACAGCTGTGACCAGTGTGTTCTTCACGGTTTCGAGTCCAGCTCCTACCTTTTGCAAAATGCATGGTTTCAGCCCTCAAAGCTCACTGTGGCAGCAACGGCTGCCACCACCTCTACCTTCTTGTCTGCAATCAAATACTTGCACAGGGCTGCACCAAACTGTGAAACAGGCTCAAACACAGCTCCACAGTCAAGTCGCAGCCAGCTCCTCGGTATTAGTTACTATAGTAACCAGTCCCTCAGCCCCAGCGCTCACAGCAGGAAATCATGCAGATTTCTATTTTACATAGTAATAAATGCTGCAGGAGAGGAGATTTTTACCAACAGTTGCAGGGGCCAATTGCACAAAACCGGCCCGATTCTGCCCCGTGACACCACCACCTTGCAGATGAACGCGCTCTCCTCCCCTCCCACGCGCCGCTGCCACCGCCGTTCGTTTTGAAGGGGTCCCCGCACAGCCTGCAGCAGGACTGCTGCTGCAAAGGCGGCAGCATTTTGCAATGGCTTCGTCAGACGAGGAAACACTCCTTTTGATATGCGAGAAGCCCACTCAGAAGCAACAAAAGCAAAGCAGCACAGAGATTTGAGCATACGTATGTACACACAGAGTCCAAGCACTGCATAGGAAACGTGGTCAGGTCACGACCCAAAGGTCCTCTGGAAATGGCCCTTCCTTCCTTTCTCCATCCTGTCCAAAACCAAGCTGAATGGAGGGCAAGCCACAGATGCGTTTGTAAGAAAAAAAACAAAAAAACACTACAGAAGCCATAAAGGCCCCAGCAGGGCTCTGAGAAGCAAAACACCAAGGTAATGGCATCATAACCGTCCAGAAGTAGTTCTACAGGTCAGACTCCATCAAGCATGGGAGTGGAAGAGGGAGATGACAGAACAATACACTTCTTGTCCTGGGCCAAGGCTAATTTTCTAGTGAAATTCAAGAACCAACGGGATATTTTCCCCAATCTCTCTGAACGGGCCCATAAGACTGAACACCGCAGGTTTTGCTGCCTCAACTAGGGATGAATAGATCAGGAAACTGCTTCACTGAAGAAAACTAACGTTTGGGGGAGGAGGGAAGGGGGGAACAGCTTGCACAGCAACAGGGACAAACATTTGTGCTGGCAACACCCAACAAACCATCACACGAACAGACGGACAAGAAAATGAAGGAAGCTGATCTATTTTGAGCAAGACCTCATTATTACCATGAACATGTCCTGCTTTCCTGGAAGCAGCAGGTATGCAAACATACGATGAATCATATCACCGAGCAAATCGCCTGGCAGTAGGAACACTAGTTTGCATGGACACACGCAGAGCAGACGCATACGATCCGTTGTCCTGACACCTCTGAAAGTGCGCGGAAGAGCATCCATCTGGGAGGCAGAGCGTATTACGGAGAGCAAAAAAACCTGTCAGACCACGGCGATGCCACGGGTTCGTTTGTTAATGATTAGACAGCTCTGTTGTTCTGGACACTCTGCTCAACGCTGCTCTGCTGGAGTTTGTAATTTCACATTTCTTTGCATACCTTTTATGCTGTTAAAAACGAACAGGATTTCTGTCCAGCAAGGGCAGGAATAGACTTGGGGAGTCAGAAAATACATTCCAAGTCAAAGCACGCATTTTTAAATTACAGCCTTTGCACAAATTGCCTTGCACGGCATCCTGATGTAAAGAAACACTGCAAGCAGTTGAAGAGACCTATGGACAGGGCACAGCGAAGTCTCGGTGACCGCCTGGCCCTCCCCAGGGCAACGCCAGGGCCTCCTAGAGCTCTGGCAAGTTTGCATGAAGGCAGCTGCCAGCAGCAACCCGATCCTTCCCCAATACATTATCCCTTGGTGGAAGCCACATCCCAGTCGATCAAGAAGAGGGCAACAACCAAACCTGCATTTTGAGACAGCTGCAAAGCTCAAGGGATGAGGCAGCAGAAACATCTACAGCCACTGCTCTGCTGTCTCCAAGGCAGATTGTGGGCAAGGTCTGCAAGGCAGCAAGTACTACCCTGCTTCACAGGAAACTTCACTTAATCTGGTCTGACTTCTTGATACTCCCCCACAAGACGTTTCACCTCCCTTTTCATCCAATGGCAAATAAATGCAAATAAAATATTAAATAAAATGCAATGGAAGCGGATCTTCAGCAGTTGTTGCTCTCCAACCTGTGACGTTAAAAAAAGAAATAAAAGCTGCAGCAACTCTCCTGTGGTTACCACAGAATTGTTGCTATGTGCCAACCAGCAATTTATCACATCAAAAGGCTGCTGGAATTAGCCTGAAAGGGGATCTCCCACCACAGGAACATGTGCTACACGGGGAAAACCAACCACTGACCAAAACCTCAGCCTCCATTTTTAAATCCACATCCCATTATCCAAAGGATGCCTGTGCCTCCTCGCCTCTCACACACCATCTAATAAATCAGCTGAAGGAAATTCTTAGAGCTATTTATGATTTGTCCTCATCATTTCTCAAACTGCATGCTTAAGATATCAAAAGTTCAGTTCTATTTCTAAGCCTGTGAAAGCTCTTTGGAGCTACAAAACCAGTATTTAGTTCCTGAAGTGTAGGAGCTCCGGTTGAAGATGCCCACACAGATGCAAAGTCACTGTGGAGTCAGAGACAGCACCTGGGAACAGCAATCAGCCTACCCATCTCCAGCCCACAGAAAAATCAGGACCTTAAATTCTTCTCTACTAAAAGCACTACAGCTGCTTAAGGAAGGGGAGAAGAAAAACCACAACTAATATTGAAATATATGAAACATTAACTCTCTCCTCTTCCTCCTCTCCACACTCCCACCAAAGATTTCTGATTCAGATGATAGCACAGATTTACATGTAGTCAGGAAAAAAAGACACCAGCTACTCCTATCTTGATACACCTGCCCACTCCTTGGATGAAGCATTAAAGCAGCTGATCTGCACTTCTTCCCCCAGCCTTTTATTTTTCTCCTTCACAGAAGTTACGCTCCTGCATTCACACTTGCTTCTGTTGTCAGCACACACAATCACCTGCTTTACGCCTTCTCTAACAACACTTCAGTTTCTTAGCAAAGCACCGCAAGCTCAAAAAATAATGCCGAGTTGTAGGGCAAATACAAAGTTTATTTATACACCACACTGTGCACTGCACCTTGGGCTAGCTGACAACACAAGTTACTATAGCAATTATTTTAATCTATCACATTGGAAATTTCTCCTCAGCTAGAAGCATCAAAGCAGTACAAACGTTGCCAACGACCCTGAGCTAGCTTTTGTCTTGATCTTATGGGGAAAAGAAAACCAAAATTAAACAAAATTCCTTAATGCTGCAAGGCATGCACTCACCCCAGGAAAAGGCATTGGGAATATGTTCCCCACCTAGGATCCCTTTTCATCCCCTAGATACAAATTCTGGCTGTTAACAAGCAAACCCAATCAGATCATGTTTCTTGTGTTGGGGAATACAAATATTAAATTCCAGCCAGGAAGACTTTCATCCCATTTTGACTGTGCCAGCCCGATGGGCTCACATCAGCAGCACAGTTTTCAGACGGCAGTACTTGCTCAAAGCCTCGGGCTCTCTTATATATGTGATGTTGTAGTTTTAGCGCTGGAAAGAAGCATTTCCATGTCCTGCTTCTCAAAATGCAACGAATCGCGTAAACAGGTATCCCGCTTCAAAGTTATCTGCCGACAACTTTGAATTGATTCTGTGTTTGGCATCATCTGCGTGAAAGTCTAATGGAAGCCTGAACACTTCATTTAAATAATTTTCTTCCTGATTATCTTCTATTTTGAAATCTGCAAGGAAAAAGCTTGGTCCATATTATTTTATTTCAAAGACTCCATGGGAGAAATAAGTACGTGCTTATTACAAAGTCTTATCTAACTGACAGGAAGCTCTAACGAAGGTCTCGTTATTTGAGTGAGAGCATCTGAAGCTAAGGAGAGGTTAAGACAAGAGTTTAACAATGTGAAACCCTTTCCTCTTGTGGCCAGCTTTGTTTTCACTCTGGATTTACACAGAGATCATTATCACAGCTCCTGCCCACGGCCACGAACAGGTATTAAGATTTTTGCAAAACGTTATCCGTATTTTTGGTCCCCTGCTATAGATAGCTGAAAACGCCCTTCTCCTCTCAGTCTCCCATCGTGCTTTCTGAAAAAGAAGAAACTGCCTTTCAGTACTGTTGATACTATTTTGCTGTGACACCAAGGGTTCAAGATTCATCCCTGTGGTTGCACTGCGCCCGTTTTCAGCAAGGCCTAAGCACACTTATTTGGGAAATAAGGATGCTGACTCCAGCTCTGCAGCGGACTCAGTCTGTGACCTTGGGAAAAGCCACTCATACTGTTTACATACCAATTACTCATACCCGTACATACCATTTCTCCTGTCCGAGACGACGGCAAAACATCCTAGAGTAAGGTACCTGAAGGTGTGCTCACACAACACCTGCAGCAACACAGATGCAGAGTCCGCATAGAGACACAAATCTGCACCGAAGGTATTACTTTAAGCGGTTTTGTTAAACATGAAAGGAAGCCACCGAACGCTGAAGTACAACAGCTACCTCAGGCAGATGCCCGCAGAAATTAATGAGATTTAATTTTATAACTAAAAGCATTAAACCACATTTACATTGCTGAGCGCTGATACAGTTTAATGGGGCCTGAAGAAGGTACAGACACTTTAACGCAGCACTTCACCCAGACTAATACATCCTGTCCCTCGCAAGGGTAACACGAAATGGCTCTGCTGGTTTTGTAGCCCTGCCGCTGTCGTGTGCCGTGCAGGCTGGGGCTGGGTTTCCCTTCTAGCTCTGAGCAGTGTCACTTCGTAGCTGGCTGACCATCCACGGTGTTTCCTCCATGCCCTCAAATCTCCGTGCCCCTGCAATCTCCTCCAGCTCTTTTCTGCAGCATCTTAAAGCTCAGCATTGCCTCCAAGTCCTCACTGACATCCGTAAAGTGAAAGAGATGGAAAGCATGAACAGCACCAAGCAGCATGGCATATGTCAAAGTCACCAAAGGTGGAGAAAACATTCCTCTAGCAGGGCTTGCCAAGTTGAAACAAGGCAACTTCAAACAGCATTACAATCCACTGAATCCAGCTGGCCACCAAAAGCTCTGTGCGATACCTCTCTTAAAAATGATTTAGTCCGTTTGCTAATATCAAACACACCTTTGTATATGTAAAACACTTCAATATGAATGAAAAACCAAAAAACCCACAACAGTGGGTATCAGCTGCCTCATTTTAACAACTGCACTTTGAAGATCACTTTTAAGCTTCAGGGTAAATCAAACCTTTTAGATCACCTTTCCATAAATTTTAAATTACATCTGTGAAAACGCATGTAGGCAAGATTGCTTGTTTTATGGAAGTAGCTGACAGTATATTAAATAGATATAAAGAAGTGTGTATGCCTTAGGATTAATGTCCCTCATAACATAAGGAGAACAGTTACTCCTCACCTGCTTTCTCAAGTTCCTGATTTCTAGTGCTTACCTACAAAGGCCATCGAAATGCAGAACACATGAGCAAAGGCAGAAAAATACCAGCAAGCACAAAGCAAAGCAGTTTACATACGCTCTTTAACATACTGCCCAAAAACCAACTCATGATACATTTGCAAGCCACATTTGGAGCGTGCAGTTCTTTCTGCTTTTCCAACAGACGCAATTTTTAATGTGCAAAATATCAAGCAGTTATTAAATGAAACCAGATTTAAATTTGTCTTTCAAGCCTCAGTCAGAATTGATGCAAATAAAAACACTCAAGATCTCAAATACTGAAAGCCTTAAGCCATGTGACAAAATCCCCAAATTAAAACTCACAAGCAAAAGCCTCCCCAAAAGCAAAACTTCATTGAGATTTATAGGTAGATTGCAGCATCTGTGTTTAACTTTTGTGAGTTTCAAAGTCTAGGCTTTAAAAGTATTTCCAGCTTTTGTAAACCACTAAATTACTTCAGTTCCTTTCTTAACAGTATTCTCTTAAATAATATAGTGAGAAGTAAAACCAGATTCCACTACAGGCTGATGAGTTCTGCCAGGCTGTGCATTGAACAAAGTCTGAAGACTACAAACTGCCAGATAGACATGTACATGTCACGAGAACTCTGAAGTCAAAACATTTTTGAAGTGGTATCATTTTTTTAAATTTCTGTTGACACCAAACAGCATATGCTGCTACATAACTCGCATTATTAGAGAAATATGACATTCTTACAAAAAAAAAAAGTCCTGGAAATGAAGTAATTTTTCTTTCCAACAATACATTATTTTTTAACAACTGCGTATGTGTGTTTATTTTTTTTATATACACGTATATAAAAAGAATTAACTGAGGTGCTTGGATACTTGTCCTTCTAGCAACAGTCTGCTGAAGAAAACAGGATGACTATATGGACAACCCAGAAGGAGAAAAAGCTTTTGGAAGTTTACTTTTTCTTCTCTATTTTGTTTTGCCTGTTGATTGCTGGGTAAAAAAAAGTAAGTTATCACCCTCCTTTTAGGGGCTTAGGATAAACTTTCTAAAAGCACATTCACAATTAAACTGATAAGCCACCTTACCCACTACCCAAGAATTTCATCAGGAACTGTTAAACGGATTTCGAGCGTGGCGGAAAATCCAGGGCTTAATTTCTGTGAACATTAATATCTTTCACCCATTACAATGAAACAGTGATCTTCAGCGGTGCAACCCGAGCAAAAACAGAGTGCCCCGACCAGATCTTTTTTCACACTGTCAGACCCACAGAAATAAAACCTTTTGGCAATAGACTACTCAGAGCTACTTTCCACATACTTTTCTGTGTCAGGCTGACACCAAAAAGCACTGAACTAATTCATACGCAGGGAAAAAGAGACTGAACTCTAGGTTAACACGTATCTGAATGGATAGAAAACTAAGGGTACATATTAAGTCCTGATTAGAAGTGGTCAGGGAATTTACCTCTGCATTTTGAAATAAGAGAATATGCTGCCTGCTTCACATTGGGAACCCTTCTGACCTCGAAAGCTACGACGTCAGGAAAATATGGCAACGTACGGGTTACCTGGCTCACCCGGCCTCCTGGCTTTACTACCGGCAGAGCTCCTGTTACGCCCTCTCTTTGAGCTCCAGATGGGAATGCCAAGGTAAAGGAACATCACTACTGTTACAGAATTAGAAGGAAGCAAACCACATGGAAAGAAAGATACATCAGGAGGGAAAAAAGTGGTAGAGGCACATGAGGCAGAGAAAGGCATGCGCTGGCACAAGGACTGGAGGTGATGGCAACAGGCTCTCCGTACTCATCCTTGCGCATTTGGTATCTGCAAAGGTATTTGTCTCTCCTTGCATGTGCGGATGTGTACATTCATGCAAACGCTTTCTTCTTTGAAAGCTAATGCTGATGCGCACAGATTACAGAGCGGCCAGAGAGTGCTTCTGCTGATTGACCAAACGCTTTCATCGGCCCCATCACTGGCTCTTAAAATAACACGTCAACTTTCAATAAAGCTACGAGCTATTACAGATGAAATTCAGCACCCAGCTTTACAACACTTCAATCATCCTACAGGGTACCAACACTGAAACGGGCATCTGTTTCAGCATTTTCTTACCAAGTCCTCCAAAGCAGCATTGGACTCACGCAATGACAATCTATAGCTATGATTCAAAACACCCCAACCCTCTCTACCTTTGCCATGGGAAGCGTTACACAACTCTTGTGTATCTCCTACTCTCATAGTTTATCTTTAACGTTTGGATGTGTATTTAAGAGGAGGATGCACCCATGCACAAGAGCTTAAAGGTTGTAAATTAACTTTGCTGACTTCAGTTCACATGTTAACTGAGCATCTTCAAAACAGTTTGAAGCCGACCCAGGTGTTTGACTAGACAAACAAAAATATTCTATGAAGTAACCGGCCGAATTTAGTGCAGAACTGTTCCAAGTTAGATAACTCTTCAAAGAGAAAATTAAGAGCCCATTAAAATCCCCACATCAGAGTAGGAAAAACACCAGGTTTGTTCAGGTTTGTTTTGCTTCCTGAAGGTGACTGTTTATACTAACAATAAAATACATTTTTTTTAAATGAATCTTGCCCTAGTAAGTCACAAGGAGTTCTGTCATCAGCTTCAACAGGGCCAAGATTTTATCTCTGTCCAGAGTAAGCTAGAAGAATTTGTATTTGTTAAAGGACCCACGTGCAAAACCTCAAGGATGCTCCAAGGCAACAGACTACTTCCATGCCAACACTCAAAGGGGCAGCAGTGGAAGCTGGGTTGGGAGGCTCATCAGAACCACCACGAGCTTGGCATTTTGATTCTTCGCCTAGAACATCAGCTTCTAAAAATAAAAACAAAATTCCCTTCTATCCTCCCAGTCATGGGAGGCAGAAAGACAGAACAGAAGAGCTATACACATTTGGCCGGCTGCGATTTACAGAGCTCCTTTTGTAAGGGATGTGCTCTAAGAGATAAGAGACAAGACACGACGCTCGCTGGACCCCTTCCAAAGAACACAGCAGAAAGAGCAAAATACCCTTCAAAACCTGCACGAGCCATTTTTGTCAGAAAGGAGGAGAATTGCCGTCATTCTGGTGTCTGAATGCAAGTCCTACAGCCCCGCCAGCACGGCCAGGACACAACACAAGGCTGAAGGGTTTTGGTTGTTTCTTTGTTTTGTTTTGTTTCCCCCTTGCAGAAGGCAGAGGAAGGAGAAGGGAGCATGCTCAAAGGCAAGACATTTCAGAAACCCAGCTGAAGTTCTGGCTTGGGTCTCATCCTGAGCTTATTCCACTTTTTGCAGTGTTTATTATTTTACCTGAGTAGATGCTGCATAATTTACAGAAGGTACACATATAATGAAGGAACTTCTTACCAGAATGTAAATATTAGCATTAAAAAGGAAAAAAAACATTGTTCCCTGTACTCATGCTATGGTTTAAGATGTGCTCCAGCAGCTGCTACTACTCCTCTTAGCCAGCAACAGGAGGGACTGGAAGTCTGGCTTAGCTCACACACTGATAATGAAAATGCACACTCCTCACATCAGCGAGGTTACATTCTACCCCTCAAGCCAAACGCCAAGGATATACTGGGGCTAAATAAAATAAAATAAAAACCAGAGCCTCTAAGGTTAGAGGTGACCAAAAGCCACTTGCTCAGCACTGATACATTCCCTTTGGAAATGCTCTCCACCAGCCGAGCCTGCGGGACACAGTGACCACGGGGAATGCCCCACCGCTGCAGGGACATCTGCATGCAATGCCTTCGCCACTGCGCCTCCAGCATCACAGCGGAGCAGCCTTTTGTCTCCTTCCAACTCAGCAGTCTGGAAAGATTGCCAGCTGCACTGTGTTGACCTCCCTACTCACAAACGAGCTTACGCTGTTACCCAGAGAAGCCCACTGCTCAGGAAAATTAATTTTTACGAGTAATGTCAGACTCGAAAAGAAAAAAAGGGGAAGGGCAAGCAAAGACTCTCCTCCAAAATATAAGTACAGGCCACTGCTGTTATTATCTACAGACCCCAAAGGCCACAGCATCAGCTGGTATCAGTTCTATCTTCAGCAGCCCTACAATAATTTATGCCAGCTGAACATCAAGCCTTACAGCTTTTACATTTACTTAAGGTACAAAAGTGTCAGTGAATACAGATTTCAATAAATCCTGCTTTCTAAAATATTATTCATCAACATATAATTCAGATGGTAATTAAGAACTGTTCACATGATTGATGACACATTTAAATTACAGGTTTCCAGCATTTTTTTTGGTAAAGAAAAGACGATTTCCTTTTTCACGTGCTGCTTTTTCAAAGTGCAAGTCCATCTAACAGATGTCTCACAGATCTGCTTGTCAATGTAACAAGTTAGGCTTTTTTATTTTTTTATTACGACAAATGGTATAAACCACACAGCATTCTGTTAAACTCAATATTGACACATCTGCTTACCACGTGTATTAGTAGCCATGTCAGCCACTTTCTGAAAGGCATCCAAAAAGGCAGCAGCTGCTACTACTGTAGTCCTGAAATGCATACAGATAACAAAACATTAGCAGTATCTCATTGCTGCCTATTTAATTATTGCCAAAAACATTAAGGCTCACAAAGAATACCAGTGTGAACTTGCAAGAAAATATCCTCTTTTATGTCTGAATTTAGCCTTCTCCCTCCCTCATGTCTTAATCTCTCCCTCGCTTTGTGTTAGGGCCGGGGACTTGATGGCAGCTCCGCTAATTCTGCGCAGTGAATTGCACGGGACAGGTGCCGTTTCAAAAGAGCACAGCCATTCCCCTTCTAGCCGATTCCCTCTGATGAACTGATATTAAGTAGTCAAACATGAAAAAGCAAATCTAACACACATTATACTGCACCCATCAGAGTACCAATTACAGCCACTGCTATTTCCGAGGAACACATATTTTTAAGGAGAAGCATGCAGAACCTTCCCTTTATTGAGATTCCTCACCAAATGCTTTCCTGAATTTCTCATTGAGGAGTGTCAGCATCTCCTTTTCTATCCCTTGCGATAGAAAATAACAACCTCCTGGAAATAAGGCTGTTTTGGAGTTTGTGAGCAAGTGGGAATGAGGCAAAAAGCTTCCCCACTTTGAAAGAAACTTTCTGATCCCGTGCTCCTCCAAGCAGTGAGCTTCCTCCCGACAGGTCCACCAGCAATCTCGGAGACCTTACAGTCCAAACTGCCAACCCCGCTAACCTCCCTCTTACTCTAGATGTGAAAAATGTTGGAGATCACACGTTTATTCAAGCGGAGAGCCAACGTGAGTCCCAATTTTCCAATGCATTTGCTCTACGTAAGTAGGCCTTAGAGCCCCTAAGCACCTCAGCTTGGTACCAGACTTCTGATGGTTTACAGTCTGGTTGACCCGATTTAAATGAAACCAGGACAGGGCTCTACAGATAAAGTACTACTGTGCCCTCGCCACGGTTAGCTCATGGTTCTGCGTCTACACATCTTTTATACCAGTAACTCTGATTTTCTCCCCTCACTGTAACAGTCAGTCTCCCCAAGCAAAATCCTGAAGAAGGAAGACCTTTGTCCTTTGCTTCAAGAGTTCCTTGACATCCTCAAAGAGCCCAGATCTGCAGGAACGCTGATCCATGGCCAGAAAGGACCACAGAACTGCATCGCTAGGTCAGATTTTACCAGAGTTTCACTCCAAATGCGCTAAAATATGGAGGACATAACTGGCAGCATAATAAATGGCCTAGTGACCACACACAAGATTTGACTGCAAAAACAGGCTTGAGGGGACGTGCTTGAGAGGATGTATAAAGACTCCCTACATACCCACGCAAAAAACCTGACAGTTCTCCAGATAACTACTAACATCTAGCCCCAGAACTAGCTATGCTTTTTCAGGATTTTTCTTAGCAGTATTTGTGTACTTAGTCTTCCAAACTTGTGGGTCATGCTGTTATTCATGTACTACATTGTTAATTATTAATTAAACTGCTAATAACAAAGTTCCATTTCTCCAGTAACAAGATACAGGAAGAGCTGGTTCCAGCTCAGGTGACATCTGCTCTTCTCTGTCAGACGGAGCACACAGAAATGAACCAGCGGGAGAAAGCTCACACTTGCTGCAAGTAAAGAGCACATCCTTGAACGCAGGCTTTCAACCTGTCTGCTTGCACATTCCTGTAGCTAGGAAAGCACTACGCTGGACACAACACTACAGGATTGGAAAATAAACTTATTTTTTGTGCCTTCCCAGGAGACCTATGTTTAAGCAGTATAAAAGGCTAGGGAAGTTCTACATTTCCTTTTACTACCTCCTCTATTTCTCCACACACACTCAATGGGATGGGATTGCTGGAGGAGGACAAACCACATGCAAGTGTGATATTTTAAACACGGCATAGCAGAACAGCGCGTTCCAACTGTTTAGGGCAAATGAGCCTAAACACTAGCTTCTTCGGAAATGGCTCACAACAATGCAGAACCACAAAATATCCTGCCAATAACCATACATATTACCACCACTGCTGCTGTGAAAAAATGCTGATGCTCTAGGGAGCCTAGTGGAGATTGTGGTTTGGGGAGAGCAGTGAAGAAATGGAGTTTGGATTCGTATCAGCAGAAACACACTGTACAAGTGAGTTCTAGAGGGAACAGAAACGCTCACAGTGTGATACATATGGTGCTTATTAACGGAAGTCCGTGGAAAATTATATAAAATGCCATTTGCAAAGTAAACCCCAATAAAATAAGCTTTAATGAACACAAGTGAACGATCCAGTAGGGGAATTCCCCTGATTTTGTAGGCAGATGAAAACGTTGCTAAGACTACTGGAGACTCTATTTAATGTTTTGAGGCCTCTTTTAATAGAAACCAGCTGTATTCTACACTGATAAAAAGGACAACATACATCTTCTAACTCCAAATGTGTGCGTTCACTGAACAAAAAAACATCTTTTTCCATCAGGATCTAGGCCATTTAGCTCAATTTATGTTTTTTATTATGGTGGTAGATTATGTATTTTTCTAAAATACACCAAAACAGCAGCAGTAGCATGTGGAAATTACATACGTGGGTGCTGCATATGAAATACGCAAAATTTACTGGGACATGCTAAGCAAATTATCCTGATGGAAGCTGCATCTAGTTTTCTTAACACTGTTTGCACACACAAGGAATTGGAGGGGATCTTGACTGTGCAACATAAAACTTACCGAAGCTGAGACTGCAACTTCCCAGCTTTATTTATAAAATCTTCCCACACTGGGTAGCTTCCCTGCAAGAAAAAAGAAACAATAATTAATACTTATTTTGGGCATTCAATTTTTGATACCCCAGATTTAATGTTCATATGAAACTAAAAGCACAGCTAAGACTTGGTTCATTACAACCTCATCCATTAACACCAAAATATATTTTCCCAGCAAATTATCTGTCATGTCTTTAAACACCAGCCCCAGACAGATGGGACTTAACTAGTTATGATTCCAAATAAAAGAATAAGCTCTCTGAGGAGCCTTTACAGTCTTCTCAAGTAGATACACTGGGGGAGAAGAGGGATTTCAACTGAAGCAGCAGTAAGAACCTCCTTACTTTGGATAAGTACAATAAAAACAAGCATATTAGAAGTGAGGTGCTGGGATATTACAATAACGTGCAGTGAGAACTTCCCAACACCCGAAGGCAGAATCCCAGACGTCCTCCTCTACATATGAGTTTCTCTATGCAATTTCCAAGCTCCCATCCTCTTTTCAAAAAGCCTCCGAGATAATGGTCCGAGTTGCCCAAGAGACCACCTCAAACACTGTCTCAAGGTAACAGAGCAATCACTCTCAGAAAAGGCAAAGTCACCATAAGGAGCCCAACTTTCTCCACAGCTGCCCTATAGCTGCAGGCCTTGCTGCCAAAATCGTCTGCAACGACCTTGGAACCAACTGCAGAGCTGAAGCTGGTAAAGCAGTGTGGCGTTTACAACACGCAAAGTTTTTAAGAAGGTTTAATTCCTCTTCCCTTCAAATTTCCTGCAAACAGCCAATTTTCATTTAGAATATAGACACCAAGTTGTTTTTTGATCTTTATCTTCCAAAATAAAAAGGGGGGGGTTGATTTTTAAGATTTTTTAAAATCTTTTTTAGAACAGAAAAAGGTGAACTTTCTCTCTTGCAGTGTAAGTGCAAATTTTCTGTTAACGTTAAAAATGGTGGCAGAAAGAACTCTCAAAATTTCCCTTTGCTTGGAGTCTAGAGAATAAAAGAGAGAAAAATCCATGCTTCCTTTAATAAAGGTATAAGACTTGCTGTTACCAGAGCAACGACACAATAAAACCTAGATAAGGCAGCTCCTCAAGGCTAACATTACCACCGCTCTGCCTGCCGGGAAGAGGCTGCGAGCAATTGCAGTTGCTTGCAGCAAACTCCATCCACCCTGATTAACAGGTGCTGCTCCTGTTTCTGAGTAAAATGAAATCCATCGCTCTCACTACCACGACGAGAGGCCGCATCTCGTTTTGCGCAGAACAACTCACTCAGGAGTGTGGCACCTCGCTGCCCTGTTGCCCGAAGGGGCTTGGGCAGTGTCACGGTAGACCTAGGTGCAGGAGCTTGCTGGCTACTGCCCCTGCCACAGGGCACTGCCTAGGGCGCTAACTGGCACTCTTTAAAAAAAAATTGTTGAAAAGTCATTTAAAGTAGTGTAAACCAGGTTGCCCTAAAACCTTATTATGCCTACACACTAGGGAGAAGGGGAAGAGAGGAGAGCATTTGTCAGGGTGGGAAGAGCCAGAATATAAAGTGCTTTGTGCTAAGCGAGGTTTGTCAGCCATTTAAAAAACAGAAGAAAGGTACCAATCAGTTGAAAAATGCCATTTCCCTAAACCTATTAGCCTTACTAAAATCCACGGCTCTGAACCCCATCTCTCCCAGCAGTCGCTGCTGGCATTTCAGCGCCTGCCCGCGTGCCAGCCATGCATTATGCATGCAGACGCCAGAAGCCCTGAAAGCACCGACAATTAGCAGCAGGGCCCAAGGCTTCACCGGCTTCTCCAGCAAAATGCAAGCTGACGAACGCAGGATACCACAGCAGCCCGATGACGCTTCCACCTCGGCGGGGTATTTTCCAGCTAACTGTGCCTGATGGCATGCAGGAGACTGACAACAACCTTGCTTCACTGCAAAACTTAAGATAGTGCTATCAAAACATAGCTCAGGAAGCAAACTTTTTTTTGCCAGGCTGGCCACAGAGAAATTGGAGTCGGAACAGTCACCCAGCATTTCTACATATTTATTCTTTGTCTTTAAAAATGCTGTTCTCTTTAAGTCAAGCCTACGTAAATAAGTCGTAGCAGCTCACTTAAACTGGTTGCTAAATTGGTTTGATTAAAATCAATGTAATCTCTTCACGTGGACATTCCTACGCTGGCCCGAGAGCAGCTGATCTCATTTCAACCAGAGGAAAAGCCCAGCAGTTTAATTCTGTCATATTTAAAAGATCTCATGTCTTTCAATTGTTAAAGAAAATACTTCTCAGCAGTTTTGCATCAATGACATGAATGCCTGTATAATCTCTTCAGCCTGCAATACCTTGCTGTTTTCTCTCTGGCTTCTCTCATATAAACCTAGCTGAAAATTAAAAAATGTGTCTTTATTTTATCTGTGTCCCAGTAGAATTTGCTGGGTGCTTCTCCCTTTTGGAGCCAAGTCAGCAAGTCCTTCATCTCTTTCCATAACAGAATTCGAGTCTTGTGCACAAATTGTTGATCCCATTCAAGCCACTTGTTCCATTTGAGCTTTTCCAAAAACACATTTTCACCAGCACATTCTTGCTAAAACCAAAAACCCTCGAATCCCACCAAGAGCAGACATGCACGATGTCATCTACCGCTTTACATGACCTAGTAATAGGTTTTTATATCATCTCCAGCACCTGGAAAGCAAGGAAGCCATTTAGTGATGCTTGCAGGGACAAACCGAGAAGATGAAACAACCCAAGAATTAAGCCAGTTCTGTAAACACCCCCAAGACTCCCGCAACCTGGGGGTGGTTCCCTCTCCAAGGCCCCCTCGCATGTCACCTCGCACAAGGCAGCCCCTCCATCACTCCATTTCTCATCTACACAGCTGGAACAACGGTGCTTCCTTTCGTACAGAGTGGCTATGGAGAGAAACACAATGGTGGTGGAAACCACACACTAATATAGCCATAAAACTTAAACCTCAATTTAACATGCATGACTTTTTCAATTAAAAGAAAAAGGTAGAATACACTGTCCTTGTCTAAAAAAAAAAAAAAAAAAAAAAAAAAAAAAAAAAAAAAAAAAAAAAAAAAAAAAAGTGTGTGATGTAAAGCTGCTTCTGGAAGAGCAGTAATACGTTTAAAAATACTGTGATGTTTCCCAACGCTTGCTCTGAGCCTTCTGTAACTTTCGATTTCAAATAGCTGATAAAGGAAATCGATTTTTCCCCCTTTAAATGTCAGGGTTATTGAGGCCCCAGTGTTATCTGCAAAAGCAGCAGCCTGCCTTTACCTTTCAACCCCTGCTCGGAGCCAGGAAAACCTTGCGGGAAGAGTCACTACGGGAATCTGGGTCCCAAACCCTCTACTTGGTGTCTCACAGGTTAAAATAGACATCAGTCACAACGTCGGTTTGTCCAAACGGTTAAATGGACTGTTTCCCCCAAAGTAACTTCATGCCTATTATTTCTTCATCGTCAAACGCCAGGCATGGGACATCCTTTCCTGCAAAACGGACATGTCTATCACTGCATCACGCCGGCGTAGCAAGGTGGTGAGACCCTCCGCCGTTGCCCACCTATCGTGGCGCCGGTCAGCTGCAGCATGCCACCATCAGCCCCGATCGCCCAATTAGCTGGTTTACAGGCGACGAGCCAGCCGACCAGAGGGCCGCGAGTGGGCCGGGAAGGGCCTCGCGCCGCTCCGCTCGCCTCCGGGCCTGGAAGCGAGACGGTGCTGTGCACGGCCACCCGCTCGGCCAGGCCTGAGGAGGGAGGCGGCGGACCCTTCCCCGCGGGACGCCCGCACGCCGCGGCGAGCTCCCGACCCGCCTCCGAGCGCCGCACGCCGACAACCCGGCCTGCCAGCAGCAAGCGCGGGCACCCATCCCCGGCAGGCGGTTTTGGGAGAGGCACCGTTTAACAAACCCCGGGTGGATGACGAACCTGTTCTCGGCAACTCAGCACAACTCTACAACAGATTTATTCGAGCTTTTTTCCCCTCCCTTTGGGGCCAGCTATCCCGCAATGGGGACGAGCGGAGACCCAGAAGCAAAACTTGGTGACTTCTCAATAAAGCACGGGCAGACATGCAGCAAAGGATCGTATTTACCAAGACTGGCCTTGATTAACATCTAAAGGCAAGATAGGAACCCAGATTGCTATATTTATTTGAGATATGAGCAATGACTATCTACAGACTTTGATAAAAAGGAGAAAAAAAAAAAAAAAAAAAAAAGCACTTCTCCACCTTAGTCTAGTTGTGCAGCTATGGAAATCACCAGCTAAAAAGCCCAGTGTCCCAAATATACAGAGCTGGTATCAAGCTTCACGCACTAGCAACACATCCAAAGGCTGTACAATTTTTGTCCTAAAGATAAATGTAACTTGGCTCCACCCCATGTCCCCCCACCCCTCCAAAGTAAATGCCACCTAGCCACAAAAGATTTATTATAGAGTTTATCATCTATCTGAATCACAAGGATTATCACGAATGTTTCATTTCGGTGCCGTTCACTACGCTACCTCCAACTAGCGGAGAGACTTTTATGGTGCTGGACACCACACAAGCTCACAGATGTTACAAACAAAAAAGTGACCTGGATGAATGACTGCAGCTTTCACGTGGAGACTATCACTCTCCTAGGGAGCCTTCAACAGGCAAAACAGGAAAAAGCAGAGGGGAAGGGGACAGGAAAACAATGACAGCCTGAGAAAAGGCTTCCGGGCACAGATGTCTCAACACGTGGCCAGACGCAACGGGTGACAAATCGATTTCCCCATCCTGCTAACATCTTGCACTGCAAGCTTTTTTCTGAAATAATTGGTAGTCAACTAGGGAAAAGGGCACTTGGCCAGTCCTAATTGCAAGAGTTACAAAATGCAACCCAGCACTAATACATTTCTCCATACGATCCACAGAGTTCACACAATCTGCAGCTGAAGAACTGGGCTGCCTAGTCCTTTATTAAGCCATGAAAGCCCTTGGAAGGCACAGGTGAGTAGAAAACGAACATCACCTTGCGTTCAAAGTCACTCTTCTTCCCACCCTACCCCCCCCCAAAAAAAAGTTCTGCTTGTTGGCTTGCCCTCCTTTTAGGTTAAAAAATAAACAGTTCAAGAACCTCTCTCATGAAGTTTTTATAAGCTGCATCAATTTATTTCCCAACCATTTGCCCGAATAGCCTCAAACTTCCAACAGAATGAAATGTAAATTTTGCTGGCCAGGGAGATTTCACGTTTTATGGAGATGCAGAGGTGGACATAACATCTGCTCCAGGACTTATTTTGTGTCATTTACATCATTTCAGTTGTATCCCAAATTCAAAGACAGAACTGCATCAGCAAAGACCCAATACTGATTTCAAGAGCACCTTACAGAGAGGGTTGTGACAGTCCATGTGGGCTATCAGCTGCTCTCCAGGGGAGAAGGACAAGGAATAAAACACTTTTACCTGCAGCAAAGAAGTTTCAGATTGGACAATTCTTCCTAACATCCAACTAAAAGAACAGCCGAACTTTGAAAGGTCAGGTCTTTAATAAAACCTAACACATCCATAGGGGTGTTCTAGGAAAACTCGGTACTGCCAAAACACATGGAAAGGGACAACATGACTGCCAAGTCCCTTCTGTATTTCTAAGCTAAGGATATTGCCATGCTTGAGGGAACTGAAGGCTCAGTTTTAGCAGCAGAAGGGACTCTTGACCCATGCAGAACCTGTGCTGGGCCAGGAATGAAGAGTCATTAAGAGCAAAAGACATGGAATTCACTGGATTTCCCAACAAAAGCAGGACACACACATTACTGACTGGAGGGGGAGGAGACAGGTGAGAACTCCAGGTCTGACAGATCAGACCCCACGCAAGTGGAAGTAAAAAAGCAAGTTAAAGATCAGATTAAGATGTCATTTAACCTGTAACTACCCTTCAGGAACAAAAAGAAAGGATAGTTAAAAGCAAAGTCCGTGTCAATACAAAAACACCCCTGAAGACACTTCACGCGCTATAAAAAAGACAACAGTCAATTAGCTATTTCTTCTATGCATCACAGACCATCCTTGTTTAATGTTTTCAAAACTGTTTGGTTTTCAGTCTAAACAGAGCATGAGGACACTGTGAGAACACGACTGTAGGATACGGGTAATGGCATAATGTCCTGATAAATCAAAACAAAGATCTGGTCAGAAAACTGCAGAAGACGATATACCTTCCACCAGGAAAAAGCAGAGACGTATCAGTTACTTCTTCCTTCCAAAAACCAGTTGAGGAACTTTAAAGAAGGATCAGCCCCCCGAGCTCCAAAATGCTTATTAGACTAGGTATTCATTTTTGTAATTTATTTTTTAATGTAGGTATTAGGTATTTATTAACACTGCACAGCACCCTGGCTTATGACCAACGAGGGTGCCTGCTTGCTCAGCCAGTAAAGCCCCATGTCAAACCTACGTCACCCGCAGCCCCATTTCCCAGCAAGTCGGAGACAAAATCTCGGCTCCAGAGCAGACACGTTGTGGTTGAAATCCAAACCAGACTGGGTAATTAGCAAACAAAAAAGTTATAGTCACACTGTGAGAAAATGTAGCGTGCATAAACATACATCCTCCCTCTCTCTAAACACCAGAAGTTATTTAGGGAGGGGGGGCACCACTGGTCACAGCTTCTGGGGAGCCTTTTATCCCCTGCTACATTAAAAAAGCTGGACATGAAGTCGTCTTCCAGAGGAAGCATTTAGTTCCACGCTCTTCCCTCCAGGTCTAAACACGTCTGCAAGCCTGAATAGCAGATTTCTCCTCAGAGACTCATCAATACCGCCTTTCATCCACTGAATCATTAAGTGGCCACTGTGCATACTCGGCAGCTATTTTATAAACCCACAATATTTCAGCTGGATCAAAACTCAGATAATTAAAATACTGAGAGGCACTCATTCAAGTTAATGCCTACATGGTGCTGTCTCGAAGCAGAGCTCACAGCGCTGTGCTGGTACCTCCACTACCACCCCTGGGGTTTGATCACTTCTCCCCAAACCTCTGCAGAAAGAGGAGAAATCCTCATTTCTAAGCGGCTATTGCTGGTCTTGGCAATCTCCATCACACCAACAGGCAAAATGATCTCCAGGACCCAAGAACAGGCAGTCTCTGGTCCCGGAGCACAAGTGTCCGAGTTGACCACAGTCTCCAGAACTACCTCGCATGGAAAAAGGCAGCAACCAGGTTGCAAAGTTTAGTGCTTTACTGTCTGGAAAGTGCTGAAATTTATAAAGTGCAACTACGCTTACCACAGGCTATTTTTTCGCCATTTTGCTCATGAAAAAAGAAACCACATCATTTTCCCGTGCCAAATTACACACTTCAGCTTGATCGCAGACAATTTGGTTAGGAAGCATCTCATGATAAAATTTCATTAACGAAAGTCCCAAACTGGCCACAACTATTACGCCACTATGCAAAGGGCTTTAGTGACATTGAACAGCACATACCTGACTTACATGACAAGAAAATCTCATGCTCGGGTGAGAAGCATGGTGGAAGTTTATGGAAGAGAAAAAAAATGGGAGGAAAAGAATCTGAACCTTTTTATACCATAAATCAAATTCGTCCAGTTACACAATCATGGCTAGCATTGCACACACCAACAGTATCAGCATGCACAAGTTAATTCATGCAAGTGTACCTTTTTCTAAACTATGCAAAACAATTTATGAAACACTGTTTGTACACCAGCTAGCATCCTAGAGTTAAATTAAACTGCACAACACTATCATGCTATCTGCTTGTTGACCAGTACGGTGAAAAATGCCGAGCTAATGCACAGCCTCACAGCACAAGACAGACAAACTCTTCATAATCTTCCACCCTGTGATTAAGATGCTCCAATCACACCTCTCCACTTAGAGACGCCCCGCAATTTTAGCTACAGAAGAAGAGTCAAACGCCCTTGTGTTGAGTGTTGATCATTCATTTGTAGACGTCATCTGTTCTGCCTGCAAACAACGGGTTATAAAGGGGAAACAGCAACACGTCTTAAGCGGCAACAACAAAGTGGATGAAGAGCATCCCCTCGTTAGCTCTATGCTCTAGATGCACTCAGCTCCTTCCTGTCCCAGGGGAAAGGAGCAGAAGTCACCAAACCTGCAGCCATATATTGCCTTTCTGCAAAATGGGAACCATTCTTAGGAGCTCAGTCACATGCTTCCAGAGCACTTTGAAGATGAAAGCTGTTGTGGTCCTAACCACAAAGCTACCAGACATTTTGTCTCCAATCCTGCAAAACAGCTCAGCATTCAAGCTATCTCAGCCCTGTAGGAAGGAGTCAATCAACACACTTAAAGGTCAGCTCAGATACTAGCGCACGGGGCAGTGCTCAGCACCTTGCTGCATCAAGGCAGACCTAATTTTGAATTGGAAAACACACCCTTGAGGAGGCAAATGCACGTCTACAGCAGCCTCTTTGTGGTAGTAAGTCAAAACCATCTGTACCCACCTTTGCATGCTTTGAGGCAGACCAAAAAGTAGACCAAACTGTACTTTTTAAGTATGGTTCCTATTCTGATCTATGTCACGTAATTCTTTCCACTCCTCTTCAATACCACACTGTCTCTGGGTAGACCATGGACATTAGAGATGTTTCTCAGAGGCTGAAAACACACAGGCTGTTAAGCAGAAGATACTGTTTACAGACGCACAAGAATTCGCCAACTGTAGCGACTTCTGGACTTTGAGAAGACATATCTACAAAGCCAAACTTCTTTTGCCATTTTATATTGAAGATTTGGGGGCATCTCCCACAAGTTCAGAACCGAAGCAGCAGCAAACCCTTTGGGAATATCACTCTTTGGTACGTATTATGACAGGCTCAGCACTGGTTTACACAGACTTCTTGTCCTCCAAGATCTGTTCAGCCAACTGCTTTATGCAGCACTGCACAATCCTTTCGACACTTACGGCATTGCAAACCCTACTATACAGCCCCTGGCATCTTGCCAGATCCGAAAGGCGTACTTTTTAAAGACATGAAAAACTTCTGCCTCCAGTATGCCAGAAAAACAAACCAGCCTCGTACACATTTAAGTAGCAAGCGCTCCTCAGCTGTATAAATTGCCAGGGCTCACACAAGACTATGTGGATCAAGAATGTGTCCCTGAAAACAATCATTTCCCTGGCTGTATGGAGCCCCCATATTTAAGCAGGCATCGGTAGCTCTCTTCCTGCATCATCCTTCAACCTCTGCAGCACGTTACTCCCTCCCCCCTTAAAGATGTTCACAGAAAGATAGAGCAGCTGTGTAGAGAGGGCAAGGAATTTCAGCGCGAGCAAACTAACTGCTTGGGCAAGCAGGTTGTTGGCAGCAGCTGGGGTAAATCAGTGCAACTAGCTAGGCACAAAATGTGTTGGTGGTAAAACCTTTAAAACAAATTTTGAGAAGAAAATGTTCAGCTGCATGGAGCAGAAATTAACCCGTTTCATACTTTTGGGGGAGGGGAAAAATGTAAATTTTCTAGATTTGGAATAACCACTTTTCCTAAGGATTGTCATGAAAAGGATATGCCAGTGCACTACAGCACACATGGGAGACAAAGATACCTTTTCTTCGCTGAGCCTGTACCTGCACACTGCACATTTAACTTTCTTTTCTTACACTGGTTATCATCTTTAACAGCTGGATTGAAACTAGACCTTAAAGTCATTGAACTTCACCTTCCTCATCTCCAGAGAGACCCCAAGCTTCAAATAAAACACAGCTGTAGAAGAGCTGTCATACTACTACCTGTCAAAGTAACACAAATCTGCCAGATTCTCCAGCGCGTGCAGGCGGTCCTTTGGATTATCTGAATGCAGAGGACTTGCAGCTGCACTTGCAGCAGTAACTGGCTCAGCATTTTATTTTTTCTAACAAACATCTTTCCCTGCTCACTTTTTATTATTTTTCTGACAAGCACAAGGCCATCCCTCACCAGCAAATCAGCCCTACTTATCAAATGGCTCTTAATCCTTGATGTGACCACCCCCGGCTCCATCTTCCACAAAAAGCAAGATGAAAAAGCTGCTTATCACCAGTCATGTCCTAAAGGTAGGTAAGAAATATTTCCGTTTTTGCAGTCTCTTATGCTCGTCACTGCACATGCTCTTTCTTTTGCTTTCTCTCCAAGACCAACAGCCTTGAAAGGCTGAAAGAAAAGGTGTACTGTGTTCTTGTCCAGGAGAGCTCACCAGTTGCAATGGGCAGGAGAGGGTCCACCTCTTTTTGAACATTAAAACAGCAGTAACTGCTAAAAGCAAAGGGTAGATGTCATTGAGATTTCAGCTAGACGATTATAAATAAGGTGCACACACTAAAAAATTAAGAAGAAAACATCCCTGCCTGTAGCTACACCTCCAGATTTTCACTCCTTGTGTGGGAACTTTCCTTCTTGTTCCCCAGTGGGATGAAGCTTGGAGCCCTTCTCATATCTGCACATCCCTCACACGCAGCAAGAGGAACCAGACCAACTGGTAGTCCTCACCAGATCAATTAAAAATTAGTTAAAAGTAAAGCCCCAGGAGACTTGTGCAGGCCTGACAGCAAGCCCCTGCCTTGCCAAAACACGCTGATAAACCAAGAGCACGTGAAAAGGGAAAGCAATGACATCATGCAAGTGGTGAACCTCAAACGCTGCTAATTTCAGTGTTTCCAGATGCAATTTCCTCCTTTTCTTTTTCCTTTGAGATAGCAGAGAAGGATGCGACTAAAAGGAACGCAGAATTAGGGCTCAAAAGGAAAAGCGGCATTAAAGAGAACACTCTGCGTGAGAAGACATCATCTTCCAAAAACCACACTCAAAAGGCCCTCCCAAAAAGTCATCTGCACAGATTTGCTTCGCACTACAAGAAACACTGAAGTTAACAGCACATGACGGCACCTCATTTCCCAGCTGCCAGAAACGCGTTACAATCCAGCGGGATCTAACACTCTCTCCCCGCGAGGAGCTACAGAAAGTACGTTGAGAAGAAGAGAAACTGCACAATGTTAGAATACAACGCTCAAAACTACCCCTGCCAGGATACCCATGGTTTTTTTCTGTTGCTGTTTTAATAAACTTCAGTCACTTCGAAAAAGATCTCGCGTAAGCGTGTAGCAAATTACAAGTGCGACATACCCGAGGAGGTATCACAGGGGCCACCAGCACTCTGGGAATGGACAAAACCCCGTGGCAGCCAGACTCTCCCCGCCTTTATGATTCTTTAATCCGGACTGGAAATCTCAAAAGCATCAAAGCCCGGCTCTGGCGCACACCTGCCAAGCACAATTCCAGCTGTGAACCTGCCACAAACAATTTGGTCCAGATGTGCTCCGTACAGTACGTAACAAATTTGACCCTCATTTTGCATGGAAGATACGGATTTTCCTTGTTGGAAAACTAAAGCTCCAGGTGTACCTGAAGCTGCCGTACAAACGTACTGTTTGTTACTCATTTTTACACTTAACTCAGTAACACAGTGTTCTCCACATCACTTAGCTTTAAGCTTAATTAGTTTGAAGCTTGTTTTGTTGCGTATTAATTACGTAACCATATTGTGGTAGAAGAACAGACAAAAATTTAGGGTTTCTAGAGAAAATTTTACAGGCAGTTTGAGGGACCGCAGCCAACAAAAGATAATCTTGCTATCAAAATGTGTTGTATTAATCATATTGGTGTATAGAGTCCTCATTAGGTTTCAAAGTTAACGCACTCCTCAGAAAACCAGAAGCAGTCGCATTGCTCCGAACAATTCCAGTTTCTGTAACTTCGTCAACACCAAAAAGAGCTCAAAATTAACAACAGGCGGACCTGAACTATTTATTAGTGTGAACAAAGAGGAAAAATCAGTCCACGCACACTGTCACCCTCACCTCGGCTGCGGCACCTACCTGCATCCACCGGCAACGCTGCAGAGTACTTCTAATGCAGTGTTGCCGAACCCGTTGCCTTTAGATTTAAGTTTGAGGGAGAGCAATGCATAGGATAAAAAGAAGGTGAAAGTTATTTAGTTAAAAAAAAGTGGCGGATTCTGCAGCAAAGCCCTCAGCACCGCAGGGCGTTTGAGACCTCAACCACAGGCATCGACGGGGTGCTCGGGCGCGCGTGGGCAGACCCCGACACCGAGCCTCAAGGCCCTGCCACAACCTGCACGCAGCAGCACTTCAGATGCCAATTTTCACTTTACTCCTAAAGGTACGACTAGCTGAAAGGTTCTGGGTGGCTGTTATAAAATAGCTACTTTTTTTAGAAACCGGCACCGTCCTTTGTGCACGATTCCCACACAATTCTCATGCAGCTCATCAGCCGTACGGCATCGGCTGCAGCAGGCAAGAGTGTGAGGCAAATTTATTTCTTCTACTTGAGCTAAACAACGAGCAGATTTTTCCCTTTTTAAATCTAATTTTTAATTTTAACAACCACCACGCTGCTAAAGAACTGCAATGTGCTCCAAACCCACCCACCCCATACGATGCCTCCGCAATCTGCAGTTCACAAAACAGGTTCCACTACTATGATGGATTAAAAAAATTTAAAAAAAAATAAAATCGCGCCTGTGCCCATCTCTGTCAACCTATTTTGGATGAGCAGCACTCCCATGCAAGAAGCGATGCACAAGAAAAATCAACATGCCACAGATTTGCTTGCTCAAGAGCAGGAAAACGTTATCGCTTGGAGAAAAGCAGCAGAGAATAAACATGCCCTGTGTCCTTCTGCCCCGAAACCCCAAACCACACACTTCGTCTGGGGCGGAGTACGTGCTCCTTGCACAGCGTGCTGAAAATGGATCCAGGATTCGTGACTGTTCCCCGTTTGGGGTTGGTTTTTGTTTTTTTTTTTGCTCTATTTCAGAGCGTAGTCGATAAGGAATAAAGGGAGGATGACGGCACGGCGACCACCACAGCCAGGACCGCGGCACCCCCGCGACGGGCACGCACACGCGCCCCCGCTCCTCCCCACGCGCCCCCCCTCCTCCCCACGCGCCCCGCTTCCAATTACACGTCTCCTGGAGGCCGTCTGCAGCGCGCGGACCCTCGCCAGAAGATAACTTGTGGCCCCGGCAGCTTCTCCTCCCCGCTCACCTGCGCCGGGGGCTTCGCGCCACGCGGAGGGCGGCCGAGCCCGAGGACCTCCGCGGTCCCGGGCCCTCGGCGGGCGACGCTGCAGCCTCCCGCGGCGGCCGGGCTCCACGGGCCCCCGCGCCCGTCGGGAAAACGCGAGGCGATGCCGCCAGCGCGGGAGCCCTGACGCCCGACGCGCTGCCCGGCGCTCGCCGTCAGGGCGCGCAGCAGCCTCTGAGCATCTCCGGGAGGGAAATCTTCATTTTATTTTATTGTTAATTGCGCCTGTCGGTGCAGCACGGCAACACCTGCGCGGCCGCACCCCGCGGCCCCTGCGCGCATCCCCGCCTGGCAGCGGCGGCGAAACGATGCCAGGGGGGAAAAACAGAGGGGAGGGGAAGGTGAAGAAGGAAAAAATAATAATTATGATAAATAATAATAATAAGAAAAAGCCAACAGGTTTGGAAACACCAGGTAGCACCTTGCACCTTTTGGCAGGGGCAGGCAGAGGGTGAGGCCACCCTGCCCGCAGCCCCCAGCGGCGCCGGGGGGGTCCCGCGTCCCCCCTCCTTACCTTCATGTCGCTGATGATGGTCTGGAAGAGCCCCCCGAGCGCGCTGCACTCCTTCTCTATCACCGCCTCCATCTTCCCGGCTGCGGGCACGCCGGCACCGCGGCGACTGCGCTGCTCGGCTACGGGATAAAGCGGCCGCCCCCCCCGCCCCGGCTTCCCCCCCTCCAAAAAAAAAAATCAGCAGTCCTCAAAAAAAAAAAAAATAAGGGGGGCGAACAAGCCAACGGGGCTAATGACCAAAAACCAACCCCCGCACCTGAACTCCTGCCTGCACCTCTGCAAAAATTAGATGCCGAAGGAGAAAGGGGAGGCGGGCGGCGCTGCGGGCGGCGCTGCGCTCTGCTCCGCTCTGCTCCGCTACGCGCGGCCGGCGGGCGCGACCCCCCCACGCGCGGGCAGCGCCACAGCCGCCGCCGCGCCGCGGCCCCCCATGCCCGCCGCCCCCCGCGCCAGCGCCGCAAGCCCTCGGCGCGCCGCCTCTGCGCGCGCTTAAAACAAAACGCACAGAAAAAAATATATGTGTGTGTATATGTATATACACGCGCGCGCGCAAACCCACGGAAGGGCGCGTTAAAGCGAGCCGCGCTCTGTGCGACCCAGCCGCTCTCGGCGGAGCAGCTCCCCGCTCGCCCGCGCCGCGCTGCGCTGCGGCGCAGCCCGGCCCCTCCGCTGCGCCCGCCCGCGCGCAACGCCCCGGCCCGGCCCCGCGCGCCCCCGCGAGCGCGCGCAACGCCACCGCCGCCGCCTCGCTGCGTCACGGGCCCTGAGGCGGAGGGGGGGGGGGGGGGCTGGTGCCCGGGCGCGGCTGCTGATTGGCCCAAGGGGAAGGATGGGCGCGGCCGTGGGAGCGGCGGGAGGCCCCGGGTTCGCGTCCCGCTGCCGCCCGCCTGGGTGAGCGGGAAGGTTTCTGAGGGGGACGCGGCCGCGCTGCGCAGTGGCCGGGTGTCGTTCCCGGCGTGTTTCTGCCCCTCGTGAGGAAAGGCACAGCGGCAGAGCCTGAGGGGCCCCCTGCAGCGCTGCCCGCTGGGGGCGCGGAGCTGTCAAAGGAGCCCTCTGGAAGGCTGGCGCCCGTAGGGCAGCCCACGCGCCCGTTAGCAGCAGCCATTAAATTGTGCCCGCTCGAGGTGTTGTGAGGCGTCGTGGGGGCCCTGTGCGCCCCGCTGTCTGCCCCCACCCCAGGCCTCGCTCCTGCTTAGCGGCCCCCGTGAGGGCTCCCCAAGCCCTCCCGGACCCACACAGGTCCCCATGGCCGGGCCGCTCCGGCTCTCGCCGTCTCCCCGCCTTCTCGCTCTGTGGGCCGGGCCAGGCCGGGAGGTGGCACGGTGGCAAGAGGGCCCCTTGGGGCCACGCAGCGTCTCCCGAGGACTCGTGGCCAAGGCCTAGCGTCCCCGTTCCCCAGCTGCCTCACTAGTGATTTTTGTCTTTCCAGCCTCCTGTCCCGTGCGTCTGAGAACCTCACAGCCATGCTGTGACCCAAGACACCGCCACGATGGCAAGGGTCACGTTCTTGCTCCAAAGGAAGGTCGCACTAGCACCGTTCAAAGCGAGTGCTGTCGGGAAGCCTTAATGCTGGTGAAGAAAATATTTGTTGCTGTCGTTCTTTGCAATTGCCAAACTCCTGCGTTTTCAACTCGAAAATGTCAAGCAGTCTATCTCCCTCAAATGGAATAATTAAAAAATTTCATCTGAAAAGTGCTCACCAAAGTTAAAAGCAACTGAAAATACAACCTCAGTAGAGTAAGAAACAAAGTGTAACTGACAACTACTTTAATCATAGATTAAATGGGGCTGTTTGTACATCCTGTCTTACAAAGGTAAGACTATATTTAAGGTTGTTATCATGAATTAAGTATAATAAAATATATTTTTAAAGTAATTGAGTTTTAAAATTCTCCATGCTGAAACCTCAGTTCTACAAAACATCAAGGTTGAAATTCATTTTGTGTATATATATATATACACACACATATACATGTGTATGGTATGGCTGAAGTCCTGTACGCACTAATGCATGTGCTTAATACAATATTAGAGGAACGGACTAAATGTACTGAGGTTCATAAGACTTTTCGTGGCACTAAAGCTAGGTGTATGCTCATCTGTTTCAGGGAGTTGAGGCCTTAAGATCCTATTGCTGCTAACTCCAGTGGAACCACTGTGCTCCTGGGAAAATAGGCTGCGTTACTATGCAATTTAATAAGACCCAGATGCAGAACCAGGAAAATGTAAGTATAAAATAATAAGCCTTAGACCCCAAAATGAGTTTTTTCTCCCATCATATACACATACACACACAGTTATGTGCATAACCAATGGCTGAGATGGAAACTTAGGAATCCAAGGAGGAAAATTAAAGAGATATGAAATCTATTTATCTTACAGTCTCTGCCAGAGAAGACCCATTATGGCTCACCATCATATGTTGGCTCACTTCAGCCAGTATTTAGGCACATACAAATGAAGGATTGTGTTATCTGTGTTAATTTAGCAATGGTGAAAAATGCTGGACTGGTGCCATATCTCCAGTGGAACTGCTGCATCACAAACTTTAGCGGTGGTTTCCCCTCTGCTTTTTACCACTTCAGCTAGGAAGCACCTCCCCCAGGTGTGAGTGATTTGTTTTGTGGCTCATTATGCCCCTCTGTCTTGAAGAAAATTCCACTAAATATCCACAGTGGTTTGTAATAACTCTACCTTCGCATCATGCACAAATCTACAGCTTTAGGTGGTTTAGCATAACTAGCATAACAATTATCACCTGAGACAGAGTTATATACAGCAATCTAGCAGTGAAAGCTTGTCACCTATTTTGTGTTCTTCACCTACCCCATTTCTGGGATGGTCCTTGTTTTAACACAAGTAATATTTTGTATAACCTCCTTTTTAGATATCACAATTTCTAATGTAAAAGGCTTTCTAGTAATAAAAATTAAGAAATACATGATACATACGTGACAGGATGGAAGCAAATCTATTTCTATTAAATAAAGGGCTACTGAGTGAAATGTTTCAGTCAGCTTTTAAGAACTGCTTTAATGCTTTAGTTTTCTAAATACATCAGTCCTGTCTGCTCTGTACTAAGCAACAAATCTTCATGGAGTGATGATTTTCAAACCTCAAGAAATTATAACACGTGAATTAGGCAAACAATGTAAGAGAATTTTTTTTTTTTTAACTTTGCAGAACTGAATGGGCAAAGCATGCACACCATTGGTTGTGTAGAGTAACTTGCAAAATCACTGTAAATCAAGCACGTCCAGTCACATGCCTGTCACCTAGAGAGACCTTACCAAAAGTGTTCAGGGGGAATATTTTTCTGTGAGAAAGTGCTAGTTTGTCAAAAATGGAAACATGCTTTCAACAAACTTTTCATTCAGAGGACAAAGAATCAAAATGAAACACTGCAAATGGAAAAGATTTATTTCTCATTTCAATATTTTTTATTTTGAAACCTATTTTGTTAAATCTTCCTTGTATATATCACTTAAAATACTGTTCATGTTGTTCTTATATCTTAAACTTTTTGTTTGTTCACAGGATGAATAGATACAAAATAAAGCAAGAGCATGTAATTTAAAACCAACAAAATAAGGTCTTGGTGACTGAAAACTTTTTATTCTTTAGTATTGAAAGAAATTTCAGACTTTTAATTTTATTCTGTTTCTAAGGGACTTTCAGTGCTAGAATTTTCTGCAGAATGGCAATTCGGCTTCAGCCAGCTGTAGAGTTAGAATTAGCGTTTTTCCTCAAAGACCTGAGTCCAAATGGTTGTTTAAAGTGCAAGTAAAAAGGAGTTTGGTGATTTTTGCTCTAATGGGTTACCATCTGTCACATTATTTCTGGGATCTACTTGACTGACTGATAGCAAATCACTTCCTGCAAACATTATTTGCAAAACTTTTATGGTCAAAGACTATTTCTGTGTTCATGAGACATCGTTACAGGGGAATGTTTCATTACCAAGTGATGACATTCTGTAAAATATCCTGTTGCACAGCAAATGCCAATACCACTTCATGACAGTTGGGTGGCTGAGTGTATCTTAATCGGCAACCCCCAACAGATGTCAACCTCAAAATTTGTCAACAGCACCATGGGAGCCTGTATTCTGACATCCTTCAACACATTTGGCGGTCTGCTGACACCGAAATCCCAAGAAGGCTGATGGCTGAGAATAAACGTATTTTTCCAGAGATAAGTAGAAAGCCTGGGCAGTGACGTGGTCACTTTGCTTGGCCTGGATGGTTCCTAGTCCTCCCACACTGTGTACCAAAGCATGAAAGATAGCCAGAGTGAACCAGGACACACATTCATGAGGGCCAAGAGTTTTCAGCCCCCTACGAGCTCTGCCAATGGACTTGCCTTATGACCAGAATATATCCATTCACATTCCTGTGCCTTGCCTTCTCTATCTATAAAACAAAAATCCCAAGTTTTAAAAGCATTTTAAGCGTTTTCACACCAAGCACAAGTGTGAATTTTCATTGCAATCAAGACAAATATATACTTTGTCAATGTGCTATAAAAATGTTTAACTGGGGTACTTATTTAGGTCCTGATCTTACAAAGATTTAAGCCCACTTACGAATGTGAGCAGCCCCATAGCAAACTAGATTACACATGCACTTAAGTGTTATCAGATTGAAGTCATAGAACAACAATCACAAAAGGTACTTAATCACCTTTAAATTACAGTGTTCCTAAATTAGCTAATGTTATTCCCCAGGGAAAAATTGCCTCATCTAGCATACAATCAAGAAAGAATCAAGGGCTGTTCCTTCAAGTGGTTGACAGTTCAAAAAGAGACATGATATAAAAAAAGGGTTGCTAAAGGCTGAAGTATTTTATTGAATTATCTCTTTCAGAAATTGATGCAAATGAATAGCATAATACTCCATTATACTTCCACGGAATCTTTCATCCTCAAGCTTTCCTAAAATAAGCTTGAAAAACAAATGTGTGCTTTTTTTAAATTGGAACAAGTATTCGGACCCTGTTGGAGGCTTTCTGATAATGATTTATATTTTGAAGAAGGTTTGTATTTTCTTATTTATAGATTTAGGAGAAAGAGCTGTCTACTAAGTCCCTGACACACTCCTTCAGTCATCAAGGTGGTCACCAGATACAGTTCTGCTCTATGCGTAAAAGCAGATGAGATCACTTTACAATGCCCAGTTGGCTGGAGAAGTAAGATGGCAGGGAATAGAGCCAGAAAGATGACAAAAGGAATTTATGAGAAACAGAACAAACCCAATAGAATTCATGTGAGCCAGCAGTCCCAACTTCATTACAAATTTTAAATAATAAGCCCTCTCTATCACTAGTGAGGGATTGATATTCTATTTAAAGTGAGTTGATTATTCACTGGTCATATGTGCAGTTGGGGACCAGGTGAGGGAGAATTCACATTTTTCTGGAATAGCTGTTTACAGTTTCTGGTCAGAGAACATGAAAAATAACAATTCTGTTTCAATTTGTGTTTCTCTAACTTTATTCAGGTTATTTTTGTGATCCAATTTGTTTTTAAATAACCAAGCTGCATTGCTGCAGTGTGGGTACCTCTGCAATAGTTTCTGCTTGCTGGCAAAATAACAGCTGCTATTGCTTTACCATGATTGATTTCCACAGAACAGCTCCATCTAAAGCTTACCTACGGGCAACAACTGTGCAGCAAAAAAATCTATGCAGTCTCATTTTCAGTTGTAAGCTTTTCTCAGAAGAAAAATACATTTTCAGCAAAGTCCAACATGGGATGTCATTCAGTCAGAACACATTGAGGATGAGCTGCTTGTTTTTAACAGAATAAATTAATCTTCCCATTTTTTTCCCCTCACCAAGTAGGAAAAGAAGTCCTTCCAATGGCTATCTCTGTTCACAAGGTACAAAAGATCAGTATCAGGGCTTTCATGTTATCAAGGGCTTTACAGATTGGCATGGCTATTTTTATTTTTCAGTAGTGGAAATTCTAAATGTTCTTGCTCAGATTTTCCATCATAGGCTGATAGATTCAGAAAAGGTGCTGAGGCCTATCACTGCCTTCCAACCAATACTCCTGTCACCTGCCTGAAAACTGTTGCATGATGAACCTTTATAAATGCCAGCTGGGGTTCCTGTGGCTGAGGTTATGGAGATACTTCACCTTGTGTAAGTCCACACTGCCACTGAGAGCGTATTTCCAAACTGCCTGCTCACACACGGCCTCTCCTTCCTTGTCACGGTCACTAGAGTTCAGGGATCTGATTTGGCTGAAAACTAAACCTACAAGAAAAGTTCATTTTAGCCCAGGTGGAGACCCTGGCTTCTTGTGTTGCATGAAGGAGGGGCAGCCTCTGTAACTGTTCACATGCTTGTTCTCCACTAGGTACCTTCATGTTTCTCACCTACAGCTAATGCAGGTTTAAAAATCTGAACAGTCAAGCAGTCGTCTTCCCCCACCTCTACAGAGTAAGGACTTGTCTACATGCCTACTCAAAAATGTTAATCTGAATTCACTTTTAAATTAGATTGATTACCTTATACCAGATTCTGGTGTGAACATACTCACTTTGCAAGAAGATGCCTCACTTTCATACACTAAAGCTGTTTCAGTAATGCATCTTAAAGTCACACCTTAATTTAATTTGGATAAAATTTCCTGAGTGTGCCTGTGTAGACAAGCAATAAGTGAAAAACAAAATCAGATCATACTTGCAGTTACATACAAGCTTAAAAGTACTCTGAAGAAATGACACTTATAATAGATGTCACCTTTTAAAATAGTTTGTGAGCTCTTCTTTCAAGCAACATCAACTTTGACTTCAGTATAATTACACATATAAATCAGTTGTCTGTTGTATTACGTCTTCAGCATGTGCACTAGTCCAAGCCTTTGTCAGCGGTTTCTCCCTTTCCTGTAGCCTGTTGATGTGAATATTTAAACGAAAAATTGTTAGGGAAGATACAAGATTAAACTGAATACTCCTGTACTTCTCACTAAGCAACAATGTTTAGTAGGTCATGATTTTTGAAATCTCTGAGATGTGAAATTATTGGTACACACAGAAATCAGTGTGTTGAATCACCACGGGACATGGTCATATGAAACCTTATGCAACACTTTCTCCTACAAAAAGAGAATGTTATTCTGCCAATCCATAAATCCAGCTTTTAAAACAAGCATTACATTCAAAAAGAAATGGTTTAGAAAAAAAAATAGAACATATTCCAGTGGGCAGACTTCCAACTCTGCCTTTTATAGGCATAGTGTAGAATATTCAGGGTTTTTTTTTCCTCTTTAGTTGGGTTTAGTTTTTGAAATTCTGACAATGAAAACTTCAACACTAATCTTTTTTCACAGGCTTAAACACCTGGGATGTCAGTAAGGAGAAATCATGAGGTATAGGTTTCAGCTATCAGTCCAAGTTAAAGTTCTGCTGTGAACTCCATGGACAGAAAACATTTTAAGTAGGTAAGATCAGGCTGAGAGCCTGCTACTATATAGTTGCTTCAAAAAAAGAAACGTCAGAATTAGAATTAGAAACAACAGGATCCCTTCCAGTGAAGCAAAGAAGATGGACAGAAAGAAAAATCTAGCCTGCTTATCCAGATAATGCAGGCAGATGAGCACGTCCTGGAATTTGGGACTGAAACCAAAGAGAGCTGACATGAGGACATACTGCAGGGAGCATGAAGAAAAACAGTGAATGGTGCCATTGTGTGACTATTTTAATTAATTTTTGTAATGAAGCCAAAGCTCTAATTTACCACATCCCAAAAGTAAATAGAAAAGGTTATGGCCTTAATTTCAGAGGTGGGGAAGGAAAACCTAATTGTTTAGGAGTCAGCTGTCACTCATTATTGCAACTGGATAGATACACTCTGTGTGTTACTATGAATAGTCTAGATTCAGCAGTCAAAATGGTAATGACAGTTCCAGTCTCTCTCCTTCTTCTTTGCAAGTTTATGATTAGTAACTAGTTTTTGTACTAGATTTACCATGTGGATTGCAATACTTCCTAATCCCTCAGACTCTGTGTAAACCTGTCTGGGCCAAGTAGTACTTTTTCTTTTGTCCTCTCAATATATAGATGGGTACAACCTTAGCAGGATACAAAACATAACAGACATGACAGGCAATCCATTCTGCCTTCTTACTTTCTGTTAACTCTGAGTAGCAAGTGGGTAAATGCTTATGCAGGAGCTAATAACAAAGAGAGAACATTTGTGTGAAAGATCTACAAGCTGAAAAGGTGCAGCAGCCACATCCTTTCTAACTAGGGCCACTAGTAAGTACTATATTTAATAAAATGTGCATTATATGCTGTTACAAAAATGCCTCTGTTCCCATCAGTCAGACTTAGCACAACTGTCTATGCACAATGCGACAGTGTTGTGGGTTCATTTTTGTGGGCCGAGGGAAAGATGCCAGGACAGATCTGAGATTTGTGTAAGGTCTTTTCATCTGATCAAATGCTGTACCTCTGTACATGCCCAAATGAAAAGAGTACCATACTGAGTGCTCACTAAATGAAGTGTTTTATACTCTGGGTCTTTTTGTTCTTTGACCTATAATGACAGTTTGAAGAGGAAGTTATCCAGTATCAGAACATGCAGGATATATGCAGAAATGTTCATGATAAAAAATGCTGTTCTAGCAAGTTCTGCGATGTCAGAAACAAAGGAGTGATCTATGTTAGGCTGACCAGTTCAGACAAAGCATACTGGTACTAGACAGTGTGAATATTATTAGATTAACACCTATAATGCGATAGCTATCATCCAAAACACAAATAACAATCAGTTCCTTCCCAAAATACTTGTGTTAATAGTATTCCTCCTCTCAGCATACGCAGAAACTGCCTTCTTTATCCTAGAAACATGAACATTTCTTTTAGCACTCTCCTTTTATTCCTATTCAATATTCCTACTCAAAATCCTGAATTACACAGTGATCTCATCTATGCTCTGTCTTTAAATCTTCTTTGGCAAAGGAGGTTAGTTTGCTGGTTGGCATCACAGTTTAACAGTTTAGAACTTGAGCACAAAATTAGATATATTCTTCTGCCAGGAATAAAGATAATCAGGAAAATTCACATTGTGCTTTCTACAACAAAGAATAAACATCATGAATGACTTCTAAACTTCTGTCAGTATTGGAAAATAGCAGCTCTTCCATCTTCTGTGGCTGTCAAATCAAGAGTGGACTGTTTTCTTTGAAGGACATGTTTTAACAAAACACAAATTAGTGCAAGTCCTTATGAAATCCGATGCCCTGTGCTACCAGGCAGGATGATCTAATGGTCTCTTTTGACTTTGAAATCTACAGCTGCATGAATCAATCTCTAAAGAAGAACCAGCGTTTAGCATAAATCTTGAGAGACAGATGCCAGTCTTACTGATGTTCAGGGATGATATATAGGGAAAGCACTAGTCCCAGTGGGGTTGAAGCATAGCAGTGGGAGGGAGAAAGTTTTCATGATATATGACTTATGCATGCCCAGTAAGCAGTGTGCTGGTCCCCACAGCGATATCTCTTTTGAAGACAGTAAGATTGTTGATAGAGGTAATATCCTTCATTAGGCCAAACAGAGTATTTGGAAAAAGTAGACAAGTGCCTGAGTGCATGAGTTTTTCCTGAAGCTGATTGAGAAGCAAGAAACTTCAAAGCTAAGTGAAGACATTTAAAATATGAGAATCATTTTTGGGTAACATTTGACATTGTTCTAATGTGTGAGAAAAAAAAAGTGTCATGATGTGAAAACACATCAGTTTTGTTTTTAGGGCTGAAAATATCTGCCCTGAATGGCTAAGTACTTGATTGGCATCCACTTCTTTTGGTCTTTTTTATCCAAATCCTTTGGCAACTCTTATTTCTCAGCCTATGCTCCGTACAGCAGGGATTAGTGAACAGGGCCTGTTTGCGTTAATTCTAACTCACAGAGGCTACAGCATGGGGTTCCCTCCCACCAACACTGATTGAAAAAGGGAGTAGATTTTACGCTCTTTAGCTGCAAAAAAGCGCTTGGCTCTACAGTCAATGTTGGCCTTCAGCTCTATAGATATCAGTCATCTGCGAAGTATTGCTGCATGCTGACCTAGATACTCTTTCAGCTGTTCTGCAGAGCTGGTTTGGTTGTAAGGCTACCATTTCCCTGGTCTCTGCTCTGCCCTACCTCCTACCTTGGAGAGAAGAAAATGAGGGACAAATTAATATTAATCTGAATAGCATTTTCCTCCAATGTTTTTTCTGGAAAGCAGAGTTTCCCAGGAAAATCTGTTACCTTATGCTTTCCCTGTCGCTTCCCTTCTCTACATTCTCCTTATGTTGCTTTGCCTCAGAAATCTTACCACTTTTCAAACATACCCTGTCCTCATGAGAAGACAAATGTGCCACCTCTGCTCCGTTCCCTTCTTTCCTCAGATCTCCACCATGTGCTCCATAGGACAACAATAGAGAATGGGGAGGGCAATTTGTTTGCTAAAATGAGAATCACAGAAAGAGGATAGGCCTGGATCTCCGACAGCAGCCATCTGAGATGTTTGAATTGCACTCTAGTGTCCTATTATTAATAGGGCATTCAGTCCAGCTTGATAAGTACAACTGAATAATATGAAAGGGTCTTTTTAGCCTCTGATTTGTATCAGATAGGAAATTAAAAAAAAAAACCCTTAATTGCCTCTAAAATTTGACAAGAGTCAAATTAGATTGGCAAATCTATTTTTTCCTCTGAAAAATGAACAACTTTAAAGGCACATCTGGGATTATCAATAAAGGGGAATATTTACCTATGTAGTCTTGCTGTAGAGGGCTATAGGGGCAACACTAATACAACATCCCAGAAGACAAACTTCTTCTGACTTCTTTGCTTCATGTGGCAGATTTAGATCTTCAGAAAACATAACATCTTGCAGCTTAATGAAAGCACAATACTGCACCACCACTGCCTCCCTCAGTAGTTTAAGGAGAAAAGCTTCCTGGACCTAAAGGCCTTTTGTTTAACCTGGTACACTATAGACTGCTTCTGAATAAAATCTGCACACTTCATTCTATGCAGAACAATGTTGAGCCATGGACTCAGTTCTCTGCTCCTCCACAGGGCTTTTGTGTGACCTTAAGTGAATCATTCAGACTAAGATGCTCAGAGGCATTGAATTCTCTCCCTTAGTTTCCTGTCTTCAGTATAAGGCTGCCTAAAAGCCATGGGTAGACAGAATAGTAACTCCGTAGAAATGCAATTTCTCTTATCTCATCCCTCAGTTTTAGATGTAGCTGAAGTCAACTGACATGCATAATCATTTGTAGATTTATTTATTTGAAATCAGAATAAATCTCTCTTTCTTCTTCTTTGGTCTCAGTTGGGATGAGAAATGATTGGATCACACGGCTTTATAGTTTGCCTGTTTGTGTAACTACTTTTATCTATGAAATATGAGAGACCCAAACTGAAGAGAAAAGGAAGCTGAGGAAAACAATCGTGCATTTAATTGCAAGTATGGTGAGGCATATGATTATCCACATTTCGTGGGGGAATGGACTCCACAGTCCGGATCCCTATCCTGTCTCTCATGTGTATGATCCTTCCCCACTGACTAAGGGTGAAATGTAACTTCAGCCTCCACGGGCCAGGCGATCTCTGTGGCAGTGCACCAGAGCTATAGGGGCATCTGAACAGCAGAACAGAGATTTTGATTTCGGCTTTGTATTCAGCGAGCCTGAGAGAACAGTCCTACAGGAGATTCAGCCACAGAGTATGACAGGAACAGAGATCCTTAGCTCTAGATATTCCTGCAGATTGTTCAGATAAGTGGGAAGAAAATACTGTGAGTCAGAGCAGTAAAAATCATAATTCTCTTGACATGATTTGCAGGGCAAGGTGAATACCATAACATAGAAGTAAGGGGAACAATGTGGCTTTATTCCCAGATATATAAAAATGTGACTTTGGAGCCCGGTAATTTCTTAGAATTAAAAAAAAAATCCTGTAAAGACCAGGGTCTTGAGAGAAGTGAGGGATTCCCTGAATTTTGGAGGCTTTTTTTTTAAAGAAGAGGGAAGCAAAAAGAAGAGATGAGATCTGACAGCCCTGGCCTGTTCTTTTTGGCTGATGTCTTTCTTCTTAATAATAATAACAATGTTCGCAGATGTGCTCTTGCTGGCATGACTGTGGCATGGGCTGGTCTGGGGAGATGTCAGCCCCATTTTCATCTCATGCCACTGCGTTTTCTTTTTCTTCCCCCACCAACCTCTTGTTAAAAGTTAACTTTCTGTTACATTCACAGTCTTACTGGGGCCAAATCCTCAACCCCTAGGCAAAGTCTGAATAACTACACTCAGTGGGAGGAGAGAGATAGGGTAAAGCTGTGTGGATGCAAGACTGGGTTTCGAGAAAGTCTCCCAGAGGAACAAGGGCATACAAGATGGATTCCAGCTATCTGAAGACTTCAAAGCATTCTCTGTGGTTAGGGACAGGAGTTGGATTTCATCAGAAGAAGACTGGGAACCTTGAAAGCCAGTGCCTAGCTGACTTTTAGTAAGATTCTCAGATGACAGAGGATACAATGCCCTAAAAGTTTAGGACCCGCTTCTCTCCCCATGTCACACTGCTGCATTTAAGATGAGCAGAGTCAAACTGAGCTGGAACCTGCTCCAGGACAAACAAGTAGGATCTTTGGTTTAGGTGTTTCCCACAAAGAGTTCTTGAAGCTGAAAATTCATTTGCTTTCCCTGCCTTTCAGTGCACATTGCAAAGCCCATCTTTTGCAAGCTGTAAGGGAAGCCAGCATGATGTGATCGGAGATTATGAGCTGGAGGCTGGAGGATGTTTCCAGCGGGTGCTTATGATTTGACAGTAAAGACTATCTTTGGTATTTTTTGAGGGAAAGTCTGTTATTAGAAGCTTTTATATTGAAATCAATGGATTAGAGTATCTCATTGAGAAATGCAGATATTTTATTTAGTTTTAGGTATGCATAGCTGTCCAGAACACACCAGTGGAATTGGAAATAAGACAAGCCAGTGAACTGCTTTGCCTGTCACCTGCCAATAGTTTAGCTTTCAGTTGATTTCAGCAACTTTACTCTTAGAGGTACTGAGCTTTCCAAGTAATAAAGTAAATGCAAAGACGGCAAGCACTGCATTTAAAATATTTATCAGGGCTAGTGCAATAAATACATTCCGTTCCCCATTTCTATTTATGAATTTCCTTAAATGAAGCTAGATCAAGTAATTTTACAAGGAGCGTAATATTATTCCCTTGCATTAATCATGAATTGATTGCCAATGCAATCTGAGATAGTGGTAGCAAAGAACAAATAGGAGATACGCTTCCAGATTTTGTTATTTCTCTCCCACTGTGATCACTCAGTGGGCTTGCTTTCCTTCCCTGTCCCATACCTCCATGTGCCAAGGAGGAACGGTGGCTTGCAATGCATCTGTTCCACGCTGTTGTATGAAAGCGAGTCCTTCTGCTCCCAGAGTAGACAGTACACAGAGGGCACATTACATGCATGGCTGCTGCAGGATGATCTCTTTGAAACACTATGTCAGCTTGTCTCACTGATATCCCAATAAACCCGAGCTTTTGGAACATGCATTTTTCAAGGCAGTGGTGGTTTTTTATAACATTGCAGTGTATGTAAAGGTTAAGCTTTGTTCTGCCAGTTCAACTATCTTATTTCTTCAGAATTCAGTGCACTTTATACTGATGCTAGTGGCAAGTCTCCCACTTATGTTGCTGGGAGGAGGAATTGGCTGCTGTGATAACAGCATACTGTATGTGTAATCTGGCCATGAGAATTTAGAGGATATGGCACTGCATTGATTTAATTGATATAACATGGTGTCCATGCATTGATCTGCAGCACAAGCCTGTCAGCTAAATTTCATTCTTGAAACTAAACCTGACTTTTATCAAATGATTTTCTGCAATGGTCAAATAGAGGGGGAAAAAAAAATCTGAAGGAGAATGGTTCTTACACCAGCAGCAACCGAGGGCTCCTGCATTTCACAAGTGATAGGAAAATTTCTGTCTCAAGAGACACTGGGGCTTTCATCTCCAGGTGGGAGCTGGGGGGCAGGAGCAGGTGTCTCTAACATTGGCAAGCTCTTGTGAAAATCTACATCTGTGTCTGCACCAAAAATTCAGCAGGTGTTCCTGTGGTCTGTGAACTGTTGCTGGTTGTCAAAGTGAGACCATACAGCAGTGAGCAGCAGAGTCTTCCAGGCTCTGCTGAGGCCAAAATTCAAAAGGATTACAAACCAATTGCTCCTGTCCCAGAAGCAGACCACCACCATCAGCTGACTGATGGGAGCTAGTCTCCGTGATGGGCGGTGCTGCTTAGCACGCTGCAGTGTCTTTGCAGTAACTGGCCAGGGGCAGTGGCTCTCCTTGCAGGTCTTCTGAATGCAGCTCTCCCTCCATCCCCCAATTGTGGAGATGCTGATTTCCTCAAAAAAAAGGGAGGAGGAGGGGACTGAAAGGTGTACTGCTGCAAACAGCTTTTCTCCAAGCAGGGATTTTTTGGCAAAATGTGTTCTGAAACTCCAGATCCCCCATTCTCACAAAGCAGTACAACTCACATTTAACTGAAATAGCAAGTATCTTTCACCAAAATAAGAAATTATTTTTATTTCGTACACAGTTTAGCTATGGACACCCTGGCTATAGGTTGTCACTGAAGCCAAAATCAGAAAGTCCTAGACAATTCTACAGATAGCAATACTATTGAATGATAGCTTGTAATCAAAAATGTTTTGAAAAAGAGAGAAAAATCTCCTGTTTGGTGTCTAAATCAGGCTCTGATTACTTGCGATTAAAGGCAAGACATTCATGAGAAACAGACTGTCATCTGGCTGCCATACATCTGCCTACTTCCCGTTTTTCCTCCATCTTCCTCTACAGCACTGACTGCCTCTGACATGATGAAGGAGTTGGTAGATAATGATGGATCTTAGTAGGATGCCTAGGCTAAAGCATGTTTGTGAGCAGGGCCTTAATCAGGACTCACTAGGAAAAAGAAGTCATTGTCCAACAACACTTCACTTGTGGGTGCAAAGCAGTAAAGCAGGTACATGTCAGTCTTGTCAACATTTTAAATCTAAATGTAAGTAAGAAAGCAAGGTGCTGTTGAGGCAGTTAGCTCATCTAGTTGACTAAGAAGTAAACGGTAGAGCATTCCCATGCTAGAGGCAGCAGCCTGCTTGTGGGCTCCTTTGCACTAAAAGGATGAAAGCTGCAAGAGCAAAAGGAAGGTGGAAGCCTGAGGGTATAATCAAGAACTTCTCCCCATAAAAGGGATGGAGGAGGGAGACTTTGATTCTTTTTTCTCCTACACACCTTTATTTCCCTTTCTTTTCCTCTTTACTTCTAGTCCCTTGGGGAAAACATTACTATTAAAGCAAAGCTCCAGGGAGCTAAAAAAATGTGTGTAGGGATTCTTTGGAGGAAAACTTGGCTCCACTGAAGTCAACAGGAGTTTTGGAATCAGCTTCAGTGGAGCCTGAATTTCAGCTTGGTATCCTTAAATCTGTCTTAAAATGTTTCCAGGACCTTACAAAACATTGTCTGCTTGATACTGACCTTTACATCATGATTGTATGGAGCCTGATACAGTCTTGTGAAATTCACCATTCATTTGTGATAAATCACATCTTTCTCTCAAGGGATAAAGACAAATAAATAACACCTTAATAATCCTGTGAACTGGATCAACAGTTTCATGTATCACTGGGCATCATGACTAGACCTTCATAGTTTCAATGGGAAACTCCTGTAAATCAAATGCTCCTGCAGAGTTGTTTATTTGAGGGACAACTGGAAAATTCCAGTGATCCAGATTTAGTTATATTTGGTGTCCCTTTCCATAGGGAGTTTAAATTCAGGGGACCATGACTAGCTATTCAAGTTTTGCTCTGTTGGATTAGTGCTGTGTATATTTTGGAAACAATATCTGCTCTGAGCAGCAGATAGAGCTATGCCACAGCCCACATCAGTGAAAAGCTCTTGTGATTTTTTTCCTCTTCCATTTTCAATGAAGGCTGTCCTGTGTTCTTGCTCATTTCTATATTTTATTGCCAATGTGGAGTGCTTTAAGAATGCCATTAAGGAATGTAATACTCATCCAATAGGATCTACACTACATTTCACTCTCTATACTTTCCGACAGCAACCAACCCCTGAATCTACAGGATCATTCTGATGACTGAGAAAGCACAAGCATATTCTGTTGGGTAAGCGTAACTTTGAGGCTAACAACAGCATGCCTGTAATACAATGTGCAAGGTCCACATTTTCTTAAGTGCACAAGGATTTGGATATGATTGGCCTGATTTTCTGAGGTGCTTTGGCAACTGAGGGCCTCAAGCTGAAGGTCTTCAGTTTCTCAACAAATGAGACCAGACACTGGAGATTCAAAAATCAGATTCAGAGAATGAGCCAAATCTGCAAAGTCCAATGACTTTACCTTTTTCCCTCATCCCCACTTTCCTTTCTTGTTCCTGGGAGAATCTAGCCTGATTGCTTCACTTTCACTCTACTTTCAAAAGCACTCTTTTAGAGCTATTACTTTTACCAGCCCCAAAGTGGCCTAGCTTCTGAAAGTGAATCAGCAGAAAGGGGGTGACTCAGCAGAGAAAAATGGTTTTCAGTTACAAACCTGCCGCCCACTGGACCTCTGAGAAGGGAATAATCAGTGCAAGCACACACCCACCTTCATTCTTGAGTAGGCATGGTGAAATAGCAGCCAGGCCTCGTGCAAGAGCTGCCTCTCCCGTCAGTCTCTGGCGAGTGCCTGCTGTAACACCACCCTCTCAGAGGCCAGGCTGTGGGCATGGAGCGGATTTCCCCTGCAGAGCCTTCCCCCAGCTGGCAGCGAAGGATCCCTCCCCTGCCTCTTCCCCGCCTCACTGCTTGCCTGGCTCCGGTCCATGTCTCTCCGCAGACTGCTACTAGTACTAACGGTTATCAGTGCTCTGGGAACCCCTGCAGCAGAATTTGGGACTATAATCTTTTATATACTATACACCTTTATATACTAAGAAGTATGATGAAGTGATGATTTGAGGTGTTGCATGTATGTACTGCTTTACCATCCCCAGAACCCATCTCAGGCTGGTTTGGCTATGCACTTTGGGACAAGAAGCAGTAGGGCTAGGAAGAGCCTGGATGCACATGAGTGGGAGCCCAGACTGCTCAGAGACATTCCCAGTTCTGCTGCTGACTCACGGTGTGAGGCTATAAGGTGAGATAACTTCTCTGTTCCCTATGTTTAAAACCTAAAAAAGCAACCCTGACCCACACAGATTAAAATAATTTAAGAGCCTGAGTAGCATCTTATTAACTGATCATTGTTAAAAAAGGAAATTCAGAATGAGCTGGAAAAAAAACACGGAAAAAAACCACTTTCAGTTCCCCTGTTCTGTCTGTAAAAACGACATTTGATAAAAATGTCACTTGCGTACTTAGAAGTCAGCAGCTCTACTTCCATCTAATTCTCACAATCCCTACCTGCCACCCAAGGTCCCTGTATCTCACTTTGCATTAGCAAAAGATTGGGTTAATAAGCAGTCATATTATCCCAGCAAAAGACAGAATCCTGGTGAAATGCATGGGAAATACACGTGGGTGGTTGTTGTTAAGAGCAAATTTCATTAGAAATATTTGTAAAAGATGGAGGAGGTGGATGATAAGCCAAGTGCTAGCACAGAGCATATCGTGTCAAAGTCACTAGAACTGCTTTTGTGTCTTCAGCAGGAGTCAGATTGGGTGCAGAGTGTGGGTCATTTTGTAGGTCTATGCTCATGAGCAGTCCTGCAGGTGGATGGTTTTAAAGTCCCTTTCAGACAGTTTATGGCCAGAAAAATGTGCCTGCCCTAGATATTACAGATGTTTAAAATTACTTTTGCTGGCACAGTCTTGTAAGAAATGTCCTTAATAATAGAGGTGCTCATTTCTCTGTTGCCATGAGTTATAATGTGAAAATAAACATTCCTCTCTAAATAGAGAAAGACTGGTTAATCTCTGGTAAATTTGTAATAGGTAGTGCCAAAGCTGTGGCCTCAATAAGCTACAACAGTTTTGTCAAAAAGGGCAAAAGAGATCGAGAGCCTAATGTGTGACCTCCATTCCCAGAAGAGGCACCGATGGCATGTTGTATACTTTAGCATGCTGCTGTGTTCCTTCCAGATGCTGTCTTGTTACAAACAGATGATGTCCTGAGTTTTGTACCTAGGTAAGTATAAGGTAAGTAGAGCATTTCCAGATTTCTGGGGAGGGAAGAAATCATAATTCAGCAGTCCTGTTTCACCTTATTGCCAGTCCATGATGTCTCAGAGATTGCTGTTGGCAGCCAAAAGGAAGGAAGACAACCAGAACTCTGACCTGTCTCGTTTCCATTTGATCTCATTGGTTTTACTATGCACTTGCTGATTTCTGTCAGAGCTACTTACTACTCATATGCCACTTCTGTTTGCCCAAGCTGGCCCTTTATTTCAAAGACGACTGCCAGTGTAACATTTTCTGCTTCAAGAAGCACAGGCCCTTGCCACTTGCATAAAGAAACTCCTACAGCATAAGTCTGTTTATTTTTATTTTTCCTCTGTGTACCTAACCTATTTTTATCTAGTTAGGCACAGATCTTTTGTAGTTCTCTCTGCTTATTTTTAAAAACCTAAGTTGGGCTTAAAGCTTGACATGTGTCATATCGGACCCACTGTTTTTGTGTTGATATTTTTTTTCCATTTCCCTTCATTCCTTGCCTCATATTCCTGGTGGATTCCAGCCCACGTTCTCCTTCCAAACACTCACTGTCTCGTTTCAGCCCTGTCTGCCCCCAGTCTGGTTTAATCTAGCCCCTCCCTCCTCCCCCCAAAATTAATAAAACCTTCTCAAAATAGTCAGTCACAGTTCTGGTGGCTTATTTCCAGCTCTTAAACTTAAACACCTATTTATAGCTCAAAAGGTTTGAAAAGGGATCATTAAGGGAATACATTTGCAAATGTAGAACAAAGATCTGATTCTGGGATTTTCTTTACACAATTACTTAGTGTAAATAATAATGTTTGACACCTGCTTTTCTCTCATATAGAAATCTCAAAGCACTTTACAACTATGAATTCACTAAGCCACTGTCAGCTGTGTACAAATTAGCACGAGTGCAGTTCTTTGTGCAGTTCTTTGTGCAGTAGAGAGAGGAGTGGTCCTTGAGGCTCTTCGACTGACACCCTGTTCAGATCTACTAATGTTATTATTCTTTTAAATTCACTGACTTAAGCTTGCTCTGTCTGTGACCCCATTGATGTACCTCCTCACTTGAGAGACTGAAACCTGAGTGAATTAGACCTTCACAGATTCAAATTATATCAAAAATATAGCACACCCAGTACTGAAAGGTGACATTCAATGGACACCCCAAGTTCCTCATTTTATTCTGAAGCCATTAAACATTATCAGACATCTATAAAATGTAACACTGATGCAGAGACATATTTTTTTCCTATTTCTTAATTTCACTTCAATATTCATGTAATATGAACATCAGAGTATAGGGCTCATGGGCACCATCCTAGCCATGCTCTACAATGACAAACTGATTACATTTTTGTACAGATTATGTTTTGTTGTTTCCCTTTGGCTCTGATGAGAAACAGTATTCCTGCAGTTAAAAATCAGCACTAAGTGGGAAAGTTAGTGCATCACTCCTGGAAGTCTGCTTCGATTTAAAAAACAAAACACAGAACATTTCTTATGGATTCTGTCTCTGCCCCGAGAAACCAGGACTCAGTTGAAAATGACAACCCCCAAACAGAAGTGAAGCTGAGAATGCAGCCAAGTGAGCCTGCCATAGCTTTTTTGTCCCTGAGTTCATTTTTCTTCTGTTTCGCTGTCATCCTTCAGCTATAAGTGTCATTTTGCTGCTTGTCACAAAAGCGTGGCTGGGATGTGTGCCTGTTTGCAGTTTCTTTCAGTAGAAAGTGAGGCCAGCGTTACAAGGACAATCACATTGACTTAACCAAGTAAAGGCATCTACCCTCACCTGATGCAGCCTGACACTTGATGAAAGCACAGCATGGGCAGATATTTCAAATACTAGATACATCCTTTTGTAACAATTTTTCACAAGATATTTTCTTTTAGATTTCCAGCCAACATTCTCCCAATAAATGTCTTTTTGTAGAAGGGATGATTTGCTTTGACGTTTCTTGTTGCTGTGAATCATCCTTTCCATTTAATCTTTACTGTGGATCTTGACAGAGGTCTCAAATCCATTTTGTTTTTCCTGAGCTATCAGAGGCCTGATTTTGCGGAGTGCTGCCCATACTTGGGCAGTGCTGTGTGCCCAGGACGCCTGTTTTACATAGAAGTGCTCCTCTTGGACCAGGATAAAGCCCCAAAGACCAATTTCCAAGTGGTTTCCCCTAGAAAACAAGGCAAAATTTAGCTGTTATATATGAATCAGATTTTAAACCAAGCCAAAATATTAGGCCTCCTTTCTGAAAAGTCAAGTGCATCTTGCTGTTTTAGGCATATTCTGGAGGTGGGGCTAACAGAGCAGTAAAATGGGGACATAGTGATTTTAGACAGTCATTGGGGTCAAGGGAGAAAGAGAGGAGCTAGAATCACAGTTCTTTGAGGCACCATGAGAGTGCCATGGGAATGAGACCAGAAATGCCCCCATAGACATCTAGTACACATTTAAACTTTATTAAGTTCCACAAAGGTTTTCTTTAACTGATCTGCAGAGCTTGAGTTGGCTGGTCCTCTCAGGGCTCATGTCATGAACTGTTTCAAAATGAGCCCTCTTATCCTGCTACTCCTTTAATGTAATGGTGCAGGGCACAGTTGCTTTGCAGCCATGATGGATTTGGCAGAACAAGTCATTGAGATCCTTAAAAATAGCAGCAAAATACATCCCTGTTGTGTTTGCAGGGCTGTGTTTACATGCCTTTATCCAGAGCATTTGCCCCATCACTCAGGGCTTTTTTCTTCACCTGAAGTGTGCCTACACTTAGACTGAGTATTAAGAAGTCTGCAATATTCTTCTTTATCTCTTTCTCCATCTTTGGCCCAGATATATCTCCTTTACCCCTGAATAGAGGCTCTTTGGAACAGAGACCTGTTAGGTCTGTAGAGGTGCCAGCTGCTCTTTAGGGCATACAAAAATTATGGCCCAGAACAGGGTCAAGTTGCTAACGAATAGCAGTTGCAGGTGCCAAGTTGCTGATGTCTCTGAGGCCTGTTGGCTACTCCTCTGGCTACACCTGTACCAGGGAACTAGTGCCAGTGCCCTTTATTTGGTCCTGAGGCCAGCTGGCATAGTCTGGCCAGGTCTTTACTTTTAGATTCTCTTAGCCTCCAATTCGGGTTTGCAAACTTCCTACTAGTAGTACTCCACCTGGCTGAGGCTAACTGCTGAACCTTTGCTTAGGAGAGTACTAGCTACACTGGGCCATAATCATGCCCAATACCACTGTAACATTTACAGTCTCTTAACAAGGATATTCCAGTATCTGAGCCTGGTCTTGGGTACTGTTCATGCCAAACAACTGCTGACTTATTTTGTGGTTTAGCATTTTCTTTTTTCAAGACATGAAGGACTTTTTTCCCCACTCAATTTATGCTAACTTCTGTGACTCTGCAGCTTGTCTCGCATTTTTCAATGCATATGTCCCCTTGGCATCCTTGCTAGGCAGGTAAATGCCATCAGCCCTGATCAGTGGTTGGGAGGCTGGGAAGTGGGGAGGTGATCTATAGAGACACTATGTGCATGCCTTCACTATAACTAGAGTGACAACATTGTTGTAGAGATATAACAGAACTATCTGATTTAAAGTAATCATAATAGCTCATAATTCAGCGTTTACCTTACTCTCAGCAAGATAAATCAGCCCTGCCAGATTCCATGCTGCACAGTTAGCTGGGTATTCTGACAACATGCTACGTTTTTTTCTGCAAGGTAGAAGAGCGTATGCCCCAGGCCTTTGAAGGTTTAAAGAGCCTTGGGGATCAGATCCTAAATAACTTGCTAAAGGTCATGAGGGAAGTCAGGAGGTAGCTACAGCTCTCCAAAGTCACAAACTAGCACAAAAGCCACTGGAGCATGTTTCTCTCAAATTTAATAGGTGACAGGGCCTTTGTGTCCTTTGAATTTTCTTCCCTCTGTGAGAACAAACAGGATCAGCTTCAGTTCATGTAGGCCAGGGTCATATCTTCAAAAGTAGTCAGAAAGAATCTTGAGGGAAAAGGAGAAGGACAGAGGAGTGTTAATTCAACCTGTTCCAAAGGTCTTAACTAGACCTTATATCGTATGTGTGTGTTGTATTGTATTACAACTCAAAGGCCAGTAAAATAGTTTCTATGATGGTGATATACCTTAGAAGGCTGAGAAATTTAATCACGGAAAAGGGAAAGGGTGGAAAAAACATAGGAGAGTAGAAGAGAACAGGGATGTGTCTGTTACCCATGGCAAAATCAAAGTAGGACCTTGTTAAGAAGAGGCCAAGAGGGAAAATGAAGAGAACAGAGCCCCTGGCAGGAGGAAGGAGGCAGGAGGAGTTGCAGCAATTTCCTGATCAGGAGAGGGCTGTGAGGAAAGTGTATTGGAAGCATGGGAAAAGGAATGGAAAAAAGCAGGAATGCCAGATACCTACGGTGTTCTCTGCTGAGAGCTGTTAAGAAGGGAACTCCGCCTAATCTTCTCTGACTGTTGCTTGATATATACCTCATGTAAAGAGAAGAAGCAGCTCTTCTGAACACAAGAGTCTCCCTTTATGCAGACTGTGGGCAGCTCTTCAGCATCTGTGAGGGACAGACTGAATTGCAAACCAGGTCTTGAGAGAGCTCTGGTGTGTCCTCCAGGACACCCTTGCAATTGTATACCATATTCAGGATGTGGTTATTCCAGTGGGAAAAGTTTAGGATCAGACAACTGCCCCCTTAATAACACAGGGTTCACTACTCTCCCCACTTACTAAAACAGCAACATATAAGAATAACTTTTTTATTTTCTATCATGCTTGGATCCTGGGGTCTTATTTTATCTGTCACATCCAGTCTACTAAAAGAGGCAGGTTCTGTATCTTAGACTGCGGTATGATTTTCTGTTTGTCCTTTTGGATGACTTTGCCCAAAGGAGTGATAATAAAGAAATGTGAAAGCTGGTGTCAAAATAATTTCTTTGAGCCTGGAATATAATTTTTTTCATTATTCTTGACATTCTCTTTTATTTGCGTCTCTTCTCTTCCGCTTTCTACTTATGTTCAGTATTAGAGCAAAGTAAAGCACATAACAGAAAATCCTCCTTTCAAATTTCTTGGCTAGCATTGACCCACTCTCATGTGGACATGTGGGAGCTTAGCACACCACATACGCTCTCTATATCCCTATGATTTAGGAAGCTGCATCATTTTCCATTCACAAGTGTGCAAGAGCATGGTCACATGGTCACTCTTGCTATGGGAGTTCTCCTCCTGCCTCACCAGATCCAAAAGCTACAGAAGCATCACAGAGGCAATTTCATCCAGAAGAAAAAAAAAAAAGCCCCATATTGCAGATTTTCCAAAATACACCTTATTTGGTTCTTCCTTTCTGCTGGCCTGCAGACATGATGTTTCCAAGAAGAGGGAGGCAAATCGAGTGCTTCATGCTTCTTGTTTGTTTGGGTGGGAAGCTGGGATCTGAAAGGGAGTTAGGAACAGATCCTCCCTCCACCATATTTAGAGGAATGTAATGGATGTTTGATCTCTTCCTGTTATATGCTGCGGTGAAGAACCGAGAGGAAGAGGGCCCATAGTGGTGAAAGGCTGGTTATACGTGCTGGCAGGTGTTAATCATCCCTGGTAATGTGGTCTGTAATGAGGCGCCAGTATTAATGCTCAGACTCCATCTGCATGGCTTTTGGAGGCCTTTTCTGTGTAGGGAGTGGAAGCCAAATGGCAGCTATGCAAGGTTGGAAAGGCTCAAGAGCAGATGACATTGTTTCAACACTAATCCCCAAATAAGGCTGTTTGAGGAACACAGCTCTTCTTACAGTGATACCATTTTAACACACAACCACTAGCACAGTCAGCATGGTGATTTCTCCCATTCCCAGCTCTCTTCATCTCTTTCTAAATTCTTTCTTCCCTACCCCATATTTTCTCTTTTAGACCCCACTGTAAAAGAGCTAGCTTGCTTCTAAACTTACTTAAGTATATTTCATATGTTAATCAAAAGCGGGGGCTGATTTTTGATGACTTGTCTCCTCAGATTGGACAGATGCCACTGCTTTGACATTTGCGTTTCAGAGATACCGTTTCAAAGCCTGTATGTCAAGGGTGACATCTCAGAACCAGATGTGGTTTGGCTGGCACCATAGCTTTGTTCCAGGGCATGGCTGCCTCTCCCACAGGCTGTGCAAGGTAAGCATTTGTGTTCTAAATTTAAATAAAACACAATCTAACATATTTTTACTACATTTACAAAATGAATTAGATAATGTATTGACATGAGGGTCATGATGGTCCAGCTCCCACATCAAAGACAAAGAGACAAGGGACAGAGAAAAAGGTGTAACAACGTCAGATTTGCTGTGTAATAGCAGAGGTGGGGTTATTTCAATCTACCTGCCTGTCTCCCTAATATCCACAGCTAAAAATGTTTAAAATGCAAATTATTTTGCATGCTGGAATCCCAGCCAAACTACAGTGCCACAAAGCTTGTAAAGATGAATTGTATGCTACAGTCAATTGGTCGTGGTGAGCTGCTGAAACAACTACAAAAATGGGATTTGCCTCGTGGCTGAAACAAGGGACTGGCAGTCTCTTGGCATTTGCTATGGTCTCCACCATGGATTTGAAATGGTGGCTTAGGGCAACTCCTTTTATTTTTCTACCTCTCGGTTCCCCTGTCTGAAATAAACAGTATTTTCCCCCCTAACAGAAATGCTCATGATGGGAGATTAGTAAGGTGTATTGAGAACCTGGCATGATTTGGCCACAGGCTGAAATTCCAGGGACTGTTTACTGAAAGGGCAAGTGTTAAGTATTACGTTTTTCTTCATCTTGGCTGTTGCTGTCTGTCAGCAGCACAGGGAACACAGGTGTTAATACATCATCACTGTCCTCTAACATAATGCAGGAGTTAGACCACAGACGGAATTGGGACGATTTATGAAGCCAGGGTGCACAAATGGTTTCTACTTGGAGGTGTACATGTTTTGCTGGCACAGGTGATGCACGCCATGTGAACAATTCAGAGAACTGCTTTGAGCAGACACGCTTTGCAAATAATGCTTGTTTTGTTTCGAAACAAACACAGAGTGATTGAATTGCACAAAGGTATTGACTATGCCACACTGAGCAAATTATAAGTCACTCACACATGACATGTTGACTGAGTTCGCGTACCGGGACTTCTCTAAAGCTAGGATTTGTGACAGAACCAAAGAGAATTGGGTCTTCAGATCCCACAGAAATTCAGTGGGTTTTGAGTGCCCTACTCCTTTCAGTTTTTTAAAAAATCCCAGTGTTATGAAGTTAAATACAAAAATGGGCATCAATGCAATTTCCTCAAGTCAGGTCAATGATTCCTGACCTTGGGCTGCAGAGTCAGGAAGATAATGTCATAGAAAGTTACGAGGTTGCTTATGGTATTTGTAGTGTGGCAGCAGCTGAAGGCCCCGCTCAGGACTGGCTCACACACAGGTGAGTTTTGCAGGAATGGCTCAGCATTTTCTTGGCTCCTGAGCTGAAATGTCTGGGTTACAGCAGAGCAAAGGATAAGGCATGCTTTGGAGGAGGATAAAGCTGCTACCTGCAATTATCCATAGGCAATCAGGCAAGGAGGGAAACCATTTCCTGATTCCACAGCAACCGCCTTATTCTTTCAAGGTTGTGGTTTGATTAATTCCTTTCTCAGTATACAGACGTTCCTTGCTATTTGTTTCCAGATCCAGCCCCACAGTTAACAAGACCATTCCTCCCAGCATGTAATTCCTCCTAATAGAAGGTGCTGTGAAGTCTCTTCAGGACACAAAGATGATTAACTGCTACAAGTATCTTCAGCATAGATCAAGGAATAAGATTCAACCAAAGAACCTAGAAACCAGTTCTGACCTCATTTACATCAGCTGAAATCTCAAGTAACTCCGCTAGCTTCAAAGGATTTACGTCAGACTCATATCAGTATAAATAGTCCAGAATCTGAACTGACCTCCGTGCTGTATGCAGCAGCAATGGTTTTGTGAGCACAAGAGTGGATTCTTTCACAGCTGCTTTTGGAACAGTCTCCTTTTATACATCACTCTGGCCAATGAGGGCCATTTGGGGATAGACTGACCCACTTCGAGTTGTGCTTTACCATAAGACCAACTCCTTGAGCATTTGAAGTACGAGGTTCAATTAGGCGGACTGCCGTCCCACCTTTCTCTCAGTACGGTGATTCATAAATAGCAACCGGCACAGCCCTTGCCAGCACACAGGTAAAAGCACCAGTTACAGAGACCGTCAGATTTAATGACCTAAATTCAGCCCTTCGGCAGTAACTCAGGGAAGACTCTTATCCAGCATATTTATATAATTTCACTATATATGTTAAAGTTATGGTTCGTTATTGTTATTATTTATATTTGAGACTAGACTTACACTACTCAGACCCCTCACTATTGCAGTAAATGCCATATCAGGAGCTGTAAATGTCAGGAGCTGGCCTGGCACATTAAAGAGACACATGCTACACAAGATATTACTGCATTATTTTCTAGAATAAAAGTGACCTTTTCTCTTTTTTTTCCAATATTGCCTAAAGGAAGAGTTTGGCCATCCCTGGATTTTATATCAGTTAGAGAAAGTTTCTCATTTTCCACCTGAAGATTTACATGGCAGGATGTGGTTGTCAGACTGTTCTACTTGCTCTGTGCACACTCTCTGACAGTGCTGACGTGTTTCTAATGATGAATAAACACTATTATTCATAATACAGTGGCATCTAGAGGGTCTAATGATACATTAGGGCCCCGTTACTCTAGGCCTGGTAGAAACCCACAGGAAGAACCAGTAATTTAAATAGACGAAGAATGTTATTACTGTTTTACAGGTGAGACCCAGAGAGATTTGAGAATTTGTCCCATGCCTTATAGGAAGCTTAGCAGAATCACGAGCTGAACTCATTTCCCCTGAGCTCCAACCTTATGCCTCTAATTTTACTGAGGCAGAAAAGCAGGAGGAAAACCACTGTCATAGAGCCAAGTGCATCACAGGAAACACACTCATTCTTTCAGCTTCATAAAGCTTTTCTTAAACTGCAACACTTCCGGGATTGTTTTGTTTGGTTTTTCTTTTTTTCTTTTTTTGTGTGTGTGTGTGTGTGTGTGTGTTTCCCTTCCCTGGTGATTATTTCTTCTTTTTTTCTTCCTCTTGCAGTTTGGGACACAGAAAATTTTTATCTAAAACAAAAGGAGCCCAGTTTTAATCAGGAAATCAAACACTACTTCTGAGAGAACATGTTATTTCTTTTTCTTTTTTGTTTCCTTTCCCTCCTTTTTTTGGTAGCAAAGCAGTGCCAGATTGGGTCCTACAAAAAACAAATTCCATTTTCACTAACATTTGACTGTCTTTTATTATGTCTGATGCTGGCTCACTTCTTTCACAAAGGCTGATGTGGAGAATTTTACCACTTCTTTATTGTTATATTTTCTAGTCTTGCTTGGCAGTGGTGTTAGTCTTGTCCATTCCTTTGACATGGTCCTGTACAAATATCTCAGTATTTTCTCCCTAGTTCACTTGAATCATGAAGTTATGTCTCTGATCTCTTCCTCAAAGACTTGGTTCAGAGTCAAATCCTTCCTGAAAACTCAGCCCTGTCATGATTTTCCTGAGAAACTTACTGCCCAGCCCTGCCTAGCCTGGGGAGCACCTTGAGACCATCTGTGCTATGGTCTTTTTCCTCGTCTGCCTCCTACTTCAGCTTATATTTGCAGCCACCTCAATCCGGCTAATTGGTTTTCTGCTGCTAGAGGACTCCTAGCATGCTGTGAGTACTCTCAGAAATAACCTTGCTGTTGGATTTTGGGTGAAGAAGGAGGTGTTGAAGGGTAGGCTCCACATTAGAGCTTGTTTTCCTCTTTCTCTTAGCTGCTGTGCTTCTTTTCACAGCACCTTTGGCCAAACGGATGTGATTATAACCTTGCCAGTCTACATCATGCTGTGGGTCCCATCTCAAATACCACTAGGCTACAGCCTCTTTAAAAACTTTTCTTTGGCAGACCTTTAGGCTAGGTTAGGACATTCAGGCATTCAGCATGTAATCAGGCACTGCTCCTGGTGTTATTCTATGAGTAGGATTTCCATAGATGGGAAGAAATCAACACCTCTTCCTCCAGGGAGGCAGCAGTTTTAGGATACCCAAAACAAGTATCTTCCATGGCTCTTAGGAGGAAGGAAGAACCTTTCACTGGAATAAGTAGTCTCTGTGGGTAGAGAATACTGTGGATTAGCAAGACATGTGGGACAGGGATCACAGAGGCTGTTTCCTTCAGAAATGGAGCATGCTGGCATGCTGACAGAGCTTATGAAGAGCAACTTCTATCGAAATGACAGGGAGAAGGTTCAGGGGGTGGAATATAAATACTCACGTTGGATTTGGCCAGAGTACAGAGGCTTACAACACTGAGTTCTTTCAGAAAGCTAAAGCAACGTGAACCTGGTGTATAGGCAATCACTCCAGATTTAACAAAGTGCCATTACTTATGTTCCCACAATAAAAAGCCTACAATACTGACTCCCTCCAAAAAGATGGCATTTCAGCACAGAGATGTGCCTTTCTGGCAGTGCTGCCATAACTCTTGTATTACTTGGTTTGGATACCTTTTAGAGCTTATAAATACACAGTCACCAAGATACTGGCAAACTCAGTCCACAAGATGGACTTGTGGGTTGTTTTGCCTCACAACATACTGCAAATCAGTGCAGTAAAGCGCTTTCCTCTTTATGATATTAAATTTTGTAAGGGAGATAAAGTGAAGTAGTCTGTTGCTCAGAGGAAAGAGAGCAGATGGCAGAATCTCAAGACATGCTATTTCTGAGTGAAAAGAAGGCGTCCAGAATGGCTGGATATGAAGGCAATGACCAGATATGATTTAGTCTGCTTTCTCCTATTCCCTTTGTTTAAGGACAACAGCTGACTGCATTTCCACCATATTCCAAAGGACTACTTCAGATGAGGTATTTCAACTCAAGGCATCTACCCTTTCCAAAACACTGAATAGCTACAGTGCTTCATAACATCATCTAGAGCTGAGAATTTCAGGGGCACTAAGGAACAGATCTAAGAGGCTTCGAGTTGGATATCCAACTGTGAAGACACTTGAAAAACTTGACCTTTTTGAAAAACATGGGACTATCTTTTTTTTTTGTAAAAATGAGACTGTTAAACTGACCCTATTAATGCTGAGCATGTTGAACATCCACAGATCTAACCGTAAGTGCCATGGAACAGGACAATATAATGCCTCTGAGGAAGCATGTTCGTTATTACTGCTCATGTTCATTAGAGCCTGCTCATTGCTCCACAGAGGACCCACTCCGTGGAGACATTTACATTCTTCCTGCTCTTTTGTGCATGATAGACTGGTCTCCTCCTGATGCAGGGGAGGTAACTATTTGTGGACCATCCACTGAGTGTATACAAGGAAGGGAAATACTGTGCCAGTTCCCCTCCATTGTCCTAACAGATACAGGTTCTGATAGCTTAGAAGGAAAAACTGAGACATGTCTCACTGGCCTCAGCTTACAAACAGTGTGTTTCACAGCTTTGTTTACGTTGTTTGCATTTACCTTGACAACAGTTGCATTGTATTGCATGTATCTTTGTGGTTTTGTTTTCTCTGTGCTTTGGCATTTTAAACTAACAGCTGATATCAACATAGAGTTGGGCTTTCCCAAATTTTCCATTTTTGATCACAATCTTGTCAGAGCACTTAAACCACAAAGACGTATATGTGGTAAGGAAGTTCCATGAGTGGCCAGACACTGTGGGGAGTGATGCTGACTCTTCTGCGTGTCTCACTCTGAGTCACTGCTGAACCCAGTGAGACTCTCCATTGACAGACATCAGGAAACACAGTGCTAATCAGGGAGATACAGTGCACTGAAGGAGATATAAAAACAAGCCCTGGACTCACGTATATTAGAATTTATTGGGGGAAAACACAGCTATTTAAAACTAAAAAAAATATATATATCTATCTTGATCTTGGCTTGATCAAGAAGTTCTGCAGGGAGTAAAACTGAAACATTGCCTGGTGTTAGATTCCTTAAAACGCTAAAGGACGAGTTCACCAATTAGGAGTGTATGTGAATAGCTCTATGACCTAAGCTCACTTTACTTAGCCACACATTATCTGATGGCTTGGAAGTGAGAGGGAAGTTGTCATCCCCAGGAGGGAGAGGGTCACTGTGATCTAATGTCTGCACTTGCAATGCCAAGACTTGTTACTCATCCCTTAAGCGTCTATTTTAAATAGTATTATTTTTAAAGGTAGCCACATGAGACAGACTATAAAGCAGCTCCTTGTAAAAAAAATAATTGGTTCAAAGGGTAGTTTCATGCTGTAAATACGTTCTGTCCACTTTAGATTTCCCCAGCAGTAAATAATGGATTAAATCATGAAATTCACATTATAATGAGAATGGCACAATGCTTTAATGAAACCAGAGCTAGGCCAACTAACCCTATTTTCCGTTCTCCTCAGGAATCAGGATAAAGGTTTATCATTAACACACCATATCCAGCTTTAATTGAGTAATTAGTAGCAAGATAATATCAAGGTGCTTGACAGTGTTAGTCTAGCTGGCATATAGACACATAGCAAAAATCTGGGCTTTGTCTAGAAGTAGTTTACAACTCAGGAGAGAAGACTGGAACAGAAAGTCCACAGCTGTCAACCTCAGGAGTGCCCTGACTACAGGCTAATGACCAGGTGGACTCTCCTGTGCCACTTCTGCTTGAAGGTGGGCCCTGCACAGAGAGAGACCAAGGAAGAGGTCTCTCACCAATGAGTAGCCCACTGGTGCTGCCCCCAGGAAGGGCAAGCCCAGGGCTTTACTCCCCACTCCTAGTGCTATTTATACACTTCATATCATGAAGCACAACTGGAGAAGTCCCTGGAGCAAGGACCGGAGTGCCCAACCATCCCTCCTCATTCCCCACTCCAGGAATGCCCAAGCTATATGCTATAGTCACGATCACTTTTGCTTGCCTTCTTTTGCAGAAGCAAAGCCTCCACTCCTTTCTGCACAATAGCCTAGCCATAACTAGGGATATGGAGTGCCAGAAACATTTCATCCTCTCACTCAACTCTAGTAAACTTGTAAGGATGCATGCATGGAAAGGGAAGCAGGGGCTTTGAAATCTCTCAGGCTGATGATATAAAACCCAGGCCATGCAGTTTCTGGGCAAGTGCTTTAACCAGTAGGCCTTTATACAAGAAGAAGGAATTCTCTGCTCCAGTTGTGTTCTGAAAGAAAAAAAGCTAGCTGATAATCTCTAACCGAGGGGAGGATTACGGTTATGGGTGGGAGCGCTTTGCAAATCCCAAATCTGGATGACTGCCCCAGCCACTTCCTGACTGTATGCCTGGGGGACACCACGGTGCTCAGTAACCTTCCACTCCCCTCCATTCTCTGGCTTCTAAGAGAAGGAGACATGGGTGCATAGCCTGGAATTTGTGACACATCCCAGCCATGTCTTTGGCTTGGCTGGTTGGAGGACTGTAAGGTGAATCATGGATCATCAGTCTCCTGCTGCCAAGATGTAGCTGGATGTCCCAAGGTTCAGGCCCACCTCTGATTTGGTGTTGCAGGTAAATTCCTAAGTCCAGGAGAAAGGTGGGATTTCAAACAGTGGGATTTTTTTCAAGTTTCAGACTGGCTTAGCGCTGTGCTCGGCACCCTCAGTGTTGGGCCCATTCTGAGGTGCTGGCTCTCCTCGCTGTGGCACAGCACCATTGAGGCCTTAGCTCGTATAGTGCTAAGGGCCTTCTTGCTGTGATTCTGTAGCCTGCCTTTCACTTGCAGCTTTGTACTCTTTCACCCAAGCTGCCATGGCACCATTTTCCAGAGCTTCTGAAGCAGTATTTTCCCGCTGTTGTTCTCCCCCTGTTGTTCTCATGCTGCTATTCTCATGGCCTTGATACTGTTGTTGTGGCAGGTTCCCATGGGAAGCAATTGCCACTGGGGTGAGGATCATCCCGCCTTCCCCCTGCTCCTTTCCTTCTCCTTGGTTGTAGCTCTCAATTAGGGGACCAATAACACACATACACAAAGCCTAACACCTGAGCAGCAAGCAATATCTGCCCTGACAGCATCGTAAGCAGGAATAACCAGTAGGGAATGGACATGTCCTGATGAAAACCGTATCATTATTATGGGAAAATTATAGTGGAGGGAGCCTGATACACTGGAGAGGACACCCGTCTGGGGGGCCCATTACTTTTCTACTGGCTGGCTGCTTGGAGAAGTTTCCCTTTGCCTTTCTTCTGTCTCTACTGCAACACTCTTGCCTGTTGTCACTGACTTATAACAGCAAGTGCTGTTTGATAAGATGATTACAAACATGGCATCCTAAGTCAGGATGTGGTTATGACTACAGCAAAGAAAACTCACTTGTCTAGGCACTGTCTTCATATTTCATCATTCTTCCAACCAATCTGATTCAGAAATGTTCCAAGCACACTGCACTTTCCAGGAAAGGACTCGTGGGATCTTCAGCCCAACTTAAGATTAGGTCCTTAAGAGGAACTGTCTCTCCATATTTGTTATAAAAAGCCATCAGCTCAGCCAGTTCTGCAGTGATGGCTTGTGTTATTAACATTTCATGATATTACAGAAGTGTGGGCCTACTTCTCTGATGCAAACGATGTTGTCAGTTCATGACTGATGAGTTTTTTTTAATCACGTTTATCTTTAGACCCACTCAGTAATTAAGACTCAGAAAGGGACTGTATGAATATGTCTGCATGCAGAAAATGATGCTCTGTGTGGAGTAACTGATTATATTAGCAGCTTCAGTGTTGGCCAAAGAGTTCATTAGTCCTGCCAAAACTCAGCAGTCAATCCAGCTAAGACAGATACGATTTCTTTCGATGTCTTCCAACTGCTGTTGGAGAATCTGTTCAGCTGGAGTCCTGATCAGTTCAAACCCAGAGAAAGCAATGGGAATTCATGGAGATACAGAAAGCTCAAACTCAAGAGTGTGCAACATCCCAGCATCCTGGAAGACAGCTGCAAGATGTTTATTAGCAGTGATGATGCATGAGATAGATGACTAACAAGCCTTTCACTTGAAGTTGTGGCTGAGCATCTCATAATCAGTAACGCTCAACTGCCTCTAGGCAAAATCCTCCATCAGTCCCAAAGAGAAGACAGTGCATTGAATGAGTAAACCGAAGCTGGGACATAGTGATTTTTCAAATCACTTGCTATTGCTGATTTTCCCCCTTGGTGCTTTGAGCTCTACCATTCAACTAGCAATGCCCTTGCTCCAGAATCATTATTGGCTCGACTGCTTCTAACATAACTCACCTATTACACATTGTCTAAGGTTTGGTTGTCACAGCTATAAACAGTGAAATGAGGAGAGATAAGAGATTAGCCAGATTATTGGCAGCAGTAGAAGCTGTAGAGCAACCTTGGCAAGGCTGCTTGCGCTGTCTGGCAGAAAGCTGAGCAGAGAGAAAAACAAGGCTCTGCCCATACTGGGGGCATGGTCCTGGGCTTACTCCTAGCAGAGCTTGACACAGGCTGCCATGACCCAGTATTTTTGACAAGCTGCCCTTTCAGCTCAACACAGCTCTGTATGGGCTTAGGGCATCGCCCATGCGCAACATGCAGCAACATCAGGGACCTGCCAAAGGTTCAGACCCACAAGGGAGTTAGTGAAGCCTAGGGGGGCACCGCTCGCCACCTGAGACACTCTGCTTTTTCATCTGCTTCTCCCAAGCTGGCCACATTAAAATGCCAGTAAAAAAAAGGTTTGTGCTAACACACTGCAGCTTCTGTTCACAACAGGCTAAAGCTCATTAGAAGAGGGTTGGGATTACTGCCGAACTGGAGCCCTGTGGAAGCTCAGACAAGTGGTTGATGTCCTCACGTTGGCTGAGCTGTGGCAACTGTTCACGTACACACTCTCTCCCCTTTGCAAATAGCAAGGAAGGCACATTCATCTAACCCTCTTCCACTGAGGCTTAACATAATGTGTTTTACCTTGTGGCTGCCGTAGGCGAAGTGTATGAATCAGTCAGCTCTTGCAGTGCAGCTGACATGTAAGAACTCAACCATGTGTCTCAGCCCTCTGGGCTAACTATTGTCACATTGTCCTTCCTCCTGCATTTGTCTGGGCTTGCTTATGACCCTGAGTGCCTGGGTCACATCAGATCTACTTTGTGCCTTCCCTTAGCAGGGACCAGGTTCCTGTGTCACTTTTGCTATGGAATTTTCACATTTTTGGGCTGCTGGGTTTTAAACTCCTCTCTCTCTGTACGGGAGGTTGGGGGGGGGGGGGCGGTTCGCTGAACTTCAGAAGTAGGTTTTACGGTTTTACTTAAATCCCCCATTACCAAGACTTTCTATTCATATACAGACATGTGCATCGATTGCTCTTCATGCAAGAAATAAAGCTCTCTTCCCTAAGCAAGCAAAAATCAGCCCCGCTTGTTTATGTCCCACTTCAGACTTTATCTGTTTCAAACAGATAAAGTCTAAAGTGGGACATAAACAAGCGGGGCTGATTTTTGCCATCCTCATTGTACTTGGAGGACCATTTTATCATCATTATATTGGACTACAGCAAAAGCATCTTGCAATAAAAGGCTGACATAAATTGACCTTTTGTTGCAAATTCTGCCATTCAAGCATATAGCAGGAAGAAAGACTACATAAAGCTGTGTGAAAAGTAGGTCACTGTACATATACTGTTACCATGGCTGTCTTGGATGCGTTTTAGTAACTGGGCTTCTTGGTTTGAGCAGTGATATGTGCACAGGGGAGGTTCTGAGTTTGCTACACAACTTCGTACTGCATGAAAAAACCTGAGTGGTATCAAGGGGTGTTAAAAGCCTTGTTCGTAGCTTGGGGAGGATTGCTGTGGGACATTTATAATGCTGGCTTCGGAGGAAAGGGACGTCCTAGTGGCAGGGACGGTATTTCTGCGAACAGCCTGAGAGCTGGCACTGCTTTCCCTTAGGTACGTTCTAAGACTGCGTAAGTGACACGGGATCTAGTATAGCTCTAGGCACATCAGTAGTACTTCAGGTCCACACTACCTGGCCTTGCGGAGCCTCTCTCTCCCCACTGTGCTCCTGTCCAGAGCTGGGGCAATGCTAGCTGAGGGGACTTCCTACCACAGCAGCACTCCTCTCCCCCCAGGCCATGGTGGTCTTCTCTTTCCCCAGCAAAGTGGTTGCTCTGCTATGCTCTGACATGTAGAGTGAGGTGAAGGGGAACAGAAGAGATGACTTGCACTGCAGATCTCATCTCTTCCAGTCTTGTCTTTTCTCTTCACTCTCCACCATGGCATAAAGTCACCCGGTAATATCAGCTCTCTCTGTAATATCAGCTTGCTCTCAGCTAGCGTATCGGAGAGAAAGAAACTTTTACCTCCTCCACAACTGTCTGAATTGTCATTGATTCTTTGTCATTGGTCCCATGAAAGATTCAGCTGGTCTCTGAAGCTCCAGGACAGTCCAAGCAAAAATAACTGATGAGATGGCTGAACTCACTCTAGCCCCTTTTAGGACTGCATGTTCTCTGTGATGCCCGTTAGAAGATCTCTGTTTTGGTTTTTTTTCTGAAACTGTTGATATTATTAAGGAAAAAGTTGAGTCCAAGCCTCCAAGAGTCAACAGAATTAACTCCAGTGGGCTGTCTACAAACCTTACCTCAGAAAAACATCACTCTCCAGGAAAATGCTTAAGCACAAAAGGCTTTTTAATACCCTTCTGAATAGGAGTGAATTTAAGCACATAGTCAAACATTTTCTTGACTCAGACTCTAACCAGTGTACTACAGATAATGAAAACCAAGTGAGTCCTAGGAGCTCCTCAGGAAAACAAATATAATGTCCATGTTTCCCATGATCGTCCAAGCTTATCTGACTCAGCTGCACTAACAGCTCCAAAACAAGACTGGATTCAAGATCCAAGCTCCTCCTGGTGATTGACAGCAGACCCTCGAAATTGATGGAGAGCAAGAGCACTTCCCCAAAAGGGAATCCAGTGCCAGCTGTTCCTTGTCCTCAGCTCAAGAGTTTCCTATTAAAGTTTTTATTCAGCCAGTAGGGAAGGTCCTCTATTTACCATTTTATTTATTCCTGACATAAAATGATATGATAGACCTGAGGAGGAATTGTTTTCCTTTGTGTTGCTGTTATAGACTTACACAGTGAAATAATACTCAGCCTTTGATCTTGTTCTGCTTGTGTTTTGCATTATCTTTGCAGACGATTGAAAAATAGAATATAGGATTAGTAGATTAAAAGAAAGATTCCAAGTAACAGAGTAGCTAGATTTTATGATTTGTGCTGAATTATTTATTGCACAATAAATGGCTTACCCATTTTAGTAGACAATCCATCCACCCACCCATCCCCTTACATGGGCTTCAGTGCAAAACAGATTAAACACTGTGAAAGGAAGGAAGAAACAATGGAAGCATGTAAAATTCTGATGTTAACAGATGAGAAAACAAAAGGTGGAAGTTCTTTTTAGTTATGACGCTGAATGGATATTAAGTAGGAAGATTCTTCATTGCATTTCTATACAGCAGTTCTGAGGGGTCCCAAATGGAAATAGGTTTTAATGTACTGAATAAACATATGATAAAAGACTATCCAGGCAGGGCTGGCCTAGGATTACACAGAGCTAGAACTACTCCACAGCACAAGTTGGTGAAGGACACTGTAAAGCCCTCAAAACCTGGTCTAATTTGCTTATCTGACATACAAGGTGTTTCACTTAATGTGTGTTTTCTAGTAGTTGTGAAGGACTTGCACCAAAAAACATGGGAAGACTTCTAGATACTACGTGCTAAATGATCTATGGTATCTATTGCACAGAAGACCCAACCACAAACATGGAGTAATCAAAAAAAAAAAAAAAAAAAAAAAAAAAGCGCTGCATAAAAGCTCTAAACTTCTAAGCTCCACTAAGACAAGCATCATGGTGTTTGTTATCCCTGTAAGCTTGATTTTCTGAAAAGAAGAGTTTACACAGTCAGACTATTTGTATGTCCATGTAAATGTGTGCATGTATAAATGTGCCCACCCCACAGAATCACGGACTAGTTGAGGTTGGAAGGAACCTCTGTATATCATCTAGTCCAAACCTGCTGCTCAAAACAGGGTCAGCTAGAACAGGTTGCTCAGGGCCACATTCACCTGGGCTTTGAATATCCCCAAGGCTGGAGACTCCACAAGCTCTCTGGGCAACCTGCTCCAGTGTTTGAACATCCTCACAGTAAAAAAGGTTTTCCTAATGTTTAAATGGAATTTCCTGTACTTCAGTTTGTGCTCGTTGCCTCTTAGCCTGTCACTGGGCACAGCTGAGAAGAGTCTGGCACCGTTTTCTTTACTCCCTCCCATCAGGTGTATTGATAAGATCCCCCTGAGCCTTCTCTCCTCCAGGCCGAATAGCCCCAGCTCTCTCAGTCTCTCTTTGTATGACAGATGCTTCAGTCTCTTAATCATCTTGGTGGCCCTTGCTGGACTCACTCCAGTATGTCCATTTCTTGTACTGGAGAGCCCAGCATCGGACACAGCACTCCAGATGTGGCCTCACCAGTGCTGAGTAGAGGGGAAGGATTATCTCCCTCAACCTACTGGCAATGTTCTGCGTAGCCCAGGATACCATTAGCCTTCTTTGCCACAAGGGTACATTGCTGTCCCATGGTCAACTTGTTGTCCACCAGGACCCCCCAGGCCTTCTCTGCAAAGCTGGTTTCCAGCTGGTTGGCCCCCAGTATGTCCTGGTGCATGAGGTTATTCGTCCCCAGGCGTGGGACTTTGAATTTCCCTTTGCTGAACTTCATGAGGCTGTTGTCCCATTTCTACATTTTCTCATCAAGCTCCCTCTGAATAGCAATGCAACCACTGGGTGTATCAACCACTCCTCCCAGTGCTATATCATCTGTAGACTTGCTGAGGATGCACTCTGTCAAATCATCCAAGTCATTAATGAAGACCTTAAAAAATATTGGCCACAGAATGACCCCTGGGAGACACCACTACTGACTGGCTTCCAGCTCAAGCTCATGCTGCTGATCACAACTCTTTCAGCCTGACAGTTCAGTCAGCTTTCACTGTCCATCTATCTAGCCCTCACTTCATCAGCTTGCCTATGAGGATGTTATGGGGCACAGTGTCAAAAGTCTTACTGGAGTTGAGATAAACAACATCCACTGCTCTCCCCTTATCCACCAAGCCAGTCATCATTGTAGAAGATTGTCAGGCTGGTCAAGTATGATTACCCCTTTGTAAATCCATGCTGACTACTCCCAGTCACCTTCTTGTCCTTCATATGTTTACAATTATTTACTCCATCATCTTCCCAGGGATCGAGCTGAGGCTGACCAGCCTGTAGTTCCCCAGATCTTCCTTCCTGCCCTTTTTGAAGACACGAGTGACATTTGCTCACCTCTGGACCATCAGGGCCCATGGACTTGTGTATGTCCAGTTTGTTTAAATGTTCCCTAGCCTGATCCTCCTCCATCAAGGGCAAGTCTCCCTTGCTCCAGGCTTTCCCTCTGGTCTCAGGGACTTGGGATTCCTGAGGGCCAGTCTTAGTAGTAAAAGCGAAGCAGAAGTAGCGGTCTTACCAGACTGAAGCAAAGAAGGCATTAGGTATCTCAGCCTTTTCCGTGTCCTTTGTCACCAGGGCAGGCCCCTGTCCCATTTAGTAACTGGCCCACATTTTCCCTAGCCTTCCTTTTGCTGCTTATGTACTTACAGAAGCTGTTCTTGTTGCCTTTCATGTCCTTTGCCAGTTGCAACTTGAGGTGGGCTTTAGCTCTTCTAACCCCATTGCTGCATGCTTGGACACTGTCTTGATATTCCTCCCAGGTCACCTGTCCTTGCTTCCACCTCTTACACACTTCCTTTTTATGTTTGAGTTCAGTCAGGAGGTCCTTGTTTATCCATGCAGGCCTCCTGCTACCTTTGCTTTACTTCTTCCATCTAGGGATGGACCATTCTTGAGCTTGGAGGAGGTGATCCTGAAAAATCAGCCAGCTCTCCTGAAGCCCTTTTCTTTCCTGCACCTCTTCAAAGTAGATCCCTGAACAGGCAAAAGTCTGCTCTCCTGAAGTCTAGGCTTGTGGTGCTGCTATTTGTCTTCTTCTGTTCTTGCAAGATCCTGAACTCCACCACCTCCTGGTCACTGCACCAAGGCTGTCCCTAACCTTATCATCCTTGACCGGTTCTTTTTTGTTTGTAAGTGTCAGGTCCAGTAGAGTGCCTCCTCTCATTGGCTTCTCGATCACCTGTATCAGGAAGTTGTTGTGAGTGCACTCCAGAAACTCCTGGATTGCTGGTGCCCTGCTGTGTTGTCCCTCCAGCAGATACGGGGATGGTTCAAGTCTGCCATGAGGACCAGGGCCTGTGAACATGAGATTTCTTTCAGTTGTCTGAAAAAGGCCTGATCTTCTATCTCTTCCTGATCAAGTGGTCTGCAGAAGACCAAGCTATCACTACTTAGTTGTTATTTACTGAAGACAAGTAACATGCTTAGAAAGAGCCCTATACCAAGAATAAAACAGAAAGCACTAAAACTCCAAAAGATACAGTTCCCACTATGTTTCAGAGCCCCTCATCTCCCAGATTTACATAGGAAGATGATGGAATGGATCCAGTGAGTGCATGCAGTTACATACTGCCCTTCATATGCTGAAGAATTATTTGGATGGCTGTTGTTGACAATATGTTTATTAGTTTCCTGGTGTAAACAGCCATATGTTCTGTGAAAAAGATACAGGATTTGAAATCAGAGTTCCCACAGCTTGTTTGCAAATACTAATTTCTTGGAATTGTTTTAAAGCTTATTACTATTTGCCTGCTTTTTAAATAGGCAGGAATGAGGAACAAAATCATCAGTTTTTACCTCAAGCAGATATCTCCTACAGCACAGCTATTCGAGTGCCAAAGTCTGACCTTGATTCAGGATTGCTGCAGATCGGCCACGGGGAGAGCGTGCAGCACCTGGCCGGCCTGGCAGAGCTGGGCCAGCACGCAGAGCTCAGTACAGCTCCCAGCGTGGCTCAACACAGCAAAAGCAGCAGCTCTGACCCCCGGGAAGGATAACACAGTTGGGCCCTGTGTTAAGAAATTAAACGCTTCTCTTTAGAAAGGGCTCTTTGTCTCTTTTGTGTAAAATTCTGAAAAGTGCACGTCTTCCTTCTCAAAAGTGCCAGGAAGCCCTTAGCTTGAGTCTGCAATGCAGCTGCAGCTGAGTTACCTGATTACAGAGATCTGTAGGATATAACATGCCTAAATATTTTTGAGGATGAGGGCTTAGACCTTAATCTCACTAATAAACAGTGCAACAGAGATGCCAAAGTACTAATTCTTTAGCCTGTTTAGGTGTCCTAATACGGCATTCCTAAGCACATTCCGTAGCACCAAACCACCCCTCGTAATTAGCATTAGCCCCTTGCTATGATTTTTTTTTGTTCAGTCTGGTGCTTTGCTGTTTTTGAAAAGTGTACCGCAGATCAGTAGCTATCAGCCTAGCTGTCCAAAACCCCAACCACTCTAGAGAAAGATCTGCTGTCAGTTAAACCCTGAAAATCATCTTGTTACCAACGTACATAGTGGCTAGATGCCTCCATCAGGCCAGAACTGCACTTTTGCTAGAAATGTGTACAAAATAATGCTGCATAGGGGCAGTCCTGCATAACCATGCAGTCTCTCCCCTTCCTCTTTCTATGTGACCAGCATTAAATATCATTCCAGGCAGAAATAATGGAGGTGTAGATGGAGGCAGGAAAAAGCCCTTCTAGGCTCTTGCAAATTTGTCTCGTAAATGAAAGTCAGTGTCCAGAAGGGCTTTTATATGACCTGCAAGGGGACCACAGTAATGTCAGTGACAGGAGATTTCCAGCACGAAGAAGTAGTCCTCCTTAGAAGATCTTCTCCAGGTCTCCGTCATTTGTGATAGCCTGTTGCCACCCAGGTCACAGGACAGCGTAAGCACAGTGTCTTTCCCATTCTTACTGCCAACATTCAGGATGGTCAGTTTGTCATGTGCTTCTCTAAAACTGGGAGCAAAGATTTTCTCCCTGGTACAAACAAGCATTTCAAGTATTACTGTATTGTATGTATATATAGTATTATTTTCAAGTACAACCTGCCTCCAGTAAGATATTGCTTTTTGTCCACCAAAGAGTTTTTCTGATACAAAACCCTACAGTCATCAAAAAGCAGTCAGTGGAGTTTTTTACTTAGTTATAAACACAAATGACAGGCAATATTTTAAAAAATAGGAAAAAAAACCCCCCACTGAGCTGGTGCTTTCATTCACTCACATCTGCCCACACCATTTCCATATGAAAATGACAAGACTGTAAATTAAATTCAAAAGCAATGTAAAAGACATTTCAGTCAAGTTAAACTATTTGTACTAGAGTTGAAGCTGACCAGGCATTTGCCGATTTTTTGCTACATCAGAGGTGTTATTTTTCTTGTTGCTGTGACCCTGGTCCGGTAGAAGCTCACGATGGCTGTGTCCTCTCCTGCCAAGGCAAAGTGCTGGAGATCTTTCTGTAGGAATGCATTAGATTAGCATTATTGCACACGACATGATGTGCTTGTACAGACGTCAGGTGAGAATTTCACAGTTACGATAAAAATCAGTACGAATCCTGCAGCTGGCCAGCGTACCAGGAAACCTCTGCAGACTTATGCAATCCTGTTCATTCCAGTTAGGTGAAACAAAATTGCCCGTCTCAGAAAAATAAAGCAACTACAAACAATTATTTTCAAATAACAGATCTCCTAAAATGTTGTTAAAGAAATCCTGAACTCTCTGTTCTATTCCCATGTAGAAAAACATTCCATACATATCAGGGATTAGCCAGAATTCCCCTTGCTCTGTCTTGCCTTCATGTAAAATTTACTTTTAATAATGCTCAGTTTCCTGAACCACAAAGCTAGCTTGACTGTTTTGCTGTTATTCACTGGGGCAAAAAAAAAAAAAAAAAAAAAAAAAAGCTAGGGCAAGAAGGGAACACAGGTGTGTTTATCCTGGGTCAGAGCAAAAGGCATTTGCACACTGGCAGAGGTGGAAACAAGCAAGCTGATGGGTGGCTTTCAGCCTTTGCTGTGGGAGGAGTGTGGTGGGAAGTCTCCTACATAGGCTCCCTAAGGGACACCAGCCAAAACAGCACCTCCACCTGCACCTCCTAAACCCACTGTACTGGCTGGACTTGGAGGGACTGTGATCATCCTCTCGCCACCATTGGAAGTCCCAGACTTTCAGAGAGCACAGCGCCATGCCGGCATGGGAGGCAGCTCACACACTGCAATTCCCCCCTAAGAAACCATCCTGCTTCCCTTGTAATTTGAAACCTGCGCATTATAAGCAAGGAGTGAGCACCAGGGAGAGGACTCCATGTCTTTCATCCCTACGATGTCTCAGAACCAGAAGCTTGGAAATAACACAATCCAGTGCAGATGTTACAGGGCATTTACCGAAAAAGACTCCCTCTCACTTGAGTGCTCTTTTGATTAGGCCGGAAATCGTCCTTGTGCTGCAAATGAAAACGTCCTTATGGAAAAATAGGCTGGAACCTAGTCGAGGTGACTGGCCAGGTTTTAAGAAGCATTTACCTTGCTACAGATGTAGACAGATTTTGGAGAGAGATTTTCAATGGTGTTTAAATCCTGTCGATTTCCATGGCAATTAGATGTTAGTCACCTTTCAAAAATCCCATTAGGCACCACTCCTTCAGAGCCTGGCTTTTAGTTAGTAATGGACAGTGCCTATAAAACCGAGTTTTGTGCATGTGTGGGAAGAGGGTGGAGGCAATTATTTTTCTGAGAAAGCACAGCAAGAAGTGAAGCTTAAGAAACTGAAGGACAAAGAATTGCCCTTTGAACCTGTGCCATAGAATTCTATATAAAAGCACACAAAAATACTGAGAATATATTGGTCAGTTCAGGCAACCAGCATTTTTTGCTATATTTTATAGAATTTGCTATAAAACCTTGCTTGTTCAACTTGGTCTAACACCTAACTGCAGTATTTTCCAAGCCCAGCTTTCTGCTTCTTCCACACACATGCCAATGCAGTTACAGGCTACTCTGGGTGTATGATGATGAGCAGAGATATGCTTGGCATATAGATAGTGTCCCTATGGCCAGGAATATCAACTACAGACCCATGTCCCATTATGCACCCAGGGAGGGACCTTGCCAGGAAAGGATGGGAAACAGAGCAGAGAATGTTTTTATGATCACCCTTCAGTTAGGTAAAGAGTGATATTACTCCAACCCTGGAAGGAGAAAAAAAATAGGTGTGGGACCTACTTCATATCAGCTCTCCACAATACTGACTAACCAGTGTTAATTGTCCTCCTCTGAAGACAGCTTTTCCAAGTTAAGCACACATTTGCATAATCTGGTGTGTGCACATAAATACCTATCATGCATGCAAATCAGGTATCTTCCTAGGTACTTACGTGTGTGACCAGGTAGAGCATTCATTCTAATTCCTGATTAAAAACATAGTCTTAAATTATGCAGAAAATACTATGAAGGAATGCTTGCATCAGTAGTAGGCAGATAAGAAGTTTAAAATCACATGAGACAGAGCTCTGTTTTCCAAAGTAAATACAACTAGATGTTGGTCTTCGACTGGAAACATGGACCAATAGTTTACTAAACCTCTTTCGAGCTCATTGCTCAGCCTCTGTATAGACTGAGCCCTTTTGAAACTATTTATGCGTAAACACTGGCATTTCTGACTGCATTTTTAATGCTCAGTCCCTTCACCAGAATTGTTTATCAGGATTTGTTTATCAGGAATAGCCACGGAACATTTTCTGCACATCTTGCAGAATACTACAAAACCAAAGTCAACACCCTGTCAAAGCAAACACCTGAAAACCAGCATTGTCTGTGTATAAGTGGGGATAGTTAGGATACTTTTCAAGACAGTGGGAGCTGTGGGCTAAAACCCTCTTACATTGCCCTTAAGTTAAAAGTGGGAATCTTCCTCCTCTCCTCCAAACCATGCTGCTGCTCAGGTACATTAGACATCGATTTGAGTGTATTTCACTTACCCCCAATGACTCTGGGAATGAATGGGAGCACTTGCCTGGACTCCCAGGCAGCTTAATGTCACCATTTTCAACCAAAATTGATTTTAAGGTTCACTTAACTCTAGGGGGCACATGACAGCTTGAATAAAGCCTCAAAGTAGGCACCCCAAGTCATGACTAGGTGGAATTTAAGCATAGCGTGGCTCTATATATTTGATAGGAACAACTCAAAAGTTGAATACTAAATGCCTGTAACAAATTTTTCCCAAATGTCAGGGAGCATATCTGTAGAAAACATTTAAGCAAAATGCAAAAAAGAAAAACTCAAAGTGCAGAAAAATATAATCTACTAACAAACAACATAGAAGTTATTCTGCAAAAACACTGACGTAGCTGCAGCTCACACTGCACCACAGACACCCTTAAATACTCGACTTCTATCCCAGCTAGAGCAGAACATCTCCTGGTTCTTCAGTATCACTCTTAGCTTTGCTTTCCCAGGAGGCAAGGAGGTGCTCTGCAGATAGAAGTGAGCTGTGCTGCCTTGAAAAATTACAGCCCGCAGGTGCAGGCAGAGCAGTTCAAAGGTTTCTTGTTGCTGTCAGTTTGCAGGCTGACGGGCCCAAAGGGACACGTGGGGGCCATTGAACTTGACACCGGGCATAAAGTGAGGGGGAAGAGAGACGAAAAGGCAGCTTGCTGCCATTTGTCTTTGGCAGAGATAGCTCGTTTGAGGCACGTGTCATCTTGGTATGGCAGGACACTCAGAGGTGCTTGAGATCAGTAGAAATGATGCAGATGTGCAAAGACCTGCGAGGAGGAAGTAAGAGATGGATTTGGAGCCATGGGGAGCTCTGGGCATCAAAGGCGAGCCGGGTTCCCTGTGCCCTCTGCAAGGCAGGGAAGCTCTGAAGAACAGCACGCCTAAACCTCCCACCTGTGAGACACAAAAGGAGGCTGGCAGGCGCTGAGGGGGTGTCTGCAGGACAGGGAGAAGTTCAGGCTTGGGAGGGAGGACCACGAGGTAGGCAGGGCGAGTAGGCTGGCAGGGGCAGGCCCGCCTGCAGCAAGGGCACGAAGTGCAAAGAGGGTGATGTACAGTGAGGTGCAGGCTCTGGTGTCTTGTACGCACAGGGCTGTGGCATGAGCGAATAGTAAGGCCTCCCAGGAGGGTCCAGTTTGAGATACGTGCATGCAGCAGAGAGAGAAATGGCAAGTCAGGAACACTCCTTGTGAGCAAGTGTCTTCTGAGCGTGACCTGGCAATGGTGGTGGTTGATGGGGAACAAAGTGGAGACAAAATCTTTCTTCTTTTTTTCTTTTTGGTAACTACCCTGCAATAAAAATACCAGAAATTAAACTACAGACCACGCCTCAGTTCCTCTCTCCAGGCATTTTCATTTATAGACATCAAAAAAGCACCCTAAAGAACCATCATAATTTTTATTCAGCTGTAAGAAACCGCAGAGAGGGGAAATCATCATTTCTCTACTTGAGCAAAGCTCATCTGTGACCGGAAGTATTAACTAAAACTGTCTAAATGATCTCCAACTCTCCAAACAACATTTCTCCATCCACTAAACCAGCCAGAGGGTCAAATGGCAAAAACCCCAACTCCATTAATGTACAAGCAAGCTTTTCCAGAGGTGTCTTGGCTCTCAGAAGCTGCTTTGCTAAATTTGACTTTCTAAGAGAGGGGGAGCCCTACAGAACTATAGCTGCCCAGGCGATCCCACCTCCATGATCTCTTTCTCTGCCTCCTGCCTGCACAGGCCACCAGCGGCACATGCCCTCCAAATGGACCAAATGGCCCCATTTTGCAGCCCCTCATAGTAGGCACGTGCCACCATGCAGCGTTACCCATTCGTTGACAGCCAGACGGCCACGGACGGGTGCTTCCCACCTCCCGCTGACGTCCCCCCACTGCTCCGTGCCGCTGTGCTCCGCAGTGCGCAACCCCTGAGCGCCCTCAGGTCTTCCCTTCGGCTGTTGCCAGCCAGGGCGGCGGGAAGATGACAGAGTTTAGCTTGGGCCTGGAATTTTTCTCTTTATTTCCTGCATTTTCAGCAGTTTGAAGAGTTGAAATATACTCAGTTGCGTAGCCAGGGACATCATCTGGAACCAAATCAAGATTAGGAAATCTGCATTTTGCACCTTTCTGAACAATGTGCCTTTAGGTGTCTTGAGATAACACACTAATTTTCAGCTGTCTCTAAGCTACAATTTTGTCCCCCCTCCTTTTTTTTTTTTTTTTTTTTTTTTTTTTAAGATATGAAATGCATTCAGACAGATCCCAAACCTTTCCAAAGCTAACAAGGAAAGGATTTCTTTCTCCGATTGAAGTGGAGTAGGGAAGGTTGTGATGAGGCACCGCATGCCAAGACCTGTCCTATGCCAGGAACGAGCAAGTATTAAGATGAGAGGAGTCATTGTAAAACTCTGGGCAAAGGGGTTGGGCCCATCTCTCTACAGCCCGACGTACACCTCATTATTTCAGCAGCAGACAAACAGCGAGACCAGATTGTTTACAAGAGTGTGGAAGTACATCTTGACAGCATTTTGTTTCTGCTGTAGTTAGTGATGACAGAATAGGTGATTATCAAAAGCAATTAAAACATTTTTTCCCAGACTGAATGATTCATAACTCCTCATTGACGCTGTTGTCTCAAAACCAAAGGTTGTTGAGGAGGCTGAGGGGAGGAAGAAGGAAGAAAAGAGATGGCAGGAAGGACGGGTAGTGTGGGGCACTGGCAGCAATCCCTCTGCAATCCTGCGCCAGCCCTGCGTGCACTCTTTAACTTGTGCATACAAACACCCCCTCCCCCCCCCCCAGCATGCAGTCCAACACACACGTGGGAACAGGAGTAAAACAAAGAAGTACAAAAACAATGCCTGCGTGGAAGGCAGAAGATGAAACGCAAACAATAGTGTGGACACTGGGCCATACACTTAAAGCTTGTTGATAATTTCTCACATTAAACCATCACTGTGTATACACCAAAATGAATATCCCTGGGTAAAGGTCAAAAAAGCTTTGGCCAGGACACAGGGACGTGTAGGTTAATATGAGCTAGAGCCTCACCTGCGTTAGTCAGAATAACTAGAACAAAGCCAATGCAGCTGTGCCAGTTTATACCCGCTTCAGCTGCGACCTGTTTAAACATTTTTGGAAGGAGTCCAGCGACAGAGTCTAGACATTGTTATTCAGAAATAACCTGATCTTCATCTTTTCCCCCCGTACAGAAAGAAAAAGGAAATGCATGTTGTGAAGCAACATTTCACCCAGAACATCAGGGAAAGACTGGACAGTAACCCAATTACAGGCAGATCAGAAACGTTTCAAAGGCGCTTATAAAGAAGCATCAGCTATCTTGGTCCTCCTTGTGCCTGTGACTGAATGAGAAAAGATTGCATGCAGCATGGAATCAGGTGATCTGTTGTGCAAAATCTTCTTTGCCTTAGAGAACAAAATTCGTGAGTCCATTTCATCAGCCTTGCCTCTTGGGTCATTGCAGCAATCTTCTGCTTTTATCTTCCTCTGTCCCTGATCCGGCAGACCTAGTGCAAGAAAATGAGTCTTGTTAGAGTCTGGCATCTCATGTTTGCCAGGAAAAATCTAAGGAACTTGCAAGGTCTTCTGTGTTTTGGGGCTATTTCAAACAGCACTATTGTTTTGCCCCTGGCTTGCTTACTAGAAACGTTGTCTGAAGTGAAATAGCTTCTCTAATTCTAATATTTTGTCTCTTTCTGGCCTACGTCGCCTCTAGGTCTCCTGGTCACAAAGTTTTATTTTTAGCTTACTTCTCTTATTTAACTTCCATGGAAGATTTCAGCATGCCCCTTCCACACGAATATCTGCACGAAGAGGCAGGGAGATGAGGGATGCTTTGAAAGGAACATCTGTGAAGTCTTTGTGCTGCAGTATCCCGAAGGCCTTGACATTATGTCTTTTCCTTTGCTTCTGCATCAGCTTCTTGTCTCTTCACATGTAGCTTTTAAGTATATTTTTAGATAGTTGAACAATTCAAACAGTGTGCCTGGAGCCAGCATTTAAACTTGGGCCTACATTTTCAGAAAAAAAGGTTTAAAGTTAGACTGGTTATTTAGAAGTTTCAAAAAGGCTGATCTCTCACTGACATTTTTACGTGCCTTATTTTTGTAGCTGCTTATGTTTCATATGAAGAAAGTGCATGTTATAGAGAAAGGTATCACGGGTTTCATGAGAAAGAAAGCGGTAAATCCTAGATTAGCTGAGTCTATCAATAAAATTGTATTTATTTAATTAGGCTGAGCTCAACGGGGCTGCTTTAGTACAACTCAGCCTATGATGTGATGAAATGCTAAAGTTTGTGTTGGAGGTCTGAGTACTGCATCACAAACAACATGTACTCATCATGCAGAGCACTGATCCAGTACAAAACTCAGTTTGCTAGTTCTCATTTGTCAAAACATTTTCACAGATATACATGTAATGTAGCATATTGCTTACCCCTGCCACGCTGTCTGTTCTCCTGTAGCTGGCAAAAAACAACATAAACCTCATCTTAGGAGTCTCTGCTAATTGAACAAAAGCACATTCGTGTGTCCACCCACCGGTCTGGGTCCAATGGGGCACACTTATGAGTGTGGAACCTCAGCCTTAGAAGAGACACCTGGCATATGAGCATGACGAAGAAAGCCAAATGATCTCAGCAGCAATCAGAAAGGATACAGCGGTTGGATATTCAGGAGCATAAACACTGAAACACAGAGACCCTCATCTCATGGGAGAATCCCATTTCTGACCTCAGGATTCATTGGGAGACAGAGATGTAGCCTGACACACCTAAAACGAGCAGACCAGTTCTCTTCTTAGAGAACTCCAGCTATCTCCACTACTGACTGTTCTCCCACCCTGGGGTGCCCAACCTTTCCAACCTAACCAGGGTACCTGTTGAGAAATTGTGTCTATCAGCCATATGAAGATGCTACAGAGAGATGAAAGTTGGGGAGCTGTAAGGTGTTTTACCCAGGGGAAGTAACACTGGTTCCCTGAGGACCTCACCCCCTCCTTGCAGGACATACCTGTTTTAGGTACACGACTGGGCTCTGGATGATCTGATGATGCTGCCCTCAGCGGCTGCAGTTGACTAGCTTCCTCCCACAGATGAGGATACGATCAGCAGCAAGGCTGTGCTGGCCCTCGTCATCGTGCCATCACAGGAGTTACACAGGGCCTGCTGGGAAGCCATGTGTGGCTCAAGGCTTCCAACACAGTCACCGCTGTCTTACTGTTGGGACTGCCACTGCTGTCTCCTGCTGACCTACTCCTCTCTATTTCTGTTCTTTCATTAAGGTTCAGATTACTAGTACAAAAACAAATATAACCAAACACTGCAGTTCTTTGCTTTCTTCCTGCTCCACTCCTGGCCTCACTCATTCACCAGTCACCTCTTTATTTTACACTTGCTGTTTCTGTTGGTGCTTCATGTCCCTCTCTTTCCTCTCCTACGAATGATACCAGCCAGCATCCAAACACCAGTATCTGCAGCGACTGCTACAACTCCAGTCTTGATACTGGGATACTTCCCCTTTCCGCACTGGCAGCAGCATACCGTTCCCTGGCAATTACTTCTGATGTATCCTCTGATGCTGAATCAGAGGAGAGTGAGCAGAAGCAAGACCAGGACTCCAGTGGGATGACTTGACCCCGATAGTCAATGAAAATAGGATTTAAGTGACTATCACAGTAGATGTAAGAGTTAAGACCAGAGTGGGACTAGAAAAGTGAGAAATTGTAAAGGAAAGGATGGTAAAGAGGAGGAGTTGTGATGAGGCCATACTGAAAGAAAAATTTACCCCATTTCAGCTGGTCTCTAGTTTCTGTCCATGGAAATGTGTTCTTATCCACAGCACATGTAAAGCAACCCAAAGCAACTTAGCCTTTTCTCATCGCCTCAGAATGGAAATGCAAAACAACTAGATATGTTCAATATTTGCTTATCTGGGTTTCAGCTCCCACTTGGTAAAACAGAGACTCACACACATCTCAGGAAAGGTATGAAAATAAATTCAACATTAGTGATAGCTCTGAGAACCGCAGAAGAGTCCATGAGGCAATTAATGTTTCTGACTTCAGTGTAGCATTAAACAGAACACCCTGGAACGACGTCCAGAGCTGCACAGTGAAACCGTTACCAGCTGATCATTCTGCATACATCGTCCATCTTTTGCACTGAACAAAGCAAGCATCGTATGGAAAATATAGCGTGTGATCATACAATGAAAACCTGCATTGTAATACATATAAATGGTATAAACTAACATTACAGGGCAAACGTTAATTCTAACACTTGTCTTCAGAGTTACTGTCTTCATAACTTAGTGTTCTTCTAATACAGCTTTTTGGATGAAATATCAGTATATGCTAGCAAAAGAGAAATTCAAACCAGACAGCTGGATGTCATTTTTTCCCCTCTAAGGAATGTCATGTTTGGAATGGCCCAGTGGGCAAAGGCGAATACATAATGGTTATTCAGAAAGCAATTAGATTCTGACCGCAGGGAAATGTTTTCTGAATGGATTGAGCTTTAATAGAATAGACCCAATAGTCTTTTTTGTTCCTCTATTTCTTATATAAGGAATCCTTTTTCCTTAGAGTTAAGATCTGGGTTAACGATGAACACGTTATTATACTCTTCATGCAGTTCTTCACTATGAACTCATACATATATCTTAATAGCCACAAAAGCTCCATTCTAAGATAGATATAAATAAGAAAATATCTAAAGATATTTTGAGGTAATGACTCTATACATGCCCTTAACCAGAAGCACAGTTAATGCTAGTGAATTTTTTGCCTTTTCACTTACAGAAACATCAAATCACAGGAGCAGTTAGTATTTGGGGCTGATATAAACAAAAAACCAAGTAGTAACCCAAGCCAAAACTAAAAAGGAATTTATTTCGCTTTGAGCTATTCTAATCATTTAGAGATTTCACATCTACTTCTTGTGCAGTTCCTTTCAGCTCTAAGACATTAGAAGTTACAGTTTATTTAAAGAGCTAATAACTAACAGGCCTAATTCTGCTCTCAACAAGGACGAATCTCAGAGAGCAAAGGCAAGGGGGTTCAGTTAGGTTAGATAAGCTAACATTGCTAGGAGATTTCATCAAAGGCTAAGCAGCAGCAGAAAACAATCTGGCTTCTGTAAATCAGTGTTTGATAATACAAGAAGAATTAAATCTTTTAAAATACCTTTATAATGACAAACTATAGATATCTCCATTACTTGAATCACAATCAACAGTCAAGATTATTTAGTAACACAACACATGCAGTCTGGACACTGGGAGGAGGGGAAATAAAAAGTTCTTTTCTTTTATTTTTTTGTGGGCATTTCATCCAAGGAGCAGGCTGTTTCACCCAACCTACAAGACACAAGGCAATACAGAAGAGATGTAGCATTACCACCTAGCTACCAAGGAAAACAACACCCTTCGTTATCCAGGAGGGCCATTAGGGTGACTATGCTTTTCCTGCACCCCAGTAATACCCAGAGGCTCCGCTAAAACAGCTCGCTACTGTACCAGCTCCAAAGGCACTGACACCTTAGATCCCCTTTTTTCTCAAGGTTTTGTCAGTTCTCAGTTGTGACAATTATGTATGCAAGGCTTGCTTCATGCAGGCTTGAGTCTACCAGCTGTTGCTTGTCTTCACACAGAATCAATCTCAAGTGTCTCTAATTAGCCAGTGAGATCAGGTGCTCTCATAAAAGACTGCAGGGTTGGCTCAGCTGCTTGGTGCATCAGAGCCAGGCTTCTGTATCTGGGAGGGATCAACAACTGAGGTGTCATCTCCTTTTTTGATACTGTGCATAACAGAAGGTGTATCAACCTCTTTTCTTCCCCCTTTGTTATACTATTTTTCCTTCTTTGTTAGTGGAAAAATGCCTTTCTCATTCAATATGTGTCTATCTCTGAGAGGTGCTAGGCAGGCAGAATACCTACAGAGCTCTAGTACTCCAACCCAACTTCAATATATGAGTTGATTTAAAAAAAAAGTGGACTTACTTGATTTGGTAGCAGTATTTGTAAGAATATTGGTAAACAGGATCCATTATTAACACAAAAGCCCATCCTTCTACTTCTTAGTGACATGCAAATAGTGAACAAATTCTAATCATAATGTCTGCTCTAAAGAAAGATAAAACACCTGCTTGGACAGGTACTGGAGCTGAAACACCTGAATTATATCAGCAGTGATCAAATGATAACACCTTGCTGTTGTGAAGTGTTTTCACTAGCATGCTCAGGTCTCAAAGCATGTTACAATGGAAATCAATACTATGGGAAAGGATTTGGGAAGCTGGTGTATAGAGAAGGGAAAGGACATACTCTGCCAGCCAAGAGGTCAGTGGCAGCGATGGAAGGAAAGTCCTTGTCTCTCAATTCCTAGATCAGCTTTCTATCACACTGCTGCAAAACTAGTGTCATTTACTGCTTTTTAAGGTACAACATTATAGAGACAGTTGCCAAAAGAAAAATAATCCAAGGCACCCTCCTTTCAAATTACTACAATATTATAATGACAGTTTGTCCACTGAAACCCAACGTCCACTCCATCATCAGTTCGGCTTTCCAGTAATATGTGGGAGAATGGTTGTTGTTTAACATGGTTAAATAATGTCCGAAACCAAGCATAACCTGTTAGGTGCGGAAAAGAGAACCAAAAGGAAAATTCAGGAAGAGTGATCTAAGTCCATCTGACATTTGTTTTCCAGTATGTGGGAAAACCTTCTGTGGGAAAAATGGACTTGACCCTTTGAGAGCTTGCAGTCAAAATAATGTGGAGAAGAAATTATTGGCGGTCCTTGTCTACAGTGATTGATAGCCACTAATTTAAAATAATTTTTTTGTATAACTGCCAGTGTACTTGTATTTACAGATGAATTACAAAAAAGGCAGCTCTGTTGTAGTGATCAGGTTTGAACAGTATTTTCTTCAACAGGCTGTTCTTTATGTAGTTTGGAGCCACATAACTACATGCTCAAGTGACTAAAAGAAGTATTATAGCTTTGCACTCATGTTTAACCTGCAGAGCCACTCCATCTGAAAGAAGGTCCAACTGTGATCTGGCTCATACATCAAAAGAATTGTTCTGATTTTAAAAACAAAACTGAACTTCATTTATACCTGAAATTGCACCAGTGTAACTGAGAGCAGATTTAAACAGAAATATTTGTACTATTAATGATTATGGCTAATCATTAGAATTATTTACCCAGTAAGTAAAAATACCTATTTACTTGTAAGGCAAACTCATGTAGTATAGAAGCTGGTGGGGATGAATGGATTTAGAAATTCAGTATGGCATTTTTCCAGCCACTTTTCAGTATATAACCACCTACAGAAAGAACTGACAGGATTATAGTCTGGTATTTTCGAGAAGTGTAAAACATACACTGTCTTCCTCTATACACCTCACTTTTAAGAAATGCTGAAAGAACAACTTTTCATTTATATTCTGTCTCTCTCTGAATGTAATTGTTTACTGTCTCTTCATCCCTTCTCCATAACAGATCATGGAATCAGAAGCTGATAGTCTAACAGATGAAAATGTTAAAAAGCCCATAGAAATGTATTCAGTCTCCTACCCCCTGCAGGCAGGCCACCATAAAATCAGTTAAGGAGCTGTGAGGGCAACTGATCTAGAATCGGAAAGATCAGCCTCTTCTCAACTATTTTTGAAGCTGTACGACACACACACTGAGGTTTACTTGGTTTACGTCTTCACTCTATAAACCTCTTTGGTTGAGCCTGTTGGGTTGGATCCACACAGGGACATACGTGCCTGAACTTAGCCGTAGGTGATATTTAGGTACTAACATTGAAATATGCAGTTTCCAAAAATTTCACTTAGCCCTACAGATGCTGAAGTTTGTAGACATCTAAGTTTTCACTCTTAAGTTTTCCCAGCAACCTCAAGTTCTGCTTCTGGGCCTGCTCAGAAACACAGCCAAGCTCTACAACTGGCTCACCCCCTATCTACATCTCCTGAAGGTCCTGATCTAGTTACTGTGCTCATTTAATGAACACCTACAGCATCTTTCTTCTTCCTATGGCAACTGCCACTTTTGTTTGGAAACATGACTACAGGAGACCTTCCCAGAACTTACACAACTTGCCCTGTTGTTCAGATGATCTTAGGGAAAAGCAAGTAGGTGTGACAATGGGTTGCCAGCAGACATAAAGAAGAAAGGGCCAGCCTGTTCCTCTCTCCTGAAAAAGACATCAGTGGTACTCCCTCAAACACAACTGCTGGTAACAAATTATTGCATATGACCTTTGGAGTCTTTTTTTTTAAACTGGGTTGCATATTTGGGCATTATTTTAATTTCTTTTTAGAAAGAGCAGAGAAATATTTCTATTTTAATTTATTTTTTCATTTTTCCTGGACATACCAGGGAATATCAGTGGTATTACAAAACCTCTACAGAGTGTTTCTGATGGTCATCCAAGCTTCACAGAGCTTCTTATTAAGCAGTGAGAAGAGCAGAGGAGACAATCTCATACCATTCATAGGACATGGCTATGCAGCATAATTTTCTTGAGAAGTGCTTGGTATTGGATGCTACAGACACGGACAGATTTTAAATGAGTGTTCTTTTAAGAAGTACAAGAGGCTCCTAAGCTACTGTCCTCTGTTCATTCATATTCCACCCTCAGTCTCAAATGTCCTTGGATGTCCCCTGGATATGAGTCAACAATGACAGTTAAATCTTGTCTAGAGTTTTTATGTCAAAGAAGGAGGGAAAAACTGCAACAGCCAACACATCTGTTATCTCATGATATGAATGTGTGTTAGCCGAGTAACTACACTATCATCCCTCGTATAAACCTTGCTTACTTTTCTTGACGCTTCTTTCCCTACTCTTCCTAACTTTTACTATATCTTGTCGTTAGGTCAAATCCAAAATTTAATGACATCTCTTAGTGTACTCACAGGTACAATGGTCTCCAAATTCAAAGCAACAGTTTGTAAGTACGAAGGATCTTTGTGGATTATAAGGTGCCTTTCACACTTTTAGGCATGGTAAAATATTAAATTAATTTATTATAAGAATATATTGCCATAACAATTAGTGTTGAAATCACAGGTCACCAGCCACAGGTCACAAATTAGCCATTTAATGTACTCTATGGGCTTTATCTTCTGTGTTAATCCATTAAATGTTCTACATTTAATTCTAATGCACTCCTTAGGTCAATTTTGAGCTGCAATTTGTCATGTATCATTAATTCACAAGTCCAAACAAGTCCTGATATTAATTATTAGTATTTCTTCACTGCAGCCAAACTTTTAGAAAGCTACAGTGATATTCCTGTTCTTCATCTCTACCTGTAAGCATTTGGCTGCTGCATATTTGGTACTCGGTGCTTATTTCTTCTCATACTTTGAATCTGTTAGTCTATAAAATCTCCAAAAAATACTACAATATAAAACATGCAATTATGATATTCATTTTTTAATGTTCTGTGTAGTATTTGACACCCACAGAGATTTTCCCAGCTCCGGGAATTATTGAGTCAATGTTTTCTCAGCTACAGACCAGCAATTATAACCAATGTTTTCAAAGCTGGCAGAACCTGTACTCCTAAATCCATTATTTATACTCTTATATAATACCGATCTGATTTTTAGAAATATTAAAAAGCAATATATTCCTGACAGAAATCAGTGAAGAACAATTATTAACATTTATAACTGGCAAATAGAAACAATACTCTTTATTTATCCTTGTGTGATCGTGTCTGGTCATATCTCCTTCATCAGGACCAGTCTGGCCTAGACACTCTCCTTACACAGCCTACTGCATCAGAAAAACAGTCCTTAGGCTTGGGATTAATATTTCAGTGGTGGCCAAAGGGATACCACAGTCCAGGTCATACCTCTAAACAAGTTGCAACCAGTATCTCATAAAATAGATGACTAATAGTGAGGAGTGAATGTGGATTGGATAAAACTGTCAAACTGTAACATGGTGCTACAAATTTTCTTTAAATACTTAGAGAATTTGAGAATATTTTAATTTTAGGGCCAACCAACAGCCTTGTAAAGGCTGAATACCGCGGCGTAGAGAAAGAAGTGGAAGACACTCTTGCCAAAGAGTTTTCCCTTAGAAAACTGCCCAGAGGACATGGCGGGAGAGGCAAACACTCCTTTCTGTCACAGGAATATTTGTTCAGCTGAGAGGTGAGGACTTCTTCCTTGTGCTGCAGTGACTCCTTGGCCTTGCTGGCCTCCTTCCTCTTCCTGCGGGACACTGAGATGAAGACCGCAAGCGCCAGCCTGATCTCCCAGCCCTGCAGCACGCAGCCCTTGGCCACTGCCGATGCTGCAATGGGAAGGGAGGAGGAGGAAAGCACCACAGAGTTGGGTGGGGTGGCAGCAAGGGGAAGAGACAGCCTCCTTCACCCTGTATCCAGAAGGTACCTTCATGCTAGGTTGGTGTTAGGTCTCTCCTTTAGCTCACCCCACCCACTTAAGCTGCCTAGATTTACATTCCCTTTGTAGCAGTAACGCAGCCTGTCCAGTCCAGCTGACCTCGACTGACAAGTCCACAGCTGAGAGTCTCCTTATGGCACATGCTGATATGTTGCACTTTTATATCAAGAGCTGAAATAACAAACTCAGTTCATGCAAAGGTCAAAGCTTTGGGCTCATCTCTGCTTGAGAGGCCTGGTTATTTATTAATTATACTTAAAGTTTTATAACAGCTTACAAGGAATGTGAGCCAGAGGCAACACTTCCAGTCAAGCCTCCCTTGTGCAATGCTTGTGTAATTCGTTTCTTTTAGTGCTGGTTCGTGCAGCTTGGAAGGCTCCAGCCTGTTCCCTTTTCTAATGTCTCCGCTGGTGCTGGCGATTTCCTCATCCTCTGACGGGGCAACGCTCTGGCACATAGGCCCCCAAAAGCACCGCGGTGTTGTGAAATCCCCGCGCAGGGGAGTCCAACATGTTCAGTGCTGGAGAAGGCAGAAAAACGTCTTGCCCAATCACTTTCTCAGGAAAATCCGAAAGATCACTGTCTCCTGATACCCACTGGTGAGACTGGAGAATATGTCTGGCAAGCCCCTTCCCCGCATGAAATCCCGCTCACGGTTACAAGCAAGGCACCTGTGGGGCTGGTAGGTAGCGGGATCCATGTTTCTGATTGATTGAGAGGCTGCCAGGGTTAGAGTTCAGGAGCAGGGTTGGAAGGTGCTGCAAGTGCATGAGTTCTGGTTCGTTAGGAATTGGTGTATACCAGCTCTTTGAGTCAGGAAAGGCTTTAGCCCTTCATGAACACTGGAGGTACAATTTGTCACTGCCTCTTACTTGGGGAAAGCAACCGTTCACTCAGTGGTACACCCTTCCGAAACAGAAAATCCCTGGTATGAGTGGTTTGCATCCATTTTACACGAGTTTAAAACACCCCACGGACTGGGAAGAGGGAAAATTAATTCTGGCTGAGCCTATCTGGGACAAGCATTGGATACTTTGGTCGTGCAAACTAAGGACCGGACTCTGATATAAGGCAGCTTGTACACGTAGCTGGGGTTATTCACTTTGGTGAAGCTCCTCCAGATTTATTCTGGCGTGGCAGAAGGCCTGGGAGCCGGCCCCATCTCGGGGGCAGCTCAGGCGCCAGCTCCTGGCAGCTACAGCCACCTGCCGGTTTATTCACACATCTTTAAGGTTTCTCCATCACTGGGTTGTACTAGTTCATGCAAGGCGAAACGAGAAGATTGAGGCTCAACCTGTTATGCTCCCAATGGATTTATAAACAAACTTCACGTGTTTAACTTGAGAACAAGTTCTCATTCTTGACTGGTTTCTACTGATCTTTCTTGGCTTTGCTTTCCATCAGCTTTCAACTGACTGATTTTTTATCAGTCATACTTTTTGAGCTGTTCCTCAAGAGTTACTTCCAGACACTTAACGTATTAGTTAATGAAAACATTGCAGCCATGCCAAGTAGATTAGTATAATTATGGCCATTTTACAGCAAAGTAGTGTGAGAGCATTGGGTCCCAAGTCAGGAGAAGGATACCAGATACCCTCTGCAGCATCATCGGCATGGGGGCACATCTGGCAATTCTTTCCTACAGCGCTCATTACTTGCTGGTGTTTCTTGAGGCTCTGGCCCCAAAGGAAGGAGAGGCTGGGAGCGTATGATGTGCCGTATCCCATCAGGAAATGTATGAGGAGTCCCTAGAAATCCTTTCCCCTTTTGTCCTTCCCTACCTGTTTTGGCTTTGCAGAAATGCAAACAGGAAGAAGGGCGGCCCAAGAAAAAGGTAGGCCTGATGTAAAGTCAATGCAGTATAAGTGGTCTGCAGGTTGTAACTTTGATTAAATGAATTTGCATAACCGGTGTTAGTTATATCCTAGTGTATTAATACAGATGTTAATTAAGAAGTGCTTAGAAAATGGTATGTAAAGTAAATAAAAAAAGGCAGAAGAAAGCATGCCTGAGGGAGTGGCTCTTGAGAGGTTTTTTCAGGGTGATGTCCGTGGATAATATGCCATCGAGCTTCTGCCAGGCCTTATGAACATGAGCCATTAAGCGAATGCTTTGATTTTAGCAATAAAAGATACTATCAGTGCTTCTTGATTTCTCTTAAATTAACATACAACCTTCTGTAGCAATGTTACAGGTTTCATAAACAAACTTAACAAATGTAACAAATGTTAATTGGGCCTACTAATCTCTATTGTGATAATCAGCGTCTTTTGTTTTTTCCCTTCCTTTGTTGCTGACTGCGTGATTTCTCCCCTGCTTCCCTCTCTTCATTCCTTTGCCTGGTGCATTAACCTTTCAGTTTCTCTGTTCACTTAATTTTTCCTAGAAAAATTATCCTGCTGTCCCTGTCCCACTCTGTGTCCCTTCACATCTGTGGCCTTGGGTGCTGTCCAAACGAATAAAAAATAGCATACCTTGTCCTAGGGCTTTCACTATCTAGGCGTGCGACAAAAAAGAATTGGATTCACAAACTGGCTGTGGTACCAATAAGGGAATAAAAAAAGATAGCTAATCAAGTTTCAAGGCCTGTGCTCCATCGTCATCCCCTCTGACTTTGCTGCCCTTGACACTACTATCAGTGCTTATTCTTTGATATCTTATTGCACTGGAGTTCATGACTCTTTCTCTCAATCTAGACTTACCCTCAAGCATCTCTTCCCAAAGCTTTTCCTCCCACGTCAAAGGGGAGCCCCTTAAAACTTCCCAGCATCCCTTCCCCTTCACTCTCTGTTCTTTATCCCTGGGTGGCCTCTTCTGCTGATGTGGATGTACCTATTACCTCTACGGCAACCACCTTCCAAAACTCCTGTCTAACACTGACTATTCTTCTGCACATCAGTTTTGCATCTTACTGCCTCTCTAGTGCTACATCCTGACAAGCAGCTTGCTACCAAGCTCACTGAGATGCAAAAGGAGCTCATTAAAAAACAAGCCCAACAACCCAGCTTTCCCTGGTTGTCTGGCTGGCAGCCAGTGTGTTTGTCAATTTTAATTCCTTTGATATTTAAATTTAGCTCTCTTTTACTGCTGATACCATTTGGCAGAAGGTGTGCTTACAATATTACTCCCAAAGCTATTCACTAGGCATCTCTTCGCTACATTCAAACCCTTCCCAGGAATTCACTTCTGCTTATAAAAAATGTAGGAATGAACAAACTGTCCTAATTAGCTAAAGGGATAATTTTATTGTTATCACTCTTCTTTCTGCTGTACGTTTGCATAATGCCATATCAAAGCTTCCCTCCTAGTCAGGGACTGTCTTTAATTGTTCATGACACATTTAAAACACTTCACATTTCTTGGTAAATTAATAAGTGTGTTTGTGTGTTTTTTTTCATAGAATTACAAGGGAGAGAAAAATATTCCAGTAATAGGGCAGTGTGACTATAAAACCACGACACTGGCATAGGGTAGCAGAGGCAGATGAAGTATCTGTCCGAGAATGTTGCACTTCTATGTCCTAGATTTGACACTAATGGTGCAAGGTGCTGTTGATTGCACTAAAACTTTTCTTGTGTTGAATGTCGTAGAAGAGAAAAAACTAAGGAAGTTGCTTTAAAGTTAGTCTCCATAAGACTCTTTAGACTTGTGCAAGTATTTCCTTCATGTAAGTCCTAACTTATGTATTATTCTTCTCTGAGGTTCCTAATTTCTCTTTTGAGAAGGATCTGAAAAATTATTCTTGGTTTACTAGGACTCAGTTCTGCAAAATTTTAAGAAAGTGCACAATATTGAACTTTGAACTTACACAACATAGATTTCGGTGATTTTATGTCATTTTAGGTGCTTATGACAAAAATAAAGGTGCCCTTGCAAAAAATTTGGCTGTTGCCAAAACCTGAAGATGTCTACAGTGCCCTGGTATCAGTATCTATGTCATGACAGCACCCAGATACTTTGAATATAATTTACACAGAAACCCCACTGAGATACATGGGACACATTTTCTTCCTCCTATTTCACCAGCAGAATTTAATATGATATATATGCCGACATATAATTCCATACAACCACGGCTGAAAGAGCCTGCCTCTTTTCCGTAATAGCTCACAAGTGAGGCATTAACCTAGACTTAAATTCTTTTCCAGTTTTTATCCCAGGACATTTGAGCTGTCTAGATGAGTGCTATAATCACCCAGGCTGTGCAGGGGAGATTTTCTAACCCCTCTATTTTCCCTAACATATGTAAATACCAATAGGAGTAGGGCCCAACACCCATGGCCTGAACGCTTTTATGACTGCACTGTAGTATCATACTCATTCCCTTTCCTCGTGCCACTGGATATTCAAGTATGACATACAAAGCAGAGGAACTTCAACAGGGGACCAAAATATCCTGCAGTAGGTGTGTGACAAAAACAGCAGCAAAGATGGCAAATAAGAGGGAGCTCTGGATTTAAATCTCCTCCAGAACAAAGGAAACTGGATGATGGTGTCCTGCATCCTGGGTGCCTTATCCAGGCACCTAAGGTAATTATCCTGAGCAGTTAGGTAAATGACCAATTCCTGGCCATCCTTTGAAAGTGCTGATAACCTTCATTCTTTGGAAGATGGAGGCAAGTTCCTAATCTATCAGAGAGTAGATACTTCAAGTGTCAGAAAGATGAGTTCTGCTAAGCTCAGCACTGCAGCTTCCTTTGTGAATCTATCTCAAAGAAACTCTTTCCATAAGGAAAATTACACCTAAGTATTTACAGAATCAGAGCCTCAAGTGCAAATGATTAGAAAACAGGAGGTACAGTGAAGTTTGAGGACAAAAAGAGTCATTCAGCTAGGGAATTAATCTTTTACGAATGGCTGCAAGAAACATCTCGCCTTTTTCTTGGCCCCTAGCCCTTTTTTGTTCATGAAAGCCCTACTGTAAGCCGTAGAAGAGACTTGCTTCTTTTTAGCTCCTTAGAAATACCCAGCAAGAACTTTAACAAGGGATACTCGAACATGTAAGTTAAATTAAATTTTTGTTGTAAATTTGGCAGATGTAAAAATGTCTTGGTGCTCCCCACTACAGGTCAAGCATGGTCATTAGCTGCAAAGTTATCTATGATCTGTTCTGATGCTATCTGTAACTATGTCTTTTTCTTATACGTCTGGCATTCACGATACAATCCAAAGTCTGTTAAAGTTAATGGAAACTGTGCTGCTGATTCCATTGCTCATCTAGAAGAGATTTTTCATGATGCTTTAAAAGCTCTGCAGCTATAAAAGCAGGAAAGTTTCAGTCTGAGAAGGCTGCTTGACATTAAATAATTAATTGAATGCATGTTAATATTCATAAGGGACCCAATTATGTGCAGAAGCCATAGTGACCTTGTTTGCTAATTAGAAGAGAAAATAGTGGCATGTTATTTTTCTTAAGTTTTGGGTTGTTAGCTAAAACTTAGGTCAATAACCAAGTGCAAGGTTAAGATGAAATAAGAGGATAATCACACTAATGAGATAATAGCTGCTGAAGTAAGAATGATAGAAATGTAACTGAGAGATTTTTCAGCAAGTAAGAATCATAGAATCATAACTGAGTCTAGAAGGACCTCTGGAGGTAGGCTGGTCCAACTCCCCGCTCAAAGCTGGGCCAAATTCAAAGCTACATTATGCAGGGCCTGCGGGACACACTGAAGCGTTAACAAAACATGAACCAGGAAATGCTTGAGAAAATGAAGTGGATATAATTAGGTATAAAAGGCATGCCTAAAGGTGGTTCTCTCAAATTTTCATTCAGGAGAAAATATTTCTGTAGTCACCAAGCTGTCCTGCTTGGCCAGGCAGCGTTAAAAGTAAATGAGACAATAGGCTGAAAACTTAGGGAAAGTGGCTGTTTTAATTCTATTCATAACAGTCTCCTAATTTTTGCTAAAATAAACCTCAGACTTTTTATAAAAATGACAGTGATTTGGGTCAGCAATGAACGTAGTAAGCAGCAGCTGGGTCTTACCTAACACTAGTTTAATCTAATCAGCATCTCAAAAGACTTTGGATCAGTTACTGTAGGACCACAGCAGAAGTTGTTCATAGGAGACACCTGCCTGAGGCCTCTGGGGATGGAAAGAGAGGTTCATGACACAAATGTGCAGGGGGAATGGCCAAGAGGTACCAATGTCTTCGTAACCTGGCCTGTGATGAGCAGCATCCCCATGCAAACATCACCAGGCAATGAGGAGCAGCGTGTCCTGCTCACATGCATGCTTCCTAGAGCATACTTGCACTGTTCTCTCCATCACATGCATTAAACCCACAAATTATTAGCCTAATTCTCATCCCTCAAAAGGGTCATCACACTAAGATTGTATCCAGGGTGCATACAACCTCTTTATGACTCTGCCCATTGCTGTTTCGCTGACTCCTGTCGTGGGCCTGAACCAAAGACCGGTGAAGTTCTTGGGAGAGCTAACCTTGTTCATCTTCAACTAATTTTCAAGTTGCCTGTATACAGCAGGAAAGGTTTGTTTGTTGTGATGCAAAAAAGGTACTGGGAACTTTGAAAAATTGACTTTCATTTACGTTAATTCCCCCACTGTGAGAATGTTGCCATTTTTGCAGCTGAGACTGGGTTAATTTGACAGCTGGAAAACATTGAGAAAGATTCTTATGGAACAATGTGGACTTTTCTCCTATATCACCTAAAGTTTTTTGAAAACTACCAAAATGAAAAGAAGAGGAAATTTATTAACTTACCTGAGATATCGCAAATACCTAGCTCCTCCTTACATTTGTCCTCATTGTTTACTTTGTTTTGAACTACCCATGCCAGCACAGCCTTCCTGACTGTACACATTCCATTATTCAAGTCTGATATATTGGTGATCAAATTTGGGGGATCTACCAGCTATTTTGTTGTCCCATGAAGCATTGTAATATTTGCTTTAATTTTGCAATGAAGGAGTAAAATGACTGCCAGTCAGAAAAGTGTGTAAAAGTCTGATTAAAAGATTCTTTCCAGTGGTTTCTTTTGGATTTGTATGTAAGCCATTGACTGAATTTGTTGTCCTTTCTGAAATGTTTACAAAAATCTACAATAATTCTTTTTCCAATACATACTTCATCAAAAGGCTAATGTGGATAAAAGGGGAAACATGATATTAATTTGCAACTATAAAATCACTAAGTTAATCTCAAATAGTGTCTTCCCAGTGTTGTTTAGAGTCTAAAAAATCGGAAGTTCCAGACTGCTTCCAGGGTAGGATCTGCTTGAAGAGCTGCTCAGTAAAGCTCTGTTTCCAGCTGGACAGAAACTTGCATGTCAGGTCAGAACTAAGCAAGATAAATTAAGAAAGGTTTTACTGATTGAAAGGAAAGGTGACAGGGTATCGCCTGTAAGCTACGAATATTAAAAAAGGCAGAGGAAGAAATTCTGGGTATGATCTTGAGAGGAAGTTGAAAGACAGTCATTCTGGGTCCAAGCCCTTGTGTCACACACATTAGGTTTTGTGGGCAAGGAAGCTTCCCGCTGATATTTGCTTCTTCTGTATTCAGGGAAACAGGACTTCTGCACGTTTCTGTTAAACAAACAAGATTACACTGAAAGCCCTCCTGACAAAACCTCAATATAAAAAGGAAGCATATAAGAGGTGAAAGCAGGGACAGGTGACCTGGGAGGAATAGCAAGACACTATCCAAGCATGCAGCAATGGGGTTAGAAGAGCTAAAGCCCACCTCAAGTTGCAACTGGCAAAGGACATGAAAGGCAACAAGAACAGCTTCTGTAAGTACATAAGCAGCAAAAGGAAGGCTAGGGAAAATGTGGGCCAGTTACTAAATGGGACAGGGGCCTGCCCTGGTGACAAAGACATGGAAAAGGCTGAAATACCTAATGCCTTCTTTGCTTCAGTCTGGTAAGACCACTTCTACTTCTGCTTCGTTTTTGCTAGTAAGACCGGCCCTCAGGAATCCCAAGTCCCTGAGACCAGAGGGAAAGCCTGGAGCAAGGGAGACTTGCCCTTGATGGAGGAGGATCAGGCTAGGGAACATTTAAACAAACTGGACGTACACAAGTCCATGGGCCCTGATGGTCCAGAGGTGATTGGGGGAGGTTCCTGAGGACTGGGAGAGAGCAAATGTCACTCGTGTCTTCAAAAAGGGCAGGAAGGAAGATCTGGGGAACTACAGGCTGGTCAGCCTCAGCTCGATCCCTGGGAAGATGATGGAGTAAATAATTGTAAACATATGAAGGACAAGAAGGTGATTGGGAGTAGTCAGCATGGATTTACAAAGGGGAAATCATACTTGACCAGCCTGACAATCTTCTACAATGATGACTGGCTTGGTGGATAAGGGGAGAGCAGTGGATGTTGTTTATCTTGACTTCAGTAAGACTTTTGACACTGTGCCCCATAACATCCTCGTAGGCAAGCTGATGAAGTGAGGGCTAGATAGATGGACAGTGAGGTGGACTGAAAAGTGCCTGAGCTGCTGGGCTAAGGGTTGTGATCAGTGTCATGAGGTCCAGCTGGAGACCAGTCACTAGTGATGTCCCCCAGGGGTTGATACTGGGGTCAATACCCATTAACATCTTCATTAATGACTTGAATGATGGGACAGGGCATCCTCAGCATGTTTGCTGATGACACAAAACTGGGAGGAGTGGCTGATACACCAGATAGTTGCACTTCTATTCAAAGGGACCTTGACAAGCTGGGGAAATGGGCAGACAGGAACCTCATGAAGGGAGGGGAAATGCAAAGTCCTGTACCTGGGGAGGAATAACCCCATGCACCAGGACATACTGGGGGCCTACCAGCTGGAAACCAACTTTGCAGAGAAGGCTCTGGGGGTCCTGGTGGACAACAAGTTGACCATGAGGCAGCAATGTACCCTTGTAGCAAAGAAGGCATTAAGAATAGTGTTCCTAGCAAGTCAAGGGAGATAATCCTGCCCCTCTACTCAGCAGTGGTGAGACACAGCTGAAGTATTGTGTCCAGTGCTGGGTACTCCAGTGCAAGACATGGATATACTGGAGCAAGCCCAGTGAAGGGCCGCAATGATGTTTAAGACATTGGAGCATCTGTCATGCGGAAGAGGGTGAGAGAGCTGGGACAGTGCAGTCTGGAGAAGAGAAGGCACAGGGAGATTCTTATAAATGTTTATAAGTATCTGAGGGGAAGGTGTAAGGAGCACTGGGCCAGGCTCTTCTCAGTGGTGCTCAGTGACAGGTGAGGCAATGGGCACAAACTGAAGTACAGGAAGTTCCACTTGAACATAAGAAAACACTTCACTATGAGCGTGGTTGAACCCTGGAACAGGTTGCTCAGAGAGGCAGTGGAGTCTTCACAGGCGTCATTCAAAACCCAGCTGGACAAGGTCCTTGGCAACCTGCTCTAGTTGACCCTACTTGAGCAGGGTGGTTTCAGGTAGAAAAAATCCTTGCGTGGCTTTGTAATTTGGCTATCCATTTGAGCTAAAAGGGCAACACTATTAAATAACATCTCAAATGAGAAACTCTTTTCAACAGAACTTGAAATACTTTTAGTTAGTATTTTATTTTGCTTTGTTACAGTCACAAAGCAAACTAAATCTGTTTTTTCTCAAATGCTGAAGAACAATGTGTGTGATTATGTACTATAATAATAGATTGAAAGGAAAATTGCCCAAACTGTGATCTTCAAAGCAAGGAATGAATTGATTTTGTGCAAACTTGGACACATCAGACAAGCAAAGAAATGGAAAGGTTTGGGAAAGGAACAAGTGAGAATCGGCAGAAAGTTTGAAAACAGACTAGAAATCTCAAATATGTTTGGTACTGCTGTAGCAAAGACAGGACTTTACATAATGGTAATTTCTACATAGTTAATTGAAACTGCAAAAGAAAATTTGCAGTTTTCATCAACATCACTTCTTTTACCAACATCATTTATGAATACTTTACAGTTGTCAGATACTCTGAGAAATAAATCTTTTTTCAAAGGCAAAAATCTACTTCTCTGTGTGTGTGTGTGTGTATACATATATAATTTTTTCGCGATAGATGATTTCAAAAGATGGGAAGCTAATAAAATGAAACACATCCATTTACTTCAGAATAAAGGACTGATACAGATTTTTGATAGATGACAATGAATCACATTAAAACAGGATTTTCTTGCATCTGCAGATTCACCTTTAGGTCTCTGACACATGTACAGTTGCAGATTAAAACTGGTTGGCTGAAATAGTTCTGCCACTGGCTGTCTGCGAGATCTCCAGGGCAGAGTTAATGCCAGTGTTTTAGATCTAAAATCTGAAAGTGAACTAACCCTAAACACAATTTGCCTTATCACATTGGTCTGAAAACTGCAGCAGTTCAAAAGCTGCTTCAATTGCCATTGATTTATCCCACAGCAGGGTAAGGCACATATGTGGGGTGCTGTGAATTAACCATCAATTTTAATCTGCCATCACATTGTGTTTAAACATTAAGTACCGTTCTGCAGCTGCCAGAGAATAAGAAACTTCAGCCAAGAAATGTCACTGGACAAGACAAACTTGAGAAAAAATGTTCAATCTCATCTGTGAGGAAAACCATACTGAAAGGACAAACTAGAGAAGCTGAAGTTTGTGGGTGAAATCAGTTCTGAAAAAGGGATTGATGTATCTTTAAATACTTAGTCCCTCATTTCTATCTGGGAACAAATTTTCTAATGTAGAAGAAACAAGAAATACCCTTTTCATATAGCTAACTCTTTTCTGTAGCACAGTAGCATGAACATGGCCAAAAACATTTAGACCTTAGCTAACGACTTCCTTCAGAGTGGAACTGCCCACCAGTTTAGACACTCCCTGTATGGTCTGCTTGTCATTACAACCCCTTGCACACTTTTGAATATGAAGGCAGGACTTCTCCCAGACTTTCTCTTTGGCGCTGACTCTAAATAATAAGAAGAGTGCCTAGTGGTGTCCTAGGCAGGGGAATTTAGTGGACAAACCTCAATACAACACTTAACTGATGCTAATGACCATGTTTTGTCTTTGCAACTCAGTAGAGTCCCTGCCTTGTTTTCTCAGACAGCTCTCCGAGGATTATTTGCATTGCCACGGTCCATTAGGTAATTACAGGCCAAGATTCCTCAAATGCCAGAATCTAGTCTGTGCTTTGTGTGAGTAAATCAGCTTGCCAAGGCCTGGCAACCCTGAGGAGCAACCAGAACCATACAGAAAGCTCAGGCAGCAGCATAGTAGGCAGTGCCCATAGGAAGACGCAGGGCAGTGGGGAGCATCCTGCGTCCACTTCTCACCTCACTCCTCTGAGGGGCAGGCCCCATGCTCACTGCTTGTTCATCCCTACCGCTACTGGCTCTCCTGTCAGAGCACCTCAGTCTCACTCTCAGTCCTGCCCGATGACTGCATTTGGCCCATTGGTAAACAGCTAAGGATCAGTCTCATCTCACTGCTACTCACTTTTAGCAGAAGCACTTCAGCTTTGGCACAGAAGCTGTTGTCCAGCAGCACATTGCTTTCTCTCACTCTTGAAGCATCACAGCCACCAGCCAAAAAGCCTAGAGGATGTCCGGGTACCAGAGAATCAGAGTATCTTTGTACAAACCTGGCCTGAAGCAACACAGAGTACATGGAAACCAGATGTCAGTAAAAGGGAACTGCTTTAGACAATAAAATGGAAAAGGTCCCCTTTCTCTAGGCTCTTCTTTGTCCTTCTGGTGCATTTGCTTCCTGCTTGCCTTGGATTTTCTTGTCTTTTTGCAGTTGCTGTTTGTTTGGGAGTTCTCTTTACAGGCTCACTCGTGGAGAAAACAGTCCCCTCTTTTTCCCATTCTATTTGTACAGTCATAATCATCTTTATATAATTTATGTCAGGTATCAAGAAGGAACCAACTCACCTTTCTCTGTGAGCAGAAAGCCTGGATTTTGCTTTAATGTTGCCAGCTAGCATTTCCAAATAGGACCTTGTAATACTCACCTCCTACTTCCCTTCTATCAGCAAACCTGACTTTTACAGGTGTCGCTGCTACAGTCAAGTGCTTTGGCTTCATATTTGGGATTTTTTTCCAATATTTCATTTAATCAATATCCCTTGGCATTTTACAAATGGTCACAGAGTTTCTCAGGAACAGGAGGAGAACTTGTTCCTTCCTTAACTCCACCTTCCTCCCACACTGGTAAGCAGCTGGTTTTGAATCCAAGAGAGAATACAAATTCCTAGAATTAAATTCCAGGAGAGGGGACACAGTCATTTAAACTGTCATATGCAATCCGGGCCATTTTGTGTCAACCAGTTACCTCTGTATTTGACCCAATTACTTGTGCTGAATGAAAGCATAGCTTGTTGTTGGCTAAAATATGTATAACGTCACATCTGATTTAAAGGCATAAAGAAACGGTTCTACCATCTCTCCTGAGAATCTATGCCAGGCATTAAACACCTCAGTATTAAACATTTGGGCCTCATCCCTCATGTGAAATACTCTGGGTCAGTTTGCTTCTGAGCCAATCCTGCTTAATTAAAGAAGCCTTTGGCACACGGTGTTTCTCTTTACTTGAAGGTGTTTCCATGCTGTAATCCAGTCATTTCTCATTCATCTACTGGACATACTCAGCACACTGAAATTCTTATCTATCCTATTGCAATCCCTTTTCCCCAGTTTACAAATCAGGTCAGTGCTCATTGTTTACCTTTCCTCAATATTTAAGGTTGAATTTTTGTCTTTGAGAACAGAAATCCCCTTAGGGCATTCTGGTATCATTGTCACCAATGCCATATACCGCAATAAAACCACTCTACTTTTCCTACTCACTGTACCCCTGTTTATGCATCCAAATATTATTACTTTAATACCTCTTGTTACACCACTGTTGTGGATATGCACATTTACTGATTTTCACAGTTGCTTCTTTTCACAGTAGTCCCTTGCTCTGTATTGATTCAAGTGCCAAAAAAGCTTTGAAGACCTGTCACCCTAAAATTAAGCACGAGATCAGCTTCAAATGCCCACTACTCTTACAAAAATGTTGTACTGAGAAGTTAAAAGAAACCTAAAAAGCAGAAAAAAGCTAGAGAGACAGTTTGATGATTCCCCCCCAAAACACAAAGTAATGACTAAATTAAACATACTTAAAATACTATTCCTCTACCGGAATTCCCTGCCATCTAGGTTTGGCTCGTGTGGATGGCAAAGTAGTGGATATAGGCAGCAGCATCGCTGTGAATCAGACCCTGATGTTAAAAAACGAGAGCGTTTCGGGGTGCAGTTTAGTGTGGTTCCAGAAGAGGGGGCTACTAGCTAAAAGCAAGGATTGCTCTGAAAATGTAAAAGTGGTCTGACTCGATCGGTCTGTAGGGAGTTTCGCTATGAAGCTTGTACGGTAGCGCTTAGGGTGTTCTTTTGAAGTGGAAATTTAAAACCGATGTTTGCTGCTTATACAGCTCTGGCTTAGCGATATTAGGCTTCTAAAGTAGCTGAAACACATTCTATATAAAATAGTTGAAAAATCCTTTGTATCTGAGTGAAGTATATGCCAACTGATAATTGTGTATCAGTCGCTCCAGCTTTTCAGTTCATAAGAATCAAAGTCTGAATCAAGAAGGAAAAACAGCTGCACCTGGCAGCAGGATTTGGTACTCATCTGCACCTTGAGATGATGGACGTTCAGAAGTTGTTATCACATACACCTAAAGTCTAAGGAGACACTCATTGGCTTGTAAAAAAAACAAAAAACCCAATCTGCTAAATGCAAATTCTCAGCTGTGTGGATTCGCTCTGCCAAGTTTTGTAGGTCATGCATCTTTCTGTAACGTGCCTCTCCTGACACTATAATTATATGCTATTATGTTATATATATATATTATATTATATTACACATAAATATATAATATATAATTAATAATATATTATATGTTATTAATAATATATATTATATATTATTTATATATCTTATTATATAAATATACATACTATATAATATAGAGTATATATAATTTATATATAATTAATAATATATATAATATATACAATTATATATTAGATATCTCATATATATATTATATTATATGCTATATATTATAATTAAATGCTCCATTTTTCCCATAATTCTCAGTCATAAACTTTATTCAGGCTTGGAATTTATAGATGTTTAATCAATTATATTTAAAACATTTTTCTTAGCAAGGAACATTTTTTGCTACAAAATCACATGGAATTTAGTACCTTGCAGTAAACCCACTCAGGCTGTAAGTTTGCTCAGCTGGAGGACAAGTTCACTCACAGCACAGCTGACATGGATTAATTCCCATCTTGTAAGTATTTTTTTCATATTTGCTAAGCTCTCTCTACTGATCCCTCTGCTTGTTTGATTTGTCCTTTCTGTTTGCCCTGTAGAGTTCAGCTGTTCTGATATTATAACGAATGGATGGATCATTGGTGGTGTGTAATTTGCAATTCTAGCTCACGGGAATTCATAAATACGAGCTGCTTTCTTGTTTACTGAGCTACTGCACCTTTTGCTTGAGCACTGTTCCATACCGGACTTGAGGGCTTGAATGTCTTCTGGATGAACCTGAGATGCAGCTATGCAGAACCAAATTGCTATCTGAGCAAGTGTAGGAGAGAAACGGTCTCTGGGATCCCAGCCAAGTCTGCTGTGAAGAGAAGGAACTGTGTGGATTGCATGCGGACACAGAAACTGCAGAGGTAAGATTTCCATTAAACGTTGTATAACTGCACAAGAGGAAGGACATTTTTTATAATACAAATATGAGTACTGTTAAGACATTGCTATGCGGCTCTACCCTATGTCTGCCCTCTGGTTCTTTAACCTCTTTTTTCCATCCTCAGTATCTGTAGTCTGTCTGCTATATATTAACCCCTTTCCTAAATCACCACCTTCGCACAGCAAACCTGAGCACTGTATATGCCTATAGTGGTTTGCGAAAACATTTTGCTGTCTTCAATGAGGCAAGAGTAGGAAAGAGCCAATGGAATGGAATTTCAAAATCAAGAAAACTCACAATTTTTTGTCACTACCGATGTGAAGATTGAAATTTTGAAAATATGAGTTATCCTTTCCCTTCCCTTTCCTTCCTTCCCAGTCAGCTGACTTGTGAGTGTGGATAACGTTGACTAACACTGGCCCACTCTATATAGTAAGAAAAGGAGTTCAACACATTGAGATTAAAAAAAAAAGTGCAATGTAAGATATGAAAAGATGGAAAAAATGGAGAGTATATTCCAACTTGATAGGAAAAACAGAACAGAGAAGGGCACAAGTGTTTATAGATGTTGGGAAGCACTCAGAGCAAACATAATGGTCATCTGACCACTGGCTGTACCACAGCCTATATGTTGCCCGAGTTCCTCAAGCCCCAATAACTTTCAGTTGTAACTTGAACACCCCAGGCATTACAGCTTTGCCCCAGAATAGGCTCATTCTTAAATATTCTGTACCACAGGGCTGCAAAGAGCACGATGGCTACTGGATTTAATTCCCTAGCTATGCATGAATATGAGACAAATTATTTTATAGTCTTCCTGCTGGAAGAGAGAGAAAACATTGCTCAGCATCCAGCTTCCATTTGTTTGTGACTTTAAAAACAGTGTCATCAGCATGGACTTCCATAATGTACTTCATGACATTTTAAGTTTCTTAGTGGATTTCAAGTTCACACATTACACATATATTCGATAATGTTTTTGTTATTGCTCAAACATCTAAAGTGTTTTTTTATTTAAAACTTACTGAAACCATCTGCAGTCACATTCTTCATCATGATTAGTTCCTGAAAACATCCAACTGCACTGCACTAAATTATTAGAAAAATTGAAACATCCAACTTTTGTGCATAAAATTCCCACAAGAAACATGATAACGATTACGTAGTCCTTCACACATCCATTAATATATAAGCAACAATAATGATTACAGCTTTTTATGTAAGTGCCCTCTTGCTTCAAGCATACCATGCAGTTTCATATAACCACCCTTCCCATTTTTCGGGAACTTTGATACCTTATTCTTCCAAACATTTACAAAGCTCCACCTGTTCTCATAACGAATACTGAAACATATCAATAGATATTTCTCTTTGGTCTTTTAATGCACACATCAGACTTTTCCTATCTATCTACCAGTGTGGGTAGAGTATTAATTGCATGCATGAGACCAAACTCTACATCACGTGTAGCGTATCCATGTAAAGCAGGGCTCAGTCTCATACAGCATGTGCTGGTTAGCTGTGCAGCACATAAGCAATAAGTCTAATACCTTAGGAATGGGTCCTAATGCATGTACTGGCATGGTACTTGTGATAACTCTCCAAACTAGGTGCCTGTCTGGTATTTTATGGGTCTATATCTTAAGATGGCATACATATGAAGTCTATGTCTGCAACACTGGCAAACTTTTATCTTAATCAAGTGATTTTTTGTGAATATCCTGAAGTTCTGCCCACCACTTCTAGTTATTCCAGTTTCGCATCACTACCCTAACAATTGCTGGTTGTCCAAATCTAAACACAGCACTTCACTGGGTGAACTTGCTTCTGGAAAGCAAGTAAGAGAAAAGTCTGCTCAGCTCCAACTTCTCAGGTGCTATTGTTTTGTGGTTGGGAACTTGTTATGTAATTTTAGAAATTCTTGTTCAACCTGTTTGTATGTGCTGTTGTGAGATTAAAAACATGAAACGGCATGTGGAGTACTGTGGAAGAGTGTCAAGGAGACAGGCGACAGGAACTAGCCAGACTGTCCCAGGAGGGAAAAGGTAAAACAGAGTAACCTGACCTGCACATCTTATCTGTTACAACTCCCAGCTTGGCATGCTTTAGCAGCTATAATATCAACATAATTCTGCTTATTGCACATGTGCCTGTTGCATAAAAAACCTATTAGCTCCCCCTCCCCAGGTTCCTCACCATGGACCGATGCTCAGCGGTGCCAGCGATTCTCCCGTCTTCCTATTGCCTCGATCGGGATAACACTGGGGACCCCCTGGATAGACACAGAGGTAATAAATGCCTTCTAATGATCCTTGTGTGCGTTGTGTTTGTGGATCTGCCCCCGCCTGGGGTCAGGGCGGCACCCCCCGCCTTGCACGTAAAATTGGCGTAGGCAGCAGGATACACAAACAACAACGCCGCGGGCTAAGAAGGCGAAGGGGGAAGACAAGAGCCGGAGGGAAGCTGCTCGCCCTCGGCTACCTGGATGGCCCCAGAGTGAGTGGTGGGGGACGGTAGCCGCGTTTCTTGCCACGTTGGCAGTCCCAGAGGACTGGCCAGAGCTGGCAAAGGGGAAGACGAAGGCAGTCGAATCTGCTTTGCGAGCGATGCCCTTTCGGGCTGCCTCGGAAGCCTCTTGGAAGCTAGCAGGACGGCTTGGCTGGGCGCTGCTAGCGGGTGTTAGAGCCCTAGATAATGACGTAGTATCCTTGCAGCAGCAAGCGAAAAAGCTGGAAAAGGAGATGGGGGATTTGCGAGATGTAAAAGCGATAGCCCAAGAAGTGATCACAGCACAAGCTGAGAAAAGCCAAGATTTAGCCCGTAAGATGGAGCGGCTAGCTTTGCGGATGGCTAATAAGCGCCGTGGGTGTTATGGGAAGGTGCCTGCTACTGTTTCTCAGGTGCGGGTGATTACAACTCGACCATCCTGGGATCCAGAGGAGGGGGATGGTAATATTTGGAGTACCTCATCTGACTCGGAAATTGAGTTTGATATTGAACAAGAACCCACTAACGCTCAGGTGCGGCTGCTTGTTCAGATGCAGGGGGAGTGGCAAATAGATAGGGACACTGTAGAGCAGTCAAGGACTTAGACGCCAAAAGAATTACGTGAGTTTTTGACTACATTTCAACAACAACCGGGGGAGTTATTGCTAGTGTGGAAGGCGAGAGCCTGGGACAATGGGACTGGATCATTAATTTACTAAGAGAGGAGCTGAATTTAATGAGCCCATTGTCCACAGATGCTCAAGTGCAGTGTTATCTCTCCCAAATTAGGTCTGCGCAAGATAGCGCCGGTAACCCTGTAGTTGCTTCTTCGCTGTATCAGTGGTTATGTGCCGCAGTGGTAGGGGCTTCCCTGCCTCTGGGTGAGCTGGCTGCCACGGTGGGGGCATGGTGTACCATGGAAGAAGGAATAAACATGTTGCGACAGTTGGGAGTAGCCCTCAAATTAGATGACGGTGATGTTCCAGATGGTGTAGAAATAACTCAGCAAATGAAAACGCAGCTATTAAAATGGGCCCCAAGTGCCTTGAAACCGCTCCTGTTAGGGACGATGATGCCTGCTACTGGTACAGTAGGAGCGCTGGTGACTAATTTGGGAGACCTAGCTTTGGTGGGGGGACCAGATTCTGAACAGGTACGGGTGGCTCAGAAAGTTGGAGCAAAGAGACAAGGAGGAGCAACTAAAGTGAGTGGAAAGGCCACACGGAAGCAGACGTGGGCTGACTTGCTGCAGGTCGGGACATCACGGGATGAGATCGATGGCTTGCCCACTGCTGATTTATTCAAGCGCTGGCAGCGTTTGCCTGCCAGTCAACAAAACCGAGTTAAACCCACCGCCCCACCTGCATCCAGTGCTCCCTGGAAGCTGCCTGCTAAGAAACAATGACAGGGAGACGGGTCCCCTGAAATCCAAGCATTGGTTGAAGCGTATCATCCGGGGGAGCGACGTCCATATGTATCCCTGCAAATTAGATGGTGCTCGGGAGGGGAAATAGCTGTGCCTGCTTTAGTAGATACAGGAGCAGAAGTCAGTGTTACACAGTGCTGTAAACCTTGGAAAAACAACACCACACCTCTGTGGTTTGGGTGGCTCTGCCACCCCCACCGTGCAGGCAACAGTTACTTTAGCGATTGGGAAAAACCCTCCCTTCTCCACTCCAGTCTTATTGACACCTATTCATGAATATATTTTAGGAGCTGGTGTGTTATCAGGTCGAGATATACACACAATGCAAGGATTTTTCTCTTTTAGGAGGAGTCCCTCGCTGCTACAAGTGCAAGTAATCACTCTGATCAGAGGGTACCCAAAATGGGACCCCGTAGATTTGCCTGTACCACCTGCTCTTGTGCAAATCAAACAGCACAGAATACCGGGAGGAGAAACAGAAATTCAAGAAACAATAGGTGCTCTGTTGCATGCACAGATAATACGCCCTGCCCTATCAGCCTTTAATAGCCCAATATGGTCTGTGAAGAAGCCGGATGGCTCATGGCATATGACTGCGGGTTATAGAGAATTGAATAAGGTGGTCCCACCCCTGATGGCAGTGGTCCCCGATATGATGACTTCGTTAGAAGAAGTGGGCAAAAATTTGCAAGAATGGAAGGCTGTGGTGGATGTGGCAAACGCCTTTTTCTCTACTGCTATATCCCCAGCCTCGCAGGACCAATTTGCCTTCACTTGCAGTGGTAAGCAGTATACATTCCAAGTCCTTCTGCAGGGATATAGGCATAGCCCCACTATATGTCATCAAATGGTTGCTGCCGACCTCCCAACACCACTCCCAGCATGCACTGTTCATCATTGCATTGATGACATTTTGATAATGGGACCGTCTGAACATCAGGTGAAAGAGCAACTAATGGCACTGACACATGCTCTCCAGGATAGGGGATGGGCTGTGAACCCCCAAAAGGTACAAGGACTAGATATTAGTGTTCAATTTCTGGCAGTAGTGTGGAGAGGACAAATGAAGGCCATTCCTGAAAAAGTGCGTAGTACTATCCAGCAATACCCTGTCCCTATGACTGTAAGACAACTGCAAGCTTTCCTAGGTCTCCTAGGATTCTGGCGAGCTTTTATACCTCATTTAGCATACTTGATGTGGCCCTTGCAGCGTTTAACAAACAAAAGCAGTCAGTGGTGGGGACCAAAGAGCACCAGCAGGCTTTCAATTTGTGCCAGGAAGCGGTGGTTCAACACTCTGAGTTATTTACATCCTATGAAGGACAAACTTTTGAATTAGAAGTTACGGTTACGGAGATACAGTATCTTGGGGGTTATGGCAGCAATGCGCTCATGCACGGTGTGAGCCCATAGGGTTCTAGTCCCGCTCTTTGCAAGGAGCTACAGCAAATTACACCCCCTCAGAAAAACAACTCCTGGCAATGGTATGGGCCCTGCAGGAGACAGAACGAATTACTGGGTGCAGTCGCATCACTGTGCACACACCCATCCCAATTCAAGCATAGGTAAATGATGTCACTGTTAGAGCCCATGTTGGAGCAGCCCAAGCTGCAACACAATGGAAGTGGAAACATTATTTGCAAGCTCGACTGAAAGGGGGAAAGGAGGAGTTAAGCACCCCACATGCCACTTCACTGGGAGAAGTACAGCTTGAGCACGTGCTGTTACTATCTGAACCAGAGGGCCTACCTCATCCTGCCCCCTCAGCAGAAGTGTCACGGTACAAGAAGCTCCTCCCTTTGAGATGTTATCTCCTGAACAGCAGGAGTGGCCTTGGTTTTCCAACGGTAGTGCAGTGTATTCTTGGGCAGGGGAACGCGTGTGGCATCCTGTGGCATACAACCCTGCCATGGACACTATCTGTTTTGCCTCAGGCACAGGATACTCCAGCCAAAGGGCTGAACTGAAAGCCGCAGCTATAGCTTTGGATGAAGGAGATGCGTGCTATACAGATAGTTGGGTGGTGTGCAAAGGCTTGTGGGCTTGGCTGCCAACATGGGCTGCTGCACAATGGAATATATATGATAGAAAACTTTGGGGAAGCTCCTTGTGGGAAAAAAATTGGAGTATTGTGCAGACAAAAGTTATTTCAGTTGATGCCCATCAAAAGCAAGAGACTCTTGAAATGCAATATGATTCAGCGGTTGACCAGATGGCAACCTCCTCAGAGTTAAAACAGGCCTGACAAGTGCACGAATGGTCAGGGCATTGGGGCCCTGTCACTGCTCAAGCTTGGGACTTGTCGCAAGGCCACCCCATGCTAGTGCTACACTGGTATAAGACTGCACGTGCTAATTGTTCCAGCTGTATGAAGGTAGTAAAAGTAACTCTAACTAGTACATACGCTGTATTAAGCGAGGTGAACAGCCATTTACCACCTGGCAAATAGATTATATAGGCCCACTGCCCCCTTCACAGGGACAAAAGTATATTCTAACCACTGTAGACACCTACACGAGTCTTATGTATACATATCCCACCTCTCATGCAAATCAATCTGCCACTATACAAGGTTTGGAGCAACTGATGTATACCAATGGGATACCTAAAGAAATAGAGAGTAATCAAGCTACCCACTTTGCGGGAAATGTAGGGCAGGAATGGGCAAAGGGTTTGGGGAGAACCTGGATTTTACACATCCCGTACCATCCCCAAGCTAGTGGACTAATAGAAAGAATGAATGGTTTGTTGAAAGAGCAAGTTAGAAAGCTCACCCTAAGGCAGACATTAAAGTGATGGGTAAGTGTATTGCCCCAGGCACTATTCATGCTTAACAATAGACATGTGGGAGTACTCACTCCCTATGAATGAGTGCAAACTAAACCAACATTGGCACCCCTGCCCGAATATCAATTATGGACAGAGGCGTTGCCCCCGTGTGCTTGCCTCAGGAGAGGTAGAATTCTATGTACTCAAACTGTTATTAATTGCTGAGCAGAAAAATACAAACCTACACTTGCAGCTCGATTGTCCATCACAGCATGTATGGTTATTCACACCTTTGGTATCTGTTCAAATAACCTCACTTCTACTAACTTCCTCTCAAGATTTATTGTTCCAGGTATCCGCATCTGCGCCAGTAAATGTTTCACAAGGAGAACCGATACTGCAAGGAGTTTTAGTCCGTAATGCTGGAGTGCCTCAAATTCAGCAAACACCTGTGACACATTCCTTAGCTAGTGTGTGGATATTATCTCCTCATAAGGAAAAAAGGATCTGGTACCATCCTGGCAGACAGGCCAGGAGCGACAGTCCTAGTGCTCCCTGATGGCGATACCTTTTTATCTCCCTACTAAGAGGTTATCCCATTGGCATTTGTGAAGCATTGCTGGTATGCCGCATCCTGGGGTCCCCAACAAATGCGATCGACTTACAGGATCATCCTGCACCACATATAAACGCATGGATCAGGCTAGCTCAGCATTTGGCTAATTTATCTGCCTTTCGTATTGTGGGTGGACGGTCTGTCAATGACGTACTAACCACACGTTATATAGGAATACCAACCCCCCTTCAAATATTATAAAATTATACATTCTTGAAAAATTTTGATATCCAACTCATCCCCTTGAATTTATACGATCTGGGAACAGCCTCTACTAAATTAACACCTTGGACGTATTCATTTTGGATTGCCAGTCCAGGCGGTGCCCCCGCCTCACCCTTACAAGGAGGATTGGGTTAGAGATCATTTTGGAAAACTTGACATCCACAAGTCCATGGGCCCTGATGGGATGCACCCATGAGTGCTGAGGGAACTGGCAGACGTCATTGCTAGGCCACTCTCAATCATCTTTGAAAGGACATGGAGAACAGAAGAGGTGCCTGAGGACTGGAAGAAGGCTAATGTCATGCCAGTCTTGCAAAAGAGCAAGAAGGAGGACCCAAGGAACTACACACCAGTCAGCCTCACCTTAATCCCTGGAAAAATGATGGAACAGCTCATCCTGAATGCCATCTCTAAGCATGTGAAGGACGAGAAGGTGATCAGGAGTAGTCAGCATGGATTCACCAAAGGCAAATCATGCTTAATCAACCTGATAGCCTTCTATGATGGGATGACTAGCTAGGTAGATGAGGGGAGAGCAGTGGATGTTGTCTACCTTGACTTCAGGAAGGCTTTTTACACTCTCTCCCATAACATCCTCATAGGTAAGCTCAGGAAGTGTGGGGTAGATGAGCAGACAGTGAAGTTGAAAACTGGCTGAAAGGCAGAGCTCAGAAGGTTGGGCTCAGCAGTGCAAAGTCTAGCTGGAGGCCAGTAACTAGTGGTGTCCCCCAGGGGTCAGTACTGGGTCCAGTATTGTCCAGCTTCATCAGTGACTTGGATGAAGGTACAGAGTGCCTCCTCAGCAAGTTTGCTGAGGATACAAAACTGGGAGGAGTGGCTGAAACACCAGAGGGCTGTGCTGCCATTCAGAGGGACCTCGACAGGCTGGAGAGATGGGCAGAGAGGAACCTCAAGAAGTTCAACAAAGGGAAGTGCAAAGTCCTTCGCCTAGGGAGGAATAACCCCATGCACAAGTACAGGCTGGGGGCTGACCTGCTGGAAAACAATTTTGCAGAGAAGAACTGGGGAGTCCTGGTGGACGACAAGTTGAACATGAGCCAGCAATGTGCCCTTGTGGCCAAGAAGGCCAGTGGTATCCTGGGGTTGCATTAGGAAGGGCATTGCCAGCAGGTGGAGGGAGGTGATCCTCCCCCTCTACTCAGCCCTGGTGAGGCCACATCTGGAACGCTGTGTCCAGTGCTGGGCTCCCCCATACAAGAGAGACATAGAGCTGCTGGAGCGAGTTCAGCAGAGGGCAACTAAGATGATGAAGGGACTGGAGCATCTCTCATATGAGGAAAGGCTGAGAGAGCTGGGCCTGTTCAGCCTGGAGAAGAGAAGACTGAGGGAGGATCTTATCAATGCATATAAGTATCTGTAGGGAGGGTGTAGAGAATGGAGCCAGACTCTTTTCAGTGGTGGCCAGAGATAGGACAAGAGGCAACGGGCACAAACAGAAACACAAGAAGTTCCATCTGAATATGAGGAAAAACTTTACTGAAGGTAACAGAGCACTGGAACAGGTTACCCAGAGAGATCGTGGAGTCTCCCTCCTTGAAGATATTCAAAAGCCTTCTGGACACAGTCCTTGGAAACGTGCTCTAAATGACCCTGCTTGAGCAGGGGAGTTGGACTAGATGATCTCCAGAGGTCCCTTCCAACCTCAACCCTTCTGTGATTCTGTGAATAAAAAAAGAAATGTAAATATGTCAAGGTCTGCCCACAGTCAGGGCAGTGAGGGTAAATTAAGAAATAGCAGGGACCCTCCTATCTTACGCTGGAAATATGGTAGTGCTATGGTAACATTTGAGCCTCTAACAGATGCAGCTGTCCAAAAAAGTCCAGGCTGATGCATGTAGGGCACCTGTGAGTGTTCAGTGTAACACATATGGACAAGCATTCAAAAAAGATTTCTCTAATTGCTTCAGTGCACAGTGCTAACCATTTGGAATATAAGTATCAAGCAAAAATTGAGTCATGAATTGCATAATCCTGAAATACATTTTTCATGAGCATTTTGTCAACAGAGGATGATTTTTTTAGAAATTTTTAGAAAATTTAGAATTTTTATAGAGTGGAACATGAAAATTCCCTCTGATCATAGATCACACAATGATCTTCATTCACATGACTGTGCTTAGTTTGTTTTCTTGAACACCATCTATATTAGCCCCTCAAGCTTTTACTGGTTCGTGGTCCACTTCTGACTATGTGCTTGCATTACCCTAGTTCTGTTTCAAGTAGTATTTGGTTCATGTTTGTCAACTGATTTAGCTCAGTGTTCAGAAGGTTTATATTGGTTCCAATGCTTGTTCTAACTTAAAGATTACTATTCTCCTAGTGTTTGGTCGATGTGCCTGGAAGGGTTATACACAGTGTACTGTGGTCTTACAAAGTACTGAGTGACCTCAGAATCTGTAATGCTCAATTCATAGAATAAGGCATTTTAAGCAGGTGCAAGGAATGTTTAGTAAATTGAACATAGGAAATTAAGTGCAGGTGTAGCTAAGAGGTTCAGTCTCAAGTGGTTTAAATGTGCTACTTGCTGACAGCTATAATAATCCTAGTTCAAGCTGGGGAAAAGTAGCTCCTGCTGTGAACACAGTTTTTACAGATACAGTCCTATGACTACAGATGCCTCTGCTCCACCAAAGATAGTTTCACTGTTGAAAGAATAATCACCATATTGGATAAGAATAGTATCTTCACCACAAACGTGTGCTTCATCTCTTTAGGTGCCAGCATTTTTACTTTTAGCCTAAACTGACTGACCTGATGAATGAACCAAAAAGCCTTCTCTTACTGGCTCCCATTTTGCCTTTATTCATTCAAGTCTACCTATGTGTTTTCGGTCTCTTTATTAATGCATGAGAAATTACTAAATGCTTTTCCTCTCCGAAACGCTTCCAAGCCCACCAATGCAGTGACGTTCTGCCACCACGGTGATCTCAGCTCCACCTTTTTTGACTCAGACTGCGTTGCTCTATCCACATGTCATTGTTTTGCTCATTCTTTTGCAGAGACTGCCTGAGCTAGGCTCCTGTCATATTTAATAACCTAATTAAGTTCTACTGCGATACAAAGCCACGTTGAACGTCGGTGTGCTGCAACAAGTGCGTAGCCACGGGAGGGTGTGTGTGGTTCCTCTTGCAGACACAAGGAAGGACAACAGGCAGGTGCCTCTGACAGGTGACCCAGACAAGCTCAGGGCTGAACAAGGATCATCACTTTTTTGGTACTATTTCTGTTTTGTTGTATTGTTTTAGACCAATGACTGCCTAACGCACACAAGCAGCCCAAGGAGCAGAACACCTTGCGTTTCTGGACTCCGCACACGCCTGGAGGGACGACCCTGCTGCTCGTGCAGCCACACGGTTACGCCTTTCTCTTGGAAAACGGTTTTACGTCTCCTCACACGGAAAAACTAGGCTGTCCCATGGCGCTGAGCACCTCGGGGAAGAAGGCAGCCACCTCACCGCCTCACTTCCCCACCGCTTGAGCTGTAGGCCGCCATCCCCGATGCCACCTGCGACCCCCCTCAGGGCCCCGCGCCCCTGTCGCTCGCGGCGGGCATGCGCCGCCTCCCGCTCGGCAGCGGCGCGGGGGCGACCCGGGACCGCGCCGCTGCCCCCCGCCCGCCGCGGCACGCAGCGCCCCGCTATCGCGTGCCCATGGCAACCCCGGCGCTCCCGCCCCGCCCCATCCCGGCGTCACATCGCCCTAGGAGCCCGGCGGGCGCAAGCCCCGCCCTCCTCCCGCTCCGATTGGGCGTCCGGCCATAGCGCCATCTCGGCATAGCACCGCTGATTGGCCAGCTGCCTCTGAGGCACGGGGCGCGCGGTATCCACGAGGAGAAGGAGGCCGTTGCTCATTAGCATAGCCGCCCTCTCCCCCCCCACGCGTGGGTGCCCGCGGCGGGGCATCGCCGGGCGGCGGAGCGCGCAGCGTGGGCCGAGGCGGCCTGAGCCACGCCGGGAGGGAGCCGGTGCCGCGCCCGCGCTACGCGGCGGCTTCGAGGGCGCTGCCTCGGGCACGTAGAGCATCAGCCGCCTCCGCGGAGGGCCGCGCCGCCGCCCCGCCCTGGATGAGTCACGGGGACCCGGCGCTCGCGGTGGGGCCCGTAGCGGCGGCGCCGCGTCAGGCGGGGCGGCTCCCGCCGCAGCCCCGCGCCCGCGGAGGAGGGTCCCGCAGCCACCACCCGGCGGCGGAGCGAGCCCGAGCGCGGCGGTGAGCTCCAGCCTCACGAGCATCGCGTGCGGCAGCCGGGCCCGACGTGTTTCTGAGTAACTGCAGCTGCTCTACAGATCTCGGCGGCTTCTAAGACGTTATATATTCTTTTTTATATCTGCCCTTTCGGAGTCTCTCCCTGGGCTCCTATGGCACGGTGAGGTTGCACTTACCCCTTTACAGGGTTTTGTGGAGCTCCGTGGTTTTCCACTGTGATCTCCCTTTCATCTCAAAGGAATTCTCTGCGTTTTTATATATACTTTTTCTACTTTTTTGTTTTTTTGGTAAAAACCTGTTTCAGGGAGCATCAGTCAGCCAAAAAGGCTTTAAAGGAAGCAGCCAGCAGCAGTGACCAGGCCCCTCACGATGTGGACTTTCCTGGGTATTGCCTCCTTCATCTACGTGTATAAAAAGTGTGGGGACCTGATGACTTACGCTAATAAGGAGGTGCTCCTGTCCGTGTTGGTGTTTTTCTCCCTTGGCTTGCTGCTGTCATATAGGTACCGCTTCAGAGGGTCCAAGCAACAGCAGCAGCAGCAGCAGAAGTCCCACTTGGGGATGCTTTCTGATGTTCTTGCCGCTTTGCCGCTTATTGGCTTCTTCTGGGCCAAACCCACCCAAGGATCTCAACGAGTTGAACAACCCAAATCCCGAAAGGTAGGTTCAATTCAGACATGGTACACGGGGTGAAACATCCTGCTGTTGTAATCTCTGACAGCTACCCTGTGCTCCTAGTGAGGGAGAGGAGCTAATTAAGTGCTGGAAAACATTTCTGTTTTGATTCTGGACAGCTGATGTGCCAAGTCTTGCATGAGCTGTGGATAGCAAAAGAGGCAGGCTTATTTAATTGATATACTAGTTCTTCTGGGTGTTTTTTAGCATCAAATGTGAGTGTTGGAAAAAAGAGTTATAGTAAAGGATTATTATACTAGCAGAAAATACCCTCAGTTGCCAGTTCACTGTGAAGGTCGTCTTCCTAACATTTCTGGATGAAATATATTTGTCTAGAGAAAGCTGCAAATATAGTTAATTGGAAATTATTGCTGGTATAATACAAGACCTGGCCTCAGACAGTTAATCTGTTCCACTGAGCCTGGCATGAGACTTACTGTGACAGAGTAGAGAGAACTGTAGTTTGTAGCTGGAGCTTAGTTGGAGTCTTGTCATCTAAGACTACTGAATGAATATATGGGTTCAGTACATCTGTGGGTTGGAGCTGTTAGACTGCTTTCTTGTGCGCTTCTGGGCATTTTCAGCTGGGCAATGACCCCTTGCACAGCAGAATTTGAAGCTATTTTTGGCTGCAAGTGTCATGAATTTGCTGGCAGGTTCTGGATTTTTTTTTTTTTTAAAGCCTGCTTTCACTGCAGTTTGCTTTATTACCTGTTTTTTTTATAGGTAACTTATTTTTGCACCCACTTGGTGGGTTGTATAACCTTCGATACAGGTAGAAACAAGACACTGTGCCACTAGAAATCCTGGTATTGGTGTCATTCTGGGCATTCATTTCACTGATGCAGTCATGTTTTCACTGCTGTCGCATTTGCAGCACAGTGGATTGGACTTGCAGGCTTGCACTGGAATTTTCCTTGTAACTTTTTTGCAGTTCAGAGTACTTGTGATTAGTTGTATTGGGAAGGTAGTGTAACAGAGTTGGTCTTAAGGTATGGGATATATTTGTAACAATCTGATGTATATAATATAATCTGATGTATGTCAATTCTTGACAGCTTTAAATGTAGGTATGTGGTAATCTTGCCCATAGTTTAGATTGTTTAATGAGCTTTCATTTTAGGACCAGTTCTTCATAACATTTCCCCATTAGCTGTTTCTGCTGACACTTTCCCATTCGGAGTGTTTACCATAAGCTGATTTTTTTGTTTGTTTGTTTGTAGGGAAGTTTCAGTTAGAAAAATGCTGATGTTCTTTTACAATAAAATGAAAGAGAAACATTTTTCAGTGAATATGATAGCATTTTCCATTGCAAAATGCTAAGGCCCCCATATAGTAGGGGCTCATTGACATGAAGGCATTGGTATGTTACTTTGTAGATCAAGAAAATAGTACAGCCTTGGTTCATTGCCTTTTATAGGGACTTGACTTTCAGTATATCTGAGACTGAAATTATGTTTTAAGTGTTGTTTCCCCCCCCCCCCCCCCCCGCTTGTTGTGTTTTGGTCACATTGTGGAGTACAACTGATTTCATTTTGGACAAAACTAAACTGGAAGATGCTCTCCAACCAGCTGATGGGCGCTCAGTCCATCGGATCATAGCAGAACTAGTCCAAAGTTAGCCCCCTGAAGAAGTTATGGTACAGATATTCAGTTATCAGCACATCCTGTTTTGCACTACTTCCAAATCCCTTGCTATTCAGCCGTGTTCCTGTAAGCATAGTTTAAGTAGGCCAAGGAACAGCAGAGGACTATCCTTACCTCTGCTCAGTGTCAGGGATATGTAAGACTACAGCACTAGAGACTCATACCTATCTGCGATGGACAAAACTGATTAACTTTGACCCTGCAAAAATAATTTCCTCATCCCTCTATTCCTGCATCATGCTATAATTAATTAATTGTAATGTAAATGTACAGCAGAAATTCTACATGTGCATTTGTAATTTTGTTGTCTTTCCTTTCTAAAGGGCAGAAGAGAAGTAAACTTCTCAGATTTGCATATGACAGAGACTGCTCCAAATACAACATTATCATCCCAATATGATCCGGAAATTATCATTGTGGGTTCAGGTGTCCTTGGTTCTTCTTTGGCTGCGGTGCTCTCAAGGGATGGAAGAAAGGTGACTGTCATAGAGAGGGATCTGAAAGAACCTGACAGGATAGTTGGAGAGCTGTTACAACCTGGAGGCTTTAGTGCCCTTAGAGACTTGGGTCTTGAAGGTAAGTGCATTTCAAAGTGTAGACACATCTATAACACAAAAGTTAGCACACTCCATTGCATATTTACAAAAAGCATGCCCTACAGAGAAGATTAAAAAAAAGAAAACATTATCTACTGTGACTATTTGAATTAAAAATGCTTAGATGTTTTTAGTCCACCATTTTGAAAATATTCTCTCTTTAGCATGTCTTTGGATTGAGAAAATTGGACTCTATGTAAAGAAGTAATTTTAATAAACAATTCAGTTTTTTGAAATATGCTTTTCTTACCCATATATTGGCATATATTTTGCAGATACAGTGGAAGGTATTGATGCGCAAGCAGTAAATGGTTACATAATTCATGACACAGAGAGCAAGTCAGAGGTTGAAGTTCCTTATCCAACATCTGAAGATGGCCGTGTGGCTAGTGGAAAGTCATTTCATCATGGCCACTTCATCATGGGTCTCCGAAGGGCAGCTATGGCGGAACCCAAGTAAGTCAACTTGTAATAGTGAACATCACATTTTGTCTCCTGAGACTTAGTAGCATTTTTCCCAGCGTCGGGGAGATTTTCAATCCATTTCATTCCATCTGAGCACAGAGGCCTCCAATTCTCAAGACTAATAAAAAAAAAGAGGCCTATACTTGCTTTTTCTGTTTTCTATAGATGTCATGTACATGAACCAAATATACATCGTATATTAGCCACTGGGACAAGTTAATCTTTAAATTTATGGGAATATAAGCTTCATATATTATGCAAGGTTTTGGCCCTCGTGAAAGAACAGTTCAAGTGTAAAGGCTTGATTCTCCTGTATTGATTCTTGTTTTTTTTAACAAAAGAAGCCACCTCTTCTCAGTAAAGACAATGCATAGAACTTCTTTGACTGGTCAGGAAACGAATGGTAAATCTGGTATCATTTCTTATGGTGATGTTAGTTGTGATGCAAGAAATCAAACTCTTTTTACATTTATATGTTTGTGCTTTTTCTGATAACAACAAAGTAGGCCAAATAGCTAGAATGGAACAACGAGTAGCTGCAAAGAGCTTCTGTGTTTTAGAATATTGTAGACCCTTCCTCTTACTAATAAAATAAAAATCACGGTGTTTGGTATTTCTTCTAACTGATCACTTTCTTTGAGAAACTTTCATTGATGCAGAGTAGATACTAGATGCTGTTTTTTGTGGGTTTTTTTTTTTTTTTTGCTCTAAATTATGCTTACCAGGGAAATAAAGCCATTCATATTTTCTTTATTCCTTATGTATCTTTATTCTGAACTGGAAAATTGCTTGCTCCCATCATTTATGTAACATTTTATGAAGTATTAAAATCAGCACTAAAAGATAGCAAGTCTGCAATACAGTTAAGATTAATGACAACTGCATTTGCTATCTGTAAAAGCTAAAGCTTTGTTGTTAGGGCTTCAAACTCAGTGAAATTTGGGCACATGTTCTTTCAATTTGTGGAAGGCTCCAGTAGCTGTACAAAAATTTTGAAGCAAAAATTTACAGCAGGTAATGTTTGACTTGAATTCTGTTCTTTCCCATTTTCCAGGCTCTCTTTAATGTTCCTTTTGTGTATGTTTGCTTTCTTTTTATATGTAGCAAAGAAAACTGCATATTGAATCAAGGTGCAGAAGAGAGCAAACAATCTTAGTAGCACCATGAAGCTTTGCCTTTCATCTCATAATTTGTGAAAATATAGGGGAGAATTACTACTGGTTAATATATCCTTTTTCTCTGTGCTAGGCAATATGGATTTATTTCAGATGAGTAAAATTAATTTGTAGAGGAAAAAGGAAGTGCGTTGTTAACCCAACAGGTTGCTGTATTCCCTTTCTGCTGAAGTTCCTATTAGTGTGCTTTCACATAACCATTCGTATTTTGATACAGCCAACCTGCTTGTTGCCTGGAAAAATTGTTAAGCTAGTCACTACCACTTTTTTGTCTTGTGAGATTTGACATGGTAGGTATGCTTTCCTATGCCTAGGAGTTCAGATCTCTTGTGAAGTTTAAGTGTGGCAGTGAAGTGTTGGGGCAGGTAATAGGTATGAATATGTCTGTCCCCTGTTACTCACTGGCGTGTGAGTTAGGGCACTCACCTTGGATGTGGGCAATTTGCTTTGAAATTTCTGTGCTGGCTGACATGTAGCAAAGATAAGAATCCAATTGTGTATGTTCCTTTGAGAGCCAGAAGCATCAAGCTGCTATGTTCTCACATGGATCTTTACCTTGCTTTTCTGAGTTGTTGAATTCCATATGGGTATGAAAATATTCATGACCTAGAGAAAGAAGAGTGTTAGTTTTGAGCTGCTGAGAGTGTGTCTGAACTGTTAGAATCAGGTCTAACAGCTCAGACCCAACAATGAATTTAGGTAGACAGATGCTTAATTTTTGAAACCTGAATAGCCGATGTTGGGAGATGAATGCAAGGGGTGCTCAGTTCAAACTGATCCATAAGCATTAGGAGAACTGTAAAGGCACAAACAGCAAACTGAATGTGTATCCTGAATTTTGAGGTGAAAAGCTAGATGTCTGTGTTCTATGCAGATTAGGTAGGTTATTTTGAGACGTAGGTATCTCAGTTCTACCTAGTTTACACATTGATGTTGAAGTGCTACTTTGGATCTTACTCCTTGGTTTTACATAGAGTTAGGTCTCGCCCAAACTCTCAGCATTTCCCGCTGTTCAGCACAGATGACTCCTCAATTACGGCTGGTTTCTGACAGCTACTAGGTATCAGATTCCTTTGTGTATCTCACATGTGGCTATGGGACACTTAATGCAAAACTGGGGATTCTGCTAAATGGTAGCATGTTTGAGTTAAGCATTACAGTTTAAGAGTATTCTCACATATCAAACATAATGGTAGTGTTGAACTAAAATTAATGATAGGCACTTTTTGCTATTTAACATGGCTTCTAAAAGCGGTCAAAACCACATCTTTGTGTGCAAAATTAAAAAAAAAAAGTGTGTGTGACTGCAAAAACAGGCTTATTGAAGAACTGGTTTTACTTCTACGTGCAGTGCCTTGAAATTTTGGCCTCATTAATCCTCTTCCATTGTGTTCTTAACCCCTTTAATTTCAGTGCAAAATTCATTGAAGGCAATGTGTTACAGTTGCTTGAGGAAGAAGACTGTGTAGTGGGTGTTCAGTACAAGGACAAAGAAACTGGAGATATTAAGGTGAGACAGTTTTGTGTTTTGATCTTTGTTTAACTGCTGTCTGAATACAGTCATGTATATAGCGTTTTAAAAAAGTTTGCTATTTCAGAGCACTGATGCAGAAATACTTCAATTGTCAAGAAAGCAGAAGCTTTAATGAAAGGGAGATTGCTTTCTAGTGGGTACAGTCCTGGCGTATGGGAATTCCTGTTATAACTTCCTGTGCAGCTTCTGATGGCAGTGTCTCTGGAGAATTCACTTAATCATTTATTCCAATATGCACATGTCTGGAGTTTAAAATCTTTCGAAAGTTACTGATGAAAAACAATATATTAAGACTTATGCTTTGTATGTGTAATGTCTGCATTTCCACATATGCTTCCACCATCAACTGAGGTATCTGAAAGTAAGAGAGTAGGTGCCTATTCACAGAGATTCTTCTCTGTCCAGTCATTTCTTGGAACACAGGAAGAGAATGAGTGAGTTCTGGATTATTTTAATTGTATCACTGATTTGATTCATGTTCTGTGCCTCAACTAATGCTGAAGTGCTGGCTAAATGCTATTAAACTGAGTGAATTTATTATTAAAATGTTTGGGAGAGATCAGCTTTGGTAGAATCTATGTGCTTAAGTCCTGGGTGTACTGCCTATTCTCTAGACAAGTGAAAAGTTGAAATCTTCTTTCCTGGTTTTGAAGTTCCTTTACTGTCTGAAGTTATGTAGTAAGCGTGTTCAGATGTGCTCTGATGGAAAGACAGGTATCTTTCTCCTGTCTAAGCTCTGCTGCCCTCCATACTAGATTCAGAAAACTCCTAAGGAGTTGGAAGATCCTGCTCTGAGCTTTACTAACAAAATCTCACATCTCTAGGTCATTTAGAAATGAAAATGGTATAGCCATATGTGAAAGAGTCATTTAGAAGCACTTGCCCAAGATATAGGAGAACTGGTTTTAAGCCCTCCTCAGGCAAAAGGCATTTCAGTCCATTTGCTCGTGAGTGCTATCACTGGAAAGCTGTAAGACTGCTGAGTGGAAACACCATACTTGACCCCCCTTGAAGTAGCCTGCAGTGGGGAATCCCAAGTCCTGTTCCATGGTCTGTCTGCTTTTAATCTCCAGTAAAATATGCCATTGGATCACATCTGGGTACTGGAAAGGTAGAAATTTTTTGTTTTTTGTTTTCCTCAAATCCAACTCACTTTATCATCGAGCAATATCAATTTAAGAAGGGGTTTGGCTTTTTTTGGTAGTGCATGGTTCCTGTCTGTATAGTGGGCATAAGCAAACTCATACTTTTCTTTGAGTGCTCTAAGTTCTGTGGCTGGAAAAAGCTGGCCTAGATCTCTGATGGTAGAAACTCAGTGGAAGAAATTTCTGCTGACCTTTTTTTCTAGCTGTGCTTCAGTATCTGTGACTTTATACAGCTGGAGAACTAATTAAAAAAAGAAAAGGCTGTTTCCATTCTTTATCAGCTTTCATAAGGAAATGGGGCTGATGCAAATGTTATGCCTGTGTGCTTTTCTGTCCTCCACATCCCTAGTCTCTTCTCTACCACATGACCTCTGAGTTTTCTGATCTCTTAAATGAAGCTGAAATTAGCCAGTACGATAAAGTCAAATTACAAAGAGGCAACTGAATAGAGGAAAGGTGTAAGTACACTGACTGTGGAAAAATTGTAGCATGAGAGTTCAGATCATTAGGCACCAGGGAATCCATGCAGCCAGGCAACTTGTACATGCGCTAATTGCAGGAATGATAAGAGCTTGCAATCATCTGAGGCAGGAATCCATCAGAAAAAAAGGTTTTATTAGTTCTACTATCTGTTGAACTGTGTTCCTGAACTCACTTCCATAAGCTCAAAGACTAGAAATATGTATACTATTTTACTCAGCTCCACACCCGTCTGCCTTTGTCTAACATCCCTTCATGCAGCAAAAGACAAAAGGATCATGTCATACAAGTGATTGAGTCCCATTCCTGTGCAGGAGGGAACTGCTCATAGATGAACACATTCCAGGCACAGATGTAGAGTTCACATACTGGCTCACTGGATGCTTCTGTCCAGTGCTACAAAGTTTCCCAGGAGTACTAATGAAACGTGGTGTGACTTTTTGCCCTATTATTTACAGCCTGAAAGCTTAAAAGGCAAATTATTTTTCTGCTTATGCCTACTGTATGAAATGATTAAAGGCCAAGGGCTAATGCTCATTATAAACCTATAGCCATTTGCAATTAAATGACTGTATAGACTGAATGAATGAATGAGAAAGCTGTACATCTCTTTCTAAAAAAGAAAACGTCTACCTCTGAATGGTTTCTGTTATGATGTTCTAATCTTACCATATACCAATAAAATGTTTAAAAATATACTTTAAAATGGTAATCAGAATAATTTCCTCATGTTAGAGAATAATGAGTGTATTAAACATTTAGAATTTGTACATGCATTCAAGTTGAACCTAATCAGTTCACTCAGATTTTCCTTTGTATTTTCTTTACATGCACAATTTCTGCTCATAGTTCCTAAATACTAGGAACTGCTCAGAATTGCCTGTGTACTCTGCATTTCAGTTTGTTACACTGCTTTGGTTTGTTTTTGTTTAGTTGCTTGTGTGTGGTTCTTTTGTTTTAAATTTCTTTTTTGATTTTTTTTCTTTTTTTTTTTTTCCTGAAGAAGAACATTGTAGGGTGCAGGGAGCAGTTACTCTACTTTCTTGTCTTTATTTCTGTCAAAGTTGCTACACAGTCCCCGTAAATATGTTATTTGATTGCATGTCTATAAAGGCTGGAGCATATCATTAGGCTAAATTTTAGAAGAAGTAAAGTTAAATATCAAGATGAGGAAGGCAAAAAATACTTTCTTAATGCATGTTTTATAAATCTGGTTTATGATCATCTGTTTATTGTTTTGTAGAACATCTAATGTGCAATTGAAAACAAGAGGGTTTGGGAAGTAATCTCTACTGTTGTTCTGAATCAAAATAGGAAATGTTATTTCTTTTTTTTATGCTGCAGGAGCTCCATGCACCACTTACTGTTGTTGCTGATGGACTTTTCTCCAAGTTTAGGAAAAATTTGGTCTCCAGCAAAGTTACTATTTCATCCCATTTTGTTGGCTGCATTTTGAAGGTAGGTTTTACATATAATACTGTATAAGCTGGCATGCTACTGTTTCTTAATGTTGGTTTAAATTAAACTGAGTATGTTCTGGCTCACTAACTTTATTCATATGCTTTGGCGTATTGCCTATTTTTGATCTTCACTGAGAAACGAGAAGAAACTCACTTCCCAGAGTCTGATGTCTTACAAAGGCCTTGCAGCATCTAAATGTTGTGGAAAGATTACTGCAAAGTGATACCCGGTAACACTTGATACAGGATTTGTAAACTGCTTTTTCCCTTAAAGGGGGTCAAGTACGTGTGTTGGGGGGGACACTCAGATCACAGTCAGTATTTCTTAAAACACCTTTTTTTGATTAACCTGTTACATCAATAGAATCAAGCTGCAGTTATTAATGGCAGGTAGCTGTACACACAACACATTCACTTAATTGCTTACATACTTCATTCGCATATTGACTTACAGTTACCTAGTTGGAGCAGTGTTTGGGAGGCCAACCCCCACTGCATACTGATGCACTGGGGGTTCTAGGTGGTGTTTGGAGGGTCCCTCAGAGTCCTCCGTTTCATCAGGCTTATGCATAATCCTGCATGTATAATCCTGTATTCTCTGCATGTAGCAGCCACCGTCCTCTTGACAGTGTCACACAAGCCATTACTGATGCTAGTGTGTGCTGACAGTCTTGTACCAATTCAGCAGACTCTTCGTGTCCTGAGTTTATCAGTTATTTTGGATTCCACAGGATTGCTAGTCTCCAGAGCTTATCAGTCCTTGGGAAACTTTTGCACGCTACCTTCTCAATATGTACGTTTCCTTTCTTTGGCCTGTTGTTTTCTGGTTTTCCATCCAAAGTTGTAGGTACTTACAGAACATTCACACGAATTCATACTGAAGGGGCTTTTATGATATGGAGTTAGCATTTGTTACTATTTGTTATTTTTTGGAAGGTTTTTAGTAAGGAAATGACAGCAATGTAAAGTGGAAGAAAAGTGTTCGAGTCAGAATCTGTGGAAAGAAGAGATTTATGCAAGAGTTCAATCACATGTAATTGCTGGTAGAGGCACTGAAGTTTTACAGAGAGAATATTTCTGTATAAAAGATTTGAATACTTTTTTTAAGCAACTGCTGAGGACTGTCTTGAATTTTGATATTAAGTGGTTTCCAACAGAATTAGAACCATGTTTTTAATGTTTTTCCAGGCATTCTGTCAGTTTTTGTGTCACTTGAAAATTGTCACTTGGAAATTTTCGTCCTATGTTTTTAACTCGTAAATTATTGATACATACGCTGTCTCAACTATAGGATAACTGAAGTTGCCATGTCAGATGTAGTATATGTGGTACAATTGCCGCTCAGATTTTCAATTCTTAAAGTACATTTTTAAATAATTGTAATTGTAGTCTAAGTAATCCAGATACAAAAAAAGAATGTGGATATTGCACTTAATTAGATTTCTGACTCTAACAGTAGAGTTCATTGTTAATCTATGCATATAATTTCCCTATAGCTGAACAAGGGAGGGATAAACAAGTAGGGCAGAATTCAGCATAGCTGGTTAAAATGATCTCTGGACTACATAGACGTGTGTATAGGAAATACTAAAAATGGGATGTTTCAGCATCTCGTATAAAACAAGTACTAATCCCTAGGTTGGAGGTAGGCACCTTTGTCAAGCTGGAATGTAATTTGTAAAATTGTTTGCCTGGGTAGAGCTGCTTCAACTGGTTTCTGTTAAGATGTCAATGGCTGAGCTGGTGACACTCATTTTTTCCCTAATATTTTTATTATTAGGGCACTTGTTCAGGGAGAAATCTTGAGTTTCAGCTGCTCTTAACAGCTGTGGGTTAAACCACTTGTGGCTTACACTCCGGAAGAATACCCTAACTGTGCTTCTGCCTGAAGATGGGTCACTGCATAACTAAGGGAAATACGTATCTTAAAAACCTATACGTTTTGGGTGAGAAAGTGTGAATCTAGCTCTGTAGCTAGATGACTGGAGAACTCAGGTGGGAATACTGAGTGTATCTTGCTCTCCACAGCTGCTATATTAACCACTGGATTAATAGATAAAATAATTAAGGGAGCAGGAATGAACACCACAGAACTTCCAGTGGACTGGAAACACAGATTTGGAGAAATCTCAGTACCTTTTGGGTCCTTCCATCTTTGATAATTATTGCTGCCCAACACCTTTGTTTCTCCCCTTTTGGAAACTTGTTTCAAGCATATGAGTAGCTACTGTGGCTACTGTCGTGGTTAGGAGCCTATGAGTCTTCCTCAACTGATATCTCTATATAGTGATATACAGAGTATTGTATTTTTCCCTCCCACCACTTTGTTTATTAAAATAATACAAAATGATCCTATGGAAAACTATCACATTATGTACTGACAATGGCATGTTTTCTACATATTACTGAACTGGCTAAATGAAATGTATAGCTTAACATATACTTTAGTAGCTATTAAAATGTATTACCAAAAGAATTGTAATTACACTGGAGGCAAGCTAACTTTGTTCTTGAAAATATTTCTGTTCTTCATTTAAAGACAACAAATGACACAGGCAAACTTGATATGGTATTTTATGGGATCTTATTTCCAAGTATATCAGAAATGATATTGTATTTCTCAAGTTTAATATGCTTTCATTAATCAGTCTCGATCCTTCTCCCCCTCTCTTTATTTTTAAGGATACACCACAGTTTAAAGCTAATTATGCTGAACTTGTTTTAGCGAAAACTAGTCCAGTGCTAATCTATCAGATTTCTTCAACTGAGACTCGGGTCCTCGTTGATATTCGAGGGGAGATGCCAAAAAATTTAAAAGAATACATGATTGAGAACATTCATCCACAACTACCTGGTAAGTCTAGAAAGGTTTCCCTCCAAAGTCTTCACAATTAGAATGTGCCCTAAAGGAATCATCCGTTGAACTGATTGGTTTTTTTTCCCAATTTCACTGCTGAAATATTGACGTGTGAATTTAAAATCAGATCTGTATATACATGGAATAATCTTTGGATTGTGTTAGTCGTCTTTGGCATCCAAATCCTTGCAAGATTTGGAGTGAGGAGGGGAAGACATGGAGGTTGATGTTTTTCCCATGCACACGGTTACTGTTGCAATGAAACAGGCACTGCTTAGATTCCACATCAGACGGCAGTTTGTTCACTTGACATCTGTAGTGTTAGCAAGTCAGAAGGATTACATTAAGCTCTTCCAAGAAGAGTTTAAAATGGGTTGCATGCAAATTATTTAAGACTCCACCTAAGTAATGTAACTAAATAATTTGGTAATTACAGATCACCTAAAGGAACCATTCTTAACAGCAGTTCAGAATGATCGCTTGAGGACTATGCCAGCAAGCTTCTTGCCTCCTTCAGCTGTTGACAAAAAAGGTATGTATTATGAAATAAGTGGGGGAAAAAGCATTATAAATTACTCGTGAGACTTAAGACTATGTTGTTGTATGTGTATGTTGTCGGTATGTATGTTGTTCAGTACAATTGCCTTATGATTCTGGTAAGAAAAACAGTATTTTGAAAATGTCTGTATTTGGCACAATTTGACTAGAATGTTTATATTGACACTAGACTTCAAATTAATCTGCTTCATTTTAAAGTTCAGGGTTGTTTTTATTTTTAAGATGTAGAACAAATCAGTTCATGACTGAAATCACTCATGCTTATACAAAGTTTGTTCCTTTTTTTAAAAGGAAAACATGATATTAGAAAAGCTCTTGAGCTCTGTGTTTGTATGTATTTCACAAACGTGCACATATACAGGAAAGATATTTTGAACACTTACCTTTTTAGAGCTTTTTAAACAAGATAATTCAAAGACATCTGATTTTAAATTTCTAGTTGTTATAAGTCTTGTTTCCTGGTGGGAATGAATTCTTTGTAAGTTTTATATCAAAATACAGGGTTTGAGTTTAATGTTTGCATAGTGGGTTGTACGGTATTATATTAATTTTTCTCTTCTTCTTAGGAGTTCTTCTTTTAGGAGATGCATACAATATAAGGCACCCTCTAACTGGTGGAGGAATGAGTGTTGTTTTAAACGATGTTAAAATATGGAGAAGTTTGCTGCAGAATATTCCAGACCTGTATGAAGACTCTGACATTCTTCAGGTGAAGCTTTATTTTGGACTTAGTTTAGGCAGCTTTAGCTGCAGTTTAGATAAGACACTAAGTTTCATGCAGCTCAGGGACATGTAAGTTATTAGTGAGGCACAGCAGTTTACAAAACTTTGGATAGATAAATCATACATTAGGCTTTCACTAGTAGGCAGAGATGTGATTCATTACTTTTATGGCTGTGTGGCAAAAGGCAGATGCAAAACTCTGTTTAGTGGTATGTCTTGTTTTGCTTAAGGAGACTCTTGTGCCATGTCTATAGTCAGTCTGCTTTGCTAGTATAGTATTTGGTATTTCCCATATTGATAGTGCATTTCTGATGTAGATCTAGCTTAAGAGGGATGAGGCTGGACCAGTACACTTGTGTGAGTGGTACCTAGAGAATAATGAGCATGTGCACCTAGTGAGAAGCATTTAAAGGGAGGCTGAACGTCATTGATCTTTATAGCCAATACAGGATTTACCTGACCAAGTATAGATATCTACATCTCAGCTCATCACCTCAGATTTATAGTTATTTCCTACTTACTTTCAGTCAACAGAGAGAAATACATGAGTTATATCTGTCAAGTATCTGATCTAATCCAGCCACCTCTGCATTACGAGATAAAGCACACCCTGGAGCTGCCTGCTTTTCTCTGTCTCATGTAAGAGCAGCCTAGATCACTGGTTCAGATAAATTTCCAAAGTTCCTCAATGACTTAGTGTAGTTTTAATACAGTTTATCACTAAATCCACTCTACACTTTGATATGAGTATGACTCTCTCATCCATTTAGAAAGCTTTTGAATGCTCTTCTGTAGTTTCCTCATAGAAATAATGTTTTTCTCTCTTTTGCAGGCAAAAAGAACATTTTACTGGTCAAGAAAAAAGTCTCATTCTTTTGTAGTGAATGTTCTTGCCCAGGCCCTATATGAACTTTTTGCTGCCACAGACGGTAAGTACATTTTAAAGATAACATCTAACTAGTTACCATTTGATAAATAAATATGGGGTGAGGAGGAGGTGGGATGTATATGTATATAAGCAGATGTCCATGTGTTTGTGTTTATATGCACTTCAGAGGATTTTAAGGGGTTTGTTTAACCTGTGTTCCCAGTTATTTAGCTCTAGTCTTATGTAAACTGAGTTTTAGTTATGTGAAGGAAAGTCTGGAATTAGTATTCAAAAAAAAACTGTTATCAGTTAGTACTCAGAAATATGTAGATATTTTGCAAGATTATCCTTTACTTAAAGAGAGACAGCTGCAAAGTCATGGATTTTACATCACTGTTGTGTACGCTGAAAAAGTTTTCAATATCTGCTGTATATATTTGCTGAGTCATTTTTAATTCATTTTGTAGATTCCTTGCATCAACTAAAGAAAGCCTGTTTCCATTACTTCAGACTCGGTGGCGAGTGTGTCTCAGGTCCTGTTGGATTGCTATCTGTGTAAGTTCAATGCACTGATAATAGTTAATGTGAACTTGATAAAGTATTATGAACCTCTGTTGGGACCTACCTTGCTCCCAGTCAGTCAAATCTGCACGTGGAGAATGGTCCACATGAACTGATGCCTTAAGGATTAGGCTTAGATTGAAGCTTTGTTAGCATTTGAACACAATGGCTTCTGACTTTTTTAATGCAGCTAAAATATGGAAAGAAGTTAATATAGGTGGCATTGGAGTTTGAATGGTGCAGAGTGGTCCAGGCTAGCTGAAGAGTTAAGGGTAAAAGAGGCATTTCATACTTGATAAGCTGAGGGTAGTGACAGATGTCTCCCATATATGAGCAAAAGGAGCAGGAAAATGAGTAACTATCAAGGTGTTTCAGATAACCCAAGAAATGGGTAAATGCACATAAATCATACTACTTTGAATGTGTGAAGGGTGAGCATTTGTTTCTCCCATTCTGGAATAAGAGCTTAAACTGGTAGAGCCTGTTGAGAATAGTCCCCTGGGAAATGATAAAGGCAGGCACAGACTACGAGAAATGAGAGAGAAATGGGGAGGGGGAAAAAAAAAAAAAAAAGAAAGAAGCAGCGGTGTGCATGGACTACACTGCACAAGGGAGTACAGAGTGCGTAGCAGCCTCAGGATGTACCATATTTTTTCAGTTGAGACATCAGGACCAGAGCTGCCTAAATGAGAAAGACAAACATGATCTTGAATGACAGTCTTTATTCGTAAATTGAAAATTTAGTGCTTTTCATTTCTGCTTATTTACATTTTTTTGTTTTTGTGTGTGTTTTTTTTTTAATACAGGTTATCTCCTAAACCAATGGTACTGATTGGTCACTTCTTTGCTGTGGCATTATATGCTGTTTATTTTTGCTTTAAGTCGGAGTCGTGGATCACCAAACCTCGAGCATTCCTCAGTAGTGGAGCTGTCCTTTACCGGAGTTGCTCTATAATATTTCCACTTATTTACTCTGAAATGAAATACTTAGTCTATTAAATGGAAATGGGGGAAATGACTGAAGGAAGAAGACATGAAAGTCACGATGCCTTTAAAATCTTTGGACATGTACTATTTAACAGTGTATTATGTTTTCTTCTCTTTAAAATGCAATTTCCCTGTTCAGGATTTGGCTTAAATTTAGTTTTGTGGTTATATAGCCATATATTGTATGTAAATATCCTTTCCTTTGCAATTTGATTTTAAAAATGAGTTAGCTGTTTACAAGGACCATAATTAAGTGTTGACATATGGTAGATAATTGCCAGTTTTGTCAGAAAATTCATTCATCACTTTATCCATTGCATAGAGTGCACCACTAATATTAATAAACTGAAAAGTGAAAAATGTAAACCATATGCTGCTATTATCCTTCATGCTTTTTTTCTGTTAAATAGCTCCATAGACTGTTTCTTTGTTACTGTGAAATGTTGTAAGAAAATTCTTGATTTATGTTATTTCATTAGAAATATCTGCCTCTATTCTACTTCAGTTGCAGCTAAGATACTAGTCCACTGACATTTAAAAGGACACTGTAAAGGATTTCAGATCATGAAGTGTCACCATATCTTTAAATTTGATCACTGTTGCAAGTGTCATGTTGCTTTTCTAAAATCATTTTTAAACCAGAATTACTTTAAACAAGTAATAATCAAACTGTAGTTCTCTTGACTACTGCATTGCAGCTGCGTAGTGAAAGCACATATTTCTGAAACTTCCTTCCTTCCTATCTGTCTCACTTCCTTTTTGAAAGCTTAGGGTTTTCTTTGTTTTGTTTAGCTTGGTGTGTGCGCAACTGAAGTTTATAAATACTGCCACTAACTGAAGCACAGCATCAAATGATTCCCCCTGAAACAAATTCAGTCAAGGCTATTTCCAGGAGACAGTAAAGTAACCTTTAATATTACTTCTAAAAACTCATGAGAAGTACCGTGAAAGTGTCCTTTTAATACTTGGAATATATTTTTTCCTGTAGAGGTTACTGCATGTAACTAAAGAGTTCATGTTTTTACTGTTGGTTAATATTCCTCTCTGTTATCTTCAACAGTATGCTTTCCTTCATTCTTGTGTATTTTGATTTTTATTTTTTTTCTCACCTCTCTTATGTTTGCTTTGGTATCACTGTGTGGCTTTTCTATTCTGGCTTGCCTAAACAATCATGCATCAGTGCAGCCAAGAGTTTAGAGAGCAGTAGCAGATTACATGTTTCTGTACTAGCAAACTTTTGAGTGTATCTTTTGAAAATGACAGGTTGCATAAACTGTATATAAACATAATTTTTCTGTTGGATTTTCAAAAAAAAAACCTATGGAGAGGCTTTTTTAGTATTTTATTTGATGGATATTTTAAATGACCAGTTTTTTTCCAGAGGAAACAAAAATACATATATTTTTCTAACCATTATTGCTTTTGATACCCTCATGAAATTAAACATAGACACATTCACAATGCGTAAAAACTTCAGGGTAAAATACTAATATTTTCAAGTATCATTGTAAATGGTAACTAAATGATACCCCTTTAAGGGTATACAAAGTTTGCAGAATTTATATGTGTTTTCAAAATTTGTGACAATTTTGAAAATATTGGTTACTTTTACATATCCCTGTTTTTTAATATTATTTGCAGTGAGTCTCTTTAAAAGTCAAAGATTAACAATCCCGAGCCAAATACACCCCCTCAGCTAACTTACTTAAATAAAAAGTTCTGATATCTGTAGATCTCTGTTGTGTATTTCTGAACAATGACTTTTTGTAGGTGCTGAATACCACTGTGCTTAGAATTTACATATATGTTTAGGTGCTTTGCTTTTGTTTTGAACTCAGCTTCTGGTTAAATTTCCTGCCATGACTATAGAAGTAAATATTACTTGTTGAAAATTGTAATGGGGGAAATCTTGTATGTATGTGTAAGGAAGAACAAATGACTCATGAAATGGATATGTAACTTGTCTTCTGGACAAGATGGAAGGACTTGATCAAGTATTGAACAAATTGGGATCATTTGGAACATGCAGTAGCACAGAGTGTCATCTACTAACTGAAATTATCAATGCATTGATTTTCAGTAGTGTTTGGAAAAAATAGGCTGGGATCCTACTACCCCAGCTGGCCAGCAGCACACAGCAAAGCTTTGTCATGGTGAAGAGAAGTTGCAGAACAGAACTTCAGGCCACGTTCCATAGCGCCTGGCTGTGGCGCTTCTCTCGGAGGGAGGCAGAGGACGAGGAAGGAATGAAAGAAACCATTTCTGAGCCAAATGAGGGCGAGAATAGTAAAGCTGGCAGCAAGGGGGAAAGTCTTTAGTCAAAATGGCCAAAGATGGAATCTAACAACAGCTAGTGCTAGCCAAAGTATGCAGTACAAAGTGTAAAGAGTTCTGGTTTCTGCTTTCTACATCTATATGCAGCAAAGGGAAGTGATATGCCAGAAAAGAGGAATCACAGTCATGACTCAAAATCTGAGAAGAACATAGAGACTGCACACATAGACAACTCACAGGTTGCATCAAACATATATATATGTGTGTGTGTGTATATATATATTAAAAAAATGCAAATTTTAAAGGGGTTAGTTCTAGGGATTTGTACACTGCAAAATTTAACACTGTGCTCTATCCTAATTGATGTCCTCTTGATTAAAGTGTTGCAGGCACGTGAGGGATCTGTATCTCGTTGAGTATGTGATTATCCCTGTATTCCCGGATGGATGCAGCTATGTCTGACCAACAGCAAAGAAGCAAGAGAAGCGGCTATATAGTGGTGAGATTATAGTTAGGCAGTGCAGGAGTGTATGGAAAACTGCTAGTGGTGGGGAGGAAAAAGAATACTGTAGCTGCTTCTAATAAGTGGTGTGGAGGCTTGTTCACAGGTAGGAAGTTGATGCTTGAAGATGTTTGTCACATTTTTGGGTGCTTGTCTGAGAAAATTTGCTAGGTAACTATATCATGAAGATTAAGTGTCTCAGTCTTCTGGATTTTGTTTCATTTTGAACAAGCCCTTTATTGGAAAATATATGGGGTAATGAGAGTTTTTAAATACAGCTTTAAAAGCATAACCACCTACTGCAGGCATGCAGTGTTGTGAAGACTGATGCCTGTGTGGCCTGTGTATGTGTTTGGTGCCTTCTCTTGTTCCAATGCAAGAAGGTAAAAGGCAGAGTGGTGGTGGCAGTTTTCTTCTTCCCTTCCCTTTTAATCACATGGATCAATGAGAAGGCACTTGACTAGTCTTGGATCAGCTCCTGGATTTTGTAATTTATAACCTGATTGTGCTTCTGAGACAGTGGTAGTATGATGTGATGTTTGAAATCCCAAGCATGACTATAGTGCCTCTGGAGAAGTGTATGAATAAAGGCTTAAATCTGCAACTGCAGAAAAGAGGAGTGCACAGTTTTCTGTAGATGTATATGATTTGTTAATGGTGTCTGATCATTCATAAAAGTAGGGGACTTCGTGCTTAAAACTATCATATTGGAAATATGATAGTTTTTTCCAGGGGAGAAAAAAAAAAAAAACCAAGAAACTTATGCTATTCCTGGACTGTATTGCCCAATCTCTGTTTCAGTTGAATGATGATTTGTTTTTGAATAACCACACTTCATTTTGGTTATAATCAAGCTGTTGTAAAGTACATGCAACATCAATACTGTTGCTAGGGTTTCCAAACATCTGTGGAAATCTGAAAAAATGGGGATGATTAAAACAAACTACTCCCTGATAATGCCAGTTCCATGTTGTTTTTCCCCTTCGTGTTTTGTGTCCACCACTGCCTTCCCAGTCACTGCCTCCTGCCTCTCAGTTCTGGTTCTCGCTCCACGTTTGCAGCCAGAAGCATGCTGCAGCCTAGGACTCAGTTGCTGCACCACAGAACAGGTAGACAGGAGGGTAACATTGTACGAGTTGCGCATACTGATTTACCGCATGAAAGCTCTTACCTAAGGCTGCTTACATTTCCTAAAACCTACATGTTGGTATTTACTGTAATACTGTTGAGGCACAATAATTGTTTTATGTCAGTAGGGCAGTAATTTATGGTCGGTTTACAGTACTTGTGCATATTGCTGTCTGGAACCAGCTTTTGTGTTCTGGACAAAAGCAAAATCCATTCAATCCAGAATAAATATGGGCAGTTGGTAAATTATTTATGCATCCTGAAATTGTGGCTTGCTCAGCATGACGGTACTAGATGGAAAACAGTGTCAGCAGTTCCTAAATTGTTCCCAGTGGAGCTCCAAAGAGCTGTGCAGGCTCCTGTGCTGTGCATAGTGAACAGCAGCGTGACAGTTTGCTGATACAAAGCTATTCAAGGTACTGAAAATAAAAGCCTACTAGGTATTCTAAATAGTAAGTTGTACTCTCCCAAGCATCTGCTGGCTGTGACGGGGTGAGCAGGCATCACTGCCAGCAGGTGGGCAGACTGGGCCACCCTGTTCTGGGTGTATGAGAGTTTAGTTTTCTGGGTGTGAGCCATGCTGGGCCAGGTGGTTCCCAGATCAGCGAGTGGGTCCTGACACATTTTATGAAGTTACGGACTGAAAACTGAAATCCTGGGCCCAAATGGCTGTGTGAGGCTTCCCAGGCCCAGTTGTGAGCCCAGATGCAACTCTTCCGTATACTTTTTCTGTGGAAGCATGGTATAAACATATCCCTTGTCCATATTTCAACATAAATGCAAACCTGCTATTAAAGTTTTATGTTGCAAAGCTTTAACACTTCTCTTATGACTGAATATATTTGCTGCTGCTGCTGTTTTCCAGGCCATGTGCTTTGTCTTAGTATTAGCTGGAGGAAAACTCTTGAAGAAGAGGTCATTAGCCGAAAGAAATTGGTTGCTATTTTGAGAGTGTGGTGGACATGCTTTGACCTTGAGTAATTTTTGCTTTGCTTTTTAAAATATATATGAAACAGTCTCTGAATGGTGGACTGAAATGCAATTCATTGATGACAACAGTTGCGTTTCAGTGCACATCCCATTGCAGGCACGTAAACCCTGCGGGCTTTGGAGATGAGGTGCTGGCAGGCACAGGAAATCCATCTCAGCTCTGCGTGTTTGCAGGGAAGCTGCCTTTTACTCCCTGCTTCTGGGTTGGGTCCTTATTACCGTCTCTAGCAGTAGGAAGGAATTCTATTAACCTTGAACCTGATACTGTTTTTTCTAGGCAAGTCTTATCTTTCAATTGAGAACGAACAGGAGACTGGAGAGGCTTCACAAGCTACAAGCTCCCTTCGGATGCCTGGGGCCACTTGTGTTCCGTTACCCTGCTCCAGGCCAGAAAGCTCTTCTGACTAGTGATTGCCACCTATATTGCATTTTTCTCCAAGGTCTGACTCTCCGCTTCCCTAGAAGCTCCTGACATCACCAGGCAGGTATCAGATCCAGTACCAGAGTTCTCATTTTCAACTCAAGTTTCCTGTATTTCTGTTAAACGGCAAGCTCTAAAACAGCAGAGGTGTGGCTTACTTTTTGGCACACGGTAACTCAATAACCACAGGTAGCTGTACAGCAGTGGAAGTCTGCTGTTGCCTGACCATCGTTTCCTTTGTGTACAGGAGTACCTTTGCTAATTAGCTATAGAGCACATGCAGAGCCACTCAGTCTCCTGAAAACATATTTAGTGTCTGCATTCTTATCTTGCCTAGAGCTATGCTATCTTGCAAATGATATCTGGAAATAGACAGTGCACATATACATTATTTGCAATCCCCACTTGGGCACTTAGACTAGAGTTCTCTCGTTTTAATTTGTCTGATCCCATTGGTACTATCCAGCATTATCATATAGTGCCTACACAAGAGCCATCAGCTACTGCAGTTGTCACGTACAATCTTTATAATCAGAAAAATTAAAGCCTATAATTGGAAGGCACTTCTCTCAGACTGCTGCATTATCAGTCATCAAACTAACCCATACCACAATGTTAACTCTCTCAGTGCCCTGGAACAACATGCTGGGGAGCTGCACATCTTAAAAATATCCTAATAACCTGCTTTTAGGGATTGACATACCTTTAGAAAGGATTGTCTAGATTTTAATCAATTATCTTAGGTGAGCATATGAAGGTACTTATTTGCCAAATGCAAAATAGAGAACACGGTATTCAGCGGTTTAAAAGACACTTGCACCCAGAAATGAGATTATATCTGTTTTAACCTAGTGTATAGTATCAGCTTTAAAAATCCTGTGTGATTCAGCTAGTAAGCTGCTTGATGCTTCAAAAATCTTTCTAGAAGGGAATTCTTACCTTTTGCAGCCGTTTGTTACATCTACGGGAAGCCTGGACAGAAGGGAGGCTTGCCCTGGGGACATATACATACTCTTTTTTTAATGCTGGAGGAGTCTCTGTGGAGTTTATTCAAGTTGCACATTCCTGCTTTCCCCAGGAAGGTGTTTCAAATGCCCTATTAATATAGAAGCTATATAAATGCTATCATCCCTTGGGAAGATCCAGGTGTGAGTCTTGTATGTGAGCTTATCTAAAGGCAGCTAATGAGCTTTCCCATGCCTGGCTAACTAATTGAGAAATGCATAATGATGGTGAGAGAAAGCCCTGTCTGCCATTGCCAAACCTGGAAGAAAAAGTGCTTCAGGTAGCAGGTCTTCTTTTTCATGCCAGAAAGTAAACTGAGAATTATATTTTAAATATATTACTAATAATTTGCTCTTAACTCACACCAAGGATAATGGGAGCCAGTTATCCTTGGGTGGAAATGGCGGTAGGCTGAACTATGGCTGAGGCACCGCTGTTTTTCTAGGGCAGCAGGGCACGAGCAGCATCACAGGACACTCGTAGCGCAGCGTGGCGACCGGCCCTGCTGCGCACAGCAGCCCTCTCAGCACCGCAAAGTGCCTGGCCTCTTCTTGGCCAGGCTGGGAGAGTCCCTGCCCACAAGGACTGTGGGGCTGGAGGAGCGTGGCAGAGTGTCTGGTCTTGTTGCTGTCCTGGAGAGCCAGAACTGGTCCCTCCAAGTGTGTTTTATTTTTTTGCCTGAGTTGGGGATTTGGGCCACAGAAGAGTGACCTGTGTTGGTCTGAAGCAATGGGGAAAGGCAGTTTGACTGGTATTTTGCTTACTTTGTGTATAAGGGCAGTAAAAAACTGCTCCTTCACTTTTGGGGTGGATTTGAGTCCCCTGTCCTTGCTCTCTTTCATTTGCCCTGTGTCTTCGGTGGCCTTGTGGCATTTGCACACGGGATGTGATTTCAGGAACTTTTCTATTACATGGTACTATTGTTGTATTTCATAGTACTTTTGGATTAATTTCAAACCAATGGAGTCAACAAGTGTACAATCTAGCACTGTGTAGAGTAGACAGGGATCAGTTAAACACAAAACCATCAAATAGTTCAATCCCATTTTTTTTTCTAGTTTCTCCTAGGGCTTTTTATATATTGCACATGAAAGCACTGAGAAATAATAGAAGTGCTGGCTATACCATACTGTTTACAGTATTCTAGAATTAAATTTTTAAATGTAATGAAAAGCCAAAAGTCAATTCCATGGACCCAAAGCTGGCTGTATACGAGCACAACGTTGTCAGCCCTTGAACTGCTAACATGGAACAAAAACATTCAGCCTCCAATTACCAATCTTCAAGGCACTCTGGGCACTTCCGAGGGTAGGCCATGGGGTAGCAGCACAGTGTTCTTCATGTGGCAGAAAGGCTGATCTTTCCTACGAATTATAGTAACTACGCTAAGATTCCCATATGAAAAGGCAGCTCTGAGGCAAGAATACCATGGTGATGCTTATAGTGGTGATGGTGAGAGAGTTCACATTTGCTCATTAAGTGCTCATGTAGCACTAAACTTCTCTCTTATACTCAAATATTTGATTGTAGTGCACACTAACACGTAATACCTACATCTGCATAATGACAGACTTTTTATTCAAGCAGCAACACTATGATGTGGTATTAATATTTGCCTCAAAGGTGCTTTAATCTGCAATGCAGCATTTTGTTATAGAATTGAAGAAAGCTTGTCAAGCACATTCTAGGACTGGCAGTGATCTGGTCTGGAGGCAGTTAGCTGTACTACTTTTAACAGTGCTTAATTACAAAATTAAAGTAGAAAAATCTAAATACACATAAAATACTTTTATCTTTTTTTGTTAAAATCGACTATAATATTTATTAACTGTTCATATGTACTAATCATGTCAGAGTTGGACTGAAAGAAATATTTATGCCTTTAAATAGCATGTCATGACTTTTCAGCTATGGATATTTAATTCTTCCTCTGTCCCTTAGTGAGGTTTCTCTCTTTGACTTCTGTAATACAAAGGCAGGCACCAAACCTCTTCCTGCTGTACATTCATTCCCAGTCATGGTTCTTTTAACAGGAAAACTGACATTTTGGAATCATCAATCCTGGCAAACAGAGACTTTTACTTCCAATTTAAATGTTTATTTGTGATACAAAAGTCCAAACTTTCATAAATAGTTATTCAGAACAAAAAACCTAAATGATTTATACATAAACAATTACATACAGCATTTATAATGTGCAGTACAAAATGTACACTGATTGGATGAGATAGAAATTACGTATGATGCCAAGATTTAAACAAATGTTAATTATATATACTAGTGCTGATGGTTATGTTTCATATAGACAGTTGTAGGTATTGCCTCAAAACACAGAGAAGATAGTTCTGAAGAGCAGTATTTGTCTCACCTTCAGTTCCCAATTCCCTGATTTAGGCTTGGAGGAAAGACCTGGCCATTTTCTGTATTCATAGAACAGTTCTGAATTCATCAAAAATGAAACTAGGCACATGTGCTTCAACAACCTAAAGAAAATAGGAAGTCACAATTAGGTATTTTATGCATTATTAATTTGTATGCTTTGTTTATCCATTAACACAGCACATCTAATCAAAACAAGCACGCAGTGTTATTGACCTGAACCATGCAGGCTTTAGGACATGCTCCATGTGTTCTGGCTTATTGCACAGAGTGAGGGAGGGACATGACATAAGGAGGTAAAGCAAGTCTTGGGCTGTGAGAAAGACCTCCTGAACTGCCCAACTCACGTCACCTAACCACTGTCATGATTCCAACGCATGTTCCCTTAGATACCATATAAGACTTGGAAGAATGCTAACACTCTTTGCCATGTCTCCATATACCCACAAATGAAGTGGAACTGGCAAAAGTACCAGCTCCATTAGCTGAAATACCCTACTTACACAGGGATCTCCCAGCTCCCAGTGCAATGTGGTAGGAACAAGAAAGAAATTGGAAAAAAAAAAAATCTCTTATTTGCAAGTATAACTGGGAAACGGCTTTTTCATGCATAACACTTTCCTCAACTGAGGTACAGCCTATAGCAGATGGTATTAAAACTAAGTCATAATCCTATGTATAAATAAACTGCATCTGAAGATGATACATAAGTCATATCTAACCCTAAAGGAAGTCTCTCTACAGGCCCAGACTTTAAAGATTTCCCTTCTGTGTAAAACAGAGAGGCTGCCTGGAAGGCTTTGCTTCCTGGGCATGAAGAGAAGGAGAGGGAAACAAGGGCTGGAGATGGTGCTTAATCAGAGTTTAGAGTTGCTGAATAACTTTTTGGTCTAGATTTAGAATACTGCTGAATTTGCTATTTAATTCTGCAACATCTCAGAACTACTATTTTAACTTCTATCCCTCCCCAGAGCTCCCCAAAATGGACTTTCTCTCTGAAGATTAAATGGAAACAGGCTGCTTCTTGAAATCCATACGAAGTTGAAATACTAGCAAAATTAATTTTCTGTAAGGATAATATGGCTGGTATGACAATATTTACACAAAGTATGCGAGTAACACACAGTTTGTAGGTTGTGCAGGGTAAGAGAATTCATTATGGCCTATTCATAGCAGGTGATATTTTTCATCTGTCTCCTTCCAGCACTCTTTCACAGAACACCTGAAAAGGGTGAATACAGTTTTTTTGGACACACTTAACCTGTCCGTGGTTTGGACATTCATTTACAGATGATGCCATGTCCCACAGTAGACAGGTGTGAAGCTTCTACATAACTACACAATAAACTAAAATCTAGGTCCCCTGAACAGGGCTCCAGATAGAAAAGAATGTATTTCCAAGCAAAAATAGCATCTATTACTAGAGGACTTGATTCCAGTCTCCTTTTGTGTTTAACGACATAAACATAAGGAACAAGGAAAAAAAGTTTCCACACTGAATAGCAGTTGGATTATCTGAAAATAATAATCCAGACAAATACAAGCTAGTATGTAAAAGCATTTTAATCAGTGACTTCTGTATCAGTTAACATCATTTAAGGAAACATCCCAATTATCTTTCATTCTCTTTCAGCTAACGTAATTGGATTTGTGGATAAGTAAGTTCAGTGGGGCCAGCGCTCCTGGTGCTACGTACAGGAGACATGGAATTCTTTCTTACCTTTCTTGGTAACTTGGTATAGCGAATATAGTCTTCCAGGAACATGAGGGCACCCACTACCTCAGCAGGCATCTCTGGTATCTTCTGGCTAAAATAAAACAATCGTGAATATCACAGTCTTATTAGCCAATCAGTTATCTGGATAAAACTGTATGAAAATGTCAGACTTCAAATAATACTTCTTCAATTAGGTACCATGTGATCTCATTACAAGAGGAGAAACATTTTAGTCTTAGTCATTATGTCAAATATATTTTACTAGAACAACATACTCAAAAAGCAGCGATGATTATACTGAAACCCTACCAGAGGTGATATTTAGGGAAAAAGAGAAACATGGATACCTTGTGCACTGCTCCATTGTTGAACGAATAAACTGACCAATTAGAGCCAGAAACTGTTCTGTGTATCTTGAGTGAAACTGTTTCAATAGGGTAAGGAGTCCAAGAACTAAGGGAAGCCAGTCAATCTGATCAGCTGGCCGTCTGCATATCACTCCTGCACAGAAAAAACAAAACCAATAGATGCTGATAAAACAGAATATATCCTTTACAGCAGAGAGAAGCTTTTATAATATATTCGTATGAGGTTTTGTGTAGTGCCTCTCTTTCTGCTTGTCTACAAGTGAAAAGTAAAAACAATGTAGCAACTGTATTTCTGCCACAGCAAATATCATCAAGCTATTCAATAAGGCATAAGATGGAATTAAAAAGTCAAAAGTTGGGATTCTGTTTCCTACTCCATTGTAGGAGTCAGAAACTGAGCATCTTGTATACAGCTAATTTTAAATAGGTTTTCATAAGGTTTACAAGGAGGAAACAACAAGGGAACAACAACTATGGAACAAAAACTTATACAATACCTAAATTTTTGTTGTACTGAAGTTTTGGAAACTGGGAAATCAGAAATAGGAAGTTGACAGTGGGAAAATACGGGAGCCGTTTCGTTGTTATGTAGATCTGAGGAAAATAAAGAGGAGGAACACAGTTTTTCAACATACTAACTTTTTTTCCCCACCTAATTAATAATCTGCAAAATAGAAAAGCAAAATATGCCAAGCACCAGAAGGTAAGCCTAACCTTATTTAGTGGATTGTGAATGCCAGCTGCTTCCAAATAAGCTGTGATTTCATACAGAAGAGTGTTGTCTTCTTTAGGATAAGGCAGTGATGGATTCTGATAATGTGCTTCAATGTCAGCCAATATTGCTCTAAAAGGAATACAAATTAATTGCATTAAGTACTTATTTAAACTGTCCACAGATAAACCTGGCACAATGCTGCAAGTCATACTAACATAAAAGTTTCATGCACAGAAAACTTGTAAATAGTTACAAGCAAGAATAAACCAGCTTTTGGATACTTTCTTTTAAACCAAGATCTAATTTGTTTCAAAATCAGCAAACAGGTTCACTGTTCTTATCTCTTATCCAGATATGATCTCAATTCCAGGTATAACCAAATGCAATTAGAAAGCTGCAGTGCCCACCAACATGTTCATTCAAATTACCAGGTACCTGAGTTACTTATTTTAACCCAAGGTTTTACTGGGTTCAGATTCAAATAACGATCAAAAAAACCCTAACCTCCACGTTTTGCCCCAATTCAGATTTTAAGGACTGCTTAGTTGACAACAACAATTAATACTGCATTGATACATGCTGTTCTTCAGCACATTTTGCTTCTTACTTATTGAGATTTTCCAAAGCAGCAGCCAAATGCTTGGAGTCAAACCTGCAGGAATAATTCAATTCATTGGTAATCTGCCGTCTTAAAAGTTGCATCTGACCAACCTGTTTAAACAAACAAACAAAACAAGGGTGGGGAGTTATACTGAAGGCAACGGGAGAACAGGGAGAACAGGAAAGTCAAACTAATGAAAAAATATTATAAATAATTACAAATTACAGTTATATAGATTACCTTAATTCCTCATTGCCCCTAAGAGCCTTTGTAGGGCTGCCCAACCTAAGTACACACACCGGTGGTTGATCCTACTCTCTTATTTTAGTTAGCATTGATTCGGACTGCCTGCAAGCAGAACTGACAGACCCTAACTGTACAGTCAAAGGAGAGGAGTAGTCATAGGGCCCAAGTTTCATACACAGTTAAAGGCAGCAAATCCCAGTAGTGTGAAAAGCACACTAAAGCGGTAACAGATACAAAATGCCAGAGCAGACTGTGTACTACAGCTTTTAAAGTACCTCAGACATAACAACTTTTAGACACCTGCAAATATCTATGACTGAGCTACAAGAAGCCTTTCCCACTGAGACAGGAACAGTTACTTTACTCACAAAATCAGCTGAATAGTTTTAATCCAGAAAGTTGTGGTCCACAAGAAGGATTAAATCCCCCTTTTCTTCTTGAGGGTACCAAAGAATGAACAATTACACAACTAGCTAAGATTCTAGTTTCAAATTCTTCAGAAAAATACTAGCGTAATTTGGAAATACTAACTTAAAGAATCACATGTGCTAAGAGATACAACATACGGCAACACCCCAGTTCTCTGGAAGCTATGTTTTTACAGATAGGTCTTTAAGGGACTGTGCTCAGACTCCATTATAGGGTGGGAACAGCCATCATTATCTTGTGTCCAAACCTACGCCTTACTGCACATTAAGCTGGTGCATGTGGCAGGATTTTTTTTTTTTTTTTTTTTTTAAATAAAAATAAGGCACTTGTCTTCCTCTATTTCTACTGTGAATTGCTGACCTCCCCCCCCGCCCCCCATGGTCTTTGAAAAATATAGGAGGTAAAAAAAGTGTCTTAAAACAAGAAGTGTTCAGGAAAAAAAAAAGATCTGCAGCTGGGCATGGACTAAAGATTCAGTGGATATGACACTGTGCTATATGTATGGATTTTCACTAACTCTACATTTGTATGAACAATTCGCAAACACACACATTCACTATTTGTGATGCTGTAGGCTGGAGATGGGAAAGAGCAGGGAGAAGGAAGGGGACAGGAGTGCTTTTGGAAAATGCAGTTATTTGCTTGTTTGTTTTTCACCTGTATGTAAAAAATGCTTGTATCCTGTTCCGTCCCTCTCCCTAGACCTTAGGGTCAGCAATGGCAGGAAGTAAAAATGACAGGAGATCACAGAGAGGCTTGTTGCAGTCAACTTACCCCTTCCTTCCCTGATCTTCCCTCTTCTCTTCAATAATACAAACATTCACAGCACTTTCAAATGGTATTTCATGGCTAACATTTTTCAAATTTAGGTCATTTGAAAGATTGGGGAAGATAAACAGACATGTTAATGGGATAGCTTCTTTAATGGGATAGCTTCTTTAAACGTTTGGCTTCTTGGATTGACTTGTGTGTGAAGAAGGCAAACTCAGCATATGTTCCCACTTAAAACTTTAGCTGGTGTACATTTATGTTCACATGGCACTATGGGGAATGTCAGGACTCTTGATACTGAGCACTAGCTCAGTCTTCACAGTCAGTCAGAGCTCTAATGCTTCACTCCTTTTTAGGCAAACTATAGGATTTTACATATGGACCCCAGTGCTAAGCACTTTGTGGATTTTAAGTCTGGGTTAAGAGCTGTCTACACAAAACAAGCTCGGGAACTCTCACATATCCAGCCATGCTTAATTTCTAATGCTATAGAATTCCACACCAAAATAATATGACACTGTAAAATGCACGGAATAAAGCATCTAACTAAAGATCCTGGAGTGAATTCTGTGCATCAGTGAGTCATATAAACCTACCTTCATTATGGAGTCTAAATATGCTGTCCATATCTTCTGAGTTTTTGCAATTGCTGTAGAATAAATTTTGTTTGAATTTGCTGAGAAAAGAAGAAGGGCAAGGAGTTAAAAAAAGAAAGAAAAATGAAAAAAGTAAGAAGAGAAATAAATAAATGCAAGTGCACTATGGCAACAGCTATCTCACATCTTAAACAGAAAGCACTTACCTATAATTCCTTTGAGAGGACTGACAGCATTCATAAGTGCTTTTAAGGTATCCTGTACTGTTCTGTCCCGTAATATATTTTTTTGAAACATGCTGAGGAAATTCTAAATAAAAGAAAGAAATAATGTTAAAATCCTCACACATGGCTGTTATACCACTAAGATTAGTCATAGCATGTGTGTGTTCAATAGTAGTTTTTTGTTGTTAGAGGAGAAAGAATATTTCCACAGTTGCAGAGCTGATGAATCCCGTAGTTAAACTTTTAGTTTTTCTGGATCACACTACTCAGTCTTATGAGACCCGCAGATCCACCTCATCAATACATAATACTCCTGTAGCCAACTGTTTTTTCAGTTTTTAAGGAAAAACTATTTTTTTTTTTTAATTTCTAACCAGAATAGGACATACTCGATCTGCTTTGGATACTTTCAAGAAAATCAAAAATTGATTCAAGTAGAGGTATTATGGAAAAGGTCATTAGAGAAAACTGACACCTTATTTATCACGGTAGACACAAACCCCCCCAATTTTTTGTATATACCTAGACAGAAAAAGTTAAGTATATAACTGCCAGAAAGGATACACCTTAGAAAGGCATTCCTTCTGAATGGTCCGTTTAATGTTAACATGTACCCTATAGTGATTAGCACCATTTATTCCAGATTAACTTTAATTATATCTGTAACGAGTATTTTACCTTTGCATTCAAATACACATTTTTCGAAAGCTTTGGATTTGAAAGATTATTATTAAAAAGCCTACCAATCACAACAAAATATTCAGTTCAATCTGCCATTTCAAAAGTTAACATAACTTTCATTCCACTAAAACAAGTTACTAAGCAATAGAAGTATCATGATCTTCAGAAACTGAAGTTCAAAGATTACCTGCAGCTCCTTCACAATCATGAAACAGAGCAGTCTGTCTAAACCATTGAGACCAAAGGTACCTAAAGTATCTTGGATCTCTGAGAAGAGACGACTACTGGTTACTTCCTGATGAGTTTTGATATCATACCAGGTGTTCATTTGGTCAATATAACATGTGAATCTAAAGAAAAATTAAACAAGCAACATTTTAGAATGAGCTGCAGACTGTTTCTGTGATGATCTGAGTAATTAGTTATCTTACTCTGAAAGACACTAGAAAGACTCTGTACGTATCTCAGGTGATGTTCTGTCACTCCTCTTTCTGCAAGAGTTCTGTCACTCTTCCCTGGTTCATCTCTCCCCCTATTTGTGTAATGCAATGTTTTGCTTCCTAGACCAAAATCACAACTTTTCTAAACTAGTATTTAAAATGTACAGGACTGATTGGGTAAATTCTGTTTTAGATAAAGACGATGATATGACAGCCAAGGAAAAACTATTTGCCTATAATTAGTATATTTTCTTTTATATAGTGAAATTGGACCAATACAATACATAGTGCTGTAATACAGCTTGTGGCATATAGGACTTACTTTGGATCTGTGATCCTCAGGATTTCTCTACAAAGCCGACCAATAAATGTTACAGATTCATCCACAGGTGTGAATTTTGGTATAGGAATATGAGTAGACTGGTATATACTTTGCCAGTCTTGAATCTGAAAAGTAAAACCATAATTTGCAATGTTATCATTGTGTGTATTTTTAATTTGCCTTAGAAATTCAATTTCTTTTGCTTTAAAGTAGTAAATACTAAAGAGCAATACAGTAAATTAAAAAACAAAATAAAGCAAAAAGAAGAATTATAGTGTTTTGCTGCGTATAATCTTATGACAAAGGGCAAGCAGAATATAAAGAGAACAACCTAAATTCCTAGTGAGAATTCCATCTGTTCCTTTCTGCAAGAGAACCATCTGCCATTTTCTTAGCTAAATTTGAAATCCATTCACTCCTTCACTTGTGAATTGTAACATGGTGACCAAAAAGGGCAGATTACTACTGCAGTCTTTATAAGTCTGCATTTTGATACCTGGCCATAGACAGAATGAGGACTGCTATCATTCAGTAATTATTTTCTGTTTTCTTCAGGAAGGAGAGGAAGGTATTGCTTGTTTATGAGAGATTAAAAAGCCTGTTTGTGGCACTTTGCTCTGCTTGTATGCAACTAATACAACGGGGATGCTGAAATCATTCCGAAAAAGGTGGCGATGGATGTTCTTTTGCAGTGTCTAGCACATTTAGTTGAAATCACAGCTCTCTGGTTGATACATGATGTTCTATCAGTCACTTTACATCCAAACTTTAACATCCAAATATAGAGACACCGATCAACTTTTTCGCCATTCTTGTTTTAACTAGCACCTTTGTTCTTAGGAAATTATTGCACTCCTGCTCCACATTGTAGTTAATAATACGAGAAACTTCTTCTTGCCAAATTTTTAAACCATATATGTTGACATAATCCTGGATGTATTCAAATGATCGATGGAACCCATCCATTGTAGCTGCCATTTCTTTCAATTTGGGCATCAGTTCGCTTGGCTATAGGAAAAAAAAGAAGAAAAAAAGAAAAGAAAAACTGAACTCTGAATAGGCAGAATAATAAGAAAATGTGCAAGGCTTCTAAATGCCTTTCCATGCAACAGTCTCTCCAGGATTTTATAATGCTCCAGCCAGAACCAAAAAGGTTGTTTCATTTCTCAAGTAATTATTCTTACAAAATATTTTTTTCTCTTGATTTTCATTTTAGGCTTCAGTGGTACTATTGATTGATCTGGGAGAGAGACTTAGGAATCTGGGCAGGAACAAAACAATCGTCATATTTCTTATTTAACTTTTCCTTTCTATGTTCTTCATGTGGCTTAGATACATCATCTGTTGTCCTCAAACATCACAGACACAGATAGAACCATGAACTCAGAATTCACATGACACTTGGGAATTGAATAGAAATAGGGTTTTGGATTCCATCTCCTCTTACCAGTTTATGAACTCATTTTAACATCAAACAAGGCATTCCAAATAACCTTTAAGTTGTTCAAAAAATGTACTTTATCTACAAAAAGGAAACCTGTACAGAAAAGTAAAAATTATTTTCTAACAGGTAGTATAATAAAAGAGGTTCCATCAAAGCAGAGATGCATAAAAAAATAGTATCAAATCTAGCTGTAACTCACCTTGGCTCTAGGATTAAAGATAAGTCCCCTGTGAAGAGCTAGAGCTACACGTTTTACTAGCTCCTTCCTTATTCCATCCTCCAGTAACTGTTTTGGGTCCACCTAAGTAGAAGAAACATTTTTTTCTGAAAGTCAGAAAGCTATCAAAAAAATATAGAAATATTTCATTTTTACGCAGACAGACATTAAGCACTTATCATGTAACAGGAAAGCAGTGCCAACACATGTACTTCTCTACCAGTAGTTGGTTCAAAGGATAAATATTTAAATACTTCTGCTAGACCACAGAATTATTCTTTTAAGTTGAATGGCAAAGGTTTGAATTGTACTTCCCACTTTCAAACTTTGTTAATGGTCCACTGAGAATGTAGTACAACTATACACTTCTTAGTGCATGTTTGCTCAAGACTGCTTACTCCTGAGGTTCTTACTTCTTAGGCCCTGAAAGAGGCATCTTAATGTAGGAAGAGCAGCTGTTGCCAATGGAAGAAACAGCTCTTCAGAAAAGCTTGCAATCACTTTTCCAAATTTCCAAAAGCGTCAATTAAAGTTGATGAACCTATGTACAATGAGAACCATGTGTTCTTAGTATCCTTAAATAATACAGTTTTTATTTGGATGCAAAGTTAGGCATCCCAGTTTGAAAATTTGGATGCCAATTTATTTCTTACTGTCTTTTTATCTTCCCTCAAGGTCCTGCTTACTGTTCTGAAATATCTATCCTAGAGTGCTAATTGCTACGAAGTGATGTTTTCCTAATGCAATAATGGAACATTACCTTGATGATACCAACTAAAGTAGTTTTCATCATGAGGATACCTTCAGTGAAAATTGAAATCGCATGGGTTAGCTTGGCAACCTTTAATAGGAAACAGAGGATACAACTGATTGAAGTGATTCCTTAATACACAGATAATCACTCTAAAAACATAATAAATCTTTTCTAGAGCTACCTTCCTACTTCATTCTAAAGAAATTCACACTGATAGAGCTTCAATTTCTCATCTAATTCAAGTCTTGCATCTAGTACAATAATAATATTTTTTTAAATTAGATCAAGATAGGTATGTTACCAGCAAGAAAGAACAGTTACCTTCAAGTAGCTTTGCACAAGTTATGGGAGAAAAGACCTAGCCCTCTGTATTGTGGGCATACAAAACACCATGGACATACATGCCAGTCAGTACCTTTGAGTAGGCTAGGGGCACAGCTTTACATAGTTATTTCACAATAAAACCTGCTGCCAGCAATGGGTTCTCTTCAATATTTCCATGGATTTAATACAGTAACACATTCACTTAGTTTTAAACTATAAGGTGAGCATCCATATGCTCAGAGTACAGTCAGACTAGCCAGTCTTTTGTCTTTATGACATTTACAACATAGAGACAATGCAGTTCAAACTTACAATTCTACAGAAAACATAAGTGAAAAGCCTTTGTTGAAGATGAGTACTTTCCCCTCTCCCTTCTCAGAAGAAAACAAAAAACCCCTCCCCTTCTTCCCCCCCACCATCAATTCTGCCTCCAGCTCCATCCCTGCCCACACAAAAAATAAACTATCTTTACAAAATTTAACGCAGGAGTCTAAACCTCGTATTCAGGCCTGAATGACAGCTTAAAAAGAATCCACAACCTGTTCATATAAAACTCAATAACAAGCAAGCATTGTGGCAAGAACTGCTGGAAAAAGATGACACGTAATTGGTATCTGTGAAACTAAAGCATATATTCTTTGAGGGAAAGAGTTATTGGTCTAATCAGATTTTTGCTCATCTTCTTCTAATAAAGAGAAAGCTAAACAACGTTAATGGTTTTTCATATTTCCAGAGTGATAGCAGTGGAGAAGAACCCTCCTAGACAAAAAGCCAAACAGCAATAGCAGCTTTTCTAGCTGATCAAATTGGCATGCCTCCATCCCATCTTCACCTCTGAGGGCCACCAAGAAACTTAACAGCGCTGGCTCATTCAGTCTTTGGCCTTCTCCTGGAAGAAGTATTCCAGATGTAAGGGCTTCATTCCAGACTTGGGTCTGTATTTTTTTTCCTACCTAAATTAATCAAAAACATTTACCCTCATTTACAAATATATTTAGGTTTCCTCTTATGCTTTCCTCCCCTTTCCTCATTGTAACACTAGTCCATTTTAATTCTTACTCAGTCATCAAATCCAGCTTTGCTGTTAAAGTGCAAATTCTATGGAGCTGTATCTACTTAAATTTGGCTGATGTTGACCATCTATAAGGTATGCTTTTTCAGAATTCCCTATTTTAACTGCACCTCATATCGTGGTCCAAGCTGAGCATAATCTCGTAGCTTGTCCTTATCAAGGCGAGTAGGCACTTCAATAATATCATGAGTCTGAAGCTTTATAATTTTGAGAAGAGATGTAAACATGCTTTCTGGAATTATCTGTAGAACCTTTGCAAAAGAGAGATGAGACAAACACAGTCAGTACACTCTCAGTTAAAAAAAAAAAAAAGTCCTCTTAAATTGAGGATAAGCAATTGAAGAACAAGACAATTATGTCTCTTCAAATGCCTACCTTTCTTACATAGGAAACCAACTCGCCAGAATAATATTGTGAAACACTGAGAAGATCAGGGCTGTTTGCTTGATTGATACGGAGAAGTGGCAAGTCAAGAGCGGAAGCAAGCTAGAAATAAAGTCAAAATTTTAACTTCATGTCTGTTTTTCTAATATCACTTACATGCCTGAACTTTCTTGCTCAGGCCTCAAACTGTAATTCAAAGCACAGGATTCTTCCTAAAGAGCAGCATTACAACATCAGGTTGCCAACCAGGAAAACAAAAAAAACCCAAAAACAAAAAAACAGACAAAAAAATCTTTTCTGTTAAAAAGCCAAAACCCCAAACTGTAACACTACATTTCTCTTACTCATATTCCCTGATTTTATCAGTTGCATGAAAGATTTTTCTTGTAACTTTAGCTTCCCGCTCTCCCACATGCTATTATCCATTCTTATTTCTACAGAAAGAGTATATCTTCTCATTTGATGGTAGATCTTCATAATGACAGATGAAGTGCATATGCAACATTACTCCTGTAATTCCTTCAGTCTCCTCCGGCACATATTCAGAGAATCCCATCTACGCACCCAGAGAACCCCACAAGTAACTGTAATGGATAGAAGCTGGATGATGAGACTAATTTGTCTAACAGCAATGATATGACTGGTTGCACAGAGTAACATGCATAACTCAGTTTTATTTGCTTTAAAACTAGCCTTCCATTAATTTATTACACCCCTAAAGGAATACGGACATGGAAAACATCAGTAAAAACATTTGAATCATATGTAACTTCACAGACTTCCAGTCTATTTAACAACTGCCTTACCTGACTTGCAGTGTTAAAGTACATTCACTTTCTTTCACACTTACCTTTAGAAAGGTGGCCCTGAGTTTAGTTACCATAGATGGACTGACTCTTATGCTTTCCTGCATAATAGATGTAAAGCTGAAGAGGAAATAAATGAAAGTCAGCTCCTTCCCCTGGAATTCTGATTTTCAGCTGTTAAAGCATATGTCATTGGCACCAGCATAATCCAAAAATGGCACAGGAGATCAGTGAAATTACACTAAGGAAGAATTTGGTATGAAGAGATACTGGCCATGGAAAATCATATGATAAAGGGGAGGCTGGGTGAAAGAAGAGTATATCAGGGACAGTAACACCCAAGCTAATGAAGTAGCAGCTCACCAAATCCCACCATGGAAAGGAGTTTTGCCAGTTTTTGTTTGTTTGTTTTTGGTTGAAACAGGGTCTCCAATATTTTAGAGAACTTAACAAAGTTGTTACAGTTAGGACAAGGTAGAGAGTAAAAAGTTACAGTATCACATAGCCTGCAACTAACAATATGCCAAGGATGGCTGTTAATTCTTATTCAAATTTTTGAGAGTTGAATATACTCGGCAGCTCACAGAATAAGGCTTTAAGACTGTTTTTAAATTGGAGAATTTCTAGCATTAATAATATCCCTGCATTTTATTTCCTAAAGGTTTCAAAAATGATGACTAACTTAGAAGAAAAATCTGGTAATATACCTGTCAATTAATTGCCAAGCATAAGACAGATCACCAACTATCTGCATGGTGATCAAAACCTCTTCTTTGATGTTGATAGTTCGGATCATCTGATGGAGAAATTTGCGCGTGTCAGCCAAAAATTGGCAAACTTGCAGGTTAGTTTCCAGCTGATGGAATTCCTGGACCTATATTTACCAAAATAAAGAAAGTGAAAAAATCCCCCTTTTGTCTGTTACTCTTTAAAGGAAAGCAATACAAAGATAATCAGTAAGTTGACTTTTTTTTTTTTTTTAATATAGTAAGACACTGAAAGAATCCTGGCCTACTTTGGAGATACATTAAATAAGAAATTTCACAGAATTACTCCAGAAGGTATACCACACTGAGGATTCTTTTTATACCCTGGAAGTTGGGGCCGGGGGAGGGGGAATTCACACAAGTATGGGTATTTTTTTTACTTTGCCTGCCAAATTACACCTCTAGTTTCAAATGAATTCTGGTTTCAGAATTTCAGAATTGCTAATAAAACAATGAGTAATGTTGCCAAACTGTGTTTAATACTGAATTCATTGCTTCAAAGAAACCCTACTGATCTTCAACTGCAGGTAGCAGTTTTTTCCTCATGCTACATCCTTTATTTTACAGTCAAAAGATCTACAAGCAAGCCCTGGTGACTGTATATATAACATTACAAAACAGGTCTGAATTTAACAGTGGTTCAGGTCTGAAGATCTTTGCTATTCATCTGTTTGAAGTCAATGCATGCATATCGAATGTTATTTTTCAAAGATATTAGCCTATTTATCTCAAAGTTTCTTTGCCATACCTCTTCCAGTGCCTGTATTAGCTGCACAGTTTTTCTGCCTGCTGCAGTGGAATCATCATAGTTTAGAGACATTATTTGCTTGGAGATTTCTCTGAACCAAGCCTGAAGATTTTCTATTTAAGAAGAAAGATTTAATCAAATCCTTGCATAGATAATAAGCAGCAAAGGCATAAGGAATTTGTTAGTCAGTAACAACAAAAAAATATTCACTGCTAAACTTATATGAGATTATTTAAAAGGTCTTCATCTTGCTTTTACATTTCTGCATTTCACCAGGTGGCAAACACTTTGGCAAGAGTCACACACAACACTAAAAAAACCCCTTCTGAATTACCAAGGACAATGGGCAGTATAAAACCTATACAAAAACAACGGTGATGCCCTTTAAATCATAAGTTTGTGTTTGATGAATGGTTTTACAGCGTTAATTGCCTTAGCAGTTTCAACTTCTATATTTTAGTTACAAGTTTGCTTATGAACTCCATTAAACATGTGCCAGTGAACTGGCATTTCATAGCCTTACCTGGCATCTCTAAATTAAGTGATAAGGAACATTTAAAAATATAGACAACTAAACATTAGGTACCTAAATATGGGTGCTTAGCTTACATATGGAATATATGCAGAAAACCTAACAAGACAGCATGTAAGTGACATCTATGACGGCTGAGGGAAATAAAACTTATTTTGATAATAAGAAAACTTTTAATTTTCTTTCAGTATCAACTTAGAAAAAACAATATAAAATTGCGTTAGTTCACTTTCTTAAATTTTATATTATTATTATTACCATTTTTCTCCACTCTGGTAAGAGGCTTAACTCCTGAGAAGACATCAGCAAGCTCAGTCATCCTTTCAGACCCTTCTTTCTTATAGTTCTCCCATTTTGTTTGTTTTTCTGACAGCATCTGCTTGAACATCTTTTGGGGAAAAAAATTGGTTTATAAAACTGGCAAGACAGCGTACTACAATATATAAATGAAATAAAATATTGAACAGATGGAACTTACAGTGAGTACTAAATACTTGGCGATCTTGCCAGAATATTAAATACAAAATTGATAGCATTGAAAAATATAGCTAGTGGGATGGACTTATACTGACAGAATTTTATAATGCAATACAACACATATATCATCGATTTTTAGTCGGTTATAGTGGCATTTTAGCTTAGAGAGCCTAGAAGACCGCTCTAATGCTGACTTATACTTTGCGTAAGCATCTTGGCCTATGCAAAGAGAAACCCAGTTCAACAAGGCATGTACTTGAAGTTAAGCCTACTCTTACACATTTTACCAGATCAGTCAACTGAGAGTTTTTTTTTGTAACTCACAATTAACAAATCAAAAAAGTTATTCTTTGTATTAGTGGACTGAGCAGTAAGTATATTACTGCTATTCAATTCTCCAGCCCTGTTCTGCAGTTCAAATGAAAACACCAAAGGCAAGAGTGGCACACTACCTCTTTCAAAATGAATTCAAATTGAGCTGTGTCCAGTAGGAGCTGGAAAAGGATCCTGGGGTTGTACCTTGAATCTGTTAGAATTTGATCCTTTATCTGGCGGAGACGTTTGTTATTTGGGTCACAAGCTGAAAATGGAAGGACAAGATTTCTCCACTGTTACAGAATTTAGCTAAGCTCTTAATATTTGTAAATAGGCTCATTCTGAATAGCTTGAAAGCAGAAACACTTTACTCTGATGTGTTAGCACCCCCTTATCTCCATTAACATAGATCTGACCACCCTTGTGCAACCCCCTCTTTAGAACAGGGAGTAAGTAAGGTTTCTGTGGTACTTCACTTTTCTGCTGCCTCTTTTACTGCCTTCCAAAAACTAAGTGTGAATTTAGTACTCATTATTGACAAGCCCATTACTGAAATTGTTACATAAAATGAATGGAGGCCGTAACAGAAGCTCTCATATACTAAGAAGCCCAAAAGATAGCCAAACACACAACCAAGACAATGCCTAAACAGGTAAGTTTAGGGATCCAAACTCCTGTCAGAGGCACTATTCAACAGTTACCACAATAAGAAACTTGTTTTTAAATTGTGAATTACCAGGACATTAAAAAGTTGGTTAATGCTTTCCTTCTGGTGCTACACAAAGCTCTCAGAAGGATGCTGTAAGTCGTAAGGCAGGAAAAGATAAAGCTTCCTGACTTTTTCTATTCTCTTTTCCACAGGATCATGAATTATCATACTACTTTCATACTTGTTTCTGCTTCCAAGAATTAAGAAAAGGCATGCATACTGTTTCAGTCGAAGATTTTAGGTGACTCATTAGCAAAACAACGGCTCAAGACGCCACTGAGGTCAGCTACTGCCAACTTCAACAGTAGCACACCCTGGTCTTTGCTCAGGACCTAAGATGGAGCTCCAGTATAGCATAAGTTACAACTCTGTAATGAAAGCATAGTGCAAAGTCTTACCTGTGTCTGCAGTGTGAAGCATCAGCCAACGGATTGCTACATTGCAGTCTCGTAGGCAATTTAGCAGCTTGGGAATGTTGTCCAGCACGAGCTCTTCCCTTAGACAGCCCTCTTTGAGAAACTGCTGCACTTGAGTGTGCACTCGCTCAGTGACTGCAGCATACCTGCTAGCCTTGGAATATACAATATTAGCATTAATACAATCCTTTGAAAATGTCATCTACAATATCGGGCTTCCCAAGAACTTAAAGGGCACACAAGTCAAAAAGTGCTATAAAGAAAAACAAAACAAAACACTGTCACCACTGATTGGCAGTGTCATACACTGCAACTGCATGACAACAGAATGCAAAGTAAATTTTAGACCAAAGAATCTATATAGGAAAGATAATGTTTTGAAAATGCAGACTTGCAAACCTCCTACATGTGTAGCCTTAAAAAAAAATCATTCCTAAAAAATGGTACAAATATTGCTGCCCAGTAAGAAACTCCCCCCCCCCCCCGCCAAATCTATACATATAATGTTAAGACATTCTTTTAAATCAGGTTCTTCTTTCAGATTATTGTTTAGATAACCTAGAAGGCCCCAAACTATCTAGCTGAGTGCTAAACTCTATAAGTGCTCAAATTCTAAAACTGTATCTGTGGAAGACCAAATACCATAGTCAGCTAAGACAACCCAATACCGAACAACATAGTGATGATCGTCAGCAACTGTGCAATCAAGCCAAGAGGAAGTGAAACAAGCTTTACCAGGAAGACCAGACTTGAAACTCACAAGTAATTTCAATATGTATTCAAATAATTGTATGCAAGAGAAAAAGATTCATACATTAACGACAACACACAATATACCCCAAATGCCCATATATTTTGAATCTTGCTGAAAATATTAAACTGCAGCTTACGTACTTGTTCTTTGACGTTTGAAAGATCCAACGTGTAGTTGAGGGCAGTTTTGGCAGCCTTGTAGGGTTCCCATGCTTCTGCTAAATTTACAGCAATTCCCATGTAAATGCTAATAACCTAAGAGTGGAAGCAAAAATTTGTGTTTATATTGGTATTAGGGAGACATGCTTTTAATTTAGCAATATGAGTAGAAAGAGATACGTTATGGGTGTAAATACGAGGTAATTAAACTTTCTTTGGTTGCTGTATTCCTTGCTCCCTAATCTTTGGAAATGAAAGCATAAAAGGACATTGAAATAAGTAGTACACAGTTAATTTGAAGCCTAGTCAGTTCTGAAAATAAGCTGACAGTTCTTTCAGTCACTATGCATGATCCTTGGTCTCTACTTTTTTCCATGACCTTATCATTTTTCATTTCCATGTTGCGGTGCAGAAGGCCCTCCAATGCAACAGGGGAACCAACTATGACAGGGGAAAAACACCCAAATGACTCCCACTCCAGCAATGCTGAAATGACTGACTTGAAGTATAATGCGTTTTCTATGCTGAATGTAAGCAGAAGGAAGATGTGATTCCAAGCTGTGATTTTAAGGGGAGGAACTGAATGCCTAACTGATTTTGGACTCTCACCCCCAACCCAAATTCAAGTGTGCCTAAAAATACAGAATAGTGGTTGACTTAAAAATGTTTGTAAGGTACTTGATTATAAACGGAAGTCTTGGGTTACTGACAGATGAAGGATATACAGAGCTGTGGTATCATGAGCTTTGTCATGCTATTGCTGCAATATTCCTCCATCCTGCATAGGTCACACACAGGGGACACTGTCAGCCTTTGACCTCTTCTAACAATGTCAGCAAGGAGGTCAGTAAAGGCAGATAGGACACTTGTGCATGATATGAAGATCTCTCTAATACTGTTGAAGTGGAGTTCACTACTTTCATGCTGCTGAGAGTTCCTCAAAGGCCTGCTGTTCAGCCAACAAAGACAGATTTGAATCTAGCTTAAGAGTTAAACACCCTGTGAGATGCAGCTAACTCATTCACACCTGGTCATGACAATATACATACTGTATTAAAATAACTGCTTCTACAATGAAATCAAGTGAATAAAAATGTTGGCATAATCAAAAATTCACAATGTGAAGTCTTTATTTCTGAAAAAAATTCTGAAAAAAAACTAAGGATTTTAATGTCTAGCCAGCTATTATAGTCTCCTCACTCCTTTCTTCTCTGTTGCCCTTATGGAGCAGAACAGAAGAATACAATTTGAAACTATTGGAGAGATACTAATTAATTTCTAGTTTCTTCCTGAGGCTGATTTCCTTAGACACAGGCTACCTGGGGACTCTACTGTCACATACCACTCTATTTCAGTAGCATTTTTTGCAAAGTAGGGCCCCTGGGTAGAAATCCTAAATTTCATTACCGAGCCACTTTGAATTCCATTTTAATCACTCTATCTGACCAGGTATATAGGATTGTACAGCATGATAGCTTTGGCGTTTAGGTTATTTGGACAATGGATGGAACACACTCTCAAACAAGTTTTCAAATAACGTGTGTGCGTGTGTGTGTGTGGGGGGGGTTAGAGGGTAAGTCTAGCATTCAGAGGGACCTTGACAAATTGCTGGCATTGGCCAGCTGAAGCTGCAGGAAGTTCAACAATGATAAATGCACAGATCTGCACCTGGGACAAAAACCAACCAAACAAAAAACAACCTTGCAACAGCATAATCCAGGGACCGACTGCCTATGTAGCAGTTGTGCTGAAAGGGACCTAACAGTCCTGGCGGATAAGCTGAACATGAATCAGAAATGCAGCCTCACAACAATGAAGGTTAATCACATACTAGGCTGTGTTAGCAAGATTGCAGCCAGCAGATTGAGGGAAGTGATTATTCCCATCTACTCAGCACCCATGAGGTCCCCTTTAAGAGTACTCTGTCAAAACTTGGGCTCCTCAGTACAAGACGACATGGACAAACTGTGATGAATCGAACAGAAGACCACTAAGATGGTTAGGGGACATGCTGCATTAAGAGAGCCTGACAGAGCTGGGCTTGTTTAGGCTTGAAAGGAGATGACTAAGGGATCTAACTGCAGTCGTCTACTACCTAAATGGCAGTTATGGAGAAGACAGAGCCAGACTCTTCTCAGAGGTGCACAGCAAAAGGACAAGAGACAATGATCACAAGCTGCAACAAGCAAAATTCTGGTTGGCCAGGGGTGGGGGTGGGGGTGGAGAACACCACCCACAAGAGTGATTAAGCACAGGCACAGGTGCCCAAAGAGGCTGTAGAATCTCTATTTCAGGTATTTTCAAAACTCAGATATTTTCAATTCTTGACTGGACAAGGCCCTGAGCAACCTGATTTCACTTTAAAGTTAGTCCTACTTCGAGTAGAAGGCTGGACTAGAAGACATCCAGATACACCTTCCAACCTACATTTTTCTATGGTAGAATTCTGATGGTATGAGTGCAGTTGATTTAAGCATTTAAGAGGATAATCAATATTTGCAAAGGATAGTTTTCCATGCTGATCCAGAAGCTTTGACTCAGTCTGCTTCACTACAAAAAAAGCATAATTTCCCTGGAAGAGAATCTATTCTACTTTTAGAACATTACAGCAAGCTTTGCAGAAAGTAAGATAAATTGTTCCTGTAACATTAAATCCATGGTACAGTTTAAAAATAGAATTAACATTTACCCAATTATCTGGAAAGTATTTATCCACTATCTCTCTCATTTTTGCTTGTTGAGTGTGAAGAATAGAAGGGTCAAAATAGAGTATGACATAGAGCATGGCAGCCTGAGTAGCCAGGGCAGTACTGCGGTGTTCTGGTAACGGATATGCAGAAACCTAGGAAGAGGGAACAAAACAAAGCATAACATAATGCAACAATCCCTTGCAAATATTATGGGGCATATTAAAGAGTACAATACGTGGATACTAGGAGGCTATCTTATTTGTCACACAGGCAAGCTGGACATGCTTACACATGCAACACATTCACCAGACATATTTACAGAATATAAAGCTTGACTGTAGATGTATGCTAAATTTAATAGGCTATAGTAAGATATCATTATGTGGTAAATGAGTCAAAGGAGGGTTGAATCAAAGAGCTTCAGATGGGCTGAAAGGAGCAGAGCCAGAAATAGCTATTTTGTACCTCATCTCAAACAGAAATGAGGACTAATAAATCAAGTAAAAGGCAAACAGCATGCAGATAATTTAGTTATTCACAAATTGCAGGTACCAGCAAGCTCAAGAAGATTAAAAGTAAAATTTCATTAAAAAAAATGTACATAGGATAATATAGTAAGAGACCTCTATACTAACACAAAAGTTGGCATCAAAATCATATTCAACAAGACAAAATGATTTGTCATTAGGAAAGCTTTTCTCCACTTTTATTTAGTGGCATCCTGCTTTCCCATAATTTTTTCTGATTACATTATTATGTGAAATGTTCAGACTACTAATAATAAAAAAGATAGGAGGCTGCTGCCTACTGTTATCAAGAATAAACTGCAAGTATTAAAGGAAGTAATACCTCAGACATAAGACACTTCGGTAATATAATCTGCATTTAATCTGTGTTAAACTGAAGATTTCTACCTCACTCTAACTTTTTATACTACATTTGGGAAAGTACATTAGCTATAACTGTGCTTTGGATAGAAACCTTGATGGAAGTTTTTAATTATCAACTGTAAACACTACAAAATAGAGATCACGGGTTGTAATGTTATCTTAATCTGAAGGCAATAAACTAACAAAATTATATTAAAAAAGAGGACAGGTAATTTTGATTAAAAGTATTAGAAGACTTAAGTAAGATTTTAGATTAATAAGTACTTTAAGAAGAGCACTCTCACTAACACTTCACTATTTCTTATCAGAGCCATAAATTATGTCATAAAATGAGCTTTCTTCACAACTTATCCAGAGTTTTTTGCACAGCTTAAAAAATACCATAAACATGGTACAGTGCCTAGAAAAGCATTTTTTCCTCATAAAAGGTCACATGTCTGTCTATAGTCTGAAAGTTTTTGACAGAGTCCTTACTTCTAAATTAATGTTCTTGCCTTTGTTTATTGCTTATGCGATTCACTGATCTTCAGATGCTGTTTTTTTAGCATCTATAAAGTGTTTCAGCTATCCAGGATTCACTAGAGGTGTGCCACTCATATAAATAAGATGGTTTGGTCCCCCCTAAAGAAAGGTCCACCCTGCTCAAAAGTCAATGCTTTGTTGAAGCTCATCCTCAAAGGGGAAGAGACTGTAAAGGTAGTAATCATCGAACATACTTTGTTTCAATTTTTATTCTTTTTCTTTATTCATGCAATTGTCATAGTTAAGAACTGTGATATTACTGCTTCATTTTAATCACATTGCCTCTTAAGGGAAGATAAATCTCTTTTGCAGTAACTAAAACAATGAGAATCTCTGAAGGAATTAGACAGTTAATAAGAGTGGCCAATCATTTATTTTTTTCTAGGACTCGCAGTTGAGTAACTTACCCAAGAAACCATTCCATACTCCATTTCAGATCCCTCTTCTGTCTCACAGTAACTTACCTGGTTATAAATGTCATCTGATCGTAAGCGGCCAATAACCATGCTGATGAATGTTTCACTTATGGGTACCCTGCTGAAGTAACTCTCAGGGTAGTTTGGAGGCCTTTTAGCTCCAGGCTGGCTTGAGTATCCAGTGCTTCGAAGCAGTTTACAAATATCATCTAAATTAGAATCAGCAGAGGATCGGGCTGCACTGTTTTTAGAAAGGAAAAAAAATTAAGCTGTGTGACTTGTCTATATCTTTCTCTCCCTTCCCTTCTAACCCCACCTTCCACTCCAAGAAAGTAATCAGATACTAAGGTTTGGGAGATTTTTTTTGTATGCTTACTCTACGAATATAATTTTCACCATATTACAGAAGGACTAAATGCCCATACTGCAATCCCAGATAAGCATACAAAGCACAAACAAACAAACAGACCCAAGAAAACTTTATTCAGGGACAAAAAAACCTACCTTTGCATTCAGAAGAGGTTCATTTGCCCCTCCTCCCTTCCCCCCTCCTTTCTGAATTTCCCTTCTTGCTCCATTCCTGTATTCCAGAGTTAAGGAATTCTTTCTCATTAAACACTTGAGAGCCATAAGCACAGCCAAAGCAGCACAGGTACAGAGTGTCCCCTTTTTTTGCTGCAAAATGTGTGAAAGAGTTTGCACTGAAATTCTTAGAGATCCTTGCTGCGATAAAGCAGTGCCAACAGCCTACCCTGGAAGTCGCATTGATTTGACTAATCAAGCACGCTAACTACAAGAAGTCTGACTTGCAATACATTTTCTGTCTAGATGCTCAGGACTTTTCAGAGGTTTGCTCCAACAATTGGGAACATGTAATGCTTTCAAAGCTGACACTTGCAGCATTAAAGCTTCATGTGAAAGTTCATCTGTCAGTGGATTTCAAATCTCTGCTGTGACGACATGTGAAACTTGTGGCCCCAGTATTGCAGACAGACCTGCAAAAACAGCTAATGTGAGGAGCTCTATCAACATTCAGGCAGCTATACAGAATTATCAGAGTTTATCTGTATGCACTAGACAATCAAAAGGGTGCCAATATTTCCATTTGTCTTAATTCAAAACCTGAGTTAACTGAACATACTGCATGTTACATTCTCTCAGCTTTGAGTTCTTCTGAATACCAATCCACATTACCTGTATCTGTAGTAGGAAACCAACATTCTTTCTCTGACTTCTCCTTCAATCTTCTGGTCAATGACCAACAGCATGACTCCATATAAGTAGAGTGCTTCACACTGTTAAGAAAAAAAAGCAGCAATAAAGAACAGACGCCCCCCCCCCCCCAAAATCAGAAAGAAGTCAAACTATTGCAATTTTGTAGTAACATCTGGAGACAAGTGCTGACAAACTAACACTATGCAAACTACTGTGAAATTAGTGTGAAAAATGGCAGGCTGTAGATTTTTGGTCTTTGAAAGAGTGAGCCATAGCCTTTCAACACACTTGGTAACTTGAGACTAGATATAAACAAAATAGATGTCAAAATATATCTGGAACTAAACTAGTTGGTTCATTTTCTACTATTACAAAACTGTTGAGTACTTACTAGAAGCTGTTTTCCATCTTCATTAAGGAGGACAGTTTCTAATGTTTGCTGAATGTAAATTCCTTCATTGAGGTCATCTAAATATCTAGGAAGCATACCAAAGAGCTGGTCATTGACTATTTTCCTCTTAAATCATGTGTCCTCAGAACTCAACTGGCCAATTTTCACTCAAAGTCAACAGACATATCACAACACTCCTTGTGCTGCTTGTACTGGAGGTTTTTCACACAACAAAGAACAGGTGCTCTAAGAAATGAGAGGCTGGAACCTGTAGTTAGGTTGACCAGCTGGCAAATCCTCCTTCTATTTGCTAATGCTGTATGTGAAAGATACTGAAGGATACTCTAACTTACAGCTAATAAATCATTCTCTTAACCTTAACATGGCAGGACACAGCCTGAGAACAGAGTATTGAGAAGGAAAAGTTTTTCTTTCTCCTTCAAACTTAATAAAACTATCATACTTTCAAGTTATCTCCAACAGTAGCTACTGGAAATACCTTAAATTTATCTTAATTGCAATTTGAAAGATAGAGCTATAAGGAAAATATTTCATCTTGATTAACTTCTTGATTTCTTCTTATTACAGGGTTTTCTAGTAACACTGCTTATTACCATAATGAGCTCAATCTTTTTAACCAAATTCAACAACAATGAACAATTCTTAGACTTCGGACTCTCTGGCACTTCTTTCTTAAAGTATTTCATGAACCTTTCATATTGTTTTGACAGGAAAGAGTAACAAATTTCAGAATAGAGTAACTCCACCAAAACATGAAAGTTCAAGAAAAAACATTATTTGATTCTCTCTTCTGCAAGACCAAAAAACTTTCTTTAATAATACAGAGTTTCTTTTCATTCATAAATCTTCAGAACAATCTCTAACATAAAGAATTAGCTCTAGCTTACATTTAAGGAAATGAGGTAGAGATGTTAAATGTTTTCAGGTCATAGATTAAGCTGGTATGCAACAACTAGAGTAAAAGTTAGTACCCAGTTGAGCAAGCCAGGTTTCCCAGTGCATATGAATATGATTCAAATGCGAGCATTGCATCTCCAAGGAAAAAGTTTCTAATCATGAAAATTAAACAGTATTGTAGTCTTTAAGAAACTCTACGTATCATTAAAAAACTATACCTGTTTAAATCTACAATGTATTTATGAACACTCTGAAAAGCTAGATAAAATCTTGTCAAAATTTCGATGTTGTTTTCACGAAATTCTTCATCTAAATCCAGTAACTCAGGTTTGGCTTCCAGTTTGCCTTCACATGTCTCAGGTCCCTAAGAAAGAAAATTCATATTTAGAGAGAATATTTGATTGTGTCTATGACAATCTTCATTAGGACACAGAATACACATGACAGCCAGGGTGTATGTAATGACAGAATTAACAATTACTACTAAAACAAGGCATCTGCAGTTTTCTATGCTACTTTATAATTAAACAGTGATCCCATAGTGGTAAGTTTTACATTTTGTTACAATCTATAACCATTATAAATATGATTGATTTTAAATATTTTTGAATAAGATATATGTAACGATTTTTGCCCCCATGTTGTCAACAGAAAAGAACAGTTAACACTTTGGGTAAAATCCTGATGCATGTGAAACCACCATGTGCCTTACCATGGGCTTTTTTAAGTGGCAACTATCTCCTTTCTGGAACTTTTTCCTTTACACATTTGACCCAGTTGATTTCTCAAACAGAATTCATAACATTAAGGCCTCATAAACAGTTGACAGTTTTGTATCTTCTCATACCTTTAAACTCCTTGCAAGTATTAGACCTATGTGAGACTTTTGACAAATTCTAGACCTAGCTGAATGCTAGTCCCCAAAGTTGATGCAGAAACCATGTAATTAACAACTGTTTGTGAATAAGGGGAAAAGGAAGAAAAGCCTGACTTTCTGAAAGCAATGGTACAAACCATTTTAACCATTTGCTGCTGTCTACTCACCTTTCAGTCCTATCACCAACAGTTAACTGAAAATATTAACATCATTCGAAAGACCACTTCCATGGCATGAAATCATGGCTTTAAAGGATTTTGTGAATGTGAGCTCCATAAAATCACTTAAAATAGACTTAAATGTCAAGTCTAACATCTGAGTGACAACTTCTGAGTGGTTTTAAAAATGCTCTTCTATTTCTTTTTTTCTATGAAATAGCCACATGAAACAAAGGATAAAAGCAGGTCCCAAACTGACGATAAAGTCTAAATGCACAAAGTAAACAGACTGATTTTTCAATATCTCAAGTCTCATCACCTAATTTCAAGCATCTTGAATGCAGGAATGGAGGGCTCATGATGTTAATATCTGTAAACTCATGAAACTCTGATTTGCAAACTGTCTTCTACTGATTCTGTTGCAGTTATGCTGAAAAGTGGCAGCAGTGTCTTGCTTCTTTAACATTCAGGAATCTTCTAGCTTCCCAAATGAATATATTTCTGGTGAGTTATACCTATCTGCTTTTAAATTGTCAAGTTGTTTGTATTAAAAAGACTTGTAATAAAAATCTACATCTAAAGGTAACTGGGAAATCACCTGTGCTCAGGATTTTCAGTGCCCCAAGTACTCAGAATTTATAATGCCTTCCAAAAAAATTCCACAAAAAAATCCCCCAAAACATTGCTGTAACAGTAATGTCTCTTTTATTGTACAAACTAGATGGAGAAAGTCAAATTACATAGTCTGTTTAGTTCCTTGCAAATCATGCTAGAGAGTGATAGAGGGGGAAAAGGTACTGCAAGAAGCTTAGTTCTGTAAGAAAAATGAGAGCTTTTCACAGACACTGCTCTTTATTTTTTGATTCAGTGCACATGGGCAAGCACAGTGAATGAACAATCACACTACTGTCAAACAGGAAAGCATAAGGCAGTTTTTATGGCTGCAAAGAAAAAGCTACAGATAACCAAAGGAAGACAGGCATACTGCGCCAAAGCAAAACAACCAAGTGCATCGGCTCTGAGCTTGCTGGTGAAAGCAAAATTCTGAGTTTCTTCAGAAAACAGTAATAGCTAAAAACACCCAAATCCAATACTCAAATGTCATGTGATCAGTATTCATTGAAACGCACGGCCAGATGACTCATCAAACACTTTCAAAGTTGTAGTGGGGACTGCTTTTGTACCTATGCATTTAAAACAGTCCTGCTACCTGCTCTAAAACCCAGCACAGGTAGTGGTTGTACATCTACTCTGCCCAGGGAGCTAAGCACACAACCTTCACTACTCTGTTTCTGCTCACTGAAATAAATAAGATGAGGCTGAGTATGATAAGAACTATATAAACACAAGACAGCCGAGAAAGGGAGTGTTAGCATGCAAGCACATCCCAATTAGTATCTCAGTTTGATGAATTTTTGTTAAATACTAAGCTAGCAGGAAATTATTTTAGTCAATTCTGATAAATGTTAGGAACTAACATGACAGTCGCTGTTTCCACATTTACGAGGACGTAAGCTGAAATAACCCTCAGGCTCTATCACGACAACAATACTTTGAAGAAAAGTTTCACAAGCAAAGGATTTACCTTGAAATAACTGAAATCAAATATGATATCCCCATACTTCTGTTGATCAGCCTTGTCCTTTAGCCTGAACACACCAGGAATAAATTCGGAAAGTCTTAAAAGTTCTGCAATGATGGCATTTCCACAGGAGACAATCCTAAGAATGGCCTGACCACAAAGATTATTTTCAGCTAGAAAATCAACCATTGTGGAGCCGAACGTGACCAAGCAGCAACAGTCCTGCAGTCTGTTTCTGAATGTTAGTCTTTAGGTTATCTGAAGAGGAATGTCTAAGGAGAGAAGCGGCTGTTCCATTAATAGTACCTGTAAAAACAAAAAAATCCACATTTTGAGCATTTCATAGCTACACTTTTGACAATTTATTCTATAAGGATTTTTAAGCACACTATGAAATCTTACAGTTTATGAAATCTAAATGATCCATGTTTTGTTCAAATGAAACAATAGACTGAATTTACATTCAACATATATGCAGTTTTAGCTCAGTCACCTGCGTGACCAGGCAAGAAACAACCGCATGATCTTTTGTGCCAGAAAATTTTAAGGTAGCTATTAAAAAAATGAAACAAATACTGAAGCAATCGAGGCCATGCAGCAGACGGCAGCAAGGAAAGCACAAACCAGTATGTTAGGAGGTGCATTTATAATACTATACCTACTTAAAAACACAACCAAACCCATTACAATGGGTGCTGGAACAAGGGAAAATCCTATAGCAAATGGAAATAATACAGCTCCTTTCCTTTACTTATTGCTTAAGAGAGAGAGCTTCTGTATTGTGGTTGCATTTCCTGGCCATGGTTTTATTTGTGGGCATTTTCTTCTGAAAGATCTGGAATGCAGCATGTCTAAAAATAAGCTGCTTTTTAGTTTTGCAACATTTATGGGAGGTTATGAGTTGACTTTACTTTTCATCAAAAACCTTCTAACCCATTGAGCTACATTTAAGATGGCAGTGCCTCTTCTGAACCCAGTCTGCCTCAAAACGCAATCAAGGAGTCTGATCTTCCTGCTCTGTGCAGAGCAAGGCACTGCTGGTGTTGCAACAAGGGCTCCTCTGCAGGCCTCGGTGCAGGTCCCAGACCCAAAAGAACAGGCCTGGACTTCACACGACCTCTCATCCCCACTAGTAACCTCATTCATCAGGCCATAATGTGATGTCTTGACACAAGATGACGATAAAAACATGGCAGAGCCCACAGACAGCTCCTGGAGTTGCACAAAAGTCACCTCCAGTGCAGGCGGGCCTCACTGAGGAGGGACGAGCCGCCGTTTTCATTCCCTTTCCGAGGGCTCCTTCCCCAGCCAACAGCCCCCCTCAGTGCGTGAGGCCCCCGCAGTGCAACGGCCGCGCCGCGAGACCAACCGCCGCCCCCCTCGGTGCAACGGCCGCGCCGCGAGACCAACCGCCGCCCACCGAGCGGCAACGGCCGCGCCGCGAGACCAACCGCCGCCCCCCTCGGTGCAACGCGGCCCCGCTCCGCCGCCCCAGCCCCAGCGCGGGGAAAGCTCTCGCCTCCCACCCCAGCGCCGGCCGCGACCTGCCCGAGGTGCCGCGCTTACAGTGCCCGCAGCTAGCTCGGTGAGGGAGAGCGGACGGTGGAGGCTGCTCCGCTCCCCCAAGGCCCGCGGACGGTGCAGCCCCCAGCGGAGCAGCCGCAGCAGGTAGGAGGGCAGCGGGCAGGCGGCGGTGGTGGCACCCCGCTCTCCCATCACATGACGGGGCCCGTCACGTGCGGCGGCGCCGGCTGATGAGGCGGTTCCGCCGCGGGCTCAGCCCGCCTCCCCGGGCCCTAGCGTGCCCCGCGCCCGCGGCCGGGAGGGGTGGTGCGGCCGCCTCTGAGAGGAGCCCCCCGAGGCTGCGGCGGCTGGGACGAGGTGAGCAGCTGTGGCTGCGGAGCGGCCTGCGGCAGCCGCCGCCGCCGCCTTCCCCTCGGGCGGGGCGCGGAGCGTGAGGGAGGGCCCGCGCGGCCCTGTCCTGCGGGAGCCTCCTGCCCGGCGGCGAGGTGAGGCGGGCCGCTGCCTCCGGCACGGGCGGATGGCGGGGCTGTGAGGTGGGGAGCGGGGCTCCCGGCCCGCCGCGCTCCCCTCCCCGGCTCTGCGGTGGGGAAGTAGCGTCTCCGTGGTACAGTGGCCGCCAAGTGCGTCTAGGAGGTAGGGACTGATAGCAACAGTGAGCGCTGATCGCCTGCAGATCTTGTATTCTACCTCTGTTTCAAAGTTTGGGAGATTGGAGCGGAGGGCAGTTAGGTCATTTGCTCAAATCTTAAAAATTGGTGACGGAATTGAAGCTTTAGCCTTCTAGGGTTTCTGCTTCGTAGTCTTGTCTGGGCTGTTTGAATATTATTGAAAGAAAAAACTGCTTAGCTAGTCTCGCTTGGGTCTCCTTTTGAAATCTAGGTTTTGGTCATTGTATTTCCCAGAAGATGAAGGGCGGGGTTTGCAAATCTACTGGCTTCATTGCTGCACCCAGTGAAGACCTTCATGGTGAAAGGGAGCGCCTTAGAGACACTGCTCAAAACCCTCTTCCAGGGAGGAAATTGCCTTTTCTTTTAAAGGCAACATAGACAGCTTTGAGCTGTAAGTTGTGCTTAAAGAATTAACTTACAAAATTTGAGAGGGAAGTCTGTGCTTGGGGTCAACTGTTTCTACAAAATTAAAAAAAATCTGTCCATGGATACTTAAATTACCTGTCAAAACACAAATTGTGATGAAATGACCAATGTGATGGTATGATTTAGCATTGTAGACAACAGCTTTGATTCCTGTATAGCTACTCAGTGTTCCCACGCGTTTCAGAAGAATGGAGAAGCCTTTTTAACTTTTTGTTGTTGTTTTTTTCAGATTCCTGTCTTTCACAGTGTGTGTGTGTGAAATTTCCAAAAGAACAGCAGACTTGCTCAATGAATGAGATATACCAAGTTCAGGAAGTGAATTAGGTTCTCTGTGTTAATTTTGATACACCAAATGGGCCCAGAAAGATAGAACTGCTAACATGATTTTATGTGACTAACAGTGTATAAAGTTTGGGTTACAGAGGTTCAGTACAAACACTCTTGGTGAGATGGGAAACAGCTGCTTTAAAAAAATAGAATAAAATTTTCATGTAACAGTTTAAGCATTTGTTATTAAATAAAGCTTTAAGAGCATTCCTTTCCATTACTTTCATGGAGTTTGTAAGAAACTTTTTCCTTGTCTTCTGTTGTCAGTTTGGCAGTCTCTTAAATGGTATTATAGATGGCAATCACTGCCTTTTGGTGGGGAGAGCAGATAAGATGAGATGACTTGGAGCTATTGTTGAAGATTGCAGCCTCCTCTATGACAAGATGCACCTTTAGAAGGAGAGAGAGAGAGAGGAAGGCTGTTCATATGTAATTCAGAAGTTCAAGTTGTCATGAACTTGAGCAGCTGTGTTGTTAAAAGGCTGTCGTAAACTCAAGTCCTCAGAACAGTGTCATAAAAGATAGTCTTGAGTGGCCAGGCACTTTTTTTAAGTAGAAAGAAGAAAACAATAGGAAAGAAAACAGTAAGAGAGGAAAGGTGACAGCAGGAATTCCAGTCTCATAATCTATATGATATTCATGTGGAAGATGGCAATGCTGTTTGGATTAGGATGAGTGCAAAGCATAGTTCTGGAACCTGAGGGAAAGTAGTAAGGTGAGAGACAGAGCCTTGGGTATAAAGCTTTGTCCTTTCTCTTTAGATATTGTCCTGATTTCTGTTGGATTATAGGCTGTCAAAGGGAGTAATCCATAGAATGACTCATCCCCTTGTTATTCTGCATACTAGTTACATCTAACTTCTGGTGTACCCCAATTTGGTTTTTGGATGTCGTTTCCTCCATCCCTAGTATAGTCTCAGTGTAGTCCCTGATAATACCAGTTATTTTTTACATGGACTAATGTGGTATTTCTAGCTATTCAAGACTTTTGTTTTTATAATCGTTTGCCTAAAGCTGACTGGAATTTTTCTTACTTCCTGCAACTAGAAGCATAAAACTCAGCACACCAGACCCATGTTTCTTTTACTAGCTACTGTTGTCCAGGCAAATTATGGCAGAGAACAAAGGAAGAGCAGAAAATGAAAATTTTGAGAAGAGACCACCAACTGGTGTGGACAGTATGGTTGATTGAAGTTATATGGTCAGTATAAGCAATCCCACTTGAAGGTCATATTAATGACAGGAAAAGGAATTAATCCTAGCAAGGCTGTAGTTGTGGGTCTGTAGTGGAAAGGGAGAAAGTGGTAAAGAGCACAGACGTGAGTCTTGTGTGACTTAGTGTTCTGTGCCAATGGAACATCAGTACTAAAAACTAAGTTTGTGACTTCTTTGGTTGAAGTTCATACCATGTGTAAAGTGGGCTTTTACTTTAGAAATGGTATTAGGTAATTTGCTGCTAAATACATTCTTAGAACAGTTGCCATTTATTTGATCTTTTTATGATGGCTGGATGTTTGTTGAAACGGGCTTGTAGTTTGGTGAGGCTGAATTTGATGGGAGAAGCCATATTTCTTATTAGCCTAATGCAAATATGTCTAGAAAACACAGATGAGTTTTTGGACCTGCTGGCTTTCTTTGGATCTGAAATAGAGCAGAAACTTTCAAGCTAACGTAATCCTTGAGTATTTCAATCTCACTGTGGTATAGCAATAGGAATGAGAAGATGAAAACTTCAAGCTGCTTTTTGTGGTGTAGTTTTGCTTAGTGTTGAGTAGGTGGGAGGTTGAAATCCTCTGGTGAATCACATTTCTACTCATGCCACTGACTAAACTTTCTCTGACATTTTGGGAGCTGAGATTTCATCCCTGTTCTCTGATGTTTGAGTGGCCCTGTTACAGTTCTGTGGTTAGCTATCTGTACTTTCCAAATGCTTTGTGTGTAAACTGCATTCAAAATGTTGTATCTTTTGTTTCTAGACTAATGGTTTCAAGATGCCGGGGGCTGCAACAATCTCATTCAACTGTGTGGATTCTTCTCTCTCATCTTTGAAAAACTGCCAGTCTTACATTAACACTGGAATGGATATTGCTACTCGTGTTGCCCTTGACCTTGTGGAAAGTCTCAGTAAGTAATTCCTTTGAGTATATTATCTTGCTTATATTGCCTCCTGAAGCTCACAGATGAGTCCTAGGCCTACACATTTTGACTCGCTCACAGTCACTATCTATCTTCATTATAGAAACAGCAGCTCTTCTGGCTAGTTTAGGGTGTTGCCATTCCAATCACTTCACTGTCTTAAATGATAAATTCAGTGAAAATACGAACACCAAGCAAACATTGTCCCAGCTTTTGTAACACAAAAGACTAATTGCATTCCAGTGTTTGTTGTCTTACAGCCTTGTAGAAACTTTAACAGTGCTGAAACAGATGGAGAAAACCTCTTAAGCAAGTGAATAAAATGACTTTTCATTCTAATACTACTTCTTGTGTGTGTTTTATTTAATCTTTAGGGCAAGATATATTAAAATAATACTATTCATTTTGAGTACAAAACTTGAGACACGTGTAAGAGATGCAATTTTTCTAAATGCTGTCTCTTTTCCTGCTGAAAATTAGACTGATTTAGGGTGCTTCAATTTGGACACTTGCAAACAGAAGTACCCTAAATCTGTAGTCAAATCTGACAGTCCTGTCATTGCTGTTTTACAGCAACAGATGCATTGCAAAATTGCTTTTCAAAGACAAGTATTTGGCCTCCTATGACTACAGCTTCTTGAATCTACTGTGAAGGTTTCACTAGGAAAAAATGAAATCTTCCAAGCTCCAAAGCCCTAAACAAGTTTTAATTATGAGTAGAGAGTAAAGAGTCCTCTAAAACAAAATAATTGCTGTCTTGCACTCAACTAAGCCAAAGTTCATGTAAAATCAAGATGAACAGTTTTCTGTTTGTATATTCTCTATCCTCTGACCTTTTTATCCATATTACTGTCAGAGATAATTGATGCTCCTCTTCTACAATGATAGAGGAAATAGAAAGCTTATCGAAGCAGTCAGCTGGGAATTTCTTTTGCAGTAAAAGTGGTATAACCCATTCTGTTTCCCCTCTTCATTTGAAGTTGCCATTTCTCCTATTTTACCAAAAGAGATGCATGCAAATTTGCTGACTGTACTGAATTCCGGTAATCCCAAGACCTCAGAATGATGCACAGAAGGCAACAAAAGCTAAAGGTTTTGATCAATTTCACCCTTCAGCGAAAGTCAAATCAAGCTCATATTGCAGCCACATTTGGAAAGGTGGAAGAAAACTTAAACTCCACTGTGCAGGTTTGCAGCTGAAGATATGTGCTGTATACTCCTAGATAATTTTGTTATCTTCCTCACTTACCTGCTTCTGGCATATTAATTTTAATTATAACCTCCAAATTATTTTGACCATTTCATTCAGTAACCAAAAGGGCCATATTTAGTGTTCTAGCCAGAGAGGAGATCACTTGAAATTTCTACAGTCAATGTTAATGGCTGGGTTATTTCATAGAATTGATTTTATTTTAGTATGGGCATTTTCCTTGTGGAATCATGACTGTAAAACTATGAAGCACCACATTTTTTACATAGTATCCCCTTGATCTACAGAAAAAGTATTCCAGATTATTATTTGTTGGTAAAAGACCTTATAGTTCATATCTCTTTCATCTGGTGTTACGGTGTTAACGCTTTATTTAAAATAGTTCTCTTTGTTGCCACCTCTGTTCTTTGCCTTGCTGATATATGCACCTGTGTACATGGAACAATTCTGTCACTTTTTTTTTTTCTAGTCAAATGAGCAAAGCTTTCTTAATCTTTCATTTTAAGATTTGTTTTTCACTCCACTGACCACTTAAAGGTCATCTTCATCTATTCGACTTAGAATTAAAGTTGTTTTGTTCTATATAAATGCCATCAAGAAAGATGGGGGGTTTCTGTGGCAAGACCTGCTTTTAGTAAACACATACTATATTTTTATTTTTCATACCGCTTTAGAATTGGGGTTGTCCGATCTGCCTGACTTGACTGTTTAGCTCTTACCTCCAACTCGTATGTGGCAGTTTCTGTATCTGTAGAATTATTACCCATCTATCCAACTTTGCCTTCCTGTTCTGAGGCAAAGTATTCATTCAATTTTGAGCCAGCCTTAGATTATATGCTACTGCATTCTTGTTGCTGTCTCATGTGCAATTTTTTCTAATTTCTTTTAAAAGATCGAACTTCATCCAGGTTCTGACAGGTTTTGTTGCCAGGCTTTATAGTAGCAAAGAATTCTGTTGTGATTATTATTATTTTCTTTGACAAGTGCTATTTCTGTGAAGGTATTTTCTTCCTTTGGACGTTCTTAGGCCTGGAGTTCATGTATTTGACAACTCTGCTTTTTGGGAATAATAGGTAAAACTTTCTCAGGAAGTACGTGAAGTTGCATTTACATCTGAAGATAAATAATTGGAAGGGCAGGTAAAGTTAGCATAATAAGAGATGTTGATTTCTTCTCTTAAGTGCTCTTCTCCAAGGGCCCAATCCTGAAAACATTCAATATTAAGTGTATTTATTAAGTTGTACCCAGTAATGTTGCTGGACTGGCTACTGGTTAATGTAGAATCATGGAGGTACCTCCCATAAACCGACCTGATGCTAAATTAGACTTTTTTCTTTTTTTTAAGGCTGACTGGATTATTTTTCCCTACTTTCTTAGGTATGGTAGTGGGTTTGCTCTGGTGTTGTATTCAAGCTGCTTTTTATAGAAGTCTAGGCAGCAAATGCCATACTACTTTTTTTTTTTTTTTTTTTTTTTAGGTTGAGCAGTGATTCATGAAAGAATCTATGCATGGTTTTCTAACTTCAGACCTCTAATAAAGCCAAGAAATATAAATTAACAAATGTAGGTTGTCTTTGATAGGCTTAAAGTGCTTTTATAGTATGCCAATTTTGAGGGTGTTTTCCTCTTAAGTAAAATCACTTAGTGCATACTAGTAGCTCTGAAGCTAGAAGATGATCTTTGCTTTCTGACATGCTTAGTGGAAAAGGATACAGAGTACACTTCTAAAGGATGTAAAACAAAAAGAGTTCAGTGTTTCAGCGCTTTGGTATGCATGTGGACTATAAAGCAACTACATGACTCTTCAGGTGGAGTGGAAGTCCAAGCTCGCTAGGGGGCAGGAGAAGACAGCGAGTAAGCGGTGCTTCCGTAAAGTTGCCAACCCCGTTGCAAAGAAACTGGCTTGGTTATGTGTCTGTGCATAGCCAGTAATCCTCTCAAATTAAATCATCCACAGAGCAAAGAAGTCCTATTACACTGGTTATGGAAGTTATAAAAACCACGCAGAATGATTGTGAATTTAAGCCTTTTAAACAGATGGTGGTAGTGTTGCATGGAATGAAGAGGGAGTGGAACTACTTGTTAGATTATGATACCAGAGGGCTGCTGATAGGAACAAGTGCCAGACTTGTGCGCAGGAATTGGCTCAGGGGATTCAGTGATTTATAGCAGTCTTGCTAGTACTTCATCCTTGCCTTTCTTCATCCTTGCCTTTCTTCAGACAGTCTCAGATACTTTGCAAACACTAGTTAAGCCTCTCAACTCCCTGTGAGGTAAATAGTGATTACTTACTGCACCACCGAAATAAAAGTCTTTTGGGTGAATAATGACTGCTGTTTAAAAACATATTGTAAATGTGTAATAATTCAAAAGGGAAAAAGAAATAATTTTCCTTTGTCTGATGGAAGCAACAAAGACTGACTAGAGAGGATAGGTACTCTTATTTGAGTTAGACATCAGGGCCATCAGATTAAATTGCTTACTCATGAATAAATAGCACAATAGATCTTTCACACCTTTATTTTGATATAATGCTTGAAAGTTTCAGAACTGAGTCAAACATTGGCTTTTCCTTTAAACTGATTTCATATGGAGAGTGCCTCTTACTGAACTGAGACTATGCTTTCTCTCAGCACCTTAATTTGTTTTAGTTAGCTGGTGTACACTTATTGACTCACTTCAGTCCTCCTTAAATAGTTGAATTTAACTGTTTCTGAGTAAAGGTGGCATTGCTACAAGCCAGTGCATATACTGATGCTACCATTGCTGGCTGTGCTGCTGTAGTTATATTTATTGCATCTCCAAAGCCCAGTATACCTATATTCATTATATTAAAAATGAACACTTGTGCTCTTCATAGTTAACTTGCATGATGCAGTGATGTTCTGGCAATAACAAATGAGCCTTTTAGCTTGGGTATTACAGCTGTCAGGTTTAGGATTCGTTCTTTGTTTTTCCTCCTGAGCATTTTATGCTCAGAACTTCTGATTAACTTGGTGTATTTCCTTACAGCTTTTGACCCTCTGTTCTGTAAAGATAAAATATCTCACTGGACACAGCTATTTGGAGGACTATATGCAAGTATTAGAGAAATTGATGGGGGAGGAAGGGTTCAATTAAATAATTAAACAGAGCTCTCCAGTAAATACTGGACAGAAATCTTAAAAATGTGAGGGAATCAGTTTCATTGGTATAGGTTGCAATTCAAATGACTTTTGAAGGTCTGAAGATTTATAAGGTCTGATCACATCTTCCTGTTATTTTGAAATGTAGGACAAAATCTAGTCTAATTCTCTTTGACCTTGAGCGAGTTCACTTTCTGCAAAATAATAACACTAATGTAAAGCAATGGTTTCCCATTTCATGTGAACGGAAAGATTCAAGACCATTTCTAAGCAGATTCACATTCATCTCTACTTATGCATGTAGTTTTCTTGACCTGAATTTGCAGTCCACAGTAGTAAACTTAGATGATTGTTGCCCATTTAAGCCTTATTAAATGTTGTGAGATGTTTTGGGAAACCTAGTGAGAGGTAATAGGGAAGTGTGAGTCTTTTAGTTAAAAGTTAAATTAAAAAGTTAAAAGGAAGATATTTCACAGTAGAATTAAAACAGTCTGAAATGTCTGTGAGGCTTCTAATGATACAAAGACTCACAATTTGTTCCTAGCTTTGCACTACCTCCCCTTTCTTTAGTGCCCCCTGCATCTTGTTTACTGCTGCTGCACTCTGGAGAGGAATCTTCAATGCCCATTAACCACAGTGATTCCCAAGACTCTTTCCTCTAAGGAATCCACTGTTCACAGGGTGCTGTAGGGATAAGATGTTTAGACTACTGTAAGGTTCACTGCCAAGACTGAACTCATTCAAGTCTTACTTTCCTCAGTGGTTCTGTTGCTTAGTCCCCTAAAATATTTAAGTCCATTTGAACTTTGCTCTGTATAGATTTTTTGCAAAGAATTCACTAGTGTTAAATATTCAGGTCAGGCATTGCCCGTTTATGAACATGTATGATCTTTAGCAAAATAAGGCAACAGTGCTGTCCAGGGTTTCTGTTACCTGCTGTTAATTTAGGTGGATCTGATCCTGAAAACGTTTTATTTTTCAGTTAACTTTGTTGATGTCCGTGAAGTTACACTGATGATTAAGATTTGCCTGTCCACTGAGAATCTGCAGACTTTAGCACTGAACATCTTCATGGTGTTGACGAATAGACAAAATTGAAATATACTCTGTAAGAAGTTAAAGATATGTACCTAGAGATGAAAATTAGTTTCACCAAACTGAATGTCAAAGGGAAGCAGCTGATTTGAAAACTGCTTTTTTAATGAGTTAAAAAGAAAGCTAAGTTTTGTGTCTGTCTCAGTCTTTCTGCTGATTGTCATTATCTTTAGATGCTGACATTGTCTAAAGGTCATATTTTTCTCCTCTTCCAAAGATACGCTTGTGGTATAAAAACATTTTCAAATGTTATGACCACGTAAGCAGGAAAACAGACCGTGTATAGTTGGTTTTGGTATGTCCTTTCTGTGCTCAAAATACTCATGGATGTTTCTGTGTCCCATCCCAACAAAACACTGTAGGAAAGCATAAATTTAAATTCTTGAGTGGTCCACCCGCTTTTGGGTGGTCTGTGTGTTTTAAAGCTTAAGTACATGCTCATATCCTTTGCTGGACTGGAGTCCTAATAGGTACAGGAATTTAAAGATGACATTGCACTTATAACTGATTTCTAACAATTAAAATCATCTGGTCAAGCTCTTCACTGTTTTTTTAGGATGTATAAATTATAAATCTTACAAATGATTGTAAATTCTTTTTCAGTCTCAAAAGATGGCTTTGGATAACAAGTCTGGGCTTTTGTTTTTTTTGTTAACTCTTAGGCTGGGCTAAATTTTACTGTAATTTATATCTCAATACATATAGCCTCAGTTTGTTCTTCGAGCTTTAGTAGTGTGACTGAAAAAAGAGTTCACTAAGTCAGTACTTGCTTGTCAATTGCTCTTAATTGTAATGCTCCTAATACTGAGCTTTAAGTCCCCTGAGCCCTCCGCATACTGAGAAACAGCTGTTTACACTACTAAATTAACTGCTGTTAGGTGCTAAATTGTTTTTACTCAAATTTAGTCTAGTCATACAGAGTTAGAAAGCACTGCTGCACATCCATGTGAAATACTTGAAGGAGAAGTCTTACTCTCTGTTTTCGGAATTGGTATAACCTGCCTTATGTGTTGACTGAACATGCTGACAATGATATAAATAGGCTGGCGCAACATAGGTCTGCCATATCAGTAATCCATTCCCAGCTCTACCCAAGGGAACTGGATATGAATTCTCATAATTTTCTGAGGATGGCAGTTTTATCTGACTCCTACAGTGAAAGCAGGAGAACGTTCTCAAGGATTTGGGGTTGTGAAGTAGAAAGAACTTTAGATGTCAGAAGAAAGGAGACTAACTTTTGGTCATGTCCTGGCTTCCAGCCCAGCACTTTGCCCATTAAAGGGACCCTTCTGGTCTGCTAGCTGGAGCCACAGCTGTGTGGGACTGGAAGAAGGTCCTGTACAAATGCCAGATAATTGGAAGGGCTGGAGAGTATGCTAACTGTAGATAGGATGTTAAGAAATTCTTAGCATAAAGCTTCTAAAAAGCATTTTAAAGCATGATCAGATAGGGTTTTTATCTGATTAGATGGACAGGATTTAATTTAGAGAACAAGATAGTTCCTTGCTGTCTGGGACCTTCTTCCAACCACGCATCAAATTCCTACTGTAAAATGCAGAGGCCCTGCAGTGTAGAAAGAAATAGCTGGGTGGGAAGCAATTATTCCATCTGAACTCTAATCTTATTCTGGGAAAGAATGGAGCAGCTTTTCTTTTTCCACAGAAGCTTGCCCTAAAGTTTCTTGGTCAACTGCTACCCATGGCTGTTTGCCATCTATATTATGTAGCAATAATCTTCCCATAGCAGTAGTGACCCTTGCATGAGAATGTTCTTTTTCCTTCCTCTCCAGTCCCCTGTCTTTCTTTCCATACTTTGAAAAACTACATACTACATATACCCTACGTACAGGGAAGACCCGTGGGCTGTCCAGAGTATTAGTGATACGATCCTTTGGCATGCTCCCCGGGGTGAGTTAGCCCTCTACAGCTCTGGCTCTTCCTGCTTGTCTGCTCTTGTTTCCTATTGCATAACCTGCTCTCCTCTGCCAGCAGGGATTACCTCAATACTCACTGCTTACCCATTTCTGTTTCCCCTTGCCCCACAGCTGTCTCTGCACTTTTCTTTGTGTGCACTGCACAGCACCTCACATGTGGAATGTCCTCCCTTTACTGACTGCTTTCTGCTCTCCAAGTTACTTGGGATCCACTTGTGTCATGATGTACTAGCCAACTAGTAGCTGATAATGTAGGATCTTTTAAATGTGTGTTTGGCTTTGTGAGATTCCTAGAGCTATTTTTATTACCCATAACATTTTGATTTCTCTCATTGGTCTCTTAAAATGATGTTAAACAGGAATCACTGAACATTGCTGACCCTTGTTAATATAGGAAGGAGTGCTGGGAATATAGACACATAGGTCAGCCTCGTCTTATGAAATTATTGGCAACTTTTTAATAGATGGTTGATTCATAAGGCCCTATGGAACATCCATTATATTTACATCCAGTGCCTCACTAAACACGTTGCAGCAATCCATAACAAGCACTGGAGTCGGAGATCAGAAGTTCATTCATCACTGAGAGCAGGGGGCCTTTCCTGGGAAGCTTCTGCACCTGTGGCCTAAAATTTTTCCTGCTTGGAATGGTGCAAACTCCAATACAGGGATGGAATCCATAGCTGTGTTTGAGTATAAATTAGTTTGGTTCATTTGTTTGGTTTTGTTCTTTTTTTCCTAACTTATTTTTCATTGAAAATTCAAATGCAGTGTTCCTGCAGTACTACAACATAACACAAATTTTAAGAGTTGTTGTGTGTGAGATGACCCATGATATGATTGTTTTGGGATCCAGAAATGAACCTGCTGACACGTGTGCTCCTGAAATACTCATGCTCAATTTGTTTCTGTAGCATTAGAGATCACTGTGCTTTATAACAACAATGAAAATACAACATAGTTGTCTTGAGAAGAGGCTACAGTATACGTAGGTCTGCTGACTGAAGGTATGAGCTGGGACTAAACTGACTTGCTGTCCTGTCCTTGTCTAGGGGAGTTGAGGTGTGTTAAGATTTTTTTTCTTGCATGTCATACCTTTCTTTGTATGTGAATTGTGGTTTTGGCTGCTGTCCACTTACGGGATTAGTGGCCTCATAGTGGGCATAGCTATGGCCTGTGATGTGGGCACCCCTCATGAGGAGTTGGGAGACTTTAGTTTTGCCCTGTGAGTTGTCCTATATGCCCATATATCTGGGAAGTTACTCTTGAGAAGGACATAGCAAATGATGTTTTTCATTCTGTGTAAGAATACCATTAGCACTGGGCAATCAATTACTTCTTTGGGGACAGGAGGGAGCAATTTTACCTGGATTTGAAATTCCCAAGACTCTGCCTCAGTCTGTCAGAATTTGCTTTGTCTTTAGATTAGAATAAATTCCAAATGAGCTTTTTGTTTGTTTGTTTGTTTTGAGGGGGCAGTTCTTCGTGGTGAAGAATGCAAATATTGAATATCGAAGTCCATCCTGAAGATAAATGGCTTTGCACTGAAGCTTGATATATGAAAAAATCTTCTAACTATAAGGGAAGATCTGGTAGAAAACCAGCAGAGACCACTGATCCATCAAGTTCAATAACCCTTCAGTGTTAGCCTTTGCCAGATGCTTCATAGGCAGCTGCAGGATTCTCTCACTGGACTAACCTATCCACAGAGGAAGTTTCTTTCAGATCCCAGGGACTTACTGGTTATCTCGCTACACCAATGTCTGTGGTACTAATTGGTGGCATGCATAAACTCAGTGTAGGCACCAAAATGACTTTTCTCTTGAGAAGGGTCTTTTCCCATTGTTTAAAGTAAACTTATATTTTTGGGGGTATTTGAGATAAAATGTTTCACATTCCCCTTCTCAAGAATACTAATTTTTCCTTCCTTGAAATCCCTTTCTTAAGATTCATTCTTTCTTGAAAGATGTTCTTTTTTGTTGTAACCTATGCTCACACCCTATATTATGTTAGCTTATTGTATTGTTTTATAGGTATTTAACCTTTCACAGTGAGGAAGATAGATAGGTTTTCTTAAAATGGGTAGGTGTATGTTGTCACACACAAGGATTTTCTTTAAGTAATTCTTTTGAAACAGAAAGGTTTGGTTGGATTTTTGTGAAGTGCTTTTTCTAAGATGAAAAATGATGTTTTGTGCTTTGTGCTCTACAATCAGTACCCAAATTTTGATGAAAGGCAATTGAATTCATTTTTTGGTCCTAATTCTGTGCTTAAAGAATTTCAATTGAATTTACAGTGTTTGAATCCAGCATTGATGAGTCCTTTGCTAGAATACAATATTTGGTTCTGAAGACTGTTCTTCAAACAAGATGTCTGAAAAATGAGAGTTTGGAAATACACGTTGTTTCAAAATCTGGAAAAACATGACTTGTAATGAAAAATTTGAGCTCTCTTATATTTATCCAAAAACCATCCTGACCATAGTCTGTAATCTTACAAAGTGGGAAGAAATAAATGTGTGGGCTTGTTATTATTTTCTAGCTGGAATTTCAACTGTAAAAAGAACATAGTGCAGCGAGGGGAAAGTAGCTATAATAAGCAGTATGCTTTTGTTCCAACTTTGTTTTGGGTGCTCAGAAAGCTGAACACATCCAAGGGAGGACTCTCAACTTTTGCTGTTCTGGGAGGAAAAAAACCCAATAGGTGGCAGCAAATCCTTTCCTACTGCTGGTGCCCCTGCTCATTCACCTGCTGCCCTCGGCTCTGGCACCGATTGGATTCAGAGGTGTTGGTGCTCTATCACTAGACTCTTGCATTTAGTAACATTGAAATGTAAATGGAGGATTAAAGTTAAGAGGGGACAAAGAGAATAAATATTATCAGATCACAGATTTTTTTTTAAAGCTGTTTGGGATCAACATAATCTACTGGTTTGACTTCCTACATAATACAGGTCGTTGCATTTTGTCCAGTTGTTCTTGCACGAGGCTGGTATGTTGTGCTTGAAGTAGAGAGCATCATTCAGAGTGAAATCCGGTCTTGATTCAAAGCAAGCTTGCTCAATAACTGTCTTTAGTGCATTCTCATGGAACTGTCTTCCCCTGATAGTTTGCACCTGAACAGAAGCTTGTACTCTGGCCTTTCTCAGTTTTTGTCAGAGCTCTTGTGAGTGCTCAGATGAGAACTGCACACTTTTTATTTCTGAGGTTACAGTGGGTGGTCTTCCCATGGTGTCTGTTTTCAAAAATATGTACATATATATATATATATATATGCACGTATATATATATACACATGTACATAAAAATATACTATACAACTCTGTATATACACACATACATACACACACATGCTTTCTGAATTTCCTAAGGAAATGGATAATTTTCTCCCCTCAAAGGTCAGTATGAGCTAGGGAGGTTTGCAGTCACCTGGTGGTTACCTCATGTACCCATAGTCACTATAAATTTCTGTGTCCTAGACCTCATAAATTCTCAACAGTCTTCAAAATAGATCATAAGTGGGATTTAAATGCTATATGGACCTTTTTGAAGACCCTCTGTACACCAGTGATGTTAACCTTAAGAGAATGAGTGAGCTTACAACTATAAGTTATAGGCTTGAAATTACTGGGTGAGGTTCTTTGGCCTCTGCTATGCATGAGATCAGAATAGATGATCCTAATGGTCTGCTCCAGTTTCAAAATACTGTGAAGTACTGCAGAGGTCTTGTGTGGGCTCTTCAGCACACAGATAAATCAACCTCTTTGAACAAAAGCCAGAGAGGAATATTTTATCTGAATAATTTACTGTATGAAAATATACTCTGTAGTATATTAATCTGTCATTTTCTTATTGTCATATTTCTGTCACAGAAACATGGCAATAAGAAAATACAGCTAACTGCTGTTTAAATGTACAGGCATCCAGTATATATTGAAAATCGCGTAGGCTTTGAACAACCCATTCTGAAGGCTTTCATTTTTATCAATTGAATGGATCAATATTTAGCTTTCAGTGACCTAATTGTGTGCTTAAAAATCTAGGGAGGGAGGAAGAACCCACAAAATAGAAAATCGGGGTTTGTCAGCATTCAGTGAGTTTAAGAAAATAAAGCAATTCTGTTTCTTTTCTTAATTCTTTCCACTATGGAAAGAATTATCTGGTTTAAAAGCAAGCATTGCTGACGTGTTCTAAATGTTTTGTCAAAGCAGAAAAGAAGCCTTTACGCAGACAGGGTCATTCTGAGACCTTATCATCCTGAACCCCTACTAATAGATATAGGACACTCATTTCTTTTTTCTTTCTTTTTTTTAAAAAAAAGAATTCAGGAACTTGTGACTATTCTGTTATCTTTCTTTTTTTGGTACTTGCAATTATTTTTTTCTACCAGTGCATGTAGAATTAGTTCTGTGTTTTTTAATAGTTTCAGATAAAAGTAATTTAAAAAAGAAAACTTAAAAATATATTCTGACTGAAATCTAGGTTGCATGATAGGTTTCCATTTACACCAAAATTTTGTAGCAGGCTGACACTCCAGTGAAGAATGAAGATTATAGTGTGTACTGATTCACCAGGAATTTAAATAGCAATGTTTGTTTTATCAGTCAAAATTACATGCAAGGCTTGTGTTTTTCTTATGATTGCTGACACTGAGACCTATGAACAATTTAAGCGTTTGGTGGCAGGCATAAGTTGGTCCTCTGAACTGTAGGTGTAGAATATCTTTTATTATTATTCTGACAGGTTTTTTTTCTTCCCTCCTCTCCTTTCTCTATCCCATTTTCTCTTAGGAAGAGCAAGGAATTCATGATAGCTTTATATGAAAGAGACAGAACAACTGAGGTTCTCCAAGTCTGATTTTTCTGAAGGCTTGAAGCTAGGAACTCTGGTGTCCTCAATCTGGCTTTGTCACTGTGTGGCCTTGGGCAAGTCATTAAAGTTCACTAGGCCTCAGTTTCCCTTCCATAAAAGGAGGTGTCAGGAGTGTTTGGAGAGGATGTATTAATATTGGAATATCTAGAACTCCTGTATATATATATATTCAATTCTGTTATTGCTTTTTTTTTTCGGTACTTGTGGAGATTACACTGCAAAAGTCTAGAAATAATTTCAGTAGTCTGTAATGGAGGTATGTGGTTGGAAAAGGTAAGAGATAGATATGCAAGAAAAAAGTGTGTGCAGGCGAAGTGAAAGGCAGCAGAAGAGAAAACAATTGTGTAATAAAGATTACATCTTTGTCTTTTTTGAATTAACGAATAAGAAGTGTTGTGTCTCAAAGAACCAGGATAGGCATTACAAAATGGTTAGAACTACTGAAACATGCAATGGACACTAAGTGAAAATTGCAATTAGATGAATTTTTTGAGTGGACCCCTCAGCCATGTCTACAGGAGTGTAATCTGATTTTTTTATTAGTGGGTCAATAAATAATACTATGTGAACAGAGAAAATTTTACACTGATTCAAAAAATGTACTAGTGAGACTGCTTTAGAAAAGAAAATTACCAGTGAAACCCATGGTCCAGCAAAAAGTCAGCTGCAGCGATGGAGAATACATCCCAACTCTGAATAAATAGTTCAACTCTTGTTGGCAGAGAACCTTATGTACTCTTTCTTCATTAGCCTTGTTTCAGTTTTCAGCTATTGGATCTTATGTTTTTTGTCTGCTAATCAGCCCAGTATGTTCAGAAATCTTTAGGATAGTAGTGGTGGATCATGAGCACGTCACTTTGCAGCATCTCTTCCTTAAACTAAGCAGGTTGAGCTGCTTTAGTCAGTCTTGCTGTAAGTCACAATTTCCAGGCTTTGAATAATTTGTGGGGCTCTTTGAAATACTAAAAGAGCTTATTGAAGAAAAATGCAATTAGTAGGAGGGTTTTGTTTTATGCTTATAGGTCTAGAGAGAGTCTTTGTCCAAATTATGCACTGCTAGACATATAAAAAGATAGGAATGTATCTGCAAAGTTCTCAGCATACAGTTAACCCCTTCAAAAAAAAAAAAAAAATCCCTGTACCCCTCCTGTAGTCATTGAGTAAAGGCCTGGCATTCACCATTAGCATCATATGACACCATACTCTGTGTAGGGCATACGGTAATGGCCAAGTAAACTGCCGTCGCTCACATTGCTGCCCCAGCCACCATTTTAGGCAGTGTTTGCATTAGCTTAGTTCCCACACAGTGCACTACATAGCGCTAGTTACTAGTGACTAGTGAGCTGATAGCTTTTTTTGTTTCAGTTTTTTCTTTGTGTGTTAATGGACTTTTATGCCAATAAAACCAATGAGAAAATAGAGAATCATGATTCTGTTAGAGCTGCTATTATATAAGAGGATGGGAGAAAGTAGGAGGTGACCCTGAGGATTGTGATCATCAGGAAGATGTCATCTACTAATAGAAGAGGGAATCAAGAAGTTGGCCACCAAGTGCTTAGGGAAGAACAAGCAAGGATGGGGGAACTGTTTGCAGAGGAGGAGAAGGGGAAAGGAACAAGTGGTAAAGAAATCTGTGTAATGAAACAGAAGAGAGGAGAGAAATGAGAAAGCCACAGCAAAAGGGTAAAGCAGGACTGGATGTAGGGCGGAGGCAGGTTTGGTGTAGAAGATACAGTACACTGATGGTGTTCTAGGTGACCAAAGGTATTTAAATGCCTTTCTAATGATGTTTCCCATGTAAGGAACTTCTGAAGTTTTCACAGAGGTGTTAAGCTTTTGCAAATAGAAGGAGTAGTCTGGCATATAAATTGAAAGGGGACTGGTTCATGTGGCTGCAAATGAGAAGGGATGTGTGGTCTTTCTGATTACTCTCACTCTAGAGTTATTCAGGATATATAAATGTGTGAACCCTCTTGCTTTTTTTGACATTATCAACAAATGCTATAGAGTGCTTTGAAATATGCATATGCTGTAGCGCTCAATAGAAAGTGACAATCTCAAACTCCTCCATAAATTACATATAATGAACTTTCTTATTAAAAAAGGCTTAACAAAAGGAGCCAGCTGGCTTAAGGAGAAGGTGGCAGATGAAAAGAACACAATTCAAAGAAGTGTTCACACATTAAGGAAGTATGTTAACAGGCTTTCCCCAGACTGTAAGTGGGAATGGAATTATACATTGCATGTAAATGTCAAGTGACAATAATATCTTGGCAGTTAAATAAACCTTGCAAACTCTTTCCTATTTTTCTTAAGCAGATGAATAAAATTTAACTTGTGATTTCCTTACTAATCATCTTAGTAAGCAGTGGGCGAGTAGACTATTTTCTGTATGGGTAGATTAATGTGACATTTTCACAAGACTTTTTTTTTAGTTTATTACTTGTGGGTGTGGATATAATTCACAGCTGTTTTTTGGATGAATTAGATATGCCATCAATCATTCAAATTCTATATCTCTTAAGTATTTTTGGATTCATCATTTATCCATTCTTTGTTGGAGGTGTGTAGTCTGTTCTCATGCCTCAAAGTAATCTGTTAATTGAAAATTAAACTTCTCTTAAACCTATGTCAGTGCACAGATTTGGCCCAGTTGCTTATACGGAAAGCCTCATTTAAACTTAAAGAAAATTTAAACAAGTTAAAACAAATTTAAAACTAAAACCTTATCAACATAAAGGGAAGGAGTTCCCTGATATAGTACATTTCAGAATGTACAGAATTACAGAACATTTCCACGCTTGGTCTCAATTTAGTTTCTTTTTTTCAACCCCCCCTGCCCCTCCCAATCCCCGATAGCCATGAGGTCCCTACTAATCTATTTCTTTTCTGCTATAGACAAAGATAAACAGGGTTATCTAAAAAGCACGTTAAGAGATCATCATCTGCAGTGTACTTTAAGCCTTCAAACAAATTCTTGTGTCCTCTCAAAATCATAAATATTTGTGCATATGTGAGAGACCCAGGCAATACAGAAATGCATTGTGCTTTCTTGCATGAAGAAATGTGCATTCCCACATGATAGCAAAGTAGCAACTCCTCATAGTAGGAGAAGTTTTTGTATTAAGTTTGTGGGAAATGAAATTCCAGTAATGGAAGGATATAGCTTTGTTACTTACCAATATGCAAGCAACAGATTGAATGCCACATACCAGTGATTCATGCCAAAAAAGGGAGATCTGCCAATTCACAGAAGAGGTTTTATGCAGAGGAGGCCTGCTAGAGGCAGAACGAATTGCTGGTTTTCATTATGCTTGCAGTTTGTGTCCAGTCTTTGCCTTTTTTGTATAAGAGGATTAGCTCTTTTTTTTTTTTTTTTTTTTTTTTTTTTTGTGGACATGTAGGGGAATTATGGGCTCTGAAAGTCTTAGCTTTGATATTGCTGCATGGTTTACACTTGAAGGCTACCGTGCCAATGTGTGATTGATGCTGAATTGGATGTTTTATGTCAGGGATGACATTTACTTGACTTTTCTTTAAGTCAGTTGTTGGTGTTCTAGACACCTTTAGTCCGAGCTTGCTTGTGCCCTGTTAGCTCTCCTTAACAGAAACTAGATAATATCCAAAGCATATGGAAGTATCTACATTTTCAACAAACAATTAACTCTGGAGAAGATGCCTCTATTTGTGCCAACCTTCCCACAACACAGCCATTTCTGATGATCTAACAGATCAATGTTGCAGATTTAAAAGAACATAACAAAACTTCCCGTTATTTGCTATATGTTATGAAACAGAATCAGATTTATCTTTTGTTTATTCCTTGCTGTATATGAATTTACATGTGTGGGACAAGTGTCAGCCCTGATGTAGATACATTACTGCTCTGTCCATAGTGGTGTAGAACTTGGAGTTGACTGCCAAGTCTGTCTAAAAAGTTAGGTATAAAACTGCATAGTTTTTTCATCCTGAGCTCCTGCTGCTGCTGCTGCTGATTACTGCTAGTCCCCTGACTAGTTAGTTGAAGTCCAGCTTAGCTTCGTCTGCGGCTACTGAGCGAGTTCTCTAGTTTCTGAAAATTCAGTAGCACCAGATGTTGTAGCAGCAGAAATAGAAAAATTCAGAATGGAAGATTATGCAGGTTCAGAGTAAAAAAAGCTATGTTTGAAAGTATCTAATCAAAATATTTAATATTTTAAAAAACAAACATTTTTGGCATTTTTTCTTCCCCAACTGTTTCATTTTAGCTCAATAATGTTAAAATTTCAGTGTTGGAAGAGCATTTGTTTGTGTCTGCATGAAGCTGTTGCTGTTGGATGTGGAAGCTTAGTTTGGATTCTGCGTTTTTACCACATGGGAATATGGTTGTGATCACTCAACTGAGCTGAAATCAGTCAGTGCTGCTGGGGAATAATTGTCTTGGTCTTGCCTTCGCCTTTGATATGTGCTAGAGCTCATTCACAGTGCAGTCTGCTAATAGGGTTTTGCTTGTGTCAGAATAGCGCTCTCAGTTTTCTGTGGGACCAGTTTGTTGAGTAGTCTGTGCAGAGGCACAAGCACTAGTACTGACACCTGTGAACATATGGGAATATGCAGTGAGAGACCAAGAGCAGGACTGCCTCTGCAGTGAAGCTGCACTCGGTTTCTCTGAGAGATGACTCCCCTGCTTCTGCCCCACGCCATGGTCCTGTTTACTGGCCAGGCCACAGAAGGTGCAGCAGGTGACCCCCATTTCTTGTGGCGCCACACAGAGACATGGAACACGTCTAGTCTGCAATTAGATTTTGAATCTGATATATCTGCACCAGACCTGGCCGTTACGGTAGCTTGAGTCTGGAACCGAGGTAGTTGCGTTTACTGAGACATTGCATCTGATTTACTGAGACGCTGCATCTGATTTAATAAGCTCTGATGAGAGCTTGTTAGCTTGTTCTTGGAGCTAAGTAAGCAGCCTCCAGTTCTGGACAGAGATGTAACGTTTCTGGGAATTTTGAAGGTCTTGGGTGAAAACAATTTATTTTCCTATCTTTACTGATTTTTCTTTGTCTTGCCCTCCCATTTTCAGTTTCCCCAAAAGCCAGTTTATGGGTGGAGGAAATGAGTGACTGAGTGCTGTGTTTATTTTAATGAAGGTATAGTTTGAATGAGCTTTTCTGAGATGAGAAGTGTAACAGATGTATTAACACAAGGAAAGTTTATTTTGTGAAGAACCTAGCAGTTTTGTTTACTTTTGGATAATGACAAGTATGCCTTTTATTAAGAGACAGAGTTGCACTTCATACTGAAGTATTTAAGTGTATTTTTTGACCTGTTGATGCAATTCAGAATCAGGGAAGATTCTGTTATTGACAACAGAAAGCATTAATACTGCTGACCTGTAAACAAAAAGGGGGAATTATGTCTCTAGAACTCATAGTATCCAAGTAGAGATCTCTGTGTTAATAGAGAAGAAACTTATGATTCTTTAAAAAATAAAGAATAAACAAGTTGGAAATGAGTGATGAACAGAATGATTTTTGCAGGTATTCCTGTACAGTGAAGACCATAGAAACAGCAGGCTGTTAACCATTTATGGAAATTTTAATTGCCTATTAAAGTTTTGAAATAAAATACCTTCATTTGAAGTAGTAGTTTTAGAAAATGTTTTGATGGATCGAAGAGTAGCAATTATAATGCTGTTAAAAGTTATCTTAAAGAGTATTTCACTGTTCCTTGTGAGGGAAAATATTTCATGAAAAGAAAATTTTGACCAAATTCTTACCATATCAAGTTGTGGAAGGAGAAGGTGGGTAGAAGGAGGACAGCTGCAGACTCTTTGTTTTTTAAATCCTTCCAGCCCTCACATCTCTAGTTCTTGAGAAGGCTAGGTCAGCAGCAGCTTGGGGCTCTGAACCGTGCTCTGTTGTGTGGTGTAGACATGCCCACACCTCCACAGGCAAGCTTGTTAGTCATAGGAAAATCCTTTCCCATTGAAATTAATATTGAATGTTGTTTTCAGTCTTAATTTCATCATATGTTGAAATACACCGAGAAGAGATGTATATACATATTAATATGTATGTATGTATACACAGAGTTAGGAAAATAGAGGGCTTTTTTGTTATTTATTTTATGAGAGATTGGTCTGAGATTTCTACGTAAAGATAATGTATGCCTTCTGCTTGCTTAGAAAATACAGGTGTGGTTTCTCTACTTTTGTCTTGGTGAACAATTTGGCTTAGGATGTTACTCCCCCAACCCTCCCGCCACCACTAGAATTTTCCTCCTTCTCAAGTGTGCCGATACAACTGTTTGCACATCTGTACTGTAAATTCAATCACTGGAATACCATGCTCCCCAGGGGATGATTTTTTTTTTTTTTTGAGGAAAGGGTGCTATATTTAGCTTGGATTGTTTCATTGATCCAGTTTACAGTGTAGTGCTCTGAAAAGTTACATTGTCCCAGCTGTGCGGGAAGGTAGAGGAGAAAGCTATGAGGGAGGAGCAAGGGTGAGTGTCTGTAGAGATGGTCTGTGAAGCTGCCTTTGTTGCCAAAGAAAAGGTACATGAACATCACACTTGATGTTTGCTTGCTACTTAGCTGTCAACATGACTTGTGTTCTTGTTCTCCTTGGGCCTGTGAATGTAGATAGTGTTGAGGAATGCTGGTGTAGTCATTTATTGAACAGAGCACAGTAGTTCTGGATGGATGTCATCAGAATGCCAGAAAACTGACAGAATTATGAAAGGAGAGCTTGCGTTGCTTCTCAGAACTGTTGCATCTTGTAAATGGTTTATCTTCTTTTCACTGGTCCCATCTACTAGTTCAATTGTCTTTTTTTTTTTAACTTTAAGTTGGTCTTTCTGCAAAACTAAGTAGGTGTTAAGCGATATAATAAAGGTTAACATCACTGTGACCTTGGAATTTAATAAAGAGGTGTACTGGTCAGGAGAAATCTATTATCTTTTGTCTGAAGGGAGGGAAGTAGCCTCTGAGTTGTATGGACCTTAACATTTAGTCAAGCAAGCATGCCTTTTCAGCTGGGTAAGTGTGCACATACTACTTGTCTTCGTGACTTGGTATTGTATGCATTGCACCCAGCATAGAGGTTCTGACAGTAAAAATTATGTAGATTTTATTTAAGGACTTTTTTCCTTTTCTCACCCATAGCAAACTCTGTTTACCTATATGAAAGACCAGTTGATGTCTTTTTATTTTTTGTGTCTTGGCCTAAATTAAACCATCTCTATTTGTGTTGAATATTATTTTATTTTGGATTTTATATGACAAAGCACGTCAGCACTTGTTGAAGTGCTTTGCTGAATCAAACTGTATGAGCTGCCCAGTTTATTTCACTGGGTATTACTACAATGTGAACAGGAGTTGAGAGATACTGCCCTTCTTACCTGCAATCTGTTCAGATACTGTGGCAGAAATATCTGGTAAGATAGATCTCTCAAATCTGAACTGGGGTCGTTATGACTTTCTAGCCTTCCCCTGATGGTCTTTAAGAAAAACAAGTATTATAAGGAAGTTACTTTCAAAACTACTGTTGGCCTAGTTCTGCTGGCAATGGTGTCTAAGGGAGTTTCATATTGAGCAAAAGTTTCATGATTACTTTATTAAAGAATAATGTAGTAAGTTATTTTCAAAAGTAACTAGTAATACTGGGTGCCTGAGCTTCTCTGTGCCCACTCTGAGATGACTCTGTTTTCGGAATGCGCCTGACACCCACTCTCTGAAAACGCTGGCCATGTGAGATATTTTGAACTGGACATTCAGAATGGAGGAACCCCACGTAGTCCATTTCTGTTAAAACGTTGACTCTAGAATACAGTGTGCTCGGGTTTCATTTCCAAAAGACTGGCAGGAGCCTCCTGGGTCGCTGAATCTTGTCTCTTCTCATTTCAGGCAATCATAGCCTACAGTGAAATGGCTTGGAACGCAAGATGAATTTTCTTGTCAGGAGTAGTTTGTAATCTAACAGACGTTCTTGTCTCATCTTATTAAAAAAGATAATCTGAGAGAACCGGACAATCGACAATATGTACTTTTTTCCAATTAGTTGCTGAACAAAATAAATGTTTCAATCCAAAATGAAAAAATCTCCTGTTCTCCTCCCAAATAAAACCTCAAAAGACTTCACTCAGGTAAAGCAAAATGCTTGCACTGTAGTTTGTTTTGCAATTTCTTAACAAAAGCCAAATGGAAAATTAGATAAAGCTTTAGGAACCCTTCACAAGTGACAGTTCTGGTGGAACTGGGGACACAGGCAGCTAACAGAGTTCTCCTGTGCCCTTCATTCCTTACAGATTCCTGTAGTCCTGTCTCCCACAACTTTCTCACTTTTCTTCCTTCTACTCAGATTTTTTCTTTGGAATATAGGAAACTCAGGTTCAACTTCCTCCTTTCCTTGAGAGTGGATTCATGGATTTGAACTCCCTTTCATCCATCTTCCAGGAGAACAGTTTAGAAGCCAGGCTGTAGGATGTTGAGGAGTAGGTTTCTCTTTCTCTCACTGATGTCATTTCACTGTGTAAAAGATACCTAGTTTTCACTGGAGTGCTGGTACCTACGTAAAGGCACCAAACATTGGTCTGTAAGGTCGTGCATGGTCAGTCCGTAGCTCCCTGTATATCAAAGCATTCTGTGCAAACGAAATGGCTTCTTTAGGAGACAGGGAGGGAAATCTAGCTTGGAATACACCACAGCCCAGTTTAAGCGTTTCCTGAGAAGCTTGAAGCTTCTTTAGGACTGGTTTCAGCAGTGAGTATCTTCTGACTATTATATGGAGTGAAATTCTGCAATTACTGCTCCAGGTTCCCATTTATTCCACCAATTGCCATTTCCCTGCATGGCCTTCTCCAATTGTTTTGTGAGAAAAATTTTGAGGAGGTTAGGTCAGTATTTTTTGTTCATTTCTTGTTGGTGGGTTTTTTTTCTAGATGTATGGTCTGACTTGAATTACCAATCATTTTGGATGGACCAAAATGGTGCGTGTGTATATGTGTCTGTGTTGGCACTTTATTGTTGTTTTGAAAATGAAGTATTTGCTAACAACAATGAAAAATGTTAACTGTATCCCAAAGATGGAACTAAATCAAGGAGTCCTGGAGCCTGCATTCCTCTGCTGTCAGCAGTAACTTGAAACCTGCTGGCAGAATGTGTATTTTATCTGCTGCTGGTGCATTAGAAGACAACTGCCTACTACTGCTACTATCACTATTGGATCAAGTCACAGTTGTCTGTGTTACATTTGTTTTAAACGTCTGAAATGTACTGTCAAAATCTGTGGGCAAAGGTATGCCATTCTTCTACGTTGAATGATGGGGGAGCCTGATGGAAAAATAGTGTGTAGCGTTGAATTTAAAAGCAACCTAACATGTAGTGCAAAGGGTAGAACTCGTAATGTCCTGTTTTGTTTCAAATTGAAAGCTTGACTTTTGTTAGCCAATATGATAAAAATGTGAGTGTGTATGTATATTTATGTTAATCCATGTCACATATACTTAAACAATCATTTTAAGTACTGTTATATTTGTAGGCTTAGAGCCTTCCTATAATTGAATGGTATTCCATAATATTTTGTTTGAGAGAGCAATTCAAATAATAGTTTACCTCCATGGCAGACTATGTATTACTATGTATTGTCTGTAGGACAGCTGTAATACCATAAATAAGTAAATAATTATGTTGTTAGTGACTTTTTGCACAGAGAAAGAGGAAGTTATGAATGAAATCTTAAAAATTTGCTAACTTGTGGATCTATGCAGATAACCAAAGTAAACAGTAAATATGAGCTCAGAGATATTAGAAGGAATTAAAAGCTTTGGATAAGTGGGTGGTATTTTAGAAAAGTGTTAATATAATTAGTATTACAACAGTGCTGATTTGACTCCATCCTGTTTTTGCAATGTCTGTTCTAGCACTTCTGGCTTCGTGGTATGTAACTTTGCCCTGATTGATTACAATTTGAATCAGCAGTAAGCCACCTGAGCATGGTCACTTTGATCTCTTATTAGAAATAAGAGATTTGAACTCTTGCTAGTCTTTTTATGTATTTTTTGATGTATGTTGTAGAGAGACTTTTCACAATGATATCCTTGTTTTCACTATGAGAAGAGTTATAAAGTTAGGCAAGTTGAAATTCATAATTATGAAGTGTAGATATTCAGCCAGCTAATTTTAACATCATGCACGTGGAGTTTTGAAAATGAAGATTATGGCCTTGAACTGGACTTTCTTTAAATAAAAGATGTAATATTGCAAAATGTATAATCTCTGGGTGGTGAGGGTAAGGTCTTGCAGAAAAATGCTTAGTGAAATCAACATATTTAGCCTAGATAACAAGGAGACTTAACTACAGTATGTAACTTCTCCGGTATTTTGTGGCAGTAGCTAGAAGCACATGCAGAGGGTTTGGAATGCATTCTTTAGATATGAATTAGAAACAAGATCAGGATAATTTTTGATTAGATAACAGAAAGGCACTGATCCAGCAGTTGCAAAGTATTTGAGTTGGCATTGAGCTAGGTTTTTGGCCTGCAGAACAAAAACGAAAGGTTTGAGTACTTGGGAGAGTTAGCTGGCTGTGTAGCTGGAATTTGGCTGGAGGGTATTCAGCAGAGAATGTGGTCACAGTCTGATGGGAGAGGGACAGTGCCTGGCATTTCTCTTTACTTTGAACCTCCACTCCTTTCCTCACAACCAAAATAAAAGTAGTGATGGGAGGATAATGGATAATGCCATTTAATCTTTCAAAAGCCTGATAAAATTGTTAAATTCTGATTCCTCTTAATATCACAGTGCTATTAAACAGGAGACGCTAAAGGTGCTGGTACCTCTGCCTCGGTGTGTGAGGCTGTCAAACTTTACATCCCAGGACAGTCACCTGCTAGAACCCAGCTTCTCATCCTGTGTACTCAAGCTCTGCTCTACACCTGCTCCTCGCCAGGGAGGGCCAGAAGTGCCCTTAGCTGATCAGGGGAGGGAGGATGCAGTGGGAGCAGAGGGGTCATGCATAGACGGTTATTGCAGTGTGTCATGTGGGATTATGAGAGTTTTTTAAAGGCAAATGGAATAGCCTGAAATGTAAGTTTTCCTTCCCATTTTCTTTAGGAGATGGGGAGATGAGTGGCTGGGAACAACGAAGGGGATTTCCTTTTAGCTCTCAGTGCCTTGAATTATGGATTGAACCACAGGTATAAAGTGGACTCTGCTATCTGTCAAAGAGTAGAAATATGGGAGGGACAACACTGACCTTTATTCAGTCCTTCAGGATCCATCTTTATGTCCGTAACTTCTTTAAGGGCAGGCTCTAATCATGCATGAGTGACACTCATTTAGAGTTTTCCCAATATGTAAAACATACATAGCTTCATATGCATGAGAGAACAACACTGATGAACATCATTTGAGACTTAAAACAGGCCCGTGGATGGGTGTAACTCTTGGGACCAGAAGAATGTAGGACAGGACGTAGTTACAGATAATGTCCCTCTTGCCTGAGCTGCCTTCCACCTCTTTGTTTGTGCTTAATTTTAATGCACCTCTCCAGTGCTGTAAGATCAGTTGCAACGTTATTATTCTTTATCTAAACCTTTTCTGAACTTTTAGGAAAGACGGCATTAATATAGCTCCCTTGCTGTTTAACAATACCCTTTTATTCTCCTAGAAAAAAAGATTTAGGCCACTGTAGTTTCTTTATGTCGTTGAGATGATTCATTTGGGCCATGGGAGGAGAATGACAGTTACTTGCTACGCAAACCTTTCCTGTGATTCACGGAGTACCATTTGTATCAGCCTTGAAGGAGGCACTTCATATGCTTCCTAGCAGGAAGGAAAAAGAGCATGATCATAGCTACCAGATAGGATATGGAAACTGGGTGGGGGGGAAGGGGAAGGGGAGAGGGAAACGCTGATTATTCAGAAGAAAGTTGCAGGGATGCCAAGATTCTGCCTGCATTACGCATTCATCTACTTAATGAAAAATGGATACATACCAAGCCTGTATATAATTAAGGGAAACATCATGACTGTAATTGCCATGTTCACAAAATAGTATGGCTTATTATATAACTTTTTGTGTAAATTTATCTTAGAGCTTTTCCTTCTGTCTCCTGAATCCATCACTGTTTCATATGGTATGAAACTTCTATCCCTGAGTGATGTGTTTCAGCAACTGTTTCAGGTTTTGCTCTTAAGCAAAGAAGGCCAGGCATGATGCTTTATGTTAACTTTCTGCAGAGACAGATTTTTGTGCTCTAATGTACTAATACACTTAGCAACTTAAAAAGTGCCCCAGCCTGCCAGATAGGAAGGCATTTTCCTTTCTTCCCAATGAAATAGTTTAAAAAGCTATACTATGATTTTCTTCCTAAAAATAACAGCACAGATTGGCTACTTAATCTGCTTGGGAAGAGAAACGCTCCATTAAATGACTCCCTCTATCTCTGCTTTACAGATTTGGGGGCTTTTTCGCTGCTTCCAGCTCCTTTCCTTATACCTGGAACTTACTGGGTAGAAATAAATGGGAACAGAAGAAATGAAGATTTATATTTCCCAATTCCTTAATTTCATAAATGGGGTAGGGGCTTGTGGCTGTCTGTCCTCCTAGAGTTGGCCATATTTGGTGTGATACATGCACCTCTGTCAGGAGACAGAGCAGTGGCTGTTTAGCCCTGGAGCATCTACGAAGAGTCCTTATCTAGCTGACTGCATGCGCAGCAAAGTTAGAAAGGGAGAGCAGTGGTGTAATTGGAGATGAAAGGAGTGAAATTAGGAGCAATGCAAAATAGAATAAAATTGGATATGAATTACTAATCACGTCCTGTATTCATTGATTTTTTCACTGGCAATTAAAATTTTACTGTTTGATTTATAAGTACTATTCAGTCTTCCATTAATTCCTGTGTTATAAAATTCTGGCTCTATTTTGATTTGGCAGTAGCTATGTTTATTGGGGGAAAAGGGGTCTAATTATAGCCTTGAACTGTACTGTAGTGAGAGGGCATTTAAGTTTCTTCTGAATATTTCTGAGGCAGTGTGGTGAGTCATGAAATATAACTTTTGCAGAAAATACCCTGATTGCCTAATGACTAGGTGTTGGTAGATGAAATTACACACACACACTCTCGTTCACATGAAACCAGGGAAGTGTCTTTCTGAGTAAGCTGTTTGTTCAAGTTACTCAAGAAATGTCAAGGTTTATGGTTGCAAAATAGGTAAGAAGTATATGTTTGAGGAGCTTGAAAACACCTGCTGTTCCTTACAGATGCTGAAATGCAGTTACTACATTTTCATTCAGAATGTAATAAATTCATGGCATTAATATTTGTTTTCATACCTGTAAAGGAAAATGCTGCCTGAAGCTAATACAATTGATCATCCATGTACAAAATACTTTGTTTTGCAGATGATGTAGAAGAGGTTAACAGTATGGAAAATGTGATGTTAGAATATGCTGCAATGGACAGAGAGCTTAATCATTATATGAGAGCAATTGAAGAAACGGTCAATCAGGTAAACTGTCGCTTCTATTAAAGTTACCCAATATATATACTTATTTAAATATTATCTTTTTATTGCTAAATACAAGGTGTTACATTAAAATAATATATTGTTGGAAAAACTAGATTTTTTTAAAAGGTAAAATACTAAGGTTGCCCATGCAGCTATAATTTTGCTTCCCAGTATGCGTGCATTGTGATACAGTATTATTTTCCACAAAACTCCTGCACCAGTCAGATTATAGATGAATAGTGCTTTGGAAATGAATGAGGACTGTGTAGTTAAAACACCAGTCTCAGACGATACTTGCTTCATGTGTTGAGGAAGATGGAAGCTGCGTAATGAATGAGGCAGCTGATTTCAGGAATAAACAAGTGGTTGCAGTAGCAGCAGAACTAATGAAGCCTGGTTTCCAGGGTCTTTCTGCCACACGAATTTGCTGATGCTTAGGAAGGGGTGAGCTTGTTAACTGTTCATTCAGTTAACCAGGGTCTCATTTGGTGCCTGACCACTCATTTTTGCCAGACTTGCAGCATCTCATGTTTGGAGGGGGTTTCTGGTTCGGTCCTGGATGCGATCGCCTTTGCTGGAGCGATCAGGGTGACGCAGACACGCGCACAAGCTGCATAAGCTCCTTTTCATTAGCAAACCAGGCTGAGGAGAGGGTGCCACGGGTTAGGTAGCGGGACACAAGTTTTCAAGAGGGTTTTTTCTCTTCCTGCCTCTTTCAAACAGAAGGCGATGTCAGACGAAATCCCATTCGTTTATGTATTTGTGCTCAGCGAACCTAAGAGCAGAGTTGTTGGGGGGGCGGGGGGGGGGGGGGGGGGAATGACAGCAGCGGCGCGGCCGGCGATGGCCGCCAGGGAGCGCCGCGCGTCGCGGTGTCTGCGCGCAGCGTGAGCCCGGGGCGCCCTTGCGGGGGCCCGTCAGCGCGCCCCGCGGCATCTGCCTCAGCCGCCGTCCTCCTCCCGCCAGCTTGCTCCTTCTTTTCCTGCTCTTCCCACCCTGCCGCTTTTCTTCATGGTTATCATCCTGTCCGTGCCCTTTGATTCTTTCCCCTGCCTCTCCGACTGTGTATAACCGGCTCAGCTCTGTAACCTTGTTCTCATCCCGATTGCACTACATTGCTTTTTTTCCCTTCTTTTTCCTATTGCATCAGGCTGTCTCCAAACCGTTCTCTTAACGCAGCTCCTTGTTCTTTCTGCTTCCTGATCGTCACTGCCTGGCTATCAGCAAGTGAAGTATTGAAAGCACAGGCTCCACGGCAGATGCAGATATTGAAAGACATCAGTGCAGTCTACTCTATCCCTTCAGTTTTGGGGCTGCACCATACTTGGAGAACTTAACTTTCTAAATAACCTATTTTAGCATCTGCAGATAGAATTTTAGGTGTCAATTTTGTATGGACTTTTCTAGAGAAAGCAAGGGTACATCCTTGACTGCCCTTCAAGATATAAAATCTGTGTTCCAGAGCATAACAGGAGAGCAAAGCAATGCATTTTCCCTCTAGTTTAAATCTAGGAAATGGTTACATTTTTATTTTGTAAACTGGTTTTCTTTTAGGAACTTTTAAGTATCATCCTGAATCAGATATGTAACCTGAAAAATTTTCATCCCAATAGGTAAATACTGTATGTTTAGAAGGAGCTGAAAACGATGTCCACGTTGGCAAATGCTGGCCAGCATTAAGTATGTTCTCTGTACAGTGTCTCTAAATACACATTTCAATTCACGTCACCATAATTGCAGAGCTCCTAGCTTATATTTGTCAGACCATTCAGAAGTTTTTCCTTTTACTTGGGGTATTCATTATTTTTAAAGCCTTACTAGTAAAATCTAATTTAGTCGTCACATCATTAGAGATTAATGATGTATATCTGGGCTTCAGTGAAACATAGGTGGTATATGGATTTTTTGTAAGCTATTAACTAGTCAATGTGTTATTGTTGTAACTTTGTATAAAAAGAATTTCAAGACATTTTCAGTTATATAACTTCTCTCACTATACCTATGCATCAACAAAACACATCAGTTTATGCATAACTTAAGTGTGTAAAGAGTAAGCCTCTCCCTTCATCAGCAAAGCATTCAAATCCTGTTTACTTCAGATGCATTTACTCATGCTCTTTAAGTTAAGCACAGGCTTAAGTGCTTGGCTGAAATGGAGGTATTTTTGTTTGGCTTCAGTAGGGCAATGATACCTTCATGATTTTTAAGACTGGATTCAGCAGTATCTGTCTTGTGTACACAAAGAAAGTCCTGGACGATTTTTTCTTGTTTGCTTTCTATTTTTCATTTAGCTCATTTATGTTGTGTCAGAGACCCTTCCTTGCTTGGGTAAAACAAGCTCCTTCCCTGTTTTTTCTTTCCAAAGGCTTTAAAAATGAAGCTGCAAGACACACAATAAAATTAAGAGACTAGATGGATTATAAAGTCAATAGTGGCTAATCAGCCACACTTCTCCCATCCCTCCTTCCTACCTCGCTCTGGGGAATTTTCTGTGCTTTCCACTGCCAGCACCCTGAACAAATCTTTTTGAATAAGAGGAAGAAAAGTGTATAAGGTTCTGCAGCAGAACAAAGATACAAGACTGTTCACTAAGAATAAAAGCTAATGCTTTGTTTGAGGGGATAGCGGCATGTACTGCCTCTAGAACTACACAGTGTGTCTCCATTTACCTGTCAGAGACCAACTTAAAATCTGCTTCAGGAAATAGAGATACTGTTACTGAATTGAGGACTGCTGCACGTGGAGGCAGCTGTAGAAAAGCTTGTGTTTAAAATAGCCTCCATTGGCTTGCTCCCTGAATCCCGCTGAGTCTCTTCCCTGAGGGCTTTCTCTGGGAAGTTGCAGCAGGTCATTCATTTTCACAAGCTGACTGTTTTCATGTACAGTATTAACAATATTTGTTTCAAGCTGAAAAACACATTTTATTTGATTATTTTGTGAGTTTGCTATCATTTTTTGTGGTCTTTTAGTTTCTTCATACAGCAGTGAATCTGAAAGTAGGTTGTATTCTGTGTTTCACCTTCTTATCACCTGCTTGTAGTGAATGTCCAACTGTAAGTTAACAAGATAAGGATAGCTTGCCCTCTCTGCAGACAGCATCAGTTAGAACTCTTGATTTATTATTTTGTTATGTATACATTTAAGTGACATTGACAAAACGTTGATATTGTGCAACAGAAGTATGTAATATAAATAACAAGGAACTAGCGTGAAATATAGTTGCATGCTTTTAAAAAACAAGTTTTTGTTGATTTAGGCTGCAGTTGGTGGAATGTAGAAGACGAAACGTATCAGCATCCTCTTCTGGTTAAATCATCAGCCTGTTGAGTAAGAAATGAGCAATTGAATCACAGTGTTTCCAACAATAGGCTGTGGGAAATCCTTTGTCTGTGGAAACTCCCTGTGCTACTGGATTTTCTTGTACCTGTGTAATGACTGGACTCCTACTGCTGCTGCTTTTTTCATTTGTAACGGGTATTTTTTAAACATATTAGCCGATATTTGGGCCCTCTCCATGCAAAGTCCAGACAGCACTCTTATTTTTAGTGTTCCGCCACCACCATCAAAAAAGACTGAGAGTGCTGGATTATCTCTTACTGACTTGTTTATACTCTTGAAGTGGACCCAAGTGATTGGGACTCGCCAGGCTGACCTGGCCTGCTCAAGTGTCCCCTGCTCTGGGAGAGCTCTCGCTGGGAGAGGGCCAACATACTCTGCCTGTTCGCTCTCTCCCACTCTGCTTTCTAGATTAGAAGAAGGTTGGCAATAAACTCCGATTGCTATCTCTGCTTTTCAAGCATTTGGCTTGTTTCAGGCTATAAAAGCTGCGGTAAGTTTTGTGAAGTCCCCAGATTTTTGTAAATAAAATAAATCTCAAGGTATTGTAGATGTATCTAGAGAACAAGGAAGTCATAACAGGCTCTGTTACGCTGCCTCTCCTTTGTTCTGCAGCACCCCAAGTCTCATTGTCTTCATTGAATTTGGTGGGGAAGAGAATCTGGGCTTTTTTTTGCCAATGAGAGAAAAGTGTTGAGTTTGGTAGTGGCATTGGTGATAAAGGTTGCTTAGTACTTTCTGTTTTAAGTTATCACTTTGCTAAACTTGACTATTTATCTTGCTTGTATTCTGTCTGCCTTCTGCTAAGCCTAAGCACTGAGAGGGATGAGGAGGACTAAACCTGAGTGAGGAGGAAGAAAAGCATAGGAGATGTGCTTAAGAAGCATTTGTAAGAATAATTTTAAGGAAGGATGTGTGAGCAGAGGCAGATTGAAAGGGAAAAGTCAGGGCTTGGAAGGTCATGAAGTCATATAGACACACATGGGGAAGAGACTGGCTAATACAGCGCTAGGAAAGAGGTTGGTGTCGTGCTGGAACAAAAAGATGAGACTGTTACAAATTGCATTGACACTTGGGTGTTATCCCTACTTCTGCTACAGCTTTCCCATGCCATTTGAGACGAGTCATTTATATCAAAATGTCAGAGGCTTCTGAGGTCATCTTTGTTTTCTGGTTGTCCTACATGGAAACTGACTTGAGCACTTACAACTGCAGCTCAAGGGTCAAATCAAGGATAATTACAGTTTGAACACATGAAGTGTAATAAAACTGTTCTCTGTTTTTTTTTATCTGTAAAAATATATACAATTGATGTAGTTGTGCATCTTGCATAGGAATTGAGAAGTCTGGAAAGGATCATTCATGCATGTGTGACTTCACAGTTTGTCACGTGCTCAGTTTTCTCTGTCTTCTTGGCAAAGATGAGGAATGCACCTTATATAAGAATAGTTTTGTTTCTACAAAAGATACAGAAACTAGTCTTACATTTATTTCTATTGATAGAAGTTCCCTTTCAGACTGCTAAGTTCGTTGGGCAGAGTGTGGGAGGACATGTTTGTTCGCTTTGTCAATAATTTAGAGCAGGATACTGGGATCTGCTATCTGCATGGCCAAGTGTATGGGTTTTAATCCTATAGAGGAATAATTCCTTTCAGTGATACAGCAAGTGCCTTTATTGTGTGGAGGAAGGTCATATTCATTCCAAGTGCACAGCTTACAAATGATCTAAGCAGCATATGCAGAAAAGGAATGAATCCTATCTAAAACTCTTCTTTACAGTAAAGTCCATGGAGGCTATTTTTGACTTGAAAAGTATTTAGAAGAATTCTAAATTTAGAAGAATTCTAGTTTCTTCACTTAAAAGTTGGAAGACAAGTGCTCTAATGACTTGAGCAGCCTTTCTTGGTCTGAGAAAAACAGAAGGGACTCAAGGATATTATCTTTGTTACCCGGGCTCTGCTGGCATAGCTGTGTTGGCAGAGTGCCCTCTTGGAAAAGGTTCTGCCATGTCACCTCTTTGGATAAAGTAAACTAATCCCACAAAACACTTTCTGTACTGGAAGCTCCACCTGCAGTGGGTTTTGAAGGAATAGCAAGGTCAGCCAGGGAATGTGATTCCACTCTGCCCCCATACTCCTTGGTGGCACAGTTACAGCAGCACAGCTTAGTGTGATGACCAAGTCTAGTCTGTGTGGCAGGCACTGACAGTGTCATCAGTGACCCTTGCTGCCTGTTAAAGACATCTCTGTGCCTCAAAATCAAATTGTTAGTTAGTCTTCCATATGGCTAAATATCAAAAGACTCGGAATCCCACGGGATTCATGTGTTGTAGTCGATTCATGACTCTCTGCCAGTGAACACTGATTGGCATTGTGATACCTGTGATAGTGCTGTCAGTGAAACCATTTTTGACATGGAACTTCCTAGAGTCTTGTTGGATTTGATAGAAGCTCAAGAAACAGCCTTGTCAGACACTTTCTTAATGAGCACTTTGCTCCTCTTTTCTTCTTGCTGGCATTGCCATGACAGCATGTTTTAATGCAAAATCCACCAGTGATATCCATATCTGCAACTGTGACCTTTACTGTTCCAATAGAGTATCATCTTTGTTTGGTACGTGCGGTGCAGCAGTGTTTCTTGATTTTGAAATCTTGTATGCTAGTCAAGAAAATTTCAAGACCTTCTTTTCATCAAAAAAAGCCCTGTGCTACATAGAAACTGCTCAGGAAGATGCATGTGAACTCTGCAACCATGAAAATGGATTTAATGAAGTGGACAGATCTTTTCTTGGGCTGGTAGGAAAAAAATGGACTCTTGTAGTATTTCAACACATTTAGTCTGACACTGTAACTGTAGAACCTAATGAATCTATCTCGAAGTTCACTTACAGTGTACTAGACTCCACCATCAGCAGCAACAATGCAATCTCCCAGTGAAAGGCACTGCACCTGTGAATTTTTCTTCTCTCCCATCAGATAGCAAGTAGATTTCTGGAGACTTTACTTCAGCTTTAAAGTTTCCATTAATGATGGATATCTCCATGGCCGCTATTTTGTTTCCTTGAATGCCAGCTGGAATTACTCTTTACTACTTGTTTACTTGCTGTCTAGCAATGAAGCCACTTCAGAGACTGTTAGTTCATCTTACAGAACAAGCAAAATATGGACACTTGGGTCGAATCCTTATTGTGACTCAGGCGGGATACTAGTAGAAAATAATGAACTCTGTAATTAAACCTCTACATAGACATAATGCCATAGGGCTGAATAAAATTTTTGCAGGCAAACTTAATTCTGGCATTTCGTAACTTTGGAGTTCTTTAATGTTTTTAAACTTCTCTAATGCAATTCTTTTGAGATAATTTAGAATCAACAGTGCTATGCTTGTTCTGTCCCACTGCAGTCCCCAAACAGTAATTCAAACAAAATTGCACTGCTATAGGCATGTACTCCATTCCCTGCTGAAACTGGGACAAGAAGGCATTTCAACACATTTCTAATATTTGCTTTCTAATATTTACTTTACTTTCTGTGTGTGTCTCTGTATGTGTTGGGCTAAGCGTTTGATTTTCCCAGAATTAGTAGGCTATGTGTATAGTTCACTACTGTAGTATGTTACAGTTGACATTTCATGAGCTGCACTAAAAATGCTTTTATAGTAAGCTGCATATAAAGAAATAGGAATAGTGTTCTTTGATTTATGTAGTAATATAGCACATCCTCAGTAATGTCTCCAGGTGTCTTAAAGCAAGCATAAAAATATATCCTGCTTTTTGGAGGCTAAACCCTGGAAACCCTTGCACACAAACATAGGTTTGTTTGACTTCAGTGGGATTACTTACATTTGTTGAGCTAAGCATTTTCCTAAATATTTGCAGGGTCAACACCATAGTTACTGAAATGGTCTTTGGCTTGTGTGGATAGGGGTGGAGCAGCAGGGGCCTGAGCTGGTTAGCAGAGTGAGAATTCGTGTCAAAAGAAATGCTCTGGAGCTTGGTTCATCGCATGGAACCGGGACCCCCATAGAGCAGGGTGGCAGCAGGGGACAGTATTTAGGATAAAACTGCAAAAAAAGAAAAATGCATCTTAATTTGAAAACTGTATTTGTTATGTTGGGCAGGAGTGCTGCCCAATTGGTAGCAAACTAGCCTGGGATTAAGAAGGACTGGATACTATTTTCAGGTCTACCAGCAACCTATTTGGTTGACCTTGACAGATTGTTCTACTCCGTGCCTCGGGCAATCATCCCATGTTCATTAATACTACTTTTGTGCAGTACCAAATCGCCTGGTAGCACATTCTCATCAAATCAGCCAGATCACATGATATCATGTTTATGCTGGCTGTATGCCGGTTGCAGGACAGACGCTACCTGATGGAGCATAACTGAGGAAAATTAGAATGGGCAAAGTGAGTTGCACTCTATCAGTGGGTCATGCAGCTGTGGTGTTTTTGATCTCGGTACTAGACATGGAAACTGAATTTACTATCTTGTTCAGCCACGATCTCAGTTTCCACATCTGTGAAATGAGGACAGTATCCCATAAATCCATCTGTAGAGAGGTTTTTTTTTTCCACTTTAGGATTTCAAAGCAATTTGAGAGTTCAGCTTTCTTATGATTTTATTTTAATACCAAGGATTGTAACTGGCAGTGTGAACTGTTTCTGGAATTCCAGAAGATCACAACAGAGCACAACTGAAAGTCCCTCTGGTTTGGATCCTCGCTTCTCTAGGCAATGTCTGCATTTCAGAGTCAGCATGAGTTAACTCTTCCTGGCTTAGCTTAACCTACAGGAAAGAGAAAAAATTACGAAATATTCTGTTGGTAGGTGTTGAGGTGGCCAGTAAGTGCAAATTGAAAGGCTTTTTCATCTCTGATCATGGGTTTTTTGTTTGTTTCAGCTAATGAAACATATTACCAGAAACACAGGAATTGTAGCTTCAGTTGATCAGCAGTGAAAATAGTCTTTTAAATTAACCGTTTCAGCTAGAAAGCTCCTGCTGACAGTCCAAGGACTTCAGTGCTGAGGAACGGTAAAAGCTGGATGATTCTCAGCAGCAGGGGTTTTGACTTCAAATTAATTTCTCCTGTTAATTGAACATGCCCTAGTTGATCAGTGTCTTTGGGGAGACCATTTTGGAATTGGTTCCATAAAATGTCTCTCTACAAATGTTCAGTATTGTTTTAATTAGTATAATTGTTTCCAGAGATTACGTGTGTATGTTGGGTGTTTCAGTATTCTTCCACAAAAGTTTAAGTGTTAGTCCACTCATTTAAAAGCATTTGCTCTTTTCCCCATTATGTTTTGTACTGACCTTATCAATAAGAACATTCAATTCCTCAGATTTTCCCTCTTTCCAAAATTCTTAGCAGCTTCACAATGAATGTTTCTTATAACATTAACTAGATTATACTTTTTGTGGCTGCGACTACTATGAATTTGTTCTTTATGAAAGAATTTCAGTTAAGAAGGAGTTAATAGAAGTTACTGCTCTCATTTCTAGCTTCCACATAAATTATATTATTTGGGATTTTTTCTTGGTGAGCTGTACAGTAGTGGGCTTAATCAGGAATGTACATGTAACATGTTGTAATTTAGAATGTACCATATTCAGGCAACTTCATAATATAAATTTGTCTGAATGTTTTAAGTTTTTATAGAAAATGGGAAGAGCTACAGGTTTTTGGAGCATTTTTGTTCTATTTTTTAATGTTGAGAGTTTAAGAATAGCTTTTTGATGTTTCTTTTATTTCAATAAGTTAGGTAATGGATTTCTCATGATTTTTAGCACTTGCATTCAACCTTTTCTGCAAATGTTGAATTGTCTTTCTTCCTTCCCCTTTTGCATTGCTCCTATGCATAGGATGTTGTGCTTTGATTAAAATAAATAAATAAATACAGCATAAGACTTCTTTGTTTTTGTGGTTTACTAAAGTAACTACGCCTATCATAATGGCTGTTAACGGTAAAAAAATTATTTGCGCTTAAAAGTATGTATGCATTTAATTATCTTTCCAACTTCAGTTAGAGGTTTCAAAAAGATCTAAATCCTGCCAGAAATCAATACCAGATGTCACGGTATCTCCTAAACGTGGTCCCATTGTTGATAACCTACAGTGAGTTGCAAACACTGTGCTTGATAATAAGTGTTGGCAAGTTGAACTAATTACTGGGCTCCCATCTTACTTAACTGAGCTAAGCGCATAGTCTGAGTAAGCTGATTTAACCAGCTGAAGCATTTCTTTTTTCCTTAGACTTGTGTGTTAACACTGACGGTGAATGAAAAATATTTTAAAAGACTTAAGAAAATAAGTGCGTACATCAGATACACCAAAAACTTCCTTGTAAAGTGTTACGTTCACACCCGTGCACGCACTCACATACGCGATGCCTGGTAAATTCCACAAAAGCAAATAAATGAAAAGGTAGGTGATGTTGCTACTGTTAACTCTCCAACTTTTTTTTTTATATATGTTTGTGCCTTACTGTATCACCACAGCTTGTTTATGAATGTTTCACCATGTTTCATTGACCACATATTTATTCATCCTCTGTACAAAGCAGTTACTGTGCAATTTTTTTCCCCGGCAGTCTGTTGTGTGGGGAGAGGATAGTGTAATAAGGGATTGTATGGGAAAGGGAGTTCACAAGGTTGGTGGAAAGGTGGCCACTCGAGTAGGGCAGACTTGCGGGGTGTGGTTTTGCGGTGCGTGATAACTGCTGTAAGGATAAAGTGGGCTGTGGATGGAATGTTTTTCCTTGGTTCCTTTTTACACTTATTTGGAGGTGATCAAAAGATATAGGTGAAAGTTGGGCTGCTCTGGGGATTGTCTGGTCCAGTTCAGTTTCAGTATTGAAATAGGGCGCTTCCTGACTTGGCTATTAACAACCCCTCTGTCCCCTGAAAAACCTCCCCCTAAATTCCACTAACTGCTGCAGCCATGGCCCTCATCCTCACCTCTTCTCCCAGGAGACCTGTTGATTATGCTCAGTTTGAGCAGCTCCTCTGCCTGCTTCTCATGGTGCAGCCTGCTTAGGATTTAGAATCCCTTTTGGTCCATTACTTTCACCAAAACCAGAGTTGGCTGTGGTTAGTTTGGTGGCATGTACCAAAGAGAGAAGAAATACAGAAGCAGAAGTATTCCGGGGATATTGTGGATAATTTTTTTTTCTTTCCCACAGGAATGCACTACATCTCTTAGCAGAGAAAATCTGACAGAACAGTGGAGATCCTATTCAATAGTGTCTTCTGAGAACCTGGCCTATCAATCAGATTAGCACAGAGCTCTCCCAGTCAATTATAACTATGTATGTCTCTGCATACATAGGTATACTCAGATATCCTCTCTAATCTACCAGTTAGGTTTGCATGTGCCTCACCTCTTTCATCAGTCAGCCTTAAAAACATACAGTCAAATCCCATCAACCAGGTTCGTGTACACAGCACAGAACACTATAGCTGTTACATGTATAACAGCTTAAAATGAATTTGCACTCAGCCATTAAAAACCCCAAAACTCAAAAATCAAAGTCATTCACCATTATATTAGTTCTCTTCAGTGCTCACTTGTCTGTTAAATTTGGAATAGAAGGACTGTGTTTTATGGTAGTTAGGACTGCTAAGGAGAAAATCCAGCTAAAGGAAAAAACACTTAGAGTATCACAGGCGTGGCTTTACTTCTGTTCAAGGAGAAACAGTCAGTAAATTCAGAGAAGAGGTGAGTATAATTGTAGGCACAGTCATGGATGGAACAGAAGTACTTAGTTGCAATATGTCACATGAAAACAAAGGGGCATTTTATGAAATCATCCAGTAGCAGGCTTTAAACAAACAAAGGAAGCAACTTTTTACACAGTGAATAATTAAATTGTGGACTTAATTGGTACAGGATGTGGCACAGGACCAGAAGCATTAATGAGTTCATAAAGTTACTAGACTAATTCACGGAAGCAAAACTCATTGATGACTATTAGACACAAAGATGGAGATATAATCAGTGTTTCAGGAAATCCCTAAACTGCAAGTTGCTAGAAGCAGGGAGAGTACATGATGGGGGACAGAGGAAGATCTTTTTATTTGGCCCTCTTGTCATACTTGTACTCTAGGTGTTTGCTTCTGCCACTACTAAAGACGAGCATATGAATCTTTAGTCAGATGCAGTACTCGCATCTTAATGCAGTTATGACTAGGAAACAAACTACACAGAAAATTTAGTACCTACAAGCACTACTCCATCCTGAAATTTATGTTGACTAGCTAGTTAGCTTTAGAGGAAATCATATTTATGCTCTGTTTCAAGCCTGTTTTGGAACATAGTTCTACCTAAAAACTACCTTTCACCTCCATAATATTAATATATGGAAAGTGTTCAAGGTATCTAAGAATTTATCTCTATCTTCTTGTTTGATGATTTAAAAAAGAAGTAAATGAACGTCTCCTGCTCTGGGCATTGTTACCTAATTGAAAAATTCTTAATCTCAAAGCTAACTTAAAATCTGCATCACATAAAACCACACAAACCATTGAATAATTAGGTACCAGCAGATAAAATCCTTCTTGAAGTTGACAAAGTTACACCCACTTGGACAAGAGAAGAGAGCAATCTTGAGCTAGATCCTTGTCTTGTTGCCGATTTTCTCCTGTAATGCCCAAGAAAAAGAAGAGAAGCTATAAAACATGTTCTAAATAACAGATCTTGCTTGTAACACTGAAGAGAGGAAGCTCTGGATGGGTGTCTTCTGAGATCCCCTTCTTGTAAATTTGATGAAATTTAAGATGAAGCACCTGCTCTGGTATTAATCACACCAGGTGGTAAATGTTTTCTTGGACATTTAGGTACCATGCAGTGTAGGTTTCCCACTGATTTTAATAGATCAAAATCTGAAAGTTTTAACAACAGTCCCTGGAATTCCTGGATCAATGAACATAAAAATGTATTTTATATCCCCATCATCAGTGTTATAAACTAGAAAGCTGGTCCAAGAGGGATCATGTATATGATCAACTTAGTTCTGAGTACAGGCTGCTTATTACAGGGGATGATGAATAAAAGACAACAAAGCATGCATTTTTTTAAAAAAGAGAAAACACTAAATTGATAGCACTGTCAGGAAAAATACATGGTCTTCCACATATGTTTCCATCTGCTGAGAAAAGTTTGGCTCCATCACTTTCGTAACTCTCCTTCAAGTAGTTTTTGCCTCCCTTAGCCTCCTCTTTATGAAATCCCAGCTCCTGCAACCTCTCTCACAGGTTGTGTGCCTGAGGCTCCTCCCCATTTTAGTAGTCCTTCGTCAGTCCTTTGTTCTTCAAAAACTGGAGAGATCCAGTTTCTCCATGTTCCTCTTGAACTGGGGAGCTCGAAACTGGATGGAGTATTCCATCACGGGCCTTCGTAGAGGGGGATGGTAACCTCCCCTGTCCAGCTGGCCACACTGCTCCTAATGTAGCCCAGTATCCAATTTGCCTTACTTGCGATGAGAAGGTTGGCTCACACACGCCTAAGCATCCACCATAACCTCCATGTCCTTTTCAGCAGAGCTGCTGCAAAGCCAGTCAGTTGCCAGCATGCACAGATGCATGGGGCTTTTCTGCTCTCAGAATAGGTGCAGAACTATTCTCCTTGTTAAGCTTTGTAACATTTCTGTTGGTCTAATCCTGAAGCTTCTCAAGGTACATCTTAATTAAACCTCTATCGCTTAGTCTGTGAAAAATGCCCCTAGTCTGGAAAACTGCTGGGAGTGCGTTGGGTTTCATTGTCCAGGTTGTTGGTGAGGATACTGAATATTTGTAGCCCTACTGTTCACACTAGGGCACCCGGCTTGTTACTGACTACCAAGTGGATGTCAAACTAGTGTTTGCTATGAGTATTGCCCTCTGAGCCCAGCTGTCCTGCCAGTTTTCAATCTCCTTAGCAGTCCGTTTGATTACATCCACTACTCTCTCCATGTCTGCATAGCAGGTCATTTCATCACATAAGGCAATCTGGTTGATCAAGCATGATCTGACCTTGGTAAATCCATGCTGGTTGTTGCTAATTGCCTTTTTGTTCTTTGCGTGTTTGGAAGTAGATTCCAAAAGGATGTGGTACATACTTTACAGGGGCTGAGGTGAGGCTAGCTGGTCTGTAGTTCCCTAAATCCTTTTTCCTGCCTTTTTTTAAAAAAAGATGGGCAGAACATTAACTTTTTTCCAGTTGTCAGAGACCTCCCCTGATGGCCATGTTTTTTTTGTAGATGATAGACTGCAATCTTGGAGTCACATCAGCAGACTCTTTCAGCCCCCTCAGATGAACCCCATCTGAACACATTGATTTGAGTGAATACATCCAGCAACTCTTAACTACCCCCTAACTTGTTATCCCTAATCTGTTGCTTCTCAAAGCATCCTGGAACACCTGGAGATCTGGGAACAGTCTGCCTGTGAAGACTGAGGGAAAAATGTGTTGAGTACTTCAGCCTTTTCCATCTCTACCATCACTGGGTTGTCTCCCCCACTCAGCAACAGCTGTTTTCTCTGACCTAACCAAACTCCTTCTTGTTGCTCTTTATATCCCTCACTTGTTCTAACTCTAAATGCACTTTGGTTGTCCTGATTTTGTCCCTAAGTACCAAAGCAATGCTTTTGTACTCCTTTGCCTGTTCTTTCCTATATGCTGTCTTTTTGCATTTCAGTTCATTAAGAAGCTGCTTGCTTATTCAAGTCAGCCTTCTGCTGAAATTTCCAGCCTTCCTGTACAACAGGATTATTTCAGTTTTCTTTGGAAACTGAACAGCTATCATTGGCACCGCGTGTGACAGCCTCCCAGAGGATTCTGCGGAGCAATTCCCTGAATAACCTGAAGTCCACTCACCTAAAATCCTGAGTGGTAATTCTTCTGCTTATCTTCCTAGGCTTCGTCTGGATCCTAAACGCAATCAGCATTCACCACTCCCAAGCTCCTATCTGTGACCACGTTGGCCACCTCTTCTTCCCTGATTGTGAGCAGAGGTCAAGTAGAGTATTACCCGACTGGTTTTTCTGGTATTTGCATTAAGAAGTTTTCCAGTGCCATCTAGAAACATCCTGCATTGCTTGCACAATGTCCTGCTGCCCATATGGTTGAAATCCCCAGTGAGGACCAAGGCCAGTAATTGGGTTGGTTTTACTAGTTGTTTGTAGACAGCCTTGTCTACTTCAGCTCTTTGGTCAGGTGGTCTGTAACAGGCCCCTACTGCAGCATGACCAATGTTGATTTTTCCTCTGCTTTTGACCAGAAGGTTCATGAAAGACCTGTCCATAGTTTCACACTAGAACTCTGCATAGTCAAGGAGATACCTTGTAAGGAAGTTCAACTCCTCTTTCTCTTCCATGCTTGTTCTCCCTACACATCCATGAAAGTGTTCCAGTTGTGCATGCTGTACCATTTAATCTTTGTGATCCTGATCACTTCATAACCCTCTGACTGTGCATGGACTTCCAGTTCTTCTTGTTTGTTACCCAAGCTCCATGCATTAGTATCCAGTCACTTTGAGGTATGCCTTTGAATGCCCTCCCTTCTAAGTGGAAATGTGTAACTCCCCTATGTAGCCTTTTCTCACACGTGCCTTCTCGTCTATATGCACCCTTTCCTTACCACTTGGGCCGAAGTACCCATTTCTTTGTGAACCTGGTTTAAAGCCATCGTGACTAGGTTAGCAAATTGGTTCCCAAAGGTATTCTTCCCTTTGTCAAGTGGATTCCCTATCTTCTTAGCAGTCCTTCATCAAATGAGGCATCATTAATCAAAGAAACGAAAGCCTTGCTGGTGACACCAGCTACACCAGGATTGAGGAGAGCACTACTTGGGTTCCTGTCCCCATCATACTTGCTCAGAACTCTGTAGTCTTCTCTGATCTGCACAAGTTTTCCGCTGGTTGTGTTACTCATGTCCCACACGGATTAGCAGCAAGGGATAGAATTTAGAAGGTTGGATGACTCTTGGCAATCTCTCTGCAACATCGGAGATCCAGGATCTGGGCAAACAGCAGATCTACCTGGATAATAGGGATGGATTCTTCTGTCTCACACAAGAGAGCATCACCAGCCACTAACACTGTTAGCAGTACTAATCCAGAGACTTGAGAATTTTTTCTCAAAAGAGCTTGTTATCCTCTTCTGTTCCTGAATCTGCTATGTACACAGCTGAAGGAAGAAACAGAGCTTTATTCCTGTTACCTCAAGTCAGAGGCTTCCAGCTTCTGCTGTTCTGCAAGTTTGTATCCTCTTTGTGCTCCTCCATTGCTTCGATCTTACATTCCTTCTCACTCTGATGGGGCTTAAGCTCTTACCTCTGAGAAATCTTTTCAAAAATCCTATTACTTCTTCTGCACCACCCGTGATGCAGTGAAGCCTGCTCACCTCTCTTGGCTCTTCACCTAGCACAGCAGTGAGTTGACCAGAATGCACCTCCCCGATTGAAGCCGTGGCTCTTAGCCACAGGGAGGAGCATCAGACGTTCTGAGCGGTCCGAGCCCCAGATGGCAAAGTCTACTCTCAGCACTACCATGGAGGTGGAGGTTGCCAAGGTACCAGAAATGGTTGCACTGGTGTTCTGTGTTGTGTTATCATCGTTCAGGAGCAGCATCTATGGGATTCCTTTACGCTCCCTGCAATGACTGCCATTTTAACTGCCTTTCTCCTGTTTTCGTGTCCTGATTGCAAGGCTCCTGCTTGCTGGTGCTCCCTGAAGTACCAGATAAGTATGAAGCTGATGTAAGTTAACTCTGCCCCTAGTGAGATTTCCCACCTGGCAGGGACCCTTTCATGCTGACAGATAAATGGTTCCCTGAGCTGGTTCATTTGCCTTTTGGTCGCTGGTAGCATCACACATTGCTTCCGCTTACACTGGTATCTGAAACAAGGATTGGAAATCAGATATGAGTTAGCTGTGCTGTTTTAGGACTGGGAATAACAGTCCTAGCTTAGGGGTATACAGATTAAGGTGAATTATGTGGGATCTGGTTTAATGTGCTTTCCACTGCAACCATTCAGTAAAGTAAATATGTGTTGTTACTTTTCTTCTGTAAAGTATTTTTAGTAAATCCTCAGTGCTGGTTTTATTGAATGACTAATGCATTTTGGTACATCTAAATTACATCTATACTGAGTCATTTTGTTTTGTAATGACATATTTAAATGTTTAAATCTCTACAGAAATTAGATATTGTAAAAGACTTTAACCTTTTGTTCTGGAGATTTGTTTGTGCCTGTATTATGTCACCACAAACCTCTACTATGGGGAGGATCTCCTGCATGGTGAAGATTAACAGAATGCTGTATTGCAAAAATATGTCAGGAAATCACAAATGAACTAGTGTGCTTTTGGACAGCCTAAATTTTGGGTTTTGGAATCAGATCTTCCCTGCTTGCCTTATAACACTGTTACATTTAACATTTCAGGAATACTGTTGTTGGACTCAGCACTAGTAAAATTTTCCCTCATCTCTTCTCAGACTGCAGTTAATTCACGTTTTGAAACTAGGGCTTTGTCTATGTGGAAGGTTTTACCAGTCATAGCAGTAGACCAAAAACAGTTACACCAGTGTACCCTGCATTCATGCTGTGGGATGAGTGGTTTTTTGCTTTTTTTTTTTTGTGTTTCGTTTATTTTATTTTGTTAAACTCTCTTATAGGAGGGGTAAACTGAATGAAATAAAAGGATCTGCAAATTTTATACCAGGATAACTGTTTACATTTATTGCATGTGTAGATCAGCCAAACAGTCTTCCTTGAATTATTTTGTCATGTGTACTACTTCTTGAATCTATTCCCTAGTCTGTTATCTTTCTCTTATCGGCCCACAATGCCCTTACAGTCCTTGAACAAATGCCTGTTATACCAAGCTGTCCTTATTTTGAAATGCCTCACAAGCTTTCACTTGTGCCTCATTATCCTGGATTTGTAATCTCTGTTTTTCCTGATGTGTGGTTTATGTTGCATCTTTGCTTGTGTGCCAGGTCCATCATTTACATTGCGAGCTCTTTAGGGCAGGGAGCTGTTCATCGCATCATGTGCTTTCTGAAGCCCATACCATATTTTTAGGATCCAAAGAATAATCATCAATCATTATGAAAGACCAATATTCCTTTATTCTTCTATCTATGAATATAGTTTGAGGCTTTTTGTTGCATTTTCCAAGTAAGAAATCAAAAACAATAACCACAGGAAGTGTGTGTTTTGTACTTGCAAAAATGGATTATACCGTGACAAAGGATTTGAAAAAGAAAACTAGCTTTCACTATTAGGCAACTGAACTGGTACTATATACAAGAAGAATGGGAGGTATTTGTAGTGGTGATTCCGAAGTGAATGTGACTTTCTGCTTTGTGAATATTCGTATGTAAAATAGATAATAGGATTTTTGAAAGTGCTTGCATGATTTAAGAACCATGCAGAAAGAAAATGAATGAATCTTAAGCTGCATAGTTGGGTAATAACTTGGGATGTGGGAGAGTCAGGTTCGAGTACTTGCTCCAGTTAACTTTTAATTAGTTATACAAAGTGGAACAACTTCAAACAGGAGAGATCAAGATGTCTTACCCCAGAATATCCAATAGCCTATGGGCTAGGACAGCTAATATGGGATGAGTAGAGATTTGAAAACAGGTCACTCAACTTAGAGATGACTGTTTTAACCACTGAGATATTAAATCTGATAGTATGTTTGCCTCTCTCTCATCGTTGTTGAAGAGGAAGGATTTGCCTGGCTTAAGCATCTGACTCGAGGAAAGAGTGTGTGGTGGAGGCACCCATCCCCATTAGAGGAATAGGACTCTGTGTCCTACTGAGTATCTTCAGCAACTCTTTGCTTAGATAGTTGGCTCTTGTGATTCCTTTTTTTTTTTTTTTTTTTTTTTTTGATAATTGGCTTTCTCATTCCATTTTATAACAAGGCTGATGGTCTAATTTAGGGGATTGACTGCATTAGCTAGCAGGGTCTCTAAAGCTTAAATGCTGCAATTTGCATCTTTGTTACAGCTTAGTCTTTTTGTGAATCTAGTCATCTGTCATAAGGTAGTAGCTTGTAAAGGGGCTGACAGACAAAACGGGTTCAAAGGACTTTTTGCAGAGTTGACATTAAATAGCAGACATGCACATTAGTAAAATGTATTTACTTCTAAAGCAGAAACTATGCTAATATACTAATTACATCATCTTGAGAGACTGCTAATTATTTCAGCAGGATTTTATGAGTCCGCAACCATTTGATTTGTCCTAATTCAGAGCCTCGTCACCGTCATCTGCAATCTCTTACCCAGACTGAGCGTGGAAATCGACACACGCATTGCTAATGTGCAAACAGAGATCAGCACTTCCACTTCAAAGCAGTAGCTTCTGAAGTGGGAGTTTTAATTATTCCATTTTGGGTTAGTGACTCTGCAAAAGAGCTTTTCTTCTGCTAGGGAGTTGGGCATTCTTCTTCTTCCTTTTTTTTTTTTTTTTTCTGGTTTTGCTCCCCAGCTTTGCAGTAGGGCATGTCTCATTGTCTCTGCCCTGAAAGCAATGAAATGATAGACCAGGCAATGATCATGAGTTTACTGATTGTTATCTGTAACTCCCTCAGGCAGCGAGTTGTATGTCCTGTTCTTGGGATCTTTTGCATTCAGCATTTTATATAAGATGAGATTTGTTATTATTCATCCCGTGAGTCTTTCATGAACTTGAAAAATAAGGGCAGATATTGATGCTTTTGTAGAGATGGGCTATGTCTGCTGTCAAAACTAAGGCCTCTTGGACGAGAGGAGGTGCTGGTGGGGTTGGTGGGGAAGAGAAGCTCGTGAAACAAGGAATGCTGACCCCTGTGTGAAGGGGAGGTAGTCACTCGCTCCATCTGCTCCCCGCTCCTTTGCCAGTGACTCAGGAACTAGTGTTTGGTGACAATGTAATATATAAAAGGAAGAATGGAGGCATCCCATGATTAGATCTAGTAATAAGAGAGAAATAAGTTTAGCATGTGATATACAGTGGATGAGTCAGAGAAATGAAGGAAAAGCGAGTTTAATCAAGTTATAAGAGGAAGAGTGCAGTACTGAGAATTTGTGATGAATGATGATGTGTTCAAAGGGAGCACAGAAGAGGGAAAGCAAAGTAATAAGAGACAGACAGGAAGGATGAGTTCAAACAGTAGTACTAAATACAAGATCTAGGACTGTAAATTTAGGAAAGACGTTGGGAAAAGTTGGAGTGACAAAAGAGATGTGATTAGGTGAGTTGGCTGGCGTAGAGTGTATGCCAGCAGCCTGGAAGAATTTGGGGAGACAAATTTGACAGCATTGCAGAAACTGAGGAACAAGAAAAAATATGCACATTGAGTTTGAAACGATCAGAGAGGAAAAACTTGCACGCATAGAGTGAGATGTTTGGAAGAAAATGAGTTCTTTTTTGTGCTTTTAAATCATATGGGTAAGTGACATAGTTTCTAGTTGTGGGCATCAACTTTCTTGGATTGTCAGCCAGCATAACAGGAATGTTGATGGTCAAAAAAGTACTCAGTTTTTGCAATATTATGGCCAAACTCATATCAGTTCAACTCCCTGTGTGCATAAGTTCTTGTTAGGACAAATAAAGTTTCTACTCCGTAGCCTTTTACTTGTCAGCTGAGACAATATTAAGAAAAGTGCATTTAAATTTGAGGCTAAGCCTTCTAATTTATTTTGCTTTTACAAAAAGTATGTTAGCAGTGTGTGTTAGGAATTTAGTGATTCTTCTGTTTCACACTCCTTTTATTCCCACTGCCATGCAGACACCCTCTCATGTAGAACCATCTCCTTCTGCCTTATATAACTGCAAATGAGGGCTCTCATTTTTCTCCTGTTTTTCCTCAACCTGCTGTTAACATTCTGCAGATGTAACGAAGTTAATACTGCTGTCACAGACCAGTCTCACACAAATAATTATTTTAACTATGAACTATTTAAAAACAGTTTAACTGAACTGAGAGTTGAATTCTAATTACTTTTAACAACATGTAAAAATCATTCTGCGTAATGGAGGAGTCTGTACTGGCTGGTGAGTTGGAATAAGATTTCATTTTTATTTATCCATAATTTTAAAACTGGATTGATACTTTAGCTTTAGACTTAGAAAAGGCATCGCATATAACTTGCAAGACAGAGTTACAAAATATATGTCTTCAGATTTTTTAAAAACTCTGCATATGTTCTTTCTATTCTACAGTCAGCTAACAGAATGCATGCGCTGCCTGCTTTACAGTTAGGTATTACTATCACTGGTATTTTGTTTAATTACAGCTTATTACAGTGTTCACAAACTTTAAAGTTCCTTTTACTGTAGAGAATACAAAGGTATATCAACAAGTTGGTTTTGAGCCAAGATGTGGAAATTAATGTAATGGCCTATAATGAAAAAGCTGATCAGTTTTCATAGAACTTCTTAGGACCCAATTCTACGGGGCTCCCTATAAAAAGGGTGCTCCCGAAACAGGACCTTGGACTCCGTCCTTCAGGACAGAGAGTTGTCACAGCACAATAGCAGTCTGACAGTTTTGGAGGGCTTTTGGGGCATCGTAATAAAGGAAGATTTTTTAAAACAGGCATTTTGAAGAAGGATTTAAAGATATATTCCCAAATGTTTATGAGGTGCTTTCCCACAAGAGGAAGACAAGGAGAGAGAAAGTGCAAAGGCACTTGTTTTGAAAATCAAACAGGTAGAGTGGCAGCGACTGACCTCATCAGCTGCTTCCTGGCAAGAACCAACTTCTTGATACTTTCACAGGTAGCGAGGTGTGGATAGGCTCCAAGGGTTTTGGAGAGTCAGTGGAGAGACATGTAGGGTACACAGCACATACTGTCTTATTTCACAAAAATAGAAATAGAGGAACATATAAGCAGCTTAATTTAGCATGGTAAAAGCAAAGGCCTTTTTAATACTGATTTTCTCATACAGGTCTGTTTCTGAGGCTTTGTTAAAACTGCATGAATGACAAAGATGGGATTTATAATCAAAGAGAGGAGGAGAGCAATTCCAGTTGAAAATATTGTCTGTGAGTTGATATACTGCCTGCAGGGAGCCTATAAATAGTTGCCTGAGATGCCTTGGGACACCTATAAAGCAAAAAGGATATATTCCGGAGTGTCCTATGCAACCTGATAGAAATTGTGCATGTCCTAGGAAAGGCACATAGTGTTTGCCAAGGTGAGCGAAGAGATGCAAGATGTCAGCCAGAACTGGTAGATCAAAAAGGATAAGAATGGAAGTAAGACCTGGGATTTAGTGGCTAGTAACTCTGCTGAGGGCTGTCCCAGTAGGAAACCGAATAAGAAAACATTATTAATAATGACTAAAGAATGTGACATGTGGAAGGGCTCAAGGGAGACACTCGTCTCTCAGGCATTCACAGTGAAGTGCAAAGTAAAAGGAAATTCTGCTCTAGGGCAAAGACTGGGGTTGTCAGCTGAGGACTTTTATACCCACTGTGGGTGTAAGCAAGCTAGGTGCTCCCCGCCTATGAGGAAATTTGCGGGGAGGCATTCTGTGTTTGCACTCTTTACATGATTTTTTTTCCTGGCTAGTGCAACCATCGCTGAATTTGGTGTTTGGTGTTAAAGGCAGAGCTGATCCCTGTAGCAGTATTGCCATCCTGATCCTTCTATATACTAGTATATGTATATTAATTCAGTGAGTCTAGGCTCTAAGGGACATCAGGGTATATGTTGTTTAACTAATGTCTGTACACAGAAATCCTATTGCAGTTTCCCAAAAGTCGAGAGGTTACATTTGGTCTTCATGAGAAATGACAACATGACTCACATCACTGTTTTGGAGAGTACGGAGAAGAAATGTTTTCAGTGCTGTAGCACTTTTGGGGAACAAAAATTCCATCAGATGCACAAAAAAAATCAAAAGGAGTAAAAATTGAAAAGGTCTGCTTGACTTCCACTTAAGGTATACCCAAGGAATGTGGAAGACATCCCTCTGGAAAATCAGCTGATTTTAACAATACATGCTGTATGCAGTTCTCCAAAGGATAAGTCTCACTCTGTGTTTAAACAGGGATCAGCTTCACAGCTGGTGTAAATCAACTGTGTTTTGTAGGAGCTGATGAAGATAACACAAACTTGTACTTGTTTTAGGATTTAGCTCTTTATTTCCACACTGTGGAAAACATGAGTTTTAGTCATCTCAGTGAAGCAAGCAAAGCCACACAAGAATAAACAGGTTGTTAATCCGAAATCACCTTAGGGCCTGCTTCTGCTCCCACTGAAATCAATGTCTAACCTCTCATCGGTTTGAGTGGGACATTAAAGACAAAAAATGCTCTCATATCCATGTTAATGTGTTTTCTAAATATATGAATTAATCAGCAGCTTGGTAAACTGGTTGAACAGCCTGATGCATTTGCTGAATCAACCATGCTAAAAGAGATGCACCATCTGCCTTACAGTTTCTAATATACTGTTAAAACAAAGCAACATTTTTATACGAATAGTTATTTTTGCTGTTATTGGCCTTAATCTGCACTGAGGCAAAATTACCTAGAACAACATGCTATGTATCTCCACCAAAATTAACTTGCACATGAATTATGTTTGTGGCAAAACTTTAAAGAATGTAGAGGAGAAACAGGATTAGTAAATTTATGTACTTGCTCCACCACTGTTTTTTGAACCATAATTTTTAAATGTTTTCATAAGTATTTCCTGAATGCTGTAGAATTTTTTGCTTTGTCATCAACATACTTAATCTATTGAAAAAACTACAGAGAAACAGGATCAAGACAGACTTCTGTTTGGTTGAAATCATTATTCAGTCCAAACCTCACTTCAAACCACAGGCAGTTGGGCTTTCAGAAATGCTGAAGGGATTAAGGTGCTGAATTTCCATTAACTTTCTTCACTTTGGTATCTTGGGAAAACCTCACCTATAATGCTCACATTTATTGCTGTCTTCACGAGCTAGTTTCGCCCCACTGGTAGCAGGTAGTTTCAATACTGGTATTTAAATGTGATCCTCCTTCATTACTCTTTTTTACCCTTTTGTCTTTTGCAAAGCAGCGCCCAAAGGGTCTTGGAGGGAAACAAAAAAATGTTCACAGTCTTGACTGCACCATTGCGGGTAACTGGGGGAAGTACAAAGATCATTTTTGCTGTCAAAATATGTGCAGAGTAAAGCGTTTTATCTGAGGTGAAACTTCTAACAGATGAGAACCCCAAGAAATGCTGTTCAGGTGGTAAGCTTTGTATTTGCACCCAGGCAATTTTGTTTCTTCACCTGGTGCTTGTTTACTTTAATCCCACTATGTATATGTGGTTCCTTTTTTGAACAGGAGGAAAAAAGCAACCAGAATGGGTCCAAATCTATTTTTAGCCTTATTGTAGAATGACTCTAACGTGCAGTGACTTGTGAGGAGTTACTTTGGATATACCCCAATATACAGAGGAGCAGCATATGGCCCGCTGTGCTTACTTTCTATATAAAAGTTAAATATCTCCAGCTACATTTGAAGTAGGAAAAAGAAACTGTGGAAGGTACTAACCTTTTCATTGTGACACCTGAGCTGCAACCACCGTATTGCTGTACTGCTTTTCAACCCTTGCAACCTGCCTCACCTTCAGACTGTTACTCTGGCAGAGTTTGGGGATATCTGCAATGTGCTGACAGTCATTTTCTGTTGTGCTGGCCCAGTTTGATAGGCAGTATGTGTCATAAGTATGGGTCAGCTCTCATAAACATGCCTCTCTTGGCATTTCACAATCGTCTGGGAAGGTGTTGCTCAACCGGAGTCCCAGCCCTGCAGCCATGATGTATAGAGGTGTTGAATCTCCTGAATCAGATGTGGGCCCTTAGGCAATCCTGACTGCAGCAGAGCTGTGTTCAAACTAGTGCAGATCCTGCTGCTGAATGATGATATCCTTTCTGACTGCCCTTGCAGATGTTTCCAAGAGCTGTGTTTTATTTGTGCCTCAACAAATGATCTGATATTCGCTAAGGGTTTGCATGCAGCCACTGAAGAATAATAAATGACTGTTTAGGTTAAGCTGAAATTTTGCTGCCTGATTCAGTTACAGTGGTGACTCACTTAGAGTTGGTTCTCACATGATTCACAAAGTGTATGGGTGACTCAACCCACAAATTTACTTAGCTCCCATGTTATTTTCCCTCTCAGTGAAAAAAATTGGTTATAATAAATAATCACAGCAAACTTTGACTTACCCTGAGGTAAAATAAATGTGTTTTGAAAGGCTGTGTATTTGTAATAATAAATCAATATTATTTAGCGAGGTAATGATGACATAAAAGGACATAGGAGTCATTAAATAAGAAAAAATGTGCCATGCATTTTTGGTTGATTTTATTGTATAGCAGAAGTAAATAAAGAAAAAATAGTCATTTTTATCTGATAGAGGAGTTCAGAAATACACAGCTACTATTAGTGTTCCATAAAGCTGTGCGCAGGCAGATGGCTGTAGTGTAAATACAGTTTAAATTATTATGAGTTCAGAGTTAGCAGGAGACTGTCAGCATATCCTTTTTCAGATTGTCACAAAAGGATATAAATATCTAGGTAACTACATGCCTCTGAGCTTCTTAGCACTGAGTAATCACCCTCCCTTTCATAAATGAAACAGCAAAGAATTTGGGAAATGAAGAAATTCTGCCTTGTCAGCTGACTCCTTCATTAAAAAGGTCATTAGCAAACAGGATTGTTTCTTTGCCTTTCATATAACAGGTGTCAATAATATCCATGAATTAAACTCTAAAAGTCCATATTTTATAGACATTAAATTGTAGGGAACAAATAGTGTGTGGCTTGAAAGATTAAGGAGAGAATACTGAATTCTTTGGAAAGATAGTTCTTTTGCAGATAGCATCACCGGACAGGAGACCTCAGCATGGTTCAGGTGTGGCCAGAAATTTCGGTGAAGTCTAATGAGTGGTGATGGCAAACACCAGAAACCCAAGGGACATAAACAACGTCCCTGGAAAAGGGTACCTAGAAACTGTGGCTGGATTAAAAACATGCAGCTGAAGGACTTCTGTACTAGAGAAGAAAGAAAAGGCTAGAAAATAACCATGGGGTGTCACATGCTGAACCACTGCAATGCAAAGTCCATTGGAGCATTTTTGTGGTAGGCAGAATGCCGCTTTTCTATCACAAAGTTTGCCAAGCAGCTGCAAGCTGTTTTAGGCCTCGTTGTAGAGAGTGAACCAAATGCAGATATTAATTTGAACTTTCCCTCAACTAAAGGAGAAGGTAAAAGGATGGCTGTGTGCTCAAAGAACAGGACTAGGATTTATTTATTCTTGCTTCTGCCACAGTATCCTTGTGCAACCTTAGGCCAAGCTATTCATCTCTTCATGCCACAAGGCTCCCTACTTGTAAAGTACAGTTGACTGTGCATATGTCACAATTAAAGTTTGAGGCTAAATTCTTTAGTGTTTGTAAAGTGCTTTGAGATGTAGTACTGGGAAGGGCAAATTACTAAACTTTGAAATGCTGCATGCAGAATTACGCTAATGAGTGCCTTTTTAGACACTGATTCCTTACTATACGTAGGCGAATACAACAAGCTGGCCCAATTCCAGTCAATGGTACTTTTGACCTAACTGGTTCTGGGCTTGATCTGTAACAGAATAACTGATTTCCCTTTTGGTTATACTAATCAAAGAAATAAAAGCTCCCTAGACTGCTCCTTAGAATACCTAGAGTTTGCAGATGTCTCTGGCTTGTGCAAGCTCACGCTGCAAAAAGTGCCATTTTTGGAGGCCCAGTCTAGCTGTTTATGCATGTAATACAATACCAGTGAAAGAATCTACAGAAGGAGGGTTCACTGGTATAGATAGATACTGGTAGAAGTCAAAGACCTGCCTTGAAGGTGGTCATTTCATAAGCATTGCCCATCAAACACAGTAGCCTCTTTGCACATCTCTGCTGTGATCAGTGTGGTGTATTGCCATGAACAAATATATCATTGGGTAAGTGAACCACAGCTACGTTTTTCTAAACAATTTTTTTTGTGTTTCTAAATGTGTTTTCCTGTCAGCGCTGTTGGAAGGTCATGTATGGTATATAAATTAATAATCATATATAACATGTCTGTTCTTCCTATTATTGCTGAGTTCCTATGGTAAATACCCCTGTGATTGTTTACTTTTATGGGACCATCAGGGGTAGATGCTTTTGCTTTTTCTGTTTGCTGTAAACAAGCAGTTGTGACTGATACTTCTTTTCACCATGTCCTGAACACTCCCAGTTCATAGGTATATGTCATTTCCAGGATGCTTTGGAGGGTGTGTATGCCTCCACCCCATTTCAAAATCAATGTAACTCTCAATGGATTGACTAATGGCTGCAAGGTGTTGCTTAGCATGCTGGTTTTGGCTGACAGTGTTACCAAACGTGCAGTCGTTTGCTTAATATGTCTTTCATGGTTCCCATGTGAAGTAATTTTTACTGACAAATTCAATGTGCCAATGGCTTCAAGTTTGTTTATGAGCATTCATTCTTGACATGCTGCTGAGACCAAAAAGAAGTATGACCCCCAGCTTGTTGCCCTGAATATTGGTAATTTTGCCCTGTCCCCCTGCCATATCTGATGTTCGTATTGTCCCCATTCATTTTGTTATACCGATCGCATCATCACTACATCCATCTTGAATCTGTAGAGTAGGAATGGGTGGTGAGAATTAAAGAAAACCGTGATGGACCTGTACGGGTGTTGTGCTGATGCAGTGTACAAGATCTTGCAATTCTGTCCCACCATGAGGAACTAGGACTGATGGCAAGTTTTCTTTCATTTGCTGTCATAGATGTTGTTAGGTTAGACCACTCTCAACCCTGTTCATGGAATAGCGTATGCAGCACCAGAGAGAAATTGCTTGTGCACAGTAAACATATATACTTGTTATTGTAGTGGGTGGACATGCCTTATTATTCACCTATGACATGTTGACCTTCTAGAAGGTCTACCTAGCATTTTGGTAAGGACCTACGTGACGGCACGGTATGGAGCGTGGTTAGGGATGATGTCTCTACTAATCATTTTAATGAAAGCAATCATCCTCTCTCCGGAGGTGAACAGAAACTGAATTTAATCTTATAAGCATGTGAAATAAGTTAAACTACGGGCAAAAACAGTCTTTGAGGACCTCTGCTGTTTGACTGTTTAGGTTTCTGTATTATATGGTTATCTGAGCTGATGTCATGTATGCTGCATTGCTGTAATATCTTCAGCCACAGCAAAACTTAATGTATTACCATTGGGAAAAAAGCTGGTGTGAATGATATTCTGTTTTTCTTGAAAACTAGTGGAATTGTTCATGTTGCCTTTAGAAAACAGCAGCTCAGCCCTTACTTTGTTAGCTCTGTGGCAGCAAGCTGCGTGATGAGAATCTATGCAGCCAAGTGCGGCTGCTGAGTAATGGCTCCCCTGCGGTTAGTACAGATGGCTGGGGCGTTCTACCCACGCAGGTTTTGGTAGCCCCATCGCGCCAGGGACAACGCTTGTTCCTATGCATGTAACGCAGCCTCTCAAATGGCAGCCCTTTTTGGTAGGTTACAGTTCCTGCTCTTGTTCTGCTTACGTGTGTAAGGCCCTCGACTTCTGGAAGCTGGAGCTGAGGGGACACATTTGAACTGAGGCTGGCTATGGCCCTTTCCTTCCCCTGCCACCCCGAGGGTGTTCCTGAGGACACGAAGTTGGTGGATTTCTGTACTCAAACCTTCCATGAGTCAAGAAACAAAAGAGCCCAGTGTAACTGTATTGATGTGCAGCACCTTAGTCCCTGTGGAGAGGAAAAGGTGTTTGTTGTTACCTTTGGGGTAAAGAGGTGTCTGTAGCAAATGTCAGATCATTTCTTTTACTTTTTGTGCAAGTATCAGCCACTGCAGGGGCACTTGTTTCTTGTACTGTCCATGACTGGATCTTGTGTATGGTATCTAGCCAGAGCACTCTCATTCTTAATGAGGACAAGTCTTAGTGATTAGTTGTTATCTGGGCGGTACTTGGGAGTGCAGTTTTGCATTTGGACGTTCTCTTTATGTTAGGGAGAGAAGGTCTGTGAAAACAATCCGAGGGAGTTGTTGCAGAAAGGAGTATGTGTGCGCTACCTCATGTCCAGATCATTATGTTCTCATGTGTTGGATTTGAAATGTATTTTGATTTAGTAACTGTTTTCCTGTGCTTGCACGCAGCTGATGGCCAAGATTTTTCCACGGCTGAGCGTAGAACAGTGTTGTTACTGCAACAGGCCGTCTTTTGGAGCAGTTTGCAGTGATGCTGAGCTGACAGACAAATCATTTGAGTGCGTATGATTGGCCCCGTTGCCCCAGGCATAGGATGTCTGTTTTGCTTTGCTCCCTTTGTCAAGTTTCATAACGTGAGGACTGCAAGTTGCTGCTTGGCTTTATGCAGCGAACTGAGCGTCCGTGATGATCTGCTGTTGGTCTTCACCGCTTCCTGTAAACCTCTTGCTGTGCCTCGTAGTCACTGTGCTCCTTTGGTAGCTAGCTGTTCCTGGGCACTCCCTTTATCGCATTCATTTTTGGATGTTTTGGTAGCTGATCTTTTGTCTCCAGGTGCCTTTGAAAACTACTTGCTATCACCTGGCTGTACGTGGTTTTCTCTTATTTTTCTTCTTGCTACAACTTGCACCTACTTAAAGTAAATGTGCCAAATTGGCTTTACTCTTGAAAGAAATAATAGTTCAATGGATTGCTTTGCTCTGATTAAAAAGACAGTAAAGCTTTCTTGGTTGTGTAGCATTTTATATATTCCCAAAGTCCATTTTTATGCAAAGATTTGCTTTTTCTTTAGCTTCTTCAATAAGAAATATTCCGTAGGATTTCCAGGTTCTTTGTGACCTCTGGAACCCATAATTGATTTGATGGAATGGACCCTTTTTTGGTAGCCGGCTCCCTTTTGCTGTCTTTCTCGATGAATAATAACATGGTGGTCTGGTGAGTGGCAGGATTTAGTATGTGTGGTAGGAAAGGAGTGGCTCAGCAGAAATGGTGCTTTCCTCCTTTTTTTCAGACTTGCATGTTTTGCCGTATGTTTGGGATAGGCTGGATTAGAAATAACCTTTCTCTGGTTCAGAGAACGCTTAGCATTAAGGATTTGACGGATGCCAGCTTCTTCCAGAGTTTGTGCTGTTCCTGGCTGTTGTTGCATAACATAGTCCCCAGCCAAATACCTGTAACAGCTAGTTCTTACGGAAGCCTGTCAAAGGTACAGGTAGAATTTAACGTTGCTTTGAGAAACAGAAGGAAAAATCTAATTATTGTTTTTTGGCTTCCCCAAATACTTTTCACATTCTTGGAATAAGTTAATATTGCCAATGTGGTGACTTCCCTATTATTTCCAGTCATTTATTCTTCAGTCATCCCAGATACAATTAGTATAAGAAAGTCCTTTTAAAGAAACTGTCTTTGCCTGCCTGTAAAACATATTGCTTGTAGTTCACATAGCGCAAATAAATTGAAGTGGTTTCCTTTCATATTAGCTGTCTGTACTGCGTTTGCCAGTGTCGTCTTCCCAGTCATGCAGATAGACTATAAACCTCTGAAAAGCTGACTGAAAAATGATGAGAGAGCAGCGTTTTTTGAAAACTCTTACAAAACATTATTTTTGTTTTCCAGTCATCCCTACTCTTTGGGACAGAGTCATATTCTTTGGTTTCATTCATGTTCAGTGTTACACTGTTTGTTGTCAACATTTTGACCTTTACCACTCAGAGAAGTTAATTTGACTGCAAAGATACAATTTTCGCTGTTGTTAGTGTAAAGAATGCCACATATACAGCAACTAGGTGAAATGACACTGTGAAATTAATCTCTAGATTTTAATAGTTACTTTTGCTGGAATAAATAATTACCTAGAGGTTATGGTTTCAGAGCATAAGATCTAACTGGAGTCAAAGAAACTGAGTTTATGCTCCTGAGTATTTTGTTGACACCTTTTGCTTTGTTTTACAGCATGTGTCATAATGAGTAAAAATATTTCATTTTTGTTCCTTACAGATGAAACGGGATAAACCAGAAAATATACCAGATTTGCAATATTTAGTAAAAGAAAAATTTACTGCATTGCAGAGCAAGAACAGTGACTCAGATTTGCAAAGGAATGAAAAATACATATATTTTAAGGATCAACTTAAAGAAATGAGAAAACAATGTAAGTCTTACTTAAAAAATGATTTTTTTGAATGCTAAATGGTAACATGTCTACTAAATGTGCTAAAATACAGAACTGCCACTTACGGCTCGAACAGAGGTGAGTGTTCCTCTTTCCAAACTTAAGTGCAGTTACTTTCGTGGTTTTTTATAGGTTCCCACAGCTCTTGCCTTGTCTGAATACAAATATTGTTAAAATCTTGCTTTACATCTTTTTTTGGTAAGGTGGGCTTTTTCATTTGCAGTGACTTTTTTTCTTAATTGATAGGATCTTCTAAAAGGATTAGGTAAGCTGTTTTCATTTGTCACTTAAACAAATTGCTCCTGTTTCACAACTTAGGATGTGCTGCAACTCTAAGAAGACCTTTGCTTTAATCATAGAACTATATTGCTGGAAAATGCTTACTGTGTATGTTCTCAGGTTTACAGCTTCTGTGCGTGCACCATATAACACTGCAACATATTAAAATCTGTTTTCCTTAATTCATGTTGATTCACTAGGTGTTAAAATTTTAAGTTATTTGTGCTTGAATTACCAAAGAAGTTGGAGAGTTAGCAGTTCTAGTACTTATGCAACACAGCAAAATAGTATATTTTTATTGCCCTGCACACATAGCAGCTATTAAAAAAATCACTCTGTTACTGTTGCTGGGAAAGTTTATGGGCGCTAACACTATTTGTGCTGTTCTTCCCCAATCATGATTATGTTTTGAAATCATATTATTTTGCTTGCTGTCCCTTGACCCCTGTACCTATTCCCTCCCACCCTACATTTTGATTTCAACATAAACTGGTATCTCAGGAACTTCAGGAGTCATAGATTAATGATTTATACCATTGGAAACTGAAATTCTGGATGCTGTCTTGTAGCTCTCCTTGAGTTTTGTTTTTTTGGAGCCCAATCCAAAACTCGCTGAAACTAGCGGAAAGATTTTTCCCTCTGACTTCACTGGACTTTGGATTGCTTCCCTAGAGAGATTTATGAAGTGTGAGCACATGCTTGGCAAGGTGAATTTTAGATCTGATATCTCAAGACTTGCTAGGACTAGGGCTTCAGGGCTTAATACATTTGTTTCCCATCTTTATGGTTTTTAAGATTTGAGATTTGAGTATTAGCACGGATCTCTGAGTTTAATAGATCTCTTGGCATTACTGTAAGAATGAACACACCAAGTTGCAGACCACAAAACAGTGTAATTTTCACTCCCTACATAACCATAAAATTATTACCGCCCCACCATTATGTTGTAATTCCTAATTTCCAGGTGTTTGTAAGTGAGAAGATAAAATCTTGATAACTGACTTTGGATTTACTTTCCACCCCGTAATTGCCTGAGGAAGGGGTGTATGCCCTAGCAATATGTTCAGCTCAGGCTATGTGACTGAGCTCTAACTGGTAGAACTGTTGAAAATCCCCCAAATTAATTAAGCTCCATAAGAGCTATTCTTTAAAAAAAAAAAAAAAAAAAAAAAGAAGACGACGTCTTTCTACTACTCCTGTCTGAAATCAAGGTTTGTCTTATTGGCCATTTGGACTTTTGTTTTGGTTGTGCATAGAGGTCAGACTGTGGCCAACAGGATATGCATGATGATGTCTGATCGAATGCTGCGCCCAGTACGTGGACTGTTGATCAGCCAGGTCAGTTTAGGATTAGCAGAATTCATAAGGTCTTTGATGCGGGAAATCTATCACATTTGCCCCTATTGCAGCGTTTAATGCAATTCAAAAGATTGAATGGAAAATTGTTAGTTGAACTTTAACAAACAAGCTTGGATGCAATTTAATGATCTTGTGTTCAAGTAAACAATTTGTTTCAGCCCCCTGTCTTTTGAAATGGTAAACTAAATGCCACCTCAGGTCCACAGATAGCCAAGAGATGGAAAATTCAAAGTAAAATTTCCTAAAGCAAGCACCACTTTACTGCTTCGAATATGTATCAGTGCTGTCTTTTCTGGCTAACTAATCCACTGATCCCCTGTAAGGTCGCTTTCCTACTTCAGTTCCCTCTTCAAAATGCTGCTTTACCAGGAAGGCTTCTTCAGTAATAATGGCTGACTGAAGGTCGGTGGAGTCTGTTTATACTCGCTTACATAAATCTGCTTCCATATGATATAGTGACCTGCAACCAGTCTCTGTTCTATGCAGTAATGTGATCTCCTTGCTGTTACCCTCAACTTCCCTCTCCCTTTTGTCTGTTTTCCCCACTCATGACTAGCCTTTAAAAAAGCCCCAAAATTGTAAGCACAATTTTGAATATAAAAAAATTATTCACAAACTTAAAAATTATAGATGCCCACATTTTTGTAGGATCAGGGTCTCTGATTTTAACATCTTCAAGACAGGCTAAACCTACACATGTACTTGCATCTAGTTCAGTAAAGCCCTGATCCTGAAAGTAGCCTCTTCTTATTGTTGGGCTCTACATAGCAGATGAATATACTGAGATGTGTAATTGAGCATTGTCAGTATTATCTAACATACTGCGTAAGCCAAGTTACTGTAAAGAAGGAGTGAATATGGGGCTCAGCGGGAGGAAGCTTGGAGTTGTAATGCCAGCTGAACGTTCATGAAAACTGTAGAAGACATCCACTAGTTTCGATAAACTGATGATTTACCTCATAATCCACCATGTGTACATTTTGTTCCCTTTTGTAAAGGTCACTCAGTTAAGTATTCAGCAGTTGTGCTTAAGTCAAGTTGTATGTGTATTCTTTAGCTTTTCCCGTACGAGATTATGGCTTCATAATCGTGATTTCAGTAAAACAGCTCTCGTAATACAGCGTATTGTAATGTGTCTGCAAATTCTGGGACACATCTTGAAACTACTTTTTGTGACATGTATATTAATAACTGTCAGCAGCTACTTGTTTTATATTTTCTTTTCGACTATTAGTGTTGCTAGTTTTTGGCACAACTTAGTGCAAAACTCCTGGCCTGTTTTAAGCAGTGCATACACATAGACTTTATACTCCAATTTTTAGCTCTTTCCTGGGATTTGCTTTTATTGCTAACTCAAAGAACATATCAAAACATAAAACTCCAGTCAGGTTTTCTCAGATGTGCTTTCTTGTTTTTTCCTTTATCCCAGCCTTTCCCATCTCAAAGAAGCAGATGGGGTAGATGATAGAATGATTTCTCTGTGATATTGAGTGACCATTAATCCTTACATATCTTTTATACAGGTTTGGCATTTGTATCTAGAATAGCCAAACAAGGAAATGTTACATTCTCACATTGTCTTGCTACTTAGAAATTATCTAGGATTTGAAGGAGAAAAACCTTCTTGATACAAGATTTCCTAGGTACAGTGCAGGGTGTGAAGCAGTTAAATCTAACCTTAATTTAACAATCTCTCTTCTTCTTGAGATTCTTGATAGTTGCTGCCACAGTGATGAAGAGGGAGCTGCATGGTTGTTCCCTGTCACATGACAGGTAATATGCCCTGCGGTAGGTAGCCCTCATACCTGGGGAGAAAGGTACTGCATCGCCTCCAGTCCTGCCTCTCCTCTAGGCACTTCTGCAGAAAGGAGTCCTTCTTAGCTTTGAACTTCTGCAGCTACTCAGATGCAGAACTGAAGTTGGGAACGTGCATTTCTTCATGGCAGTAAGGATAGCAGTGTGTCTTAGAGCAGTTTGCTTCCTCCTCATCTTTCATACAGTTGGCAGGCATTCTCCTTCAATCTCTAAGCCTTTATTATGCAGCTAATTTAGCAGAAGTATGTGCAAAATGGTGCAGAATCTCCACTTCTGATGATATGTGTCAAAACACTGTCAGATAGGTTTTTATGTGAACAACCGGTGATTTTTACTGAAGGTGCATTTTCAGAACTATCCTGCATCCTGTTCCTAAATGCCCACTTCTTATTTTTGATGGAAAAAAGTTTCATCAGTCTACTCAAAACTACTTAGAATGTAAGCGTTAAAAAAAGAAGTTTCATTTATTTCTTTTTTATAAGTTTTTTAGCATTTCTTGTACCCCAGAATGACTATGTTATCTTTTTCAAATATGCTTTTAGGCATATTCACTAAATATTGTAGTATCCAAAAGTTCTAAAAGATTGCAGATGTGGTTTGTAAGGAAAACTTTCTGTGACCTTAACTGTACATGACTGGTGCTCCGCTTACGCAAAAGGATCCCAGATTTGCAGAGTGGTTAGTGATCTACTTTTGATTAAGGGAAATGTTAGTTGAATAAATTAAACTGCAAGAGTAAATCATTTGAAATCAGTGAAATTGCTGGCATGTTGCACTTCCTTATTGGATTGTAATCGCAGTACAGAACCTTGCAGGACTGAGCCCATAGGGACTAAGTCATGATAACTGTAGAAATTGTAGCTCTGAATTTTGTATCTCCTATAAATTTAAAATCCCACTTTCTGTTTAATGTTGTATTACCCACTCTTTTTATTTCATGCCAGTATGTATATCAAAGGCATCTTCTGGCACAGCATATGAGAGTTGTGCCTTCATGAAATGAAAATAAGAGTTGTCTTTAATCTGTAGGTATCAGTTTAAGTTTCGAATACTCTGTGAAAAGAAAAGAAAAGAACTGATTGGAGGCTATTATCTCTACTCCTGTGACCCTAGCTGCCACTGTTGTATTTATCGAAGGTTATTTAGTTTCACATATAGTGCACAAAAGATGAAATGTTTCATGGCTCTTTTATAGTAGCTGGTAACATGCACTTTGGAATCCTTGATAACTATGTTCCCTGCGTGCGTCCAACAGAAACAAACTTCAGTAGTCATTTTGTAGAAAGTATTAAGATTTGAATGAATTACAATATTGCTGGTTATGCCAAGCAATTTAAGGAGTGAATTTGGCAAAGTGAAGAAAGATAGTACTTTGTTGATAGGAAACAAATCATTTTGAGATGCAATATTGGTTTTGGCAACTTTTTGTCATAGGAAAACAGTCATTATGATGTTGTTTGGAAAGTAGCAGCACTGCAGTTGTAATGAACTTGCTTGCCCTCTCCACTGACAAAAACATACCTCAGAAGTTTTGAAAGGGAAAAGTATATAACATGATTGAACATTTTGCAAAGACAGATTCATGACCAATATAAATGAGCATATATTTTCAAAGGAAATTTTAAATTTGATGTCTGATGTTCAGGTAGACACCATCATGCACTGCTATGTGATACATGTATTTTAAAACCGTGCATTTGCCAGGAAATAATGGTGTAAAAAAGTGTTGTTTCAGATGCAGTTTTGGGTAGAAAAATAATACAATGGAAGGAATTCTCTTTAAATTCATAAAACAGTCTATCTCGAGACTCTGGGAAAGACTGAAGTCTTTGATTTGCCTTTAATAGGATAGGAAATCAAGCTGCAACATGACACTGTGTAGTATAATGCTTGACAAGTATCATCCAATTAATCCTCACAACATCGTACTGGGGTAGGCAGTTTAATTTTATTCCTCACCATCTAACAGAGTTGAAACTTGAGTAAATAGTTGAAGTGACTTGTGCAAAGTTGCATAACTCATTTGTAAGTCTGCATTTCTCTTCAGTAGTTCCTAACTACTTAGTCTATTTTTCAACTCTATTCTTAGCTGTGTAGGCAGAGGAAGAGCTGAAAAATTAGGCCAATGTATTTTTCTTACTATTCTTAATATAAAATAATCATTTAGATCATTTTATTGGATCTGATTGTGGGGAAACAACTTCAACCCAAAAGCTGAAAATTAGTTACTGAAAATGGGATTGGAATGGATATTATTATGACAGTTCAGTGATATGTGTGGGATACGCACTTCTCATTTAAGTAAAATTCTTTATATACAGCCTTCTGATTATTAAAGAAATGAAAGATAGTCTAGGAGTCAGGAAGGCAGCCTGCAGTTCGGGAGACCTGGGTTTAGTTCTTTCCTTTGTTACCGTCGTCCTGTTATTACCTAGATCAAGTCATTGGGGTTCAGATTGGACAAGATTTCACTGGAAGTTAGCTGCCTGAAATCTTTGTGGGTCTGAGCATTACGTCTGTGTTTGAATTTGGCTATGTGTATATGGTCCTTGTGGACTGTGCGAGGAGAGACTGAGGAACGTGCAATAGCTCATGTCCATGCTGCTCAGGGCTGGTACCCTAAGGAGCAGCGTAGCCACATTCACTCTGCACTGTGCAGCACTCTGTAGCCTTGTGTCTCATGTGGCACTCCTATGGCCCTAAAACATCATTACTGTTTTTTGTGTTTTTTCAGTTCAGAGAACCTGAAGTAATAACATAGCTGCATTAAGCCTGCCAGAGTGTTATTTTTATGGAATGATGCTGAGGGAGCAAATTGCAGCCCCTGAGGAGTGACATGAAGATGTGTAGAGGCATTTGTGTGAATGAGGCCAGATTTTTGGCTAGGGTTAGACGACTGCCTGGGCAGAGAGGGAGAGACTTGACCTGTCATTGTCCGTCTGGGACTGTTCTGCCTGGATATTCTGGGGAAGGAACTAGTGGCTAGAACTAACCCACCTTTAATTTTGAAAGATTAGACCAGTGCCTAGGGGTGAAACGGAGTGAGCAAAATTGATGATGGTTATATCTCACATGTAAACCCTCTATTTCACAGAGTTGTTGGGAAGAGAAACAAGCTAGATTACAAGATGCTCAAATATTGCAGCAATGCGAGGTATACAAATACTGAAGATGAATATCCAAACTGCATAATTACCATCAAAGTTAGTATCTTTGCTAATTTGCAAAAAAGGACCAAATCTAGGATGAATGACAGGTTCAGAATGCTTGTCTTGCAATCTGGGACAATTCTTCCAGGTCAAAAATTAGCTATGTTTATAGGAAAAGAGACAGACGCTTGCATTAACATTAATCCTGTTAGCGGATGAACAGAGAATGTCAGTTGCCAATGGATCTGGTCATGTTTTTTTTGATGAAATGATTGCCTTTGAAAAATGTGATTCATTGAAACAAGAACTTTCTGCAGAGGTTTATTGCTCTGGGATTTAAGGGTCTGAAGTGGAATTTGTGGTTAAAATGGAGGAGAAATCAACCCACCACCGCAAAAAGCCCTTCTCCATTGGGAGTTACCCGGAATATAGGAGACCTAGATTCTAGTTTCAGCAGTTTTTAATTCAGACCTGGACTGAATCTGGGCCTACTAGGTGATTAACCTGTAGGCTGTGGAATCAGTCTCCTTCTCTTTCTGTTCAGTGTGTATTTAATTGCATATAAAAATAGAAACAACTGCTGAAGAAAATATTGAGAGACATTGGCCTTTTAGCCCTATGGTAAATGCACTCAGATGAAGGAGGTATCTAAATCAGAAAGAGCACCAGATCTATGTCTCTCTTGTTATAAATATCTGCCCTTCCAATCAGTGAATATTTAATGGTACTCTTTCTTTATCTCTTTCTGTTTCTCTCATCTGGTCTATATATCTATGTGTTTTTGAAAGATATTTTTGAATATTTTTCATATATCAATAAAAATCATATATGAATATTTTTGAAAGATTGACATTTCAAAATGTACATCATTGCAAAACTTTCTGCAACCTATAATTCCTGTTTTCGTATCAGCCCAGCTCCCAGAGTTTTCAGATCAGCACTGAATATATAAAATCAAGAAAGCCCATGGTGTGTTGCATAGAAAAAAATTTTATTATTATTATACACTTAGGGATAATACTTTGGGTAATTTTTTGTTACTGTCATGGGATTGTTCTCTCTTAACTGAGCACTTTGATGGCTGCCGGCATGGCTTTTTTACTATTTGTAGGAGCACAGGTAGGAAGGAGCCTTGTGGTTGCTGATTCTGTTCTCCTGATGTTGCAGTCAGTCACCTAATCGATCACCTCTTTGCACTCAATCATGTAATAAAATTCCATCTTAAAATATATTAACTTTTTGCCCCATCTACTTCTATTGGAAGACTAATGAAAAACCTTAGAACCTTGCTCAGATGGTAAGAAATTTTCAGGCTAAGCAAATTGGTGGCCAAATTCTTTATATTTGTTCTTGCAGAAACACTGCACCCTACCTTATGTAGATCTTCTCCCTCAATGATATTTGGTTCAGTTCAGTCAGTTCCCATATTTCTTGACTCTATAGTAATCCATTTGTGCAACTTGGAAAATTATTAAATTGCGTGTCTTGTGACTGTATTTGAACTCATTGGAAAAGTTTTATAAATTTCAGATGAGTAAGAAGTATAGAAATAGATGCCAAAGTTTGCCTGTTGAATTCTGAAGACTTCAATAGATTGATTATACCCTGTGGAACATGTGTTTTCTGGTAACAAAATGTGCTTTCACTGGGATTTTTCATTCACTTACCTTTTTGGACAGTTAGGGTTTTTTCATGCTGCCATAATGTGTATTATTTATTTTTCTAAAAATTTAAGCAGTGGGAATGCAGGGACTGCCTCTGCCAGCTCAGTACTGTTTTACTTGCCATTGTGTCTTTCACATGTCATTTAGACATATTTGCAGAAATAAAGAATGGAAGAATTCTGTTCCTGTGCCATGAGCTTACAGCTTAAATTTCAAGTGTGATCACAGGAAAGAAGGTGAAAAGCAGTCCGAGGAGAGGGAGGCAAAGAAGGAGAAAAGGGAGAGCATCGCGGTCTTATGATTACTCAGTTGAGACATTCTCTTTTTGAAGTTAGGATGTTGAGGAGGGAGGAGCAAAATAAAGCTCAGTGGAGCTTTAAACTTAGGGAACTTTGTTTTATTTACTCATTTTCTCCGCTACTTCACTATTTCTCTTACTCCTGGAAGGATAGTAGCTTCTTTTACCCTTGCCATATGTTCATTTTAGTCATTTATGTGTGGGACTTTGTACCATCAGTATGCACAGGGATCAAAAGAAATTCTACTGCAGTAAAGCATTTGGATTGAGTACCAACACAAAAAGCATTTGAGGAGGAACAGGGAAGTAGATCTGAGATACTGCTGACAAAATAATAATCCGTCAGTGCTTATCACACTATATAGTAACTTCAGAGAACTCTAGTTTGGAGAAGGGAAAACACTTGCTTTTTTTATAGTTCCTGAGACTACTTGCCATGTAGCTCTTCAGTGTGTCTTTCAGAAGAGCTGCAGGTTATTCAACAAATGCATGTTGAGCTAGATCTTTATTTGATAAGCATCAGCATAGCCTCTGAAGTCAGTGGAATTTCCCTGATTTATACCTGTGATATACCATAACATGCAAACTCGTAATGTGCAGCGAGATTAATAAATATTCTCTAATTTCATATCAGAGGTTCATGTGTATTGGCCGCTTATAATTTTTGATATTAGTGTTTGATTTCCTTCTTGAAAGCCTTGGGAATGAGTAAGCTCACAGTAAAGCATGATTTCTTTCTAACTTGAATTTTATGCCATGAAATGCCCTGGAGCTCTGCTTCACACTGCCCCAAGCTTGTTAAATCAGCTGAAACGCAGGGAGAGAACTGAAGTGCTTAAGGACTGCAAAACACATCTTTTAGGTTTGTGAACCTCAGATTGGATGCCAGAGCCCAGAGTTAAGTGCCTGGGCTCCTATGAGGAGGGTTGTGGTCCATCTGTGTGAGCAGCTTTGCTCCGTGAGGAATCTGTTCTGTCAGCATAATGTGCTTTACATTTGTATGTCAATCACTGTATTGCATAAGATGCCTAAAAACCTGCCGAGTATAATGTACCACAGTGAAGGGGGTGGATCAGGGCTTTAACTGTGAGGCTGAGCACACGTGCTCCCATTGTATAGATGGAGAGGAAATGGACCATGGCTCTAATCTGTGGATTTGCGAATTGCAGGCACTCACCCAATTACTGATGTTATCTAGGAGCTGAAGTAGTAATTGCTTATACTGTCTCTTAGGAGTAACTCAAGTTATGTTGCTTTCAGTCAGCTTTAGCACAAAGTCAAGGAAATCAAACCATCTTCAGTGCCATTTTTGTTTACTCTAGAACAGGCTTGGAGCATGCAGATGTTCAGTTACATCTGAGAAATGGTGTAACTTGTCATCTTTCAGCTGTTATTAGCTCTCATTTGAGACACTATATCTGACTTTACAAGTGTGATTAGGTTTATCATGGCTTATCATCTCAAATATGGATGCAGATTTGTTATGCTACCAGACATGCTGTGAGTGATCTCAGGATTAAAAACAAAGTTACTTAACAGGTGTTCTAGCAGGCACAGAAGATACCTTGTGAAGGAGAGAAGTCACCTAACACTTGCAAATATGAAACAGTGAGTGGAGAGGTGGTGGGAGTGCTTACTTTTTATATAATAGCATTGTGTGGCTACAACAGTTGCCCAGAAAGTGTGGCAAATACATTCACACATACGTATGTAAGAAAAATCCCTCGGGGCTGTTAAGCCTGAAGATGACACTTCTGGCTCCTCTCTGGATCCTGCAAATGCCCCTGACCAGATTAGTGGAGTCTGGGCAAGACTACTAGGAAAACATCACTATAGGCTTTCCCTGTATTAACCTTCCCCTAGGAGTTTACTCTTATTCATCATCAGAGAAAGACTGCTGGATGAGATGGACCTTGAGTCTGATATGATATAGCCACTCTTATGTTTTTAACTAACCCTCAGCTCTGCGCTAGTCTGTAGAGGGCACTCTTCATCACGTTAGTTGAAGCACGATCTGCAGTGCGCACAGCCAGGAATGTAAGGGGGCTACAAAGGGTGCAGATAAGGGTGCATGACTGTATTCTGGTAGTTAGCTCACTCAGCAAGGCATGGAGAAACTGGGTTCTCTGCATATCCATTACTACCTTCTCTTCCTCCACTTGGATGGAGCTTTGCTTACTTTCAAGAGCCAAAGAGGTCGCAGGACAAAGAGCTGCTATTCCTCATTACTCAGGCTGGGGCAGCTCTGGGCAAGTACAGAAGTCAGAAATTCGGATCCCTAGAGAACCTGGGAGGAGCTTACCAGATATAGATGCCTTCAGGGTTAGGAGGCCACTAAACGGGATTTTTTTTTTTCAAATCATCATTTTGGACTTCAGTGTCTGTAGTTTGCTTCACTTCTTTGGATTTGGCCCAGACTTAAGTGTTCTCCCTTGCTCCCTATTTGAAAGTTTATGGGTCAATCCAAGACTTACTGAAATCCACAGAAGTCTTTCCAGGAAGGCTGTTCGTTGGGTTCTGTCTATAAACTTCCAGTGTAAACTAAGTGACTAGTTTATAATCAGATAGGAAAACAGGAAAAAAAACCTATGCATCTGCATATTGCTGCATGCAAGGCTTCATGCAGAAAAGCTAAAGAGTTTTCTTCAAGGGGAAAAAAGTAAAAGCCGCCTGATTGCTTTATCAGCCTCTACAATAAAAATAGTAATTACTGCAATTTAAGTATAATGAATAAATCACTGAATTAAAATATGAACAAAAAAGTTTAACAAGCAATCATACGTAATCATTTAGCAACTCTATTATTAGTAGGGGCAAAGTAAGCTATTTACCTACCGTTTGCTTCAGCATCCATTGTTTTGTTTTTTTCGTTTTTTTCCTCCTACAACCCAGATAAATTCTGGCTTCCTCCTCTCAAACAGAGTTTCGTTATACCATTTACTTCAACAGATGTCTACATAGTTGGGCTCATATTCCACAAATATCTGCTAACCTAAGAAAACACCACTATGCAGATAGTTCTGTTGAAATTGTACCTTCATATAGGTTTTGTTGCACTGTGGCTATGTCATGGACAGATATTTTCCAGCTCTGCCGTACTCTCTTTACCACTTCCCTCATTTTACCAAACTGCTCCCCAGGCTGAATCAGCATCCTTCCTGGTTTTTCTGCAGCTGCTTTCCCTTTTCACATGACGCCACAGAGGCTCCCAATCTCCTTCCTCCCTGCCAGTTCCTCCTCAGAAGTGTCACAGAACGTGTTACCCATGACTGATACACTTCATTTCACTAGTGAGACCTTCATGTCTGTCTTCTTCTGTCCTGAAAAATTAATGTGACTTGTTTCTTGATAGACTATTTAGTTCATTTACATTTGCTTTTTGATGTGCCAGTCTGCTTCCAGGTCAGTAGTATTATTGCAAAAGCAATAGTTTGGAGGAAAGTAGTGGCTATTGACGACTAACAGTGCTGTTGGTGGTGTGCTAGCTATTGCTTTACATTTTTGTTAGAGTTGGAAAAACTAGTAGCTGAGTGACTCATGAAACCCAATGTAGCAAAATTCAGTTGTAAATGAAAGAGGAACATTTCCATATTCTTTCTTTGGCTTAATTCCTGTGCCTAATGGCTGTGTATATACCATAAACATTGTGAAGGAGCAACCATGGAAACACTTGTTTTCTTGCATTGCTAAATTTACTCTGGGTTGAATATTAACACAGCGCCTGGCAGTACTTTAAAAGCAAAAATAGCTAAAGCGTGACTCACTATGAGTCATTTACTGCTAGTCCTGCTATACTGCCTAGAGCTTGACATTGAACAAGTTGGCAGCCTGCGTTGCTACATTTTTTTCTAGGAACTTTGAACACATTTCATTCTTGTGAATTCTCTTGTGCAACAATATTAAACACAGCAATGTGTTTATTTTGCTTCCAAAGTCGAATGAATCAGAAAATGGTGAAACAAAGAGTATTTTTCTTGGAGATTCTGGAAGAGCTGGATTCTGAGAATTATTTTTTAGCTGCAATAACAAAATGATTGCATGGATGTTAAAAGTTAATTACACTTTATACAGATTATGTAACATACACTTTAAACGTTTTAACATCTCTTTTCTTATTTATTTACACTTGCAGTTAAGGCTTACGTGAAATTGGAATACTGAGACTGTAGCTTGAAAACATATTCTCTTTGGCTGGCTAAGGTTTTTTGATGGGAAGTCAGTCAACTCGAAGGGGCAGACAAAAAGAGTCAACTGTATTCCTATTGGCCTCTGTATTTAAAAGGCATACCCTAAATATGGTTGTTGGTATCTGACAGCGAGTGGCTTGCTGTCTGGCTGGGAATGCCTATAAAAGATCAGCTGATTTCAGTCAGATGGATAGGGGTAATGGGAGAGGGCTGAAACCAAAAGCAATTTGCTGAGGCAACCATGTGATGATATCCTGAAATACACTAGCAGTGCCAAATATCGCTCTTCAGTATGCTAAAATTTTGTTTTCAACTAAATGTCATTGCTAACTAAAAGTCACTTCTTAGAACAACAGATAACAAAATCTTTACATTCTTAAATATTTTCCACATTTTAAAATTATTACTATGTTTTTGTAAAGAAAAAATTCATTGAAGAAAAACCTTCTTATGCTATCAACGTGTAACTTTTTGCATGTGTTTTAAGGAGGTACCAGAAATCAAATTAAAATACTAATGAAGTAAGTTCAAAACATCTACAGAAGTAAAATCCCATATATCTGGATACAATTAAAAAGCTTGTTATCTATCTCTTCCTTGAACTACAGATGGTGAAGATAGCACAGAATTGTGAATAATGTTACAGGCATAACTGCACTGTAAAGTTTCTGATTTTCTTCTGTCTTATCTCTTTGACAGTGACCCCCCCCTCAAATCATTGTTATTAAAAAGATTTCAGTAGTTACTCAAGTTATATGCTCTTTAGCAATCTCTTCAAAGCTACTGCATAGGTTGTACCTCAGCCACACCTCCAGACACGTTATGCACAATAGACACGAGAATTTATATTAAGGGTGAGACTGTACCTTTTAAAAGACAGCTCTGTGTAGGAGGTTTTTCTGCTCCGAGGATCATCAGAAAGATTGGAGCCGCCTAAGGCATGATACGTCTTGGGCATCTCTATACATGACATAGAAGTAGTGTCTCCATTAAGCTGTAGCACATTGTTCCCTTCGCATATGTGTGTGTTTGTGTGTGCACACTCACACATATTGACAGATAGAGTATGGATAGGACAGTCACGTGGAGTCTTTCTCTCCAGGACAGTCCAGAAGATCGTGTGCTGGGCTCTAGGTTAAGCACACGGGAGCAAGAGAGTCTAGCACTGAATGTGAACTCTATTACAAAGCATGAACTGTTTTCCATAAATGCATAAGAAATACACTGTTGAACTGAAACCAACCTCCTGTATGCATGTGCATCCTAAAATGACAAATAAAAACTCTCAGTTCTCAAATAATTTTCTGTTCCAGTTATGAATCCAAAATGGTTTTTGGTAATATTTTCACGTAATAGAACAAACAGAGCACATTATGTAAAGTTGTAAACCATATGCACAGTGCTGAAAGAATCCATACCTGTTTAACCACTACAGACTATGAGGACTCCCACTTTGCTGCATTCTTCTCCTGGGTCTTCAAGTGTGTTTCAGGTACAGTATAGGAACGAATATGTCTGTGAGATGCCGATGGGAGAGTGATAGAAATTTTGCACTAACAAAATGTGTTCTGTGGATATGTTAAGTTTCAGCACTGCCTTCAACAGCAGAAGGCAGGCTCTTTTTCTTGTCATTCAAATTGATCTTATTGGGTACCTCTAACCCGAGGATTCCCTGTTCATATATAATGGGTGGGATGCTTAGGATATAATTCTTAATTCCCTAAGAGCTGTGAATAATATGGTTGTTACAAAGCATAAAATGTAGTACTTGTAAAATATGAGCTACAGGTGGCCAGAAAAAATGTTGTCTGTTATACTATTTGTTATGTGGCTGTGCCCTTATAGAACCAGCCTTATGGACTAAGATTTTCTCCTGTGAGCCTTTAATCTTACAAGTAGTGATTTTTGCTGCAGTTTCTTTGAGGTCGAGTCGCAAACATAGTCATACAGGATCCCGTAGCATCATTGGACTGACTGTTAATCACTGTCACCTGTTGAAAATAGGAGACTGTATGTTAAATTGCTAATTTCTAAACAGCTGCCAAATTCTTTTCTTTTTCAAAAGACGTTATTCTTTCAGAATTATCTGTTTCCATTTCCCCCCCACACACACATCTTAAAATCTCTGGCAAGCCTTTTTAATTTACAGTGGCAGGTGTTTTTATGAAGTGTTAGTGGACAAATTGCCTTGAGATTGATAGTTACTGGAGACCAGAGACTATTCACAGATATTAGCAATTGAAAAGATCTTCTGTAATTAAATTCATTACTCTTGGGAGAGTCAAGTCACCAAAGGAGAAGGGAGTGCAAAGAGATGCTATTCATTAACTTCTGCTTTAAGGTATAGCTAGTGTGTGTATTTCGGATATAGCTGGCTAGCTGTAACGATTGAGAAATTTAAAAAACTGAAAGTTAACTTTCTTCATCAACACTGCACGTTACAGAGTTAGGGTCCTAAATTCCCATCTAAACATGGAGTCTTATTTTTGGTTTCTAAATAAGCTTGGAGGCTCGCTTTAGCCCCTTGATTGAGAAACTTGGTTATCATGTTTATTATGTTGCCCTCTGTGTATCGTGGAAAGCATGCAGCTCAGGAGGAGTGTCTACAGACAAGTGCAGGCATATTCGAGTTCCTCTGCCTGCGTTGTCTCTACATCGAGCCAGTTCACTGCCATGCAAATGTGGCTATGCAGATTCTGAATCAGCACAACCTTCTGTCTGTCCAACCAAGGGAATGGGCCAAAGAGCCCTGTTTACACCTGCCTATGTGCACGTGCCCTCAGATGCCTCCGTATTCCAGAGAATGAGGAGCGTAATTAGAAAAATATGCTCAGACTTCTACATACACGGATGCCTGTACCTGTGAGTTCATTTGCTTTAGTGCTTGTTCCTGATCAGAAGTCAAGCCTCTATTTCAACATGATTAATATGGCACAGAAAAGCCAACACCATTATTGTATTTTTTGTACAAGTGAAAATAGGTAGCAAGAACTGAGAAACTTTTAAGAAGCTGTGAACCTTCTGACATGCCCTTTTTTTAAAGAGGAACAAATGAAAAGATAGGAAACGTTCTGCATGTAGGATGTAGGAAGATTATTCCAAAAATGCTTGAACAGAGTTGTTTAAAAAAATCATGATGTGTTTGTACTTCAAGTATTGTTTTAGAGCATAGAAAAATACTATAGAATGTGAATCAGTCGATAGTTATCTGTGGTGAACAGGTAAACAAAAGATTTATTTCCCAATGGCTTTTTCATATGATGGTGACAAACTCCGTTGCACAACAATGGTCACATTCCAAAGTTGCAACCAGGTTCTGGAGAGCTTAATTTCACAATTGCTTACTGTGTCCTATTGCATTACAGTGACCTTTCAATAAAGAAGGGAGATTGCTGGGTTGTTTTTTGTTTTTTGACTTAAAAATTGAATGAGGATATAGTGCAGTGCCTTAATTCTACATAGCAAATATTTTGTTTGACATTTTTGAACTAAATCCTGTAGTAGAATATAGAAAAAAATTGTTTTTACTATTTTCTACCTCTTTATTAATCTTGTAATGTATAAATCTATTTAAGGTTTGCATTTACAGTGGCAATTTAACTGTAAAAAAGTGATTTCTGGTGTTTAGAGACAGATGTTAAAGGTATTTGTTCTTGGTGTAGCAATTTATATATCATCCTTCTGATATATTAACGCAACAATATTATTGCTTTTTTATTTTTTTCCAAGCTGAAAACAACTCATGAAGCTCTGATTTTTTGAACTAACTGGTTGAAAAATAACTGCAAAGAAAAATAATATCATGTTATCATGGTATGTTATGAGAAGGTATTGTGCTATTCCTTTAAGGAGTTATTAAATATTATTTAGTTCTCATCTGTTACAATTCTGTGCTCATAACACTCACTATATAGTAACTTTTATTTTGGTGTGAATTTTAATAACTCCTACAAGCACACTGTTATTTCATGGTGTGAAACAGTTATGTACTCTTCAAAATAACTTCAGTGAAAAATTGTACTGAAACTGACAATTTATGGCAGTGTCCAACTACCAAAGAGAGCAAGCTGAAAAGGCCAGACCTGTAGTGAAGAATATTTGATCATTGGTCCTAGAGATGCAGGTTAAAGAGAAGCCCAACAGATAACTAGCTATAACAAGAAAGCTGCTAGTTAGATAGTTTCTTAAAACAGTTGGGTCTTATATAATCTATGGGTCAAAATATTGTCAACATCACATATAGAACTGAACAGTTATTCAATGAATAGGATATAGATTCTAAAGTCTGAGTAAATGCCTCATCGAGATAACTGAATGATAACTCTTCAGCCCATTCTTAGCTCCAGACTTGCCCATCATCCGCATTGTTTACAGTAGGTGTGTGCTCAGATGCAGACTTAGGTCTGACTGTGGGAGATGCTCTCAGCGAAGAAAGCTTGAAGCTGCTAACATGACCCCAAGCTGTCAGTCATGTGGTCTGATCTGATCAGGTGCAGGTAGATTTGAGCCAACTGCAGCCTACCAGGAGATCACATAACCTCTGCTGTTTGTAGTCATAATTCAGATGCTTTGAGCCTGAGCTACAAGTGTGCTGGCAGCAGCCAGTGTGGTACTGGCCCCGACACTCAGAATACTTCACTTTCAAACAACTGTTGACCTTACAGTATAGACATAGCCTGGGAATTTCCCCCTAAATTCAATGAGAATTAAATTGAGTGCATAGCACTTAGCCATGAAGCTTGAAGGTGGTGTGTATTGTCAGTATCAACTGATGTCTTCAGAAGAGGCCATAGTTGTAGTGAAATTCATAGCCGAGAGAAAAGGTCATTTGCAGAGGGAAAGTCTCCCCCGCTATTTGCACACACAAGAAGGAAGCTTTCCGTGGTGCCAGGAAGTCTGACAGCAGCTGGAGCAATTAGCAAAAAAGAGCTTGAAAATTCCAAAGCAAGAAGCAGGACTGCGCAGGAGTGGAGACACTTGGGATTCTTGAGCCTGATTAGCTCCACTCACAGAGACATGATGTATGCTAATTACAGCTCCTTAGCTTCTTTAGAAGCGGTTGCATAAAAACACAGAAGACATCCGTGTTGAAACTTAGGGCACTAAGTTTCTCCACAGTGGTATGCTCAGACCATCTGCACAATCCATTTACCTGCCTGGATGATGCATGGAAAGGTGTGTCTGTGAGCGAACCTGTCCGTGGTTGTGGGTATGGGAATGGGAAAGTTTCTCATTAAGACGTGTGGCTGAGTAATATAACCCCTGATAATATCTCTTTGGGTCAGTGAACCTTTTTGAGAGTGGATCGTTAAAACAGTGGATCGTCAAAACCGTGATGCAGTATTTAGTCAGTGTTCATAGGTGCAGGTCTGGTCCAAGTTTGAAGAGGAGAAAAGTGTTTTTTATGTAAGATACCATTTCAGTTTTACCAGATGCTATTTTCTCCTTTGATGTGTTTCATATACTTCATTATAACCACAAAAATAATGGCATTTCATCTATAATAGGCAGCATGATGAATTCTGATTGTACAGTATTGCTTGGAGGACAGATCAGCACTATATTTAAATTAACTCTTTGTTAAAGTAAATACAAAAGTTTTGTCATAGATAATGGCTCTTACATTTTTTCCAGGAATTGTAATGAAAGAATGTTTTTCAGCTGCATGCCACATTTTGCCAGGTGTTTCATGGAACAGATTGTTAAATAGAAAAACAGTCTTTTCAAGAAAGAGGAAAATTGTTTAAAGTTATTCTTTTTAAAATAAGCAACCAAATACTTGAACAAAAGTTCTAACTTGAAATAATGTGGTTTATTCTGCTTTTTTTCTGTGCAGTTTGCTTTAAATTGGTGGTAGCATTATAACACCAAAATGCAACACCCTTATAAAAATAAATGAATAAAGAATAATTAAATAATAAGGCATGTTTCACGTACGTAACACTAGAGTTTAAACTGGAAAACCTTGCATATAGCATATAGTAAGCTTCAGGAGACAGCACAGGATCTATGTGCCACAGCAAGCACTTAACACCATCATAGGTTTTATGCAGGTCATCGGTATTGAGGCAAATGTCATCCCCGCTGTCTAGTAAACTTTCTACAAAAAAGCTCCGTACATGTTTGGCTTAATGTTTGGTTTCAACGTTATTTCAGGTGAAACTAAAGACTGCAGTGAAACAAAATGATTGTAAACATGGCAAGGTAGAGATGTTAGTGCACTTTCTTTTTGAGGAGCTGTGTCTTCTAACTGGCTAAATATTGGGTGGAGGGAGATTCTTTTTCTCCGAACCTGTTGTGACCATCGACACGGACAGTCTTTGGACTTCTCAGTTAGCTTTTCTTCAAGAGCTGAAATGGAAGCTATTTGATGGCTCTCTCCCGTATCTGGCAAAATTACAGTATTTTGATGAGGTGTGAGGGCATAAGCATAAAAAGGGCTTGCTGTTCCTGGATGAGAGATATGAATTTTTACATTCAGAAATAAATATTTTAAACAGACATCACAGGAAGTACTGAAATACTTGAGGAACTGTTAGAAATGTATGTTCAGGTTAAGCATATTATCTCTTAATTCAAAGTCTGTCCAGAAACATTTAAGAATGCAAAATATATGAGGTCTCCACTCATAGCTGTTGCTGGATTTTACCCAGCACCATTATTCTTAAAACTTGTGTTTACAGACTTTTATAGTTTTCAGTTTGTTTAATTTAGCAGGAATGCTGCCTGTTTACTAATGTTTTCAGATAGGCAGTATATGTTACATGACATATATATGTTCACTTCTGTGTCTTTGTACACTGTCTGCACCTGTCAAGCTGCATGTTCCAACCATGGGATTCACTAATTTGAGTCCTACCTCACACTCCGTCCTTGCAGTGGCTGTATTTCGCTCCTTTTACTTTACAACACTACAGTCTTTCCTTTTCGGGTCAATAGCTGATGCGTGGTGTTCTGACGTTTTGGTGTCATGGGGGCAGTGCCATCTGGCCACATCCTGTGCTTGAAAAGATCTTGGTAGAAGGCACCTTCCTTGAGAAACAGCCTGGCACCAGAGCCCTCTCCAGTCATGCAGTCTGGTTCATCCTCACTGAGGATCCTGATATCCATCTGCCCCTGTGTTGTGTCGCCTGTTAACATGGAGGGTCATGCTTCTGCATTAAGTTGTATAGAGAGTAATTGTCTAATGACAAGAATTCCCATAACCTTGCTGTAGGTCCAACCTCCTGTTGAGATAAGAACAGGAGGTGCCGTCCAGATGATTTTTGTTAGTTCAGCTGATATTCCAGCAAGTCATTCTGGCTCTTCCGTATAAAGCCGACAGGAAAAGCTATTTAATGTGCAGTCTAGCTTCTGAAATAGTAAATAAATCAAACTGCTTTGATTGTGTATTGTGACTGCATTGGTTTAGAAAAAGCACAGTGGTTTCAGGAGACATGCTTTAAAAATTAGGAAAATAAAACATAAAAAAATGCCTTTGCTGTTCTTTTTATTAATCTTGTATTCTTGATTTACTTCCATGAAATAACTTTCCTGGAAATAGATTGTGTGTTAAATCTTCCTGCTCACCATCAGTTATGATTTTTTTTTAAATTTGCTTTGATCAAGCCATATCCTGATCAGTGTTAGCCATTCAGAGGTTGTATGGTAAGGCTACCCAGCATGAGGAATGTGTACTAGCATAGTTCCTTCTATTTCTCCGTACTATGTAAGTGGCCTTGCCAGTGTTTCTCTGTACATAAGTTGCCCCTCATTTTCATTTCCCTCATTTTCATTTCCTTTGTTTTCAAGAGTGTTCTTATTTTTCTATTTTTAGTTTTACTCAGTTATTTTTAGTCCTTGATCAGTGTTTTCATTGTGCGATGCCACAAGACATCAAGTGTGCGTGTATGTGAAAGCTGTGAATTTCCCCCAGATTCTGTCTTAAATAAAGTGAATCTGCTGCTATCCGTACCTGTTCTAAAGCTGCGGTTATCTGTTGCTTGCTACAGGTTAATGGCTGCAGTCATATAGTGTAGCCACTCAGACTGTGCATCCATAATGTGAGCAAGTACAGTTTGGCTTTCTCTTTAAGGGTTGGCTTATCCTTACAGAATTTTGCAATATTGATGCATAAAGTTTAATGAGTTGTCTTTCCTGCCTTAGCAGAAACTGAAAATGACTTACATTTCCAGAATTGTGTTGAATTGTGTAAAAGACTTTGTGTATTTACAGAAAATGTCCTGCAAAACGGAAGGTATTTTTGTGTATTTATATTCAGTAGATATGTTGCAATGTTACAATAAGTGTTTTTGCTAAATCTGATGACTGCTTAATCCATAGTCCCTACTCACTTAATGGAAGACAAAGAGTGACTTAACAGAATGAACTGAAAATAAAATTTCAATTCTTCATTTCAGAGTTGAAGGCAAGAACCTAGGCACATTCAGTAAGTTCTAATCTCTGTATTTAGAAAGTCTGAATGTGAATCATATATGTCCCTCCTATATTGACTGATTAAAATAGCAGTCTCTAGAGTAGGTGAAACCAGCAGTTCATGTATTCTGGATTCCTGTCCTGAGATAGTCCAGACATACTATTTTCGGAGAAGAGGCAGAAACTCAAGCATGAATCATTAGGGAATAAGCTGCCTTAAGGAAAAAAAAAAATTTTTTTCTTGACCGCTTCATTTAGAGGTTCATTTATAACCCTGAAGAAATGGTTCTGTTTGCTTTAAAAAGAACATGGGTGTTGTATTTAGGCACTTCAGTTGTGCATGACCCTTTCAGTTCTTTTTAAGTCACTCTCTTGGTGTTCATGCTGCCACTAAAGATGTCTTCATTTCACTGCAAATAATCTTAGTACATTCTAAGATGTAAGAAGCAGCTGTTCAACACCAGCAAATTGAGGTTTTATCCTTTCAGCTGAGATACTGTAACTGGAAATGGCAGTTCCCAGTCCACTGTAAATGAGAAGTAAAACCAGTTAGCTTAAACTACCATGAAGGTGACTTGAGATTGTTGTGATCATGTGAGCAAGCCCTAAGCCAAACAGAATCTGTCTTTTTGGACAATTTAGACCTTCTCTACCTTTCTGATCTGTTTTCTCATTACATGCTTGACACTCACCTTAGCATTGTTACCAGTCTCAATTTTCCACTTTGCCTTGAGCATCTTTATGCTTTTTCTCATGACACCTTATTAAGGATGGGAGAAGCACCAGGACAAAGTCTCATCATCCTCCAAGAGTCTCCTCAAAACTGGTCTGCTGTAATGCATAGAGAGAACTCTAATCTAATTATGACTGGGCAGATGGCATGATGTGGTTGTTCTTCCTCACTGGCTGAGAATTCAGTGCATCCTATTATTTGTGACCCTGTCTTTGCTACCACCCCCATACCAACCCGCTTGTTTGTCTCCTCCACCTGGTTTGTCTTGCCTTTTAGGTTGCATGCTTTGGAAGAGAGATTGTCATTTTACCTAGTATAATGCTGCTCTGACCAGGCTGGCATTCAGGTGCTACTGCAATATACTTATTATAGGATCGTAATATTTCTAAAGAGATTGAAGGAGTATTTTATATAAAAATAGCCTCATTCTCTTCCAACTTGCACCACATGCAAGTGTTCTGTGGGCTTAAGTATGAGCAGAAGCTTATATCACATACATCTAAATAGAGCTACTTTGGCAGACTCTGTGACAAGAGCCAGCATTCTATGAATGTAATTTAATCAATGAACTGTATTTAAATAACTGAAATTTATTCAGTCTAAACAAATCCAGACTCTTTCCTGACAAATGTTTAATCATTCAAGATTGCATAACTGGAGGATTTAGGGATTAGTTAGCTTTGAAAATAGGTCAGGGAAAACATCTACATTTGGTTAAAAGTTAATCAGGTGAAGAAATAAGTAAAATAGTATAAAAGCTTTAGAAAAAGTCTTTTGTAAAATGAGTTTTGTGTAATGGTACAAAGAATGTTTTCTATTTATATAGGAGATGCAGAGCCTTGTCCTCCCCTTTGTTTACGCTGCTATAATTCAAGAGAAACTCCTTTGAACAAGTAATGCAAGGGAGAGGAGAATTACGTATTTTGTTTCTCAAGGGTCCAGTGCTTTGGGCTTATTAATGATTTCATATAATTTTATAAAAACTTCAAAATTGCCATTAAAAGCAATGGCTCTCAAATATGGAGAATACCAGGTGCTGCAGTGAAAATGGGGTGGTGATCCCAGATGTGCAGTTATGATCAGAAAAGCTTGGGAGTCACTGCATTAGAACTATAAAGCTAAACCTAAAACTCTCCCCAACAACAGAAGTCTGAATTCATTCTTTCAACTACTGTTCATCTTTTCTTCCTATTTCTCCTCACTTCACCTCTTTTGCTGTCTGAAACAGACTGTCTGCTTTTTTTTTCTAGGCTGTCTGGCATCACGAAATGCCTAATGTTGTCTGAGGTTATATACTCTTAATATCTGCGTTCATAAGTGTTTTACTCTCCTAGGCTTTCAGGGAATAAATTCCAAAATACTTTACAAACAGGTGCTCAAAGTTTAATCCAGATCTTTCGTTTGCGATGCACAGAGAAAGAGATGCTGTCTTGGAGGTGAACTGGTTTAGTCATTGTAAATTCGTACATTTGAATGTTAAGAGGAGCAAAAACCATGGAAAACTCCAAAACTGCAGCACAGTTCACTATGCAAAATGTGCTCCCATTAACACGGATTGCACAGTACATTTTTTCACCTCTTGAAATTTCTGTGTAATATACTGAACGCTTTGCAGTTTAACATCAGTAAAGCCAAAATTTGTCACAGTGCTAAGTCTGCACAATTTTCTAGTCAAATAAACAGCTGAAGAATGTATAAGTTTCCCTGGCTACAGTAAATATCTCAGTCTCCAGCATATCACAGAATCATAGAATAATTGGGGTTGAAAGGGACCTGTGGAGACCATCTGGTCCAACCGCCCTCCTCAAGCAGGGTCAGCTGGAGCATGTTGCCCAGGACCGTGTCCAGTTGTGTTTTGAACATCTCCAAGGATGAAGACTCCACAGCTTCTCTGGGCAACCTGTTCCAGTGTTTGACCACCTTCCTAGGGAAGAAGTGTTTTCTTGGGTTCAGAAGGGATTTCCTGTGTTTCAGTTTGTGTCCTTGCCTCTTGTCCTGTCACTGGGCATCACTGAAAAGAGTTTGGTCCCATGCTCTTAGCACTGTCTCATCAGATATGTATGAACATTGTTAAGGTCCCCTTGAGCCTTCTCTTCCCCAAGCTGAACAGTCCCAACTTGCTCAGCCTTTCCTCATATGAGAGATGCTCCAGTCCCTTAATCATCTTTGTGGCCCTTGACAGGACTTGCTCCAGTAAATCCATGTCTTGTACTGGGGAGCCCAGAATTGGACACAGCCCTTCAGATGTGTCACACCAGTGCTGAACAGAGGGAAAGGATCACCTCCCTCGGCCTGCTGGTGCTTGCAGCCCAGGATACTGTTGGCCATCTTTGCAACGAACATGCATTGCTGACCCATGTTCAACTTGTTGTCCACCGTGACCTCCAGGTCCTCCTCTGCAAAGCTGTAAAATTAGCTAATACTATAATTCATATGAATACAATTCCTGCCACCTTATCCTTTCTCTGGCAAAATATACGTTTGCCCTGAGTAAGGACTATGGGGATTTAGACTACTGATAAGGTTTGTTATAATGTATTTTTTTCAAGCTTTTTAGCATTCTGTAATTTCAGAGTTTCAAAGTGACATGAATGTAACTAACCACTTTGTCTCTTGCTTTAAACAGTTATCCTTGGAACACAGGTAGTGTTTTCTTTTCTATCTGAAAAAGAGTTATTAGTAACGGTTTATATTGCAGGCATGTAATTTCCAGGTGGCAGCTTTATTATAGAAACACTGATAAACATGCTAAAAGTTAGCTTGAGTTGAGCATTCAAACTTAGGTAAATTAATCATGAAACTCCTTGCTGGCTTGGGAAAATGAGAAAGGGGAAAAATCACCCCAAAACACATGAATCATTGACTTGTGATCCAAAATTCAACATTGGAGTCACTTACAACACTGTGAAAATCTTTCGGAAGTTCTTGTTATTAGAACTGATTTTCTCTTCATTCTTTGCTGTTTTCAGATCTCATAAGCTATTATTTTTCTGTGCTGTGCCTTCTCAGTTAGCTCATCCCTCTGTTAACCATCTGATCAAATGCTTTTATAGGCATCTATTTTCTTGTCTTACTTAACAGAATCACTAAGTGCTGGTTCAGCTGAGAAGCAAGAAGATAAATGGCAATGTTTGTTGATTCTCTGAGTTCTAGGCTCAGATCTTTACTGTCCAGATGCCGTGAGGCTGTTCTGGGGCCATAGCAGCAGCACAGATCAGTGGAGTGAAAAGACGGCCCATGCCACTCGCCTCTTCTGTGAGCTGTTAACACAAGAGCTGGATGCATGTGCTGTAGAGAGGAATGGCATTGTTTTGTGCTTTATTAGCTAAGCTGCAAATTTTAGAAAACATTGTGGAGTCTGCACAGATCTGCCTTGAGAGAAACCTGTGTAACTTTTTTATTTTAGAGTTTATTTTAGAATTGGATTTTTTTTTGGTCTCTAAATGCCAGCTCTTTTCTTTTTGCCATTGTGCTTGACAGAAATGCCAATATATCCAAAAACAAGATTTTTGTTTGTAGAACAGATTCAAATGGAAAATTTCCTGTGCATTGAAAATTGTGAAAATATTTGCTGAGAAAAAATGAACAAATTGTTCCTCTGAAATGATATTTAGCATACCAGTGCTGACTTGACCTTCATTATTTTTTTTGTGTAACCACGGTTAGCAACAATGAAATTCCTAAGAATGACACTCCCAGCTTCACGAATCCCAAGACTGCTTTAAAGCAGGCCCTCCATGCAAGACCTACCTCCTGCTTCTTTGGACTGCCCCATTAGAAGTTTGGAACACCCCTCCCTTGTTTGGGGCAGTCAGAGTAGCTCTCAAGGCGATGGAGCCTGTCCCTAGCTCCATGGCTTTGATTTAGGGCTTTTGGCTTCCATGCCTCTTATTGCAGTAAACTCTGGGAGATCTGGAGGATCTTTTGGGTCCCTGTAATAGCCAGATTCCTGAGTCTGCAGCAGGAAATTTGGAATATATAGTGTAATGAGACTGTTCTGTGTTCGCAGACCCTGCAAGTTCACTTCCTCCCAGCAGCCCATCAGGAAATCAGAAACTTGCTGGTGAAATGAAGAAAGGTCTACAAATCCAGAATGTTTTCTCAAAACCTGTGAAATTGGACAAATTTACACTTTTCACCAAAACTCTCTTACACTGTAGAATTTATGACTAGCTTTGGTTGATAATCAGTTTTTCATGCACTTCAGATGGAAGCATTTTCAGATCCACATCTGGTTTTTGGGACTTCCTGCAGCATCCTATGTAACCTGGTAGGATCACTTCCCTCAGTCTGCTGGCAATGCTCTTCCTAATGCAGCCCAGGATGCCACTGGCCTTCTTTCCCACAAGGGTGCATTGCTGGCTCGTAGTCGACTTGTTGTCCACCATGACCCCTCTCTGCCCATTTCTCCAGCCTGTCAACGTCCCTCTGCATGGCAGAACGACTGTCAAATTGTGGGATATCGGAGAAGCTGAGAACTGTTACTTAATGCAGATGCCTAGAAGGCATTTAATTTCTGCTGTTAGGGATTTGATTTCAACATCTGTACTCAGACTTCGAATTCAGAAAGTTCCACTGAGAATCTCAGAGGTCCTGTGCTCCAGTCTCCATCTTTGTCTTTATTTTCTGGAGTTCACCAGACAAAAACAGTATCTTCTGAGAATTTTGAACTTTTTACCAAATAGATCTGCACAGAGCTTAACTGTGTTAATGAAGCAATTTTTAGACCACCAAGCCACTACCTGCTGTGTTTCTTTACTTGCATGGTAGATTTATTTTTTGTCAATATGACTTTCAGGAAAAAAATCTGATGTTTGACACAGCACATGGGTCACTATATGATCTCAGGGGATGATTCAGCTGCACCATGTGGGTGGTTCTCAGACCTTTCAAATTTAGATTAGTTCCAAACATTAGATTTAATCATCAGTCCCCTGGTATAATTGTGTACATAAAAATGTAGGTAGGATAAAATGTTTATTCTCTGTCATTCTGAACATTTTTTTCAAAAGCCAATGATTGATTCTATGACATGATCTATTTTAGACTCCTTATGGAGAGCATTAAACAAGAGCAGCTGGCTTCATTTTATTATACAGTATCATATGCCTTTGAATTTGGCTTTCATATTCAACTGTTGATGACCCATATCTTTGTTTTTAGCTTTCAGTTACTGTATAGTTCACTGCATCATCTAACCTGAAGTAAAATAAAAGAATAACTGCTGTGCTAATTGGGGAAAATGAAGCAATCTGGCCTTTTTGATGCTTTCCACTCTAAAGACAAACAAATCAGCACAAGTGCGTGATAACTAAAAGAAAAGGACTCTGGTGCTAATATCAACTACCTGAGCTACAGTGCCATAGCAGAGTTATAGCTATAGCTGTTTCTATTAACTTGAGGAGATACTGGGCTTTTATTGTCCTCTGATAAATAAGGAAACACAGTCACAGTGACAGGTCAGTCATAATTAAATGCTGTTCAAAACATTATAGTCATGTTACAGTCAACTTTTTATGTTTGTTGCGTCACAAAGATTTATTGAAGAGATAAAAGTGGTTATGGAAAACACTGTCCAGTAACTGTGGCAACAGTTATTTGATCTCACAATAATTAGCTTAGCATTTGGTTGCACAATACTTTCACAATACCTCCATGGTTAGTTCATTAAACAAAATTAGCTTTTGTTTGAACTTTCATCATTTGTTGTTTTAAGATTAGTTTAAGTTCAAAAGAATTGGAAAATGCATTTTCAAGCTGCTATTGTACATGAATAATTTATGGTATAAGTGAATTTGTTAACTTCATTATGCAGTAACTTAGTATTTTTGTTCTAGAAGCATTTTATTGGTTTAACAGAAAATTACCTAATATCTAGATAAACCTTACACACAGAATGTCACTATGAAAGGTTTGTGAGTGCCTGCATGCACCTATGTCTGTGTGCACACACACATCGGGTGGAGTTAAAAGGAAATTATAAAGGCTCTAAAGGTAACCTTACAAACTAAGAAGTTTTAAAATTACAATTACTGAGTCTACTTTATTTTATCTCCTCCCACGCTGTCCCACACCAAAGCCGTAGCATGTCCTTTAAGTTACACAGTCATGGTCTACGTTTTCCTCTCAATTCTTATTTAGTATTTTATATTCTCCACCTTGTTAAGTATGTGGTGCCGTATCTTTTTCTTACTGCTGTTATGAGTATTGCTTACTGCCTGTGAGTTCTAATTATATACCAAGACTTCATTGTGTTAGACTCAAGACACACATATATACAGAGAGAGAACAAAAGGTTGGTTTATTGTTTCCTTCACACTAATCAAACCTTCTTCATAATCCAGAGTTAGTACTTCTGTTGTGCTTTTTTATGATAGTCATAGTATCTGAGTGCTCTGTTAACATTAGTGAATTTGTTTTACATTATCCATATGAGATGATTATTATTATCCCAATTTGACAGATGGAAAACTGTCATGCAGAGAGATTATCATAAAAAGTTTTCACTCATTTTGGTAGCTGGTTTTGAGAAGCCTAGGATTTGATTTATCACAGTCCTTATTGTCATATGGCAAACAATTCCCATTGACTTCAGCATTTATGCAAATAAGACTGCAGTCTTAAATCAAGTTGCATAGGTCATCTCAATTCATTCATTTTCTAAATTTGGAATAAGGAAACTCCCTTTCTAACTTCCCATTTCCTTTCTCTACCAGTCTTCTGTTCCAGTTTCATTCCCCTCAGACTCCTTTTCCCAGCCTTCCTCTTTCCTCCCCAAGGCTTGCTTCTTATTCCATTTGTCTTGGAAAGCTTCTTCTTCCACTTAGTTTAGGCAGGGGAACAACTGTCTTCCCTCCTCTTTCTGGACTCATGCCCAAACCAGATGAAATCTCCACATTGCTAACCTCAGAAGCCCTTTGTGAATGTACAAATTTCAGTTTTTCAGAAAGTTATAATTTGGTCAGATGAACAGATTCTTACGGGAAAGACAAAAACTTACTTCCAACATAGAGGTGACTTGAGCTTAACTTTAAGTTCCTGTGTCAGCACAAAGGGATGGTGGAGCTGTCCAAAGACCAAAGTATGAGAATTATGGAGGTAAAACTGCGTAATTTTCCTTAGCTTCTTGGCTGTGGTGCACTGGATGCACTTTTTTGGCTGACATTCAGCTTGATGGAAATATCCATTAGTCAGTCAGTTTCAGTCCAAGTGGCACCATTTAGCAAAATTATAAGCCCTGAAATTGGAATTTATAATGAGTATCTTAATAAGCTATCTTGCTAACACTGCCATCTCTAATAAAACAGCTGAATATGCTCTGCTGTCTTATATGCTTGAGCACAAAGCATCTGTTAAGTTAAATTTGATACTGGCTTTGTCAAATAGCTGTGAATTTGGACATGAAAGAAATGTATAGATCTCTCTTTCTCTAAGCAGTAACTAAATTTCTTTGATTAAAAATGCTACCATATTGTTGCACTACAGACGATACGATGTTCTAGCTTGTCCTTCCCAGATACAGCAGAAGAGTGGTGGAAAAATGTGAGTATCCACAGAAAAGGCAAGGATATAGTTACCAATGCAGAATATAATTACCTTGTGGGGTGGTGTGTTCTAGGACACATCCTCCTTTAACGCTTGCTGGAGTCTAGCAGCAAACTTTGAATAGATCACAGGTCAGAGTTGCTGCATATTTTATCAGTAAAGCATGCTACATTTTATCCTGTCTCAGGATTTGTTCAGCTATGCAACTATTTTATCCAGATATTAAAACAGACAGTGTTGGCAGGATAGCAGAAATGCTGGAGAATTCTGCTCGATGTCCTGATACATCAACAGAATATATCCCAAATTGCAGAAATAATTTTCTTTTTGGGCATCAGGTTTGATCACAGGATGAAAATAGGAAGCAAGTTTCATCAATAACAAATGGCTTATTTGTCTCAAAATACTGTAAACAGAAAGCAGAGCCTTTGCCAGATTCCTATCATGTAGCGACTCATAGCTTCTGAATTTGTGGGCTGATCTGCTATCATGGGTTTTGTTTGTACTGGATGAGAAAGATAATGAAATTAACAGGTGTTAGCAGAAAAATGGTTTTGTGCTTCTCTAACTGAAGCCAGATGGGAAGAAAGGTACATGTTGGTTTAAAGTGCATCCAGAATAGTGACTGATAGCTTTAGGGATGGACATTGTGTCCCCTTTATGGAAGCAGAAACAGGAGGTACTGAATTTTTTGAGACAAGCAAAAGTCTAGACCTGGCCCAGGTGACTAGTATATGAGCTAGAAAATCCAGTAGATAGTATGAACAAGTAATGAAGTGAGTATTAGTGGAAATTCAGGATACTTGGAACCTCATAAACAGCTTTTTGCTGTGGGTCTCCAGTTCCTAACTCTACTTATATCTGTGTGATTTGACTCTTACTAACACAGTAGTTACCAATTTTAATTGCAGGCTTCACACAGTGAAGGTGTGGGCCCTTATCAAGCAAGCCTAAGCCTGATGAAAATTATTTTGCTTTTCTTAAACTCTTTAGGTGTAATCTACAGTTTCACAGACCACAGTCTGAAAACCATTGACATAAGGCTATGTAGGGCTAGGGCCTTATTTTGCAAATCCTTGAAGACAGAAATGTTAATTTTAAAATATTTTTAAATGCTGTGTGTGCACGAAGTACCACAAAAATATATATCATTTCAAGAGTTGTATTGCAAATGGTATTAAACTGTAGTGGGACCTGTCAGACTTTAAAAATTCACAGGTGCTTTGCACTGCATAATCAAGTATATAAAAATCATTATTATATTTAAGATTAATTGTTCAAAATAGTCTTTTAAAGTTTTAAAATTAAAGTTACATTCTGTACTTGCTAACGGCTTACGGCTCAGCTGTCAACTCTGTAGGTGCGCGGACACCTATTGTTCAAAAAATATTTCCATCCTTAGCAAAGTGCACTCATATTTGAGCTTTTTCTTAAAAATACTTTTGCTCATGACAGCATTGGCCCAAACCTTTGAGATAAAAGATTCATGTGACTGGCAGTAATGGGAATGACAGAACTATACGTATATGTAGGAGTTGAGGATATTCAGCTCCCTTGGGGGTGTTTGTGTTTGAATCTTAAATAAATAGTACAATTCTGTCAAAGAAACAGTATCAGAGGAGAGATGATGCTGGAATTGCTTGAGAAAGAACGAATTTGAAGGTGTAAAGAGAGTGTGCTTAACTCTGCAGGAGTGGGAACCCTTGTCATAAATTAGAACAGTGCAATTTGCTGCAACTAAACCAGTGTGGAGACTCACATTTACCTGAGAGGCTGATTTCACAAGATAAGCAATCATGGATTTAACCTCAACATCAAAGAAAGAGCCTTGCATTTGGTACATGCTGTTTTATACTCTTAGTAAACTCAGAAGAAAATATCTGGGCTATGGCATATTGTCGTTCAGTCATGTCAGTTCTGTTTTTCTGCTCTGGAAATGGAGGTAACTCATGGGTGGAAGTTATTAAAAAACAATAGGTTTTGGTTCAAAAAAAAGTACACAAGGTCACATTTTCTGAAATTCGTGTGCTCAGTCTTGTGCCCTCTTTTTTTTAAACTGCATTTCAGGCGTGTTTTCTTTTGGATTGGCTCCTGCAGAGTTGCATGTCGAAAGACTCAGATGATCAGTAGTGTGGGAGGAGCCATAAGGGCATAAAAGATTTTTTTGGTGTTTTAATCACTCTTACTATGTGTTCTCAAAGACCCATTTTGAAGCAGGTTTGAGTTTGGGCATGCTGGAAGTATTTAACTTCCTTTTCTTGAGTTTTAAGGACGTTTGTAGCTACTTTATCTTGTCTTTCTAAGAAAAAAGCAGCCTTAAGTTCACCAAAATTTGGCCTCCCAGTAACTTGTTTCTGTGGTCCTCATCCTAGTATTTGATTCAACAAAATCTTTTGATCTAAAGGTGTTTTTGTCTCTTGATGACTGCAGAAATTGTGAGGCTAAAATACAGCTTGGAATGTGTCCTGAAAATGTGCTTCTGCCAGGTTTTACGCAGTTAGTGTCGCTGTAATAGACTGGAGATTTTATTGTATGAACACATGTTTAAAAAAACCTCCAAACATTGAAACATACTGGCCCATCATTTACATTAGGAAAATCAGGAATTAACTAAAAGAGAAAGTAAGATCTGAGTCAAACCAAAATAAACAGTTATGTATTTAAAATGGGAGTTCTCTTTCTTAACCTCTTTTATAGGAAAACTGTAACATCAAATCTGCGGTTTGGAACTTTGAAAAGAAGAAAAAAATCTTAAATACAGAACTTAATGTACATAGTTTTTAAGGCCTAATTACCAGTGACAGGTCCCTGCTCCAAGCAGCTTACAGTACAAGTACTCGATGGAATGTGATGTGCAAGAGAACATTCACATTGTTCGTTAAATCTGCAATATTCTCTGTGGAGCATTTATATAGGATTAACTATGGATTCAGTATCCAAACAATGTAGTGTGCATTTTCAGTCACTTCTTACAGCACTGTGAATAAACCTCTTATTTGAAGCAGAAGTGCTTAATTGAATTTTCTATAAGCTAGATCATTTTTCTATTTTATTTCCTTTGTCTGGGAACTCCTCTGGTGGGTATTGAACAAAAAATCTGTGTAAAACACCTTGAACATTTTGAGTGCTACATGGATACAAATAAACCAAGGAAGTAATAAGTAATAAGCCTGCTTACTGTCTTCCAGCTTCACAGAGTGACCAGAAAATATTTCAGCTTATAAAATGTCCTTGTTAGCATTGTTACCGGTCTGTAATCAAACTCAAACCATAGTATAGACTGCGGTTGACAAGATAATAGATTGTTCAATGCCAGAAACTGTGTTCTCCACACTTACGAGTCTTGTGAGTCTCATACTTGTTAACATAATCAAAATCAGAGCATAAGCATATTCCTGACATAGGTAGTAAAGCTGAATGTCCATCTGTTGTGTAATCAAGGAACTATTTTTATTACGCTATAAAAAATGAAGTTTGATAGCTGAAATAAGTCTATCAACCTGCATACTTTACTGTTCCACTTTGCTTTGGTTGTCGATACACTTACGCAATACCTTGCCTGGGTCTGTTAAGTCTCCTTTTGCCTCCATGCTTGGTGCCTCATAAAAGGATTACAGACTTCCAGGACTAAATAAGGAGGGTCTGAGGTATACATTGAATTCTAGAGGGTATGCTGAACATCTAAAAACAGTTAAGTAGTAGACGTTGCATACTCTTGATTTTGTCATCGCTTTATCCTAAGCCTGTTTTTTTTTCTGTGGTGGAATTACATGTTTATTCAAGCTTTTGTCATCTGAAAATGGCTTCACAGAATGCCAAGTGCATCTGTGATATAATTTATTGACAGCTGATTTGTCTCCTACTAGAATAATGTTTCTTAAACAGAAAATGGTAGAATATTCAAATGAACTAAAGCAAGTTTCTTACTAACTAACAGCTGCAGATGAGGAGACTTGAAAAGCTCAGCCTGGAAGAGGGCCATCCTGATGGGGAATTCCTTGTCTAAAAAAAAAAGAAAAGTAGGAGGATTATAATTCTACTATTTAAAATGTAGATAAATCCAGCAACGTGGAAGCTGCTGCAATCCTTATCTACCAAGAGGAAAATCACCAGAGATGCTGGTATCCTGCTGTGCTGTTGATGAATGTTTCAATACTACTCAACAGACAAAATGCTTGAAAGTCTGGCAGTTAATTTCCTGCAGATGAAGTCCAGACACTGTTAAACTGAGAGTTTTGCTTTTGACTTCAGTAAGACCAAGATTTCACCCTTTTGGAAAGGAGAATAAAGGCTAGTTTGGTTATTTTCCCTGAGTTTGCCTGTCAATGGCATTTGGAAGGGTTCCAGGCCAAGTTTGGCTTTCCTTTGCTTTTTATACTAGGTGTGTTAGTTGTGCATTAATTTCTTTCATTCTTCGATCTAAGTTGCCTAATCATCACATTTATGGTGAACATCTAAAAGAATATTTGATTGTGGTTTATTGCTTTGGTGAATGAGGGATGTTGCTGATATGTTGGAAGTTATTCTTGCATTTCACTGCAGTTCTGAGAGGACTCAACAGGTACTGGCAGACGATTGTATGTCATCATCAACTATTTTGAAATGCAGCAGCCCTCAAGGCCATATTCTGTCTCCCAGGTAGTTTAATATGATGCCTTGTAGAGCCACCAGTTCAGAATTTAGAAAGGAGGCTCATCAGTATGCTGGTGAAATACAGACGTGTCTCTCTTTACTCAGAAGAACCTGAAAGTTCAGCATCTTCCGTGAAGTAATGCTTGGATGATATTGCCAGCTGGCTGTGTTAAAGCTATCTTGTTTTCGACCCTGAGAAACTGAAGTGCTACTGCTGAGTAAAGGTCATTGATACAAGGGGGTTTATTCTGCCTTTCTCTCCCTGTTTATCCAGGTTATGTGTTCACAAGTTACAAAAACAAGCTAAAGATTTCAGAATCCCTTATGACCTTGCCATTTTTGCAGAAAGCCCAATGTGTTCATTGTGTTAGGATATATTTTTTTCTCACTAGCCAGTTTCTGCTGTCTATGATTTTATTTTGCTTGTAACTGTATCAGATGAACAGCATATACCTTATATATCTGTGCTCACAGGTGGGCTTTTCTGTTGCTTGTAATATGTTTTGATTCAACAACACAGCTGCTCACCACTTTGCACAAACTTTAAATACATGACTCCCTTTTCGATTCTTTCTACTAAGGGTTATCAGAGTAACAGGTTAACCATACAGTTTCACCGTTTCTTTTAAAAAGCTTTTAATGAAGTAGATTGTGGTTCTTTTGAGCTCTTCATAGTGGTATCCATTACCCTCACGTCAGTGTATCTAATACATGAAACCTTTAGCTTCCTCCTTGGAGGCATACGTACTCTCATGCTGCCTACCATTTACTCGGTCTGTTGTGGTGTCTTAAATCACCAGATTGATCACAGTTTTAGTGTCTTGAGACAGTTAGCATGAAATACGTTGAGCTGACAATTTAATCATGAAGTGAGAGGCACAGGTCCTAAAAAGTCCTTAAAATAAGTGGCTTTGCACTGCCACAAGTTAGCTGTATTAATTTGTTTCTTTGAAAAATTGATTGGGTTCTCTTTAATTTATGGTCTTGGAGCCTTAAAATTCCAGCTGTTTACAGACTATTTGACATCATTCAGGGTAATTTCCGTTGCATGGTATTGAACTTCTGAATAACATTCACATTTTCTAGCAAGGCATGGAATTTCCAAACTCTCCAAACTCCAAAATAGGGCTTTTTAAAAGCTTTCGCCATCATCAAACCTAAGAACCATTTGAACACTGTCTATTAGAAAAGTTTTAAATGGAGCGAATGACAACTGCTCTCACAAATGCGAGAGTTCATATAGTAGGAACTTTTTTCATACCTAGTGAGATAACTGGATGTAGCAAAAACGTCTCTCTCAGCATTACATCTCTCTGATATTCTAGGAAGTAACTGCACTATTGATTCATAGTGAAGCGATATGAAACAGATACTAAAAATAAGTAAAATGTGACTCAATTCTGTCTTGTACCTCAGGTCCTATACATGTGTTGATCCAACTGAATTAGATCAGTATTTCCAAATAATTGTCATGTGTATGATTTTTCTCTTAAAGTATCTATCAGTAAATATTTACTACAAATAGCCACCACAAGCAAGCTGTTGGAAGACTTAATGTGATTTTGATTACATGCCTGCTGGAAAGGCAAGTTTAAATAGGAACAGCAGGAAGGGGTAATAAATCAAATGCGGGGAGCTTAATGACAACAATATTTTGGCAGAAGATCTTTAATTCTGTTTCAAATTTAGAGTGTTTCTTCTCTCTGTTACTTTCTGAAAAGAAGGGTTGGTTGCTGTACCCTTGCTGGTTCTCTTTCTTTTCCCCATACCAGCAGCGGTGCTAAGAAACAGTTTTTACTATTCTGGAATCTTCCTAGTGCAGTGGGGTGTCAGGGAAACAGGGAGCGCTCAGATGGTGAGACTGCTTGTTTTAAAAACAAATTACAGCTTTCAGGCCGAAACGTATTTTTCTAGGTCTCTTTCCTCCTGTCTATTTGTGTAATATCCTATATAGCCAGTGCTGCCTTTAAATTCCTAGATACTATGGGATACTAATGAGGAAAAGCGGAGCCACTTCTGAAAATAAGAAACACTGGCCTATCTATTTTGCAGATAGGTAGTGGAGGCCCAGAAAAGCAAGACTTACTTCCACAAACTTATTTTCAGGGACTGAACTCCCAGAGGGTTCAGTGGAAGTTAGGCATATCTTCATCTCTGTGGATCCAGGTTTAGGTGATTTGTGCAGGATCTTGCAGAAGGTGTGTCAGGACAGAGAACTGAATCCCCTTCTCCTCTGTCACAGGCCAGTACTTCTACTAAACTGTCCCTGCTCAACCGTATCTTTCCTTATTTTCCCTGGTGGGTGTATTTCTACACCCACCTTAAAGCAGAACATATACCTAGGGAGTACTTGCTGCCTGATATCGCTGGCCACAAGTAGCCCAGTTAAAATGTCTGTTCACCAGAAGTAAAGCTGGATGGCTGAAACTTATCCCTAATGAACAGAGCTGTAATTTTCAGAAGTAGAGTGCCAGAACTTACAAAGCTTTCAGAAAGCCTTTAAAGTATTTCTGTTCAGGTGGTGAACAAATTAACATTGTTAAATTTTCTAAGTATGAGAATAATTTCAACAGATGTACTGTTTAACCACGGAATTAGTCTGGTCTCCTGACCCATGGCACAAAATCTGAAATTGCTGTGGATAATAAAGTCTTTATCAGATTTGGCAAGTTAAGTTCTGTCCCTTTCTATGGTGTGCCAGGTACTTTTTTTTATCTCAAAGCAACTGAATACAGACCAAGAGAGGATAAAATAAAGAACAGGAATAAATAACAGATTACATGATGAAGGAGAGTTAATATGAGGTGACGTAGGGATCCATTCAGAAAGAAGGGCCTAATACAATAACTCATTTTTTTGAATGAATTTAAAAAGTTAGCAAAGAAATTAGAGTAGAAAGACTGTGTGAACCATGGTAAATATTACCTTAGATTACTTCGAGATAGCACAGAGAATTGTAGGGATAATACCCATAGAAAAGACAATGTCCAATATGCATACATATTACCAGGCTCAAAAGCTTCTGCCTGCCTAAAGGAGAGGCTGGAGGTGTCACAGCCTGGCAGAATCCAAAGGAGTGGAACTAGTGGCTTCTACTTGGCAACTGGCAGCCCAGCCTTCCCTTCCAAAGGGAAGATTTGGCACAAATCAAGGCATTTCAGAAGGACATATTAACTTATTTTCCCTAAGAATTTTCTTAGTTAAGCCAGTATAACATACGCTTCGGAACAAGGTCTCAGCTCATGAGGTCGGATAGACATCACAGTCAGAAGGCTTTGTCATTGTTCACCTACAGTCTTTAGACGGAGGTGCAGAGCTTTGACTTTCTCAAAAACTGATCCCAGCAATACACTAGCTTCCTTATCTAAAGCCTTGTTGATCACATGCTTTTACTCCCCGCTTCCTTTTAGAAGCCTAAACCCCTCCAGCTGGATATTGCCTCATTTTGTTACTAACAAACTGGAGAGGAGGGCCCAAAATGATGAGTGTTTTCTCTTCTGGGTCCCCCAAACCAGGCGGATCACAGTACAGCGGGAGGAAAGGATTATATTAAAAAAAAATAGAGAAAGCTGAGAGGTTACATGCAAATTATACATCCTCACTGTGAATGCTCTATTTATCTGTGGGGATCTTATCTTCAGAGAGAAGGCAGTTAAAGTAAAGTTCAGAAAGAGGCAGGGAAAATTATTAAAGGCAGAGAAAAACTTTCTTGTGTGAAGAATTCTAGACTGGAAACAGAATGATAGAATAGAGGTTCATCAAATAATGAATCGTGCCAAGAAAACAAATTAGAGAGTACTATTTACTCTTATTCCTTATTTCAGATAGAAAGATACGCTACAGTGTTTGAGTTGGTTCTATTTAAACCTTTGGAATGAAACACTCCATTTTAAATGCAGCATTTTAAGGTAATTTAATACTAAAAACAAAAAATAAAGCATATTGAATTCCTCCTTGAAAACAAAAAAATATATAAATAGCTTTCAGAAATCAATGTCATTAAGCTAGGAAACAAAAAATATGTTAAAGAAATCCAGAAATCAGACCTTTGCAAAAATTGAAAGACCAAATAAGAAAAAAGTCTCTTGAGAAGACTTTTTAAATAGGTCTGATGATTTTAGTCCTTGGCCTACCATTCTAAGTAGCCAAATAATCAGACTATAGGAGTTCATTGTAAGTATATGAAAATGAGCCTCTTATCAAATATTTCTAGCAGGGCTCAAAAATTAAGACACTAATGATTCTGAGTTGTGTTTGTAAAGACAGCTACATTACTAAAAGCAGAGCTTATTAAAAAAGAATTACTGGAGGGAAAGTAATGAAAGGAAATTATTCAAGACAACGTAGTTAACATCAGAACTATTGATAGTAAAAAAAGGTATTCATTTATAGGGAACAGAGAAAAAAGTGTATTCATAGATAGTGAATAAAGATGGCAGAAACCGTTCTGTCGCAGTTAGCAATGTGTGTGCGTGTGCATACCTATATGCAGGGCTGAGTTTAGTGACAGGGTAATGATCACCTCCAGTTCACTGACGATTTCTACATTGCTGACAGAAGAGGAGGTAGAAAGTGCTGGGGCATGGTTACAAAAGTGTTCAATGTCCTTTCAGTACACAGGGTAACAGGTTCAGATGACATGCTGAGTCACAAGTTTTACAGGAAATCAGCAAGGAAATAAATGAACCTTTAACTGACATTTGTAGAGGTTGCCTTTATTAAGAGAACTGTTGGAGGGTTAAAAAGAGAAAAACTGAACACTGCATTTTTAAAAATTGAGGTGTGATTTGTAAATTAAAAACAAAGGAAAATGATTCAATATCTTTTGATTTCTACTATGAAATTTGCAAATACTGCATAGGTTTGTGCTGTAGAAATACTGCTAGCAGTGTCAACAGCACTGTGTCCTGTACTGTTCATGTTAATATTTGTATTTCCTCTTTGTAGAACCAAAGACCACCTACCTGTATTTTGTGCTCTGCTTAGTTTTTGGGAAAATCTTGAATATTGTTTCGAGGCTTTTCTTGACTGATTGCTTTTTGTTCCCATTGTGTCTATTTTCAAGTCCCCCACCCTCAACACCCGTCTTTTCTTACAGCCGAGCTACTTGTATTTATGACTGTGTTTGCGATTTTCTGAGGAACAGACTCTAATCACCTCAGTTCTGATGGATGTCCCATCAGGCTGGATACTGCATATACACATCATAAGAAATAATCCCCACTCAGAGGTAGACTATAGTCTAGATGCAGAACGTGGTGAGAAATTCCGTACTGTTCCTAATTTCCCAAAGATCACATGAAAACTGGGATAATGCCCAGATCTTCTGAGTCCCAAACTACTGCTTTAGTCACAAGATTGAAGTGTGGTTTGGGGTGTTCCTTGGGAGAAATGTTGATGGGATGTACTCATCTTTTTGCATGTTTTTTTTTATTATTATTGGGTGATGGTTGTGGGAGGAGAGGACGATGAAAGAAGAGGGTTGTTTGTAAGTAATTAGGACTATACACTCAGAGCCCTATTTTGAAATAATATTCTGAAGAAAAGAGAGAAGATGATGAATGGAAGGTCTGAATCTAAATTCATCAAACAAAAGCACCCTGTAGGAACTCGTAGGGCAGAACACTAAAGGTCACAGATATAATTTCTCAGTTGAAGTCAACTCATTAGATTGAGTTTATATTAAAATAGAGAAGCAAAGTATAATCATGTGCTATTTACTCATTTTCAGCAGAAGTTTCATTAAACATACTTTACTTTGTAAGTACTTGGAAGTGAGGTTTCACATCCTTTCTGAGTCTTTTGTAATATAGGCTCTTTTTGAAGTACTTAAATATCCAGCAGGCGCTGTTCCTAGCAGCAATTTTGTCATTTTACTGTACAGAAACTATTAGCACCACAGATTATATTTTGAGGCAGAAAGATCATCATCTGAGTTTGGAAATCTTCTATAGGAGTCTAATGGAAAGCATCCATAAAATTTTCCCTTTACAACAGAGCAAGTTCCTGCTCCTCTGTTCTGTCTTGCACATTCTTACGTGGCTTTGTAGGATGATAAACAGCAATAAAGCCATTACTTAGTTGCTTTTGTTCACTGTTATTTTTCTTTTTTTTCTTTTGATTGTACATACAACTCCATTAAATATACTGAATATATTTTGGAGTGTCTTTGAAAAATTGGAAACTGGAAAACAATAGTAAAATTAGTTCCTTCTCAGCAGACTCCTTGAGCACACATAACAGATGATGAATGAACTTGCACAGTGAAGAAATCTGTTGCTTATCATACCCTTTTTTACTTGAGGTTGAGTTTCCCTACTTCAATCTAGTATTTGTCAGCATCTTTACAGAAAATAGCTTCCTGGTATTTGTGTGCTAACAACAGCAATAGTCATTATCATGGGTACCATTACGGGGAGTTGGTGTGTCAAGACTGGTGGGTGTGCTGATGACTTTACAGGCCTATGCACAGTAGTATGTACACAAAACTGGCTTTTGATTGATTACCTCTGTGTATACATCTTTTTTTAATTAGTAGGTCTTGAAGTGTTTTCCCAACGAAGCCATCTCAAATGGGGAAATTCAGATACTGAAAGGGAAAGTGACTTGTCAAAGGTCACCCCACAAATCGGTGGCCGGGCCAAGAATAGCACATAATGTCATGGAAAAACCTATGAGGAAATGGATCTTTCTGTAATGCTGGTTTTGATGGCTTTAGTGAATGAGACAGTCAGCCACACACTGCGTCATGATGATAAAAAGAAATGTTAAATAGTGATCTATTTATTGTTCTCCACCTCTCAGGTGCTATCGATAACACAGGCATCCCATGTTAAAAAAAAGTATGAAACTGTGACTGTCTTGTAATGCACACGTGAGAGCTTATCTTCATAAAAGAAAAATATTTGTTAAATATGCTAGAAAAGCAGTCTTGTAACTCCTCTGGTGTGTTCTACTGTGATCCTTCAGTGAAGACGCAAGTAAAACAGTTCAGTCAAAATTTGTAAAACAAATATGAACATTTCACCCAGCTTCAAATTCAAAGCTCAAATATACTTGCTTTTTAATAGCAAAACCAGAAAGTATATGTAATAGAGATTCTTTAATTTTCTCTCTTTTCATAAGTTTCTGGAGAATTTGTGGGCAAGTACTTACCTCCCACATTTAGATTCAGCGTGTAAAATGGTAAACTCAATGAGTTTTTTTTTCTTCCTGTTAAAGTAGTCTAATGTTAGACCAATTTCTTTTTTTTTTTCTTAATCTCAATTCAAATGGGAAAGACAAAAAATGTACATGACAGGAAGAACAACCCAAATCTGTTTTTGTATCTGAAAATAAGGCTAAATGTTAAAGGGAGAAAAAAATTATAGGCTTACACAGAAGCTTATGTAAGTGCAGGGTAGAGAAAGATGCACAGCTTTTAATATAAAAATAACATTAAAAAACAAAGAAAAAGCTTGAGAAAATAATTGTGAAACAACTCATACGTGAGGTTATGTCAAAGGCTTTTAGAACATCAAAACTATTAAACAGAACTTAAACTATCCTCTTAAGAGAAGAGAGCCTTGTCAGAGTTAGATAGCTCTTCTCATTTATCCATTCAGAAGGATTGTGAAATACTTGGATGGTAACGGGAACAGCAGACTGGAGGACTTCCGTGGTGAATACAGTGAAACATATTTAGATTTATTTGAGGTTTTACATCACAGAATCTTAGATTAGTAGTCATTCAAATCACAGGACGAAGAGGAACTTATTTGGCTTTGTAGTTCTCTTTGTAACAACAGAACAGGTTTCTTTTGGTGCATTAGAGTTTTATGGTGTGTAGACATATTGTTAACAAGAAAATGAAATGCTTTAGACAATTACCCTGTTAACTAATATTCTTGATATAACGCGATGTTTCCTACTCTCTTGTTTGGATTCCAAGGCTTACGAAAGTGTAAGACAAAATATAAAGATAGGCAATATAATGAATCATCATCCAGGAAGAAACATATATAGAAAGAAAAGTTTTATTGGCTATTCAGGGTGGATAACATCTTTGTAAATGAACATATGGGGCATTTAAGACTGGAATATTAATATGAATAATTTTTAATTGCTTGTTTTTAACAAGAAGGAGAAGACTGAAGTAGTGTCAAAGAGTGTTCTAACAAGCTGTTTCAGCATGATATTGCACAATTCCAGCAGTTCAAGGTGGAAGTATTTAATCACACTTGCTGTTATGAAATATTTTATTATTCCAGTCAAAACTACAGATATGAATAAGTATGAATGGAATTATATTTGGATGTGGCTAATCAACTTAGAGGATTTTTAGTTTGATAGTATCTTGCATAAAGAAGTTTATTTACTTAGATGTGAGGTTGAAAGGGTAAATTACAAATGCATAAAGAAAACACATGTTTACATAGCTCTACTTGTTTAATTTCTCTGCTTTTTTATTTTGTTTTCAGTAAAATTCTCAGCCATATATATTATACCAAAAAGATTGTTTTCTATTTAGAAACATGTTTTATTAAAGAGTGTGTAAAGAGGTAATAGAACTAGGTTTGTCACAGTTTTCATCAGAGTAAATCTGTTTTCTGCTTTTCTGATGAGAAAAAATGTGATTGAATATGCAGTGTTATGAGTGGTGCTTTTTATTTTACATTTACAAGTGTTCTGCTTTATAATGTCCATTTCTTTTCATAACAGTGCTAAAAATATCTGTCTGTACAAGGTGGCTGTAGAGTGATTATTGCCTCCTGACACCAGTTATATGTGCATAGTACAACCTGTTGAAGACTTACCTTTGTGGCTAACGTGGTCATCAGAAACCAAAATAAAAACTTGTCCTTATGTTATAAAGTTATACCTTGTAATTGGTACATCTTGTGCAATTCTTGCAGAGGGGATTTCCCTTTCTTTCCTGTAAACTGAAATCTTTTGTGTAAGCAGTGTTTAGACATACTCTTTTGTAAAACTGATCTTATCAGAATTATTCAGAGCTTCCTAGTTTCCTACAGGGCTTAAGGAGTAGTTACCACAATTGGGATTGCAACTGGAAAAAGAAGATACTTTGCAAAAGAGGGTTTTTTTAAGTCTTAATGTTTAAATTTTTTTAATGGAACAAAAGCTATTGTGTTTCCATGAAGACAGTATACTGAGTAGCATATGCGGAGTTAGACAACTCCCTCTTAGGGACGTAAGGAATCTCTTGTTAGTTTATTATCCATTATTGCAACAGCTTTTAAACAGGCTTAAGTATTTTGTAAGTTTTATTGATGCTGGAAAATGATTCATTGAAATGTCACAGAAATAGCCTTATAAAACTTCAGAAATATGTCTCATTGTTATGCCTTACTCCTCCCTTCTTTTCCACCTACCAACCTTCTGTCAGTCCACTACCCCACTTTATATGTATTATCAGAACAAAACAGAACTCTTACAAGACTTTCAAGATGAAAATTTTAATGCTTAAAGTTAGGAAATATTAGAACTTACATTGTTGGTGTATATGGGATGTCATGTCACATACATTATGATTTGAATTGGTTGAGCAAAGAATTCCAGTATTTTTAAAAACTGTTCATTCTGACTCAGAATGAAAACTAGCAAATGTGACTTTTTTCATGGGGAAAAAAAGAAATTCCAGACATTTTTGAATAATTTTATTCCAGTGTAAATAACAAAGCAAAATGGTGCAACTGGTTTGTCCTTGCCTCTGGGAGGATACCCCTAAGTCTGCTGTGGCAGGGAATCAAGAACTGTAAAAGGAATTCCCTTTTAGTGTGTTACTACAGACAATTTAATTCATCTGGAACCATATAAAAAACCTGAAATGATAAAATTATCATATTGACCAGGTATGGTTGTTAGCTTATTTGGAACATTTGGGTATATAGTGTCCCCAGCCATTAAGGCAAAATAATACCAGCAGAAACAGCAGTTTATGTTTCTCTTTTCTGACCAGCTGCTGTTGAGAGACGAGGCACATTTTCCCAAAGTGTTGAAATTCTGGAATTAAAAGTTTAATTCCAGATTTGAGGAAGAAATGTTGTATTTGTAGAAAATCTCTTACTGCAGCCTTGAATATTTCTGCCTCTTATCCTTCCCAGACTTTCTGGACAGTCTTCATCCCAGCTTCTCCTTGTGTCTGTCCCTCCCACCTCTTCTCCCTCAACCCAGCTGCTGCTGTATTTTTCATCTTACCACCCTCATTCTTGCCCAGCTCATTCCGCTTGTGCATTCCTACTCCTTATCTAATTTTCTGCCTAACTCTGCCTCCCTTCTTCTTCTTTCTCTTATTCCTAGTTTCTTGTTTTCATTCACTCCTATTCTCTTCACGCACAGATTCTAGGCTGCAGAGGAGTTTCAGCCTTTTTAGTCTCTCCTTGTAAAGCTGTCCCTCTCATTGATTGTTTTAATTGCCCTTTTCTGTACCTTTTTTAGCTCCGCTTTGTCCTTGAGATACAGGAAACAGAACTGTACACAGTACCCAAGATATGGGTGCACCAGTGATTTAGAGGCAGAATGGCACCTGATGTCTTGTTCTTAATACCATTCCTGATGATGCCCAACAATCTGTTGACTTCCTTGACTGGTGCTGCACATTTAGCTGCTGACTTCAGAGGGCTGGTGGTAGCAACTCCAAGATCTCTTTCCTGATTTGTGACTGCAGGTTGCAAGTTCAGTACTGTGCAGCCATGGTTTTAATTATTTTTCCCTATTTTTCACCTTACATTTATCTACATTGAAGCTCATCAGTCACCTTTTTGACCACTTACTTTTGTAAAGTCTTGATGTAGTTCCTCATCATTGGTGCAGCACTTCACCATCAGAAAGAGTTTAATAGCATCACCACATAGTCCCTTCTCTGGGTCATCGATGATGTTGAATAAAATTAGTTCAAGCACTGATCCCTAATAGGGATCACTGATTCCACTGCTGCCTCTTCTCTAGCTTTCAGTACATAAAAGGACTTTTCCTCAGTCCTGCAGAAATGTAATTTTTTAAATAATTTTGGAATGGAACCTTCTGTGCCTCAGCTGCTGCTTCTGAGGAAATCTTCAGAAATTTTAGCTTCTTAGTTCATAATCCTCTACTAAGATATGCACGAAATGATGTTTTTTCTAGACTTTTAACATGTCCAATTTTGTGTGGGGTTGTCAAATGTCAAATCTATGACATGAGGGTTTCCCTTTCCTTGGCAGATTTCTGAGACTGGAGAGTCTAGAATTCTTCACGTAAAACAGAGTTTTGCTAATCTTACAGGTTCTTACTGCCTGTCTTGGCCTTATATTGTCTCGGAAAAGACTTACACCACATTTGCTGAATTTGTTATCAAAACAAACGTAGCAGCCAGAGTCAGGTAGCTGGCTCAGAAAATTTCAATACAAACTGTTAAAATTTAACAGCATCATGAGCAGCTGAATATTGCTATCATTTCACCCATAATTTCTGTTAGTAAGTTTACATTATGGGAGAGCCTGCCTTCTACTGGGAAGTGATGCAAAGGATTAGAGCTGTAAAATTTTGAAAACGTAATTTGGGAACAAAAGCAGTTAATTTACAGTGACAGTATGAGGTTTAATTAATTTAGATGAAGTATCTTTCTAGAAAATGATTCTAATCTAAGGGGGATCCAGGAACCCTTACAAGGTCATCTGTTACTTGAATGAAGAGTTGTAGAGGGGCAGACCGTTTATGACTTTATATTTGTTTGAACTGGGGAAAAGTGGTCTTTCATAGGCTCAACAAGGCAAATTAATTCACTTTTATTCCTGCACTTAAAACCGTACTTTGTGTATCTACAAGGTAAAATACATAGTGAGCCTTTCCCCACCCTCTTTGCTCACCCCAACACATATTCTCTGGTATAATTTATAGCATCAGTATCCAGCTAAACGAACTAATCAGGGAGCTGCACAGAAGTTGAGAGACTTGTTTAAATCAAGTCTTAACTCCCATTTGGCCTCTTCTGGCAGGCCTTTCCAAGTGGCAGAGAAAAATCACTCTATGGCCTTACTGAGCCTAGCCAGAAACAATTGCATCGAAAGCAGATCCTCTGAGAAAAAATCATTTGGAGCAAACAGTGGTAATTTACATTGCAAACAAAAATATTTAAAAGCTAGGAAGAAGTTCATTTTTCACCTGTGCTTTCAGAAATATGGCAAGAATACTTAACTTTCTTTGCAGTTTCCCCTTGAACTTTAGAAATGGTCTTGAGCCTTTTGAGATCAATAGTTTCTATTAATGCTCTCCTGCACTGCAAAAATGTTTAGGTTTATTTATAAAGATTTTGCTTTATCGGCAGTAATTCTAGAATCAGTAGTCTATTCTCATCTCATCTCATCTCAATGTTATAACTTACTCTGTATCTCTTAGTAATTCAGGACAACTTACCTTTCTGCTTTTAATCTAAACACCACCTTCATGCCCAAAACATTTCTCCAACTGGAGAAATCTTCAGTGAGGTGGGAAAGTTTTATGATCCCTATTTTACTTATGGGAAGTAGTGTCTCAGAGAGACTGATTATTTATTGAAGAATACACAAGGATTCTATGGTAGGATTAGGAACTAAAGCCAGAATTCCCTGAGTCTCAGAGCCCCCTGTTCAACCAAAAAACATTCCTGAAAACATGAAGTTCATTTAAATCAATTTGATGAAATCAAGACTCAGTTGCTTACATTTTCATAAATCACATTTCCTTTACCTTTAAAGTGCTCATATTTTATCCCTTTTTTCTGTCCATTTTGAAATTTGAACAATGTAAACTAACCTGATTTTTTCATTTGCACAGTTGTTGCAGTCTGATTCTTAAGGTTACTGTTGAGACAAATTAGGATCAATGTGAGGGTTAAAATATATGAGTATGTTATTAGCCCAGATTTATTAGGTCAGCAGCTCCAGACTTCTAGGAGACAGATGGATACACATTTAGGTATGGTGTTCTAAAAGCTGCCTAAATAACTGAAAATTGCTTCCAGAAAGAGGCAAAAACAAGACTGGGGTTCTATTTCAGGCCCCCCAGCTACTTTACTGAAAAAGTGGAAAAGATTTCTTGCTGTCAAAAACTGGCTGCATATGCCTAGTTTTAAATTCTTAGTTACTTGCAGAATTTGAAGGTCAGATCTACATTTCTCAAAGGAGATCAAGTCATATAATCAGTAGAAGAGCAGAGCTGTGTTAACCTTGCATGTATTTGCCTTAGAGGATTTTGAAGCAGATTGACTAAACTTTAATGACATATATGACTTCATTATGTCTTTAGAGAATACTGCTACTTTATAGCCTTTGTGTTTATTTCTTGCCCAAAAAAATAAGCACAAAGGGATTTGTTTTGCACCTAAGAAAATGTGGATTTTAGGAAAGTAAAGAAGGTGTTTCTGGTAGCAGACTTTCTGTTTCTAGTGTGTAAATATTTGCATTTGTATGTGGATAAAGGATTCCTTTTGTTGGAAAGTCTTGTATGAAGACAGAAAAATAATGTATGGATAGATGCTTCTGAGAACATAGATAACTAATGTTCTAACTGGATGGCCAGCTTTAGTGTAAGGCTTCATTCAGTGCATGAGGTAGCTAGCAATGCTATTTCTTAGAAGAGTTGCTGATTCACTGTTGTGGCATTTACTGGCATAAACTGAGCCAATCTTTAGACATGTGAATAGATGTCCTGATTTCTTAGAAACACTGAGTCTCAAGTCAAAGGGTTTTATGTATAATGAGCATCTCAAGATTCAGGACATTATTGTTCAGGTGCCTAAAAATCAAAAATTTGAATGTAAGTCTAATTTCAAGGTGTCGTTTTACTTCTGTAGGTTTTCTACTTGTACAGATACTTTTCTTTTTCTTCTCACTCTGATGAATTTATCCTCCATATTTGCCTGTTGAACAGTGTCTCTCCCCTTTATTTCCTTTTTCCCATTAGTTTTGTCATCAGCTGAAGTAAAAATTGAAAACTGTGAAAAGTGAGTATGTGTATACTGCGGTCACAGAAGGGCCAGAAGTACTTTGTATTATACTGGGTAGCTCAAATACTGATAGCAGAGCTTGGAGCCCAGCTCAGGTGAATCTGCCTATGAAAAAGTAGAGTATCAAAGCTAACACTGAAGTAGGCTTGACTGGAGGCAGGTACTGGAAGAAGTATAAGGGTTTGGGGGGGAGAAGTAAGGGGTGCTCTCTCTCCACTGATGTAAAACTGATATTAACCCACTAGATTATCAGTTCTAAGGAACAGAAGAATTACTTTTATGTAGTATTTTCTTAGAAGTAAGGGGCCTTCACTGGAAAGGCATCCTTGTCTGCTTGTCACCCTGGACTCCAGAATTGCCCCTTGGTTTCACCGTTGGCCCTGTTCAAGATGAAGCAGACATGTAGCTTATCTAGTGCGTGTTTGGTGTTTTCTTGCTCTAGAGAGCTTGAAGATTTTTTACTTTCTTATTCCTTGTTTTGTAGTCCGTTGTGAAAATTTGTCTGAACTGTAGGTTCTGATCTAAGAATCATATTTGCACCCTTTCTACCTATCTGGTGTTGAGGTATCTGAAATGAGCTGACGGAGAGCTGGGTTGAGATACAGGACCGAATGAGAAGAGGTAGGTTAGAAATGGAAAGACTGCAGTCGTAAAGACAGTAGTTGCAGCTTGCAGTCGTAAAGATAGTAGTTGCAGCTGTGTGAGTGGTTGAGATCACCCAGTGAAAAAGGTATAGTGACAAAAAGAGGTAAGAATTGTCTCTTATGATACAGAAATATTAAATTAGCAGTGCTCTGTAAATACAGTCTGTGAAAGTTGTATTTTTTCAGGCTACCTCCAAAGGATCTATCATTGTTTGCATACTAATGAAGTGGCCTAAAAGGAAATGGTGATTAAAATGTCACATTAAATGGCTCACATATTTTTAATATTTAGAACACAAATACCCTGAAAATGGAAAAAAACTCCTTTTTAATATGTATATTCCAATATTTGTAGTTACAAAAAAGAAAAAGTGATAATTGAATATATCTGTCAACACAGTAAAAATATTCATTCTAACTAAACTGCTGGATATTTTCCACCATGAATTTCTAAGCAAGTATAGTTTGGGATGATAAGCTTTTTCTTGTTGTCATTATTTTTCCCTTCTCTCTTTCTCTCATTGCGTGAACACACAAAATCTGCACTTGAAATAAGATTACCATAAAGAACACAAATATGTGCTAAAAGAGAGATGCGCCATAGACTCCATGAAGTCCACTAACAATTTAGGTCTGGAAAAATTCAGACTGAAAACAAAGGGAGGTTGGGGAGACATTTGTAGATTTAGAGATGCCTTTCTTTAAAACATCAGAAGACCAAGTTGTGTAGTGGAATGCCTTATGCTGAGTTAGGTGCCTGCGTGTTCTTTATGATGAATGAAAACAGACCTTTAAGGATGGGATTTCCAACATACGGCAAGCTTAAGCAGCAGGATAAGAACAGCTAAGTGATCTGGACCACTGAATGGACATAAAACAGTGTCTCTTCTGTAGATTCAGGCACCTTGTTCAGGGATGCAGTTAGCATCTTTGTGCCATATACCATTCTTGCGCGATATCTATACATCTGTAGTGAGCAATCCAAAAGCCGGTCCTGAACTGAGATACTTAATTTGTTTGTTTGGGCTAGACCATTGTCTTGGTCTTCCCTTCGAAAAGAGAGGGAGTGATAGGAGGAGACCAAGCAAAAAAAGTAATGGTTTTGCTTTCTAATGGTTGGGTGGTGCAGCTAGATGTTGGCACTGGCACTGCTCTCAAGATTGTGAGGACTACATTTTACATTAGACAGCATTTGAGGACAGACTAGAAATAACCTAGGGAGCTGAGGCAGAAGCTCAAAGCTTCCTGCCTCCCAGCTGAATGCCATGCTCTCTGAGCTGCAAAATCATACTCTATTTTGCTTGCTCTCTTTTTGACCCATTACTCCAGCTGCACAGTGGTCCAGCTTTGGTGGAAAAGGTCAGAGTGTCCCCCTGCTCTTCCTTAGTATGGATGCTGTTAGCACAAATCTTGCTGTGCAGAGATAAGAGTTTAAGCTACCCAAGCATAATTGAATGGTTTTTCCACTTGCTTAATTATTGGATGAAAGAGAAACAGTGGAACTGTTGCTTTCTCTTTTGGCCATGTTTTGAAAGAAACAATATCGTTTCCTATAGTTTTGAAAGAAAGGGCTTTGAACTCCAGAGAAGTCTCAGAACTCTTAATATTTGGTCATAGGAGGCATTTCAGAATAAGGCGCCAAACTCCCAAATACGAGGGATCTGAAATGCTGCCATCAGTATGTCCTGTGTCATAGATAGCTTCAGCAGTTTCGAGCTTGGTGGTTGTTATAAATCCTTTTGTTAGTTAGCTGACTTTCCTGAAGCACTGTGTAAGAAGCTCCAACACCTAATTCAGTGCGCTGTCTGCCAGTGCAGGGCTAGGTCCCTGAATCCTTGGGAGGATTTCACCCACTTTCAATTTGACATAGCAGGTACCCAAATGAGGCAGTGATGGAAGGTTATAGAAAATGTCAGGACTGACAAAAAGGCAGACGATGATTTGATTAGTTTGTGTCCACTTAGTAACAGCTTCTCAGATGGTGCTAGCTTCGGGCACTGGGTCCAGATTGTTATTCCAGTCTCTGTTGATAATTTCTATACATCTGCAGTTAGCAATTTGGACTATTATAGCAAAGAACCCTCCTGACTATTCTATACTAAAATTTCTATCGTCAGCTTTCCCAGCCCACACATGCACTTTGAGGAGGGGAACCAGATTGCGATGTGTCCCCAAAAGACACTCTCTACCTCAGTATATTAGCAGAGCCTTATAAATTGTATTGTATGGCAGACTGGTATACCATACATCTGATTGCAATAAATGATAATTACAGGCATGCTTGAAGCAAGATTTCCATAAAACTGAATGAAAAGTATGATTCATTACACAGGAAGACCTACCCACCCACCCATTCAGCCATCGACATGTCTGTCTTTGCTTCTTTTTTTTAAGTTTCAAAGGCAAAATAAAATGTCTGAAATATAAGACTTGCCTGAACATATTCCTCTTCAGGTTTTAAATTAATGTTAACATAATGTTTTGATTGTACGCTTTCTTAATTTCTGAAATGTGAATGCCTCTCTGCATTTCCGCAAATCTATTTCTGTAATAGTCAAAAGTATTACTCAGCTGATTAAATCTGATGTTGTCCTCTGATAAGGTTTTCACCATTTCAAATCATATTTTGGTATAAGTTGCTAGTTTTGGTTAAGTGATCTGTCTTGACAAATTTTGCATATAATGTCAGAGCTGTGCATTATCTCAAGATAGTTCATTTTCTTGTGGAAAGAAATGTGATATTGTACTACTAACTAAGATTTCATTTAGAAACTAGCTTTTACCATATTAAAATACTCAACCCACTTTAAATGTTCGAGCATCTGATGGCCACATCTTTATGATGCTGCATGTTAGAAAAGATGTGTGGCTGCCTGTGCCAGACAAGTCTGCAGGATTAATGCAAGAGTGTGGTGGAGGTGGTTCTAAAGCTGCTAGCTTATGCCAGTTTTAATATATTGGTGCTGCCTGATTTCTGTACAAAGAACCTTTTTAAGGTTTTAGCTCAGTGTGGGCATGTTTACCTGCAGGATTATGATCTCCATATAGGAATTCCCCTGCATTTTACATGAATTCTATATTTTGTATGATCAACAGACTAGACAGGACATTCTCAGGACATTAGCCATGACAGCACCATATGTAGAGAGGGATTTCAATCCTTTAATGAGCTTTGGGATGACAAGATGTCTGTGCAACACAACAGTTGACAAGACTGCTGTGTACTGCCCTTGTGGAGCTTATTTCATGATCACCATCATATTATACAGTAAAATTCCTTAGTTAATAAAAAAGGACACTCCTTTTGTGACTTCATTGGAGGAGGAGAGAGTATTTCATTAGGTCGTTAGAAATGCACACTTGTCAAAAATGAAAAGATAGATGGTAAAACAATGTACAGTGTAAGATCTACTGCTGTATCTATATACAGATAGCAGAATGTATAATGTATAATGCAGCATACAATATCGTATATGGCCAATACAGATATCTCAAATGCAGCCTCAGTTTACCAAATCCAGCTGATCAAAACACCCAATGAGTCAAAGATGTAGTCTTGTATCCAGAGTGAACTCTGCTCTTGTGGAGATCCAGTTATTGTTTTTTGGAGACCTGTAATGAGTGAAAACTTAATTACTCAAATTCATCAGCCTCCAAAGATGTTGGATGATCCCACATATGTCTGTTCAGTCAGCATTCCAGAATACGTGCAACCTAAGCATATAACAGTGGTCATGGTTTGTTTTAAGCATACACTAAAAGGTTAACCCCAAGATTTTCAGTAATGTTTTCATTTACTGTTAAAGATCCCTTGTTTTAGATAACTGCTTTTTAATGCTTGTTTGAGCAGTTTCACTTTGTATACTGAAGAAATTATCACTAATTATGAGTATATTGGCATAAAAGCACTGCCTCTTTACTGTATAAAGAAAGATGTGTTCCCTGCCCCAAAACGCTTGCAGTCCAAGATAAGTAAGTGAGACAAGACAATGAGAAAGCCATTCAGAAAGGGAGGGTGTGGAGTGAAACAAGAGAGAGATAAGATATAAAAAAAGAACTTGATAGATAGGATTCTTGAAGGAGTAGGTTCTGAGAATGCTTTACCCTTAAGGACCTTCAAAATATTGCCACGCCTGTCTGCTATGCACTGTGTGATTTTATGGAGTCACCCACTGCCCCTTTTACTTGGGCAGCGCTAGCTAGCTTGATTGTCAGCTTCCACCTGTTTTCCCATAAGTGTCCCTATGCTTTTGCTTTGCCACCCCTTACATGAGAAGCACTCTCCAGAAGAAAGGGAGTGCTGTCAAATAACTTGCCTTCCCTCAAGACCCCCTTCAATGACTTCTGTTGTGGAAACACTAGTAATTCCTGAACCAGTGCTGAACTACAGTTAATAATATCTTTACTGACAAAAAAAGCTCTGTATGTAGAAACTGAATGCACAGCTAATCTGTAGAAACAAACATACCACTTGTACACCATCTCTCTGACTCCACCATCTGTTTGCTTCACACACCTATTACATTTTGTCTTTCTTGTACAAGTATTTCTTGACCCTTTGAGACAAAGTTGTTTTTAAGCTTATATCAACTTTGCAATTGGACAGATAAAGCTACAGCCATAAAAATGGTGAAGAAGAAGAAAAGTGGAAGTTTCATTTGACAGAGAAAGTCAGACAGTTTTCTGATCCCGAAGGAAATGGAGCCCAAAGTAGGCAGCAGATCTGAAAATAGCACTAAGGAGAGAAGTACAAGACTGAAAGTTGGAAAAAGGAAAGAAAGGTGTTTCTCTACTTTTAGTAGATATCAGGAGAATAATGACCCCAGCAGGTCCTCTTTTATGAAATCTTCAGCCATCAGCACTGTCCAGGATTTCCATTTCTATCTACCATGTAGCTTTCTGCTCGAGGAAAACTGGGCAAAATTCTCACTGGGTCTTATCAGTGAGATTCAGCATACAACAAAGTGACTTCAGAAGTCCTCTGTGATCGCAGGCTGCATATCTGGGTTGGAGAGCTAAGGAACTGACCTACTCCTCCTTTTCAAGAGTTCTTCAGCTGCATCAACCTGCGTAATTTTTTACAGGAAAGTAGGCTAAGCCTTTAATGGCAAAAAAAAAAGAGACTAGAAATACTAACCTATTATTCTGTCTTTGACAAAATAATGCCACATTCTAGGCTTTAGTGCTTTGGTTTAAAAGAAGCTGCTGCAGACACCTACTGTAGCTGTTATTTATTTTTCACCTTTGTTATATTTTTCTATATTCTATTTCTTGAGATGGCTGTGGTAGTTCTCCAACTAAGACTTCTCACAGAAGATGCTTAGAGACTCTGCAGGCCTATGGAAGCTGCCAAGGCCAGGGAAAGGACTGCTGAGAGCAGTACATCTTAGGTGTTCCACAGGCACAGCAAGAGAGGGACTGAAGCAACCACATATATATGCAGAGTAAATAGTTTGCTGTGCCACTGCATTAGCAAGGAAACCACTTCAAACAACTCTCTCTACCTAGGGAAAAATGTAGTAATAATAAGCAATAGCGTAAGACTCCACTCCTTGCCCCAGAGGTTGTCTACTAATGCTTTGGAGCCTTTGCACTCTGCAGGCTTCCTTTTTCTATCCTCATTTGTCACTGGAAAAATATTTGTATGGGTCAGAGGCATAGTACAAGTAGAAGAAAAATATTATTATAGGAAAAATGGACAGTTCTGTAGTGAATCCCTTTATGTATGAGAAGCAAACAACAGACTATTTATCTTCTTGAAGGAAAACGGAAGCTTGTTAAAAGAAGCTTGAAATCCTTACTTCTTGTGTGTTGCTAGTAGTCCAGTATGCTGATACTTCTGAGAGGAAACTGAGTGCACTTGCAAGGTTTCTTTTTTTCTTTCATTTTAAAAGCATTCTCTGGTTTGAGATCTCCCCATACTTAATTAAAACAATACAGAGCAACATTAGTTATGCACCAGAGTGGGAGTCAGAAGATGTCAGTTCAGTTCCCAGCCCTGCTGCAGACTTCCTGGGTGACCTTGGGTAAGCCTCTTGATGTTCAAAAGACCTCTGGGCCAAATTTTCATATTGAAGTTTGATTTTCAAAGGAGCTCAGTATCTAGTGATTTCCATGATGTTGATTATGCCCAGAATTTCAAGCAGGCTCAGCAACAAATGTGCTGAGCTCATTTGAAAATCTGGCCCTTAATCTTTTGGTGCCTCAGTTTCCCATCTCTGACAGTGGTGGTAAGATACTTCCTTGTCTGTCCTGATTGTTTAGACTGTAGCTGTGTAACGCAAGAAACTGTCTTTTCATGAATGTGTATAATGTCTTGTACAATCTTGTTTGATCTCCATTATGCTTTTTAGGCATTACTGTAATGATTGTAACACCGGTGACCTGTTTTAGAAAAAAAGAAACTGTAATCACAAGAAAGCTTAATTATTGTGTTGTTTCTCAGATCTAGGTGAAAATCTATACTAATTTCTTTAGTTTGGTTGGGAGAATGTCATCTGGAAAGTGTCAGAAGCTTTATTTAAAATGCACGTATATTAGCTGATTTCTGTCCTCCACTAGGGACAGTTAATCTATGAGAGAAGCAGGTTAGATCACTTTGGCATGATTTGACATGGAAAGAAACGTAGTGTCTGCTGCTTACTACCGTATTAACCTTTAGCTGCTTGTAATCTAATTGTTTAATAATTTGCTATAGATCTTTCCAAGCATTGGCTGTGTGGAACTCCTTACGCCTTTTCCCCCTCGTTAATAACGCGATCCCATCTGTAGCTCCTGCCCGACCAATTCTGTTCGCGCTTTTCCCACACTGCTTGCATGCTCTTGCAACATCTCCGAGCAACGTAACATTCTCTCTTGGCAAAGGTAGAGAGTGCTTCTTCACTTCGTAAGTGCTGTTTGCTTCCCGGGACCCACTGCAACCCATTCCTGAAATTCCAGATCGGCATTGTCAGTGATAATCGAGCTCCTGGTTTCAAGCTCTGTGCTGTACAAGCCAGAGGCCAAATGTAGTAACCCAGGAATGCATGATTGCAAATACTGTCACTTCCCAAGGAACTCTGCTTGCTGGTAAATGACTCCCCTTTCCACATAGCTATGGGTGTCACTAACAGTGACTCTTCCCTGTTAGGTTTGTCATATATGGGTGGACAGTACCTCAAGCAGCTGAAAGTTTTGAAGTGATCATTTCCTATGTTTACAAACCTGGCATGCGACTCACTGCTGTTTTCCGGATTCCCCTGTACTCTCTTGCTGGAATTATTTACTGTTCAAGCATGTGCCCTCTGAAAAGCCTTTTTGCTACACGATATGTTTTTCTTTATGTGAAATGGGATGCCGGACCATGCTCAGCTTTGGAATGAGCAAACTAGCAGGACACCTTTAAAAAATCCGTGGTTGTAGCAGCTTTTCAGTTAAGGCTGAGCACGTTTTGTCATGAGGAAAGCATAACTGTGTCTTTTGTCTGTGACTAGTGTTTTCTGTTGTTCTATTTTTTAAGGGTATAGTCCCATTATGGTTTTACTATAAGGCCTTTCCAGCTTTTTAATCAAATGAAAGAGCTCCTAAATTGTGTTACATGTTCTACTATTGGTATGTAGGCCATATCAAATGAGTATCTGATCGCACAGAGCTGAGACCTGCAACCACCAGTGATGGTCTCTGCAAATAAAAGCTTGGAATCAGGGAAATCCTGATTCTACCCATAAAGGTTTTCCACTCCTTCCAGTCCTTCTGACATTTGAACCTAATTCTCACACATTTTTACTAACTGTGGTCAAACATGTAGAAAAGCATTCCAGAAAGGAGGAACCTTAGTTACCTGTACAAACTGGAGAGTTTCAGTAACACTGACCTAACCTAAATTCTGTGTTGCAGAGTTGTGCTTGATTTCTGATGTAAAAGGAGCATTGGCAAAAACAGGTTGTGCCTTTGTGGGGATCTTCATTGTTTTGAAATGGTAATTGCTTAGAGAGTGTAGCCCTGTTGCATTCTTTTTAATTTTCCTTCCGTAATTAGTGCACTTTGATTGTTTCACTTACATTAAGCTGTTTATTTTGAGATACAGAAGGCTTGCTCTTTCTCAGCATACATGCAGGGATTGTTTGTGTTTCTGCAAGAACTGATGTGCCAGCCAAAGAGTGCAAGGAAAGTTAATAGTCCATTAAGAGGACAGCTGTAATATTACTCCCTCCTGATAATAAATGTAAGATTGAATAGGTGAGCATAATGCAGAGTGCTTTGCTAGCAAGTGAGGACTGCACAGAATGCTGTGTGATTTAGCTATGTGCTCCTCTGTCCTTATTATAAAGCACAAGTGACACTGCAACTGCTCTGCCATCATTTCAGCATTATCTTTCCTTGCTCTGTTTGTCCTGCTTAGCCCTTCTTGTGTCTGCTGCTGTGTGCATTTGTGCTGAGAGTGGTCAAGTCCTTTCTCTGTCCCATTTCAGTAGCTTATTACTTAATCTGGAGAGGAGAGTGTAGACATGGGAGACAGTGAGGGCCTACAAGACTTTGTCTAATGCTTAACATTAGTTAAGCCCCTCACAGTCTTCCCAGTGCACTTGCCATAAATCATAAACCATAGCCGTTTCCACATTGTGTATTTTCTGCACCATGCAGAAGGTTAGGCCTGAAATGCATGTGCTGCTATGCAGATGACATCTATAGAATGGTAATGATTTACTCATGCATGTAGTGTTAATGAAGAAGCACTGTTCCAGTTACACTCCTGGCAAAGGAGAATCTATGCAGAGAGATTTTAAATAAATATTGATCAGTTTTAAAGTTAACTACTAATTACCATCAAAAGTTATTAGATTGCTGCAGTTATAATCCATGAGTATTTATAGGTCTGGGCTTTAGTGCTAGATTTTTTTCTACTGCCTGCCATTAAGAAGCCTAATCTCACATCACAGGACAGGTTGAGAAAAATAATTGTTCAGCTGTTCCTAAGTGATGATAACGTTATGTTTAGCTGCAGAAGGCTCCATGACATTGTTTTGAAGGATATAAATTGGGATTAGCAGCATTTTTTATTTCTTTTAGGGAACAGCTTTGTAAGATTATTATAGTTCAGAAATGTTCAGTGTGAACAACATAGTTTATGCAAGATGTCTTATAACACACACATGCAATATGTCACTCTGCCTTAACCTAAATGAAAACCTTGCAGTTTTGTGATTGAGCAATGGTAGGTCTCTAAGTTCCTCTTTAAAAAAACATCTATGAGGTTTATTTCTTAACTTGTTTCGATATGATGTTAAATGTTGATTTTTTTCTCTTCTCGTGTTTCTTAGCAAAGAAGCACCATTTTATAAATATGACTTACCAAAAAAAAATGATCATGTGTTTTTCAGTGCAAGTATTAGTTTTCTCAAAGTAAACAACCAGATATTGTGCAATTACTAGAAGATACTGGTTTCTGTACTGTGCTTTTTGCTTTTAGCATAGAACTGATGAATTTGTTAAGAATGTGTTTGGAAATGGCTCATAGTCTTTGTTACTCGGGGGAAGGCAATGTGGTCTAATGAGAAAGACAACCGTCTAGCACACAAAATATGCTGGTGGCATATTCCTGCCTTGTGCAGTTTCCCACCAGTTAAATGGTCATGGTAGTAAAACTGGCCTTTTTATAGTGTTTTATGATCTAGAGATGAAGGAATTGGGTGTTATTACATCCACAAATTATTAATATTTGGATATGTAGGTATGATATTGTGAGGGGCTATGTTAGTAGGTAGGTGAAAAGGTAGACAGATATAATACTGAGTTAGGAAGAAGAAGGCTCCAAGGCTCTTGGAGGTCATTTCAGCAGAGGCATTTCAGCCAGTGCAAAACTACAGAATTCGGAATAGTATGAAACTAGAGAGCTAATGTTTATATTTCAAATACAGAAGAGAGTCATTTTTATAGACAAAACTTGGAAAATGAACATGACTTCCCTTTCTATAAATCTTAATAATGTAACTCCAGAGAGTTATATAGGTATATATGGTGCTTCACTGCACACTGAATTGTAATCACTTCATGTTATATATTTCTAAATGAAGTAAATCCATTTCTGAAGTAGTTAAAAATTTTAGAAAGCATTCTGAAGGACTGAAATGCATCTGTGATAACAAAATTGCAAATGTTGCTCTAAAAATTCATTAGTATTCATTCTGCAATAAAATATCTCGCCTAACAGGGCTTTAGGGGATGGAGAGGAGGATATTTTGCCCCCACCATTTCAATTTGGGTTTTTCTTATTTGGGAGCTCTTGTCTTTATTCAAGAGCTCATCTGCCTTTTCCTATTAAAGAGAGACAGATCAGTCTCTTCGACTTTCTTTGGACGAAGAGGGGGGCAGTGGCGCTGGCTTCGTTTAATACAAACCTCCTGATTCCTGAAGGTGAGGGGCTGCTCTCTTTCCTGTTTTCTCTTTGCAGTTTCAGACAGCAGCTGCTGAGTCAGTGAATTTGTGGTCAATCACAAAATCAACATCTTAATGTTTAGGGATTATAGCTTCATGCCTTCCCACCCTACACCTCATAAATATTCTTGCTTATGCCCTAACCCATGCCAAACTACAAACAAGTGTCTATAATCCCTGGTCTCCTGACATTGGGTCTGATGGTATTATTTTTGTTACTTTTTAAGATGCTTTTGAACAGAGCTGCTCAGGGAAAAAGTAGAACAAAGTCTTTGGGAACAAGTCTTGTGAGGAGGACTTGAAGAGAGAGAAGGAAATGATAATCAGAATGATAGTCTTGCAGGGTGTTTTCTGTTAGTCATTTGGGCTGGCTAGGGGCTTTTCAGCTTACTGGTTCCACAGCAGCCCTTTGGATAGATTGCTAGGAAACCATGCTGCCTGATCAGCTTGCCTGATCACTGCTCTTCTTGTTTTCTGTCTATCTGTTAGAATGGGACATTTCTGTCAAATGAATGTTTTCTAGTAAAAGCTTGTTCCATATGAAAATCTATCACTCATTCAGGTTTTTAGATAGTGAGTGAGTACAAGAATACATAAAAGATGTACTCAAATGGGCAAAGTGACCTCCAAGAATATAGGCTCCAAGAACGCTTGAAGTCGTCTTTTGTTGAGAGATGTCTTAGGTATTGTTTATGCTTCTGAGCTAATACGTACAGAATATTTGGCATGGATTGTTCTGAGAGAATTTGAATTAAATTTACAGAACAGGCCATCCAAGGACTGCCTAAGAACTTGTGCATAAATGAATGTGGCTCCAAGTTGCTGTCGATATTGACAGCTTCTCTGTCCGTACTCCTGTCCAGCGTTAACAGTGCCTTTCTGAGTCCACTGTGGAAGTGAATTAGGCTAAACAGCCAAAATGCACTCTTAGTGCAGAAGAAGAGCATCCACACAGTGAATTAATGCCATATAGCTAATGCATTCTAGATTCACACCCTCGCTTGTTTTGCAACAGCTTCCTTGTGTAGGCCCTACATGTTCATGTCATTTGATGGTTAGCATTGCATCAGTGACATTCCAGATTTTGACCACAATGTTAGTAATGGAAAGTGGTTCATCTTCTAACGAAATGGTAGATCTTTTTTTTTTTTTTTTCTGGTTGCATCCTTTGCAACTTTTTCTTTCATGTGTCTAATGAATTTCTTCATTTTTTAAATGTGTGTGATATTCTCCTTCTAAACTCTGATATATTAAATGACACTCCCTAAACATGGAAACTGCCTTCATACACTATACCATATGAAACAGCCTTTTTTATTTTGAGGAGTAGGAGAAAATCCAAGTAGTAAAAATGCTTTTTTTCACATACTAGCAAATTAGTAGCTTCTGTCAGATACATATTTTTTCCTTCAGAGGCTCCAGTCTTTGTCATTTTTTGCTTTTACTGTGGCATCCCTAATACTTTTGCTCTATTGTCATATGCCTAGCACACTCATGTAGACCTAGAGTTTGCTGGTCATTTAAGTAATCTGTTTATCAGTTAGGTTTATTTCAGCAAGCCTTTGGCATTTGACTTGCTTATTAAATTTGCATGCCATTATAGGTGATTATTTTAAGATAAAAGAATATGGCCTCCTTAGATTTTCCAGAAATAGTGGTTCCTCTGAGCTTAATGATGAGCTTTCATAACATCTTTTTAGGTAAGCTCCATCTCTCCCAGGAGCTTCTTCAGCTCTAGTCCAGACTTCAGTGAAGAGGAAACTGCTGTTTGAGATGTCATCCATGGACTTTGAAGTGTGGGTTTCTCATGTTTGCATGCAATGACAAAGTGAGCAAGAAAGCTGCCTCTCTGTGTTTGCCTGCCAAACTATTCAAACTGCATCATTTACCATCACAGATGCACTTTCTGTTCATGTTTCTAGGGACACAGTGCCCAATGAATACAGTCTAATTTTCCCAAAGTCTAAAGGCAAGGAGCATATTTTGCTTCTCATTTTGAATAGTGTATGAGTTGAAGGTTTCACAGGACAACTCTAGGTGAGTTTTATAGTCACATTTTATTTATTAATGGATTAAACAGATTTTGTATGCAGCTTCAAATGTCTTTCTGTCTCCTTCACTTACATTTCTGTAATCGAGTGTCCTATTACATTTGCATCAAATCACAGTCTGTCTTCATTATAAGGGCATTCTGGAAAACTGACATCCATCAGCTTTACCCTATAGTGAAAGGATTAACTGCGAACAGTCTTTCTAATATGAATGGTATTTTTTAAAAGGCCTATAGCTTAGTGGGATATAATACTGTAAAATATGCAAATGCGGTGAATTTGATGGCGTTATAGGAATTTTTAGACAGTTGCTTAGTGCAGGATGCTGTTCTTTTCTTCCCCGCTCTTATTATGTAAGGATCTAACAATTTGCTAATTTGTTCATCTAATTTGTAGTTTGGTCTTTAACACCTCTCAGAAAATCAGAATGGCTTATACTCCCAGTATTTTCATTTTATTTTAGATTGACCAAATCCCTGTCTATGTACTTCTCACACAAGATGTTTAAAACAGGGCACATGTGAAGGACTTGTTAGTAAATTAACTGCAAATTGCTTGGCCTTGGCAGGAGCAAGTAAATTTGCAATTGCAATCTGGAGCAACATGTTAAAGGCCATCTTCCTTAGATCAACTTGTGTATTGCAACACCAGCAAGTAATCAAATTATAATGTACTTTAATGCAAAGCCTAAGTTGGCTTGGTTGGCAAATTAAACTATCGCTTGCCTCCGGCAAAAGCAGAAAGCCTTTGAACTGTTGGACTGCAGCTGTAGCTTGCACACCTTATTTTCCCTCTTAAAAATCAAATTAAACTGTAACCTGTAGCCTCTGTGGTAAGTTTCAAGGAAAATTAAACTGTTGCTAACCTTTCTAGCAAAAATAACTGTCTCTAATCAAGCTGAAAAGCCCAGGCCCAAATTACCCTCTCCAAGTTTAGACAAATTCATCGGAGGAAAACTCCAGGGGCAATGAAATACAAAGATATTACTTCTGACTCAGGAAGTCCTTGGCCACAAATTGCTGTAGACTGGGAAAGTTTACCAGCAAGGTATTACTCTATGTTTTCCCTGGTTTTTCACTCTTGTAATATTTACTGTGGATCCATGTGGGAGACAGGACACTGGACAGTTGTTCTGGTCTGGTTCTCCTGATCTTAAGTCTAATCCAAATTCAGAGCACTAAGAGTCACACTGTCCTCACTCATAGGCTGTGGTGTGCTCAGCAGCAGGTTTTGTGGAAAACATTATTTGGGCTCATTCCCTCCTTTTGACTTGTCCTTGGCCTTTCCTCACCCTGCACCAGCAGCAGGTAGTGTCCCAGCTCCAGTCACTGCCCCGTTTGATTCTTAGACTGTAACCCTTGGACGTGATGTCCCTCAGCTCCCCCGCTTTTCATTTTCTTTGTCCAGCTGGCAGGAACACTTGGCGTTTGACTTGCCCTCGTAACATTTCTGTTTTTCTTGGAGCTTTCAGAGATAGGATTTTTCCCAGCCTGGATGAGTTGCTGTTATTTCTATAGAGTCAGTAGTACAATAGAACCTCTCGGGAGCCAAGGCCTCGTCTGTCTAGTGGCTCAGTCTTACAAAGACTCAATCCTGCATGCTTAACATTACCCTTTGACTTCAGGGATTAGCGTCTGGCTGGTGGCAGGCAAGAAGGTAAAACAGTGCAGCACAAAAGGAAAGAAATCAATTAAGTTTACATTGCAGCAGGTACATACTTAAGGTCAAATAAGGACAAACTTCACCTTAGAGAAACAGGAGTGGGGTGTAGGACGCTTTTGCCAATGGAAGCAGTAAGCAGAAAGCATTGTGTCTGTCCTAGAAGTGAAAATGCCAACAGAGAGGACCTTTCCTCTAATTTTTTTATGTATACTATCAATGCTTACTATAGCTCTGAATACAGCAGTTAATGTCTCTGCACTACAGATTTCTCATTTTTAAAAGTTGGCTTAAAACTTCCCACTCTCTCAGCAGACCTGGTAAAAACTTAGCTAGGGTATATTAGTCACTTTTTTATCAGGAGATGAAAGTGATAGAGATATAAAGTACTACCAGCTTTTAATTAAAATTGAATAAGTCAAAAACAGTTGGCAGTTGCAAAATTCATTATGATGTGTTACCAAAAATAGATACCTCTGTGAGAATGCAGTTTTAGTGCAATAGTGGGCACTAATTAGCTGTATGCATCATTGCTGAGATAGCCAGATATAAAATGTGTTAGTAATACTCATAACAGATTTCATTTGTGAGGCTGGGTGGAAAACTAGAATCTCTTAAGGCTCACAGAATCACAGAATGGTTGAGGTTGGAAGGGACCTCTGGAGATCATCTAGTCCAACCCCACTGCTCAAGCAGGGTCACCTAGAGCACGTTGCACAGGATCATGTCCAGGCAGGTTTTGAATATCTCCAGAGAAGGAGACTCCACAACCTCTCTGGGCAACCTGTTCCAGTGCTCAGTCACCTTCACACTAAAGAAGTTTTTCCTCATATTCAGATGGGACTCCCTGTGTTTCAGTTTGTGCCCATTGCTTCTTGTCCTGTCACTGGGCACCACTGTAAAGAGTCTGGCCCCATCCTCTTGACACCTTCCCTTAAGATATTTATATACATTGAGAAGATCTCCTCTCAGTCTTCTCTTCTCCAGGCTAAACAGGCCCAGCTCTCTCAGCCTTTCCTCATAGGAGAGATGCTCCCTAATCATCTTTGTAGCCCTACGCTGGACTCCCTACAGTAGTTCCATGTCTCTCTTGTACTGGGGAGCCCAGTATTGGACACAGTACTCCAGATGTGGCCTCACCAGGGCTGAGTAGAGAGGGAGGATCACCTCCCTTGACCTGCTGGCAATGCTCCCAGGACACCATTGGCTTTCTTGGCCACAAGGGCACATTGCTGGCTCATGGTTAACTTGTTGTCCACCAGGACTCCCAGGTCCTTCTCCACAGAGCTGCTTTCCAGCAGGTCAGCTGGGGTTATTCCTCCCTAGGTGAAGGATGCGGCATTTCCCTTTGTTGAACTTCATGAGGTTCCTCTCTGCCCATCTCTCCAGACTGTCAAGGTCTCTCTGAATGGCAGCACAGTCCTCTGGTGTATCAGCCACTCTTCCCAGTTTTGTATCATCAGCATAAGGCTCTTAAAATGTAATACCTCAAAGTACCAAAACAGCTGTATGTATTTCTGTTACTTAAGGCAACATTGGAATTTCAGCAACAGTAACTCACTGTTTTCTTCATGTGCTCTTAATTTGCAAGGAAAACCCATTTTAGAAAAATGTAACCTGACCTATCTGAAACAGGTATGGCCTGGCATTTTTATTTCTTCTTCATGTAGAGTAGTCAGACTTGTAAGTTAAATCCTCCAAACTTTTATACATTTCATTTGATAAACAATCCCTTTGACCTTAAAAAAACCCCTTCTGATAGGAACAGATCCGTAGTTCAGAGCATCTGTCCTACTGACCAGTTCAGGGAGTATGTGTGTCTATTCCTCCAGTGTAATCTCTGCAAAATTTACAGTAATTGAAAAAGTTATTTTCCTCTCTCCTTCTGTAATCTAGAACATCAAGCAATAACAACAAATCTGTGGGTGGTTTATCTGATTTATGCTAATTAGCTATTGACGTGTTAGAAGTATCACTTACAACATCCCAATCTTACGTATTTATTGTTAAAAATATTAGCTGCTTATGAAAGGGAAATATTTTAAATAATTATTCATTTGTGCTATGATAACTCCTTGAAACCAGGGCCCTACTCTGGTAGACTGCATACAAATTTATTGCAAATTAAGTCCAACGTGAAGCACTTAAGACAAGCTTGCAGCAATAGCAAGATTTTAATTCATGCAAATTCATATATCCCACCTAAAAGGAATGGGTCTCAAGTCACCTAGTGTCAACCATCTAAACATTAGGCATCTGAATCACCTCCATAGCCAGTAAAAGAGAGAAGTAGCCCCAGACTATGATTTATCTGACATAATTTAGAGACCTGAGACATTCAGAGGGGAATCAAGCCCCAACACCGCAGTCTGAGCTAATATTTTCAAACTTGGATGCTTCAATGTAGTCTCCTAAATTCTTACATTTTTGCCTAAGTAAAAACACCCGGAAGTGATGAATGAAGTGGTGACTCCTTAGTGAAATCAGAAGGTCCTTAGTGAGGTAGACAGTCTTGCAAGAGAGGCCGCTTACATGCCTAACTTGGAGCACTTAGATTTAAAAGCAAAATCACAGGCACAAACTGCACATTTTAAAACTTTACCCAGCTTCCTTGGTATCTAATTAATACTGACATAAAAAATGATCCTCTGTAAACAATCATCTAGCCTAGATCTCATAAGCACTGCTGCGTTCTGACTTCATTGCCTGACATAATGCACCGGAGCACCAGAATTACATGCCAGGTTCATGAGTTGGAACAAAGTACAGCGTACAAAAGTGTAAGTTTCCAGATGTTTTCAAAAGGAGATATTAGAGCCATAGTATACCAAAAACTGCAGATACATGAATTTAAGGAAAATCTCAATCTCTTGCTCTTTCTTGGCATTACTCACTGAAAAAAAAATCAATATGGTATTTAAATAAAGCAGCCCATATGGAAGCTTGCACTTACCAGTATTTGTGATATTCTTTAGCCTTGCTGTCTAAGTGGGATTTCACCCATTGGTTTGTATTTCAAAACCTTCATTTAAAAACTCCACTTCTTCACAAAAGAATTGTCAAAATACTTTATGATAGAGTAAACATTATATGTGAGCAATCCAAGAATAATATGTGGCAGGTTTTCCTTTCTGAAATCTGGTAACAGATGCAAATCTCTTTCTGTTCTCTCTGCTGTCGCAGTTTCAGTATTTATTGTTAAATTGTGCCCACTTTCCTTCTGATTTGCAAGCATTTATTTTTCTTGGAGGGTCAGTAGCTGATAAAGATATGAAAATATTCTTGTCGTTAAAAGCCATAAAATTATGGTTGACACTTGACATTTGAGCTCTTCTTTCCCCCCCTGTATTCTGTTGAGTAAGGCCTTCTTAACAAAGACGTTTGCTAGAAACAGAAATACCCTCGATGCTTGCTTGAATAAGTCTCTGTAGGAATACCTAGGTCAGAATCAGCCTGAGAGTTTGAAAAAGTCTTTGTATGTTAAAATGGAAGGAAGGGCAAGCTCTGTTAGGGTGGAAGTTAAGGTGCAAATAAAGAAGACCGGCATACCCAGAGGTGATCAGGTGGAATGATGGCTGGGATATGAATGACTGGAGGACCTCAACCAGGGATGTGCTTACTCACATAGCAGTGTGCTCAGAGTCTAGGTTGGGTGTGAGAAACATCGTGATTGCTCCAAGAGAGAACTGGAAGTTGATGACACTAAACAGGCACACAGGACTGGCCATAAGTTAGGGGACGCTGATCACTAACAAATGCAGAGGACCAAACAACAGGAATATGGAGATGCAAAGCCTGTCTGACAACATACAACAGCAGCTGCAGCAAAGGTGGCCAAAGCTGGCACTTTATAGAAGGCAAATTATATAGTAGTTCTAAATCCTCAGCGTTCGAATATGCTTCTCAGTACCCTGTTGGCTATCAAAGCTAATGTAGGCCACTGAAAGATTTCATCCTCTTCTATCGCTGTGTTGCTACATTGCAAACTAGCCTGTGAAGCTAGAGAGAGAAATATTTTGTTAGGTTTGGGATACCTTGAAGAATGTGCTCCAGGGTACTGGGTACTGCAAAAACATTGCGGAACCACCCCAAAGGAATGGAAAGCTAGGGCAGGTGTTAAGCCTGAAGTTATTACTAGGTAAAATTCAGCTAAAAGCCTACATTCACAATGACAGAAAAAAGCCAAAGATAAAACAACATGTGTACCTTTATTAAGGTTATACCTAGCAGTCAGTATCCTCCTTAACTGCTCCAATGTATGGCTAATTAATTTCTTCATGGTGTACCCATGGGTTCTTTTCCTTCTGATGCTGTTAGAGGTAAGGACTTGTATCTTCTCTAGGTCAAGGTGGTTTTCATTCCCTGGCATACAGCCATCAAGTGTATTCTGGGAGATTATAGTATTTCATTCTGCCCTTCCTCCATAAGGTTATTTCAATAATGTTTTTATTGTCTATCTCAAATAACACATTCTTGGCTTTTGTTCTCAAGCCGATTTCACTAATTGCAGTCTTGTTAAAATACAGTGGCATGACTTAATGATGCATTATAATAAATAATACAAATTCCTTTTAAAATATATACTGTGTATTTATACAGGCTTTATAGCAAGTCCATTTATGGCATTCAAACACAAACTGATCTTGAGGGCAGGAGTGCCAAAACTGCAAAGGCTCCACCTCATCCTTTGTTAGATTTTGGAGACTCATGTGCAAGCTACTGTTTTTTTATGAACTTGAACAAGGAAAACCAAAGACTTTACATGTATGCTGGCCAGCTTGCTTTCTTTTCTTTCTCTCCTTTCTAGTATTGGCTAGTATTAGCCCTCCTCCCCCTGCAAAAAGTGGTTGCCTTTTAAAAATCCACATTTTCAAACAGAAACCTTATTACAGTATTTTTTGTGATATCTTTTTCAGGGAGTGGTACAGAAAAATGTTGTGGCATCTTAGTATCACTATGAGATGATGTTTGGCAAATGCTGGATTTTATTTGCTTATTTAAGTATTGACTATGTATATTACATATTGAATGAAAATTGTTTTATTTCCCATTCTAGTTTGTCTTCAATCAGATAATAATGATAATGAGGGCATTGAACAAATTGATGAAGATATAGCTGTGACTCAGAGTCAGATGAACTTTATTTGTCCCATTACACAGGTAAGCTATCATTGCTAATATAATAGATTGGGAAATTGTTATTTCTTATTCTTCACTAGATTGTTTATTATAAATCTGCAATACTTGTTAAAGATCAGGCAGTATAAATTTCAATCATTATCAGAGAGAAGCAATGTTGCCTAAAAAAACAAACCCCGCAATGCAGTTTACCATGCCAGACCTGACCCCACGGTTTGGATGGAAAAGCATATATGAGTGGCAAACAGTCTTCGTGCTGTTTTATTTAAAAATCTTGTATGAAGCACATTCATGGGCATTATCAGTTCGTTTAAATCCAACCTTATTGATTACAGATGGAAATGAAGAGGCCAGTTCGAAACAAAGTCTGTGGTCATACCTATGAAGAAGATGCCATTCTAAAAATTATCCAGTCTCGAAAGCAGCAAAAGAAGAAAGTCCGGTAAGCTAACAAGAATGTGTGGAAAAGCTATTTGCTTTGCTGTGTAAGTGGAATTCTATTCCACTTGTTCTAGGAAATGTATTTGGATTGGCAAGGCTACAGGAAATAATACTTCAGTGTCTGCCCAAGTCACAGGCTTCCTATTAGTACTGTACACATGAAGGATCTTTTTCTTTTTCCTTCTTTTATGAAAACAATGTGGAAGGATATATTCAGGAAGTGTGTGGGGAAGTCACAGCTATTCATGGTGCCTGCACAACAGAATCAAAGAGATTTTATGTAGCCATGAGCAACAGAGAGAAACTTTAGCTTTGTAAAATTTAGTTGCTCGTTTTGTTCCTACTGCGTATTTAGCAAGCGTTAAGGTTAATGAAAAAAACCCTGTCTCTCTCCTGTGTGCACCCTCTTTTGCAATTATATTCCAATACAATTGGAAATGAAAAATATTAAAAACAGTTAAAAAATTAAAAATATTAAGTAGTGTAGAGTTTAAGAATGATCAGACAGGATTGTGTAGTTTCTGCTATAATGCAGTGAAATAATTCTTACTTTACAGCATGAAAGCAGCCTGCGACTTTCCACCTAGGACATATTTTGTTGATCGAAAACGTGTAAAAGTTCAATTATTACACCTGACATTCTCCCTGATAAGTTTCAAATTTGGCATGGTTTTGATTTTCCCCTCAAAAAATCAGAAAAAGAAGAAAAGGGGCTCAAACACTTCTTAGAGCAAGATTAGAGGAAGTATTATTTCATCAGAACTGTTGTTATTAATTTCACATTTGTTTTTTACACGAAATATACAAGATCTTCATAGTTTGGGATTTTGTTCGAAACTGAAAAGTCATGGACTTTTTAATAAACGTGCAGTTTTCACATGCTCAGGAAGGTCTGTTAGAGACTAGAAACATGATTTCCTCTATGATTAAGTCGCAGTCAGCTTACTTCCTCCATCCGTAGCTCTTGCATTTTTATTAGACCCTACACACTGTGCCACAGAGGTAGGAGGGTGGAGCAGGACGTTTTATTCCACACTTCTTCTTGGCTACAGCAAAGCATTGCTATTAAATCAAGCATCGATTGGGTTGGCTCTCAGTAGCTATCCGTACTCTAACCTCTACCTTAGCATCCAGACAGCTTGAAGGAGAAGATAGAAGCAACTTGCCTATGTTAGGGTTAGGGAGGGTTAGTGGACTGGGTGCACTGTATTGGGAATGGCAACAAAACCAGCAACATGGAGGGACAGAAACTTGGCTGGAAAAATGAAATGGAGTTGGGAAACAGGTCACAAGTTGGAAAGAAGGAAATGAGAGTACTGTAGAAGATGGACAAGCTAGGGAGCAGGTGCATGACAGCCTAAAGCTATTTCAGAATCAGGAACTGAATTTAGGATATCCATATCTAAATATTTCTTTTTGTTGTTAAATCCATTGGGAAGATGCCATGGTAGTAGATGTTGTGGTGGTGGATCAAAAGTTTCAACACTGCTGAAAAATTAGTAGGGTCAGGTGACTGAATTTTATTTTACCCTTGAAGAAATTAAAGAAATGACTTAGCGAAAACATAAAGTAAAAAGTCATGAAAGTTGTACAACATGCATCTTCAAAAGCTACAGTATACCCAAACTGACGTTGTTTGTGCAGTCTGAATCCTTGCAGTTCTTAATTTTGAGCTTTTAGCTTGCAGCCTTACCATTTTACAGTGGTTTATTCCAGTATGGCAGAAAAAAACAGACAGAGCAATAGCTGGGCTTTGCTGTAACTGAATTAAGAAAGATTGCTCAGTTTTCTCTGCAAAATCTCATTGACCTGCTGTAATTTTTTTAACTTTTTGCATGAAAATGCAGTCGGGCTTTGAGAAACCATAGTCTGCCGTGGTGGGGAGTCAGGCCAGCGTGTGCAATAAGTTCCTCATTTGAGGACACTTTTCTCGTTGTGTTGCTACTTGATCGTGTTGCTGCTAGCATTGTTCAAGTGAAAGCAGGTACCTTGAAAGAGCAGAATCCCGGTGAGGGGAAATTCCCCCTCTACCTTTACCCTGCAATCACAGCCCTTGCTCACGGAGGAGCTACAGAAGTGGCTATTCCCTCATACAAGCTTTCCTTTACATAGGAACACGAGATCTCTTTGGTGCATTTGGCAGTCTGCTGGCTGCATATCCGCTCTTCAGCTGGCATACGCACAGCCACCAGTTCTCGCGCAGCTAGACTTGCTAATAGATCCCTTGAGGCGATTCCTGCTTATCGCAGTTTGCCCACTATTTTCCGCTGCCTGGAATAGCATACTAATACTTTATGCTTACAGAAGAAGTTTTATGGGAGGCTTTCTGAGCACTTGTTACTCATTAATCTTGCAAGTAATTATTGTCCTAATGTTGTGTTACTGTTCTAATAAGGTGATAGATGGAAAAATTGAGGCACAGAGCAATTAAGTGATTTACCCATGACAAACACAGCAGGCTGGGGGCAAATCTGGTATAAAAGCTATGAATACTGACTGTAAATTCAGCAGCTCAGACAAAAGTTACTTCTAACAGGGAAAAAAAATCCAGAAAAAGTGTGATTTTTGACTGTGGGTACCATCCATGCATGTTTGGGCCTCTGCCAAAGGAAAATGACCTCTGGTCCCTGAATATCTTTCACCCTTCAAGTAATCTGTCTTTATCTGACTGTCTTAAGTAGTTGTAAGCCATTTTGTATTTGATCTTCATTTAGAGGCTGCTGATTTGACCCTCTCTCTCCTTTCTGCCCTTTCTCAGTTCATAAGAGGACTGGCCAATTTTCACTTCAACTAGATCTTCCACTGATTCACCAGTCAGCCTCTGCAGGTCTCATCCTGTTTTATCTATTTCCCTATAAATCAGTTTCCCTGTTTATCTTTACTATATTTATCCACTGCAGATTAATAAAGGAAGAAGTAGTCACTAGCAGTTTTTAGAGGACTTCAGAGAGAGAAAGCAACATAGAAAGATTTCCACACAGCGTTGGTACCACTACTGCAGGCAGCTTGCATACATGAAGCCAGACAGTAGTCTACGGGCGAACGGCACCATTTCTCACTGTGAGCTGTTGAATCCCACCTGTTTATCTAAACAGATTTATTTTTCCCCACAGAGAGCTAGGGAATTAAGAAAAAGAGGTGACAAGGAACTGATAGAGAGTGAACCTCAGATAAATGCAATAAAACAGCAGGTTTTATGTAAAAGCCTATATCTGACAAATACAATTCTTCTGATTTACTGGAGTCTCTCTTTTCTTTTTAACAGCTGCCCTAAAATTGGCTGTAGCCATGCTGATGTAAAAAGATCAGATCTTGTGCCAGATGAAGCACTTAAAAGAGCGATTGACAGTCAGAATAAACAAAGCTGGTCAACACTGTAGAAGTCAGCTGGATACGCTGTTGCCACAAAGAAAATTTGTTATTAGAGGTCTTGTGAGATAAGCTGCTGATTGTAAGCAGGTTGTGTAACTGATTGTTATTTAAAGTGTTTCATTTATAGGCAAAGTTGAAGGTCTCAGCTGTAACTGAAAGCCTTTTTAAACTGCCAAATATGAAGAATTCCAGTTTAAATTGTTTTTTTTTCCCTTCCTGAAATTCTAAAAGCTTGCATTTGAAAAATAAAATGTGTTTTGCAGCATTTAAGCTTCTTTGTCAGTGTGCTAATCTTTTCAGCATTTTAGAGTGGCAAATTCTGCCAGCATTCAGTAGTGAGTGTTTTGCTCAGGACTGCAAATAGGTCTGTTGCTCCCTGTAACTGATGGGTTTACTCAGAATACGGCACCCTGACCAGGATTTTCACAAGTTTTACACCCTACTTGGGAGTGTTTCCATGTTTTAAGACAAACCTCAAGGAACTTTAATAGAGCTTGGTTTGCAGTAGGTGCTAAGCACTTGTGTTTGGACACACAAAATTGCCCCTCGCCTTTAAGGGTCTTGGCCTCATTCTTATATTTAATGAACATTCTACCGTAACTTATGCTTGGCTTTTGAGATGCAGAAGCTTTTATTTCAGGCTTTTGGGGCTTGGAATTCCCAGGGAGGTTTACCTTAATATTGTATATTAGGATATGACCCTTACTTAAAAATGTATTCAGTGAACTAATTTGTAGACAATACAAACCATATGCCTTGAATTGAGAAGAAGTTAATCTCAAAATATATAAACTTCAGATATCCATGCATTTGGGCACAGATCCAAAAAAGGACTTAAACTTTGTGACACTCAGTACTTATCACCTAAATTGATCTGAAGACATGTAGCAGATAAGGCACCAGGTATATGAATCAGAAATAGCCATAGGTAAAAGAAGCTGCCTTGGTGGTAAGGTGGCAATTATCTCTTGGCATATGTGAGAACAGAAAGAATAGGTTTCTCTGGGTTTTGGGATCCTTGGTGGGTTAGAGGGTATTTTCCTAGGTCATTTTTCTGAAATTATGAACTGGCATTTGGTATAAAATGTAGCTTTGGTGCCTAAATGCTAAGCTTCTCACTCTGGGATACTATTTGCTAACAGCTTTCCTTTATTAGACCATTATTAACCCCAATTGCACTTGGCGTGCAAACCACTTCAGACTGAAATTGTTATTTTGTAATTGAAGAATATTAATCTGTAAATTGATTTCATAGCATAAAATAGAAACTGAATTATTATTATTTGCATTGAGCTTTTGTATTCAAAACATTTCATAGGAGTTAACTGGATGATTTTCACAGGAGTTAACTGAATGATTTTTATAATGTGGTCTAACCCAAAGGTCCACCTTTAAAACTCAACAGTGATCATGAGTGCTTCTGCCAGTGGAAGCCCGGAAGCTCAATCTGAAATATTTGAAAGAGCCTGGAGGGGTATTGAGCAGTATATATTTGTTTGTATGTTTATGTGTGAAAATCAGGCCCCTTTTAAGACATCTCAGGTCTCAAACTGATAACTTTTCAGAAGATGATTCACTGATTTTCAGGGAAGTAATGCAGTTAAATACCAAAAGGAAAGATTTTAGGTATAATGTTTGTCTAAAAACAATGGAGAATGTCCTAAACTGCTCTTAGCTTTTTCTTTCAAATGTGTGGTTAAATTTACTCCAGCACCATTTACAAGCAGAGCACACAGAAAGAGAAACATGTGCGACACCCTGGTTAACGATCTCTGCAGTTTCTGAGAGATGTGCATTAATGTTGCTCTCGTGGATCTAATCTAATCCTTAGTGGTAATCAGGCTCCCAAGTTTTCAGATGCAAAGATGTATACAGTTCCCACTGGCCACAGTGTTACACCTCAAATGTAATTCATGTAGGTGTCTTGAATGTGCCTTCAAATAACACATAACATAATAAATGCAAAATTATGTCTAGATTAATTTATAGCCGCAAACTGGTGGCAGCATAGTTTGGTTTACTATGTGTGGTGTTTGTACCAATATAGCCTTAGATAGCTACATTCCTGATACCATCGTTATCCTCATGTTCCAGTGGATAACAATATAAGTGAGATTGCTGACTTAGGTACGTTTCTTTGCCATACATGGAGGAGAAAGGGCTTGACCTATAGCAGTGTTAATGGCCCTACTGGAAGCTGCAGCCACTCAGTCTGTCTCTGCATTAACTAATCCACAGGCAATAGGTGAGATGCCTGGTTAAGATGATGCAGTTCGGAGAAATACCAAACGAATCTGAAGCAACACTTTAAAAGAGAAGAAAACAAACAGTCAAGCGCTCATTTATTTCTTCTGTAAGTGGAAAGGTATTTTTGAATGTTCCCATTCCTGCCTCACAACAAATGATTTTGTTTTCTTCCTTTGCTAGCCTGGGCTAGGCACCATCAGTGAATCTGGAAACTTGAACAGCAGCTGCAGATGCTGCCTGAAATCCTTTCAGTCTCCATCTGAAAGAAATGGACTGATCTTTGGCAGCAAACGTCTGCCTCGCTTTAATACTAATTCTATATGAGGTGAAGATATATGTGTATTTAAATAGAGGTAGGTTTCTTTTATCATCAGAGATACCTCTTTTCAAGTATGGCTAGGGCCATATTATCCAGAAAAAGACAAATATTTGATGTGCTTACATCAGGACTGCTGACTATGGTACTTAAATAACTCCCATCCAGATCAGTGATGTACTGCATAGATTTTCAACTACTAGAGAAAATTGCCTGTATTTATAGAAATCCATGAAGTTCTGCTCCCCAAAATGTTTGGCCTTTCTCAATCTAATTTAGATCATAACATCCAAAGAACTCCACGTAGGATCAGTGAATTTCTTTCCCTGGACCTAGAATTTGAGCCATCCTGTTGGTTTTTCGTGGCTGGTTCTCTCTTATTGTTTGTGCTCACAAGTAATTTTCCAGCTGAAATTGAAATACTAGAGGCTTGGTCATTAGCTTGAATTGCACCTGGCACTTTACTGGGTGGAAAAACAGAACTGCCTTGGCAATTGGGGAAGGCTGCTGTGCCTGTCAACTGACTTTTTGATGGAAGTTATAAAATGCTATTGATTCTTTGGGGTGGCTGTTTGTATTTGTTGGCAGCTCTTTGCTGTTTCACTTGCAAAGGTTAGGTCTTGTTACGCAGTCACGTCCTCCTTACTCAGATGTGGTCCGTGTCGTGCACAACTCTGCTCTGGATAGAAGTAGCTTGAAACAGTTAAAGAATGAATATGAAGTGTCTGATGATGAATAAGCTGATCTGTATGATTCACAGAAGTGGAAAATCAGCAGCAGTTAAAGCTTCAAATCTTAATCTGTTTTGCCTATAAGATATCATATGTAAACATGCATATGTTAACAGTTCTCAGAGTAATTGTGTCTCATTGTTTGACGTCAGAAAATTAATTTTGCAATAATATTTAAGGAAAGAAACTCATAGGGTTTTTTTTTTCATAAAGTGTGCTTTACAAATACAGAAAAGCTAGATGTGGTTAACACTGAAACATGTTGAGGATCTGTCTCTCCCAGAGAAGTTCCATGTAGAATTTCAAGTGATTAAAGAAATGTCTGATCGAACATTAAAACAAATAAAAGGCAAAAGAGATCTATATGCAAGGGCTTTCAGTGATACCCTGAGGCATGAGCCATTAACACAGTTCTCTTGCTTGAACAGATTATCCCAGTTAAACAGAATTCTCCATGTTAAAACTAGAGACTCTCTCTGAAGTTTTCGAGTCAGTGGGACCACAAAGTATAAAGATAAAAACTAATCAGGCAGGCATCTCATGGAAGATTTAGCACACTTGTGCTAAAAGGAGCACACAGTCCTCTAAATCAAGGATATATTCATCATTACCGCTCCTGAGCTGTGATCTTATTCATTCTGGAAGAATCAAAAAGCCTGGGCTAAGTCAGTGTTCCCTTGAGAAATACCCGGAGCAAAAGCAGGGGCTGCAGGAAGTGATACTGATGACTCAACGGCCAAGGCCAACACACTGCCTTATTTTAGACAATGTCCTCTTGGATACTCATGTTTCCTCATGAGTGGCTGATGACAAAGGTCTTACCTACCTGTGGTCACAAGTACCTCATGACGTTTTTCTCAAGAATAGCTCTAGTGCTGTGGCCAAAACTTAGAATTCACTGTGCAACTTGATTAACTTCCACTGCAGTTTCAGGTGAGAGTTAATCTCCATCCTGCCTGAAGAATCTCCTGAGGTTCTGTGTGGCACTCACTGGATATTTCAGGAATGGATAGTGCTCTGTTATACAGTAAGGGTACCCCTAGTAAGGGTGTTCTTGGAGTGGAAAATGTTAGAATAACCTAAGGACTGTTCTTCCTTTCTCCTTGCTACAGCCTTTAACTGATGGCTCCCCATTACAGGTACAGATTATTCTGCAAAGGGATCAGTGGTCAAAGTTTTTTTTTTTTTCTGTATATATAAAGTTCTGACTGCAAATAGAGACTCCAAATCTTGCATTATATATATATATTCCTATATAATCATTCCTATATAATCATTTAAATCTGGTCAAAAAATACTTACTGTTAACATATATTATTTCAAAGACATGAACATGGTCACAGCAATGCTCAGAGAAGAATCATATGCATAGATGCTACCAGATTCTGTGTTGCCAGCCGGTAGCTATAAGAAGTAAAAATATGAGATTGATTGTTAATCAGGTATAATTCTGGGATGAGTGTAAATCATATAGTAAATACCCATGTAACTTTGTGATGCACGAGTAATCTCACTGACTTAATGGGACTGCATTGAGGTGGATAAGAACTGTGTTTCATCATTTCAAAATACTGCATAAAGTGGAGCAGCAGGGCTAAGGAGCGAGTTTGCCTCAGTCACTTATTCTGATGTTAGTCCGGACCCGAACACAGAGCTTGAAAGCATTCACATGAATTGAGTTGCATGGGAAGCTTACCAAAGGAAGTGTTTGCTTGTAAACTCAGTATGAGTAGGATCTTCTCTGACCGCAAGGGAAATGGAGAGACACTCATTCACTGGTCACTTGTGCAATCAACTTCTGAAGTAAAAACTTGAGGTTTAAAACCTGAGCCTCCACACATCTTTCAAGTAACAGAAGAAGCCTTTGTGTTCTTTAATCCACAAAGAAACAAAGTCAGGAGATGCTGTTCATGAGACTCCTTGGATTTGATAACAACTGGCTTCTCAAAAGGGAATTATTTATATTTCCCAGCAACAGCAAGCCTAAGAACAGTTTCTGTGAAGGCTTGAGGGGAGACATCTGAACATCATCACATTTCAGTTTGTTTGATGTCTCTACGTGCCTGTCATGTGTTTTATATCTTAATATTGAATCTGCCACTGAATTCCAGAATGTCTCAGTATGGTTGTATGTTTGTCCCAGATATGATTTTGTTATAAAAAACATAACCTGTAAGCTCTTTATCACCTGGCCACACAACTGCACTTCAAGCCTTTTCCATGCAGGTTGATTCCACATAGCACCACTGTAGTAGATTACGGACTATTCGCTGGTTTTAAATTGCTGGCTTTAAATCTAGTAGTTGTTTAAATATCATTACATGGCTTGAGCTAACTTGGAAAATAAAGATATTTACTTTTCATCATTTGCCTGACAGTTTAATATTAGCTGAAATATTTGTGTGTCATGATTCTTCTCATCTGATAACTAAAATGATGACTTTTTAATTTCTTTCCATAGCAAGCAGCCAGTTTATTTATAAGTGGCCTAATCTAATACCGATTTACTCTGTGTATCCCATGAGACATATTATCAAAGCAGCCAGACCTGTCCCAGGCACTTGGGAAGTGGGGAGATGGTTACACAATTCTCATTGCCTCTGGCTGTCCTAGTTACAAAGATAAAGGGTCAGAGAACTGGAGCAGTGGAGATAATTTTGTGAGCATCTAAGGAAAAGCAGCTGATCAGATGAGGGTAGGCAGTGGCTGAGGGTGAGACAGGTAGATGCTTGAATACTACATAACAAAAATTCCCTTAAATAAAGTAATACATCAGGAAAAGGGAATGTGAAAAGCATGTGAAAACATGACCACCGAAAATACCTCCACTTCTTAAATCTTCATCTAGCAGGTGCGATAGCACTGCTCATCTGTTTTAAAAATAGAAAAAAGTATATATGAAGAGGAACATTCAACCTACCTTGCTGTGGCCCTAGCCAATGTGTGCTGGGCAAGACCTTTTCCTCTGCTGGGACATCTCAGAGCTGTGACCAGCTGTCGCCTCTGCTCCAAACCCAAGCTCCCTGCCTAGCAGTCGGGATTCCTGGAAGAGAGAAGACAGCTAGCAATCCCGCTTGCTTCAGTCATCCTTTTGCAAGACCAGATCAGATTTACAGCCAGATTTTGTACCATTCTTTGACTGCAAACTCCTTGGACTTTTTTAGTGTTTGGAAAGTGCCTGTTGCACACCACTGTGCTTTGCCAAGCACACAGACTAGAGATCTGTGTTCCTGAAGGCCAGGCCTGCCCCACCTTACTTCTACCTGTCCCCTTTTTGAGCATCCAGGGCTGTGTGCTTGGTTCCTTGTAGCCTGCTGGAATTTGGCTTACAACACTGCATTTTTCTGGCACTGAGGTAACAAGACTCATGCACAGAGTCAGTATTTTATCCCAAAGTTAAGTCTATAAATGTAATTCTGCACCGATCTCTGCTTCGCAGTGTTTTACAGTGCTGTCCATCTGAGATGCGTGAGACTGCCTTGCTTCATTTGGAAGGGCTTTTAACCTGTTCAGACTCAAACTCATTCCTGGCACAGCTGGGATTTGCCAGCACCAGTATTCATCTCCTCTTACAACATATCCCTCAGGAATCTCCTTTTTTAACACACAACACCCTGGAAGAGAGCAAAGAGGCCCCATGGATCATCCCAAATGCCTTCAGTCCCGGGGCTTCCTGGGAACCCATTGCAAAGGGGATCGGCTGGTACAAAAGGTATCCAGATATGGTAGCAAATGCCCAGCGTACCTCTGAAGTCCTTGAAACAGTTGAAGATAAAAGATGCTAGGGCTCACTGCTAGCTTCCTGAGCAGAGCTGAATTTCTTTCTTCATGTATGCTAAGCAGGTAGCATGAGAAAAATCTTTCTGGACAGGGGGGAGAGATGACATGATGAAGGCTTGTGCAGGGAAAAGAAGGAAGACATCAATGGCTTTGGATTTCAAGAGGAAACTAATGAGGGAGATATGCCTGGATGCTTAAAAGCCTGGGGAGTGATCTCTAACACGTGACTGTTGTGGGACGTGCGGCAGACTCGCGTTCTGCAGTAATCTATCTCTTGAAGGCTGCAAACAGTTCTGCAGCTCTTCACGCACCGCTCCCTTGAATTCCTGTATATTTTCTGCATTGCTTCACAACAACCCCCCCGCCAGGCTTGCATGCAAGCACTGACGTATATGGCTAAAAGAAGGACACGTTTCACTCTTCTGAGTATCACCGTGCTGTGAAGGTTCATTGGACAGTCATCCTTGGTATCGTTTTGCTATTTGCTTTTTCAGGATCAGCCAAAATGAGAAAAAAAAACCTAAATCCAAATGGGAAATCCCTTCCTGTGTTCTGCTGCATGTGTTGGGAGGAATTGGTGGGGAAGGGTGCTGCGTGTGGACCTTTTCCGGCAACCCACACCCAAAACATAAAACTGACACCGTGAGCATCATTAATTCGGTTAATGATTAACCTTCCATGGCTACTATATGCTTATTCATGATATTAACGCTCCGAGTACCCCAAAGCACTCTAAGCATTTTAAAGAAACAGCAGGGGCTTCCTGCTGCCAAGAACTGCCCCGGGCAGACTGAAGCCTGGGTTCACCTCAGCCACACGTGGGCACCTGCATCGGGAGCGTGGTCCCCCTGGGTGCCTGTGCCGCCAGCTGGCAGAGGCCCTGCAGCCCCGTGAGAGCACCACGCACCTCTCCGGCAGTTCGATCGCCTTTTTGCTGGCACGGGAGGCACCTTTGGGGCTCTCTGCTGATGCCCGCGCTGCTCCAGCGGGAAGCCCCCACGGCGTATGGATGGGAAGAGAGGGACCTTTGGGAGGGCCAGGACCAAAGGCGCCTCGGTTTTCACATTAATGTCTTCATTCACTACGGTGAATGGCATTATATACTAATAACGTCAGCTATAGCAAGGTTTTGTAGGTCCATTATTATTTTGGTGAGCTGTCTACACCGTTCCCTTGCCCCCCAAAAGCGCTGACACCCTTCTCGCACCCCCACATTACTGTATCCCAGATGTTGCAAGCAGTCTATGCAAAATCCTACCAACTAAATTAAACCTGCAATGGTATCCAAATTGTAAAAAGCCCAGGAAGGGAAAAGTAAAACAAGTCTGATGGATAATCAGGCATGTTTTATCTGTGAGAGGGACAAAACGAAACACCATGCTTTGAGAGTGGAGGTGAATTGCTCAGAAACAATCTGCCAACATTAATAGAATCACATTTCTGGAAAATAAAAAAAGGAAAATGCAGCCCCTGGGATATCCCTTTTTGGCATATGAATTTTGTGTTTAAATGCATTAATGGGACTGCTATGCTATGAGTCATCCAGCACAAGAGTTTCATGTGTTTCTTAAAATACACTAGGAGTAGCTGAAGGCATGCATGGCTTTGCAGTGCAGTTATCTATCAGGAATCTCAGCAAATACCTGCATTCATGCAAACACAGGCTTTAGAAACGCAGGGACCCCATCTAGCCCTCTCACATCCCACTGTTTAAACGCACTAGCACCGGGGCTTTCAAGACGCGCTGCAAAACCGATTCTGCAGCTTAGCAAAAGCCCAGGCTCTTTGTATTATTATGCAAGCCTCAGTCCTGAATTACGGAAAATTTGCATAGCTGTGGACAGCAGAGTTGGGAGCATTTTCCTTCCGAGGAACTCTTGTCAAAACTACAGCTGTTTGCACTTTTTTCCAGCGATCGTTTGTTGTCTGTTTTCCTCCTGTTTTTTTCCCATTTACTAACAACCCTGGCTGGAAACCTATTAAATAGCAGTCCGTGCAGCCTGCCGGCGGCGGCTCGGGTGGGCTCCGCTCTCCGCGGTGGCTCCTGTCCCCTCCTCGGACAGCGGATGCTTCAAAACGGGCAACGGCCAGTGCGAAGCGCTTTGACGGGGCGCCTTAAATCCGACGGCAAACGCGCACGGGCTGGCGATGCAAAGCGCGGCCAGGGCACAAACAGGGCTGCGGGCGCGGCAGCGAACGGGCGGGCGGGACGGGAGCCCCGTGTCCCGGCAGCGCCGCCGGGGCTGGCTGAGCCCCCCGGGAACCCCCCGACGACGGCGCGGCCGGTCGCGCTGCAGCACGGGGCCCCGCGGGCGGCGCAGGCCGGAGGCGCCGGGGGGCGGCGGGCAGGGCGGCGGGGCGGGCGCGGCGCAGCCTCCGCCCCGGCCCCGGCCCACTTCCCCTTGCGTCAGGCCGGGGAGGAGGGGAAAGACCTCGCTGCCTTTCCCTTTTTTTTTTTTTTTTTTTTTTTAAAGCCTTCAACTACTTTAGCGCGGAGTCGGCGGCAGATGGTGGACACGGCCCGGGGCTGCGGCGGGGACAGCGAGGGGATGCGCCAGCCGCCGCGCCGCTCCGCGCCGCCCCGCGCCTGAGCCCCGCGTGCGGCGGCACCAGCGGCACCAGCGGCACCAGCGGCACCAGCAGCACCAGCAGCACCAGCACCAGCAGCCGGAGGCTCCGCTCCGCGCCCCCTCCATGAGCCGCCCCGCGCCGCCGCCGCGCCGCGCCGCCGCGCTGCTCCTGCCGGCCGCCCGCTGCCGCAGCGCCCCGGCCAAGCGGCTGCCGCCGCCCGACGGCCCCGCCGAGGAGGCGCCGGCCGCCAAGTGCCCGCGCCTCGCCGACTGCCCCGGCGGCCCCGCCGACTGCCTCAGCGCCCCCGGCTCGCCCTGCGCCCCGGCCTCGCCCGCCGGCGGCGGCGGGGGCAGCGGCGCGGCCGGGCCGAGCCTCATCGCCTCCTACCTGCTGCTGCCGCTGGCCGAGCGCGAGCAGGTGTCGCGGGCGCTGAGCGTCAGCTCCGGCCGGGAGCTGCGCTGCAAGGTGAGCGCGGCGCTGCGCGGGGCTGCGGGGGGGCTGCGGCGGGGCTGCGCGGGGCGCCTCTCCCCGTCCGCCCCTGCAAACCCGGCGGGCGAAGCCGGCCCGCCCGCGGCGCGGATTTGCGTGCGCTGAGGATAAGCCGCGGCTGCGGGTTCCCCTAGGGCACCTGAAAGACTCCGCGTGGATGCTGAGGGCTTTGGGGGGGGGGGGGGGGTCCTTCCTCCCCTTCGGCGTAAAACCGACAGTGCTTTAACAGCCCGGGAAAGGGGCCCGGGAAGAGCTGCGCTGCCGAGCGCTGGCGCCCTTCCAGCTCCCTCATCATTGTTTGGGGAGAGTTGCTACGAGAGAGGCCGGTTTCAACGCCCTTGAGAGTGAATTTTGCTTTGATTTCCTCCTTACAGGTGTTCCCTCTCAAACACTACCAGGACAAGATCCGGCCCTACATTCAACTGCCGTCGCACAGGAACATCACCGGGGTCGTGGAAGTGATCCTCGGAGACACCAAGGCCTATGTCTTCTTCGAGAAGGACTTTGGGGACATGCACTCCTACGTGAGGAGCTGCAAAAGGCTGCGGGAGGATGAAGCTGCCCGGCTTTTCAAGCAGATCGTCGCGGCTGTAGCTCACTGCCACCAGTCGGCCATCGTACTCGGTGACCTCAAGCTCAGGAAATTTGTCTTTTCTAATGAGGAAAGGTAAGCAGCCGCCAGCTGCTGGCAGGGAGGGCGGGGAGAAACGCCGCCCCGAGAAATGCCCTGTTTTTAGGCAAAAAATATTGTGGGTAGTGGAAATTGCTGCGTAAACCAGGCGTCACCGATGAATGATCCAAGCAGGTCCATATTACGTCTCTGTGATAGTCACAGATCTAATTGATCCACATGTATTTTTAGTCAGATCTCAACTGATGGAGCTGAGGGAGCTCGGCGTGAGCTCCCACTTGCTCGGCAGAGCTTCCCCGAAACCTTGTGGTGCACAAAGGGGCGATCGCTCCTCAGTGCCGGGTGTCTACCTATATCATCCGTGCAATTCATTCAGCGTAAGGTGACCAGAAGGCACCGAGCACGAGAGAGCTCTTCTCTCCCATCCCTGCCGGCGGTGATGTCCCGGTTAACTCTTGGGGAATCTCTTACTGGTTAACTCTTCCTTGGGGAATCCTCCTCGAAGGGGAAAAACACCTTGGTAAAACTTAGCCTAAAGCATAGATTTACAGAGAGACAATTCCAAGCCCCCTTCCACAGAAATACTTTCCCAATTGCTATTTAATTTTAGATGAGGGAGTTGTTTGTATTTCCCGGGGGTGTTTGCTGCTCTCGCGTTGCAGCATTAGCACGGCACAGCCAGAAATGGGGTTTAATAAGCAAAACTGGCATTGATGAGGTGCTTATCCCATTGAAGGCTATAATAAGTAAAAGCTTTCATGCAGTTGTGCTTAGTCTGATGAAACTTGATGTGTTGTTAGTGAAGCAGAGGAAGATGCATTTTTTTTTAACTAACTCGGCTGATACTTCTTGAAGATAAATCCTATGAATGCGATAAGAAAATTAACTAGAACTGCCCCTCTGAAACAGATACAACCATATGTTGACATGCAAAGAGAGTAATTCCTTTGAAGGAAGCTGTTGCAGCTTTTCCCACCCATAATGAGATGAAACATTTGCTGAAATGTTAGATTGCACACAGTCTCGCTCATTTGGAAATACGCATTGCACAGGCTAATGTCATGTGCATCAAATTTGGCAACAAGAGGGTTAAGCAACGCGGGCAGACTCCTCGGCTAGCGAGCACAGGTGCAGTTTCAGCACAGCGGCAGCCAATCCGGGGCCCACAGTCCGCGTTGAGTCATATTTTCCGTTTACAGCACCAATGGGTATTTTGCATTACAACAGGAGGTCACGTCGAGGACAGGCTGCAGTTAGCGCATTTACACCCCGGCAGCCGAGCCCTCCTGCAGCACGTGAACGGCTCCTTGATTCAGTAAAAGCTCCGCTTTAAGCGCAGCAGGCGGTCAGGGTGGGCCCCAAGGGGCCGTCGCGGCGGTACCCAGCTGGAAAGGGCAGAAATAAAAGCTGAGGAGGGTTGAGGATGACCCCAGGTGCGGAGGAGATGCAGATGTTGAGTTGGAAAAGCTGTGCAGCCGGGCGCTGTTTGCTCAAAGCCGGGCCCGCAAGCAGCAGTGCGGCCTTGCTGCTCCGCCCCGAGAGCCCCCGCTGCTGCTGAAGCCCGGGGTGATGGGGAGAAGCTTCTCCGTCCCAGTCTGACAAGTGGCTGCCTCTCCTTCCCTTTGCGCCGCCGCGAGGCGGGGAGTCGCGGTTGCCCCGGCTGGCGGCTTTTCTTGGAAAAGCCGTGCCCGTCTTTCGCTGCCGCCGGGCGGTAACGTGTGCCTGCCTCTCCCGTGCCCCTTAGGACTCAGCTGCGGCTCGAGAGCCTGGAGGACACGCACATCATCAAAGGCGAAGACGACGCGCTCTCCGACAAGCACGGCTGCCCCGCGTACGTCAGCCCGGAGATCCTCAACACGACGGGGACGTACTCCGGGAAATCGGCCGACGTGTGGAGTTTGGGAGTGATGCTCTACACCCTCCTGGTGGGACGCTACCCCTTCCACGACTCGGACCCTAGTACTCTCTTTTCCAAAATCCGGCGGGGACAGTTCTGCATCCCCGACCACGTCTCTCCCAAAGCCAGATGCCTCATCCGCAGCCTCCTGAGGCGGGAGCCCTCCGAAAGACTCACCGCTCCGGAGATCTTGCTTCATCCTTGGTTCGAAGCGGTCTTGGAGCTTGGATATACCGACCAGGAAACGGGAACTGCGGATCAAATCGTTCCAGAATATCATGGAGACAGTGACGATATTAGTTCCTTCTTCTGCTAATCCTGAAAATCTCAAAAAAACCCTCACGATTCTCACGCACGGCATCTTTTTTTTTCTTTCTTTTTTTTTTCTCTTTTCCACGTTGCAAACTCACAGCATCTTAAAGTGCCAGTACGGTCAGAAAAGTGACCTTGTTTGAAATAAATGTCAAGCAGTAGATCTGCTCCCTGAGCCTCTGCCGGGTCTCACCTGCTTGCTTTGCTGGCAGGTCCTTGCCGCTGGCCCTGGAGGACCCGTGCAGGAGCTGCCTGGCTCCTCTCCTGCCTCCCATGTCCTGCACCGCTGCGACCAGCTCGGCTTGGACCGCAGAGCCGTATCGCTGGGCGAGGAAGAGGCAGAGAGGCAGTTCTTTGAGTTCCCCATCCTCAGCGGCTAAGGAGGTCCCGCCGGTGAAACGTAGTGGGTGGGGGAGCACAAGGCGCCTTCCTACCTGAGCAAATCTGACAGGAGTTGGTGAAAAGGGGAGTGGACTTGGAGTGCCACCGTGGCAGTCTCACACAGGGGGTTTCTGACTGTAAGCACACTTTGGCGAGGGCAGGAGGTCTCAATCCGCCGCCTCCGGCTACCTGTGTGTTGCTCCGGGTGATCTTTTTCTCTATAAGTGAATAACGTGAAGCAGGTCAAGGGCCACCTGTAAGACAAATCACTACTGTGATCACTGCTGCAACTCTTCGTGGAAGAGAAAACAGGTGATCTCGCAGCTGGATCCCCTCTGATTTTGGTTGCTGAACATGCAAGCGTTTTGAACATACCCGAGCCTAGAGTCACCACGGCATGGTCCCGGTCATCTCCTGCCTTCGGTGAGCTTTGCGAGGAGCAGCTCTCGTTGGCTCTGGGTGCCAAAACATATCCGTTTACCAAAATGTAACACTATGGGGTGGGGAGCCTTCCCTCGGAAAGCATCGGGCACCTCGTACAGCCCATGTGAACGCTTTGTGTCTTCCTGCGGGCTCAAGTCTTTAAAGCATCGCATCTCCTTTCCTTCTCCCCCCACCATCCCCAGAAAGATAGTCTTAAGCATAAAATCTCTATACGTCCTTAGTTGGTTATTCAGGTATGTTGTTTGCCTCCAGCTACATTATTTTCCCCCTCTCAAAAAAAAACTTTTTTTTTTTTTGCATGATTATTCATGGTCTTTCCAATGTGCGTGGAGGACAAGTAGATCTAAATCATTAGCCACCTGGTTTGGGGGTAAGTCAAGCTTAGTCCTGCCTTGAACTTTCTGCTTCGTGTGACGTTTGCGCCCGGTGTAAAGAGATGTCCGTTCGCTGTAGGTGCGAGCGTGGTTTTGGAAATGGGTGTTCGATGGTTAATGCACGGCCCGGTGGCGGCCAGGTCGCCCCACGGGGCCCGCACGGCACCGGCGGGGGAGATCGCCCTCATACCTCATGGCCTGTGTGCTCTGTACATACCGTACTGCTCGGGGGGGGCGGGTGGTTTGTGTTTTGTTCCTTCGTTTTGTCGTACTTTGTTTGTCCCAAGAGGTGTCGAAGAGCAATTTAATGTGAATTACTGCTGGCAATACTAACTTGACAGAATCATGAGCATTAAGAGCGGGGCGCTCCCGCTCTCCGTTGCACTAAACCTCTCATGATTGCTTGACATTTGTATCTGTGATACAGTTTAACCCTCCTGAGAAAAGCAGTACCTTGTATATACTGGTGGGAGACTCTGCCAAGAAAAGCTAAAAACACTATGTCCGACTTGTAAATATGTGTGTATATAATGTGGAAACCTGGATGATACGGTCTGACTTGTAGAAAGTTTTAATAAACTCGGTTTCATAATGTTGGTCCCTGCTCCTTTGGGGTGAGCGCGGTTTGGCCAGGCGCTGCGTGGGCCGGGTCGCATCCTGCTGTCCAGCACGATGGGGCCAACGCACACGAGCCCCGTCGGGCCTGATGGCCATGGCAGGGGGAGAGGGCAGCGGCTGGGCCGGGGGGTCCCTGGCTATCAGCGAGCAGGGAGAAGCCGTAGCCCCTTGGCGCCGGCGAGCGAGGGCTGTGAATAGCAGCAGGATCGCGGCGCGGGCTCGAGCCGTCCTTGCAATCCAGCCGGCACGGTGAGATCATCCCCAGCAAGCGGAGAGGAGGAAGAGAGGCTCGACTTTTATTTATACTTTGCCTCGTGTTTAACTTTGTCCTTTTGCTTCAAAGCCGTTCGCCGGAGCAACTGCTCCCAGGCAATTCTCCGAGCCGAGGCAACACGAGTCTATATTTAGCAAGGGAGCCGAAAGCAGTAAGAGGGAAGAGGTACCTGGCCGGTGATGAGGGAAAGCAGCAGCTTTAATTAGGGACTCAAGGTGCCTCGACTCCCACTCTAAGGAACTGGCGATCTATGCCGTAAGCATATTTTCTTAACGCTCGCCAAGTGACTGTCAAACATCAAAATATCTCAAGTTACTTTGCTGAAGTTATTCTTGCAAGAGTGGTAAAAATACATGCGTCACATAGCCTGTCTGATTAAATTACCCCCTGCCCGGCCACACTTCGGGTCTTGGGCGGGAGCCCTGATGCATCTTTCTCCAACAGCTGCAGGAGGTTCGTGTTTCGGTAAAACCTTGAAAACTTTCAAAACACCGTTTTCTTTTTTCCCCCAGCCTGCAGTTAAGTCACCCTCCGTAGGTGAATGTGTAGGTCACCCCATGACTTTATTTCACATGAGCTACACTGCCGAGCAATTAAAATAAGTGCTAAGTTGTAGTAACATCTGCAAACAGCTTCTGTGTTGCTTTAGGGATTATCATGCAACATCCGTTTGTACAGCAGGATAAATTGCTATTGCTTCGTAACCCCATCGTTTGTATTATTGTATACAAAGTTTCAGAGCATGTTGAAAGATCGGCATATTAAGTGATTAAACTTTGATGGTGGGTGTGAGAACTTTGATTTATGCAATGCACACATTTCTTATGAGGAGAGTCATAATTCGTCTATTTTTAAATGGTCCTTTTGGACAAGGGCTGTAGGAATCTCTTCTTTTATTTCTCCTGGCTACTCACTGTTTCAGTCCCACATCTGCAAGATGTTGCTGGCCTCTCTGAAAAATGCTGGGAGCCTTCAGTTCTCATCAGTCTTCTGCTGAAAACAAAAAAGGCTGAGGTTTTTCACTGCCTCCTGGCTTCCTAAACAAGCATCGAACTGCCTCCCACTCAGGATAACCTTTACTTCATAGATATATATCTTTATTGACTCTAAATTAATGCTTAGGTTGCATTTCAGGCCTCAGTTCAGTGATTTTTTTAACAAAGTCATGGCAAAATATATAAATCAGCCTGCTCTTAAAGCATCGGGTAAAACAGCCAGCTCAGTACACTCGGCTTTAAGGTCAACGTTTCTTTGCCAAGCAGGTGATACTGCTGAGGTTATAGGCGGTTAATTAAGAGATTATTCCCACAGTTTCAGATTTACCTATTCCAAAGTGTGGCCTAATTTTAGGAGAGCACCTTCAAGTCTGCTTAGGACGCTTCTGCCTCAGTGTGTCATCTATGAAAAAAAGGGGAAAAGAGTGCTATTTTGTGAGGATGGGCAAGGTGAAGGTTCGTGCTGCTTGGCTGACTCACAAAGCTTGTACGAGGCTCTTCTCTGGTTCTGCTTTAATGGATCATGGGTAGGCCGGAGAGGTGGCTTTAAAAGCACATATTGTCCAATCTGTCCTGAGTGCATCCTGTCAAGCAAGTCTCTCCAGATTATCTCTTCATACAAAAGGAAATTTTTTTTTGACACTTTTTTCACGCTCTGATGTTCTGTCAGAAAAAAAAAATGCTTAGCGTTACGGCACTGCATAGATTTAGCAGCATGAAGAAATATCCTATGCAAATGATTCTTAAAATTGTAATGTTTTCTTTAGAGCATTGATAAGAATAGCTTGACATATAACCGCAGTCTGAATTAATCCCTTGCAAAGAAAAAAAAAGTCTCTGCTAAAAGAACCATCTTTCAGAACTATTGTTGGTAAAAGCACCCTAAAGTTTGCAACATTTCTTATGACAATTCCTCCCTAACTTACAAAATCCTTTTCCCAAAGTGAAACCCATAGACCGTATTTCAACCAGCATCAGTTTTTGCTACAGCAAAACTACAAATCCTGCAGGATGTGAGTTTGCAGCAGGAACGGGGGTTTTTTTGTTCTGTTTTTGTTTTTATTGGACCCAGTCATTTAGAAAATGCCTTAAAGAAAACTCATTAGCTTTCATTGCACTGTACGTATTTATTTACAGTATTTAACCAGCTAAACAAGCTAATGCGCAGCACTTCATTTCCTAATTTGGCTTTGAAGCCGTCGCAGCAGAAGTATCAATTACAGGCTGTCAAATGCAAACATTAACATAACTGTATGAAGCAATCATGTTTCTAACAACAGCGAGCGCTGCCCAGAGGACCAAAATAAATAAAATCCGCCGGGCGAGAGCGAACGCTTTTCCTCCCGGCGGCTCCCCGGGGCAGAGCCGCCAGGAATGGGGGAATCTCCATGCAACACGCCGCACGGGGCAAAGCCGGGCTTCGGAGACGCCCGGGGACGCGGCGGGGCCGGGAGGCAGCTGCCCCGCGGGCGCTGCGCGGGGTGGTCGTGGGAAAAAACTGCTCCCACCGGCAGCGAAAGCCGGGTTTGATAAATTATTAGTGGAGATGTTCTCAGTGGCTTTGCTTAGATTTGACTCCTCTTGCGCAAATTGCAGATTAGGAAAGGATTAAGTAACAACAGTGTGGCTGAAGTATTACACACAGCGCTGGCTATTAGCCCAAGAATGTAGCATGCAAAAGCCGACGTTGCCTAAGAAATCAAATATAGCTCTAGTCACCACAGAAAACGACTCTTCCCCACCACCTAAGCTGGTGGCTCAGTTTCTCTTGTGTCACCCGGTGCCTTGCAGCAGAAAATTGTTCACTACAGCGTTTTTTGGGGTTTTTTTTTCCCCTTTTTAATTTCCAGGTAGTGACAAAGCCATAAACATTTAGATGAATCACAGCAACCATAAATGCAATCGAGGGGGAAGCCATTGCCGGCCCTCGCGACGGCATCCTCAGCGAGTCGCCGCTTGCCGGCTTCGTCCTCTCGCGGAGGTTTGTGGGCTGCGAGCTCTCCGTGCCCTGCTGTGGCCGGGGGCAAAGCACCGAAAAAAATCGCCTGGGGCAAAAGGGCTGCTGGGGAGTGTCCTGGTGGAGAGCAGGGGCTTTGCAAAGGGGTGGTGGGATGCCCTTGCCCGGGCGCGTGGGGGGTCCCCCTGCCCCAGGCGATGCCGTGCTGTAGAGCCATCCTCCGGGCGCTTTCGCCATCCTCCGGGCACTTGGCGCTTTCAGGATCTCGAAATCCTGGGGCAGTGAGTTCCCCAGTGCAACCTGGCGCTACTCTCTTAGGCTCAACCGCCTGGAAGAGCCGTGGCTCCAAAGCAGGAGACAACCAGACCCACCACCAAGGACGGACTGGCCCCGTGTCCCCCAGCCCCAAAGCCCCGGCTCAGCCTGGCATGCAGAACAACTGAATCAGCAAAGGCACGGGATTTTTTTTATCACGAGCCTCGTGATCCTTAATGTCAGAGCCTGCTGCGCTGGAGTTAATGATCTCCAGCTTTCCCGGGAGGAGGAAGGAGCCCAGGTGCCCGGTCCCACGGGCGCAGAGGGAGGCTGGGCCGGTGCCGGGACCCCCGCGCGGCTCCCTGCCTGCCCCCGCGTCCCTGCCTGAGCGGCCGCCCCTCGCAGCGGGCCAAGCTCTGCCTGCTCGAGGCGCTCCACGTGCCCACCAAGGCCGGAGAGGTCGCCCGGGCCGAGGCGGGCGGCGGGGGCAGCCCGTGAGGCACATCCTGCTCCCGCACGCGGCCGTGAGTCAGAGCCCCGAAGGAAGAGGCCTCGTCCCGCGATAGGCGCAGCTGTGCCGGCCGCCTCGGTCAGCTGCTGATAGAGGCGACTCCTCCTCGATTTGAGCCTCTCTGCCGCCGCACCGTCCCGCGCCGGTCTCCCGGCACGCCGGGCGGCACCGGGCGGCCGAGCACATCCACACCCAGCACGGGCAGAGGCCTCGGGAAAAGTGATGCAATCTTCACCCATCTCCTTCCCACCGGCCTGACCTCGGTCTTGCTATCTTCAGCAGCAGTCAGCTGCTCTTCACCCAGGTGCTAATCTCGCTCGGGCGCTGGGACAGCTGAGAGATGATGGACACCCCTCCCCCCCGCCTTGCCAGGAAACAGGTGTCCAGATCTTCTTACCCCTGCAAACGATTGTATTTGACTATTTTTGGAAATGCACTGCCACGGTCTTTGTGTGATTCCTGCAGAAATCAGGCTGCTGTTTGCAAGGAAGCTGTCGCACGTCTCAGGCGAAGGTCAGGATGAATCACTGTGGAAAGCATCCCCGCTGGAGCGGGCTCCCACCAGCATGCGAGCGGCAGCGTGCTCATGGCTTGGCACTGCAAGGCAAAGCCCTGAACATCCGTGGCACTTCTCGGAGTCGGTGGCGTGACTTGCACAGGGTGACAAACATGGGGTGCCGCTGTAGCCGGCTCAGAAGCGAGCGTTAGATGGGCTGTGGTCCCGCAGCTGCAGTTTTGCAAGGGTTATCAAGCCATTTGGAAGTGACTAGCACGAGTGACTTTGCAACGGGTGGGATTATCTAGTCCCAGCACACGCTGGGCACACACAAAATGCAGTGCAGTGCTGACCAGCCCATAAAACACTTGCTAGGACGGTGCCCTTTCCTTAAGCGTGCCTGCAGCCTTCCAAGCACACATGTAGCCCTCAAAAGCAAAGGGAGAAATGCTTCCGTTTAAGACTAACAAGGAGAAGTTAAGCTGGGAGACCACCAAAGAAAACAAAAAAAGTAGGCAGATGGTACAACCATGGTCCAGGTGGCTGCAGCAGTCTGAAGTGAGGATAAATAAATACCGCTCAGTGTGTGTCTGCAGCAAGCGCACATCCTGAAAGCACCCAAGGCCAGCTTCTCCTCTCATATCTGGTTGCCACGCACCGCGTGGGCAGCACAAAGGGTTTCCTTCATGGGCCAGCCAAGGATGCTCCTTGCAGCAAGGACGTCCAGCACGATACCACTGGGGCCATCCCATACCTCGGTTCCCCCTGCTTTGCAGGCAGAGTACCAAAAAATGCCAGGGGACTGGCAGAGGCAGCTGGGGGTGGGAATGACCCCCTTCTCTGGCTTTGTGTCCTTTGTGGATCCTACCCCACCAGTGCAAGTTAGAAAAGCTCCACTCAGAGCAGCTACCTCTGAGAAGCTGTAATTAAAAGCTGGTAGCCTGAGCATCTCTTCTGCACAGAGGTTACTCAGCCGCAGTGCGTGGGGGGGTATCTGGTCCTGCAGACCTCAGCCGTGGAAAATCTCCAGCCAGATCTTGAGGATATACCCAGCATTTTTGCTCTGACACAAACTCCAACACAGCTCCTGCAGTCTGAAGAGCGCTCGGCCTCGCGGTACCCACCGCGGGTTGGCAGAGTGACTATGGCCACTGCGCTGCGGTCGCGCTCGCTGCAGGCTGGGTCAAACCTGGAGATCCGAGTGCAGCTTTCACACACTGGAGACCGAGCAACAACCCGGGGACAAATTCTACAGTGCATGCAACATTCCTGTGTAAATCAATGGGAAGTGCAGAATCTGGCCTGCAGTCAGGATTTCAGGATTTGACCCAATTTAACCTTGGCATAAATAGTTGTCCAATTCCAATTTTTTTTTTTTTTTTTTTTTTTTTTTTGGTGAGGCTCAACAATTAACTTTCAAAACAGCTTTAAAAAAAAAAAAAAGCGGCTTGGGTTCAGAAGTGCTGTGCTAGCCAGCAATGTTTTGTTAAAGTTACTTCCACTATTATGGTATTTGTTGGCGTCAGCACTTTGTGCAAAGTAAAACACTGTTCTAGGCTCTCCATCCAGGGCAGAGCCATGCGAGCCCGGTGCAGAAGTTGCGATTCTTCCCATATTCAACACCCGGGCTCGGCAGTTCCTTTTACCGATTTCAGCTGGCAGGCTTTTTATTTCACTCACTGCAAGGAAATTCATCCGCATGCAAAATGCAAGGACTGCTCATCGCTCCAGACTAAACGAGCCCCGGTGTTGAAGGTTTACTGGTCATTTCAGCCTTAAGGAGTTTATTGTTTTAATTACTTCCCTGCACCTCGGAGTTTAGTACGGTGTTATTTGTCAGTATATTAAACAGAGTGCAGGGCATGCCAGCAACATCCGAGCCTGCTGGCATTTTGCTTCAGCACAAATCCTGACTTGTAATCTTGCACCAGGCAGTCCCCCCTTAACACCAGACCCGGCAGCAGCTGCTGTGAACGACTGTCAGGGCCCGACGTGACGTCCTGCAATGGCAGCTGCTGCGATGGGAAGGACAGGCCTAACCCTAAGAAGATGCTAGCAACCCTGTTATGCCCGTCAGGGTCTGAGTTTCTTTTTGCCCCCAAAACATCTTCTTTTGGTGCTGGGCTTTTCACACCTCCAGGTGTGAGATAGCCCTCCAGGTTCTTCAGCTGCGCTTTCTCTTTCTCTTGCAAAGTACTGTGAAAACAAGAGAAAAATGGGGATTTCAGCAATAAAAACAGCCGATGGAAGTTCAAGAGATGTGGGACATGGGCCTCAGCACTGGGGCGTGTTTCAGGGCTTGAAGGTGCCTGGTGGCACTACGGGTGATGGGACCGGTGCGAAGCCATGGCAGCGTGGGGAGGAAGAGTGTGGGCGTCGAAGAGAGATATGGGAGTGCAGCAACAGGGGTGGGAAATTGCGATGTGGGAAGGGCCGAAGATGGTTATGCCCCAATTGCCAGGGCTGCTGATCGTGTTTTATAATTACATGACTTATTCCAGTCTCTGGGCCACTCTGATATTGCTGCCCTTTGTCCCCACAAGCGATTGCAGCTCTTCCTCGGGACTATTGAGACTGGGGAGGAAAGAGAGGGGGAGGGCGTTGCAGGCTGATGCCTGCCAGGGGGATGACTCTGGGGTTGCGCCCAGCCTACTGGAGGCAAAGAAGTGTCTTTAAATTCCCTTGCTGGGCTTTCAATTTTGAGAAGAGGATAATGTGGTTTAAGTGATAGCAAAAATCTCAGATTCGCACTGGAAGCTTTTACTTTTAGCCTTTTGCTTTTTCCCCCTTTGTTTGTGACTCAACGCCGTCTCCGCACAGCCCTGTAACTGCAGGCGCAGGATCGCTCTCCAAATATTGCAACCGTCAGGCAAGCTGCTTGCTCACTCCATCGCATGCTCGGCTGGAAGGATTACAAGGTAGATTAGGATCAGGATTGCCTTCCTAATGTTCTCAGCCTCAAAACAGGTGTAAGGGGAAAACACGTGAGGGAAACTATGCGCCACGGGAGAATCTCTCCAGGAGGAATTGTTGGCTAAATACTAACTGGAGATTGGGATCAGGCAGCTGCTGAGCTGGGCTTTTCCCACTCAGAGGTAGCCTGGGAGCAGCGTTACAGGCTGCAGGTCTGTGCAAAGCAAAAACGCCGTTGCGTGCATGCATTACGGCAATTGCCTGTGCACTCATACACCGCGTCCTCAGAGTCTCTGTTAAAATAGCAAGTAATAAAACCATGGAAAAAGAAAACTGAATGCACTCCTTTGTGGCAAAAACAGAACATAACAAGCCCACTGTTGGAGCGTGGATTTATGAATGGAGGGAAAAGCATGACTGCAGCGCAATATCCTGAGGATTCATATGTACATGGAGCCTTTTGTTCAGTTAATCCTGAGTATGTTGGGGTTGTTTGAGAATTACACACACCAAGAAAGAGTCATAGGCCCAAAATCAATATGTATTATTGATAATCTGGTATCTTTGTTACAGAATGTTAACTCTAGCCTGAGCATATGCTATATCGATTGCGACTCTTTCCTGTAAATATGTCTGTGCTGGAAAGCTCGGGTTGGATCTAGCATGTATTTCTTGCCTGCTTTTTTTCAGCTGGATAGACTTAAGCAAACTGAGATCATGTGACCTGCCAAAACCACCCAGTGAGTCATTGGCTCAGCCCAGATTAGATCTCAGGAGCTTTCTAGCTTTGATCTAGCCACAAGACCACATGGCTTCTTTCTATAGTCTTTGATGAAAGACTACATAAACACACATAAGGGAGTTTACTAAATTTTTGGAGATTCTGAAAAAAGTTTTACTCCTGAGGCTAGCAAAATTGGAATGTGTTATAACTGGGTGCCTTGCGCACATCTGCTGGAGTAAAGCAAGCAGCAGGGAGAAAAGTGTATGTCAGAACACCCCAAAGAAAACCTGTGCAAACGACAACAGGATGCTCGGGCTAATAGTGCAGTGATTGCTGTACCTGCCGTATGAGTCTTTCCACAAGAGCTGGCTACCTTATACAGAGATGTTGTTGCGTCACCCTGCAGAAAGGATAAACACACTAAGCAATGTTATTCTCTAAAACATCAACACATGAGCTACTTACAATGGACTAAAAAGTCATTGTTGCTTTGAGGATATATTTGTCCCAAGTGATTCATAACAATCTGCTGCACTGAGGCTATGAAGACTTCTAAAGGATGCCTCTACTTCCAGGCAAGTATCCACGGAAACAAGCCCACAAGTTTGCTTTGTTTGCCTTCTTTTACCTAGGATAACCTTTTAATCTGCTTTGTAGACAACTGGGCTTCCCGGCTGAAGCAGATGTTTATCCCTTATTAACAATAGGCTTCACTTTCTGGACCTGGTGCGCTGCTTGACCACTGTGATAGTTCTTGGAGGAACGGGCAGTGGTGCCCTTTCGTGGAGCTGGATGAAGAGAAGGCCATCTAGATGGCAACAGCTCGGATAGTACAGTACTGATGCGGTTCCAGAGGCTGCTGCCAAGAATTGCTTGCCCCTGCCTGTCCGAGCCAGAAGATGAGAGGAATGATGCAACTGAAGCTAGCAGAGTGCAGAGAGCCGTGTCGCCACGACCCCGAGATTTGGAGCAGCACCCAAGAGCAGCCCAGGTACCCTCGTGCTCTCAGGATGGGGCTCCCAGTTAGACGGTGTCCATCTGTTGGCAAAGGAAAGCTCTGTCACTGTTGCCAGTGCCAGAAGACTATTTTGCCCTTTAAATCACCTCTTTTTTTCCCACTCTGGGCTCCCTGTCTCTCAGCTCTGACATGTAGGGAGGCATCCGGTAATATTTTGGATCCTGTGAAACTGCCATGGCCACGTGGAATTTAGCTCTCCGTCTTCAGAGACCCGTGTCATTAGGGTAAACCAGCATGTGCGTCTGTGTCAACACAGAACAAAACGCATTGTGCGCACCCTGAGCTCAGGAACTAATACGTGCTCTGGCAGGAAGACAGCTGTGCAAGCAAGAGCACAGGGTCATAAGCAAAGGCAATATTATCTCCTGTGGGACTAATAAAGACAAAGGACAAAGCAACTGTTGACTGTGCTTTTGAGCTGGGTGTTTCGGACGCTGCACTGTGGAACGCAGCAGCTACTGGAGCACAGGCGCTGAGCACAGGTAAATGTTCAACTTAAAAAGCATACAGAAATGCAGCCCAAAGCTGTACATTGCTGTTCTGGATACGGAGGCAAGCGCACAATAAAGGCACATTGGAGAATATTGTCTGGAAAGCTTGTATCTGCTGCCCTCCTCTCATACTGATATCAGCTCATCCTACCTTCTTGATTTGAACAGATCTGACACCGTCCACATAGGCTCATGCTTTCTGTTAAGATCATTTGTAGAGGTACAGGGTCAGACCCTGTTCAATGGCTTTGCACGCTCCTTATAAAACCCAGAATCTTTGTGCTTCTGAGCCAGGACTGGGATCTGTACAGCTGCCAAACTGTAAAAGCCTGCACAGCATTTGTGTCCAGTGCTAGCAGGAAATGTCTTCCTTCTGGTATGGTAAGGAACTCGATGTGATTTATGGACTGAAGCCCTACTTAATGAAACTGAAAATGAGATACTGATGGGCAGCTGTAAAAGGACCACCTCAATGCACAAGGCAACAGGGCATTCAGTCCTCCAGTCACCTCTTCGTAACTCATAGGAGGAAGCCCCACCAGGATTTTAATCCAGTTTACTGGTAGCTTGATTGCTTCATCCAGCCAACAACAACTCCCTGGAGTTAAAAAAGAATCAGGCGATTATTTTGCAAACTTCAGAGAGCCCGGGGCAGCTCAAAAAAGAGCCTCCTTCTGACAGAAATGGAAGAGTTAATCACTTAATCTAAAAATTAGAAGTTGCTTTTGTACCATAGATCGTAATCAGATTTATCTCATGCAAGTAGATTAGAGCCCTAATTATCAGTCTATGTCTGCAGCATGCACACGCATTTGTATGCACATAAATGCACATACATCTCTGCATTCAGAAATATACACGAGGTAGAACCCAAAACCCAAGTGGAGAAGGTTTTGGTGTCCTGTGTGGGGAGGGGGAACCCCACATTGATGGTGCTGGACAATCTCCATTTGATTGACGACTTTGGCTGCATCAGACATGTGGGCTTGTGCATAAAGATGGTATCTTTGAGGTGGAGGATTTGGCAAAGCTTGTGGAGGTGGTGGAACAGCAGTTAAGCCATAGAAAAGTGTATGGCCTGATAGGACTGGAAGAGATTGCAGCAGGATTGGGTTTATGCCAATGAAACATTAGTCGCCATGGGGCAAGCTAAGTCCTTGTGACCTCGCAGTCAAATTTCTGGCTATAGCTCCTGTAAGAGAAAATCCGAGTGATGCTGGTGCCCTTGCTGAAATCAGCAGACCTGAGGAACATGCATCATTGTCAGAAACCCAAGCACATGCTGACAAACTTTGTCACTTCTTGGAGACACAGGCTGGTACATCACATTACTTCACTGTGACTGATGGAACTGAGACCTCTCCGGAGCAGCAGAGAGCAACATCCCGGAGACAGAGATCACCGACTTTTTTTAGTAATGACATGACTGAAGGCCTGCTCATTGTGCTGAGGGTGGGTTAAACGCACCCTCTCACTTCAGTGTCATTACAGCACATTGCCAACTTTGGTCTTTGGTGTTCCCACTTAATACAAATTATTGCTAATGGGATCATTTTTCATGGTCCCCTTGTATCTGAGTTCTCAAGGTTGCACTGTATATATGTGTGTGTGCGTGTGGGTCTGTGTGCACATATTTAAAGCAGTTACTGGTACAGTTGATTGGGAACATTAATGTATAATGAGAAGTGTTAATGAAAACTGTGAATTATCCAAGAATATTCTATTGGATGTATAAAAATCCATGATCTCATGGAGATGGAAAATAGATGTGTTGGGTAAGAAACAGCCTGTTTAAAAAGAGATCTAGAAAGAGCAATATAACATAAATAAGTAATACATAAAGCATGCAAAAAAAGTAATAAAATGTCAATGATTACAAATTAAAACAATGTAACTGATTGATAAAAGGCAGCCAAAGCAATAAAAAAGACTATCAACAGCCAGGGGAGTTAAAGAAATCCAGAAAGCATTCCAAAATCATTTTAGGAACAATGTCGCCTCCTCTCCCAAACCCATCCCCATGACAGTATAGATCCATCACTAAATGCAGATGGTAAAATCATAAACAGTGGTGCAGAAAAGGCAGAAATGTTCAATAGCTATTTTGGCTCCACGTTTGGAAAGGAGCAGGATATTCTTCCCATATGATGTTGCGGATGGAGCAGAGCATTTACCATCTGGAACAAAGGAGGATGTGAGGCAGCATCTGCTAAAATTAAACATTTTTCACATCATCTGGCCCAGCTATCTTTGTGCCTTAAAGGAGCCAGCTAAAATGCTCGATGAAGTTTTATATTTACAAATTTGGGAAAACTGGGGAAATTCCAAAGACATGGAAGACTGCCAGTGTAGCTCCTGGACGTAGTAAGTGTAAAAGGGACACTCTGGGGAACAATAGGCTGCTTGGCTGGACACCATCCCTAGCTCTAACCCCAGGACAGTTAATTCAGGACTCTGACAACAAGGAATTAAAGGCTAAAAATAAAACCAATGCTAATCAGCAGGGTTTCGTGGAAGGTAAATCGTGTCAAAGAAACCTGTTGTCTTTTTTCAGACAGGATTACAGATCTGGTTGACACAGTATACTTGGATTTCTCCACCACATGACAGTTTGATTAATGAGCTCACATTAGGCAGGATGAATAGGGCACACACTGCCTGGATTAAACGCTGGCTGAGGGACAGATCTGAAAATGCAGTTGCTAATGGGGAAATAGCAGTGGGCCAGGGATGTTCGACAGGGTAAAGCCAGCAGCATGGAGCTCTGCATTTCTGTAGCTTCAATCTAATTCAGGTGCCTCCGTCCTCCACCAAAGGGTTAGAGAGTCTAACATGGCAAATTTCTCGTGGCGAGGTCTGTCTTGCCTGCCTGCATAGCACTAGGATACGTCCGAGCAATTACCTCCACTCTTCAGGGGGAAAAGACCAAAGCAGAGAGGTAAAAGAGATGGGCTGATATTTCAGGAAGCTGTGAGAATAAGTGGAAAAAATAGATGCTGAAAAACCAGTCACTTTTCTAAGGAGCACTGTGGGCACCCAATATCAAATTTCTGGCCTAACAAACTCTCCAAGGCCATCCAGCAAATCAGTAGCAGAGCTGGGAGGAGAGCTCAGCGGGCGCTGGCTCCAGGCCTGACCCAGGATGACTCACTTATCTTACACATGTTGCATCTTTTCCATGCGGGGAACAAGCATTGACATCAGCAGAGATCACAAAGAACATTTCCCGCTGGCCAGCACCAACTATCTGTTCTCCTCCCAGGGTACGTATAAGCTGCCACTGTCAAATCAGTGCAGCAACGCTTCACCAGAGGACTCCGTCACTGAAGAATACTGTATTAAATGGTTGAGGAAAGATTTACGAAGCAGGTTCTTGTATGCTGATGTGCTTATCAAGCGTTTGCTCACATGCCTCTTCACTTGCTTTGGTGTTCCTCATCACAGCTTCACTATTTGCAAGGAATGCCAGCTTGCAGGGTACCACACAGGTGATGTTAACCATACAGCGAAATGCAGTTTTATGAAGAAATCAGGCAAGAAAAGTTTTATTATGTGCATTAATACCTGCTTCTGGAGCTGGGGCAGGCGGAAGCTTGTGTCCCGATGTTCCCTCCTGCAGTAGCTGGCACCAGCTGAGTGCTGGGGCTCGCTGCAGGCTGCTCTCTGTCTCCACGTCCCTGCGACTGTGCAGGAGCCCACAGCAGGTACGAGGCAGGCAGGAAAGAGGAACGAGAAACTCCTGGGGAGCCAGCTCATATGTCACTGCTGTTCTGCAGCCACACTCCCAGTGCTGCCTCCCCCAGCCAGGCTCACACTTGGCAGGCAGAGAAGCAGTAGCTGATCTGCAAGAGGGTGAGCTAGTCTTTAGGAAAACCAGAGGGTGAAACAAGGTAATATAACCACTTCGCAAATATTTACTATCTTTTGGAAGCCAGCAAGATTTGTTCTGTTTCCTCTGTGGTGCCTTTGCCTGACACAGGAGAGCTGCCAAGTATGATATCTCCCCGTGGACCAACAACACAGAGACCAGGAATAATTGACAGCTGGACCTGTTTGGGCCTTTAATGAGAAAAAAGAAAAGAATTTTGTCATTAATAAATGAAATGCAGGGCAGGAAGCATGGTGCTGGCGATGCTCTGGAGAGGGCAGGAGGGAGCGCTGGGCTACTGAGCCGTGTCCCAGCGAGCAGGACATTTCCCACCCCTACAGCAGGCAGGTTCACCCAAGCCAGGGTGGATACATGTCAAAGGGGGAAGCAGCACAGGTGGTGGTGGTAGGGATTGCAGCTGGAGCAGTGGCATTGAAGAGCTTTTGGAGCATCTGGCGATTGCTAGAAATTCCCTATTCCCTGCTGACTCAAGGGTGTGGAGGAGCAGAGGCGCTAAGCTCGATGCTGGCTGCTATGGTGTGTCCGAGCAGCTGGACCGCGCAGCTCTGGCGACATGTGGGAAGCCCTACCTGGCTGCAGAGCTGCAACAATATGCTCCAGATCTTGCTTTTACCAGTGACAACACTCTCTGCGCTGCAATTAGAGGCAATTGCCCAGGAAAATGGGCAACGACCCCCTACTCTACCCCCTGCAGCTGCATTACTGCAATGCAGAGAGGTATGTGGCCGGCACGCCTCGCTGCTGCCTTGACCAGCTGCATCTCCTCTGGCACATGTGTGCCGTGGCTGCGATCCCGCTGTGTGCTGCACGCCCCTGTGGCACCCCGGAGAGACCACCACCCTACCGGGGGCTGCGGTGACGTTCGTAGCCAGCCCACCCCTGGACACCCTTGCAGAGGGCCGGGCAGCATTTACCCCTTCTCCGGGAAACTGCCTGACTAACTCTTTTAGTGCTGGTTCCTGTTTGAGATATTATTCACTGTGACAGTGGGCATGGGGTCCTGACTCCAAGATTTTTCCTCTAGGTAGAGCTTAACTAAAGTTTCAAAAGCACCTGAACTGGGGGAGCATCCCGGAGCCTTGGCGTTTCTCCGTCTCCATCTGGGGCACAGACACACCAGAGCATTGTCCTCCAGCTGCGTTTGGTCATCCGCTGCCGTATTTCTGAGCAATTCCAATTACTCCGAGTTCTCTCCAAAGCACTGGGATTAGAGGGAATAATGAACAAATTCCAAAGCTGTCCTTCTGAGGTGCTGTAATCCCGGATTAATTAGCCAGCATTACAAGGCACACAAAACTGCTGCGGCACAGCAAAGCCCCGAAGCAGAAACGCAACTGAGAGGGCAGGGCAGAGCTGGCAGCCCTCAGCTGGGCTCACATCTCCCTCAAAACCCTCAGTAGTGGGAGAGGATATCAAAAGGCTCAGCTCTGAGCTCAGTTCATACTGCAGAGGTGACATAAAAAGGCTTTTCCTGGTGGAGAAGCAGCTGGAAGCCAAGGGTCTCCGGGTGGCCAGGGGATTAGCAGTCTCGGAGCAGCCGGCGGGGCCACCGGCAGCCACAGCATCGCGGCCCTCAAGGAGCCCCTGCAACCCTCACGCGGATGCGGGCCCACAGCTGAGCTAGATCAGCAGTCTCACAGGAGCCATCGCACCAAGGAAATCAACATACCAATACAGAGCATGCAATTTTTGCCTTGCTTGCAAATAGGCCGGCAGCAGCTAAGGCGGCGATACTAAACGGTGGCAACACTTAAGCAGGAGTTTCTGTTTCTGCAGCGACCAAACTGCATTTTTTTTCGGGTTGCTTCATTGGTTGCTGTTGCTTTTTTTTCCCTTGAGAGAGAAAAAGAATTAATTACCTTCAAACAGCATGGTCAAGGGGAAATACCACCCCCTTTCTGTATAAAACATATTTTTCAGTATTAAAAAAGTCCAGTGCTAATGGCAAAATATCATTCTGGTTCACACCTGGGTCAGGCATAACTCAACCTGGTTTATGCCAACCCCTTCAAGACTAATCTAGAGCTGTGCTACTGAAAACTTGTCACTTCAGCTGCGTGCGGTAACCTCGGGCTCTCCCCAGCGCTTCCACACAGCTCCGTGTTGTGGCCAGCCCTGCGGGTGCTGCCCGCAGTGCGGAAATACCTGGGGGAGCTTCGCCAGTGAGTTTTGCAGCCTGTGCTGAGCTCTGGCCAAACATGGTCCCCGGACAGGACAGGAGGGCGAAGTCCACCTTGTCAGTGGTGCTCAGTGAGGGGCTCCCAGGCCGGTGGGGACCGCGGCTGGGAAACCCGCCGAGCACGCGTGGGCCTGGTGGGATTTGGGCTGGAGAAGGCAGGCCGTATTTCCCCACAGAAATATGCTGCCTGGGAGCTCCTCGGGCCTGTCTCTTGGCAACTCCAGCCTTATTTGTCTAGACTACATCTGGACTCAACCTGGCTCCTGGCCAGCCAGAAGGAATCTCTCAACACCATGCTTCCCACACAGCTGATCCTCGGATTTGCGTGGGCAGAGAAAGCTGTGATCTGTCTGCGCCAGCCCATGTAGTCGGTCCCTTCAATGATGACAGTGTATCCTGGCTCTGCTAGAAGACTAATCTCCCAGACCTTTGAAGAAGAGACATCTTCTTTTGTGTTTGCAGCTAGCACAAGGGTCCCTGTCCTTGGTTGGCATTCCTTGGTGATATCGCAACATAAATACTAACAATATGCACTATAAATATACATTTTCTAGCAACGGAGACAAAATCAGATGAAGTCGATAGAGGGGCATAGCAGCCTTCACTGGTTTTACATTGGGCCATTAATTTTAGTTCTGAATTAAAAAAAAAGTACCATCTAACAGAAAGATTTCAGGTCATAGCTGACTCTCAGGCTATGTCCATATTAGTATATTGAGCGGCACACATTCCTGGGTCTTGATACACAATCATCTATGCTATTTAATAGTTAAAATGTTCCATTGTGCACTTCTGGCCTGTATTAACTAGCAGGCTCCCAGGCAATTCCCAGGCATGGTTTGGGAGTGAACATGGGCTATTCAGCTCTCAATTGGCAGGTTGGATATGGCCACCCTGTTTTGGTGGGTAAGGGAATTTAGCTGTACAGATATGCCGTTCCATGCCAGTTGGCCTCAGGGTCAGATATGGTCCCCAGCATATTTATTTTACTGGTATAGACATGGCTTTTGGTTGTGACCACTTACTTAAGTGTGTGTAAACAGGTAATTAGGATTGCTCAGTTATTGCTTGGATTAATTGTGTATGCCAGATCTTTAAAAGAGGGTGGGTGCTCAGCACCCAATATGCACCCTCTTTTAAAAGAAGAAGACCTAATTGTATTTAATAAGCACTTGAAAACCTGGCCCCAGGGGTCTATGTAAGGCTGGCAGAATCCAATAGGAGTAGTTGACTTGGCTATTTCCATGGAGGTTTGGGTTGGAGTTTTTTGTTTGTTTGTTTTAACTTTATGGCAGTTTTTGAAATTTGTGGCTTATTGTGGCCAGCCAATGGAGGTGAGAGTGAAGAAAACTGGCTGCTCAACATTTTTCAGAGAAAACTGCCAAGCTAGAAAGTGGAATCCTTGAGAGTCCAGGAGGGAAAAAAGCATAAGGATGGTGAGAACTGGAGGCCTGGGGCTAGCAGAGCATCATGAATGCTGGCTGGTAGAAACCTGATCCGCAGCACTAGAATCATGGAAGTAAGTGAATTAAAATGATTATTTAAATAGTGTTAATTACCTCTATAACAAAAATACTCATTTTATTTTCATTGAGGATCATAACAGGATTTTTTTCTATGAGCATATCATGGCTTTTTAATATTTTCTCAGACTACCCAATTAGATTACCTAATGGTCTTTATTCTGCACTGGACAAATAGTAAGGAAGATTTTAAATACAACTTGATGTGATTTAGCATGTTTTCCCTTGATCTACGTGGCTACTTTGGGACTGCATTCCTCAAACTCTTTCCTGCCATGCTGGTCATTCAGCACAGCCCCATGACTAGGACAAATACTGGATTACAGTGAGTTTCTGTCAGATTTATGACCCCACTTGTAACTGCAGATGCTCTACTTGGGTTTTTGACCCCTCGTGTTGGGAACCATGGTGATAGTGTCAAATTTTTGAAAGTGTCCTTTAGTTCTGGTTGCCTTTAGTCTGGGTGGGCAGATAAGGCTAAGGGTTTTCTGACTCAGTTTATCTGTTTGTAAAATGAATATAACACTAATTAATCATGCAACAAAATCTTACTCTGTATATAGAGCCTTTTTTGCCCTCCTTGTAGGATCTTAAAACCTCTTGAAAATATCACAAAAAGTTCCCAGAGGTCACTTTATCTCCTGTTGAAGTACAGCCAGCTTTGGAGTGATCTGTGGCAAATATTTAACATTCCAGAGCAACAATTTAGGCTAGGAAGTGGAAAGGAAAGCCTTGTTCAATTGAAACTAGAGGGAGATTGCAGATAGGCGGGATGTAAATAACTAAATTGTGCTTTGATTAATTATGGCTACCTCCCTGAGGTAGTCATAAGCTTGGTCACCTTTTATAAACAGTCGTAAGAGGAAAGGTACTATAGAAAGGGAATTTCAGAATCATCCTTTGCAAACATGAATGAGTTAAACACTATCTGATAAGAAGGCAGTGTTTTGGGTTTTATTTTCAAAACATCCCATGTGTAAATGAGTAATGCAACGTTCAACCTCTTGAGCAAGTGGCCACGTACATAACAAGCTGTTTACTCAAGATACTTCCATCAAACACAATCAGGTTGCCTAACTACGTTTGCAAGCTAATGTTACAAGACCCCCATTGCAACAGGTACTGACTGCAAAGGCCTCACACAAAAGTCTATGCCCGGATTAAAGCTAAATGTGACATGGATAGATAGTGAGCATTGACGTATGGAAATGTTATCTCTGGGAAAACAGGGGCTGGTGACAGTCGGGCTGCTGGAAAATAAAGCCCGACAGGGAGCCAACAAGTGTAATACTGGAGGGAAAACCTGCCAGTCAGGGGAAAGGTGAGAGAGGGGAAAGGTTTAGTGGGAGATTTTGCCCTTTTCTGGAACTTTGGTTAGATCTTTCACAGCACAGAGCCTGGAGCAATTTGGTTGGATTTGACTGTTCAAGACAGTCTGGCCTGGAAGTAACATGCTCTGTGAGAGCATGCACCATTCACTTTTAAAACTACATCTGATAAATGAGACCCATGATATAATGTACCAGTTCACCTTAAGAAAGCCATAAAGCAGAGCAGTAATCAGGAGAAGATTCATGACAAAATGCGAGAAGATATATTATTCTGAAACCAATTACTCCCCAGCACTGGAAGTCTAAGACACCTGCATATTAAAATTCTCACTCTTTCCAGGTTTTGGCACAGGAACCATCAATCTCTGCTAGTCAGACATTATTCCCAGGCACTGACATTTAAAGACAGGCATTTTGAAGGTGTTATTCCACCTTACCCATACATTAGCAGGTCAGTGTCCTCTGTCTTATGCAAGACAGAAGAGCCAATTTACGGATTGGAGACAGGGAGCTGGGACAGGAGTCCCACAAGCCTGGGCAGTCTGGCAGTTCCAGGTCAAAGCTCTGGCATATCTTTCTGCATCATTTCCCTCTGGACTCTTCCATGAAGTAGGCAGGATTAAGGTTGGCTATATGTTAAAATGGGGAATATAGGAGAGGAGAGGGAAAAGATGGATTTGTAAGCACTTTTCTGAACTTCGAATCCTGGAAAAACTCTGGAACAAATACCAAACAAGCAGTTCGTAAGCCCAAGGGATGAGCAGCAGCCAACCTGCATTTATTAAAAACAAATCATGTAAAATTGATCTCTTCTTTTACAAGAGAGTAAAAGGATTAGGGGATGGGGAGAAGGTAAAAGTCTTCCATCTTGACTTTTGACTTGATGTAATCCCAGATGACAGGCAAATGTGGTCTAGAATAAACTACTGAACTAGTAGCTAGCAAAAGTGGTTGTGCTTGGAGAGTGGTTATCAGTTAATTACCATCAATATGGAAAGTTGCAGTCAGTGGAATCCTATAAGGGTCTGTCCTGGGTCATCCTCTTCTGTAATGAGTTGGGTAATGAAATAGATAGCGCTTACTGAATCTGAGATGACAAAGCTGCGTGTGTTTTAGACGCCATGATGAGAAATCAAAATGTTTAAGATAAATTGCAGAAATGGGCTGAAAAGAGAAGAGTTCAGTGATGCAGGTGCAAAATGCTACATATGAGCAGAAATACAGTAACCAGACAAATCTGGGACAGGGAACAATTGTTTAGCTGACAGTTCTCTTTCAAGAAGACTCTAGGGTTATAGCAGATCACATGCTGAACATGAATCAGCTGCGTCATGGGATTTCAAAACAGGCAGACATCGTACTGGGTTCTAGTAAGAGGAATGCAGCTTGCAAGACAGATGAAGTCATCCTTCTGCTATCCTTGGTGAGGCCTTGGTGGGGGTATTACGTTAAGTCTGGGGCACTTCAGTAAAGGTGTGGGCCAAATGTGGAGATCCCAGAAGAGGGAAATAGGAATGAAAGGAATGACCTTGTCATGCTGAGACTGAAGGAATTGTGGTCAGCTTAGAGAAGACTGAAGAGGGATACAACAGTAGTCTCCAAATACAAAAAAAGCCTACTTAGTCTTTTCTAAATGTATGATGCACTTTGGCAAGAAAGTAGGGGCTGAAGTTTCATCAAGAAGGATTCATATTTGTCACTGGGAAAAAAAATCTGATCGTCAAAGACAATGAAAGACTGGAATCAATTGTTGCAGTAGGGCTTGAAGGACAAGCTTGGGAAATGTCTGGAATTATACTGGTACAGTTTAACCTTTTAAAATGATCTTGATTTAAAACAAGATGGATGATCTTTAGAGGTCCTTCCCCTACCAGTTTTCCTATGAAGTGAGTCACTGTATTTTGGTAACACAGTATCATAGAACAGTTGAGGTTGGAAGAGACCTTTAGGGACCATCTAGTCCAACCCCTCTGCTCAAAGCAGAGTCAACTGGTGCAGGTTGCCTAGGGCCATGTCCAATCAAGTCTCTCCAAGGCTGGAGACTCCACAACCTCTCCTGGCAACCTGTTCCAGTGCTCAGTCACTCTCACAGTAAAAAGGTGTTTTCTTATATTGGCACAGAACTTCCTGTGTTTCAGTTTGTGCCCATTGCCTCTTGTCCTGTTGCTGGGTGTCACTGAGAAGAGTCTGGCTCTGTCTTCTTTACATCCTCCCTTCAGATATTTATATGCATTGATAAGATCCCCCCCTCAGTCTTCTCTTCTTCAGGCTAAATGGGCCCAGCTCTCTCAGCCTCTTCATGTACAACCAATGCTCCAATGTCTTAATCATCTTCATGGCCCTTCACTGAACTCGCTCCAGTATGTCTGTGTCCTTCGCATACTGGGGAGCCCAGCACTGGACACAACACAACATTGCTGGCCCATGTCCAATTGCCCATTGTTATCCATGAGGACCCACAGGGCCTTTTCTGCAAAGCTGCTTTCTAGCCAGTCAGCCCTCAGCATGCACTGGTGCACAGGGTTACTCCCTCCCAGGTGCAGGACTCTGCATTGCCCTTTGTTGCACTTCATGAAATTCCTGTTGGCCCTTTTCTCCAGCCTGTTGAGGTCCCCTTGAGTGGCAGCACAACCATTTGGTGTATCAACCCCCTCCTCCCAGCTTTGTATTGTCTGTAATCTTGCTGAGTGTGCATTCAGTCCCATTATCCAGGTCATTAATGAAGATGTTAAACAGTACTGGCCCCCAGTACTGCTGGGGGACACCACTAGTGACTGGCCTCCAAATGGTTTTGTACCTCTGTTCCCAATCCTTTGAGCCTGACAGTTCAGCCAGTTTTCAGTCCTCTTCACTGTCCACTTATCTAGCCTGTACTTCATTAGTTCATCCATGAGGATGTTCTGGGGGACAGTGTTGAAAGCCTTGCTAAAGTCAAGATAAACAACATCCACTGGTCTTCTGTCATCTACCAAGCCAGTCATCTCATCTAGAAGGCTATCAGGTTGACTAAACATGACCTTTCCTTCATAAATCTATGCTGATTACTCCCACCTTGTCCTTCATGTGCCTGGAAATAGTTTCCAAGATTACTTGCTCCATCATCTTCCCAGAGATTGAGGTTCACCAGCCCATAGTTTCCCAGATTTTCCTTCTTGCCCCTCTCCCGGTTGCCACAACCCTTCAAAGATAATTGAGAGTGGTTTCACAATGACATCAAACAGTTCCCTCAGCACTCGTGGGTGTATACTATCAGGGCCCATGGACGTGTGCATGTCCAGTTTGTTTAAATGTTTCCTAACCTGATCCTCCTCCACCAAGGGCAAGTCTCCTTGCTCCAGGCTTTCCCACTGGTCTCAGGGACTTGGCACTCCTGAGGGCTGGTCTTACCAGTAAAGACTGAGAGGAAGAAGACATTGGATACCTTGGCCTTTTCCATGTCCTTTGTCACCCAGTCCCCTGCCCCTTTCAGCAGCGGGCTCACTTTTCCCTAGTCTTCCTTTTTCTTCTGATAGGTCTGCAGAAACCCTTCCTGTTGCCCTTCACATCCCTCACCAGATTTGACTCCAGGTGGGCTTTGACTTTCCTGACCCCATCGCTGCACACTTGGACATGTTTCTCCCGGGTGACCTGAGTCCACATTGTTCTGCCCTGCTAACCCAGACCTGCAAGCTCTCAACTAGCACCTCACTTGTCACAAGGCAGAGCTCCATGCATTCCCACTCCTCCCTCACATAAAGGGCAACTCTTTCTCCTCTCCTTTCTGGCTTGTCCTTCCTAAAGAGCCTGTAACCATCCATCACAGCAGTCCAGTCATGTGAGCTATCCCACCACTTCTCTGTGATCCCAGTGAGACCACAGCCCTGTAACTGCACACAGACTTCTAACTCCTGTTTGTCGCCATGCTGCGTATGTTAGTGTACAGGCACTGCAGAGAGGTACCCAGTAGTGCTGATATCCCCCATACTGAGTATGCGTCACTGTACTAAGGTGTGTCAGTGAATGGGGAAGGGGGACATTTCAGTGTGGAGAAGTTCAGCAGTCAGGTTCATTTCCTGACTGCCAGAATGAAACTAGGTATTTTGAGATAGTATAAAAAGATGAACTTTGCTGTCTTTCCCTGCTGTAGGTCTGACAGGTTTAGAAAATTAGGGGATGGACCTCTTTATTTTCAGCCCATCTCTCTATGCATCACATCTGCAATCGCATCTGGGCGGGAAGCACCTCCGGATTCAATTTGCTCTCTGTCAGGAAAGCGGGCAGTGTTGCCAGGTGTCCAGGTTACACTTTTGAGCCCTGTCCACTACAGCCATCTGGCACACCTTGCCCCAAATCCTCTAGCTGGGCTAGGCAAAGAGAATTATCAGCCACTTAGTATAGGGCCCGCACAAGGTAGGCACGTGTCTCCAGTCACGTGATGTTAACAGTTCTGTGGCTGTGTAGCTCTCTTCCCCATCTGCCTCAGCCAGGTATGTAAGCTCTTCTGCTGCAGGACCTTCTCCTCATTCTTGCAGTACGGTGTGACCTCAGGCCCCAGCAGTCTGGGCAGTGAATTTCCGCTGCAGAGGCCCTATTTTGGTCTGTCTTCCCAGATGCTTAGGAATGGCCCGAGTTCAGTGCCAGTGTCCGACCACCTTCTTTCCTTGCTTAGCATAGAGGGAGGACATCCGTGAGGCTGGAAATGGAAAGGGTGGGCTGGAGGAGATGGAGGTGTCTCTGTTAGGGAAACAAAACAGGTTGATTTATTTTTCTGGTTTTCAGGGAAATATTTTCTTTTCTCCAAGGGCAGCTAGAAGAGGTTATTCCCCTGCATGGGTAGCTACATTTTACATGAGCTTGTCCAGTGTTTGAGATGGTAGCTCTGAGCTGGAATCACAGGAATTTTTTTTTTAAAAAAAGTGAGAAAACTCTCCTTTTCTGCAAATAAAGCATGCAAAATAAAACTTAAATGAGATGTAAGGAAGAGGAGAACATGCAAGATTATTGCTGGCCATAGTCAAATGGCACAGTCCCAAGAAGAGACATGGCTTATACTTGCACAAACAGGCGTTATCTTTTGCCCTTGCTAGATGTGACTCAGCTACAAATATTATCCACAACTGATTGTTACCCCGGAAAAACAAATGATTTAAGCTTTGTAGAAGGCCATGTGCAAGGCATTGGAGTCCAGAAACAGGACATGAGACAGAGCAGCAGTTTGCTTACAAAAGGAGTCTTTCTAAAGACCACAACAGCCTTTGAAGCTCACTTTAAGGCTCAGATTAGCACCACAGATAGACAAATAAAACCTGGCTCTCCCTGAAGTTAATGAAAGTATTGCCACTAGCTAATTTCCTGGGGAACAGGCTGGGAACTGCACTGCAGGTTCTGAACTGGGATTATATACACTGCAGCAGTACTTACTGGCCTTGGCATGTGGATAAACAGCAGAAACAAGTTTCTATGCAAAGAGCAATGGAGAAATATTTACCTCTCTGAAAAGTCAATATTTTAGCACAAACAGGATTGGGAGAGTTTATGAAGGTATTTTGTTTGTAAGCAAACTTCAAAGCTTTTTATGGGTTAGCTTTTTTGGCTACTTGAATTTACATTTTTTAATGGTGAAACAGTTCCCAGAGTATTGAATGGGATGAGTTTTATGGCTCCAGCAAGCAGAGGGAGTGACACACAGCACCTCAGTGCCAGCTGTGCAGTGGGAGTGAGCGCACTAGCATGCTGGGCCAAGCCGCTTCCCAAGGAGATGTTCAAAGTGGTGTCCTCAGCCTGCGTTTCTGGCTCCTGCTAAGTGACGCGGTATACAAACACCCTGTAGATTGAGTGCTCCCCACTTCTCAAAACTGTGCGCATTGACTCAAGTTTAGGTGGCTCTTTTTAAAACCCTGGCCAGTTCGGTCCTTCACTGTATTCCTCTAAGGGAATAAATATTTTTTTGGCACCTTGGGAGCTATTTTAAGGCTCCCAAGTAATCAGAGGAACTATAGGGGAGTGAGCTTGGACACAGAGGGAACAAGGCCAGGCTGCCTACCTTTAGGCAGTGAAGTTCCCTTCAGCTGATGAAGGCATAACCCAAGTCTCCAACAGTCCCTGAAGTTTATCTAGGGATTCAGTATTACGGAGGTACCTCTTTCCTTTGACAATACAGGAAGCTGTATTGTCATTTTCCCAACCATTTTCTCCACTTAGCTAAGTACCAAAAGCAGAGTGAGATAAATGCAGGATGAAGTGGCTAACCTGGTGCTACTTGGCAAGCCAAAGACTAGAGTCTTGTCTCCCAGGCTTTTTTGTGCCTCGGACTCCTTGCTTAGCACCGTAACACTGCTAGGAGACAGACTGTCAGCTTCTCTCTTTCTGGCTTCCTTAACAGAAACCCTCACTCTAATTTTGAAATGCTGTAAGAAAACGGATCCAGACTTGTGCTTTATCCCCAGCCTTGCAGCTCGAAATAGATAGTTTAAATAAAAGATGAGGTGCAAAACTGAAAGGTCATGGAAAGATCATTAACCATGCAGAATTATAGAGTCTGCAGTTCTTTTCCTACACTACAAATTATTCATTTCCTAGTTTGATGACTTTAAACATAAATGTGATATTAGTGTGTCCTTCCTGGTCACCTCTGCACCATATATTCCAGAAAAAAATACTCCGTGATTTGCATCTCTTTGCTGCATTTGAAAAGATAGATCTGTTTCTCATACGTGGTGCTTAAGAGCTGCCTCGCTTAAAATTATTCTGATAACTCTGCCAAAGCAAATCCCAGCTGTATAGCTGTTGCTGCTGCTGTTGCTATATACCCTGTCCTGTGGATGGCTAACATGACAAAGAAGCCGGGGTTTCCTGGAGTATCTCAGTGGTTAGGATGCTGGCAGATGACTCAGGCACAGAGGGGTTTAATTTTGTTTCTATTCAGTGACCTTGCATAAATCATTTCCCACCCTCCGAAAGTGCTTTGAAAACGATGGCTGACAAGTGGTATATAAGAGCTTGGTGTTGTAGCACGGCCTGCTAGTTATTTCAACACAGCCATTTTGTAATCAGAGAGACAATGGTTTATACTGGTGCCAACATATTTCATGAGGGCCCTCCAGTACTATGTGATTCCCAGTGGTGTAGCTCGTTGCTATGCCGTGAACACCTCAGCTCTCTTTTCCACTGCCCCAAGCTCCCCATGCCTGCATTACCTTGGGAGGGTGACATCTCTGGCTTTAAAGGACGGCTACCATGGTTGGTGGGCTAGCAGGGTTTTCAGTTCCCCTGTCCACAAGAAAGTGTGCAGCACGGCAGAGTTAGAGATCGAGACTGTGAGGATGGATTTTGGGAGAAGGCTTTCTGACAATGAGGTTTGAAGCAAGACACTCATGCAACAAGGACCCAAACCACATGGAAATTCCTGGCTTGCTTCTCAGTGTTGAATCAGTGGGAACATGTCTCAGGAGCAGGCCCCAGAGTAAATAGGAAGCACTCAGTGCTCGGACGAGACTCTGCATCCAGGGCTATGGGTGCCTCAGTGAATGTATGCTTCTTATCTGAGCTGCTTTGGTTGCAGAGAAAACACAGTACCTCTTCTAGTTTCTTTGTCTACTCCAAATTCTGGTTACTTCAGGCTACTTTTGGCCTTTTATGTCAATATGAACTAAGCGTTCATGTTTATATTCTGGAAGTGAGAGAGCTCAGCTGACCTGCTGCATTGAGAATTAGCTGGGGCACAAGCAAGATTTATGTTTTCTTTTCTATCACTTTGTCTCACATGTGGCAGTATTTCCATATTAAGCTGTCCAGAGGTTTCTTAATTTGTACCCCTGTGTCTTATCCTGACTGTTCTTCTTGCTCTTCTCTTCTTCTTTCTGCAATCCTGAAGCAATATTTCAGATTTATTCAGGCAGGGGGCTTTCTTGCAGAAGTCCAGTTGTGGGTTGGAGAAAGGTTACCTCTGAATGGGTCTGTCTGAATGCTTCCATTGCACTGCTGGCCACAGAAAACAAGAACCATTGATTACTATCTGAAGGCTGCTCATGGCTCTAAAAGAAATGGCAATTTCTTTTAGAAGTCCATATGAAAATCACCACCTCTGTTGGCATTAAAGAACAGATTGAATGGGTATGGACTATCCAAAGGACACCTCTGTTTCAGTATTAGGAGACATGGAAAGCTGAGTATGAAGAGCACTGACCTGCTGCAGCTCTTGTCTGTGTTCTGTGGAGAATAAGCAAATATGCATTTTAGAGCTAGATTACACAAATCTCCTTAACTAGCATCACATTGTACCACATTGCTAGAAAGGAGAGGATACACTAGAAAAGAGTTTTTTCCATATCCTGCCAACACCTTTCACACTTGAAATTGCTCTGCTGTTGCTCATTTTTTCAGACAGGTTCCAGGAGTATTGTAAATTGGCTAGCAAGGTCCATAGAGCAATTCCTTTTTTAATACTGCCTGATAATGCAGTCTAAGAGTCTGTGATCTAATCCTGTAAATTATTTTGAAATGCTGCTTGTGTACAGGGTGCCCAACCTGATGAAATGGTCCTAAGATGGTCCTTTTCAGTACATGCTTTCCAACTTGATGTTCTGCCCTGACTGTGGCTTTCTGTCTCAGTGTGCCTTTTCGTAACACCTGGAGACCTAATAGGTATCTCAGAGTTACAGGGAAAGGCTCTTCCATTGTGCTGAGGGAACATGCTCAATTCCTGCATTCTTGATCTTCTACAAAATCTACGTGCCTTTTTGCATTCTCTACCATGTGCCACTGAAGAGGGAAACTGTTGGTTGAGCTACAAGTTGTGTTTAACCTACTGGGAAGCCAACACTACTTTTGGATGAGTTGAGCAGCCTGGTCTTTAAAATCCCATTTCCATGAAGGGGTAATGGGTTAGGAAGAATGCCAGAGTGGACAAGTAAAGAGGTTATTCAGCAGCCTCTGTGTAAGCTCTGTGAGATTCAAGGAGATGTTAGGTCACAGTGACTGAGTGTAGAGGGTCCCAAATTCAGCTTATGTGGCATATCTTTTTGTATTGGCCAGCCTAGCTACATCCAGTTGCTTTTCAAACCCATTTTGCATGCCTGCCTTGCTGTTAATACCAAGTTGAACATTATTTCTTCTGGCCTGATTTCTACAAAGCAGTTTCGTATTTAGGTTTTGCTCACTGAGCACGACAAACTTTATGGCTAGGATTTTCTGAAGGCCTCCATTCTGGTGCTCCTGCATACCCAAATGTTGATATGCCCTCCACTCCCAAAGAATGAGCACTTTGAAAGATTGCACTTCAAATCCTTGTTTTCTGATGCGCTGAATGCCCAGGGCTCTACCAAGTTCATCTGGATTTCAGATGACTTGTAAAGAAACCAGGAACAATTCTGGTTCAATTTGAAGTAAAGTGGGAGTGACCAAGAATCCACACAGTTCCTGTGACAGAGGTGCCTGCGTCCCCAAGGCCTGGGGACAGCCTGGGGGTTGAACTCTGTGTTTCTCACATTAGGAAGAAGCTGCTGGGCCAAACAACATCCATGGATTCAGCAGACCTAGCAGTAGTTGTAGCTTTTTTGCCAATATAGGGAAGGGGCTCATCGTTTGGCCCGAAAACTTCTGCTCTGAAAGCTTTCTAAGCGTAGCCGAGAACAGTGAAAGAAGCTCTATCCAGACCCCAGATCTCTTTTCCATCTGCGTTTGAGGTTGTGCAGTGGAGATGTAGGGCCTGGTGTGGGTGACAAGGGCCCCACGTGTGAGCCACAACTCAGGGGCTGAGGTCTGGCAGGTTGCTTGTGTGCAGAGGGCTAAACTCCATTTCCTTCTGTGCGGTCTGAGCCATCCCTCAGATGGTCCTCGTCAGGGGCTGCTGAGCTGACACGTGCTAGGCTGGAAGGGCAGTAGAAAGTGCAGAGCCAGGCCCAGAAGGAAGTGGAGAAAGGATTGTAAAGCACTGATAGAAAATGGGTGGAAAAACACACATTCCTTCATACCTTCCAGCCATGTCTTAGAGGCTCAGTTTAAAACTAAAGAAAAACAGCTTGGCAAAATACAAAAAAAAGGTCTCCACAGATTTGTCTCTCTTTTTTCGTTGAGTTTGCACATTTCACTTCTACAGGGGGAATAACAGCTGCAATCTTTCCTCATCACAATTGCAAAGAAATGATCATCCCCTTTCGCTGCATTTCCTAACTCCCCCAGTTCCTCTTTCAGGTTTATGCCTTTGCTGTATGAAGTTCTCTCGGTGGCATGGAAATTAATTGAAATGAGTGTGACTAAGAGGGGAAGACCCAATAATGTCAGGATTTCAGTAGTAGCTCCTGAATTGCGTAAGTACTATTTTTACAGCGATTGCAAACAATCTCATGAATCATTGCAAATGTATACAGCTAAACACAGGCTGTTTCTTCTCAAAGGCTGGGCCTGAGCATTTAAAGCTTGTACATCCACCGTGCATGGCTGCTAATAATAACCACCGCATTTAGACAGTGCCGTGAGCTTGTGTTACTCACAAACATGATGGGGCCTGATCTCCAGAGGTGTAGGGAAGCCGCAGCACTCATTGAAGCAAATCTCCTTCAAGCAATTTCCAATTCCCATAGCCTCCTTGGACTTCCCGTAAAATACCTTACCCCCACAGACCATTAAAAATGTCACTGCCAGGAGTCTAGAAGCAAAAACATGTCCAAATCCTCACCTTCTGTATTACTCCTTCACTTCCTTTGTCTGTACATTATTGAAGTGTCTTCCCCTTGCCTTCAAGCCCAATCATATTCCTCAGAGGCCTCTGTTTGAGGGAAGCACTACTTCTGTAGTCCATATACCGTTTGTCCAATTTTCCTGCAGAGGCATTTGGGTTTTTTTCTGTCTCCATGTGCTGCCTTCTGTAATGAGGCTTTCTGCCTGAACTGAGATCGGCTCATAGTTCAGCGCCCATCTGCAGTTATCAACCTCGGCTATTTATTTAGGAAGAATTAAAAAAGAAAAAGAGAGAGAAAAAACTATCCTTTATACTACACCATGGCATGCAATAATCCTTATTAAGTTTGTCTGTAATCTTTTTTGGTGTTAGTGCTTGCTTCCCTCTGCTCTGCACTCCTCATTCCTTCTTTCGATCTGAGCAAGCTGGGAGTTTTCCACTGGCGTGTTTTGCACTCACACTGACCTTGAGATGACATATTTCATTTTGGGAGAGGCAATATTAATCAGTGTGGCCGTATGAGTATCTCTAATGCCTCATGGAGAAGGCTTCCTGTGCTTCCAGTCGGCTCCTCTCGGGCCCTGGCTCTGTGGCCGCATTACATTATCCTGCCTTACCGCACCGTCGTCTCCGCGCTGTCTGCACTGCCAGGATGCATCACGGCAATTTGATGACTGCAGTGCATTACGGAGACAGACTCCAGCCAGGCAGTCTCGCACATGCAGTCAGAAGCAGGCATGAGGCTAGTAAATGATGGGCATTGGGAAGCAGAAATGGCATTAGCTGGGACAGACAGGGTTCAGAGTGGGGTGAGAGACTCGCCTTCATGCAAAGGCTTTGCTCAGACCCTTCCCTGTTTCTGTAAGGACTGTGCAAGCATTAGTGGGGTCAGAGGACCATAAAAAATAGGGTCGGAAGAGACTATGTGTCCATTCCCCAGCCACAAGGTGGGAATCACTGACTCCGTGGTGAGGGAAGGAGGAATGTCACTCTTGCGCCATGTATATGGCTGCCAGGCTATAGCTCAGAAAAGGAGACGCTCGGAGTCAGTTTGAGAATGTAGCTCTCCTCCTCCAGGCATTTGTGAAGCAAAAGGGTGTATGCTAAGAACATTGCAGCTTGAGAAAGTGCTTCCATCGAGATGCATATTTACAGTTCGCTATTGCTCTTAAACCAGATTGGTTTCCTGTTTTTCATCTGGCAGTTCTGGCTGCGAATGGCCAACTCTGCAGAGGTTAATCCACCTATATTTCAGTTTGCCACTCTTTTACTGCCTGTTTTCATTTGTGCTGAAGTGCAGCAGAAGGAGAGACTCTGAAAAACCTTAAATCCAAAGATTAAACTAGGTTGCGAATTGCCTCTCCTAACCCTATTATTAGGATTAACAGAGAGAGAGTCACCCATAAATCACGACAGATGATTGTTTTTCTTTTCTACAGAAGATGCATAGCTATGTTTACAGAGTTTAAGAGGTTTTGAAGGCACTGAAAATGTGCTTCCTAACCAGAAGCAAAAGGTGCTTGAATGTAAACTGGAGTAGGATATTTTATGACTAATAATACATCTATTTGTCAAAATACTGTACAGTAAAGTTGTAAAATCTTCTGCTACTAAGAAGTAAATGCATAGCCACAGGGGACACAAACTATTTTATATCTATAAATAACTGTTGAAGTAGAAACACTGCAACAAAATACAATATAGACATGCATGTTACTATAAAGTGCCTCAAAGCACTGGGCATATACTTTAGTGAATAAAATGTGGGCTTCTGGGTTAGAAAGCTGGGACTCTGGGACTAGCTATGCATTTATATATATTGACACAATAACTGATATGATATGTACATTCAATAAAATTTCTCCAGCCATGAGCCTTCTGCTTCTCTTTGACCATCTGCACATTCACTTGTTTTCATTTCTGTAATTTTGAAGTAACCTTAAGATTTTAAATTTCATGAAAAGGGAGGTTGTAAGCCTCTTCTCCAAGTCTTTCCTCTGTGCCTTGCTGTCTCCGGAAGTTGGATAATATATTATATAAAGGCCACTGAGAAATAGAAATTAAAAACACAAGTGTAGTTACAATGCTTTTAGAGAGATGAGTGTCTTAAACATCCAGTGACACTTTGCTCAAACACAGAACTTGATATAGTTTTGAGTAAGTCGCTGATTAGTTTGGTTCTGTCCCTGGATATGACAAGTTTGCTGAAATTGCTCTTGTAACGAATCCCCAAAATATTAAAGATGGTGAAGCTGTAAGGAATGATAGGACTTAAATGTAATGTCCATCAACATTCAGAGTGTATTGCTTCTCGAATCCCTAGCAAATTAGCTAGTGAAATACTCTTTATCTTAATCTTATATAATACCAATTATAGAAGCCTCATCTCTTTAGACATTGGGGATTTTTGCAGGGGGGACTATGCAAAGACAAAATAGTGGAGACTGTTTTTCTCCACAAGCTTCGCAATGCAATTGCAAGCAATCTTCCCCGGTCTCTTTTTCTCCAACATGGCCTGTGCAAGGCTCAGGTCAGGCAGCTGGGGAGCTGCTGGGGTGCTGAGCTGTAAAACCAGCAGAGGTATATGGTGCCAGTGAAGAGCCCCGCAGTGAAGTGTCACTATGTGAGCCTTGCCTGCCATGTCTGAGACTGATTGATTGATCCGTGGAAGAAGCAGGACGCTTTCTGGTGCGAGGTGGGAGCCCGTGGGGACCGGGCAGAGCATCTCCCTCCCATGCTGCACCCCTGCACTGTTGAGGCCAAGCAGCAGGGAGAAACCCCCACTGAAGAGGAAGCTCAGTGGGATTTCGTCAGCTGGGTTGGCCTTGTGCTAGAATTTGGCCAGTTCCCTGGGATTAAAACCTAAGCGCTTAAAAATGGGCTCAGGGGGTCATGAAGGAGCAAAGGCTGTTGGGGATTGAGGTCTCCATGTCATGACGGCAGCGGCATGCTCCCGGAGGAGCGGGGCGGCGTTCCTCTTGCAGGAAGACTGTCTGGCACCTCCTGGTGAATCACCAGCGCTCGCCCATTGTTGTCCTTGGCCGGGAGCCTGCCAAGACACTAATCCATTTTCTCCGAGGTGATCTGACAAGATCACAGTGCGAAGAGGCCTGGCGGCTGGCCAAGAGCTGGGCAAATTTTTTTTTTTTCTTGCAGAGGCAGGGCCTGGTCCCGCTCCTACGGCAGGTGGCCACCTTGCGCGTGGTGGCTGAGTAGTCATCACACGCCCGTGAGCAAGCCATTCACACAGAAGAGAGCATAGGGTATGGCATCCAGCAGCCGTTGTTGGGTCTTTGCCCTGGCAAATGCCCTCTTCCCATCTCTGTCCAAGTGTTAGTGCTCAGTATGCTTTTCTTTCATTGCCTTCCCTACAGTTGCAGCTCCTCGGCGTTCCCACTGATGCCTGGTTATCAACACTCATGCAGCCGGGCTCGTAGTCTTACCCATCTGTCCGTAGAAACATTTATCACCGCCGAGGCACTGTCCCTTCTCCCTGAAAATATAGGAACAGTAACGTGCGGCAATCCCATCAGCTTCTCTCATCAAGATAGCTGCACATCCCAGCTTTTATTAATCATACTGCCTCCAGCTATTCACCTAGGTGGCTGCTGTGTACACAGAGGGTAAGTGTCTCTCCTCCCCATACCACTCATGCTGATGTCACGCTGAGATGATCATGCAGGCAGTGAGATGCCTCACCTGGTGCACCAAAGGAATCTCAGCTTCTGGTAAAAGCACTTGGGGATTTGCTTGCTTTGTATGGGGTCCTTAGTGCTGCTCCAGCTGGTTTGACCCAAGGCAGCGTGAGGTAGACACTCAGGGACATCTGTGGGCAGCTCTGCCATGGTTACTCTTTATTATCTGGTGAGAAAATCCAGTGAAAAAGCAGAGGTACAAGCCCACAAAGATGGGAGGACACTCACAACCTTGCAAGATGGATCCCAGTGCACTGCAGGCTGGGAGGGAGATTTGACCTGTAGCTTGTATCTCACTCTTTTTTTTCACTCCAAGCCATTAACACTTAAAGATGTGATTGCTTCATTCTTCTTCTGCAATGAGTGTGTTATCAGCCAGATGCTCCTGCCCGTGCACTGTGAGGCCTTTGGTGGGACAGGTGAGCACCAAATGGGTCTGTAGCTCACATTGTACAGAGCAACATTTTCTCCCAGATTTCCCTTGCTGACAAGAAACTGATTATGAGGCTGTTGTGGAGAGAAACATCTTGCCTCTTTGCCTGCATGGCTCATAGTTCAATTCTGTTTGCTGGGGAAGCAAATTTTTCTTGCTGGATGAGATCCACCTCTACTTCAAGGTGCAAGTGAGCATCTAGTTGTTTTGCTGAGCTGGCACCTAGGGGTGAAAGACCTGCTGTGTGAATATAGAAAGAGGTTTTCTAAAATGTTGCTTATTGAGCTGTATGACAGAACTTATTTCTCTGAATTTAAGGTGAGTCTGTGGTATTGAACTTGTCAGGGACAATGACACATGCTTAGAAGGTTGCAAAGTAAGAAAGAGCAAGAGAGGAGGTCATTTAGTTTAATGTGTTTAATTTGTGGCATGATGATATATTTCATATATCATCATATATGGATATAGTCCACATAGGTTAGAAATCCCCTGGGGACAAGATAAATCATGACAGTGCTTGTTTAAATGTCATATGTGGGGACATCCACACATTCAGGCAACTGGTAATTTCTGGGGAATGTAATGAAAAGGAAAGTGCAAAGTTCTCCGATTCTGAGTAGGTTCTTGGTATCACTTCCAGACTGATATCACCACTATGAAAATGGTAAGGCGCTAAGAGCAAACTTCAGTAGAAGACAGAATGGAAATGCCTTGGGTCAGTGCAGAAAAGTTCATTTTTCCTTATTGATGCCTGCTGGCAGGACTCTTCTGATGTGTGTGCTATCATACCACCTCCTACTTGAATGTGAAATACTAGGTTTCAACAGGCAGCCTCTTTCTTCACGGGACATTACTCCATTTCAGTGGCTTTATATCACTACGTACTCTGGAATTTCTGAAATGTTCTGGGGGTCAAGTGTGCCTGCTTGGAGATGGGGCAGGAAGAGAGCAGCTCTTTATGTTCAACTTTCCTTTCGATATATTTCTGGGTAAGGGGAAGTAGCCCGATTGCATTTTTCCTGATGCACCCTTACAAGCATCAAACAGCAAGTTGCCTTCCCATGTCTGGGCTGATGTGACACATACTAAAGCAGGTTACAACAGGGCTTGTCGGTTATGTCACACAGGGTGATGTGGTGTGGTAACACTGTGTGACAGCAAGATGATATGCAAGACCCTGTGTCAAAAAAGGTCTGCTTTCAAAACATAGCCAGCTTCTTCCCAACCCGTGGTGCAAGAAACTTTGCACCCACATGTCACATATTATCTTGTAGGTCTGACCCTCTGTTAGGATTGTTTCTCTAGAGCTTACTTGCCTGAGGAGAAATGAGAGTGTTGAGGAAAGATCAAAAAGGTATAGGGAGGAGACACTGTCTTTGCAACTTCCCCCCTCCTCCCCTACATTCATGTCATTTTAAAGCTCACAGAATAGGGTGCATTAACAGCTCAGAACATTTTGCTGAGCATTAGTGAAAAATCTGCTGGTCCCAGTGCTGTTGATCCAAATATTTGGACAGGAAACACAAGCTAATGTCTAATGCTTTAGGAAGAAAAACCCTCCCTCATATTCTCCATGCAATATAGTACAAGCTTCCCTATGCTGTCCGGATGATGGCCCTGAGCTCTGTCCTGGAGGTAGTTACCTCTCTGGGCAAGAATGTGGTGTTAATTATAATGCTCCAGGAAATAAAGCAATTGTGCAGCATGTTATGGAATAGTACTCCCCTCCCCCAAGCCGGTAACCACTTTCCACTTCATCTTGTTACCTTTTCCAGGCAGGGCCCAGCACTCAGGTTTGTTTCTGAAGTACAGAACAAAACGATGCCTTGAACTTGATTGTTGTGTCTGACTATATGCATTTAAATCCATGCATTTCCTGTATATAATAGTTAATTTACCTGTTGTTAATGACCTTATTTGCAGTAATAGCCACTGCTTGCAAAAGGGAAGGTATGGAGAGAACAAGATCAATATTGCTTCTACCACACAAACACAGGTAATGCAGAAAAGTGCCGAGGTGCTGTAAGGAGAAGTACACCTAAAGCCTACAAGATCTAGAATGATGAGGCTAGGCTTTCGAGGAGGATTTAAATGTCTAATTTCCACTTTAGGCCCTCAAAACTTCTCTCTTATTTACAGGAGTATCCCTGTTACTTCTGTATTTGCATCTCTGGAAAACCGGTGGACAAAGCAGATGTACCTCCACCTTCTTGCTTTGAGGGTCCAGTTTGCCCTCACAGATGTTTTCAGGTTTGGAGAAGATGATAGTATTGGGAGGCACTTGTGGAGTGTGGGAGACCAGGGTTCAGCTCTGCTCTTTACTAGCAGTAGGGCAGTGACATTTGAATACAGCTCCATGACTGTTGGGACCTTATGAATCTTTATGAATCTCTCTGGTTGATGGGCTTCTATTTTATAATAAAAACATTATTTGGAGCAGGGACTGGAATCTGACTCTCCCAGATGCATATTGGAAGTGGACTCTCAGTGCACCAGCTACTTAGCTATAGAGTCACACTGAATGCACAAGACTTCAGCACTGAAGTCTCACCTGTAGAGAAGGATAAGCCCAGATTTTAAACAAACTCATCTACTCATTTTCCATCAAAGTAGGAAAAAGATAGTATGCATCAGGTTTTCACCAACAAAGTTCTGTCAGTACCTGGCATCTCTGCTTCTAGGCAAGTCTGCATCATGTCTGCTTCTGCTTTGTGTTGAGAGGAGTGCCTACATCCCTCTGTGATCCACAGTCCTTCCTGCCCATATTTGTCACCTAGGACCTGAGCAAAAATGTGTTTCAGAGCACACATATAAAATCAGAACTCCCCCTGCCAAAGTTGTCTGCAAATATTCTTGTGGTTGAAACACTCCACCAGAACATGGGGCACCGGAGCTCCATATCCTCTCTCTGCTGATGGAGGTTTGCACCTGTATCTCCCAGGTGGCCATGGTAATCAGCAAGCCAGAGGGTGTCTCAGTGTGGGACACTCTCAATCCCTCCTGTTGTAGGTGGTCCGTACTGCATGGTCCATTGGGCCAGGGAGCGAAGCGTGAAGTTAGATTCCTTGCTCAGTGAAGTGCTGCTGTGAGACATCAAACTATGCCGACCTGGACTGATAGGGACACATTGCCAGAGCCACGTGCTGTGGAGCAGGGCCCGACACATGGTGGCAGTGCTGAGCTGATCCATGCAACCTGGAGCTCCAGGTCAGTCCAAGTTCCACAGGGGTGGCAGAAATGGGCTGGAGATCTGGTCCTGTGGAAAGGGGCCTGGCAGGCTGGTTTCTTTGGGCTGCAGGAGATCAGCTGGGAAGAATTACTCCCACTTGGGCTCTCAGCGAAGCTGAAGTGGCCCATGAGAGTGCAAGGGCCCTGGAGAGCTCCAGGCTTCCACCAGTCAGCCTTTTAATAAGAGGGATGGGAATAAGAGGGTGAACCAAATTCCTAATGCACAGATTAGACTTGCTAATTTTCTTCTTTGCAAACATACAGGGGATTATCAGATAGCTTGCTATTGTTTTCCCGTCAAACAGAGAGGTACTTATGACTGCACCTTCTTGAAAGCCTCTTGAGGGATGTGTGCATTTGTGTGTCTGAACAGATGGCAAAGGTGACCAGGGAGGTTTATTTTAGTTTCCTAGAGCAACATTTGGGTGGAAGATCACGCTGTAGTCTTATTTAATTAGCCACAAGGACCTCTAGGCTGGCTGAACAAAGGCATCAGAAGTGCTAAAGAGAGTGTTTCTCTGAGAAATGTAGTGTGAAAACGGTTCTGTGATGTGGGCAGTAACTGGCCCTTTTGAGAGTAAGTGACATGAAGCTTTTTGCTATGGGGTTTGGTCTTTTTGTGCTAAGTAGACTTTGGAGCTGCGGTCGCCAGAGGGAAACTGGGACATTTTGCTGCTGCTAGACATTCTGGGAAGATATAGATAGGATTATATAAGTGGGCAGTCATTGCTCTCTTTGGTCAGATTTGCTGGAGAACCAGTTTGGGAAAGTCTTGATGTAACGTCAGGTAGAGAGCAATAAGGTGGTCCAACTCTTGGGCCCGTTGTTGGTTAGAGATGTTGGGAGGCAGCCTCCTACAAATCCATGAATAGAGGAAGACTTATTTGGGAATAGCTGAGCCTCTGTGGGATGGAGGAACAGGGACTGATTTTTTTATCCTAGAGAGGGCTAAAAATATTAATAATTTAATATTATATTAAAAACCTTCTTGTTTCCCTCTTGAGCGGAAAGAGCTCACACCAAATTAAAACATCAGGTTCTTTAGCCACTGACGAATCTGAGAAAACAACCAACTATCAAAATAGCAGAGGGTGGGTTGCTTTCTTTAGATGGGTCCAGTTTCTGCCTGGCCTACAGAAAAATCCACACCAAAATGGTTCTGTGAAAGCTTCAGTGCCAGCATGCCTGAGATTAGATGTCACAGTATCAGTCCTGTAAGATATGGAAATACAAAGGGAAATATAGATCTAAACCAGAATGAATTAATCTCATTGGTGTCTATAGTGAGAGAACTCATTGTATTCTGACCCTTTCAAATCCTGCAGTACGAGATAATGATGCTCCCACCAACTCTTTTCACAGGAGCCACTGATGAGTTATTGGGTCATGTCTCCTTGGGAAAGGAGGTGTTTGTGCTGGTTTGAGTCTGGTAGCCTAGAGTTCCAGTCCTCCAAACCACCTAAACCCCTCCTTTTTATGATCTGAAAAGGGGGAAGAAAATCTATGAAAACCAAAACATAACCACCAACAGTATGTTTTAGACACATCAGGAAGGTCTCCTACCAACCCTAGAATCATCTAGTTATCAGTTTTATAGTGGCTTCAGTTTGACCTCCATGAGACAACCAGCATCAGGCAAGTACCACTTGAATCCTTCCACCCGGGGTGAATTTTAGTCTGTATAATTTTATTATTCCTTTGACTATCACAATCAGGGACATTTGCATAGAGGGCACACTTTGAAGAGGTTATTACTGGGCACTCATCATTCACTTAAGCCCTCAGATCTTTTTCATGTAGCTATAGAGAGAACACTTTCATGAGTGTGAAGACTTTTTCTTCTGGCTGTTTTTCATTGCCAGGGAAACAAATAAGAATGACTTTGAAAAGCTGATTAGCCTATGAGCTAATTTATGGATTTTTCATAGTCTAGTTCTTTTGAGCTGCTTGCATGAAACTGATTTTTGTTTGGAGTGAGACTGTAGATTTCAGTCAATAGAGACAGGATTTTTAAAGTAGCTTAGCACTGGCTGCAGAGTCCCCCTCAAACTTAATAAGAGTTTTTCTGCTAACTTTAATGAAAACAATAGCAAGGGCTCTTGAAAATCCAATTTTGCCTGCTTGCTGAACCCTATGTATTCACACAGGAGATTTATTTAAATCTCTTTTTATGAAAGAACAGACCATGTTCTGTCAACAGCAAGTTATACTAGGATTTTCGATGGCAAAATCCAGGCCAGGATATTCATGGCAAATGCTTTGTACTGAGCATGGGGGGAGGGAGGGTCTCTGTGCCAAGTTGGCTGGGAAAAAGTCCTGAATGTCTTGGTTTCTGCACGTAGATGTAGGTTGAAGTGCCCAAGAGCTGGGATATGGGATGTCTCACAGCCTCTGCTCATGGCAAGACTCCACAGGATTCTCCACTTTGCCTTTCTGGTGTATATTTGATTATACAGTCTAATTCATGGGCACCCTTGGAACATAACTAAGATCAGGCCTCGTATAAAACATATTCAAAGAAAGATTGTCAGTGTTGTCTAGAAGATGGCTTGTGAAAATTGCACATCCACCAGTGAGGCATTACTCCAGCACATGGGAAATTTAAATTCAAGGAAGGCTGTCCCCCTTCTCTTGAACCAGAAATCTGAATCCAAGAACCATAACTACATCATTAGCTCTCCTTTTTCTTTCTTTTTTTTTTTTTTTTAAGTTTTGCTTTTTCATTCTAATGAAGAAGGGCTGGTTTGTGAGCTTCACTCCAGGAAAAACTTGTGACTGACAATCCTGAGAGCACATAGGTGTGTTATTCCAACATGGAATCAGACTGAAATGTTTTATTTAAAACATCACATATTCAGTTAATTTCTGCTGAATATAGAGCCTTGATCATTAAAACCTCACCTGAGTCCTTGGCAGACTGCCCTGCCACTGAGAACTTACTGCCTGCATGGTGAGGTAGTGCCTTGGGGACTCCATCTACATTTTTGCCCACCCAAATAACTTTAAGGATCCGAATCTCAGAGGGGATTTTAGGCCCTCTCCCACTTTTTTTTTTCCCTTTATGCTGGGGTACTAGTGAAGCAGGTAATCACAGATCCATTAGAGCAAGACAGCTGCACTGTTTTTTTCTCTAGAATTCTTGAGCATTATCATTTTATTTTGAATGCTGTTGGTAGAATATGTCATTCTAGAAAACCGTGTGTACAGCTCAGAGCCTGTGAGAAAAACAGTACTTCTTCTACCACTGACCCTCTGGATGGCCTTAAATAATTTGTTCTCCACTTTCTGATCTGCAAAATAGGGAAACTGATCATTTACTAACCATGCAGGGCTGACACAAGGTGACCCTCTCCACTAGGCTTGGTTCAGATGTGGTCCAGCTAGCAGCCTGCTCTCTGAATCCAGTCCTGACACACTTTTGCCCCCTTTTCCCCCTCTTGCACATGGACGACTCTTTGGGGCAGGCTGCAGCTGTTGCAGCAGATTTGCTGTCCCTTATTCCAGTGGCAGCACTGTTAGCAGCCTTTCTCGCTGCACCTCGCAGCTTGCTTTGCCTTGCTAGCATTAATATTAGCTTTTTCCTTTGGTCTGTCCTGGCAGGCCTAGGAGGGTGAGTTTGTGTTTCTTTGCCTGGCTAGATGCAGTTCAATAGATCTGAAGTCTGTAGATGCTGAGGACCTTAAGGAAAAAAAAAAGAGAGAAAAAGGGAAAGAAAGATGTATGATTTTTAAGATGACCAAACTATGGTACAAGCGAATCATCCTCCAAGGTTTTTGGTTTCCTTAAATATATTGGTACACTAGAACCACAAACTGTAATATGCAGAAAGAAGCAAAGTCAGCCAAACAGATAAATTGGTGTTTTGAATCCTGGACAGGATGTGTCTGATTATCCTTTGCAACTGATTAGAGTTTGCTCTGTTTATGGCTGAGCAGTTCTGTGATCTTACAGGAAATTGCTTCCTGTACATGCCATTCTTAATAGATTTTTAAATTCATGGCTGCTATAGGAAAGTGGATTATAATACAACAGATTATGCATTTTTCCTCAGCTTTTAAGGAGCAGCCTTAATTATGGTTATTGTTGATGAGGGCATTACAGAGCATTTGTGTAGCAACCACCTTGAATAGCTTAGTGTTGAAAGCTTTAATTTTCCATCTAATAACAGTGAAACTAGTTAATACTAATTTTATACAATCACTTCCTAAGCTTCTTAGAAAGCATGCAGTCATGGATTTAGTCTGTGCCATGGGGAAATGCCATACATCATGAGGCTCAGAAAACTCCTCAGTTATTAGAGCTATGTGCATTATTTTACATCCCGCCTCGGATCCACTTTGTAAGGCCTCTGATTCATGGGCAATGCTGACTTGCCCGGAGATGCCTGCAGCGATTCCTGCCGCTGGCAGTCGGCCCCACCTCTCCCTCGGAAGCTCTCATTCCCACTGCGAAGGTGCCTCAGCTCTTTGGGAGGCAGCCGTGGAACCAGCACAATTTGCAGACCAGTAATATTAACAGCAAATCTGGCACCGGCTCTGTCTCTCCTTAATGCACGAAGTTGTAATTTGCAGTGGTTTCGATTACTGCCACACTAGCAGCTGAGCTGTCTTGAAGCAGGGGCAGGGCACAGAGGTGAAGGTGGGAACCCCCATGGCCATCTTCTGCCATCCCTACTCATCGGGCAGATACCCGAATCTGGGCTTAGGCTTGTAAACATACATTGTGGTTCCTACAGAGGTTCACACAGCTCCTTCTCATGGATGACCTTCCCACCTTGCCCCATGAGACCCCCCATGGCGCATCTGTGGTCTCCTTGTAGGGCCCTCTTAGGCTGGTGGGGCCTCAGGAGGGGAGAGAGGGAGCAGGGATGAAACGCACTTCCTCGCATGGGGCCGATGCAGGGCTGAAGCCCTACGTGTGTCTCGCTGAAACCTGCTTTTGAGGTTTCTGTGGTAACTTCTTCAAAAGCAAATGTCAGAGGGTAATATTGGGTTGTGGATTTCACAATTCACTCTTACCTAAGATGCTCAGGCAAGGCAGAGTCAGAACTGTGTTATTTAACTAGCCGAGGCTTATGTGGGACATACCAGCCTGCTGCTGGTGCACGGGAAAGCTTCCCTCTCCCATGGCTGTCTCACAGTGGGTGCTGGTAATAAGCACCCAAGGCTGCTTTGCTGCTGGAAGTCACTCGCATTTTTTCCCCAGTAGTCACTCACAGGCTGATGATCTTTTGTGAACGGCTTGTGCTTTCTGCCTGCATTGAGTCTCAGCAGCAGGACAGAGCATTCCGTTTGCCTCCCAGTCGTATTATATAATTCACAGCTGCTTTTAGAAAAGTAAAAAAAGGAAAAAGGGAATTAATCCCAGTTTTGGGCTGTGGAGAAGGCTTCAGAAGCTCCTCTTTTCTGTCAGACACCCTCTTTATCTCTTTTCAGGTGCAAGTGAGGGAGATTTTTTTGAGAAGCGTGGTCTACATCCTACTTTTGAGTGCCCAGCAGAGCAAGGACCAAGGCTTGTTTATGTGGGAAGAGTGGGCCAGGCTCATGCTCAGTTATGGTAACCAGGTCTGTCAGCCCCTGTTTACTTCCCTCCCTGTGGCAAAGTCTGATGAAGGGGCAGCAGCATCCTTGTTTGGACATGCAAACCTCTCCAAGCCTTCTGGGGCAGAGGTTAGGTGAAGGGGTACTCAGGGGTGGGGTGCTTCTGTCACAGGGATGGGTCGAGAAGACACTGGCAAGCAGGGAGGGGTGTCTGGCAGAATAAGAGAAAGGGGGATTTGGGGGGGTTGATTGCTGAGGGCAATGGGAACTGCTCTGGTGCAGAGGGTGGGAGGCAGGGGGAAAAGGTGGAGGTGAGGACAGGGGCTACCGAGGGAGCTGAGTCCTAGGGACTGAATGGTGGGAAACAGCACACTGAAACAGGACAAGGTGGCGATTTAGAGAGTAAGGCGCCGTGTCTTGGGACGTGTTTAACTTTGTGCGGGGCACCCCCCTCCTTCCCACAGCCCTGGCTCTTCTCCTTGGCTTGGAAACAGCGAGGAATACAAAGGCCTACCAGAAGCTCCCATCCTTTTTCTTTTGCTACAGGAAGCAGAGCAGTCCTAGTTGCATATTCAGTAGTAATTTACATGGTTTTGGTTAGTTGCACAAGATATGTGGAGTTTCTCTTCCTCTGACTTGAATGTCTTGCATAACTAGTCAGCAAAGCGTGAATTGCCAGTGTGAATTGTCAGCCTTGCAATCAAGACTACCAAGTGCAGCTTGCCCTGACAAAGGAGACAGCAGAAACAGAGGGGGTTTGAGAACAGACAACACAAATAATTAAGCAGGGACAGACTTCCCTCAGGAAAAAAACTGAAAAGAATAGGACTACTTTGTTAGAGAGCAGATGACTAAGAGCTATACAAATTAATGAATGGAATAGAGAAAGTCAGGGGGGTGTTCCTGTTTACCCTCTTGAACTATAAAAGAACAAGGCAACATTCAATTAAGGGGGAAGCAAAAAGTATCAGGTGACAAAATCCACTTCTCTTAGGATGGGATTGAATTGCTGTTTGAAGAGTCTGTCTCACCACTGAGTGTGGAGGGAGCCTCAAGGAGTACCCTGGAGAAGACAAAGCTTGCAGATGCTTACTTAAGTGGGATGAATCCCACAGTGATTTTTTTTAAGGAAATATTTGTTTACATGGAAAATTAGGGTATAAACCAGAGATGGAATATGCTTTAAAGTGTTATATGATTGTTTAAGATGACATTTTACTTTGTGCTAATTTCCTGCTATTAGCCTGCTCGTATGGGATTTGTGGTTATTGGTTCCCTCACTCACAGCGGGTATAAGCATTTCCATTACAGGGACCAGGGGCCTTAGTTTCAGAGCAGGAGCTGTTTGAACACAATGACGAGCTGATAAAAACTGAACAGAAATACCCTCTCTTCCCCAAAGAGCTAGTATATCATAGAACAAGAGACAAAAGATGAAAAAAGGTGAAAAGCATCAAATGTTTTCATTAATATGATGATGCTTAGAGTTACAGATAGAAACCAGAACTTCAGATATATAGGAATGCTCTGTCCTAGTGATCTAAAAAGATACTGAAAACTCATCTTAAATGATGAGGATCATAGCAGGAATGTGTCTTATGACTTTCAGAGTCACAGCAACCAATTCATCATAGAGACAACAGATGACATCAAGGCTCCCTATTGCCTCAATTAACTAGAGCTTGAATTTTTTGAGGTGTTTTATAGTGTCTTGCACAAACATGATCTGATGCCTAAAGGCTCCAATTAGGAAAGAGAATCTAAAATGAGCAGCTCACCTTATTGAGATGGTGCTCAGCTACCAGAGTAAATATGGGTGAGGTGGAAACAGACTGATTACTAACTACATGGGAAGATAAAGAACTTGGCAGAACTGGACTAGTGCCCAAACCAGCCTCAGTAATTAGAGAAGTTAGGTTTTCCTTGCTTGTGTAGTGGTCACATACTGGCATACAATCAAAACAGAAACTTACTGTGTGCTAGCAGGGCTCTAGGACAGTTCTGAGACTAGAGGTCATGCCCCAAGTGGGTTACAAGTGGCATCCTGACTCAACAGATACTAAACTGTTTGGATTAATATTCAGTCATGCGAATGTCACGAACTGAGTTGTAACAGGGAAGTGTTTGAGAACTGCTGTGTGAAGAGCTTTGTCCTGTAAGATGTTGCATAGCCAGCATACCTTTCCTAGCAAAGTCAATGAAGGCCTACCTGTGTGCTGAGCTGAGCATGTGCTTAAGTGCTTTGCAGGAGCAGTGCCAGCACACATAGCCAAGAGTCAAGTCTTGGGTAGTTTCTGGTGCTTCCTCCCTCAACATGTTTAAAACTTTTTAGACCTAAAAGTATGCAGTGAAGGAAAATAGAATTCAATAAGTTCTAAATGAAAATACATTTTCTAATAAATATGAATAGTCAGCATTGAGGTTTGCAGTGGTCTGGAGGTTTCCAACAGTTTACAAGATGATAATGCAAGAAACCTTGCTATAGCCTGAAATATCCTGATGTTAGCAATGGGGAGAAAAGGGAGAAAATCCAGGTGGTAATGCCAGGGATATATTTTTTCTTTACACTTTCAGTGGGGTTGTAATGAAAGTAATATGTGGCCTAAAAAAGCTAAAGACTATATTTTAAGTGTAGTTGCCTAAATTTTGAAATGTGATGAATAAATGGCTTGACTTTCAGAGATACTGATGCTAATGGTTGTATGTGAAATGTAGGGCATGTTTTGTAATTTTTTAGGGTGGAAGGGTCAGGCAGATGATCTCACCTGGCTACTCGAACCTGGCCATACCTTTTAACTTAGTAATCCTTTCAGCCAAAGGAATTCTTCTCCTTTGTGTCAGCAGACACTGCAGAGCTCAAAAAATATGCTAGTTTCTCAGCGTCCTCGTGTCTGCAGTCAACAACACTGATTCTTCTGAGTGTAAAAGAAAAAACAAGCAGGTTGTTCTTGCCAGGTGTTTCTCTCTTCAGTGCATACCAGCAATGTTCAGTTTTACTGTGTTTTCCTCTATTCACAAGACACCTTTTTTTTTGGTTTCCAGTCTAAGTCCTTCATATGACCTCTTTCTACCTCTCTTTACTTCCTATGGCCTCTCTGCCCAGCTCTCATCCACCCATCTCTACTGTAAAGCCCACAAGAAGCAAGTTCATGAAGCAGACTGCTGACCTTTGGATTTTGCCTTGACTGAAACCAGAAGAAAGCATGCTGGGAAATGTTTGTGTGAAATAGGTGCACTTGGACAAGAAAATTCAGCTGGAGTAGAAAACCACAAGGAAGATTTCTTCAGTCAACATTTGATGAGAAGATTACATTTTTGGGAAAGAAAGAGGCCTGGTGACAAATGTGCTTATTTTCTGGTACTATTCATAAGTAAATCATGCTACTTAATTCACTCTTCAAAAAATACAGGATCTTCTGAATGTCACTCCTGTGTGTCTCATAGTATAATTCCAAGATTACTTGGATGTCGTTAACATTTGAGGTCCCTTCAGTCTTCTAACAAATCTTCTACTTGGATCAGAAACCTTTCCATGAAACTGGAATGAGAGACCACTTTGCTGATCAGAGGAAATTGTGAGATGTATCCCTCCCAGTTGGAAAAACAGTGTCCCTTTGATGATTTTTATTAGCTCATGTGACATATCTGACACACATCTCAGAGATCTGACAGGACAAAGACTTTAATATGCACCTGGATCTAGATGCCAGCCCTAATTTTGTCTTTACAAACAGTGCTCACAAGCAGATGTATATCCCAGGGTTTTCTGGGATATCTTTTGAATGCTTCAAAATTCACATCATATCCCCAAATTTCTTCTGCATCCTTAAAAATAAGGACTTAGCAGTAACATAAGAAAATGGCCTTTGATTAGCAGTATGTGTTGAAGCAGACAGGTCTTGTAATAAGAAGAACTGTTGAAAGGCACTGCTCAGTGCTGAGTAAGGATTCACCAGGTCATTGTCTGCCTTCAGGCTACTATGCCTACCAGTCACAAAAATCTAGGTTCTGCCTAAAATTTGATTCTTTTTCTCCAGACAGAGTCATCACAGTGCAGTCTTACTACTGCAGAAGCAGACAAATGGAGAAAACTGTCATCTTTTTGTGGACACTTCAGCACAATTGTTACCATGTAAAACTATTGTCCTTTAGTAATCTGAACCTCCCATTAGACCTTAACTCTGGAGCTATATCCCTTGAAAGCAGCAGTCACACCGAATAAGAAGTCAGGGGTGGTGATCTGAACCTCGGTTTATTCAGGCTGATGACCTTCTGTGAAAGCACTTGAGCTGAGCAATGTAAACTCAAGAATGGGAGAAGAGTCATGATGACCTTTATTCTAGCTTCAGGGTTTATTCTGCAGGATTTGTGACTAAGCCATCATGGGCCTTGTGATGGAGGATGCATGAATGTGTGGCACAGGGTAGATATCAAAATCTGACCTATTCAGACCTGAATCTTTTGTAAAAAGTCTATGGAAGGAAGTATTTGGGGTGAAAACAGTTCTTACTCCCCATTAATTATATATACAGCAAGCCTAATGTGATTAGAGCAGACCCTGGTGTTTAGCTTTTGGACAGCTAAGTGAAGGCGAAGGAATCCCAGCCATGGTGGCTAGCTGCCTGCGGTGCAAACATGACTCGCAGATTCAGCAGGGTCAGCACTGTCATGTTTGCTGAAAGGAAAGATGCTGTATTGCATTCGGAGGTTTTTGCTTGTTTGGATTGTTTCTCGGAGCTGTAGTAACTTATTGCAGCCCACAGTAACAAACTGCTGTTTTCTGAGGAAATCTGACCTTGTGCAATAAACTTCTAACAGAAAGCGTATTCAGGTTTGAGACCGTGCAGACTTCCCATACACCCAGAAAGCCTCTCTCACAGGCCAGTGAGCATTAGAAGATGCTCATTAACTTCTTTACTCTTCTGGGCATCACATGTAAATGGAATAATGAAGACATCATAAAATCATCTGTCTATGCTGTCTGCATACAGACCTCCTTGAACTCCAGCTACTGTTGGCTGCATTCATACCAGAACTGGAAAATCAAGACATACAAACAAAATAGTAGGAATGATTTCCAGTCTCTTGATGCTGCTCCAAAGCTGAAAGAAGCTCCAGCCCGAGGATCATGTTTTAGTCTAAATCTAGTCTAATAGTTGGCTCCTTTAAATTCCCCTAGGTGGGCAGTTGCATCCTGTAAGCACTAAAACTATCCAGTTTATATCAGGCTTCTTCCATGCTAGGTAAAAGCATTCATGCTAATGAGAAGCTGCCTTTCTCTTGAACGATTCAGTCTAACAAGAGAGAAGGATGATGGAGCTGGGGAAGGGAAACGGACTCCCACGGAGATGAAAGTCACACAGTAAATCAGTCTCAGAGCCAGGAACAGAATCAAGTTCCTGGAGTATTAGAGCAGGTGGGTCTTGGCTTCTCCTGTCAGTGGGTGGACTGAAAAAGTGAGTTTGAAAGAGATTGTCAAATGGAGAAAAGAGCAGTTATCTGCTTCACTTACCGACAGAGGTTCTCACGAGAAGGTTTTCTCTAATTAGCAAGGTAGTTTCTTTAATAATAGAGGAAAAGGAAAAATAAGGCATTTACGATATTTTCAGCCTAGTGCTGGGAGTATTACAGTTTTAAAGCATGCGTCAGTAGAAAGCTTGAAATGCTAGCGCTTGTGTTCACCAGTAATTTGCTCTCAAAATCAGCTGACTTTGCAGTTTCTGATGGCAAGTGTTGCAATGGTTGGAGACTCTGTTTCATTTCTCTGTGAAATATCTCTGAGGCCATTTGGGCTAACTCCTTATGTGATCATAGACATTGCATTGCCTAACTTCCAGGCACCCTGCTGCCTCGTGCTGTCTCCAGCCCTGCGTTAGGCACTCAGACTTCCTTCCCATGCAAAGCTTGGGGAGCGTAAAACCTTTAGCACAGGGGTTTGTAGACACCCGCAAGCTGAGCAAAGACTTCTAACCTGCCTGGTAGGAAAAAACAACAGCTAGACCCCTTAACTGGGGTGCCTCCCTCCAGGCAGTCCTGATGTTGACTGCAAGTTAGGAGGACTTTAGCTGCTCTTGGAGGGGCCTGCCAGCACAATCCTTTCACACTGGGGAGAAGGACATGTCTTCTCCTTGATACCCAGATATTCAGGGACTATGACTCTCATTTGGGAGTCAAGAGACCTGGTTTCAGATTCTCACATCTCCTGAGTGCTTGAAGAAGTGAATGAACCTAAAACTTCCTCAGTTCAAGGGAAATCATCTTGGTATGGCTTCAAATGGGATGAGGATAAACATAAAATAGCCTTCTCACTAGTGGTCTTCTGTATGAGGTCTGAGCATGAAGGTGTGGCGATGTAGGTGTAGAGTACATCTACTGGTTTGGAACCCTGGAGACAAGTGGGAGAATATCTAGGTTCAATCCTGCCCAGACAGGATTTGAGCATTAGCTAAGATGCTATCAAAAAGCCTGATAGTGTCAGAAAAAAAAGGTTGCTTCTGGCATGAGCTTGGTTGCCTGCAGCACTAGATGTCAGCTGAGCAAGGTTTTTTAACATCTTAGTGATGCTAAAATGCCTAAGCGCTTCTAAATGTAGGCCTTTTTTGAGTCATGACCTCCTTGTCCAGTCTGGACACTATTTTAGTTCACCTTGCAAATAATAAACACAAGTTTCATTTGATACTAGCAGATCCTGAAGGACAAAATGTTAATGTCATAGTCTGAACATAAATAATTCCCTTCACTGAGGTTTAAAAGGCTGTAGAATTTTTCCTACAATTTTAGCTAAAGGCTAAAACTGTATTTCACAGCCTGACTAGCTCATTATGACATGATGCTCTTTTAATAGAGAAAAGTAGTTCCGCACGTGGCAGGACAACTGTCCTCTGTGTGTTAAGATCTATTTCTTTTCATATAACAGACATATGCTGGACTGGATAAATGCAGAGTACCCTAAACTTTTTGTTTACTTCAAAAGCGTAATGTGTATTTATGGGCAAAACCTGCCAACTGCAAAGAGACTGAGAGATTAGGAAAATACAGGACTGGTTTTCTATCTTTTTGAGCAAGATATCTGACTTGTATGTATAGAAATATACTGTGTATGGATGTCCTTCAGATAAAGGGCACATGCAGAAAACTGTCGATTGCCCTCTGCTTCACAGAAAGGATGCAGTACAGAAAGGATGGCACATCATTCACTTGGGACAGAGTAATATCCTACCTCTGCTGTGCACAGCTGTAAATGCTAGCAGCCAGTACAGGACAACAGTGGTTTGGATGGTGTATGTGGAATTAGCTGGAGCCAAAGAAGCGACTTTTCTCCATTAGGAGGTATTAATAAAATGTAGGGTGTAATAGGAAGGGAGCTAATAGAGGAATGCAGTCTTTGAAGAAACTAATGACCCACCTACCCTACAGGTGAACAGTTCTGAAAAGTGGAGTGATGTTCCAGCCAAGGTATTGTCTCATGTCCCTATTATTATAGAATAATATCAGTTTATGGTCCTTTAGTAGCTGAAAGCTGAATGTGAATTCAAGAACTTAGGAACTGGGTGGTCTCTCTCATTCGTCAATAAATACAGAAGAACATGTCAAGCTGTCGATATTTACTGAAGGTTGGCAAATATAGCTCAGGCTGTCCCAGTAGGGTGAAGTATTCATTGCAGCAAATGTGATGTTAGTCAAAATGGAGTATGAAAAGCACAGCCCCTGTGAGAGAACGTACAGGAAAACTGCTGATCCAGGTATCATTTAGGACTATTTGCTAATTAAGATTTACGATATCGAGTACTAGTATTCCTGAGAGACAACCCACAATGTCTGCTGTAGCTTAACCCACTGATGCTGGGGTCATGGGAGATGCTAGAAACATTTTTCCAGCAAAGAGTTAGTCCAGGCCATTTTCCAACCCAAAGAATAAGAGATATAAACTTGTGTTTGATTACCCAAGCCTTTCCATTGACAGAGGCAATAGGGTATTCTAAGGAGACTGCTGGTCACCATTTCATATATAGCTGTTTATCCAATTAATACACCTTCTCTTCAAGCACACAAAGAATATTCTACACTTCTGGGAATAAATATGCAAATACAAACTGTCCACAAGAAATCTTTCATTGTATTTCTCCTTTTTTCAAAAAAAGAAAGCCAGGATAACTTCTGTTCCTTGCAATCCTAATTCTGTAACATTCAGCTGATTTAATGCAGTTACTCCTGATTTACATCTATATGAATGAGTAAGGAATCATGCCCTGGTTGAGAAATACATTTTTCCACAGCACCACATTACAAAAGTCCTTAATTCCCTGATTCTATCCCTGGAATGCAAGGAGGACTAGAAGTCTGGCAAAGGTTGTAGCCAGATGCAGTGTGCTTCTGTGTTCACACCCTCCCTAATTATTACTCTTTAAAAAATAATAATAAAATGCAAATAACTTACACCTGGCAAAGCTGGAAAGGCAAAGAAAAGCAGTAAAGAACCCGGAGGTTGTGGGAGTGTTATTATTATTTTTTTTAATCAGATGAATACACACCTGTATAAAAGTTTGTCAGACATTGTTTGCTATTGCTTTGGTATCCACTGTTAATACATTGAGGTAATGTCCTTTGGTTGTGTTACTTAATTGAACAGATGATGGGGGGTGAAGGAAGCTATGCAGGGAAACGTTAGAGATATAAGAGAAGAATTCCCACCCACGCAGTAGGCATGTACTGTAATAATGGAATAATTATACGCAGTTTGTTTATGGCTGTCTTCCCCTCGCATCTATGCCTTGGGCTAGAAGTGAAGCAGGATGGGTCCTGCAAACAGTTTTCACAATCATGTTTTCACCATGATTTGTATTTTATTCCCCATTAGAAAGTAAAGCAAATGCAGTGGCTTCGGCTCTTCAGGATTCTGCAAATTTGCTCGAGTTTGGGTGGGTTTTTCATGGGTGACTTCTTTGGTTTGGATTTATTCGCCGACCTGTGGACCCCAGACCTGTGATGATGCTTCTCACTCCACACTCCCAATCTGCCCCTGGTTGCTCAGAGCTGGATCAGTCTTGGCCTGAAAGATTTGCCAGCCTTTCAAATAACGAGTGCTGGGCTGTGGGTAAAACCGAAGCCAGATGGCTTTGTGTGGTGGAGACAGCAAAGTAACTGTTACGGGAATATGCTGTACAGCAGAAATCCTTTCTCTGTGTCTTGGAAGCAGGTTAGAAATTGTGCTTCTGGACTCTTCCAGCTGCTCGTTAACGAATTTAACCAAGTTCTGGTTGTCATATTTCAGCATGTACCCTCAAAGGGGATGTAAAATGCTTATGATTTTCCTTCTGTTGCCCCTCTAAATTTTTCAGAGGGGGCTGTAGGCTTCAGGTAGCTGTCATTTTGTGTTCAATTCAGTTGCAGTCTGCTGCAGATATATGCAAAACATTTCATTTCCACTGGCATTTGGGGAAGACATTTCCAGACAAATCGAGTGTCCACATGATGGACATTATCTTTCTCTTGCAGAAGGCTGCATACCAAGCCCATGTAGTCAAGAAGAGAAGTAGGAAGTATTCACAGATGAAATGCCAGGAGGTCAATAAACAGACATTGGACTGGAAAACAACTGGAAAACTACCAAGATAATTCTTGACAAGATAGCCACACCTGTTGCCTCTGATCTGTCACATAGGTTGTGAACTTTGGCAGCAAATGGCTTATTTCATGTGCTTCTACACAGCACATCACATAGCGAGGGTCTTGATTTGAGCTTTAATGGATAGAGCTACATCTCGGAAACTCAGAGCAACTTGCAGTTGAAATCTCCCCACTCATCAGCAGAGTAGACAAGGATGTGTACCCTGAGTGCTGGCTTTGGAGAGGCCTTAGGAATTAAATACAGCTGTTATTTAAGGGGTCAGAGAAGTTGTAACCCTGAGCTGACAATGAACAATATACCTGGCAGCTGTTAACATCACCTTACATGTATGGCAGACGTGCCTTTGCTGAGGATGTTACAAGCTGAAATGCTGCTCTAAGCAGCTGAAACCATTGAGAGGAGTGTAGAAAAAAATGGTTTTGTTATCAGAACTGTTCTAACCAAACTGGAATGAAAAACTAGGTTTGCCACATGAAAAAATAAATTGCCAGAAGTCTCATTTGAAAAGCAGCTTTGGAGTATAATTTCTATTTGTTTTAATAGCCCTTGCCTTGGCTTCAGCAGGAGAGTTGCTGGACAGCTGGGTCAATGGAAATCCTGCAGGGTCCCAGGTGGGTAGCAGCCACTGTCTGGGGCATACCCTGCTCCCTGGAGCGCTGCTGAAGTGTGCTGGAGTCAAGTAGCAGGAATGAGGCAGGCAATGAGCACGCCAGCCTGTTTGGCTTCCACTGGGGTGTTTGCTGGAATGAGTGTACTTCTGTGGAACACTGATCTCACCCAAACAGCCCTTTTTTGATGGGAAACTTTTCTGCTGAAATGCTGTTGCTATGCCTCATGGTTCTCTCTCCTAGATCCCATGACAATTAGGGCCATATGGTCATTAATGGTGATCTTCTTCTCTTCCTATTCCCAAAGCATATATAGGAAGTTACCTAAAAGGAAATGGGTGAATCTAGAGTACATAGCAAGGTGTGGTGGGCTTAGCAGACATTTAGGAAGTAGTAATTTTCTGTTTGACTTGCTATCAATGATTTACCATGGGGCCTTGGATAAGTCAATTCATATTTCTATGACTCAGTTTCTATCTCTGAAACAACTGTCTGCTGATCTCACTGGGGTAGTTTTAAAGCTTAATTTAGCTATATTTTATAGCACTTTGAAGATGTGAACTACAACGTATTATGGAAACATTGGGAGTCATAAAAGAAAGAGTCGGTGTTGCAAGAGGAGGTATGATAATGAAGCCTAAAGACAGAAACTCAATGCCTCAGTTCTTTGCTGAATCAAAGCTTAAGCCTGTGAGTTCCTTGAAAAAGACTCTCCTCAATTAGAGGCCTGTTCAGTGCCTAGCATAATAGGTCTACGACATAGCTGGTGCCTCTGAGCCCTGCTGCAATAAACGATTAGGAATGTAAGCCTGAAGATGGCACCAGTTGTAGGAGTGCTACAGGTCCCTGTAGGTCCTATCTCTTTCTCTCACGGCTCTTAGATGTTTTATTATCTTCATATCTCTGTGCCTTACTGCTTGATCCATTCTGCAGGTCATTAAAGCATTGTTCATGCCATAAATAAAGAAGATGAAATTACAAGGTACTTACATGCACGCTAGCTAGGAAGCTGAACGGGCATGAAAGGGCTTCCTGGTTTCCTTCCAATTCAAAATGTTATTGAGTTACTATGTAATCAGATAAATGAGTTGTTAATCAAAGTGATGTCAGCTTGGGACATACTATAGAAAAATGATTCCGTTGTAATCAGAACTGTATAATTAAGCAATGAGGCATGACAGGGCTTGAATTATAGCGTGATAATTTTCACCTCAGTGGTACTGATGAGGGCCATGGCTGTCTGCCATCCAAGTGCCTGACTGTGTCTTGCTCTACAGCAACCCCAGTGATGAAGCATCTGGCAAACTGGAGTAAAAATCATTCTTTCATCTCCCCTCTCTGTTCTAGGGTGAAATATTCCTGTGATCAGCTAGGTCAGGCTGAGCCCACTGCATCTGGGAGCAGAGTTTGACTTCATGACTGTCTCCTATTAGAATATTTATGGTAGAAACGCATTTTGCTTAACATGAATTTAACATTATAGTGGGCTATAGGATCCTTCACAGGGATAATGATTTGAACCATGACTGCTATTAGTTAGACTCTAGCAAAATGTTCTGTGTTATGAAAGGTTTATAAAAGCAGTCCCTACCTAGCGACGCTTAGAGTTTCCAAGACTTAGCTCCCCCCCCCCCCCCTTCCCTGAATCTGGGAAATTTAGATGAGGAAAAAACTTAGAAATTCAGAATTCTCTCTTTTTTCCCCATCACTCTTCAAATAGAGAGAAAATTGGATAGACTTAAAGGAAGAGTCTTGAAGAAGCATCAGAATAACATGAGCTTTGGCAGCCTGTTCCATGAGCAGAGGAGAAGGCAGCACATGAGTTAAAAATTACTTTTAAAAATACCTAGCTCCTATATGATAGTGACCAAATCCTGCAGTCGTAGCTTGGGCAAAACTCCCACTGAAAGCAATGGGCGTTCATCTGAGTCAGCAGCTCAAAGTTTGTTCCACAGACTCAGTTTGGAGGCGAAAATGCTGGGGCTGAAAAGTTCCGCTTTCTAGCAGAGGGGAAAAAATGTAACGTATGAAAAATTAAGCCTTGCCACCTCATTTTTCCCCCATCAAGTATCGGCTTTGTTGAGGGGGTGGGGAGTATTATGCAGTTTACCGTTTCCCTCAATGAACCCTCTCTCATCCTATGAGGCAGCAGGCCCTGCTTGGCATCGTGGGTGCTGATGACGCTGGTTTGGAAGTCGGGTTTGCCAGTGAGCCAATGCACCGCACCGTTGGCCAGCTGGGCAGTGCTCCTGTGAGCTGATGGCCTCGTCATCGTCCGTAATCCCTGGGGCTGTGCAAAAAAACTTTATACCCAAAGAGAAGTTTTGCACCTTCTCCAGAGCCTCCTCCATAGTGCCCCCTGTGACGGCAGCCTGCCAGGCCGCACCGCAGTCTTGCGGCTGCCTTCCTCTGCTAGGAGGTGAAGAGGGACCAGTCGGCTCTGCTGCTCTCGGGGCATGAGCAGCCAAACTGCAGCTGCTTCCAGCCCCGGGAGCAGACAGCAAAGGGCAATGCTGTGCTTCCTCTGCCGCTCGGCACACCTGCACCAGGCACTTTGGCTCCTGTCCTCTGCCTGACCGGCTGCAAAAGCGTTGATCAGCTCCAGTTGGGACTGGTGAAGCAGTGAAGCACATCAGTCTCCCAATTTCTCCTCTACTGCAGAAATGATGCGCTCTTGGCAATACTGACAGGAAACTGTACCTGAGGCTAAATACATGCAAAACAAAGCTTCCCTCTGACAAAAAAAAAAAAAAAAAAAAAAAAAAAAAAATCCTAATCTTGGCTGCAATACCAAAATGCTCCTGGCCTGTTAAAATTATGTCATTGAGAGAAGTGTCTCTGTGTCTGGTGGTGTACTTGTAAATCAGCTGAAGTGAGCAGTCCTTTGAAACCCATTTCAGCTGATATATATGCTCTTGAGGATGAATGAACTTTTGAGCTGCTAATGCTGCCATCCCTCATAAGTCAAATCTCTTCTCCAGATACTTGAATCCCACGATGATAGTAAAAACTGGGAGTTTACAAGATACATAAGCATTAATTTTTTGAGAGCTTTCACCTTGGAAGGCAAGCAATGTCCTTGGGTTGAGTGCCTGTCAAACGAGTGCAATTGGAATAGAGGAAAAGATGGATTTTTTTTTGCTCTCTTCCTTCAGTGCTGGCAGAAGAAGCTGGCTTGAGAGGTCCTCCATTAATCAAAGGGGTACAAAGCGGGCAGTCATGATAGAAGCTTCTCTCTGCCTTATGATTATATCCACATTGCTCTGAATGTGGCCACCAGAGGAGCTTTAATTATGGCATACTCTGAGTCCTGCATGAATTCTGTTCCCATAATAAGGAAAACAGCAAGTCTGGGGGGAAATTTGAGTCTTCTGTGAACTGAGAACATGGAAAGGAACAATGTTATCCGAATAGGATGTTCCAAAAGGTTATGTGGCCCTGCTAGCTACTGTTCCTTATATCTGACAATGAAAAGGACAGCCAGTGAAATTGAGGGTGATCAATCTGTAATTGCTGCTGTAACATCTGCCATGAGGGACTTCCTGCCACATGATGCTCTTGAAACAAGGAGTTTTTATCCATTTATCTACAATATCTGAAGAGAAGCATATTGACAGGTTACATATTAGTCAGACAGAGCTAGCAGGAAAACCAACATATGTTGCTGATTTTTTAATAATATGTGGTGGTGGCCAGCAGCTGAAGATGGAGTACTCAGTTTGCAGATCTGGGGCCTGCCCAGTACTGCAGTACCTGTTGTGTTTTGTCCATCTTATTATGGCATCTGCTGCTTGGATTTGTGTGGGACTGCCCTTCTAGTGTCAGCCCATTGCTAGCCAGCCTGCTGGCAGCTGGGGTATGGCTCTTGCACGGGGCGGTGTTTTGCAGAGTGATGCCTGTACCCTCATTTACGTCCCTGTGTGTGCAGATGTGCCATGGTTCTGTTGTGTAGGGGCCTCAGATGGGATGCCCAGAGCTTATGTGGAGGTGAAGAGTCCCTAAAGGGATCTATCCTCTGCCTTCCAGACAGCCTTCCTCATCTGCTGCCACTTTGACCATCTTGGCTTGCTGCAAATGTCAGGGTTTGTCTGTAAGGCTGGGAAAGGAGAAATAGTTCTTCTGCCACAAGAGGAGAAATTTGGCATCTATGATACTCTCACTTTACAGTTTGTGAGGCACTGAAACTGCTGGCAGATGCAAACAGTAGACAGCTATTTATCATGGGCCACGAACTGAAAGAGGAGTGTATGTTTTATAGCAGAGGTAGGGAATGGCTCCAACATGTCCGCATGTTACAGTGTAAAAGGGAAGGTAAAGATTTCCTAAAATTGCAATCCGGAGAGGAAGTCAGATCCAGAATTCCCCATCTGTATTAAATTCCTGGTAGGAAAGATTTCAGCTGATGACACGAGTACAAGTCTCGAGCTTCTTTTGCCTTAGACTTTCTCTGCGTGCAGGATCAGGCATGGACTCCTCTGTGTCTGTGCTAGGCGTGCTGCTGTGACAAGGAAATGACTTGCATGGTTTAGCTTTTCCATTCAGATAAGATTACTAAATAACTGAGAACTTAGTCAGAGTTCACAAAATTTGCTTTTGTTAAAAAATTTAGCAGTGCCACCTACAGGAAACGACACGGAAACTCAACGAAGGTAATGTGTCACAGTAAGGCTACGCTTTTCTCCCTGCTCGGTACAATGAGATTTCACTGTCGGTGTGGTGCTCCACTGATGAGCAGGTTTCTCATCGACATCAAAGGGAGATCTGCATGCACAGATAATGTAGAATACCTGAGAACAGAACTTTGTCCAGAAACCACTGTCTTTGATAGCTATTGCCTTTTGATTTCAAGAACCTCCTTTTTCTTTTTTTTTTTTTCTTTTTTCCCCTAAGTGCTTTCCCAAACACTATGCACTGCATATAAGCTGGTCCAGCTCCCAGTGGAAATGATGGCAACTTTCCATTGAGTAGGATCCAGTCTTTAATGCCTTTCATGTATGCCAGTGAAAACTCTTTATGTTGCATACTAGCACTCTTTAAAGGCTCTCAAGTAGATAGACAGATTACATTATTTAGCATTATACAATGCAGCATAAGTGGTGCTGGTGAGTCATTAAATGGCATTCTTCCCTCTGACTCAGTGCAGAGTCAATGCCCAAGCATGTTGCTATGGGGCTCTGTGTTGTTGGAGGTGCTCTTTTTCAGATGAGAATTAAAAACCAAGGTCCTGACCCACTATTCTTGCTAGAGCCTGTTTGCCTGTGAGCCACTTGGTTGAACTTTATAGAAATTTTAGCTTTAGAACAAGTTATCCTTAGCTTCCAGTAGAAAACTGTTGTTCTCATTGCCAAGAGCGATCAGTGTTTTGAGCTATCTTGAACAAAATGTTTTAAAAATGACAAGAATGGATTATTGCAAATACACTGTGGGGTTTAAATCCTTAATATTGAAGGAAAACCTACATGGACACTTACTGCACATTAATATTTAGTGTTCTGGTTTTGTTTACCGCTTCAGTAACTGTTTTCAATTACTGTTCCCTACATGAAACCACTTTACTCATACCCGCTGCATACGAAGGAGAACTAACTTAGAAGATGACTACTCTGTTTTGCAGTAATTTTCGGGGTTTCAGACTGTTTTTTTGTTCCCTGTCTTTAAGGCAATAGGTGCCTGGAGTGTGAGAGACTTGTTTATCCCCAGCTGTCTTCCTGGTCAAAAGATTTTGTTCCAGCTCTTTCTCAACTGTGCAGGCAAAGGAGTTTCACCTGGTTCTTTCATCTCCTGGCCACTGGCCCAACCACCAAGATGTAAATTGCAAGACTCTCTTGCAAAAAAAAAAAAAAAAAAAAAAAAAAGCAAACCGTTTCTCAAAACCTGATGTCTTGACAAGAACATCTCAGTTCTGAAATCTCACTTTGTGGAAAATGTTCTGACCAGCACCGGTATGCAGCCAAGTTTGCTTAACAAATTACATAAGCAGCCCTGAGACATTCCACACGGCTTCCTCCGCCGAGCAGGGCTGCCCAGGCAGAGATCCAGCATGCCTCGGGGCAGCTCTCCTCTCTTGGTAATGCCCCAAATTCCCTTCTCAAGGAGATAAATGGTTCTCTACATCGCTGCTCCAGAATTAAGTCCACTGCGGGATAGGGAGCACAGAGTGTTTGTCGGTCAGGAAGCGGCCTTATTGCAGTGGTTAGTGCATGAACCTTATTCCATCCTCTCCCCACTCTGCAGGCCAGCTTCCAGCCTCAGTGAAAGTATTTTAAATCTACAGTAATTGAGATCACCAGGAGTTATTCTGGGTTCAGGCTGTTGCAAGTGAGATGATATGCTGCTGTTCAGCAAGGGCTACTGAAATAGAGAGGGCTTCTTAGAGACGCACAGTACAGCCAAAGTGGAAACCAGGGGGTCAGTCCCGGGACGAGTGGTGGGAGCAGCTCCTTCCTTGAACATGTTTCATTATATGGCATTTCTAGCTAGGCTGGTGACTGTCTTTGCCCCTTGGAATATTTGTACAAAACCACCCTGACAAACCACCTGCGTCAGCTTATTTTATCTGTGTTCAGTTCTTCATTTTTGCAAATTCTTACATGGTTCCAAAGGAAAAAAGATTTAAAAAAACCCTTCATCTAGGACAGGAATCTTAATCATATTCCTGTGCTGTGATTATTGTCTGTAAATCTAGTTAATATCCATTAATGAATAGCTGTGAAATCCAGAATATTCAGAAACTCAGACTTTTTATTAAGAATCATTTAATTAAGGCAGATAAAAGAAATAATAGCAAAATGCTGGATCCTGAAGCTTAACTTAGAGAAGCTATTTTTAAGGGTGGAAAAGCTGTATTTGAGTCTGTGCTCATTGGTAGCTTTATGTAAAATTCACAGTGGTGGTGGAGAGGAGATATTTCCTCACTACTTTGGATCATAAGCTCAGCTGCGTAGATGTTTTCTCAGAACCTAATTGTTTTCACGCGAACCCATGGGTGGATGGAGCTACTGAAATCATTTCAATTGCCTAGGGAAGTATTCAGAAGTTCCAAAGGAAAGTGTTATTGCAAGGTCGCAGAGCCAATACTACTTGCCTCCTAAAAGTCCTTTTGGTTAAAAAAACTATCAAGTAGGTCAATTAACAATAAGAAAAGGAGGGACTGACACTTTTTTAATGCCACTGTTTTGCCATGCAGGGATTAACATTATTACATAAAAATGGATGTAGCCGAGTACATTTTTCAATCTAGTCACAGAGTTTTTTGAAACACCTACTAAGAGTCTGTCATCGTGATGGAGAGTTGACAAATGAGACAATTTGGGAGGGAATCAATACCCTCTGTTTCCAAGAGGCAGAACTGATCCATTGGGATAAAGGGAATTAGGGAAAAGAGACTGTGACAAAGCCGGGAAGCCAGTGCAGATGGCCAGCCTCAAGGTTAACTGCAGAGCAGTTCCTCGTCCCTGGTGCCTTTCCAGCTCTGTGACCGTTGTGCTGTGGCTGTTAAATCACAAATACAGCTAGACAAAGTCAGGTCTGGAGAGACTTGGGTGTGCTTAGATAAGTTCCTCCGGATTTATACCATGTCAGATGAGAACAGAATTTGGCCTTGAAATTTGTGGTTTAGGTGATATATGGCACACACTGCAAGTAATAACAAAACGTACACTAGTGCCTTCATCTGAGTTACTTCTGATTTACACCCAAAGACATTAGAATTTCTTTATATTTATATCCTTGTAAATGAAAACACTCTGGAATATGAGGTCAGAAAGTGAAGTCAATCAATCACTGCTGTTCTGCAAGATCAGGCCTAAAATTGTTTCTGTTTGGTATTTTGGTGCAGATTCTCTCCCTCTCCATGTTGACTCTGAATTATCAGAGATCCCATAGGTGCTGCAGAGCAGATATGTGTGGTTACCAGGCTGAAGTTTGCTCATTCTTCACAAGGGGAGGAAGGTGAGCGTGAGGTGACTCACCCTTCTCCAGCAGATCAGGCTTAATTGCTCTGCAAAGCAAGCTGCAAATTCTACCTTCTGTGCAAACACCTGTTGGTGACTTCGGTGGCAGCCATGTATCAGGGGCAGGATTTGTACCTTCAGACTTTCTTATAAGAAAAGGTTGTTGCAGCAGCAAAATTGGGAATGCCACCTGCATTAAAGCCTGCACACCAACCTTGGTAATATCTAGGCTTCATTCTGGCTCAGTGTTTTTTTAATTTGGACTCTCCCAGCTGCAGACTCTACTGAAGGACAAATATGCTGTCAGATGAATGAGAGAGTCATTAACCTAGGACAAATGAAAATATGAGAGGGAAATCAAGTGCAGAAAGGACTGTGCCTGTTCAGTCTGTTGCTGGTACATCTCGTGAAATCCCTAAGGTGAAAGAGAGGAGGTTGCAAGCACATATGTGAGCAGTGTACTGAGAACATGCTGTCGATCAAAATGTTGCCTTGCATCGTGTCTCTGTGCCTCGTGCCCTTTTCTTGGGGAAGATCATTGCCTGTGTGAGCTGTGTGATCAAAGCCTGTGATGGCAGCTCTCTGCACCGAAACCTGGGACTTCCTGGGGCTGAAAGCCTTGAATTTTTGCCCCTGGAGCTGAAGAGCCATTCTGTCAAACTGTAGTTCTTGCAAGCCTCTCTGTGCATTGGGTGTACACCTTAAAAGCAGATGTGCGGTGCAGCTTCTTGCTTGGTTGGGGAGTTGGTAACAATCTGCTTGCTGGTCCCACAAATCTGGGAAAGAAACCTAAACTTCCAAGTAAAAGAACAAAAGTATTTTGTATGAATGCGAGCTTGTTGCTCTTTCAAAGAGGGAATTGCACTGCCCTAGCAGAAATGAAAAAGAGTTCTCACAGTTTTTTCCACAATTGCTATGAGTAATGCTTCCAGTCACTTGGTTTGTGTTGTGCATAATGAAATATAAATACTGCGCGGAACACTTTGTCATAGAAAAATATTTATTAATAACAGATTTGCAATCATCATCTCATCTTTGATTTGAGCAGGTTTTTTCTTCTCATAAGGTCCTTTCAGGCTACTGAGCAGTGACTGATGTGTGTTTATTTCAGTTGAATCATCAGTATCATTAGTATTATCTTATTTACCAATGTTTGTCATTTTATAGCATTTAACTGGTAGGGTGACTCACCTCAGAGAGAAATGAGAACACGAATATAACAGGCTTTTTTCCTTCTTCCCCTTTGGCTTGGGATAGGAACTGAGAATGACCTTTGAGGCATAGTCTGAGTCATGCAGTTATCATATTTACCTCTGCTGTTGTGAGATTAATAATTACAAACATCTACACACAAGGAGAAAGGCTCAAGCTTTTATCCACACTTTTGCTTGCTTTCCATGGCTTACACAGAAGGAGACATTTTAAATAGGTCCCAGGGAAGAAGCTGCATCTGAGGCCTTTCTCTCCTCCCGTGTAGTGAAAGGATGCAGCACAGAAAAGAGAGGAAAAGAGCCAGGGAGGAACCCTCCCAAGAAGAGCTATCCTGCTGGCCCTGGCTGAACTTAGTGAAATTGCTCAGGGCACTGTGAAACATTTGCATTTGCTTTTCAGCTCAAGTGTGGGAACTGACTTAGCAGAACCTCAGCCAAACCTGCTTCTTCAAAACTAGAAACAACCTTTTGCTCTTCATATCTGCGTGTTATTAATTATTGCAGCGCGCCGCTTGCATCACAGCAACCCGCAGAGTCCCAGGGAAAACTCGGGCCCTTTTGCAGCACGCATTGCAGAAAGAGCTAGAGAGAGATGCAAGTCAGTCCCCCCACCACGTACCTCCTCATAAGAGCAGGATTACAAGAATAGACCTCGATAATGAATTAGACACATAAAAGTTGGGAGATTAGAGCAGAATCCAGAACCTTCATCGTCTTCAATACATGAGAAAGGTTGCAAAAATTGACTTACTAAGGAACCTTGTGGCATCTCCCTCCCTCTAGATGAGAGCTGAGGCAAAAAAAAGGTGATGACCCAAAAAGCTAGTGCATTAAGCGGGGAATTACCCAAAGTCAGTGTATTCAGCATGCAGCTGCCTACCACTAATTAGTCAGAGTGGCTGAGAACAGGGGTGGGTGGTAAATCCCAGCCCCAAAAGTCTTGATTTAAGCACCTCCCTATAGTCCTATGCCTACTTAGAAACTCTGGCCCTGAAATGATGGGGGTGAGTGCTGGGGGCAGGAAAGAGCAAGAATGGGAACTGTATGCTCTTTCTAAGTATTGAGTAACTACTGAGTGGGATCCTCATTCAGAGAAGGGGTTAGAGGGTGATGCCTACCCTTTTATAACAACGTAGCAGACATGGAAGTTCTCCCCTTATCCTGAGATTTTGCAAAACTGCAAATGCTATTTCTGTGAAAAATGTCTTAAATATTGTACTACAGGCTACTATGTGGATGTGGCACCCTTCCTCCTCCCTTTGACAGCTGTGCAGACAATAACCTCACACTCACTGGAGCAGGTAGGGCATAAAACAGCAATAGTTTTAGGTAAAACTGGCCTGAGACTGAAATCCAGCCTCTCCCTCACAGGCAGCTCCATAAGCGTTGGGCTAGAACTGCATTTTTACCTGTATTTCAAAAGAAGTGATTCAAAGCGTTTCAATTAACAACCTTCTGAAGGGGAAACAGGGCTTTTAATTTCTGTCAGCAGCAGAAAAAAACCCAACCTTTACTCTCCCGCTTAGTGGCTGAGGGTACTAAGCATTAGACTGATGCTTTGGAAGGAAAACATCTGGTGCTGCAGCTTTTCCTGAGAGGCCTGATCCTGTCAGTAAATGAGCTATAGAGCGAACTCCTGAATTCAGAGTGACTTCAGGCTTGAATGAGGCCTGATGTTGCTCAGACTCACAAAAACCCATTGCTTTTTGGGAAGGTGTTGGATCATGACCAGAGGTGCCCATGTGGCAATGAGCAGTGGTGTTCAGGTTCACAACTTTGAGCTGAGCTTACAATTATTTGTAATGTGGGTGCTGGACCCAGAATAAAAATACTATTTGATGATGTGCCCCAAATCATGCAGGGAGCCTATGGCAGAGAGGGGGTAGACAGCAGCTTTTCAGTGCTATAGCATAGTGCTGCGACCCTTGAGGCTTTTCGTTAAGACTGTTTTCTAGAAGTAGACTATTGCAATTATATTTCATTGGAAACCTTTGTCCTGCAGCTTATTACAGCTTTTAAGTTAAATGATAGCATCCTGGGATCCGGTGTAGCTGAGTTCACCTTATCTGAACAGCCTTACCCCACTGCTCTGCTTTCAGGAACAGCTTTTGGATAAGGGGTTCTTTTTCATCAGTGACTACATGCTTCCTAATAAATATGTGTATTTATAGGGCTGGCATCTTAAAGGAGTTTCTCTCTAATGTGCTTGTCAAGGGACTGATAATTTGGCAGAGATAAGTAATCATAGCCCTAACATTGCCAAAATTCTGGAACTAAACTTCCTTTTTTCCCCCGGCTGATAAAGTTGTAGTTTCTCCTTTCTTAATTTTGCAGAGGCAGCCCAGTCTCACCCAAAGGTCTGATGGGGCTGGAGCTTTGATGCACCATAATAATATTCTCCCAGATACTACTAACTTTTGCTGGTTTCTAAAAATCTTCTGATTTCTTGAGGATACGTAGGAGGAAGAAAAGATGGAAGAAATTCTTTCATTTTATCTGCACTGGGTGTTTTTCAAAACATGGCTATGTCTTCTGAAAACTTTCCCTGTTACTCAGTGTTGCCTCACACAGGTGCAGTCATTTTCTTTGAACATTTTATCAAAATTCACTTAAAGCTATGCGATAAACTGACTCATTCATAACTGCTTGGAGGACTTTTTTTTCAATTGGTTCAAATCTGGATCCATTTCAGAGCTGGATTAGGTTATTAAAGCTTTGCTATGCTGATGTGATGAGCCGACTAGCTGAGAATTGCTACCTGTTCATTATCATGGGGGAAATAAAATCGCACACCTAGATTCAGAGGGCATGACTCACGGCCCGCCTGTACGCGAGCGCAGAGCCTGTGCTATTTCAGGGTGTTTGCCGAAAGACCTTCTGGCTGGGTGTTTGCAAGCGCTCGGTGCGACGGGACACGCGGGCAGGTGTTTCGGGCTGACTCAAAGCCTCTCTGAAAGCTCTCCAGGCAGGGAACGCCAAAGAGGGCACGGGGTTTTCCTTGTTCTTGTGCTGCCTGTGCAAGCGGTCGCATCCCAAGGACAGACCACGCTGGTCGCTGCTGCCCAAGAGCTGCCATCTGGACAAGAGAGAGAAAACCGTGTTTGCCTAAATGCTAGAAGTCCAAACTTTGGATGTTTAAGCCGTTGACTTTTCTTTGCATCCAGAAAGAGATGCACCTATGCTAGAGGCATTTTTTATTATGAATTAGCTAAATTTAGCTGAGGAATGGTAATATTCATCAGGGCTAATCTAAGTGTCCGTTTTCCCAAGCCAGTTGGCTCTCTGCAAATGCCCAGTCCCTTCTTCATTGCCTTTCACCTAGTGTATTCCACAACAGCCCAGGTAATCAATCACAGGGCCCAGCTAATTATCCTAATCTGCCTCCTTTTCTGACTTATTAAAGCCTAATTAGTTTACAGCAACATAGAGGCTGCAGGTAATTTGGAAAGTCAAAGGAAAAATAGCCAGCAACAATTGAACTGCAGTAATGAGGCTTTAAGAGAGACCAAGTCCACAGCTGTGTTTATACTGCCACTTTTTAGGAAACCTGGATGCAACTGCCTGAAGGGTGTAAGGAAAGGACAGTAATGCTGCTTTGGGACAGGTTAAACAACTTTGCATTGAAGGACGCTACAGGCTTTTGCTAGCGCTTCAGTATGCTGCCAATATGCTGTGTGGTGCAGCCATGTTTACTGGTTCGTTATAGGTGTGTGATAATCTGCAAGGTGGCCAGGGTGTTCAAGGTCTTGGTTAGGCACCTCTAGTGCTTGTTGAGGTTGGTGAGCAGAAAATACAATGAAGGGAGTCTCTTAGTTAAGAATTAAGGTGTGGTAAGAGAAAACTGCTGGCTGTTGTTTGTCACCCTGTTAGAGGAAAGAATATTTATGAAAAGATGCTATTTGGATCTTTGCCTGATGGCAAAACCAAAGGATTTGGGTAGCTGGTAATACAGCGATGCCACTAAACTGATTTGAAAATATTTGTTGGAGCTGGAGAAACCTACATCAGTGGTGTTATAAGGAGGGAGTTGGAGCACAGATAGAAACATGGTGGTAGAAATAAAACTGCTCTTCCTGTCCCACCAGGAGTTTATCCTTGGAGAAGTGCTGGGGCAAACTCATGCTCCTCTCATGCTCCTTTCCCCAGAAACTTCTCGTGTGGAGGCAGTTTCCTAGGACCGGAGTGACTGCTAGCTATCAGTGATGGTGTTACAGGCTCGTTAAACGCCGTTCTTGAGCGGCAGGGTTTTCACTTAGCATTTCCATGTTAGCAGGGTGTCTCATGTAGCGCATGTTGCATCCATGAGTACTAAAAGAGAAGTGGAAAACATTTGCAACTGTAAATTACTTAATTTCTTTTTGTGTGCATTCTAGGTTGATGAGAATCCTGTATTCCTTAGGAAGACCTGAAGGTCTAGCAAACCTTGCAGAAGTGCCCATGCATATTGTGATCTGGCAGCTGGTCTGGGCTCTTACAGCTCACTTAAATATGAGGATTGCAGAATAGAGTTCAGATACACAGACAGCTTTGCTAAACTTTGCACTCTGTGGAGTATTGACCTTGCTCTTGTAACAGCTCACAGCTTTTGCAACCCTGATGCTGTAAAATAAATAAAAATGAATAATGGAGAGACTCAAAGTGGTATGGGAAACATAAACAAAGCAAGCAGTAGCAATGCACGGCTGACTCATCTGCCTCTGTTACCATCCAGATGATAACAATTCTCAATTTCTCTTGCAGAATGTTTTTGTTTCACTAGACAAAGTTGAAGAGTTGGAGGTTTTTTTTTTTTTTTTTTTTTTCCCTCGGTGTCAATAACTTTTTCTTTAGAAATTGGTACTGCTATTCAAGGAGTGAAGTGGCCAGGCAGTAATAAAGGAGAGAGCTCGAGAATACTGATAGCGCCAAGATCTTGCCTCGGCGGTCCTCATCAATTTGAATGTGCCCATTTGCTATTCATACCTTTCTCCTTTTGTGCCGTTATACTTGGAAGCTGGGGAATTCTTCCAAAGAAAACAAGTGCTGCATGACCTTTTGCACATATCAGATGCATCTAATCTGCTGAAACTTTCTAGGAATGACAAGGCTCTGCCAAGATGGCTGTGCTGGTATAAGTACTTTTTGCAGTAATAGTGAAGCAGGATTTACGTGGGGAAGCCTCTGATCACCCTGCTTTCAAGCAGGACCCAAATGCAGACAAAACCATAGCGAATCCCACTCAAGAGTTATGTGTTGCTGTGCTGTGACGGAAGAGCAAACTCAAGCGCAGAATAATGCTTTTCACTTTTTCTCTTACAGATACAGAGCAAGTGTTGAATCTTAAACTTTAACCCTGTTCCTCATTTTTTATATTCCCACCCAACTCTTCTGATTGTTAAACTAGTTTGAAAACAAGCCATACTTAGACTGCCCTTTCACATACGTTAGGCAAAACCACAAACAACAACTACGCTAAAACTTGCCTGGAACAAGTTCACTAATGCTGCATTACGAGACCCAACATACAACCAGAAAAACAGGAAAAGATTTTAGCCTTTGGGAATCTGTATTAGAAGAAGTCTCCTTTATTTTTCTTTCTTTCTGCCCCTCCCCCCCTCCCTTGGGGTTAACCTCGGTAAAAGACATTATTTTCAAAAGCATCACATCAGTTGCGGAGATCAAGGATGGGTGATGAAGGCACCTGGGTGTCTCTGCTGGCTCACGACTCGCCGCGGTCTTCCTGTCTAGTCAACCAGAGGGGTGCTCCTGGAGGGTGATTCACAGCATCTCATTTAGCCTCTTCTGGAGAGCAGTTCAGAGCTGTTTGCCTCTTTGATGAGCAAATTAAAAGACTGAGGGCAACTACTGGTTAATCTAAGGGGAATTCACACCTCACACTAAGATGCCGGAGGTATTTTAAAAATGGGACTTAAAACCCTTGGCTCCAGATAACCGGACTCTGTTCTGTTCTGTCAAGGTGAGCTGCCAAAAAATAAGGCATCTCAAATTGTTTAGTTTCTCTAGTATTGGCCTGCGCCCTACTGATTTAAGAGTTGTTCTGGCAGGGGCAATATCCTTTCTTTCAATAACCTCAGTTCAGAATATTTTCCCATATATAAAAGACATCATTCCATGTGCAAAGTTACTGTTTTCGTTTATGATATAACTTCAGCATCACACAGCAAGTTGGCTCTGACCTCTGCTCTAGCCTCAGGAGTGTTGCCAGGAAAACTGTCTACTAAAAAAGGTCTGGATCCACTTCTGGCTTCAGATTGGAATATAGTTTAAGGTCAACACCTTCTTGGGCTCACTTAAATGTTCTGCTCTTCTGACTCAAACATCAAATATCTGAACTCCTTGTTAATATTTTCCATATTCAGATGCAGGACTGCAAGAACAGACTTAGACTGAAATCTAGCTACTTATTTCTCTCCATAGTGGGATCCCCAAGGATCTGGCCCTTGGCCAGAGAAACTCAATATTAAGAATTGATTTAGCTCAGACATACATTATTTTTTTGCAAACAGCAGGGGGAGCTCGAATTCTGCTTGAATTCCAAAGAAGCAGAAAAAGGACAATTTGCTGAAAGTCTTTCTGTTCTAACAAGAGGAAAAAATAGTTGTGGGTTTTTCTCAAAAATTCCATTTTTTTCCAGTGTGCCACAGGGAGGTGACAGAGCATGCAAAACATAATACAGTAATTAACATGAATGGTTCTGTAATGGGAGCATTGCCTGAATGATCCTTACTGACAGGTAAATGTGTATATTTAATCTTTCTACCTTCATGGAAGAAAGTCAAAAGCAGTTTTAATACCTGTTTCATGGAATACAGGTTCAGAACTTGGAAACTTGGAAACAGCTGAAATCACTGTTGTTAAGCTGATAAATAATGCTTAGAAATAACAGACCAAATCCATTCCTGAAGCCCCTTGGCCAGAGATGACTTTGGCTTGAGGGTGTTTACTATCATAAATAACACTGTTTTGTTCTCAAAGTGTTGCACAAGTACTAATTAATCCATGCTGTATCCCCACACAGTATTACAGGTAAATGGACACTATCAGGCTTTTTTGGTGCAGGGCAAATCTGAACACACAAATGGTAGTGACTTATGCAAGATCCCACTGTCAGGATGGGACTGGGAGATTATGATTTTCCTTCTCAGTGTTTCCCTCAGAAAGACTAGAGTAGTTGTCAAGCTCTTTCATCTAGGATCCAAAATCCATTTGTAACTGCTTCCCTATAATCCCTCGGGATCCCACAGCCTGGCAGATCTCTGCAAAGACAGCTGGGGAGGCTTGGTGGGGACTGGCAGGTGATGATGGGGGATTGAACGGGTTTTGGATGGGTGCAGTTTTGGAGACAATAGGAAGCATATTAATCCTCCTCCCTGGTTCTGCTCCAGTGGGGAACCCTGTGGGTTTTTGATGCTTTCACTATCCTTAAAGCCACTGGCTGTAACACAGGGGATGTCCCGTAGTATCCTTCGTACGTGTCTTCTGACTTTGGAAATTTTCAAGTGAACTGAGCAGCCTTCAGTCAGGCACAATTTTGGCTGGTCAGAGCTCTGCGGGCCCAACGTGAGTTTGCTGCCATTCGTGTAGCAGGGAAGTGAATAGTCCATATAGCCAAGAAAAGAAGTGAGTAGTCTCAGATGTCAAGCCCAAGGCATAGTTTTCTCTTTCTTTTGTTTGTGATATTTCTTTGGCCTACCATATCCTCATGAATGTCGTTAGTAACAGGCTATGCGGACTAACCACGGTACTCAGTGCAAACAACACTAATGCAGTCTCCAAGGGGAGAAATTAAACTCTGACTAATCAGGAAATGTGATGATAAAGCTAAACCTTTGCTTTTAATGTTACTGCTTATCATCTTCTCAATCAATATTCTGTTATTAATTAATAGGAGCTAGGATTTTTTTTAGACGATTTAAATACACGTCCTTTTCCTTGGCTAGTGTCGGCTGGCCCAGCTCTTAGGTTTTTAAAACTGGCTTGGCATTTCAGGAAGTCCTACCTGCATTTCAGAATTTGTCATAAACCTACAAGTGAGCAAAGGAATAGTAGTAGGAGCAGGGAACAGATACAGGATGTCAATAACGAATTCAGTATTCCTAGTAAAAATCAGAGAGGTTAATTGTTCCATCAGAGAGAGGGGATACAGAAAATGTTACAGTTAGATCAAGGACTTCAGTCTTTAAATTGGATAGGAGATCAAAGCCAGAACAGAAAAAACCTAGGCTTGATGACAGTCCACATGCAGGTAGGATAAACTTCCAGCTAGCAATGAGATGCCTCAGAAAGAAAAATGGCCAAAAGAGGAGGAAGACCTTCATGGCTTCCCACAGCAGTGGGGAGGAATAAGTGTCAGCTAGCCAGCTTGTGTAAAAAGTAACCTGCACGGCATGTGAGATTGCAGCATGTGCCTATCTCTGCTTTCTATAGGGAATGTGTCCTTATGTGCATTGCAGCACGCAGCCTCCCTGTCACACGTAACGAATGCCAGACTTCTGTCTGTGAGTGAATGATGGTATTTCCCCACCACTTCAAAGTCTACACCTTTCACTTTTTTTTTTTTCACCATGATGTTGAAAGAGATGATTTTTCTCCTCTAGAAACTACAGCCATGGAGAACTTAATGAAGGGTGCTGTTTTTGAAATCCCCAGGGGTGATCCTGTTGCTCCTGGCTTTCCTGTGACTTTTGCTTGGTAATCAAGTGCTGAGCTGGACCCTTACTGCTATTAAGACCCATAACTGCAAGCACAATTGGCTGAGAAAGTGTGATGAAAGAGTCAGTATCTCACATTGTATAGGCACAAGAGGAAGACAACAGTCTCACTGTAGTTCTGAGTGCTAAGTCCCTTGGTGGTGCAAGGTACCAGAAGATACTGATACTTCAGCTCTTGGGCCAAATCTTTTTATGTTTGTCTATATACCTGTTTCACTACCTAAAGATTCTAAAAAGACAGGCAAAGGTGAGAGACACAAGAAAGTCATACTTGGTTTGTATCTTGCTCATCTGTGTAACACTGCTGACAAATATTTGGATTCCTCTTGTTCCAAATCCAGTGAGACAGTAAAGGCCCTGTCTTGGAGGGGTTATACCTAGACAGTTGAGGAGGACATGGGGGGAATGGTGAACTAACTGAAAGAAGAGCTGGGTTTAGAGCCACATTAGGTGGTCTTTTTGTTTTTCATTTAATGATGACGGAATTATGGGCTTGTTGAGTCCTGTGATGAGTAGATTAAATAAGAGCAAATAAATAAGAGAAAGAGGAAAGGAAGAGCGGTCATTGATAAGGGGGCAGGAGAGAAGCCTGGGGGTGAGGCCAAGTTGAAGAAAGGCATCTTGTGTAATGTCATCATCTGCATCTGACTCCTCTGAGAGTGGAGGTTGCTACCACCTCTTGCATCTTGTCTCCCCAGGGTGCTCGCTGCCAAGCCCGTGTTGCTAGGAGGAGCAGGAGCCCTGGAGCCACAGGGAACTTGCTGCCTCCCTTGCATGTGTGTGGTCTCCCCTACATAAGCTTGGCCCTCAAGGCTTCTGTGGAAGAGGGTAGTCCCTGCTAGGGCATGTTTCTGCTTCTTTATCAGTTGCTGCAGCTGTTGCCGGTTGCTTTATTGCAAGCAGATGCCGTTTGCTCAGCTTATTGACTGGAAATTGTGTACAGCTGCATTGTGGAAAAGTGAGCCTGAATTATCTTACCTGCAGAAGCTGTTTAAATGGAATTCTTCAAACTCCCCTTCATCCACCCCTAACACTATTTAATTTATAATTGAGACCCAAATTCAGAAAGCTTTTGAACTGTGTGCTTATAGGTACTGCTGAATTGATGTCTGGGCAAAATAGATCTTCCATTAGCATTGCTTTGCAGTTACATGCCTCACATCTGCCAGACAATATGGGATTATAGAGCAACTGATGCTACTGAATATGCTACTGTAAAAGAAGTAACATACTTCTTTTTGATTAACTTTTTCAAACACATCAGGTCTATTAACTATCCCCTCAAGTCGTGGCACTCTCACTGATATAGCACTTTGAAAATATGTGACTGTGGAGAATGGTTCCCCATTAATTTAGGAGAAGCACATTGCTGAAGCCACATTGCAAACCTGACTCACCACTTTTTTAATACAGTGAACTGTCTAGGGGATGAAGTATTCAAGGAGAGCAGCATCTAACTTATACAAAAGAACATAGTTTCTCATGATGCATTGGAAGACTTGGTTTATTGCTTCCTTAAGTTACAGTTTTTAATAAGAAAAGTTAACTTGGACTATAGTTACAATATCAGCCCTATAGCCATATCTGCATTCTTTGTACTTACAAAAAAAACCCCAAAACCAGAAAACAAAACAAACGTGGAGTGTGACTTTGGGGAGAAAAGGTACTGCCTAACTTACTGCATCTAATTCAATAGTATTTAAAATAGGACACTTATGCCATCAGTGGAGAGTGACAAACTTCTCCAGAGAGTAGTTCAGGATATCTGAGTTAGGTCTCTTCTCTAGAAGGGCTAGTGTTGATCCACTGGATGCACAGGGAGAGAGTAGCTTCCTATAGGAGATATCTGAAGTTAGTCTGAAAATCTTCTGTTCCTCTTTTCTGTAAATAGGTTGTTTATTTATTTATCTATTTTTCACATCCATATATCCTGTTTCTTAACATACACTCTTTGTACAAAGTGAACCAATATGCCAGTACTCTTTGGTTTTAGTGGGTCTGCTTAGTGAGGTTTGTACAGCTTAGCTCAGAGTAAGCAGTCCTTTCACTGTAGGCTGCTTAATGGAATCAGCAGTTACCTTCAAGGTCAAATAATAGAAGCAATTTCAGTTAAACAGGACTTTGCTGGACATTGTAATAATCAAGGTAATGTTCATGTTGAAGTACTCTCCTCAGTCAAAGATGCATAATGATGTCAAATTCTGCCAGTCCTGTGAAAAAGCTGGGAATGGAACTTAAAACCTTGAAATACTTCTACAAGAAAATGCTAATCTGCTGTCTGTTGCAAAATCAGTTCTGGGTTCACATTTATATTCCAAACAACAGGTAATGCATCACCAAAATGTCAAAGGACACAATGTTTTTAGTACTTAAAGGAAGAGAATTACCAATATTACTGGTAAATGGGAAGCCTTAGTGTTTGAGCTGCAATGAGTTTAGTAGCATGCAAGATGCATATAGAAAAAGCCTCAAGGGACCTGAGAAATAAAAAATAGCAGGAGGAGATTAAGAGAAAGGCTCACGTAGAGAAGTGAAGGTGCTTTTTCTTCCTCCTGAGAGTAGACGTAGACGTTTCAAAGGAATTTTTAACTGCAGTTGGTAAACAGATAAATCCTTTTCACCTTATTGTTTATGGGAGGGAGAAAGCTTGTTGGGGTAGCCTGGCAAAATTACAAGGACACGGTTTCTTGGCCAGTGTCCGCTATGGGGCTGCCTTTTGTCTTATTCTGTGCATGAGACCAGTATAGTACCCACTCCCGGAGAGCTCCAGTGGGAGCTGTGATAATGTTACTTCTGCTCTGAATATTTCATGGTAAATACCAGGGTGGTTCATTGTTGAATATTTGACAACTGTGTGTATGCAGAGTCATAAACACATACACTTAGTAAATTAAACTATTTCCTTGGAAAATGATGCTGCCTTCCTTCCTGGATTGAGGCCTACTGCAAGCATTTTAAAGACTAGCACAGACCTTGACAAAATAAAGCGTAATTACAGCATATGTACAGTTCTTGGTTTTAAAATGCCATGTATTTTGAAATATATCTATTTCAAGAGACCAGCTTGGAGGAGAGGATTTGAAAAAGGTCACAATATGAAGCTACAGGAGTTTTCTAGGATGAGGAAAACTCTGCCATTACTTACACCACTACAACTTTATTAGTCTCGCCGAGACTCTTGTGGCTGTAACTAGTAGCAAGAGAAGACTTGCATACCTCCATGGGCAGGCTGCAACGAAGAGAAAACCAAAAACGTAGCCATGATAAAGTTCCTTTCCATGTAACTGTGCAGTAAATGCAGAGGAAGGATCATGGTATTTGGAACTTATTATAGACCAATGGACAATAAGATACAATGTCATATAACCAGAGAAATTCAAACTGGTGTGTTTTGGAGAGGCAAAAGGAAATCAGCTCTGAATGGCTCAGAAGTCCAGCAGAAGAAACGACTACCAGGGTCACTTTGGAGAATTTGTCTCCTGTGATTCCTCAGGTAGGAGCTGAGATGGGGGAATGGAGAGAGGTGAGAAGCTGCAATGGAAGAAGGAAAACCAAACAATGTCCTCCTTGGGGAAGAGCTAAAGTCTGTCAGATCAAAGGCCTGACAGTCTAGAAAACGTAGCATCCCATCTTTGACATCTCATCTCCTACACTGCCTGCTCCCTGCCTCAGCTCCACCCAGGTCAGCAGCAGACCAAAAGTAGTGCTGTGAAGGCAGAGGCATAACAGGCTGCCTTGTTTTTTTTTTTTTTTTTTTTTTTTTTTTTTTTTTTAGATGAGGAAGGGGGAATTGAGGGTTTTGGATCTGAGCTATTCTGAACCTTGAGACTCTGCAGAAGTAGGTTTATCTCAGCAGTCCTGTTACAGGACCAAAGGGAGCATCTGTTTCATTCCCTGTTCTCTTGTTAATTAGGACAAGTGTTTCAAACACAGTCCCTCTAGTTTATTAACTACATTTTTTACTTCACCCACAAATTCTGGTCATTTAGAAAAATACTGAGAAGTGTTTGCGGCTCATTTCAGTCAGAAACAAGAACAGAAATTACTGGCATTTTTAGTATTTTTAGTATGTCTAAGACCACTGAATTTTCAGTCAGTTTTCAATTTCAGTGCAATTCTCCCTTCCATTACAATGGGAGCTCGGAGCAGAATGTACATCTGGAGAAATCTGTTTTGACTGGGCTTTGGGAGAGATGATTTTGTGTGTGTTTATCATACAGCACCCTGGCTGAAAACTGCTGGGTCCTTGGGCACCAAAGAACTAGCCCTCTTCCCAAATGGAAGGTGCATCATACAAAGACCAAAATTAGTAAGGGAGCCCCTCATCCCTTCAGGTCATGCAGTTCTTGTCAGATATTCTCCATCTCAGGTGTGTAATGAGCTGTGAAGCTTGAGGCCAAAGGTTTCCAGCACTAGATAAATATGGTTATCCTACAAAACCTGTGTGTCCTTGAGGCTGCTTTTCCACTTCCAATTTGAAAGGCTGAAACATTCTAGGAAAAGGGCAATTAAAATAACTTCTGTGTTTCCTTAAACATCCACCAAACCATTAAAAAATTGAGGAAAGCATTGTAAAGAAAGGCTGAACAACAGTTCAAGAAATGAGGGCTGGGTAGGTTGCTTTCTTAATTCAGTAAAGGAAATCCAGCTATAAGCAATATAGCAATGCAGAGGAGCTCAGCACCAATACTGCGAGAACATACAAATATTGCAAGATAGACAGGGGATTCTTCTCACTTTCTGTGTTTTCATCTTCTTCAGATCTGATGATTGCAGTCACTGCATCGCCTTTCATTTGAAATCCTTTGCCTTTAGATTTTTATTTTTAGACCAACTGCAAGAGCAAATGATCACTCTGAGTCAGCTTCCTTGTAGGCAACTTAAGAAGGAAAGGAAGGGTGTTACAGGAAAATTACATGGCAGATGAGGAGGAAATTCATCTCTATTTTGATGCAACAGTAAATATAAGGAATGCATCCCTAAAGCAGATCATTTGGGAACAGGACTGGAAAGTAGCGAATGGAGAGAATGGACCATGGATCTTCACCCAGCATCAACAGAAGGGAAGAATTATTTGGACAGGAGAGTGTCTGGAGCCTGGTGGGGTCATCTGTGCTCTCCTTTGGTGAGAGGCAGGTACAGTATATCTGGGTATTATTTATACATGTGTACATGCACTCCCAATACAGAGCACAGTCACCCAACAAGAGGAGCAGAACTGAGCAACCACTCTTTGTAGACAAGGGCGGTAGCTTGCAGTCGTCTTCTGATACTCTCCTTCAGCTTTCCTGGTCTGTGTTGCAAAAAATCCTCCCCCAAGCCGAGAGGTACAGGTTCAACCAGTTCAGAGTTTCTGCCAGCAGTGGCAGTGGCTTGCCGCTGTCAGCACTGGGCAGCAAGCTGGCCAGAGGCCAATTCCCAGCACAGCGCAGGGCTGCTGCATTCTTGGCTCTGCTCCTCATTTCAGTGTCTTGAGTGAGTTCAAAGGTGGGCAAAATGTCTTTGCATCAGTGAATACAAGCTTCTCACTTTTTTCTTCAGCCAGTATGTGTTTCTACAGAAAAACATTGCAAAGTCTGGTGCTAAGAGCCTTATCTGCTACTATAATGACTTATTGCCAGTACATAACAAACCAGGTATGCTTATAAGGAACCATCCCCAGACCCTGGCCATATCTGTGTGCTGAACATCTCCTCAGGAGGTGCTAATGGGGAGCAGAAGTCATAACCAGTACAGAGAGATGTTTGTGAACAAAAGCTGAATGCTGTCTCCTTGAATGAGCTCAGTCATGAGCTGCTGAGCATCTTTTGCTCCCATTGATTTCACAGAAGCTTCAGATCCTCAATATCTATAATGATATGTCCCAGAATAGACTACAGCTGTCAGTGTGAAATACTAACAATGTTTCTCCATAAGGACGATGATATTGTTTGGTATCTGTTGAAACAAAGGAAGACACCAAATTATCAGGATGGTGACAGAGGAGGCAAAGATTTTTAGGGGTATCACATAATTGCTGGGGTTGAAAGGGACCACTGGATATCAGCTAGTCCAACCCTATCTAATCTAACAGTCATCTAGTCCCTATTCAGATATAAGTATTGGCAGAGCAGTTAGGGAAATTAAGTGCTAAATCTCCTTTCTGCTGTATATTGAAAGCAACATGTCTTAATTCAAAACACCAAATTATCTTCCTTCCAGTACACTACCTGAAAAACTACCAGAATGATTTTATAGTCCCATCTGACATAGGTTTACCACTATCCCTGCATGATTCAAAAGGTGTTTTGTTTTGCAACAAATATAAATTAAGCACCAAGATTTCATAAGCTGACTGAATTGAGGAAATCCCCTAGTGTAATGCCTATATAATATATAGTATTCCTATACTATACAGAGCAGTGCATTTCCCTTCCAGGAATTCTGCCTCCCTACCTTGCACATTAGTAGCATCAGGCCCCATAATCTGTTCGTTCAGTAGGTTACATCACAGAGAAAGATGTCTTTTCAGGCATCATAATGACAAGAGCAAATTCTCTACTCGGTCTGATAAACTACTCATTCTTTCACTTGGATTTTTCCCAATAGGGCGATGGTTTGAATCTTGTCTTTTGCAACATCATGGTTAAAAATCCAGTCATTTCTGTTCAAGAATGAATTTTCCTTTTTTAGCACTGTTTTTTTTAAGAAATTGTTAGCTTTTTACTTTGTTCTTACACAGTTGCACCCAAACTTGAACACAGGTTTGAAGTAAAGTGAAAACATCAAAGTAACTGAGAAAGAAATCAGGATCGTTTTGAATCCATTTACAGAGGAACCACTGTGAAACTACTCATTTTTCCAATATTCGGATTTTTTTTTCTACAAGGTCCTTAACTTCTTGAATGAAGAATGAAGAGAAAATGCCAGGATTTGTTTTAGTGTTAATGAGTAGTCAAAGCTTTCCTTAATGTATGTCTCAGAATAAATTGATTCTGTTCAGTACTTTGACTCAATGACTTGGTGATAATCGGGAGAGCATGATACTGGTCTACAGGTTGTAAAATAGTATGGAAAATAGCTCTCAAAAGAGCTCTGCTTACATCCTCATATACACTGCTTTTTCTTGGTTTTCTCTCTTCAGCTAATTTTTTCTTCTTTCTGCTTTTAATCTGTTGCTCCGGTGGCTTTGGTTTTATTCTGAATTAAATTTCTGAGACTGTTGAGCGTGGTGCTGATGGAAACCTCACACTGGACTCCAGCAAGTGGTGGGAATACAGGGAACTCGACACTTCCACAGACAGTGAAATCTGAATCCAACACTAGCTAAAGAACCAAGCTTGTTCACGTTTTGCTTGATTCCCACTGAAGTCCAGAGGATGGTGCTACTTGTCTTGTTAAGAATTTCTTGTCTGAGTAAGAACTACCAAAAGTCTCTCTAACATCATGACATTGTCCCCTCAGCATCTTCTATTTGTCAAAACCCTTCGGCATCCCCATTCCCAGAAATGGGATCATAGTGGAAGTTTTAATTCAGTACGACGCTCTTTTTCTCTTCCGTGGGCCAGGATCCTTAATAGCATGTGTTTCCTATAATACACCGCAAGTCTTCTTGTGGCAAGGGACAATGGCATTTCATAGAAGTCCTGATCCAGATGCACCTTGTACAGCACAATATGGTCTCAAGAGCCCCTATTTATAGTGTAAGATGGGTGATGTAAAATTAGCTGGCAATATATTGTGTAATTCATATATTATGGCAGTTTTAGGAAAAATATATTTTTTTCAATGAGAAGCAGATGCTTCTTTCACAAAAGCTTTATTTTAGCAAAAACTGAAATTTTAACAGTTTTGACAGGTTGTTTCGTTTACCCCTCCTGTTGGGTGCAATGTGTGGAGTGAGGAAGCGAGCAAGTCAGCCTTACGATTCCCCTGGAATCCGCTGGCAAATGGTGTCCAGGAGAAAAATTGGAAAATATAAATGTCCTGCCTCTCCCTGAACTTGGGGCATCAACTGTTGCAAAATGGCTTGTAGCCCTGCACAACTGTTAGGTTTTTGTCAGGTTAAGCTGGTCCCACAGAAAGAGAGGGAATGACATTGCTTACTTGTCATTTCCATCCCTCCAAAAGTTTGTATCTCACAAAAGTGTGAGGCTGTCTGATCCGAAAGATGTTCTTGTCTCTAGTATCTCATGCTCGGTCCCAAGCCAGAACTTGTGGGGTTGCCCAAAGATACCGCAATGATTCCCTTTCTTGCTGTCTTGCTCATTGCTTGTGTGAAGGAAAGGGTCTGTCTGGCAGCAATTTGTGTCCAAGGCAATAATTAAACAAAATCAATGACTAAAAGCAGTCTGGAGACATGAGGCTTTTAAACCTTCGGTGTTTGCAGAGAACAGCAGCTGTAGCCCAAACCTGTGTGTCTGCTGTGCCAGACTTGTGAATGCGTTACGTTTGGAAACGATGTAAGATGAAACAGATGGATATTTCAACACATCCACTCCAAGTGTAAAGCACTCTCTTGCCAGAAGTGCCTTTATCAGAGGGAGGTTTTGGCCTGGAGGGGCCTGTCTGTGAGGGAGGCAGGGAAGTCCCTCCTTGTGTGCCCTGGGACAGTGGAGCTGCTGGGGGAGAGCAAGAGTGTGCGGGATGCCAGCAGCACCCTGTCCCTGACGGGCCAGCTCGAAAGGCTCGTGCTTCAGCAGAGCCTGGGACTCTGTAAGAACGTTAGGATCCTTCCGCATTAACCACTTTTAGTGGGAAACCTGGCCTGATAACTAGATTTTGGAATGCTTTCTTCAAACCTCATACCTGAGGATTCTTGGAAGTCAGTAAGAGCCATCAAGCTCACCCTTAGCTGCAATAAGATCAGAGGTGAACTTGGCTGTTGTGTCTCTTAACCCTTCTGTCCCTGCTCCTTCCCTGTATACAGTTTTCTCTTTTTCTCTGATTTCAGGAACATATGTAAATAATTAACTTACAAATTATACAAGCTTATCACACTATATCCCAACAGATGGAGAAACGCCATTAAGTTGATTTGTTCAGGCAGCTACATGCTAGATGGAAACCCAGAAAAAACAAGGAAATGAGAAGCTGCCACTCTTAACGGCATGTAACTGATCACATGGCTGCTATTGCTGCATGTGACATTACAGCCCATTTACTGTAATCTTAACTCTGACCCACCCACCCCTTTCACCATACTCTTTCCCCTGTCAAATAACTGTTGTGAAAGTTTATTTGTACTGCAACACGGAGATGTGGTTGCAGCATGTATCCTAATCACACGTAACCTAGCTGGCTCACGTCATTCTAGCAATAGCATTGAGAGGCGGGCAGCGGTCCAGTTGTGCTCTCCATAGCTATTTTAGAAGCATGTCTTCAAGGACAGTTAGCGATCATGGCTAGAGTGCTTGACATCCTGACCTGGTAGACTCCTGTACCAGCCTTGCCCCCTAATAATCATGGTGGCCGTGAGACAAAGGTGTTGTAATGCTGGGAGACGCACTAGCAGTGAGGTGCGCAAAAGAAGTGTTACATAAAATGTGAATGTCATTTAGGTTAGAAAAAGCTGCCAACTAGATTAGAAAAAAAAGTGTGTTCAATTTTTTTTCAGAGAGACTTGCAAAGAGTCGCTCTTGACAGAGCTACAGAGACATTTTGAAGCTGGGATTTTAATGAAAGTGAAAGCTTTTGCTGTTACAGGCAATGGTCAGATGTGAAGAGTACGTTATACTGTGCACAGTTCTTCTGGGATATTAACATTTCTCTTCATTATATTTGCTTAGGGAAAAAAGTGCATCTCTCAGATAATCTAGTCAATCACATGTCACTCTTGCTTCTAGACCATGTTTGACAGTGAATACAAGAACAATGCAGCACTTGGCAAGTTAGAAATTCCTGCTTTTTAATAAAGGGCAGCATGTTACTGGGTATCCACTGTTTTTCTCCAGGAAGTGTACCAGGGTACCACAGCAGTATCATGCAGAGATGTCCCATGGCTTTTCACTGCCTGACTCCAATATCGGTTGCAAACTTGCCACAGCAGAGCTCAGCTCAGTGAATTTGCCATGCATCTTAGTGCGGGCTGCAAAATCTACTTTGACTCTGTACTACTGCAGCTTAAACCACTCCAGACTGTTCTCAAGGACCCAGCCCAGCACCCAGGCAGTGATAGAGCACCAAGAGGAACAGTTCCCTTTGCCTTCATTGCAGGCCCTTGAGCCAAACCTGAGGAGCTTCTTATTACTGCTGAAGCTCTGCACTTGCCTTGAGTGCTGAGATGCTTATTTTGTATAATAGAGTTTATATCTTTGTTTTGGAGCAAAGCTGAATTTGTGAATATCTGTCTTATGGAGGGAATTAGGTTTCTGTACATAGGAACTTTCTTTTTTGTGTGTCTATCAAAAGGACCATCCCTTCTCTCTGTTCCCTGCTGGAGTAGTCAATGTAGGCACACTCCCTCCAGAACAGAGATGCCCTGCTAGGAGAGGCTATGAGGCTAAGAAAGCGCTTCTCATGTTTACATGTGGGCAGTGTATGAAGACTGTTGCTGTTTCCTGGCATGGAAATGCTGCTTGTCGAAGTTCATTTGCTTGGTTCTACACTACTGCTGCTAACTGAAGGCCAAGTGAATGTGGGAGTTTTCACTGCTTTGGAGATACCTTATATATTCAGAAACAGTTGGGTGCTGGTTATGCAAAACAGTGTTGGGTATTTGCAACTTCCTTTGGGAATTTGAAGGTCTACATTTCTAGCTCCTGGGCTGCTCTCTTCCAGCCTCTCCAGGGCTTGCTAAGGGTTTGCACCCTGACCAACTCCAAGGAACACTTATGCACTACCCATCTGTTCTGTCTAACCTCGCTTTAAGGGCTATATAAATCCTAAGCAAATATTGCTGGATACTGATCTGACATCCCAGGCAGCTCTAGTCTCTCTCCTACTGCTTTTATCTCCCAATAGTAATTCACTCAAAGATTTGCTCTTTCCCATGGTCTTCTTTTCCTGTTGATATTTCCCTATTTTCACTGCTTTCATACTCATTTGACATGGATTTGTTTGCATCTCCTCCAGACTACTTTTCTGACATGACAGCCTCCTTTCAGGAGTTTCTATTCACCTGTTGAAACTCTGCTTTGACATTCAGGAGCCATCTGGATGGATATGGTCTTTGCCCTGTCCTCTGCTGCTGCCATCTTGCAGCTGTCCTATTTTCACACCTCCATCCCAGCAAAGAAGCAAAGCATGCAGTAATTCAAATGCATCCCCCAACCTTCACAGAATCCTTTCTTTCCTCTAGATCTTTCTCTCAGCCTTTGGGCTGAGAGAAATGGAAGTCCAAGTTTTTCTGGCTTGCAGTTTTTTGGATCCTGTGCAATATTGCCAATATCGCAAGTTGGAGTTATCAAAGCTGAGCATTGCACTTGCCAGAGCGCTTCTCCTCCTCCGGGGGCTGAGCACAATCGGAAGGTGGCACAGCTCAACTGCCAGACACCGCTCTGGACTAAGCCCTGCCACAAACCCTCCGTGTACGGCTGAAAACACTGCTGATGCCCGGGTACATGTTTAATGCCAAATCAAGTGTGCATTTAGGTTTGGCCTATGTGGAGTGCAACAGCCTCAATTTAGCTTTACGACAGAGGGCTGTGTTATTTTCTGGTAATTAGCATGCTAAGCACTGTGCTGAAATGCCACTGAAATACCAGTTGTTGCTGGGGCTCTCTGCTCAGCTTTTGTCTGTCATGATCATAATGAGATGATTCAAACACCGTGGCATCTTGTGCCGGACTCTATTTTGCCTTCCTTCTCAGTGGGATGTACCTTAGTGCCTCAGTTGTGCAATGCCTTGTTTTTTGATGTTACTATTTAAATTACTCTGTCATTACTCTGTGCAACTGGGACACTGGCTTTATTGAGATGTATTCCAGGCAATATTTTCAGTATAAATATTTATGGGTAGAATTTTCAAATATTATCTAGGAGCACAAATCCCGCTGAATGTCAGTGTGATTCATACTCCTATAAGAACATTGGGAAATGCAGCTCTGCACGTTAATAATGACAAAAAATGGCAATTGCTGTGATTTAAGTAGATGGCAGGCTAATATGAGCTTTCTGTAAAAACACCTTTAGCCCCAGCTAGGGTTGTATGGGCATTTAACTGAGAATAAAGTAGATTTTGAATTCTAAGTTCTGAAGTTGCAAAGCAGCATTTTTTAAAAAAAGAAAAAAAAAGTATTATTATTCCCAGTTTTTATTCAGTATAAAACCCTGCTGCTTTTGAAATTTTTTCCAAAGCTTGCTTTCTAGTGCAAGACACCACTACTTTTTTATGCTTTTAAGCTTTCTTTTCAAATGGTCTCATGATTTTCATTCTAACTAGGAGGGGAAGTGTTTGCAAATCAGAAAAAAAGTATGAGTGATGTTGGTTGTTCTCAGTGTTTGCATCCACAGCAGAGCCCTGGGAAAAGAGGGTAGAAAGAGAGGAGAAAACATTTTCCTGGCTCACTGTTTGAAGTATAAAATGTCCATTAATAGGAACATATTATAGAATTATCATTCTAACTTTTCCAAAGGATTTCCATCATTGCAGATCTTACAGCTGGTGCAATTACTGTATGGCATAAACATTTTGCTGGAGAGTGTGATTTAACTATATGAAGACTTTGCTGGGTCAGTGCTGTGGTACAGAACTCTATGTTCTTCAGGATTTGCTTTAATTACAGTTTTGGTTTTGATGCTGGGCCTGATTGATCTTTATATCTTATGGGGAGTGACTTCTGTGTTATATCAGTGGTAAAGAGAACACCCGCTGCTAAGAAATAACAGTTCTAGGGTCTCGCCTCATCTCTGGAAGGCCTGCCTGCATTTTGTCTATATTTTCTGTTCCTCTAATGGGTGAGACCTCATATTTCTGGTCACGCAACCTAGATGCGAGGCTAGAAGTGGGAGCACCATGTTGTAGAGGTGTCACAAGTGTAGTAAGGCACAACTAGGTGGCACAGCCCAGGTACTGCTGCTCTCCTGCCCCGTGACGCCCTGTGCCAGGTGCAGTTGCTCAAGAGATCAGGGTCACCAACTGATTTTCCTGTGACGGGGCCACGAAGCTGAAGAGAAGCCATGGTGCGGATTTGTACTTGCATGAGATACAGGCCAAGCGCCTGGAAGGAGTGATCTGTGTGAATCTTGATGCCCAGCGTATGAGATTTTGGCAGAACTGTGCAGACCTATGGGCATGATTATGTGCCTCTGCACAAGCTAGCAGATACAGTCATTAGCTTCCTCCTCTCTCTTTCCAGGATATTCCCAAAGTTCTCCAGCTCTAGCAGCAAGCTGTCGTGTTCCCCACAGTCCCAACTGAGGCAGCCACATCCTCGAGACATGCCAGGAAATCTGACACAACAAAACCATGCTGTTGACTTTTATAGCCATCCTCCCCGCAGGGAAGTATCAAACACAGCTGTTCTGAAGATACCAGCAGAGTAGAGAGCAATAACAGCCTCACCTGGACTTTAAAACCACCTTCTTCTTTTTTTTTTAAACAGCATTTTCCTGGTCGATCTTTTAAACATTTCAGAAGATTTCGACACTCCTTGAACACAAACAGCAGCAGTCCCCAGTCCTGAACTGTAACTCAGTTGCCAGCACTGCTCTGTAATCCAGGCTCTTGCACTGATATGTCCAATCTTGAAGGGCAGGACCAGCATCTGCGAGCCATACACTGTTCACAGAGTCATTTTATACAAAAGATCATAGTATTCCATGTTTCTTGAAGCTACATGGTTTTCTCTCCTGCCTGCCGTACACAAGCAGTACTGAATAGCACTGCAGGGTATGTTTACCCTTTAGGGTAAACCCAAAAGGCCAGTCCCATCCTTAGGAAGTAAAAAGTTTTTTACCCTGGGGCAAGCCTATCTGCATATTGGTGACTGTTTTTCAAGCAGCACAAAGGGTTTAATCCAACTCCTCTGATAATTTTAGGGACAGTTTCTTGGCTAAGTCCCACACACTACTTTAAAAATTCCAACCATATCTTAAGTCTTCCATCCCCAAGGGGAAAAGAAGTCTCCAGGCAAAAAATTAATGAAATGAATAAAATGCTTAAGCAAGCTCCTTGGGACTGTCTTTTCCTGATGCATTTGCCCAGTGGGGCCTGGCATAAACTTGCAGTCCATAGTCCAAGCTGCAGAACAAATAATTGATTATTACTTCTGCTGACCTCAGGACTAATCATTGCATGGATATCTGTACCACCATGTCCGCCTTCTGCTTTCCACCTTTGCTTTAATATGCTCTTTAAGGAAAGGATTTTCAAAAAGAGCTTATGTAGCTTGTCACTCTGTTCTGCCTGGTCTTTAGGGAGAGCTAAGCATCTAAGTCCTTTAGGTACCTTTAAAAATGCCAGCCCTGGATATTAACCCATTTCCCTTCTCTACTCGCACACTTCAGAGTTCTTCAGCACCATGAAAGAACACCACTAGAGTTTTAATTTATTCTTTTTTACTGGGGGAACATCTTTTCTCCTGCTTTTATAAAAAGTAGAGGACTCAAGAAACAAAGACTGTATCTGCTAGCTTTTTTGGTACTGCTTTGGTTGATACTTCACTTCTCAAAGCAAAGCTGCTCTGCAAGCTAATGAAATATATGACAACATAAAAGCACAACTAGTGAGAATGCAGGCATTTTGGGGTCATGGTCCTGTGGTGCTTGGTTTTGAAGCCATGGGCCCTTCACATACCATTTTCCCAGGGTGAGAGTTTGTGAGTCAGAATAGCCAGGAAGATCCAGGCCTGGCCATGATACCACGCACAAGACATTCATCACTGCACCTGGGCTGGGGAAGGAGAACACAGCTGGAGCTGGAGCTCTGCAGCTGTGGGAGGAGCAACCCTGGTGGCACGAGCCTTGCAGCAGTCAAGCCTGAGGACCTCACTTCTCTTCCTTGATCTCATGCTCCAGACATGGTTACTCAATAGAGAACACAATGACTTGATCAGCTACATGGTGCAGGCTGGGCCAAGAAGCAAAGGAGAGACTGTGGCCAGGCTCTACAAACACCTGAGAGAAGGAGGAGGACCCCACCTAGGAAGGAGGGGGAGCATGAAGGTCTTTGTGAATCTAATGTATTAATAGGTGTATCACGTGGGACCTGATGAGGCTCCAGACCATGTCCTGCTGCAATCAAGATTGCAGACTCCTCCTCTGTTCCTGAGGGCTGACTGCCTGCATGGTCCAAAATCTACCCACTTTCTTAGATTGCTTTGAAATTTGATAGGACATGTGGAGGGCCAGCACAGGCAAGTTCTCCCATGTTAGAATCACATAAGCAAGGAGATCCAGTGTGTGGCATGCCCTTTCTCCATCTCCTTGTTCCCTGCCTGAAAAGACAAATGAAGGGAACCAGCTACACTTGTCTGATTCTTTCTTTCTTTTTCATGTACTTGAGAACCAAATCTCTGTCCTAAATGTCCAGGGAGATATCTCTGCACGTCCTGAAGGAAAATGCAAAAGGATTTCTAGCCTGTTGCTTTTACATGAGCTGTGGGGACTCCTGCAGACTCTGTCTTTGCTGAAGCTGCTGGTTTCTTCCCAAAGCCAGTGCAGGTAGAAATCTAGGAGGGAAAATAGGGATTTTGCTGTGCTCCTCCCTCACCAAGAGCATTTTTCATGTTTCTTTTTTGGGAGTGCATTCAGTGGGCAGTCCAGAAAGCCTGAAAACTGTTTTCTCAAAGAAAAGAAGGGAAAGAGAAGATCAAAACTTCTGGTGGAGAAAGGATGAAAATTTGGTTGGAGCAGGGAGGCAGGGGATGATCACAGTGAGGGAGCTCTGGTTAGTGTCTCAGGCTCCTTTTTTTAGATGTAAGCTGTGATCTGATGTGGGGAGATGGGAAGAGGGGGAAGGACAAGAAGGCCCCTATAGACCCTTTTCCTGCCCTCTCCCTGGGGTAAAATGGTATATGGGGCCTTCAAAGACTGCCTCAGTCACTTTCCCTGCTTTTCCTTATGGACTGGGATTTGAGGTATGATCTGAGCTGTGTGAGACAGGGTTCACCTCCATGCAGGGTTTGGGGCAGGGGAAAGGAGATGTTAGCAAGCTCTCCCCTTTCCTCCATCATGCACTGGGATCTGTGTGACACTGGCACCTTCCTGTCCCTCTGCCCTGAAGAGGGGCTGCCCCTCTGCGGGGGCACCTGATGGCAACAGGCTTGCTGGATACCTACAGGGCTCATGTCCTGGGAGGAGGGGTGCAGTGATGTAGCCTTACACCTACCTTCTCCCGTTGTATTCCTCCCATGGGGCATTCTTTCATGTGCGAGATGTCTCCACTTATTATTAACTTAAGTGTAAGTTATACTTACACTTCCTGTTCCCCACTGCAATTAAAATGACTGCTAGTTACAATCAATGAAAAAACCCTTTCTATATTAAAAGAAGCTGAGGTTGAATGACAAAACTCTCCTCCCCTAAGTGGTGGAGTCACCTAGTCGTATCTCATGCCTTTCCACAAAACTGGTGCAGCAAAATGCCAACTTTGGAATCAGAAAACAAAACCTGAAGCCACGGCCTGGAGATCTTAATTTTTCCCTTTTTATGTGGCATCTCCATATATCTTGATGCCACTTTGCCTTTGAACTAAGCAGAATATGCTGCCATCTACAACAGAGAGTATGGACTCCTGCTTTTTCTCCAAACAGGTGGCTTTCTCCACAGAATGAACCCATCTGCTAAAGCTTTACAGTCTTTCCACTTCTCTGTTGCTGGACCCATGCTTTTTACCCCTCTCCTGTTACACTGCCACAGATGCTGAGATCTCTTAAGAGATACCTCACTGCATGTGGGATTAGACAAATGGACATGACTGACTCAGATTCTCCTGGCTCTGCCAAGCTGGACCAGGCTTATGTGCGACCAGAGCTGGAAGGCTGGCAGACCAGGTCTGTTAGCAGCTCTTGAGTCCCGGAGCCAGTCTTACAATTTCTCTGTTGCTAACATTGATTTTTTGCTTTTTTTTTTTTTTTTTTTTTTGGGCGGGGGGGGGGGGGGGGCGTTCCTGTTTGTGCTCTCTGTGCTAGCCTTTGACCATTTCACCCTTTGCGTGGGCAGGTGGGAACATCCACTGAGCCTTACTGGTGGAAGTCTTTTCTAATCTGGTATACATTTCCCACAGCTCCCAAGGTATCCTAGTGAGTCAGACTTCTTCCAGGATAGGGCTGTGGCTGAGAAACCAGGCACTTTTCTGTGCAGTGGGACAGACCCTCCCTCTGGATATAATGCTTCAGTGTTTTACAATGGTGTATCACTCTGCAGAAAACACATGGGCTGAGTCACAATATTAACAATGTCAGTGTTTGTTTTTCATCAGACTGATCAAGTGCCACCTTCAGAACCAACCCAACTTCAAAGAAGGCAAAGCATAAGGCCGAATGTTTATTTTCCTTAGTGATTGGCTCCATTTTCTTTATATTCCAGACAAACAGCATCCCCAGTGTTCTCTGACTCAAAGCAATACATTCCCTTAGCGTGTGGCATGCCCAAATTAACCCCTGGGCAACAAAGCAACAGGAAACAATGGATTGTTTGTTAAACAAAAATCTCTTTGTGCAGGATCAGAGATTCAGACATGACGTTCCTGTATTTATCGGTAAATGTGTAATCCTATTATGAAACTGTAATAACGAATCTATAAAGATGAATGCATTTTCATGTAAAAAATGGTCTGTCTTAGAAAATGATAAGTTTGGCAATCAGAACTGCAGGTAAAAGCAGACAGACATTCAGCAGATGAAAATAAGTGTATGTCCCTTCAAAAGCTCTGGTTCTGTCTGGACCAACTGAGAACCTAGCTTACAATATTTTAAACATTAAGTACTGGCCCAGTCTGAAGAAAGTGATTCTTGAAAACCGAGTCTGACTTGCTTCATTTTGTTGCAGGTCTCTCATGTTCCTCAGGTTGGAAATAATGAAGTGAACTTTGATGTGTTCAGATGTTGCCTCCAACTTACATGGACTCTTAAGCTGCAAGCTGAAGGGAGATCGTTTTTGTGGTTTTTCCCTGTTAAAATGCTGGCACAGCATCAGTGAGCTGTACTACTAGCAGAATCAGCCCTTCCTGCCTTATTGCCTCAAGCTGAAAAGTCCCCTTGTGTTACACTGCTCAGTGAGACCTTGAAGTCCAGTTGCTGAACACATTGTTAAGAAAGTTTCTCTCTCCCCTTGTTTTTTGTTTCCCTGTTCCTTGTTCTGCCTCATGAGGTCTGCTTTTTTTCAATCTGACTGTCTTTCTGGCTTGAAGGAACTGCCTCCTTTCCTTCCAAATCCATCTGTTGGCAGGTAATGGCTCCTGCCCACTGCATTAGTCCAGGTGTCCTCTGAGCGTTCACAGAGCTTCTTGAAGATTACATGAATATAATCATAAATATGAAGAGAAGCCCTGCCTTGGGATAGAAACACCAAATTGCATGTTGCAATTTGTGCTGGAAAATGGAAGAAGAGAGATGGCTTGAGTATACTTGAACTTGCCTTGATGGACTAAGAGACCTCTTAAAGTCCTCTTTATCTCTATTTTCACTTAGTTTGTGATAAATATATGTTGTGACACAGGATAAGAACTATGCACTATGTGTATATTTATCTCTATGTCCTCCTGCAAGGCCTTTAAGGTCTTCCTCTTACCTTCCTTCTTCTTGGTCACAGACTCTCTGTGGGAAAAAAGGGGAGCGAAGCTTGTCCAAGTCTATTCTGCCTGTCGGTACTGTTCTCTCCCTTCCCTCACTAACTGAACATGAAATGGTTGGTAAGAAAAGGCTAAATGTATTAGATTAGGGTGCCTCATGCTTCAGCGAACTGCCTCTATCTGAAAGAGACTGAAGAGGGAGAAGAGCTCATGCTCCGAGATGATGAACCTGATATGTAAGTATCATTTCAGTTCTTTGCAGGTCATGCCACAGAAAAGTCTAAAAAATGAGTGGATCAAATGGATGAGCTTTCTTCATGGTGAAGGAACCTCTTAGCAAGAGCTTTGGAGAGGTGTGTTGACGGCCCCAGGGAAGAGCCCAGTAAATTAAATATTGACAGCTCTATTCATTACTTGACACTTGTGCAGTGCTCAGTGGCGTGCAAAATTAGGATCTGATGTGCTTGGTGCTGCACAGAGCAAGGGAAATTGAAAATTGCTCTTGTAAAGACCTTGAAATTGTCATGAGTAAGGAGCAAATGTGTCTGTAGTTTCTGGAGCAGAGCTTGGCTGTAAGGCAATAAAGGAGAAGCAAGAATGGCTTTAATTTGTTAAAATGAATTGGTCAGAAATGCTAGTGGTGTGAATGGCGAGAGGTCTTTTCCAAAGACAAAAGATTTGGTGGGACAGAGCTGTTGAAAGTTGAAAAAACTCAGCAGGATGCAGTCTCTGCTGCTAATTGTCAAATAGCAGCAGGTTCTAGAAATAACCAGAGCTGGGGATTATTTAAGGGGTTGAGACTGGAGGGAGATGTGCCAATGACATTGCACATAGCAGCACATCTGTCATTTATGAGCTCTTCATGCAAGAGGAAAGAGTTCTTCGGTGGTGTTTGGTGAGACTTGAGGCCCTGGCAGGAGGCACCCATGAGTGCTGAGGGAGCTGGCTGATATTATTGAAAGATATCACTTTCAATCATCTTGGAAAAGTCATGGCAATCAGGAGAAGTGCCTGAGGACTGGAAGAAAACAAACGCCACTCAAATCTTCAAGAAGGGCAAGAAAGAGGATCCAGTGAATTACGGGCTGATCAGCCTCACCTTGATCCCTGGGAAGGTGATAGAGCAGCTAATCCTGGATACCATTTCCAGGCACATGAAGGACAAAAAAGTAGTCAGCATGGATTTACAAAAGGAAATCATGCTTAACCAACCTGATAGCCTTCTATGATTAGATGACTAGATTAGTAGATGAGGGGAGAGCAGAGGATGTTGTCTGCCTTGACTTCAGTAAGGCTTTTGACACTGTCTCCCATGACATCCTCATAGGCAAGCTCAGGAAGTGTGGGCTAGGTGAGCAGACAGTGAAGTGGTTTGGAAACTGACTGAATGGCAGAGCTCAGAAGGTTGTGATCAGTGGCATAAAGTCTAGTTGGAGGCCTGAGCTAGTGGTGTGCCCCAGTGGTCAATACTGGGTCCAGTCCCGTTCAGCCTATTCATTATGTTGTTGAGGCAGAAGGTACTGTCAGCAATTTTGCTGATACAAGACTGGGAGGAGTGGCTGATACACCAGAGGGCTGTGCTGCCATTCAGAGGGACCTCGACAGACTGGAGAAATGGGCAGAGAGGAACCTCATGAAGTTCAGCAAAGGGAAGTGCAGAGTGTTGCACTGAGGGAGGAATAATCCCAGGCACCAGTACAGGCTGGGCACTGACCTGCTGGAAAACAGTTTTGCAGAGAAGAACTGGGGGGTCCAGGTGGACACCAGGTTGACCATGACCCAGCAATGTGCTGTTGTGGTCAAGAAGGCCAATGGTATCCTGGGGTTGCATTAGGAAGAGCATTGCCAGCAGATTGAGGGAGGTGATCCTCCCCCTCTACTCAGCCCTGGTGAGGCTGCATCTGGAGTGCTGTGTCCAGTGCTGGGCTTCCCAGAACAAGAGAGACATGGAGCTACTGGAGTGAGTCCAGTGAAGGGCTACAAAGATGATTAGGAGCCTGAAGCATCTCTCATATGAGGAAAGGCTAGGACAGCTAGGACTGTTTAGCCTGGAGAAGACTGGGGCGGGGGGCAGATCTTATCAATGCATATAAATATCTGAAGGGAGGGTGTAGAGAGGATGGGGCCAGACTCTCTTCAGTGGTGCCCAGTGATAGGACGAGAGGCAACGGGCACAAACTGAAACACAAGAAGTTCCATCTGAACATGAGGAAAAACTTCTTTACTGTGAGGGTGACAGAGCACTGGAACAGGTTGCCCAGAGAGGTTGTGGAGTCTCCTCTGGAGATATTCGAAAGCTGTCTGGACATGACCTCGTGCAACCTGCACTAGTTGACTGTGCTTGAGCAGGGGGGGTTGGACAAGATGATCGCTAAAGGTCCCTTCCAACCTCAACCATTCTGTGATTCTGCAATTCTTGGGTTTGCTGCAGAGCTTAAAGCTGCTTGTGAAGGATACTTGCACAGTGTGAAGGGAAGGAAGAAGTTCTGAGCAGGCAGAGACCAAAGTACAGATTTTCCATACAATGAGGGGAAGAATATTTCATCAGAAAAAGAGGGATGAATTGTGTAGAATTTTTATAGTTAGCTTATGAGAGCTGGAATAGGAAGAAGTTAGGTGACCAGGGAGAGAAAGCAGTCTGTGATGAGGTCACTGAGTATGCAATAGCAAAGAAAAGGCTGTAATGATGAAAGAACAGTCACCACAATATTATAGAGACTAGGGTGCTAGAAACTCGCAACATAGATGTCTTTACAGATGCTTCTGCCTGAAGAGGAGTGTAGCGGTTAACCTGGAAGACTGTTGTATGAGGCGTTAGTGATCCACATAAAGGCTGATCCAAGTGTATGCCTACTGTGAACACTATATGTGTCAGTAGACAAGCATATGATGAGATGTATTATTCTGCCCACCTGATTTATAGTATAACTTTGTCTGTCCACTATATCTACTATTTCTAAGATTAGCTTGTGATAATTGTGATAATTGTGATGTTACGGCGTATAACCCCAGGGGCTTTCCAAAGCTCAGTCCATATTTCAGTGATTAATATTAGTGAAGGTATTGTCAGCTAGGGTGTATAAATGGCCAGAAGAAGGAGCTGATGAACCTCACCATGACTGAGAATTCTGCGTGTCATGCCATAGTCCTATGAGAGGTCCGTCCGATGCTCTATCATCTCAGGTTTCCCATCATCAGAGGGTCATATGATTGCTATTACCTTTTCTATAACTATGTTAGTAAATAGCTATCTGTCTTAACAGTGTCTGATCCAAAAAAGAACAGGCATCTCCTGGTGCAAAACAAGGAGTAATGGGGAGCTTTGGAAGATGACAGCTGACACCTTGTTGGAAGAGAAGTTGCTATATGAAGTTTCTCAACATGGAAGAACCAGTTGCTAAGGAGCATGTGAACCGGAAAGGGCAATTAATTCAAATATTGTAGCTGGTGGTGCTATGTCCATGGAATAAGTCTCCAGAGATTTTGGAAGACAGGGTACCATCTTTGCCTTGAGTTATAAAAAAGGGCACATTTGAAAGAGTAAGCAATACTGATACATGGCCTCACAGTCTCCTTACTGTGAGTAAGGAGAGGCTAAGAAGTTCAGGTACCTGTATGACAGGTTCAGATTGTCCCTTGCAGTGTAAATCATCTTGCTGTTTTATTACCTCTATTGTAGTTTTGCTTTGTTACTTAGCTTTGCTTTTTTCCTCTAGGTTTTGGTACTCTTATCTGGATCATTTCTGTTAGCAGCAGATTTTGCCATTAAGCAGATCCCAAAATGGAAAGTCATAATCCTTTCAGGAGAGGGGGGGGGGATAGTAAGTCAGATATTGTGTGTGCATTTAGATGTTATGGTAGTATGTGACAAAACTTCCTGACAAAGTTATACCTGAAGAAACAAAGATGATAGTTCAGAAATGGGCATTTCTCTCATGCCAAGAGACTTGCTAACAAGTCACAGGTGGACACAGCAGGAACATGGTCAGAACATGATTATGATGGGATGCAGTGAGAGCTTGTGTGCACTTCTAAATTTCACCTGCTTGTTTCTCTCAGCAGTTTTAAAAATATTTTACACAGCTTGCTATTTTGTTCAAGTAAAGAGTGTGAACTGGGAATTATCAGAGTGCAAAGTCTATTTTGTTTGCTTGGCTGGTCTTTACCCTCCTACTGTCCTTTTGCTTCCAACTTGGCCTAATATCCCTATGGGGTGCTGACCTTGCTGCAGTAATCCTTTCTCATGGCATAGACCTACTGAGGTGACTCATGAGGTCATTCAGTGATGATCATTGACTTAAGAGTGCTTCCTTTGAATTGTAATCGCTCCAAACTACTAGCTTGCTTCTGCTCAGGAGAAAAAAAAGTGTTTTTCCTGTGAGAAATGGCCTGGCAACTAAGCCATTCAGTAGAGGTCACTTGTCACCTATCGGAGCTGGTTACTTGAGACAGAGGGCTGTGGTTGTGTGTTGGACAGAAGCTACTCTAATTGCTCAGTTGGATAATTCAAGAGGGGAGGGAAGCAACCTGCATGCTCTGATCTTTCTCATGAAACTGAGCAAATTTCATCTTAACGTATCTTGTGTGGCTCTGGGTGAGGGGAAATTTGTCATTGTTCCTCCTATCAACTCTGTGCATCTGGAGAGTCAGATTGCATCCCTGAAGTACCGGCATGATGGATGTGAAGGTGGAAGTGTGTTACATGACAGAGGAGCAGTAGGGTAGAGGCAATTTGACTGCAGATCCCAATTCAGAGGGATGGGTCCTTATTTGGACTTGGTCAGACTCTGGTTGCCTTGAGCTGCCAGGAGAAGGGAGCAAGACTTCACCTGCAGCACTGACACTGTGTCAGCTCTCAGTAGCTGTGTCCAGATGGTGCTTATCTGTGCTGAAGGTGAAGAGTTTTCTTGCATCTGGCAGGGTTACTAAGCTGAAGTGCAGTGCTTCACCAATCCAGAAATGGCATTTGTAAGACTAATTTAGCTTCCAATACACCATGGATAGCAATAAATAAATCCTTCTGGATACAACTCAGTTCTCTCGGCACTGTGTTTCCAAAACAGGAGTACAGCCAGGGCCATTCTGTGTTTAATGCTGATTTTAGCTGGGTTTTATCATCACTGGCCATGCAGGATCTGAGGTGATTTTGCTCCAGAAGCTGTCTCTCTGCACCTGCTCCCTAGCACTTGGCTTCTGGAAAGCCTCTTGGTTGCAGTGCATTGCTGTGTCAAGACAAGGAGCAAGGTTTTGGGCTTGGCCTGCACCAGACCCGCCACGGGTCTTCCCACTGAGCCCTGGGAGTGTGCTGTAGAGAGGCTCTAACTGCCCAGCAGAAGCCAACTGGAGTGAAGAAAACTGGTAAAACTAATCCTTTGTGAAGATCTTACTAAAATTCCTAACTTCTCTTAAAATACCGAATGGATTTGATGTTACGTAGGATGTCCCAGCCTGCTCCATGACCCTGTGTAATGAAGGGATGCTCTGTAGGTTTGAATTTCAATGCCAGCTTACTCGGGGTACCAGCCAAGACCCAGTCTGAGCCTTGTAAAAGTGATTAAGATACGGAGCATCTACAGTTTCTGCTGCTTGAATTTGTGGCTGAACTGCACTTCTGAAAATGAGGCCACAGTGAGTAAAAAAAAAAAAAAAAAAAAAAAAAAAAAGCAACCAAACCTTCAGCAACTTTTAAAATATCTTCACATTAATCTCTTTGCACTCAATTTCTTCAGAAGCTAATGAGGTTAGTATCCTGGAGGAGTGTTGTGATACTTCATAGTGGCAATGCTCTGAGATCCTTAAATGGAAAATGCTAGAGAAATGGCCAGTCGAGTAATTTTTCTGAAAGAGGGAAAGAGGGAGGGAAATGACAAGGTAACTGTGCCTGGACCAGGGTGGGAAATAATCCTTCAGTGTGTAATTGTTGAGCCGTCTGTAAGATATGGTTTAAAAATACTTATTAGTAATACATTTCTAAAGACCTCTCATCTGAATTGCTTTGCAATATAAAGAACTTGATAAGTTGTTAAAGGAATAAAGAATATTCTTCACAGACTTCTCTAATTACATCTAACTGTAAGTTTGAACTGAGCAAGGAGCTCCATCTGCTTCAACAATACAATTTATGATACTGTAGCTTGGCATCCTTAGAGTGGCCCAGAACAGTGAAATGCAGTAGCATATGTAAATACTTCCTAATTATGCACAGCAATGGGAATTCACAGATGGGTAACACAACCATCTACCAAAGGCCTGCTACCTATAAATCCTCCTTGAAACGGTCTCTCATTGCGATGGATTCTGGTAGTTTTTGGAATGGATTGTTAAGATTCCATTATCTAAATGGGGTTTCAGGCAAGGGTGGGCTCTAGCTTGCTTTTATAGGAAGACGTATTGCAGAGAATGGCATGAAGTACTGAACTGCACTGCAGAATACTCATGCTACCCTATTGCTGAAAAGGCAATGTTTGCTTTGTGGTGATGAAAATAAGAATTTACGTAGATGCAATCATGCTGTGCTTAGAGAAAGAGGCCAGTTTAATGGGACTATTCCTTTCTGCTGTAATAGGATAAAATGCCGATGAGTTTTCCACTCAGTTTGCTGTCAGATATTCTTGAGATAACTAGGGGTGAGTGCAGAAGGTGGGTTAAAATTGGTGAGTCTAGGCAGCCAGTTCATCCTGTAGTGAATGAGAAACAATGGAACTGGAATTCAGAAGGTAAACCCTTCTGAGTGAAACCTTCCTGAACAGCCTTAGCTTCAGAGACCGTTATCATTTAGTCCAGCTAAATCTATCATTTGTGTAATTCCACTTCCAAATGTATAGCTAAAAGCAAAGCATCTAAACTGGGATTTTTCAGAGCAGCATAAGAATCCCTGTACTTTTGCTTAAATCTTAGAAAATTTCATAAGAGGAGATCAGTATCATTTTCTAGTAATACTACCAGTGACTTTGTGTACAGACCAGCTTGTTACCTCTTGCTTTATAAAGAGTTAGCCGTGTTGACTAAGTAAAATGGTGCAAGACTCCATTTCCCCACCTTTCTTTTGAGGAATAATAAGGCAGTGATCTTAGGACTTGCCTGATCTATTGAATGTGGAAGAAAATGTTTAGCAAACATAGAATAAGAAACAGAGGATTTTTTGTTAAGTGTTTTGTTAAGTGAGCTTTGGCATGGTGATATGACAGGAGCCTTTGCAATGCACCTGCCAGGGGATACCTGGCCACCTGGGAGTACCTGATACCTTGGGAACAGATTTGCATAATGAGGACCTTGTGCAACTGGCTGAGGGGCAGATAGCTTCAAAACTGTTTTGAAATCTCCTTGGTGACAGTAGTCAGTACAATCAGGTCTCCTTCTTGAGCCATGAGGATATGACCAAGATGAAATAGGAGAACCGTAAGCACAATTATATGGGTACAAGCCTTGCCTCCTCTCTTAGTCACTGGCCAATAATAAATACTTAGAGAAAGTATATAAGAAGTAGAACAACTGTATTCAAGGAGTGCCTCTGGGTCATTTGAGATTGATGAATTCTCTTCAAATTTGTCTCATCCCTATTTGAACTTGTTTATAAACCACAGTATCCTGTGGCAATAAGTTGTATAATTTAATTATTGCTCTGTTTGTGTTTCTTGGGGGTGAACATTTTTCATGTATTCTCAACCTACCATCTGATAACTTCATTAGGTAATCCTAAATCTTCTATTGTGAGAAGCAGTAGATACTCATACCTTGTTTCTCTTCTTCACACCAGCCGTGATGATGTATTGTACTCTGTTGTATTGTACTTTCTTCCTAGTTGTTTCCCTCTTAAGCTGAAGAATTTGAGTCTATTTGATTTTTGTATAGAAGTACATATCAAGAGTGAATCATATTCTATGGCTGCTGAGGAAAAAATGATCAGGTTGTTCACTTCATTTGGCCCCTAAAAATGGGGAGGAAATTCAGTGATGTAAAATACTGCTGTCTAGGGTGGAATTTGGGTTGTTTCAAAATGTGTTGTGTCTTTGTGGCTTTTTAATTAGGACAGCTCAAATTTTCAGGGATTAATTAGTCTGTTCACATGTCAGTGACTGAACAGACAGTGCCCTGACTCTGTCACACAGTGCCCAAGGGCAAATCACCTCTGGCCTAGCTTGGAATATAGGACAGAAATGGGTTGTTTCCAAAACTTCCCCTAGCAATAGAGAGTATTATAGTACAAATAAGGAGGGCTAAGCACTTCTAATATATCTTTCTCAGAGGGTACTAGAGTCTTCAAGAGATATATTACAGTGCCTAGTGTGCTTACTTTTTAGCATCTTGGAAGCTACCTTTAAGTGTAAGTAAACAAAGGATAAATGTTGTTTTTCAATGCTACTCAGCAAATCAATAGTGTAAGTAGGCAGAGACCTATATTTTAGCTAGTGCTTATCTGCCTTCAGTCTGGGGCGGCTCCACTTCTGCTACTCAAATCTTTTATTTTCCTGAAATGAGACGTGATCAGTTGGTGCTTAGTTCTCAGGAAAAAAAAATGACCTTTGATTTACAATGTTGGTACCACATGACCAGGCAGAAAACCACAGTCATACAGGAAGTCACTTCATTGAAACAGAGCAAGATAACATGAGGCAGCTCTTCCAATATTGCCTTGTTTTCTTCTTTTCAGCTGACAGTCTCAGGTGATCCTTTCTTCTTGGATTTCATGGGTGTTATTAAACACAGCAAAGCAAACCCTCTACGGAGATCAGATTTTGTTAAAGCCGATTTGCCCGTGGCCATTTAACAGCAGAGTTTTTGCTTGGCTTTTACTTGTTAAAGATACTCTTTCTTCTTTCTCTTATCTACTAGAGGTGACATTCTAAAGGAGCAGTTTCTTCTTGAAGTTTGATTATGATATGCAAAGTGTTTGATTTAGGTTAATAAATGATCAAAGATTAACTCTATCTTAAAGTCTTCTAAGGAATTCCAAGTGTCGTGTTAGGCACCTAAAGTTAGTCTGTGCTGGGAGGCTTATTTTCCCCTGGCTCTTTTTACAGTCAGGGCCCTGAGTGGGCTGGTGATGAATGTGTCTTACCAACAGTAAATTGGTCAGAGGCACAGAATATACCCGTGCAGAGGATGAACAGTCCTTCTCAGGCTTCCATGGGGTCCCTTCAGTTCGAGCTTGATGAATATCAGTGTGAGAAAGCTTTGGGAAATGCAGATGGAAACCAACATGGTTGTCTACAGCAGCCAAATGTCATGGAGAATTGAACCTGTTGCTCCATGTGATCTAGCACGCTTGGGCTTCAGGTTAGACCTTCTGCCTCAGAAGCCACTTTTATACTAATAAATCGCGTTACTTGGGTCTGTTCTGTGGCACTAATGGCCTGTGTTCATGCTGTTAAACTCTTTGGTCTCCAAAACAGAGTAGCCACATCCAAACTGTGCAATGGGAAAGGTTCTGGATCTGTTTCAGTTCCTGAACTGTGAAGAGTGTTTACTGGCAGCAGCCAAACCCATCCTAGGGACATGTCTCACAATTTAACATTGGTATGACTGAGTTCTAGTTCCTGGGATTAGTCCCTGGCATTGCTCAGCTTACCTGTGTAGTCATACCCAGAAGCTCTGAGTCCAAGCCCTGCTGATCACCTTCCACTTGGGATTTCTTACACTTGTGTCACCTTTCCATATTCAGCCACTGGTATGGGAAACAGAGGATTAGAACCAAAAAGACTTTGGTCTACTAGCATTAGCTCTTCACTGTTCTGGTGCATCCAAGTCAGTTTTTGTCTATGGCAGGTGCCTTCTCGGCTGCGGAAAACAATTGCAGTGTGGCCTACCATATCTCTGATTTTAGTGAACTCATCAGTTAACGGTGAATGTACAACTTCAGCATCCTTTCAGAGGTATTAGTCATGAAACTTGATAAAATAGTAACTTTCACAAGCAACGTTAGGGATTTGGCAGTCCATTAAACCAAAAGGTCAGCTGCAAGTCCCGGGAATAGTTTTACTTGGAGGTTTAGCTCAGCTTTTCCTTTGGCATTTAGCTGTTTTGAAAAGGTTCTGGTACAGCAATAGGAAGAATGATGAAGGAGCAGGGTTCATTCCTCCTTGTTGCCTTTCTTGTGTATAGAGACATGAGATATCACTGTGCTGTTCCACAGAAATGGTGATCTTCCGTAATGTTAGTGACAGAATTTCTCTGCATTCTCTCTTACTTTCGGGAATGACACCTCCTTAACATGAAATGTAATCCCTCACATTCTATTACAGCAGCAGTAGGAAGTGTGTGATCAAACATTTACATGACTCTACCTCTTGGTTGCATAAAAGAAAATGAATGTAATTTTCACCTACATACTTCTATCTTTTTATGAGTGGAACTGCTTATAAGATAAATAAGCCAGAAGGCAAACTGAGACATATTAAGGTGAGAGAGAAAAAGAAAAACAACCTCAATATTATCAGAATAATGTGTTAAATGTGAATACATTTAAAACTTAGTGATACATGTAATTAGAACTGGTTTCCGTGGTTACAGAGTCAAAGATACAGAAGTTACAGCTCCATTTCTTGTCGCTGAAAACTACTTAAATCAGAAATGGAGTGGATCCAGGTGGCAAATATTCGTATGTTGGAGTTAGCATCACCCATCTTGTGTTCAATCTGTTAGTCAAACTCAAGTAAGTTAAAACAATTCAGGATTTGTGTTTGCTAATTAATGTTTTTGGTAAGTGAGAATGTAACTAGCACTGAAGAGGAAAAAGGAACCATTTATATCTCTAAAATGGTCCCCATGAGAGATCTCCAGTTCAGATTTAGCCCCAGTATATTTGGCTACATCTTGACACCATATCATTGTCAAATGATTTCAAATGACAAGCTACAGAAATGTTCCTAGAGATAGGACCCTTCAGGCCTGTTTTCCATTTAGAGTAGGGCCGTGTCTTGTTTTGGGATTCTCATTCTAGTTGTTATTACTGTTTCTTGTTATCTGTTGGGACCCACTTCATTCCAGGACTAAATTTTGTCTCATTGCCTCTCACCCTATCAAATATAACAGGACAAGGGCATGGGCTTGGGCACTGGTCCATGACCATCCATGCTGTTTAGATGTTCATGTGCTCCTAGACATGGTTTTGGCTGGTATCAACCACCACTTTCCCAGACAACTCCCAGATATTGTTCTGGGAACAGCAGGTTTCGGAGAATAGATGGGCTATGCTCACCCATGCTCTGCCTGTAGACAGCTGATGTAGATTGGAAGGGGACTCTTCTCAGGCAGCCACACAGCAGAAGCGATGATTAAATGCTAAATGTTGGATAGTTTGTGTAATGTGCTGTGAATTTCTCCCAAGTACATCAAATTCAGTTCCAGCATTAAAGGAGGGCAGAGAGATTGGGCAAATGTTATGTGGGCTGTGTGAATAACCTGCTCTGTTTCGTGTCCACTTCCCTGTCTCCTTTGCTCTGCCTCTCTTTGACATGTTTTTCTCTGTTTCCCCTATTTTCTCACTTTCCATTGCCTGTGTGGCTCTTTCTTTTTGCACCTCGCATAGTACTGTTAAACCACAGTCTGATTTTGCATTTTACACTTTGGTTACTCTCTAGATCTGGAGCAATTAAGCTATTCAGTTGCATGCTGTTATTGTCTGTGCCAGCATCAACCTCTAGTCCCTTCCTGATTGTTTTACTCTGTTGAGGTACCTTTTCTTAAATCAGCAGGTGGCTTCTCAGGGACAGGACTGGTAGAGCACAATGAAGACTTAATGGCGTCTTGAGGCTTGAACGCTATGCTGGTACCTATAAAGCAAACCTATTTATCTGACCTTCCAATCATGTTCATTAGTCATATGAAAGGCATGTGTGTGTGTGTATTTCTTATTTATCTCAAGGAACGAGTTGTAGATCTGAGCAAAAATGAAAATTTCTATGTTGTGGGAAATAGTGTACTTAAAAAATTGTTTGTTACAAACTAATCTAAAACTAACACACTGAAATTTCTAGAGGCATGGAAATTTTGACTATATTACATACTAGGTTACTTAAGAAATTCTGTTTCAGTATGTTAAAACCCTTTAAGTTCTTACTTGACTTTGCTAGTGTATTTATTTTACAATACAAAATCTGAAGAAGAAAACTGCCAGTAAAATGTAAGCATTCCAATCTGAGGTTTAACTGGATTATTTTACTTTATCAGAATGATTTTCTTATGTTGAAAATAGCACTTCCCCATAGAAAGTTCAGGATTCTAGAAAATGGCATATTCCAATGAAAAAGTGTGCTGTGGGAAAACCTTTAACCTGCCTTGTTAGGCTGTAGCTCTGATTCTTCTCTTTAGTAGGTCTTATAGATCCTTCCCACCTTCTTTGTGGGATAGACCAGTAGTAAATGATCACCACCAAAAGCAAGGCTGAAAACTGGGTACCATCTCAGAGAGGTGAGTTTGTTCCATCCCTGCCTATGCGCTACCGGATCAGGATACAGAATACCTTCATCCACGTTTCTAATTTGCCAGAAATTTGTTTTCTTTGTCTCATGCCTGTACATTTTTTTTTCTAACTGGGCTTGAGGATGAATCAGACCAAACCCCAAAACTTAATATCTGGATGATCAGAAACTTCCCTGAGCTGCACTTGCACAGTGAGCTTGACAAGACTGCTTAGATCATCGATCAGGGGGAGGACCTCTGAGGTCCTTGTTTGCCCTGCAGGCCTCTTAGATGGACCTGCCACAGGCCAGAGCATCCCTAGTTCCCAGCAGGTCTCAGAGAACCCAGGTAGATGCAGAGAGAGGTTGCTGAACTGGAGATATGTCAAAGAAAACAGAGTTTTTCAGTATGACTTAAAAAAGAAAGAGAAGTTTCCATCATATCACAGTCTGTTCCAGCGTGGGACAGAAAACTGTCAGGCTTTATAGCTTCTAGCGAACTATTTTGCAACCTTTTATGAAGAGCAGATCTTTAAGGTGCTTAAAAAAAAAAAAAAAAAAAGAAAAGCTGGTGGCAACAGGGGCACTGAGAAAAGGAAAATAACTTAGTCATTATGTGAATGCGGACTGTTTATTCATAACATCTGTTAATGTTTTGTACCTTGATGTTAGCGTGCAAAAAGAGAACTTACAGGCTTCACGGATTAGGACTAAATCCTCAAAGACCAGAATTTTCCTTACTTTACAAAATAGACAAAGGTTAAAGAAAAATAGCTTTGGACTGTAATATTTTCAGGGCTTTTTGCATAGTTACTGTATTAAGTCATTTAATGCACAAATAGCAGTCCTTATCATTAACTGGGCTAGTGTTACAATTAAAAGTAAACTCAGATTCTCAGAATATTTAATTTTGTGATGGATGAGTTGTTAGTTCAGTCTCTTTGTTTTGTTTTGTTTTCTTTTTACGCAGCTATTTAAATAATATAGGCACCATATTGTATCATATGATCTGACAGAAATAGATTCATTGATGTAAATAAGCTCATCCAAGTCTCACCATGCTCAATGTATCTTCCTTCATAAAACATTTCTGGTTAAATGTACATGTGATACTTTAAAATCAAGTATACATATATATATGTATTCAGATGAATGCTGAATATTTAAAATGTTAAATATTTAAAATGTTAGTTTAGATTATGTAGCTCTTCAGTACCGTTTTCAATAATGCCTTTCTCTTCTGAAGAGCACCAGCTTATATGCCAGAGGAAAGCTTTGGGGTCATGTCATTACTGGGATTAATAGACGTTTGAATTTCTGGAACATGCTGACTGATAGTGCAAATGAGTCTTCTTTGGATAAGTCCCCTGAGTTTTTCCACTGCTAATGAACAATTTAGTGGAAAGTAAAACAAAATAACAGCAAGCAAATTATCTATATTTGCTGTACATATTTTTAGGGCAGTCAAAAGTTTTGGAGTAGTAAAAATTTAGTTTACAATCCTGTTGCTCGGAAGATACTGTCTTACTGAAAAGTAGTTTTGTGTTGTGTTTTTTTTGGATTTGCTAGTTACAAATCTGTTAGTGCTTGATGCTTTGCAGAAATGATTACAAGCATTGATTTAGTGCCCAGCACCACAATAACTGATTTCCAGCTCAGACTGCAACATCTAAGAAATCAGTAAGAGATAAGCCTAAATATATTGCCTATTGCTTGCTCATGCCACAGGAAATGGGGGCTAAATCTGATATGGAGCATGAGCTGGAAAATCTGTTTTTAAAAGCAGTGGGTTTGTGCTCTGCTGTGTTTCTGTGCTAAGCTCTGAGTCTGGGCTGTGTTGCTGGGAATGCTCTGCCATCAGCATATATTTACATAATAGTGTTTTAGACTGGTGCTTTTTGACTTCAGCAAAATTATACCAATATTGGAAGGCATGGCTAGATAGGCCTGTTTATCATATTTGTATTACATTGCCATGTGAAAAATGCTTTAAAGTATGCTGGGAATAACGCTTAGGGAGATATTTTAAAATGGTCCAAATGCGAAGTCTGAAAAATAATAGTGGAAGCCTTAGAGGTCCATTGTGTAAGCTTAAACATTTTTTGAAATATGATCTCTTTATTTCTACTAGAATGAATTGTTTTTTTCTCCACAGCTATTACATTCAAGCCTTTAAAATGTATTCAGTGCTCTTTTTTTGAAATGTGCATGTTTGGGTTATGTTGTAAAATATAGTAACAAAAACATTACACAAAGCTCCAGTGCAGAAGCCATTTTGTAATTAACTATTCTTTTATAATAGCAAAATCAAAATGATTAGCTTCATTATTTTTTACTTCTCTTAGCATAAAATAAGCTTTCTATGTCTGTAAAATCATGTAGGGTTTTTGATGACTTGTAAGCTTTAGCCCAAAGAAGGGTTTTCTTTCACTGCCACGTTCTAAAAATTAGGTTTATACTGGAAACCCTGTCACTCCCTTAACAACAGAAGTTCGCAAACAAACCACTGTAATTAGCCCATTGACAGCAGCAGGTGAGATGAGCCTGGCATTTTTGCATCTATCTAGGCATTTTGCATCAACTCTCATAGCAATGAACTAAAAAGCCTTCTTGTAACTGGATGTGGGCTTTCTATTTGCTTTTTTAAAATTTCTTTTAAAACTTTTTCTGATTTTTCGCCTTGAAAGCCTAAGACACATAGCTCATATTCCTAAAGGGATCCAGACTTAACTATCAAACGTAGCTATGTTAAAGTTGTAGTATAATGACCACATGTGGCTAGTTGGTGGAGACTGGCTAGCCCCAAACTCTCAAATGCCATCAGAACCTTGGTCTTGGAGCAGCTGCTCTGAGATGGCTTATACCTTCCAGCTCCTGATTCCCTTGGGCCACTCTTCTTCTTCCGATACCAGTGGAAAAATGTAAAGAATGTTTAAGTTGTTCTTGTATAATACACAATCTGCAAGCAGAATAATGTATAGCTAACACACCTTGCCTTGAGATTTGGAGGAAGAAGATGAAAAGAGATGAAGGGTTTGCTATGAGTCTACATGATTCCCCAAAATGTGAAGCATCTAGCTCACCAAAAGTACCTGTGTGGTCAGACTTCAAACAACCTTGGTGTTCCTGGGACTATCAAAATATTTGTACTGAGAAGAGTAATAGCATTTCTAAGCTCATTTGCAAAGGAAATTTGATCCAGGATTTGATGTGTATAGAGCACGTTGTTAAGATCCAGGCAGCCTCCCCAGATCGTGCCATTTCTAAACCAGCACAAGTGCAAGGTCAGGTAAATGAATTGGGGTTAATATTGAAATGAAAGGACTTTGGCAGAAGTAGATTTTGATAATAGAATGGAAGAAAGGATTTTTTTTTTATTTATTTTTTGGAGTGTGAGAGCAGGGGTTCATTAAAAAATAAACAAGCTGAAATATGGATGATTTTTTCCATTGGAAATCCCTCAGAACCACCAAAAATGAAAAATGTAATTGAAATGTTGATGACTTCAGTGAGGGAGCTGAAGACTCATTTCACAGCTAGTGCCAGATATGAATGTGACTTTACCTTGCTCCAATAATCCTTATGGCATGAGCAGAAGTAGGTCCTTCAGTTTGAATGGTGCTGTTGAAACAAACGTGCCTCTGAAGTGATGCTGAGTTCACAGGCAGCAAGACACAAGAGCTGTGGGGGGTCTTGGTCTCAGATAGGTACTAAAGTCGTTAAAAAGCAGCAGTTAACAAAATAAGGCCTAAGACCCTCTAGTATGACTTCACATTTTTAATATGCATCTCTAACAATAACAACAATCTTGATGATGTTTTCAGAGGACTATGCGATTCTTTAAAGATGCACAGAGTGTTGGATTCAAAAGGGAACTGAACCTTTCTAGCATTATCTTCCAGATGTTCTGACAGAGTTGTCACTGAAGATTTGTTTTCAGACCATTACCCAAAGCATATGCTCATGCAGTGTTATCTGGGAGCTCCTATATGCCAAACTCTCTTTTCAGCTACAGTTGCACAAACCCGGAGAAAGTGGGACTGATGCCAGTCTTCAGTATAAAGAGAACTTGCCTGAATTAAATGGTCTGGGATTTATGCAAACAAAGTGGAGAGAGAAGCAGGCTCCCTCAGGACAGGATTTGGCCTTTGGTGAAATAATCTATAGATAAATCAGAAATTTCAGATTGAGTGTGGAGGGGGGAATTGTGTTTTTCTTCTTTGTAACTTGAAGATTTGCAGCAACACAAAGATGCTTTTCAAAAAAATAAACCTGACTCAAATCCTATGCGAAGGTCTGTAGTAATTAGTCCGGTACCTGCTGTGATGGGACCACAATGAGATTGCCAATGTAGGCTGGCGGTTAAGGCTCTTTTAACAGTGGGAACTCAACATCACATGAGCTGATAAGGGCCACAGGGAAAATTTCTTACCAGCCATTGCTCTTAAACTCAGCCGGTCCCTTGTAGCTTGCGGTTATAAATAAGGAGAGCAGAGAGGGAGCTGGAAGTTTTCTCTGAAAAGCTGGGCAAAGTGACTTTGAAGAAAAGCACGGTGGCTAACAGCAGTGAGGGTGCCCTAATAGAAAGGCGCAGCCCGTCCTTTGTTTTAGGAAGAAGTAGAAACTACTTTGGTTTTAAGGAACAAAGTAAGATGCATTGCTTCAATCCACTCTCTTTTTCTGCATAGAAACAGACGGCAGAGGGGATGTCCCCTAATTTGCTATAGATTAATAAAGAGGAGGAGGCAAAATAAAGAATTAGGGCAGCAAATCATTGTCTCTAAAACCAGGACAGCTGCTTTTTTTGCTATTTAGCCTGAAGGCAAACTGTGGACTGCAGCATTTGTTACTGTCTTCTGATGACAAAATGAACCAAGGCAAAATAAATGGTTATTTTTTTAAGTGAATTGAAAACTCTACGAGATTTGGCATTGTAGTGGTTCCAAGAATGCCCGAGGAGCTGCAGGTTGTCAACAGAGTGACCAGTGAGTTACTTATTGTCAGGACGATAGTAAAGCCAAAAAGATCCACCCCGCCTCACCAAAGGCTGCTTCTTTCCTCCAACATTTTTAATCTGTGTATAGAAATCAGAGGCCTACAGTACAGAATGTGACCCAGAAGATTATAGGTTTGGACCTGTCCCAGAGGAGGAAGCTTGGTCCAGTCACCAGGTGACTAGTCTGGATGAGCACTGTGTTTAACTTCTTTTTCTCTCCCAGACTCCCCTGCATGACACTGGACAACCAAGCTACCCCAGAGCCATGCGGTCAGATGGAGTTGAGAGGCCTTCATCTGACAGGGTTGTCCTCAAAGCCTCAGCTGCTGCCTAACTTGGCTGGCACCACTCTTATGAACAAATTGTCTATGTATCTATCCCCCTATCGATCTAGAAGTTATTCAGATACCAAACTTATCTTGTCCAGGAATGTCTTGGTCTTGACAGAGCTGAAGAGTTTATCTCCCATCAAAGTGCTGTGGGAAGCCATAAACCATTTTCTCCATTCTTGGCTTGAGCTGAAAGGCTTCATCCAGAAAGTGTGCTGTCAGAAATTGCCCCTCACAGAACATAACAAAAGTTGCCTCTTCCTTTTGGCAGAGAGGGTCATGTTAGGGGAGTTAGCACCACTCCCACTGTTATTTGCTGGCGGAGAAGTCAGAGCACTCTTTTATCTGGTGGGGCACCTCCCTGAGGAGATTCAGATCCACATCTCCCATGAACGAGGACAGAGTCTAAACAGTGCAGTTATGGGGAACAGATTGGGATGCCTGACAAACTAATCTGGCTATGGCAAAGGTTCAAGAATTAGAACAATGCTGAATTTTAATAGTTGGAGGTGCTTACCTGGGAGGGGGATTGCTTGGTCCCAATCCCTGCTCCAGAGGCTATTCTCATATATTTATCCATTGACTGTTTAATGTACTGTCCTTATAGCAGGGATCTGAAGCCAAGTTCCCTCCAGAAAGTAACAGATCTAGGTGTACCAAAGACAAGCTGCCCCTTGCTCTTTCTGAGTGTCTTAATGAATCATTCATGTATCTGTCATGCAAAGTGGAACAGCTTCTTCAGGAGAGGCAGAGGAACCCTGCTTCAGGCTGGCTACACTCGGGTGGTCATAGCATTTGCCAGTGCTGTGGTAGTCGAGCTGTATGCCTCCTCCTGACTGAAGAAGGAAATAATCCCTGGCCTCCTGCTAGATGGGTGAGCAATCTGACATGAAGACTATTAGTGAAATAGTGAGCATCAGTACCACCACTGGCAGTAGGGTCTTAAAAGGAATACCTACTTACAGGAACAAGTACCAGGCACCTACTGTCACGTGGGGAGGCTGAGGCACAGGAATGCTTAGGACAGTATCTGATGCACCTTATACCTAGTGTTTTTTCCTAGGTGCACTGTGTCCACTTTCTGCTCAGCGTATAAGGATTGTGCTTTCCTATGGTAGTGCCTGACTCCCTCCAGGGCCCACATAAGAAGCCTGAGCACCTCAGAGAAGTGCTTGGGGCGGTCCTTGAAGTGCAGGCGCTTCCTAGCAGAACCATAATGCCTAAGTTGCTTATCTGAAAGTAAGAATTCTGGCTCTTCCTCAGGTTTCTTTTTTTTTGAAGACAGACCTTGGTGTCTTTGTTCCCTACTGCAATCTAACTTCTTCCTTAGAGCTCAGACTCTCCATTAAGTGGAACTGGACAGTTGTTTTAGATGTAACCTGCACTCATCTGTCATTACAGATCCTATTGCAGTGGTTGATTACAGCCTGGAGTCATCAGAGTCCTGTTGACCCCAGACAGCACATGCCAATGTCTAGGATTTGGTCTCCCTGCCAAGCCTTGCTGAATTGTGGTTTAAACGTTTCTACAGTGAATTTGAAGGATTTCTGCTCTGAAGTGTTTATTTAAAGCAGTTTTGCTATTCACATTTTCTTTAAAGAGAAACAGGAATGTTGGCAGACAATTAATTAGATTTTCATCTGTCGCTCTTTATTTCAGGGACTGGGGTGTATGCAAGGAGACAGCAGGGTATGCAGCTGATATGATTTCTTCCAGAAAAGGGGAAAATCAAAGATTCAGCATTTTAAAGGATTCTTATCTAGAGATGGTGGAACCAGAAGTGACTGCGCAGCTTTGTTGTTAATCCCATACCCGTGGGAGGGAAAGCGGAAGATCTTTGGCAGCATTGCATATAGAATTAACAATTTTTGGATATGCCTCTGCTAGGGGAAAGAGAGAAGAGCTTGGATGTTTTGACACACAGAGCCATGTCCCCATCTGTTGTGAAACAGAGTAGCCATTGACTCAACTTTGGCTGTTTCTTGCTTCTGTTGGATTGATTGCTGAACTATTGGAGGAAAGATCAACCCATTTGGTCCAGCAATTAAAAATTTTCTTTAACTGCTGTAGAAATCCTGTTTTAAATGAATGTTGCAATGATTTTCATTAACATTTAACAATCCAAGGAGGTCTAGATTTAGTCCAGTAAGATATCTGGATAAGTCTATTTCAAATTCATAAAGTGGTTTTCATTTGGAACAGGCCCTTAGTGTCAGATCTTTGGTTCCTTCATTCTAACTGCTCGCTTCTGGTTGGGGAAAAGAGGAAAATGGCCTGGGAGGTGCAAGAGGTATAGGACTCCAGAAGAAATTTCTTCTGGTTAGATCCATAAAAAAGGTTAGAGGCTTAAATTCCAATTTCAGTACCTAAATCCAGTGTTTTGGCATTGTTGAAATTCTCAAAACTCCAGCAGCTACAGATTGGCCTCTAACATGCCAAGCCATCCACAGTTCCATCGAGTATATCCAGAATGACCTAGTTCTGGTTCCTTTGGGCTTTCAAATCAGCTGTCCTCTTTGTTTCTCTCTGTGGTCTGCTGTAGCCTGATCTAGTAGTTGTCACTGGATTATCCTTTACATCTAAAACTATGAGGAGCAAGCAACCCAGGATTTTTTGGAGGGTGAACAGAGAAGTGTTCAGCAGTAGAGACCTGATGGCTTTTGTGAGAGCCAGTCTTGAAACCTGCTCAGACTCAACACTAGGTCTTGCTGCTGTTGCTTGCGGAGAGCTACAGTGGCTCTCATGATGAATCTCTCTTGCCGAAGCTATTTTGTTTCTCGTAAAGAATTCATTATCCCTTGGAGCATGGTCTTGAATCATCCCTTCCAAGACATTTACTTTTCCTTCCTCTCTGGCCCAGTGAATAATTTTCCAGTGAAGAGTAATAGCTTCAGCAGGAGCACTTTAGAAATCCTTGCCTGTGAATGCTTAATAAACTAGCAATAAGAGACCACTTTTGGTCCAAAGCTTTGTTCCAAACTGGCCATAGCAAAGACTTATTTACAAGTCTCTCATTGTCACAGTTTTGAGCTCTAAGCTATTAGGGAAAATGGAGCAGGCTCTCTGTGGTACACATTTCCATGAGGTTGGTTTGCTTTGAGGATATGTGGGAGACTAGTCCTGTAGGCAAGTGAGGCAAGGGTGTCATGTGGAGTATAAGCTTGAGTTAAAACTCTGAAAATGTGACATGGGTGGTTTAGTCCATGGGCTCAAGAGGTGCCTAAGGCATTTACTGCTAGGCAGGTCTGAGGATGTGAGTGTCTGTGCTCTGTCAGAGTGAAGGGTAGATCTACAACACAGTGTTTAAGTTCCTAACCTGCTTCTGAATGTGGCACTAATGAGCCTAAGGGACAAGGTATTTTCCTAAATGTTATTTCCTATAAATCAAAAAGCCAAAAGTCTCCTGCTACTTAATCTTTGCTCTTCTGAAGAGCTCTTCTGTTTTCTGATGCTAAAATGAGAGGCAAATACAACAAATAAAACAGAAAAATCTGGAATGAATCCCAAGCACCATATACTGCTGCTGTGTTAGGGGGTGTCATGCTGCTCCCTTCTGTGTTGATCAGTGCAAAGCCAGTCACTTCCATGCTGTTACTCCTGACTTATGGCTGTATAAATACAAAGTGAACCAGACTCGCTGCAGGTCTCTTGACCTTCCCTGCAAGAAAGCACAGTAGTGTTTTCTTTCATGTAAGTAGGATAGATGGAAATCCCAGAGCTGAGCTTTAGGTGGCAGGTCACCTGCACCCTTGGATCTGCAGTTGGACAGAACAACCTCTGTGTGTGTGTCAGTGCCAGAGTTGTCACCTGCTGGAAGGAGAGTGAGATTTAAGGTGGAAAACCCTCCTCAAAAACCTCACATCAGGTCCTTCCTCATGCAAGCTAATAGTGCTATTTAAAAAAGTTGTGTCTGGTCATGGTGTGATAAAAATAATTACTGAGACGGCATCTTTTGGGCTCTTTGCCTGATGTTTGCTGCTTGTTACTCTTTGGAAAAGGTGGGGAAAGCAGATAAATTCAGCTCTGTAAGTCCACTCACTTGTTATTCATCATAATAAAAATTTTATAATTTCTCAGCAAGGAAAAACTTTCTCCTAACTGTTTTGAAGAAGTGCTGCAGATGGCAGTTGCCCTGTATACATATCAAGTTCAGCCAAGTTTTAATGTTGTCGGTATCCATGCTCTGCTTGCTCACAGTTACTCATCTCTTCCCTTGCTGCTCAGACTTTTTGCTTTTGATACATTCCTTGTGCATGCTCAAATACTAGGAAACTCACAGAGACTTTTGCAGCTTTTTATTATGATTTCTTTTATAAATGCAAGGCCAAGAGTTTATATTTTTGTTAGGTCTTGCAATTGGTATAAAATTAATTAAGTTGTTTAAGAAACCCATTACCACTGGCTTCTTATCAAAGTATTCCAAACATTTTGTGCAACATGACTTCAATTTTATATACTAAATTCTTAATATAAATATCTTTGCTAGACAGCAATAAAACTGTCATTTTATTGCTTCCTTTTGATTTATTTCTGTTCTCAGCAGAAAAAGCATCTATTTCCATTCTAACTCAGCATACTACCAAGCATTCTGGGAATATAGTTATGGAGCTCAGCATAAATATCAGTCTTTGACTAACAATGCAAAGCTTTGGCTATTACAGATCTAACTGTCCTGTTCCTGACACTGAGAAGTGTGAGCAGCTACATCAAGTACAGAAACTGCTGAATTGGGCTTTGACTTTTTTTAATCAGATCTTCATCTGGGCAAGCAACTACTGAAATATAGGACAATCGAGAGAACTCAGCGTTTCTGAAAATCAGGTTAATTTTCCTGAGGTAGTTTAGGTGCCCAGAAATAAATATCCAGCATTGAGAATTAAGTTTTCCTCAGTTTACCTACCTGCAGAACATGTTTAAGATCCCTCCTTTCCTGCACCCTTTTAAGATACAAGGCTGCCTACTTGAAATGTCCATTTGGATGCTACCATGAAAAGCCGTGAATGAGCACAAAAAGACTTTTTTTTCAACAGACATAAAAACATGGCCTGTGATATTTCTGGAATGTGCCTGCAAGCCTGAACACATTACAGCTTCTTCCAGTCATTGCTATTTGCAGCTTTAGAGCACACCCATAGGAAAAGGTAATTACTGGATTTTTTTTGGATAGTTACTCAAGATGCATAGATTGTCCTTCAGCCTAGCTTTCCACTGATCTGGGACACATGGTTTGAAAATACATAGTATTGCAAGTTACAGAGGGATGGAATAACTCATAACCTGGTACTCTTCACTTAATTTATAAAAGAAGGATATCCCTCAACAGTAGAGTGGTTTTCAGTTCTCCATTTCAGTATACACTTAGTATGTTCCCCTGTGAAATTTGTGTTCCACAGTAGGGATCACACAGCTTTAGCATTCACCAGGATGCTCAGTTTGAGCCTTATATGCTGTGTTCATGTCCTTTAAGCTTCTCTTATATCACCCAGAACATAGGATTCAAATTGCCCTTGTCACCTTCCTCCTCCTGTGTTGTTTCACCTCCTCTTCTTAGTCTTTCTATGTCTTGGTTTTAAGTCGGATTCAGCCAGATAGGACTGCCTCTCTGAGCCCAGACCAGCAATACTTTATCGAGTCTCATACTGGAACAATTCTGCTAAGCCTCAGATTGGTCTGTAAAACTGAATGCTGTGCTCAAACTTATTAAAAAAAATAGTGCGCTGCAAGAAAGAGCCAATATCTGAGGTAGATGCAGCATCAATTTTTTTTGTTGGTCTCTTATGCAATTTTTGTTTTATCTTAAAGGAAACTGTATCAGACTCCAACAACAAGAGCAACAGCAACAACTCCAGACCTTTACTCCTCTCTCCCAGAAGTATACTAGTTACCATTTTTAATATCATCTAAAAGCTTCTATGAGTGGTGTTACTTTACAAGTCCTATCTTCAGCTAAAGAAAAACAAAATTCATCCCTGAATACTTCATTTTCCAAGTGTTTTTAAGAAATATTTAACAAATGCTTGAAAAGATTTCTAGTAATGATTTTTGCTGTAAGATCCCTGTACTCAACAGCCTGGATCGTATTTAATTTCTCAGTTCTATGAAATAACAGGACCACGTTAATACTTTTCAGTGTCTGAGTATGTCTCTTCCATTAAAATGAATACAACATAGTGCAAGCTTGGGATGCCACATAATTGACTCATTGGGGGCTGGACCCCACTTTGTTGATATACTTGTACCAAAATCAATGAGGCTATTCATATGAGTAAAACGAGCAACGTTTGGCCCCTGGTAATGAAACGAACATCAATTACATAAATGTCTTGTCTCAATAGAATTATCTTACTGCTTTACTTCTTATTTTATTATTAATTCCCCCATCATATTTAATAGCTTGAAACATTTGAAAAATAAACTGTAATGTACTGGTCATAAAGGATAAATGGATAATGCTTTAATTATCTGGTGTCATAAAGCCAAGTCTTCAATTATAGTGAATGAACATCCTTGGTCCACTCCTAACAACTCTGAGGCTTATCCAATAATCATATATTCTGACTACTTGACAACTTTAGCCAACACATCCTATGACCTGATGAGGCTTATGGCTAATCTAAGAGCAATGTTATCATAAATTAATAGATTTCAGTGTTAGAGAATCCCTTCTGAGTATTTGCTACAACCACTTGCACATCGCAGGCCATAGCTTTTCAGCTGCTAATACCTGTTTCAAGTGTGTCCTTTGTGCCAGCCACTAACTCTCCCCTTGCTCAGTGTCTCTGCGCAGAACATGATGTATTACCTAAACCTTGCATTTGTAGTGTAGTTCCAAGGTAGTCACTCTCATTTCACATCTAGCTACAATTTAATCATGAAATAGCCATTTAGATTAACTTCAGACACCCTTCACTGATGATGCTGTTAAGTAACATTTTTTTTCACACTCTTCAGTTCATTAGGACTTCAATTTTCCAGCCCTTTCCTTGTGAACTGGTTCAAAGTGACTGTCGTTAGTGTTTCACAGGAGTGAATGGCTCACACACACACAGAGAAAAAATTAGAATTGAGTCCCAAAAAGGTTCTTTACCAATGGATTCTTTTTTTTTTTCCTGCCTCCATTGGGTATAACCTGTAACATCCAATTTAAAACAAGTGCTAGGTGGAACCTCAGTGGAGGATGGAGTTTAGTTCTCATCCTTACACATATATTTGTACTGTTTCTGCAGGGATATCAGAGACAAGAAAAGCATTTGCTTTTCTTAGAAGTTACAGGGCACTGACTGAACACCTGCTCAAAGGTGTGTTTTGTCAGCTTGCAGGTGAGGAGGTATTTTTCAAATTTCAAATCACGCATGAGCAAGTGTGCACCAGAGCTGATTCTAGCTGGGTTTACTCATTTGGGCGAGTGCTGTAGTGTGGGGTGCTGGCATGGCTCACCCTTGGCAAAATGGCCTGGAGAACAGGCTGTGCTGAGAGGACATGGTCAGCCCTGTCTACTTACAAAGTCCAGTCTGAGGCAAACAGCAACTCCAGGGGTTGTGATATTGCCAGATGCTGCGCTGTTTGTAAAGCCCTGCTAATGCATGAGAGACAAGGGGTTTTCCTAGGGTGGGGAAAAAAGATACCACAGGAAACAATACGGGAGAGCCACTTTCTCTTTGTCTCAGAGATTTATTTTGCAACTTCTCATTTCACACTGAGCGTTCTGGTTAGACAAGATCCCATACTTTGTTTTAATGGCTGAGGCATCCCCAGATGACTCTGTGGGAAGGGATTCAAACGGACTAAATCAACATGAAATGGACTCACTTTACCTTTGTCTGTTTGTACTACTTGCTTCCTGATCTGTGCCTGTGCTCCCTGAGCAACCCTAGCAGGCTCCAGATGAGTGGAGACATCTTGTGGAGTTGACCGACCTCCACTCAGAGGCCCAGCACCCCATGAGCTTTATTTTTCATCAGAGAATCAATTCACCGATGGGGTCAAGTTCAGCCAGGCTCCCCAGCTTTGAAAGCTCTAAGACTTAAACAAAGGCGATGCCTAGGTGAATAGTCATAGACCGACTGCTAGTAAGTTGCCAGAAGAATTACTTTATACACATGGTACTGCTGTATGTGTTTTTGTAGCTTAGTCAAACATCAGCAGAAGGAGGAGGCACAGAGTGTGAAACAGGGAATCACTCAGACTTCAGAGAAAAGCCACCATTTAGAGTTCAGGATGAAAATCCAGGGTAACTTTTCCACAAGCAGAATGATGTGGGGTAATACACATTATGCTGTCTTTGTCACCCAAATGATAGTGTGTGCTGCAGAAAGTATGATAAATAGTATTTTAAACTGGTGGTGAAACTTGCTCTGAGGAAATCAGAGCTGGCATTCGTGATGATCTGGTGTGAAAGCTCCCAATTGTTTTCTTGCACTCCATTTGCTCAAATTGTAATTCTAACTTCAGTGCGGTGACTCCAGGCAGAAGTGAACTCAGCTGGGGTGGCTGCAATTGTAAAATAAATAAATCTCAGGAAAATATCAGGGGAAAAAAGAGAAAATTGCTATGTGCTTGTGCATTATCAGGCAGCTGAACGGCAATAGAGAGAGATGCCTCTCATCTTTCAGGGTGTTGAACACTCCTTGCTCCCAGTGTTTATCCCTTCGTCTAGGCAGCGCCAGCACCTTGGAGGATAGGGCTTGGAAAGCATCTCTTTCTCTGCCTTGGGGCCAGGCAACTAATTCCTTTTTTCAGGAACTCTGAGGAGTTTGTTAACCTCTCCCTTTCCCCCTCCCATTCATTCTCAAGGGAAGAATGAGGTTATTCCCTGGTTCTTTGGCTGACTCCCTTCCTTCCCTCCAGCTATTGGGCCAGATATGGACACCTGAGATATTGGGTGGAAACACAGAAATATAGAAAATATAGTATAGAAATATAGTATAGAAAACAAAATTAAACAAGAAAAAAGAAAATTAAAGTAAAAAGCTAAAATTCCCACAGAAAATGTTTCTCTTGGAACGCAGCAGGATACAGAAAATATCAAATTGTTGACAAACTAGTTTCAAGAAAAAGGATGCCCTTTCTCCAACTTGTGTATGTGACCGTGCGGCCTGCAGCAGGCGCTGTGGAAGATATAGGGCTGTCCTGTATGGTTTTGCCAGCTGATTCTGCATGACAGCGCACTACACATTGCATTGCTGTCTTCCCTTCCCTCCCCACCAGGAATAAAGATAAATTCTCTCAGCTGGAATATGCATTATTTAGGGTTTTTTTTTGCCAAGTCAGAGAAGTCTTTGGTTCTTTTTCCAGAAAAATATTTTGTTTTTGCTGCTGTTTGTCCCCCTTTCTTGGGCGAAGACCAAGAATGGATTCCTGCTCTGTAGCTAAAGTTTGAGTTGGTTCATTAATCTAATCAGTTGAGTTACTGACTTAGGAGTGCTCTGTACTTCTAACCCCACATTTAATTTCTCCCTAACTGACCAAGACTGTCCAGTCAATGGGAGGTGGGAAGTGTTTTTTGGGGGAGCAGTTTGTCAAAATGAGAACAGCATGTTTCTGAGATTGGAACTCATATTTTGTTCTCATATTTTTGGCTTTCCTGCTGCTTGCAAAATGGCACTCCCAGGGCCATTCATTTCCCTGGAAGAAGCTGTACTGGTGAGAAGTCTTTTCTCTGATTTAGTTCACACAATACTGCATGCAATTTCTGAGAGCAAAAAAGAAAAGACAAGCCCCAGCTCCTCCTTTGGGAGCATTCACCTGCTCTGTGCCATGTGAAACGGTACATCATAACTCTGTAGCAGAAGGCTGGAAACTGATCACTTCTTGTAGGAGGAGAAAGGCTCTTACTCCTCCTGAAGACTTGCAATTGAGGAACAGGTTTAGTGCCCTCCAGGCTGAGGAGGAGCTGGGCATGGCTTAAAGGGAAGCAACTGGGCCGACAGACCCTGTGCCATGCGGGAACACCTGGAAGAAGTGTCGAGTGATTGTTGTGGGTGACTCCCTGTGGCAGGGGACAGAGGCACCTATCTGCCAACCAGACCTCTTGTCTAGAGAGGTTTGTTGCCTGCCAGGGGCTCAAATACGAGATGTCACGGAAAGATTGCCGAGGCTGGTCCATGCATCTGACTATTACCCTCTGCTGCTCTTCCATGTGGGCACTAATGATACCAAGGGCAAATTGGAAACCATCAAAAAGGATTTTAGAGCTCTGAGGGTGGTGGTCAAGGGTCTGGGATCCCAGGTCATTTTCTCCTCAATCCTGCCAGTGAAGGGGAAAGATGGGAGGAGAAGTAGATGGATTTTCCAAGTTTAACAACCGGCTGTGCTGCTGGTGTTGGCAACAGGGTTTTGGTTTCTATGACCATGGGACCCTTTTTGAAGATTGACAACTGATGGGAAGAGATGGGATCCACCTCACTAAGCAGGGCACGTATGTCTTTGACAGCAGGTAGGCCAGCCTGGTGAGGAGGGCTTTAAACTAGGAAAGATGGAAGAAAGGGAGAGTTATAGAGACAGGGTAGTCAGCAAAACATGGCTCAAGTGGGGATGCCTCCAGCAGGTGCATGCAGAAGTGCACATGGGACATGACTATGGAGGATCCTCTGCACCCCTCCAGGGAAACCTGCATGCTCGATTATCTCTCTGAAATGCCTGTACACCAATGCATGCAGCATGGAGAATAAACAGGAAGAATTAGAGATCTGTGTGCAGTCGCAGGGCCATGGTCTCATTGCAATTACAGAGACATGGTGGGATAGCTCGCATGAGTGGAATGCTGTCATGGATGGCTACGTGCTTTTTAGGAAAAACAGGCCAGGAAGGTGAGGTGGTGGAGTTGCTCTTTATGTGAGAGAGCAACTGGAATGTATCGAGCTCTGCCTAGGCGTGGATGGAGAGCGAATTGAGAGCTTATGGGTAAGGAGTAAAGGGCAGGCTAACATGAGTGACACTGTTGTGGGTGTTTACTACAGGTCACCTGATCAGGAAGAGGAAGTCGATGAGGCCTTCTACAGACAGCTGGAAGTAGCCTCACGATCACAGGCCCTGGTTCTCATGGGACACTTCAACCACCCTGATATCTGCTGGAAAGACAGCACAGCTAGGCACAAACAGTCCAGGAGGTTCCTGCAGAGCATTGATGATAAGTTTTTGACACAGGTCATGGAGGAGCCAACTAGCACACACCTCTGTGTGCTCTTGGACCTTGTACTAGTAAACAAAGAAGGATTGGTTGGAGATGTGAAAGTTGGGGGCAGCCTTGGCTGCAGTGGCCATGAGATGGTGGGGTTCAGCATCCAGCAAGGAAGAAGCAGGGCAATAAGTAGGATCGCAACCTTGGACTTCAGGAGAGCAAACTTTGGCCCCTTCAGGGACCTACTTGGACGAATCCCATGGGTTAGGGCCCTAGAAGGAAGGGAGGTCCAAGAGAGCTGGTTAATATTCAAGCATCACTTCATCCAAGCTCAAGATCAGTGCATCCCTATGAGTAAGAAGTCAGGCGAAGGGGGCAGGACACCTGCATGAATGAGCAAGGAGCTTCTGGCAAAACTCAACAGAAAAAGGAAGTATACAGAATGTGGAAAAGGGTTCAGGCCACGTGGGAGGAATACAGGAATGTTGTCAGAGTATGCAGGGATGCAACAAGGAACGCCAAGGGCCATTTGGAATTAAATCTGGCAAGGGATGTCAAGGACAACAAGAAGGGCTTCTTCAAATACATCAGTAGCAAAAAGACGACTAGGGAAAATGTGGGCCCACTGCTGAACGGGGTGGGTGCCCTGGTGATGAAGGATATAGAGAAAGCAGAGTTACTGAATGCCTTCTTTGCTTCAATCTTTACTGCTAAGGCCAGCCCTCAGGAATCCCAGACCCTGGAGGTAAGAGAGAAAGTCTGGAGAAAGGAAGACTTTCCCTTGGTTGAGGAGGATCGGGTTAGAGATCATTTAGGGAAACTTGTCACCCACAAATCCATGGGGCCTGATGGGATGCACCCAAGAGTGCTGAGGGAGCTGGCGGATGTTATTGCTAGGCCACTCTCCATCATCTTTGAAAGGTCATGGAGAACAGGAGAGGTGCCTGAGGACTGGAAGAAAGCCAGTGTTACTCCAGTCTTCAAAAAGGGCAAGAAGGAGGACCCAGGAATCTACAGGCCAGTCAGCCTCACCTCTGTCCCTGGAAAGGTGATGGAATAGCTCATCCTGGATGTCATCTCTGAGCATGTGAAGGACAAGAAGGTGATCAGGAGTAGTCATTACGGATGGGTTCACCATAGGGAAATTGTGCTTGACCAATCTGATAGCCTTCTATAATGGAATGACTGGCTGGGTAGATGAGGGGAGAGCAGTGGATGTTGTCTGCCTTGACTTCAGTAAGGCACTCGACACTGTCTCCCAAAACATCCTGATAGGCAAGCTCAGGAAGTGTGGGTTAGATGAGTGGACAGTGAGGTGGATTGAGAACTGGCTGAATGGCAGAACTCAGAGAATTGTGCTCAGCAGCACAAAGTCTAGTTTGGAGGCTTGTAGCTAGTGTTGTCTCCCGGGGTCAGTACTGGCTCCAGTCTTGTTCAGCTTGTTCATCAGTGACCTGGATGAAGGTACAGAGTGCACCTTCAGCAAGTTTGCTGATGATACAACACTGGGAGGAGCGGCTGATATCCCAGAAGGCTGTGCTGCCATTCAGAGAGACCTGGACAGGCTGAAGAATTGGACGGAGAGGAACCTCATGAAATTCAACAAAGGCAAGTGCAGCATCCTTCACCTAGGGAGGAATAAATCCCAGGCACCAGTACAGGTTGGGGGCTGACTTGCTGGAAAACAGCTCTGCAGAGAAGGACCCAGGCATCCTGGTGGACATCAAGTTAACCATGAGTCAGCAATGTGCCCTTGTGGTCAAGAAGGCCAATGGTATCCTGGGTTGCATTACGAAGAGCAGGGCTAGATGATCTCCAGAGGTCTCTTCCACCCTCAACCATTCTGTGATTTTGTAATTCAGATCCTCCAGCCTGACTGTAGCTTCCTCTGTTATATGACTGTATTACACTATATTTTTCTCTTTTATATTGTCTGAACACTTAGTTCATACTAAATCTCTGAATGCAGACCATCACTTACTTGAGAGTACTGATGTTTTAGTCCTGATAATCAATTCTGCTCCTTCAAGTACAATTCCATGCCAAGGCAATTTGCAGTTCCTAATAACTCTAGCATACCATAAGCTAATCTCATGTTTTATGCTTTGAAGGAGACTCTGGAGAAAAAAGAAACACAAAGAAAGAAGGTTGTTTTGACTCCCTGGCTTTCATCTGTTCTTCTTATAACATAAAGTGAGATTTGATATCATGAATATTTGGATGGCAGAAAACTTTGCTGCTACAAAGTGATTTGGCTTCTCCTTGCCCCTGGAGTCTAATGCTTTAGAAAACTGAAGAAAACACTAGTAATAATGACCAGGATAGAAAAGCTCTGCTTTGGATTGTTTTGCATGTCAGCTTTTTTTACCTTTCTTTTGCAAACCAGTGGTAATAAGGATTATGAACAGAAACACTTCCCAGACTTCAGCCTTTAGGAGCAAGGATGGTGGCAAAGTAATACTGGTCTGTAGTCCAGGACATGTGTGGCTTCACTGCCAGTGATATCCCACAAGTATTTGCACAGTGGGACAGGTGCAAGTAAGCTGACATATTTAGCTAAGCAAGAGATCTGTTTCTAGCTAATCGTAGCAGTGAACAGATGCACATTAATGAAGGAAGCAGTGGGTAGGTGGCTCTTTATAACGCTGGAAATGTGCTGGGCTAATTGTGCAGCCACCTGTGGCTGTGCAGATGGCAATCTGCTGCAGCTGTGATGCTCACCAAAGCCCTGCTACCCCCCAACAGAAGCTGCTGCAGCCTTTGGAGGGGAGAGAATGGGAACAGCTTGAGCTGGTCTCACTTCTGGATTACAAGTTACTGGTTGCTGTCCTCATAAATTGGCTCTAATGGTCCATGTCATGCTTCAAGGCATGCAATGTTTTTGCAGCTGTAACAGGGAAGAGTAAAGTTGTGGCTAAAATACTTATATCAGAATAGGCTGCTGAACGTAAGTGAACAGCACTGAGGTCGCATGGAGTAGTCAGCACCTGCTGTGATCTGGGATGTTTTGAGTCCTTTGCCTCATAACAGACTTTATGTATTTGTGTGAATATGGAGATTTATTACATTTGAGTTCAGAATTGAAAAAGCTGTGTATATTTAGTTTGCAGGTTCTCTGTAATATACCTTGAAAGCCCTGGTAGTTTGTGTCTTCTGCCTCTGGTCATATAAACTGTATTTGGAGGAAAAGGCAATGCCATCTATAGCGACATGATTACTAGAGTCAGCTGGCTTAGAACATACAGGCATTTTGTAGTATTTGATTTGATTTAGAAATTGGATTTGATTTAGTTTCTCCTGATTTCAGTGCCAGAGTTTTTATTTTACAGGGAAACAAAACTGGGCAATTAAGCCTTTACCTGAAGAATGCTTAAAATGTGCATCTCCTCCCAGTTCCATGTTTGCCTTCCCAGCTTCATACTCTGCTCTAAGCCTTTCATTGCAGTTTAGTGCCTGTTGTTTGTTTTGCAGCAGGACACAAATGATCAGAGCTGTGCAACCCAAATAAATCGGCCGTTCCAGTAATGCAGAAAAATTTTGAAGTCTGGCATCTTGAAGAATGCTACACTGTTCACTTGGAAGCTGGGAAAATGAGTAGTAGGTCAGTCCTTGGAGGGATGGGACATGCAGCAGGTTTACCCCAAACACCCATTTTGTGCATGAGAAATATTTGGATGGTGTAAAAGTGCAGTTTAGATTTTCTCCTCTTGGCCATTTGCATAGGGCACTTTTAGGAAATGGTTATGTCCATGTTGTTCTTGATGGTCTTATAATGATCAGATGGCAGAAGAAGGGGCATGACAATAGTCAGAGTTGGAGCACGTGCTCTGTGAGGAGAGGCTGAGGGAGCTGGCCTTGTTCAGCCTGGAGAAGAGAAGGCTTTGCGGGGAGCAGTCCTGCACTACTTGCTGGGAGATGATTGAGAAGATGAAGCCAGGCTTTAAGCAGCGGGGCATGGCAGGAGGATGGGAGACGTCAGCTGAAACAAGAGGGGTTCAGAGCAGTTACAAAGAAAAACTTTTTCCCTGCAAGGACAGTCAAGCAGTAGAACAAGTTGCTCAGGGAAGTTGTGCAGTCTCTGTCTATGGAGGTTTTCAAGACCAAATTGGATAAAGCCCTGCGCAGCCTGGTCTGATCGCATGGCTGACCTTGCTCTGAGTTCCAGGTTGGACTAAGGACCTCCTGAGGTCCCTTCCACCCTGAATTATAATCAGGTGTTTCTGTGGCCATTCCCCTGACACATTTTTGCATCAGTTTTGAGGTAGAACCACTTTCAGGTCTCAGCACCAGTGTCAGAGAAATGAGAAGTCATGGTAGAGCCACGATGGCTTCCTGTTTTTCATGAGCACGGTTTACACAGCCTGGAGAACATAGGTGTCTGATAGATCACCAACCACAATACAGATTACATAGATGTTACTGCTGAGGATTCATGAGAACACAGGACAGGAAGGGTGTGCTGGAGTTACTCACCGCTAACCTCTGTTACTACAGGCAACCATGACATGTCTTCCCTTGTTAGAAACATACCAACCTACCTTAAAGTCAATTAATGTTTTACTCCCATTACTCTCATTGAAAGACTGTTCCAGGAACCTCTATTTTCCTTTTGTTAGAAAACTTCTAATTTATAGCTTAAATTTATTCATGACCTGTTTATACCCTTTTGTTCTGCTACCAGCTTTTCCCTGTGGTTTAAATAGCTCTTCTGGCACTTATTTCCTGAATATGTTTATAGAGACCAATCCTATCCATCTCAGCTTTTGTTTGGTAACTTAAACAAACCAAACTCTCTTGGTCTTCTCTCAAAAGAGAGACTTCATATTCCCCTCATCATTCTGAGCTATTTCAGTCTGAATGAATCTGACCTGAGAATGGATTACTAGAGGAGTACATATTAATCCAAATGAGATCTTTCTAATGCCTTGTACAATGCTCTTAATATTTGCCTATTTCCATTGGAAATACTGAAACTAATGCATCTTATGACTGCTTTTGCTCTTTTTTTTTTGTGGCAACCAGGACCTCTTCGGCTACAGCTGCTTTTACAGCAGCCTGTAGCTCATTTTAATTTTATCTTCCTGTGCATGATTTTTCTAATTTGTACCATAATTTAATTTATTAATCTAGTTCTCAAGGTTTTCCAGGTGTCTTATGTGCTGACAAAGTGCCCCATCTCTGTGTTGTCAGTGTCTCCTCTTCTCATCCCTCATGCATATACTTGGTGGTAGAGTTCCAAGATCTGTTCCTGAAGAACTCCACTACTGCAGGACATGCCTTCCTCCAGCCTCATAGTTCTCC